>NC_138972.1:89542500-90951250 GCF_055761805.1 Camellia sinensis
TTTGCACTGCCATTTTTTGCTCCACCGACTGCATCGGAAAGTTCAACGGAGCAAACCCAGTGGTGTTTGGTTGAGGTTCACGGGCCACCGCACCAGTTCTCTCTCCTGAGGACTCGTTGAGATCGGGAAAGAGAGTGAGCAGCCCACGGGAAGACGAGGCCATTTTCTGGGCAACAGAGTGTTACAGAATCTCTCTCAGCACAACAGTGTTACAGCCTCTCTCTCTCAGCACAACGCAGAATTCTTCAGAGGTTTCTCTCAATTTCTTGTCTCAGCCTCTGCCTCGGCCTCAGCTCCGTCTTGGTTAAATAGCCGAGGCAGCCACGCGCATCGCGCGCCTCTTCTCGCCGACAAACTGGCACGCCTTTTCATGGCACGCCTTTTGATGCCTCGGGCACGCCTTTTGATGACACGCCTTTTGAGGGTGCGGGCACACCTTTTGAGGGCACGACTTTTGAGGGCTCGATATCTACATCTATGTATATCTTTTGGGCAGCCTATCTACACACTCATACAGTGTCTTCTACACCAGTCAGCTTTATCAATCCCTTTGTTTCAACCTCAAATAGGTTTCTACCTTCACACCTATTTGAGTTTGAGGGGGGGTTATACACAGTATCATGTATAAATTGCTCATGGCGCACTCCCTAAGTCGCCCCCTTGGTGCACCACCACAATTTTCTACAACGGTCCGACATGACCCCATAAACTGTCCCGACATTGATTCCGGTCAGCTTCTACATCGGTCCGACATGACCCCATAAACTGTCTTCTACATCGGTCCGACATGACCCCGTAAACTGTCCTGCTACATCGGTCCGACATGACCCCATAAACTGTCTTCAACAACGGTCTGACACGACCACATAGTGTCTGCTACAACGGTCCGACATGACCCCGTAAACTGTCTGCTACATCGGTCCGACATGACCCCATAAACTGTCTTCTCCAACGGTCCGACATGACCCCATAAACTGTCTTCTACATCGGTCTGATACGACCACACAGTGTCTGCTACAACGGTCCGACATGACCCCGTAAACTGTCTGCTACAACGGTCCGACACGACCATACAGTGTCTCCTATCCCATTTTTAATTGTCAGCTTATTTTTCTGTTTTGTTACTCTCTCCAAACTCAAGTTGGTTAAGTTCTATCCTCCTTGAGTTTGCGGGGGGCTGTTAAAATATGTTAGTATTATATGTTAGTGATGCTAGTGGTATCATTATGTTTAGTTTGCTTTATGCTTTCGGTGCCTCAATTGGCACCCAATGTTGGCTTTCTCCTCTCTATAAAGAGAGTGTAAATCTCTTTGTAAATATACAACAATCAATACATCAATCATAATACATACAATTTTTCTCTCTCTTTCAATTTATCTTACAGACTTATTTTGATAATTCAAATCGTTTATTTTTTTAGAATATATTGAATCTAATACGCTTATAAAAAATTAAATTAATTTAAAATATAAAAAAATGAAATACATAGAAGAATTACTAAAAATAATCTATTTTCCTCTCTCTCACAGGTGCCCTCTCTCTCTTAGGTGGGTGGGAGTCGTGGACTTCTGAAAACCAAATTTTGAGTTTCAAAATCAAACAAATCAATGACCCAATAACAGACCCCACCTGTTTTTGTTTTTCGGTTTTGTTTTTGCTTTTGGTACTCTGCACTTTTGGATACACAGCAAACTGGAGAATCCAAAAGCACTTTCTATCTGGGTGGCTCAAGCTTCCATTTCTGTTTTTTATCCAATCAATTTGAAATAATTTACAAACATCATATTACATACTGAACGTTTAATTAAAAATCAAAAATTAAAAATTAACAATACATAGACTTGCACCAAACAACAAACTCCACAATTAGACCACATGCTTCATAAGATTGAAAATTAAGATATCAGAAATTGTGATAAGAAAACCTAAATTTATCCTCAGAGAGCTTCTTAATTTTTGTCGGCCAAGGAGCATATTCAATTATTGCATGTAGCCCACGGCCCGGCCGACACAGTTCAATAAACCCTTAATTTTTGTCTCAATTCCATCTTTATGCCTATTGAGGATGTTCCTCTTCCTCAATGCAAGAATAAGATTTCCAAAAATTGTACATATCTTTGAAAGTTTTTTTATGTTTCTATACAGTGAAATCTTCAATGTAACAGCACGCAATCTGTCATATTGCAGGTCGGTTTGGTTTGGAATAGTTTCTTCCCAACAAAAAGTTAATAATTAAAAAATAGACGCTAAAGTTGTATTTGGTTGGGGAATTTGAAAAGACATTTGAAAGTGGTTGGGGGATTTGGAAAGGCATTTGAAAGAAAAAGAGAAAAGGTGTATGGAATTATGTAAAATTATTCACATTTCACCGACCTTGTCAATTTATTTTTTCAAATCCCTCCCCAAATTCTCCAATCAAACACAATATAATAAAAAAATTTCAACTTATTTGGCCCCCGTAAGCTGCACGAACTAGCTAGCTACCTATTTGTACGGGGAGGAAATAATTCTCCTCGTATAATCCTGTTGACCAAGTCCACGCTCCTCCGTACGACGTCGCTTTGTCACCTGAAAACACAAACGTGAGCTAGCCGGCGGGTGTGTGCTGGAAACCTCTCCGATGCCTAAGTTAGAAAGCTTGACAAATAGACAAAGATTTATGTTCTCGAAAAGTATTGTGTTCAATTACCTCCTCCAAGGTGATGCTTGTGAGCTTTTATAAGTTTCCCGTGGCACAATCCTAGTAGGACTTGTACTTCTCCATGCAGAATCCACCTAGGATTCATTCTCCTAAGGATAATGCTTATCCTTTTACACCCTCCCCCACTGCTTAAACCAAGTGGGATGGTTTTCTTTATGGCCGAACTTCCATTTGACCGAAGTAAAATTGGCTATACCGAGCCGCAGAGGGCCGAACTATCCTTAGCTCGGTCTTCTCCTCTAACTCCTTACTTCGGCTGCCCTGTTCAACCTTGGTGTGCTTAGATCAAACTTCCAAGTAACAAGTTCTGACCGACCTAACCATTGTAAGTCACGACCGGACTAATTCCGAAACCGGCCTTCCCAGAACATACTGCGACCGGACTAACTCTGAGACCGGCCTAACTCCGAGTTGCCTCCGGACCGGAGTAGCTTTACTCTTCCTTGGGCCGACGCAACTATCTCTTCTTGAGCCGGAGTAATCACACCTCCTTGGGCCGGAGTAACTTTGCCGGAGTAACCTTGCTCTCATGGGCCGGAGTATCCTTTACGGCCTTTTTTACTCAGTCCTTCGCGTTTTGGGACTCAAAGCCCAACTCGCAGCTCGGCCCAATTTTTCCCAAAAATTACCCTCTCAATTGCCCCTTAATTCCATCTGCGCAACATGATTGGGATTATCAGTCTACTGGCCGAGCTAGAGTTTATTAAGCCTTTCCAGCCGAGCTAAAAACCCTTTAGCCTCTCCAGCCGAGCGAAAAACCCTCAGGCTCTCCAACCGAGCTAATTTTACCTCGGGTATCACTATGTCCGGTCAAAACGTCTCTTCAATCACAGCGACTGTAACGCTTCCCATTCCAGTGACACGTGGTAAGCTCTGATAAGCTGCGGCCAACTGTCATGCCGCCCTTCAGAAATTTTGTACTGTTTCCGCCTCTTTTTGCCGCCTTTTTCTCTCCCTTCTTTCACAAAACAACCTTTTTACTTCTTGAATCACTTACTCTACTGTTTTCATCTTCTTTCTGTGCCTCTACTCCGTCCATACTCAAGCTTGAGTTCTCTACTTGCTGCCACTGTTTCCGACTCCAGTCTTCTTTCTCTCTTCTCTGGTAAGAAAATCTAACCATCTTGTTTTCTATGTTTTCGTACTTTACTTTCCATGCTTTGTATGTTTTTTGCAAACATTTTTCAAGTGATGTTGCTTTACTTTCGTACTTTTTATGAAAAAACCAGTAGAACTCCATGTGTGTATGAATTGTTATGTAGAAAACCACTTTTAGATCCAAAATCACATAGCAACCGAACTAGGATCCTGTTTGCCCCCAAATAGATAGATCTTTGTAGTCGAACTCGCTTTAGCCGGAATAAGATCACCAAATTTTGAATATAGCAAACTAGGAACCTCGGTGGTCAACCGAACTAAGTTTTTGGGGCTAAGTCGGCTCTCTTGGTTCCTAAACCGAACTCAGAAAGCCGCCCCCAGAGGCTTAATTGAAGTAACTATATTCACACTGTAGCCGATTTAGGCCTTGGGGCTAAACCAGCTCTCTTAGTTTTTTAGACCGAACTCAGAAAGCTGCCCCTAGACGTTAAACCGGTCTACCGAGCAAACTGCTCAAACCGAGCTGCCAAACCTTTAGATGAACCGAGATAGAACCAGCTAATTTGAGGCCGAAGTAGGGCTCTTATACCTTGCTTTTAAATTGTAGCACGGTCCACTGATCAGTGCTTTAACCCCCTGTTTTTTACTTTGCAGACTTAGGTTACCCAGGCACTCCTGCGTGCGCTCAACCGAGCTTCTGGGCACGATTACCGCACCGAAATAACTTATTCGTTAAATTATACAACAAATGGGTAAGTATAGGTATTTAGTTGAGACCCCTGGTGGGATGGCCGAATTCAGGAAGGACTATAACATACCGGATGACGTTCATTTGACTTTAGCAAAAAAGGACGTCATTCCATGGGACAACGAAGGTTTCGTTCCTTTTACTCTTCAATCCATAATTGAGACCGGACTACGGTTTCCTGTACAACCGTTGATCTGTGAGTTCCTTAGACAAACTAGGTTATGCCCCACCCAACTGTCCACCAATACATACCGTATTATTATGGGAATAGCCGCACTAAACCACCAAACCGGTTTAAACCTTGGCCTTGCCGAAATATTCCATCAATATTCCATCGGCTCGAAAGATGCTGGATGGGTCTATTACCTTAGGATCCGTCGCCGCCGAGAGAAGATTGTTAAGCACACCCCGGACAAAGACCTTAATGACGATGACTTCTTCTGGGTCTCTGGGAATTTTGAGGATTTTCAAGCCCAAATTCCTGGCCGACCTATAAATTGGAAAATGGGAGAGCCTGGTAATTTAACTTCGGTCTTGTTCCTTGTATGTTATCTCAATTTTTTAATCTATTAACCGAACTAACACTTCTTCTTTTTTGCAGATTTCGCCCACCTCCATTCCCTGTATAGCTATCCTAACCTTGCGGTTTTGCGAGCCGCACTACGGATTAAAGAAAGAAGTTGGGCTAAGCTTCTGAACTTCGAGCCGACCTACCGGTACAGCGGTCGCCGAAAAGCAAGGGTAACCGATTTCCTTCTTGAGGAAGCACCAGAACCGGACCCAACTTTGCCCGAAATAAGACTTGTTCCATTAACTGCTGAGGAAGAAATGGCAAAGAAGAGCAGAGTCAGGGCCCTTTTAACTTCAACAACCAGAGCCGAAGTACAGCCATCCGTCGAGGCGCAGCCTGCCGTTGTGGCCCTCCCTTCTCAGCAGCCTTCTACATCTCGCCCTTCCAAACGCGCCCGACCTACATCGACCGAACAGCAACTTGTCGATGAGGTTGAATCCATCCCCCAGAGTCCTCAACCTTCCCCTCAACCGGAGCATACTGACCGAGCTGAATCTTCGAAGTGGGCTCCGCCGTTGACCTTCAACGACCGAGACATCAAAGCCACTGACTCGGTCGTAGCTGAAAAAGACCACCAACTGGCCTTTAACCTGGCCAAAAGTGTGTGCCTCCCCAAGGACATGGAGCACCACTTGAAGCAACTGAACACCGAAATGAAATCAATTCGGTCTGCTTCCAAGTCCATGATCTTGGTAAGTAGCTGTCTGTTTTTTCTGTCTAAATTTTTCCAACTTTTACTTCGGCTGAGAAGAAATCTTTGTTTTGCCAGGCCTTGCAAAAGAACAATATCACTTATAGGAAAGTCCAAGAACTCCGCAAAACCACAAGGCAAGCGATGGCGGAAGCCGAAGCAAAGGCGGCCGAACTAGTGGAGGCCGAAAGGAAAATGACCGAGCTTCAAGCAGAGAACGGCCGACTTGCCGATCTGGTTAACTCGGCTGAAGCGGAGAAGCAAAAAGCGGCCATTGTAATGAAAGACAAATATCTGCGTGAGCTGCTGAAGCTTGAGAAGAGAAGACGCCGAAATAAACGAACTAAAAAAGAACATGGAGGCGGCCGAAAAGGAGGGGTACAAGCGAGGTTACAAGGAGGCAGAGGAGGCCTATGTCAAACAATGCGACACCGCCAAGGAGCTTTTCTTCAAGTGCGGCTGGAGGGCGGCTGTGGAGAAGCTCGGTCATGATGAACAGACCGAGGTCTTCGACCCTCCAACGTACTTTATACCGAAGTCCCTTGCGGCGTATGCAGACGCCTTGCAACAAGAGTTCCTGGAGGACTCAGACACTGATGACTCCTCTGCTCCTGAAGACACTCCGGTTGTTGGTGCCGATCCATCACTTCGGTTGGAACCCATGGTAGAGGACCTTCCTAACGAGCAGCCGAATGAAGACGTGATTCCAACCGAAGGAATCATGGCAGCCGAGAGTGAGCTTCCTCTTGAGACCGGTCTTCGAGTTGGTGATGATGCGGCTTTTGACACCGAGATAGATGAACTTTTCTCTTAATTTTGTACTCTTTTCTTTGTAACCGAACTAAGCCCCTTTGTAATGACTTTTCTTTTGAATGAAAATTTTACTTCTCTTATTCTGGTTGTTATATGTATACCAGTGCTTTGTAATGTCTTCTATTATTTCAACTGTTATTTCGGTTTTGGCTTTCTAAACTATGCTTGCCAGCCAACCACTCCTTGGCCGATATGCTTACTTCGGCTGAGGAGTACAAACTGTTTGGTTTATTCCAGCCAACCACTCTTCAGCCATACACTTACTTCGGCTGAAGGGTAACAAGAGTTGGTTTATTCTAGCCAACCACTCTTCAGCAACACTCTTACTTCGGCTGAAGAGTAACTACTGTTGGTTTATTCCAGCCAACCACTCTTCAGCCATACACTTACTTCGGCTAAAGAGTATCAAGAGTTGCTTTATTCCAGCCACCCATTCTTCAGCCATACACTTACTTCAACTGAAGAGTAACAAGAGTTGGTTTATTCCAGCCAACCACTCTTCAGCCATACACTTACTTCGGCTGAAAAGTATCAAGAGTTGGTTTATTCCAGCCAACCACTCTTCAGCCATACACTTACTCCGGCTGAAGAGTAACAAGAGTTGGTTTATTCCAGCCAACCACTCTTCAGCCATGCACTTACTTCGGCTGAAGAGTAACAAGAGTTGGTTTATTCCAGCCAACCACTCTTCAGCCATGCACTTACTTCGGCTGAAGAGTAACAAGTGTTGGTTTATTCCAGCCAACTATTGAAGTTAGTTTTTCCAGCTAACTTATAGTATTTGGTTATTCCGACCAAATGTCCTGCAGCCTGGATCCTTATCCTGGGCTTAGGAAGGGTGTTGGTTTAATCCAGCCAACCTCTAAGTTAGTTTTTCCAGCTAACTTAGAATAGAATGCTTGCAATATACTTAAGTCTTGAAAGCTAACTTTTACAAAGAGTAATTTGTGCTAAAAAGAATTTCTTATTTTATTGAAGGAAGAGAAAAGTACATATGTTTGGAAAAGAAAAGCTAAAAGTAAAATAACTTGAGATTGGCCGTATTCCATGGCCTAGGGATTGCCTTGCCATCCTTGTCTTCTAGGTGGTATGCCCCTTTGCCTGCTAACCCAACCACCTTATAAGGACCTTCCCAATTTGGGCCTAACTTGCCGTCTCCTGGGATCAAGGTGTTTCCCATTACTTTGCGTAGTACCCAATCCCCAATCTTGAATTGTCTTGGATGCACCTTTTTGCTGTATTTTCTGATTAACTCTCGTTGGTATGAGGCGATGTGGACTGACGCTCTTTCTCTTCTTTCTTCCGCAAGGTTGAGTTCTAGGGCTATGGCTTCTCCATTTAAGTCTGGGTCAAAATTTTCGCTTCGAATTGTGGGGAGGCCAACTTCTAGTGGGATCACTGCCTCCATTCCATAGGCTAAGGAGAATGGTGTTTCTCCAGTTGATCGCCGAGGTGTGGTGCGGTAAGCCCATAAAACATGAGGAAGTTCATCCGCCTACTTGCCTTTTGCTTTCTCTAGCCTTTTCTTTAGTCCATCCAAGACGACTTTATTTGATGCTTCAGCCTGCCCATTTGTTTGAGGATATGCCGGTGTGGAATTGTAGAACTCTATCTTGTATTCTTCACAAAAGCTTCTAAAGATTCTGCCGTCGAACTGAGTTCCATTGTCTGAGATCAGTGCTTTTGGTATGCCAAACCGAGTGATAATATTCTGCCAAACAAACTTCTTCACATCTTTTTCTTTGATTGACGCCAATGCTTCTGCTTCCACTCACTTTGTGAAGTAGTCTGTTGCTGCGAGAAAGAATTTTCTGCCCCCGGGTGCTGTTGGAAGTGGTCCTACTATGTCCAAGCCCCACATTACGAAAGGCCATGGGCTAGTTAAGGGTAGGAGTTCTCTTGCTGGTTGATGTATTTGGTGTGCGAATTTCTGGCATTTTTCACACTTCTTCGCATATTTCTCTGAGTCTGCTTGCATATATGGCCACCAATATCCTTGCGAAATAGCCCTGTAAGCGAGCGACCTTCCCCCTTGATGACTTCCACATACCCCTTCGTGTATTTCGAACAGGAATGCTTCTACTTTGCTGGGATGAACGCACTTGAGGTAAGGCCCAGAGAACGACTTCTTGTATAATGCCAAAGATGGAGATAGCCAAAATCGCTGCGACTTTGCCCTTATTCTGTTGGCTTCTTTTTTCTCTTCGGGTAGGATGCCGTCTTTTAGGAACAGGATGATGGGATCCATCCAAGAAGGGCCTAATTCTGTGCAACATACTTCTTCTGCTTCGGGGTCTTCTATGCTTGGTCTTGGTAAGAAGTCGATGAGTAATGGATGAGGGATTGATGTATCTGCCATTGAGGCCAGGCCTGCTAGCTCATCCGCTCGGCTGTTTTCCTCCCTGCCAATTTGTTCTATCCTTACCACATCAAACTTCTTGATCTCCGTTCTGACTAACTCTTGGTACTTGGCCATTCTGTCGTCCTTTGCTTCATATTCGCCAGAAATTTGGTTTACCACCAGCAGAGAGTCACTGTACACCATTAATTCGGTTGCTTTCATGAAGTGTGCCGATTTGAGTCCTGCGAGAAGCGCCTCATACTCCGCTTCATTGTTGGATGCTGGGAAGCCAAGGTTGATTGCTTGCTCTATAACCAGGCCGTCTGGAGAGATGAGGACTATGCCAAGCCCTGCACCATGTCGGTTGGATGCTCCATCCACAAAGAGCTTCCACATCTCTCCAACGAATAGTTTCCAGCAAGTGGAGGGATCAGACGATGTCGTGAGGTCAAGAATGGTATTTTCTTCAAGGTCCATGTTGGCTGTCTGTCCTTTGTCCTCTGTTTGAACTGCTGGTGAGTCTTTGTTTGTCTCTTCCTTGCTGTCCTTAGTATGGTCTGCCTTGGTGCTTGATTGACTACCTTCCACTAGGGGTTGCGCTATTCCGGCGTCAACTTCCGTCCCTAGTTCGGTTGTGTCAGTTAGGTCGACTGGGCAGATATGATGACTTCCAGGAGTAAACTCTGCGACGAAGTCTGCCAAAGATTGGGCTTTTATTGCTGTCTTGGGTTGGAACTTGATGTCGAATTGTCCCAACTCCACTGCCCACTTCAAAATTCGCCCACTAAAGTTCGCCCTTTCAAACAAAGCTTTTAGTGGAAAGGCCGTAAGGACGACTATGGTGTGGGCATGAAAGTAGTGCGCCAATTTTCTGGATGCCATCATTAATGCTAATGCTAGTTTCTCCAAGGGCAAGTACCTTGTTTCGGCTCCCAACAGTGTCTTGCTGACATAAAAGATGGGCAAGTGTTGTATTCCTTCTGCACGAACCAACACTGCGTTGACTGCGTGCTGAGAGACTGCCAGGTACAAAAAGAGTTCTTCACCAGGTACTGGAGTAACAAGTAGTGGTGGGGAAGACATGTACTCCTTCAAGCTTTCCAGAGCTCGGTCGCATTCTTCATCCCACACAAACTTGGCCTTTAAAGCTTGGAAGAACGGTCGTAGTCTGTCTGATGACCTGCTTATGAACCGGTTGAGTGCAGTCGTCATACCAGTGAGATGCTGCACTTATTTGACTGAGTTTGGTCTCTCCAACTCCTGGATTGCTTTGATCTGAGAGGGGTCTGCTTCTATACCTCGGTTGGTCACCAGGAAGCCCAAGAATTTGCCAGATCCAACACCGAATGCGCATTTGGACGCGTTGAGGCGCAACTTGTGTTTCTTCAGGATCTGGAACATCTCACCCAAATCTTTCAGATGGTCATTCTCATCCTTGCTTTTGACCACCATGTCGTCGATGTAAGCCTCCATTGTTCTGCCTAACAATGGTTCAAACATCTTGGTGACCATCCTTTGGAATGTCGCCCCTGCGTTCTTTAGGCCAAAGGGCATGACCTTGTAGCAATATAACCCCCTTGGTGTTGTGAAGGATGTGACCTCCTGGTCTGGTTCATGCATGGCGATCTGGTGGTAGCCTCTGTATGCATCCAAAAAGCTAAGTCGGTTATGCCCTGCCGTTAGGTCCACCAGTTGATCTATTCTTGGTAGAAGGAAGCTATCTTTTGGGCACGCTTTGTTGACTGTTTTGTAGTCGACGCAGACACGCCATTTACCATTCTTTTTTGGCACTACGACTGTGTTGGAGATCCATCTTGGGTAGTGCACTTCCCTTATTGCTCCTGCCTCCAGCAGGTTGCCTACCTCTTCTGCCACTATTTCGGCGTGGTGGAGTGCCGATCTGCGTGTGCGTTGAATGACTGGTCTGGCGGATGGGTGGACATTGAGTTGGTGACTGATGAAGTTTGGATCAATGCCTGGCATGTCGTAAGGTGTCCAGGCAAACACTTCGATATTAGAGGTCAAGAATTCCAAGACCTCTAATCTCTCAGTGCTGGACAACGATGAGCCAAGCAAGAAGAACTTATCCGGGTTCTTCTCATCTATTTTTATCTCCACCAAGTCCTCCACCGCTTTCTGATCAGCCTCTTTGCCGACGTCCGCGAATAGTTCATTACTTTCTGGCTCTTCCACCGAATGAACGTATCCTTTGGCAGCTCGGCTTCCATTCGCTGTGGCGAAGCACTGTTTCGACATGATCTGATCGCCATAGATTTCTTCAATTATACCGGCGTCATTGGGGAACCGCATTACCTGATGGTATGATGACGCTACCGAACGCATGGCATGCGGCCATGTTCTGCCCAGGATGATGTTGTAGGTGGAGGGGACCTTCAATACCCAGAACTCCACTTGTTTTGTTACACTTCCTGCTCTGACTGGAAGGATTATTTTGCCGACAGGCCACTCTGGCATGGAGTTGAATCCAATCAGGAGAGAAACTGCAGGTGCCAAGTCTTTGTCTTGCAGCTTTAGTTGCTTGAATGTGTCGTAATACATGATCTCACATGAACTACCCTGGTCAATCAGAATCCGCTTGACGTCAAAATCCTTGACTCGGAGAGTGACAACCAGGGCATCATTATGGGGACAGTAAATTCGCTCCAAGTCCTTATCCGAAAAGGACATGACGTTTGTTGCCTCTGTCCTCCCCTTCTTGATGGCAGGTTGGGCACTTAATACTTCCCTAAAGTGCTCAGCCTTCTTGATTGAACCTCTGAGCTCGCATACGCGCTCAGGTTCAAAAACTCCATGAATTACATTGATAATGCCTTGAGGTGGTGCATCGATTGGCATTCTATTGGGATGGTCATTATGATCTTGGGGGGCCGGTTGCGCTCCTCCTTCAATGTATTTGTCCAAGTGGCCTGCTGCCACCAATTCTTCCAAGTGCTGTCTCAGTGGCGTGCAATTCTCAGTTCGGTGCCCCTTTTCTTTGTGGAAGGTGCACCGTGATCTGTCGTCGTAATTCTTCTGAGCTTCCCCTAGCTTGGCTGGCCACTTGACAAATGGCTCGTCTTTTATTTCGCTCAAAATCCGATATATTGGTTTTTTGAATACCGTTGTTATGGCAGTGCGGATTCTCAACCATCTTTTGTCTGGGTCTTCTCCGTTATCTCGTTTGCCACGCCCGTTTTTGTTCTGCCTATCTACTGTATTGACCTTTGCTGAGGCCTTCTTTTCTGGTACCGTGGTTGCACTAGTTTTTGCTTTTGCACGTGCGCCATCCTCTTCTACCCTGATGTGCTGATGCACTCTTTCCATCAGGGCCTCCATGGTGAGGGGTGGCGTCATGGTAATCGAATCCCTTAGTCTGTTCCCTACTGGTAGGCCTCTTTTATATTGCGCAATGGCTAGATTGGTGGGGCAGTCTCCAATCTGGTTGAATGTCTCCCAGTAGCGACTGTTGTAAGATCTGAGGGTCTCTTTTTCACCCATGTCGATGGAGAGTAACTGGTCTATCTCCACCGATGTTTTAGTATTTGTCCGAAACCTTGTTACGAATGCTTCTGCCAATTGGCCCTAGGAGGCTATACTGCCCTCTAGGAGCTTTTCGAACCAAGTCAAGCCTAGGTCGCCAAGACTTGACGGGAAGAGTATACACATTAAGGCCTCGTTTCGCCTGTACACAGCCATGACTTGGCGAAAGTGGCTCAGGTGTGAATATGGGTCCGTCTTCCCTTCATATGTATTGAATTTCGGCTGAAGGAAGCCTGATGGCAGGGGCGCGTTTTCGATCGCTGGGACAAACGGCGAAGTCTGTAGTCTTGCCAACGCCTTGTCCGTTGGTTCGTAGGCCGGTCGCGGTATTGGCATTCCAACCTCGACGCTTCCATGCGTCCGAGGAGCCAACCGTTGTAAGGCCGAAACTCGGTGTGGATCTCTCGCCCTGGCATCTTCCTTGCATCGTGCTTTTTCTTCTAGCACGGTTCGTAAGTCGGATGACCTGGGCAGCGCTGTTTGTCTGGATCTGGTTTGGTGTGAATGTGAAGGCCAATACGTGCTTCCTTCAGTGTATGATCTTTCGGATCTCGTCCTCTCAGACCTGGAGTGACGAGTCCTTGAAGATAAGGAGTGAGTGTCGCCTGTCCTGAGGCTTCTGCTCTCTCCTTGGGAGGGTGTAGTATTTCTACTACGATTCTCTGAGTGGCGAGGGGGCGTCTTGTGCTTGCGCCCCTCTCCTGTCGCCACATCTTTAGTCTTCATCTGGCGTTTCAAAGCCTCCATGTCCGCCGCCATCTTCCGAATTAGTTCATCTTGTTCCTTCACGCGATCTTCCAGTGCTTGAGGATCAATCTTCCTCCTTTGCTTGTCAGGACTCTGAGAATGGGATTGATGGGGGCTGTGAGTCCGTCTTCCCCTAGCATCCCTCCTGGAGGTATGTCTTTGGGGCTCCAAGTCCGCCATGGGAGGGACAGAAGGCAATCCTTCACGCCTTGCGCCCCCCTCTGGAGTTAGTCCGTCGACGGCGGACTGCGGCAAGTCTTCAATGTGTGCCATTGAATGAGAAAAGGAGAAGCTTAGTCAAGAGGTTTTGTTCTTGTCTGTTCTTCCCACAGACGGCGCCAATTGTACGGGGAGGAAATAATTCTCCTCGTATAATCCTGTTGACCAAGTCCACGCTCCTCCGTACGACGTCGCTTTGTCACCTGAAAACACAAACGTGAGCTAGCCGGTGGGTGTGTGCTGGAAACCTCTCCGATGCCTAAGTCAGAAAGCTTGACAAATAGACAAAGATTTATGTTCTCGAAAAGTATTGTGTTCAATTACCTCCTCCAAGGTGATGCTTGTGAGCTTTTATAAGTTTCCCGTGGCACAATCCTAGTAGGACTTGTACTTCTCCATACAAAGTCCACCTAGGATTCATTCTCCTAAGGATAATGCTTATCCTTTTACACCCTCCCCCACTGCTTAAACCAAGTGGGATGGTTTTCTTTATGGCCGAACTTCCATTTGACCGAAGTAAAATTAGCTATACCGAGCCGCAGAGGGCCGAACTATCCTTAGCTCGATCTTCTCCTCTAACTCCTTACTTCGGCTGCCCTGTTCAACCTTGGTGTGCTTAGATCAAACTTCCAAGTAACAAGTTCTGACCGACCTAACCATTGTAAGTCACGACCGGACTAATTCCGAAACCGGCCTTCCCAGAACATACTGCGACCGGACTAACTCTGAGACCGGCCTAACTCCGAGTTGCCTCCGAACCGGAGTAACTTTACTCTTCCTTGGGCCGACGCAACTATCTCTTCTTGAGCCGGAGTAATCACACCTCCTTGGGCCGGAGTAACTTTGCCGGAGTAACCTTGCTCTCATTGGCCGAAGTATCCTTTACGGCCTTTTTTACTCAGTCCTTCGCGTTTTGGGCCTCAAAGCCCAACTCGCAGCTCGGCCCAATTTTTCCCAAAAATTACCCTCTCACTATTCAAATTTTATAACTTCTGAAACTTAAAAGTTATGCTAAAACCTCACAAAATCATATACTAGGAAAATTAACAGGTTTTGATCAAGAGCATTCCACACCAAACCCAAATAATAGCAATGTTATCTATATCAAGTTTAAATTTATATTATAATTTTTTTCTGATTACGTAGCATTTATACTCGATTAACAAAAGAACCATCTTCACAGAGCTGGAATTCAAGTAGATGGAACTTCAAAGACCAACTTTAATTGTAGCATTAACATATGTCACATTTGTTTGTAGTTACTATTAGTTTATGCATCCAACAATTCTAGACCATTGGCATTTCAATAAGCCCAAATGCAAAAAGATCAAATATAGAATGAGATATATATATATATGTCTCATAAGGAGTGATATTTACATGATGTGAAACTCACACGTGAGACTCACCTCTTATGAGATACATATGTTTAATTTATATATTTCTAATACTATTGCTGACATTTTTATCATTTGAAAAATCTACAAAAACTGTACACACAAGATATCACATGGGTGCATACCATTTGATAATTTATGCAGAGGGAGGACCCATATTATAAATTATTGTAGTTCACAGGTTCTCAAACTGTTGGATCACACAAAAATATTTCACTATGTATTGCTGTACATTAGTACATGATGACTTGAGATACTGTCATGCCGCTACAGGGTGGATCATCTTCTTGGGCTTTTGTGGCCTCATGGAGCCCACCTTGATAACCTACCCCGTTCATTTCTTTTAGGTCTTCATGTATAGATTATTTAAATAAAAAAAATTAAATTAATTTAATAATTATAGTTAAATAATTTCATCATACTTGTCTGTAAAAATAAAAATAAAATTAACAGTCTATTTTTAAAATTATATTTATTGTCTACTTTTTTTATTTAAATAAATGTGATAAAATTGTGTATCTATGAATCTATGATTATTACACTGAGTTTTTCACGAATAATTAACACAAGAATTTAAAAGAATTCACAAAATAAATCATCATGTGAGTCTTTTAGGGTAGAAAATAAGAAATTATATTAGTTGCAAGGAATAATGTTTCAAGATTGCAAAAGAATGAATAAAAAATTTAGTATCCAAAATCTTATTATCACCGCATATTACTGATGAAAAAAACTTTAAATAGTACGTGGGATTAAAATTAATCTAATTCTCTATTGATCGCTTTGGCTTCTCAACTTCTTTACTTTCTCAAGTGAGAAATCCAACTAACAAATTTTCTTATAAAGGAAAGTGAAAAACAAAAAAATAATTGACCAAAAATTGTTACTTATTTTGTCTTGATTGATGGCTCCCAAATCCCAATTAACCTTATTAGTACCTTAGTTCTATGGTGGGACCTCCCTCATCTCCTTATACAAACTCCATTGCTACACTACTCCATGCTTAATTTCATTTCCCTCACTTAATTTTTGTTAGTTGCATTTTAATCACCCTCTCTCTCTCTCTCTCTCTTCATGGCTCTCTTTCTCTCTCTTCTTCTCATTTTCATGTTCCCTTCTTGCAATGCTGATAACCCACCCTCACCTGGATACTACCCTAGTTCCACAATTGGTTCAATAGGGTTTAACCAAGGTTTTAGAAACCTATGGGGTCCTCAGCATCAAAATGTAGACCAAGGGTCTTTAAAAATTTGGCTTGATACTAGCTCAGGTCTTACTAAACTTCTTCATCTTCTTCTAAAAGGCAAGCATTTATTTTATTTTTATTGACTTGATTCATTTTTTTTTTCCCTTGTTTAAATTTCCAAAAAATAGGAAGTGGTTTCAAGTCCCTGAATTCATATCAATCCGGATTTTTTGGTGCTGCTGTCAAGCTTCAATCTGGCTATACTGCAGGAGTGATTACGTCATTTTATGTGAGAATTGGTTTTTTACTCTCTCTCTCTCTCCATGGTTATACTATATTAACTATTTAAGTAAATTATGCCACAAGTCCTTGAATTTTTCTTATTTTTCGATTAAGCCCTAAATTAATTTTTACTTCAATTAAGCTCTGTAACTTTCCAACATGGTTTAAAGTAGCCTTCTGTTACATTCTCTCCATTTTTCGGCATTAAAGACAACATATGAACCTAACTGAATAGTAAATTGAGAAAAATTATTTTCATAACATCAATATATATATCGTAAAACTAACCTCCTTTCTTTGTCTAACACAGGCTTAAGAAGTTGTTAATGGAATTTTTTTATATGTAAAAAAATTAGGATTAATTTTATCAAGTTATCCGTTACATCAGACTTATATCACTTATTGAATTGTCAAAAGTTGACATAATGTAATAGGACTATATTGAAGCAATTTAAAAAGTTTGCTTGAACAAAAAATTAAATTGAGAGACTTATTTAAAGTTTCCTGCTATAATTTTCTCTTTACTATTTAGTGTTTGGAAGGTAAGAAAGTTGACTAAGCTTCCTACTTGATGAAATAATGTGACAGCTTTCAAACAATGAGGAGTATCCAGGATACCACGATGAGATTGACATAGAGTTTCTTGGAACGACGCCGGATAAGCCTTTTGTGTTGCAAACAAACGTGTTTATTAGAGGAAGTGGGGACGGAAATATTATAGGACGAGAGATGAGGTTTCACCTTTGGTTCGATCCCACACAAGATTTCCACAACTATGCCATACTGTGGAACCCTAGTGAGATCATGTAATTTATAGCACTTCCACAAATCACCAATTCCATATCTATTCTATTATGTGAATCATACAACTCAAAATTATTTTGAAGCTTCGTCATTTTTTTTTTCTTCAAAAGTTTTCATGTTAATTTAACTCATTTTTCTCATTATAAAACTCGTTGTGTTTGCATCCACTGCTAATTAATTTTTTAAACACAAATGCACACTAACTGACAAATGAATAAAAGACAAAAAAAAAAAAGAAAAGTCCCTGTCCATGGTAGGCATTTCGTGCGTATATATTTATAGATATGATATTGATTTCATAAATAACAAAGTCATGGTAGGCAACATATCAAAGTGTTAGGGTTAGGTCTTGATCATGCTAACTTTTGTTGACTTATAGGGTATTAATGGTATTTCATGTAACTGCATGTGTTCTTATTATGTCATGAAAAAGATTGGATTATGATGTATTTAAAAAGTTGAATGTTCACATAATATTTAAAGATAAGGTAAAGCTATGGATTATTATTAAGGGAAGAAAATGCTAAACAATTAAATTTCCAAAATATTTTTTTACACATCTCAAACTATTTTATATACTTTTTACATATTATGATGCATTTTTACATTCTTGGCGAGATTAATGACAACCTTTGGAATGGTCATTACAAATTTCTTAGAACATTCTATCTTTACCGAAAATACTACAATTATGATGTGCTAAATGCCATTTTTATAAATAAAAGTCAATTAGATGTTTTGTTCTGAAGTTAAAACTTCAAATAAAGCAACATTATTTTATAAAAAAATAAAAAAATTGAATTTCTAGATTCCTAAAATTAAAAATGTAAAAAAATTAATATGTAGTCTAAATGATTCTCAATTTAGCGAGAACTCTACTCAAAATGAATGAGAGTCACATTAATTTATCTATATTTTTTTTTCCTTATTTTGTGTCACACATAGAATTACTCTATTTAGGCCAAGTTTGGCTAAACTAAAAAAGTGCACTTATTTTATCTTTTTATCTTTTTTGGGTCACATCAATCAGCATCTCCTCTCTACTTTTTCTACACATAATACAAGAAAAGTCAAAAAGTACACTTATTTAGTCTTCCCAAACTTGGCTTTAATTATACATTGTGGCCCATCAAAAAAAAAAAAAAAAAATTTACATCATGTTGTCCCATGAAAATCCTACATGCTTCTTTCATTTTCCTCTTACCTATAATTGTAATTAATTTATTATTTTTATTTTTTATTATGTGATTTACAGATTCTTTGTCGATGATGTCCCAATTAGAAGGTACCCAAGAAAAAGTGATGCTACATTTCCATTAAGACCTATGTGGGTCTATGGATCCATATGGGACGCCTCGTCATGGGCCACCGAGGGGGGCATGTACAAGGCAGATTATCGATACCAACCCTTCATTGGTAGGTATAGCAATTTCAAACTCGGTGGGTGCACAAGTGAAGGACCTAGCTCGTGCAATCCTCCTTCAGGCTCACCATCTGGCTCTATCGGTTTGAGTCAACAACAGTATGCGGCCATGGAATGGGTCCAGAGGAACTACAAGGTGTACGACTATTGCCAGGATCCAAAGAGAGACCATAACCAAATACCAGAGTGTTAGGGTTTTGGTCACAACACACAAATTGTACTTTGATTACATGACTTATTTTTGAAAAAATATTACCTACTTAATATTTTTATCTCAAAAATTATCTCCAAAGTTATGTCTATGTTGTAAATTCAAAATTGGCATAATTTTATTCTTGAGGGCACCTATTCTCTTTTTTTTTTTTTTTTTTTTTTTGATCGGCAAATGTTAGTTGTTAGTTGTTAGATTAGCAACTATGGGAGAAAATCTTTCCACCCTTGGCAAAGCACCTAAGTACTTGCACTCCCTTAATTCAATTTCCCTAAAAGAAATTTTTCTTGGAACTAAGCCCTAAGAAAGGCATGGTGGCCAATTAGATTAAGCCTAGTTGGTTCACCTATTCTCATTTTAACCAGTGTTTATCACCAATTCTAATGTGAATTAAATAATAATAATAATAATAATAATAATTCAATGCTTGTGAATGATCAGTAGATCATAGGCTTGTCTCATTCCTCCTTGTCTCATTCAACTTTGCAGTGTTGTGGTATAATTAACAAAAGCTTGAGATGGGCTATCGACTTTGTATTTTGGGTAATGGATAGATCATAATTGTATACCGATTATTGAAAATATCATCTCCGAAGAATATATACCGGTAACACTAACTAATTAATGACTTTGTCAAGGAAAAGACCTTTATAATCAATTAGAACTACAAGGAGGTGCTGCTGGGTTATGTTTGCTTCTGTTTTGTTTTCCTGGCCTTGCTGGTTGCTTGTTGTGTTCGTGTTTTGTGATTGGTTGCTCACCAACTTTTAATGGTGTGCTTGCCAGTGATTAGACGGACATATCTGTGTCAATATAGTTGGGATGGGTATATTTCATTATGATATTTTTTGCACTCATCTTTTATCTTTGTTGATGTAATGCTTTCTCCGTTCATCAATAAAGGTTCTCTCTTTTACTGATTAAACAAAAAAAAAAAAAAAAATCAATTAGAACTAGTTTAATTGACCATAATTCTTACACTTCACTAAGAGATCAAGAGTATAGTTTTAAATATCTATATCAATTAATATGTATAGCGCTTTTTCAATACGAATACATTCTACTATACTTAATGAAATAAAAATTATATAATATCAATCAATAATTGATTCATAAGTCAACTTACAACTTATACAAGTGATCCAAAATGGATAAGTGAATTTTAAATTTTTGTTGCAATCCCGTGACAAAGCCATCTGAGGAAAGAAAATTTTCTTCACCCAAATAAAATTGATCATTGGATGCCATAATCAATCAAAAAAGCAAAGTTTTAATTTAAGTATGAATAAGTCCAAAAAATATGAACAGATAAAGCTGCATGTGACATCCACCTATCAACCCTTTTCTTTTGTTTCAACTTTTCAAATAGCTCATTGGAGTTTTCCATACCATTTATGAGCAAATTATACAATTTAAATGCTAAAAAGTCTCTTTATACATGCAAATATTAAATTTGCAGATTAAATATAGATACAATTAAATAAATTTGTTTAATGGGCCTTACATAGAACATGTGATTGGTGCCATATAAGATATCACACCAAATTATATTCAAATGTAGTATCTAAATGTGTTCACTCTAACATTATTGTTTGATAAAAATTTAATAATACATTAACTCAAAATTAATAGAAAAGGAAATTTTTATCTTCTCTCTCCTTTTTCCAGGATGTAATTGATATTTCGGTACAGTACTAGTAGTCCAATATACTAGGACACAATGGGCCAGGCCCATTCATTTACATTGCTTTATAAAATGCCTGCCTACATAAAAGGCTCAACCCAGTCAGACCTCACTGATTTTTTTCATAAATAATTTGTGTACAATAGTCTAAAAAAACATACAAAATAATAAATTATCAAAAACAAAATTCGCAATAGACCCAATGTCTCCAAATTAGTGGACTGAATAAAATTGTAAACAAAATAAAAATAGAAAGCGTTTTGTTTGTTTGTTTGTTTGCTTTGGTAGCAAGGTTTTGTTTTGAGGTAATGCTAAAAGGGTATAATTTAGAGCGGCGTAAAATAAGGCTCAATTCTCTAAGATTGTATTGATTTGTACTGATTTATTTATTAATTGTGGATTAAATTTTAAAATTTATAAATTGTCTTTGAAATCACTCATCTCCTCTATAGTTAATACATATAATTTTTTTAATCTCTAATGAAATATCAAAGTAAAAATAAATGTGAGAGATATTTAAAATGTGAAATTTATTATAAATAAGTAGTTATATATATAAAAAAAATTAGTTTGTATTATATATGTGAAAAATATTAGGTAAATTAGCCTCCGTTTGGGAAGTGGGTTGGTTTTTTGACTTTTTGATTTTTTTGGCTATTTTAGTCTGGGGCTAAAAAACCTGGTTTGGGGCTAAAAAGCCTGGTTTGAGAAAGGTTTTTTTGACTTTTTTGACTTTTTGACTTTTTGCTGATGTGTCTTACTGTTAAATTACCAAACTGCCCTTCATGTTCAACTTTTACCTGTGAGGCAATGAAAGTGGTCCTCCACGTCAGCCGCCGTGGAAGACCGAATTTGGATAATTTTTGTTTCTTTTTTTTTTTTTTTTATTTTGGGTTTGGATTTGGCCGATTTTGATTTTTTTTTTTAAAGAAATTTATGTTTTTATCATTTTTATTTTTTTATACATTAATTAGTTCTTGTTATTTAATTTACGTTTTTTCCCTCATTTATTTTTATTGGTATACAATAACTTCTTTTATTTTTTAAAAATGAGTTTTCATGTGTTTTATTTATTTGTAAATTATGTGGCGAATGGTAATTTAAGTTTTTATGTTTTTTTTTTTTGAAATGTTTTTGAATGAGGCGTATTTTTGGATGAGTTTTTTTTTTTTAATTTACGTTTTTGTCATTTTTTTATTGTACACATTAATTAATTTATTTATTTATACATTAATTTATTACGTGGCAAATGCTAATTTCTGTTTTTTGGGTTTTTTTTCTTTTTTTTTGGATGAGACGTATTTTTGTCGTTCTTTTTTTTTTTTAATTTACGTTTCTGTAATTTTTTTTTTATTTGTATACATTAATTTGTTTGACATTTTTTTTTTGTTTTTTTTTGTGTGATGAGACTTATTTTTGTTTTTTTTTTTGTGTGATGTGACTTATTTTTGCGGTTCTTTTTTTTTATTTACGCTTTACAATTTTTTTTATTTGTATAAATTAATTTATTTTTTGTTTTCAAAAATGATTTTTCATGTGTTTTCATTATTTTTAAATTATGTGGCAACTGCTATTTTATGCTTTTAATTTTTATTCTTTATTTTTTACTTTGTTTGGTTTTTTGAAAAAACATTTTTTCATGTCATTTATTTAAAATGATTTCAAAAATCATATATTGCCGTGGCACATGATAAAAAATGATGTCTATTTTTTCATGTGTTTTTCTATTTTGATTTTTAAAATTAATTTTTTTTTTCATTTTCTGTGAAAGACGTGATAAAAAGTGAGGTTTTATTTTATTGTCCTGTGTACTTTAATTTAATTTTAATTTTAATTTTAATTTTAAATTTACTTTTAATTTTATTTTAAATATTTAAATAATGTAAATAATCTAAAAAATTTAATAAGTAAAAAATTAAAATAAATATTCAAAAAAATTAAATCGTATAAATTTAAATAATTTAAATATTCAAAAAATTATTCTAACAAAAAAATTTAAATAATTTAAATATTCAAAAAATTCAAAATGTTAATATTTTAAATTTAAAAACAACTCTACACTCAAATCATAACCAAACACATAAAATAAAACTCAATTAATAAATTATTTTTAAAACTCATAACTAAACACATAACTTGAAACTCTATACTATTTTCAGAACTCTACACTGAAATCAATACCAAATACATAACAAAAAAATTAAAATATTTAAAACTATTTTTATAAAATAGAGTTTGAATTTATTTTTACAAAATATTTTAACAAAAAAAAAATTAATTTTTTTCTTTTCAACTTTTTTTGTTTTTTCTGGGAGAAGGTGTTTTTTGGGAAAATGTTTTTTTTTTTTTTTACTTTTTTGTGGGTGCTGACGCATGCCCCTCTTTCATGGGGGTAGTTTCGTAAATCTACTTTGGCATTGATTGTTGCCAAGATCATTTTTAATTTTTGTCCGCATGTGGCTAGAAAAGCTTCTTTTGTCCACATGTGACTAATTTAGCCTGAGATCTCCTTTCCAAACAGGGCCTTAGTATTATATATTAAAAAAATGTTTGATAATTGTTTAAGAATATTTTTCAATTAACTAGCAAATTAAAACCATTCTAATCCATCCAAACTGCGATTTGGATATTTGTTAATTCTCCATTCTTTGTTTGATTTATAATTTTACTCTTAAATCATTCAAATCGCACCGTACACACCCCTACACGTACCGTACACAAATTATGATATTTATGAATTTGATTGTTACAAATGTTATAACTCAATCGTACATGAGTTGTAACTTTAAAAAATGAGTTATAACCAAACACCACATAAGATATAATTAAAAAAATCTTAAATTATAATTAAAATAATATCATAACAAATATTAGAAAGACTCATAATTAATATTATAATAAATAATAATTCAAAATTACAAAAATTATAACTAAGAGTCATAGCATACACACCCTTTTGATTTGTTTTTGAGAAACAAATTTTGAAAAAAAAAATTCTAAAATTTTGTCTGATTTAGTGATTTTGGAAAAACAAATTCTAAAATTAATTTCTCTTTTTTACACATCAATCAATCACTTTTTCTCTCACATATATCTATTCAGGTACAACAAAATATCAAATCATTCAAACTCTTATACTCTAAAACTATTTCAAAATATACATCTAAACAAATTAAAAAAAATTCTAAACTCTGTGCTCAATTTTTTTTAAAAAAAAATTAGAGTGAATTACACTAATAATCCCTATAGTTTGGGGCTTGTGTCACTTTGGTCCCTGACGTTTCAATTGTGACACATTTGACCCTAAATTTTGAATATTGTTCTAAATTAGGACAATTGAATATATCATTAGATTTTTTAAAGGTAAAATCGTTAATTTGATAAAATATAAACTAATTTGACAAAAATAAATGTCAAACAAATATTTTTAAATTTTAAAAATTATTTATACACACTAAAAATAAAATCATGTAAAATTGATAAATCTTTTAGACATTTATTTATTTTTTTTATCAAATTAATTTTTATTATGTGTTTGGATGATGATCATGTAAAATTAATTTTTAAAAACTAATCATGTAATTTTTATTAATTTTTAACAACTTTACATATTTTTATCATTGGTGAATAAAAATAATTTTTAAAAAAATTAAAAATATTTTTTGAATATTTATTTTTATCAAATTAGTTTATATTTTATTAAATTGACGATTTTACTATTAAATTAAATAATGGTATCTTTAATTTTTTTTTATTTAAAATAAGATTCAAAATTTAGAATCAAATATATTAAAATTAAAAAATCAAAAATTAAAATGATATGAATCTGAAACTATAAGAACTTTTGATATAATTTATCTAAAAATTTATCTACCAAAATTAAACCAAACACACTCAGAATTTCCTTTGTTTTGTGTGGGTTTGTTTGACTCTGGAAGTGGAACCCGTGACCCACCGATCATCACTCTCTCACCAATCTCCACAATATTACATTTAAAACTCTGACACTTCTGTCATCTGTCCCTCTGCTGTATCATTTACACTCTTGTCTCTCTTTTAATTCTTTCACCACGCATCTCAAATTACACTAATATCCTTTTGAGATCCCCCCCCCCCCCCCCCCAAAACAAAAAATTCATAATTGTGATATTGTTATATAATCAATGGTACTACACACTTATTTCTCGGGTGAGTTTGGATCCTCTCCTTAAGGCCCTTCTTTCATTTCTTACTTGTAACGGTTTAGATGAGCCGTTGCATATCCAACAGCTCAGATTAAAAAAAAATCAATTGAAATTTTCGTCGATCTCCCGCCCAAACAAAAACACAGTTTATACATTCACTCTCACTCTCACTTTCACTCAGCCTCACAGTCGCCCGTGGTCGTCTATCCAACCTCTACCCTCACCGGCGAACCGACGACCAATCCCGACGGTGACCCAGACGGCGAACCCACTCGTGACCCCACGACGACCATAGCTCCACCACTCCAGCCTCTACGCTTCGTGAACTCCACCACAATCGGTTGAGCAAAGATCTCTTTTTCACGAATCAAGTTGGTCTTCGAACATCTGAAATGAAAAAGTTAGGAGTCTGAAAAAATGTAGGGCTTTTAGAGTTGGAATTTCTAAAAAAATTTAGGACTTTTAGATTTGGAATTTCAAAATTAAGGCTTTGATTTGGGATTTTGAATCGTCTGAAAATTTTTAGGGCTTATAGATTTGGAATTTCAAAATTAGGGCTTTGATTTGGGATTTTGAAACGTCTGAAAAAATTTAGGGCTTATAGATTTGGAATTTCAAAATTAGGGCTTTTTTAGCCGTAACTACAATGCTGTAATTTTCTACAATGCTGTAATTTTCAAAATTAGGGCTTTTTTAGCCCTAACTACAAGAAGTGTACCTATTCTTTTTTCCATCTCTGTCCATATGTAAGTACTTCTGTAATTTTAATAAATTTTTGGATAAATAAATAAATTTATCCTGTCCATATAAGTAGCTGTAGCTATAAGACAAATAAATTTTAATGGCATCCGTTAATAAATCTATTTTAACAGGTGTGTGTGTCCCATAAAAAACATTCTAATGGCTATTATGGCTTCTTGAATTCAACTAGAAGAAAACATTCTCATACTATTATGAAACAATACCACCATTCTGTGTGTGCCCCATAATCAATTTCAGTAAGTCTAGTGATGCAGAAACCAAATATAGAATTCTTGTGTATAAATATATGGATGAACATGATTTTACAAGATTTGATGATATAGCCCACTTCTAAAAATTCTTGAACATGATTTTACTATCTTATTCCCTGAATCTCCCAGAAATTATTGCTTCAAACTTTCTTAAATATGATGTGGGTGGTAATTATTATATTATGTTTTGAAGAGACTTCATTTTTTATTTTTCACTTTTGCACCATTTGTTTTTGTTTATCATTGTGGACTTTGGCCGGTGTTTTTTTTTTCTTCATTAGTATATGCCCACATTTTGATGGACCTAGCATGGTCTCTTCTTTTTTCATTTTCAGTACAGACTGATTTTGAGCCTGCCCGAGGTTGAGTGGGATAGGTTTCTTGAATGAGATTCTGATTGAATGGGTTTGCCAAATGGTTTGTGTTTTTAAATGAGCAACTTCTGTTCTTTCTTTTTTTTAATATAATATTTTTATTTATTTTTTTCATTAGTGAGTGACATATTTTGAGTAAGTTAATAGTGCTGCCAGTTATATATGCATCTTTATACTGCTGCCTATTTTGCATGTGTTTCTCTGCTTGCTATCTATCACTTATTCATCTATTAAATGCATACCTGTTTTGCATCTGTTTTCTGTACTCATTTATTTTTTTGGTTGGCAACAATAAATTTTGTTAATGAAAGAATAAATAAGGAGAAATACACATTGAAGGAGGACAGGAAGTCCACCAAATAGAAAATAAAAAGAAACAAAAATTACATATCACACAACTTGCGAATCTCTATTAATCAAAGGACATTTTGACTCAGGAATAAGATAGTAGTAAGGGAATAAGGGTGCTAGGGTACAATGTAAAGGCTGTTACAGTGTGTCTCATCTCATGTGTAGTACCCTTACAAATATTCTTCCCTAATTTCATAACTCAAAGCTAACTACTCAGGAAAAAAAATCCAGAACCGTGTTTAGAATTTAAAGTATATATGATAAATCTGATTTACATTGTTTGTATTGTATTGTGTATGCAGATTTAGAAATGGCTTCTTCTTCTACTAACAATAGCAACATCAAATTAAAACCGAGACTGTGTAATTGTGGAAGAACAGCTGCCATATATATTGTAAGAACCAATGAGAATAGAAATAAAAGGCGTTTGTTCTTTATTTACCCATCAAAATATGTAAGTGTACCTGTTGGAAATATTAAATATGTAAGTAGTGACAATTTAATTTGTGTTATTTGACTGACTAAGGCCAAGTTTGGCATGATTGAAAAAAGACAAAAAGTCAAAAAGTCACTATCCTATTTAAGTCACATCATCTTATTTAAGTCACATCACCTCTCTAACACATCACTTCAAACCCAACCCAAACTCAACCCATATTTCATAAAAAGTCAAAAAGTGCACTTATTTAGTCTTCCCAAAATAGGCCTAATTGTCATGCATTGTAGACCGAAACTCCCAATTGCAATTACTTCAAGTTCGTGGATGAAGATGATGAAGATGTTACGTCCACAATCCGTTCCAACACTAGAGCTTCTAATGGTGTTACAGTAGAAGACTTTAACGAGCTGAGGAGGAGGCTGTATGACATGGAAAATGAACATGATGACTATGGTCGAAGGCTTCGAATGGTGGAAAATATTTTGAAGGCGATGGTGTATTTGATTGTATTTTCTATACTTTTGTACTTTATGATATAATGTTATTATGGATTTATGGATTTAATGTTATTATGGATTTAATGTTTTTGGCTTTGATGAATATATGCAATGAATTTAGAAGCTATTCATGAATGGAATTTGACGAATGTAGTTATGGATTTAATGATTATAGATGCAATGATTTTAGATGGTTTTTATGAATGGAATTTGGGAACTTGGGATGTTTGAGATGTTTGAGATGAATGGTACAGGATTTGAGATGTTTGAGATGAATGTTGGAGATGTTTCAGAGCATTGTCCAGTTGGATTATATGATCAAAATAAGGATCATGTGTACAGTATACCAGCAGAATGATCAAAATAAGGATCAAAACTTTGTTGCTGGTGTACAGAATGATCATTCCTAAGGATCAAAACTGGTATGCTGGTATGCTGGTGTACAGAATGATCAAACTGGTATGCTGGTGTACAGAATGCTAGTGTACAAAACGGGTATGCAAAATGATCAAAATAAGGATCAAAATTGGTGTACAGCATACCAGCAGAATGAATTTACAAAAACCATATGAAACCATGATTTCATAGCATTTTTGTACATTCTTTTCCTTTTGTTCTTTTTTTTTTTTTTCACTCTTCACACTTCACACTTCTTCTGTATCTGTACATCCTTTTCCTTTTGTTCCTTTTTTTCCTTCACACTACACACACTTCACACTGTCTAGTCTGGCCAAGATCATTGCTAGTGTCCATCTACAAAACCATGTGTCCAGCATACCAGAAACAATGAATACCTCTGCAGAACCATTACAAAACCATACCTGTGCATACCAGCAGAATCATGCAGAACCAATACAGATCAAATGTACATCTAGTTTCAAATGTACATCTAGTTTCAATACAGATCAAATATACAGCATCTACTTTAAAATGTGTTCAATACAGAGCTTTGAATGTACAGATCAAATGCAGAACCAGCATACCAGTTTGCTTTGAATACAGAACCAGCATACCAGAGCCAGTATACATTTGCTTTGAATAGTGTTCAATACAGAACCAACATACCTGTTTGCATAACATTTCTTGACCATTTCTTGATACCCATAATAACACAAGAAAATATCAACTCATAACCATTGCAGAACCATAACCATTGCAGACATAATGAAGATCATTGCAAAACCATAGCAGCAATCATTAAATGAACATGAACCATAAACAACATAAATGAACATCAACCAACATCAACCAAGTTAAATGAACATGAACATCAACCAACATCAGAACCAGAACCAGCATACCAGAACCAGAACCAACATGGACACCAATACAAGTTAAATGAACATCAACCAACATCAACCAAGTTAAATAAACATGAACCACAACCAGCTCACTTGGGTTTAACATATAAATTATAATCAATTGTAACTGAACATCAACCAATACAAGTTTAACATCTAAATTAAAACATTGGTCCATCAAAATTGACACATTGGTCCATGTAATTTAACATATTGGTCCATATAATTTAACATTTGAACACACATTCCTTAATATCACTTTCCAGCAGCAGTGTGCTTCACAATTTCAGAGGCCATGACTTCACTTTCCAGCCCAATTTCAGCATCAGTTTACTTCTGTTTCTGCTTGTCCATAACCTAAAAAAAAAAAGATAGAATTTTTAGCAAGTAAATACATGATATCACAGAATTTTCATCAACTAAAAACCTAGAATTTTCAGCAACTATAAATTAAAAATACATGAAGGGCGAACCTGACTACACATTGGAGTAGTTGATTCTTGAGAATATCGAAACCCAATGTCATAGCCACATGAACCTTGTAGTAGTGACTGGAATGTTGGTTGAGTAGAATGCCGTTGAGGCATTGAAGTTGGCAAATAATTTGGCACCACATACATCTCCCGCAAATTGTTCGCCTACAACAATGTCATATATTAGGCTTCGCAATTATGGTTTCAGTCATGGTTTGAGTCACATATTATATCCACACAAAAAATACAATGTTAAAGTAAGACTTACATGATATGTGGGATACATCAATGGCGGAGGAATATAATTCCACCCATGGGCAAAGATGGAGGAAGAGAATGAAGGGGAGGAAGAGGTTGAAGAGGAGGAACATGTTGACAAACGTATATATCTCCTCCAACCTGCAATAGATTGTGACGAAGCCAAGCTGTTAGCACGGGATTTTTTTTTGGAGTTCGCCACCAACGCCGCTTCGAATCCACCTTTAACCCTCTTTTTGCCCTTACTAGTTGCCACATTTTTCTTCAATCCTTTTAGTTACACAACATGATTCATATCTTCACAATCCATTTCAAAGCAATGGGTGTCATTATCATTACCTACTTCATTTTCAACACCAAAATGAGCACTTAACTTGCCTTTAACATTTGCACCTAATGTAGCAAGGTGTGTAATACAAAAATCATAAGTTTCTTCAGTTTTAGCAGCTCTAGTTGCTAGTGCTCTAAATGCGGTCATCAATGTCTTATACGGCGAGACTTGTTGGTATTTCACATCTACTTCAATGTCATCCCCTTAATGTCCTTCACAGTTTCGACTCTTGCTTGTTTGGTCCACCTCTTTAGAATGTATTATGGAGGAACCTTTTTTATCTTCAATATGTCTCTAATAACCTTCAATGAGTAACAACACAAGATTTGTTCCCTTTCAAACTTTGTACAATTACAACCCAAAGAGCCATCCCTCTCCATCTTCACTTTCCTTGCATGTTTATTACCAACATCAACAACTGTGTAAATGGTACTAGCCTCGCCACATTCAATTGCTTCTATGTCCGATTCAATGGATTGAAAGTACTCATTTTGAAATTCCTCAAAGATCTTTTTTGTGTAGACATTACCCATTTGAATTAACATTCTTATTGTTGCTTTCATCTTTGGCAACCTTTGGCACAAAGTATGTCATGCTTCTAACTCCTTGTATCGTTTCTCGTAAAGTACCCTTTCGAAATGCATAAAGAGTTCATTTAAGTTAAAATCAAAACGAATGTAATCCTTCAAAAAAGCATTAAAAGATTCACTAAGTTGTGTGGTACTCATTCCCACAACCTATGTTGATCTAACGTAAGGCCAGCCCCATTTTTCTTTCACCGCAAAAGTCAATTTCAACCAATGGTTTTCATGCGCACCATATTTATCAAGCATTTTCGCCCATTCTAACTTCCATTGATTTGCATCTTCAATGTGAAAGAAGAATTTATTTAGTACACCCTTCACCCCCTTATCTTGGAACAAACAGTTAACATGATTTAATGCATTTTGCATCATATGCCAAGTACACAATCGGTGACTTTTGTCAGGCATAACGATGGGTATGGCTTTAGCCATTGCAGCATCTTGATCGGTGAAGAAAGTTTTTGGTGCCTTTCTTGACATAGCCTCTAGAAAATTTTCAAACAACCATACAAACTATTCGGCGGTCTCATCATACAACAATGCTGCACCAAATATAACTGTTTCCCTATGATGGTTGAATCCCACAAAAGATGCGAAGGGTCTATGTTCTTTATTTAACCTGTAAGTCGTATCAAATGTGACAACATCACCAAATTGGGCATAATCCATGATCATTTGTGCATCGGCCCAAAACATATTGGTTATTTGCTCCTCATTATCTAATTGAAAAGCATAAAAGAATGAAGGATTCTGCAAAGATTTTTCTTTAAATTATTGCAACACATTGCCTACTTCCCCATATGCTAAACTTTGTTGTCTTTTGGTTCTCAAATAATTTTTAGAATCTAATTTCGTAAACCCAAGACATTGCCTTCAACCAGCTTCCCTACCCATGAGTTCAAAAGACTGGCCTAAACGAAGACCAGATTATGCTGCCAAATCTAACTGAATTTCTTGGATAGTCGATATCTTTTTTTGTGACGGCAACATGTGGGCACACTCGGGTGATACAAGATTATGGTTGTGTTTTTCTTTGAAATCGGTCACAACAAATTTCCCAGTACCCTCATCTAATTTAATATAAAGTCGAGCCTCACAACCAGTCCTAGTTTCAGCTCTAGGGTTTTTTGACAATGGGTCTCGCTTGTCAACCTTTCAAAATCCCTCCTTGTTGCAAACCAAAAGTCTACAAATAAGTTGATTAGTGAGGTGAGAACCCGAATATACAAATCAAGTAAATAATTAAATAATAATATTACAATCTCAAAATATTTTGGTGGTGAATCCTAAAGTGCAAATAAATATTTGGAAGGTCTTTTAATTGATTTTAAAACCTAAAATAAATTTATGGTGAAAGTCTTTAATTTAGAGGCAAGGTTTATTATAAATAAATAAAAAATAAAGAAGAGGGTGTGACTTGAACTCTAGACCACAAAATTAATAAATAAGGCTCTTACCATTTGAGTTGCATATAACTTATAGATATATTTTGTATATTTATCTATTTATTTGACCTACGCATGCTTTAGGTGTACCCAACCACTAGTATAAATAAAATAAACACAGACCCTAATTCTTATGATATTGTTTTCCCACAACTTTCTAAGCAGCCGTGAGAGGTAAAGAGAGGGAGAGAGACGTCTAGGTCATTGGGTGAAAAGTGTTGAAAATTGTTGAGTTTTGTGGTGGTCATTGGCAAGGTAAATCCCTTATTATTTTTATTCCTTCACTACCTTTTTCTTCTTCTTGTGAGTTGTTGTGTAGCTGATGGATCAAATCGGTGAAGTAGGTACATGTGTTGGGCATGGCTATGAAATATTTGGCTGATTGGGATAGTGTTTTATGTATAAAGAATGGTGTAATTCTTAGTCCAAAAATTCTGCACAGAATCACAAACTTTAAAAATCAAGAAACCATATCAAAAGGATGAATTTTAATCTGAAATTTTTACAGTAGATTAATTACATATTGAATTTCATATCTGAATTTTTTCATAATTTTTGGGAGTCAAAATCCATATAAACTGATGCGTTCAAATCTGTCCAGAAAACTGGTTTTAAACAGTAAATTCGGAGTGTTGTTCTCTTTAGGTATAAATCCAAAAATTATCAAATCAGTGTCATTAGAACCGGTTACATGTCTAGTTTCTTACATTTTTAGCCTTGCATTGATTGCTCCTGTATATTAAGAGAACCGTCAATTTCTTTAAAGTGCCGCAAAAAACAACCTGTTTGGATATAATAAATTGTAGATAATTATTTTGATAAACAAATCAAGTAAAACCAATTGGGTTTAAAACTTAGGATATATTAGTTGATATCTAGAGGTTTTTGGAATTTTTTGAATAACGTGAAGTGAGTTTTGTAATTTTCAAAGTTAGCGAATAAATTGGGAAAACTTGTTTAAAACTCTGTTTTATCTTAAAGTTATTTTTAGTTAAGTTTCGATCGGAACCCATGTCTTGGGTGATTTTAGACCTTGAAGAACATAAATATAGGTAATATTTAAGAGTAACGGTGAGTTAGGTTGAGCCGTGTTAGTGCACTTTAGTTTGGGGTTACTTAGTTTATTATTCCTTTTAGTATGTTTGAATTAGTGGTGACGTGTAGTTTTAATACTTTGTTCAGGGCACTAGTTGGAATTTTATACTCTATTCAAGGATTATATTATTTCATTTTCAGGTGAGTAGTTTCATGGTACATATTTTTATGAATGTTCCCCTACCTTGAACTGTTGGAAAATTAAATTGTTGTTTCATGACTAAACTGTTTTGATAAATTATTATATTATCAATGGAATCAAATTATTTCTGAAACATATGTGAACTTGGCATACTGTAAACTATTTGTTTTGGTTTCGTGTTTATAATGATGAACTATCATGTTTTGCGAAACTGATGTGTATTGATTATTGGGACCACATGTGTATTTAGTCCAGGGAAATTATTCCACTGTGTGTGGTGACTCTAGCCACTAGGGAACAGATCCGGGTTGGGTCGTGATGACTCTAGTGCTCAACGATTGTAAGGAAAAGACCTTAAAAAAAAAGCTAGATGACCTTCAATCGGATCGTCTTTGAGAAAAGGTCCAAGTATCACCCTAAGGATTACTCTTAGTTCGGTATTGGATCCAACGGGGCTTATAGCCTTAAGAATTGTGTAGCATATTACTTATTATTTTATTGGTACCTAGAAAATTATTGGTGTTCATGTTATAATCTGTTTTAAGTGGAAAATGTCATTTATGATGTTCTTGCGAGACATTTGTATTTTAAGTGTTGAACTGTAGAACCTTCATTTTGAAACAGATTGTATTTACCAAATTGTATGCCAATCTAGTTTCTGTGATATATATCTTATTTTGGAATTGAGCCATGTTTTCAAAACTGTATTTACTATCCATGTTGCTACTCACTGAGCTATCAACTGACTTAGTTTTTATCACTTCCAGGTGTTAGAAGGACTTAGGGTGGACTCATGACGCAGCTGAGACTCGATTGCATGGACCTCTAGGACATACATGTATTTTGTTTTAGATTGTCATGTCCAGTTTATGCATATTTCTTTTTATTTTTATTGAGGTTCGTTTATGATTATTTTGATATGTGGGTTGTTTATACCCTATAAGTTTGGATGGTTTTGATTACGGTTGATTTTGCAGTTTATAGTTGTGGCATGTCACTGGATTGAGTTTTGGTTATTTATTTCTGGACTATTGTATAGTTATTCAATGTGTTTATGGATTCGTGTTTAGGCTTACGTGTTCCTTGGGCTAAGGCCCTGTGGGCCACAACCGGTCATACCCGGATTTGGGGTGTGACAATTGTGGTATCAGAGTTATAGTTTATCGAGTTACATACCTTGCATTTCATCATTTAGACGAGGTTCGAGTCCTTATAGTCCTTAGTAGTGTGTGGTTGAGTCAGTTTTGTTTAAACTTGTGTTGAGTCTTTATTGATTTCAGTTTGAAAGTTAAGAGTTAGCATCTAGATTTCTACGTGGATTGTCTATTCCTTGTGTGCCTTTGGATGCATGTATTACCTTGTCTACTTCATTACGAGAATTGGTAATATTGGGAGATGTTTGTAGATCTTGTGAGATAAAGATGGATGGTAGGATTTTTCCAGTGGATTTGATTTCTTTAGAGATGAAGGATTTTGATGTGATTTTGGAGATGGATTTGTTGACGAAGCATCATGCTTCTATTGATTGTTTTAGAATGGGGGTAGTTTTTGTTATGCTGGGATAACTTGAGTTTGTCTTTCAGCGGGATAGGAAAGGGTCTTCTATCTGTTTTACTTCTTCCCTTTGGACTAATCAAATGTTAAGTAAAGGGTGTCATGATTATTTAGCTTGTGTGGTGAGTATTGAACTGCCAGAATAGAAGTTAGAAGAGTTGCCTGTAGTGAGTGATTGCGTTGATGTTTTTCCAAAGGATCTACCTGGACTTCCTCTAGATTGTGAGGTAGAATTTTCCATTAACTTGGTCCCCAACACAACACTTATTTCTAAAGTGCCCTATATAATGGCACCATTGGAGTTGAGGGAATTACAAACTCAGTCATAGGAGTTGTTAGACAAATGTTTTATTAAGCCTAGTGTTTCACCTTGGGGAGCACCTGTGTTGTTTGTAAAGAAGAATGATCGGTCTATGAGGTTATGTATTGATTATAGAGAACCGAACAAAGTCACAGTAAAGAATATGTATCCTTTGCCACGTATTGATGACCTATTTGACAAATTGTAGGGAGTTCAAGTATTCTCTAAGATTGACTTGAGATTAGGCTATCACTAGTTGAAAGTAAGGGATGAGGATGTTCCTAAGACTGCTTTTAGAACCCATTATGGGCATTATGAGTTTTTGGCGATGCCTTTTGGTCTCACAAATGCAACAGCCGCATTCATGGATTTGATGAATAGAGTATTCAAACCCCAACTGAATAAATTTGTAGTAGTGTTTATTGATGACATCCTAATTTAATCGAGTAAGGAGAAACATGAGCAGCATTTGAGGGTAGTACTGCAGATCCTTAGGGAGAAGAGATTGTGTGCAAAATTTAAGAAGTGTGAATTCTAGTTGAGCAGTGTATTCTTTTTAGGTCATGTGGTGAGTAAAGATGGGGTATCTGTGGATAGCACGAAGGTGACAGCAATTGTTGATTGGCCACGACCTACTTCGGTGGTGGAGGTACATAGCTTTCTAGGGCTTGCTGGTTATTACAGACGGTTTGTGGAAGGATTCTCTCGTATTGCTTTGCCACTTACCAATCTCACTAGGAAAAGGGTCAAGTTTGAGTAGAATAATGATTGTAAGCGTAGCTTCCAAGAGTTTAAATAGAGATTGACATTAACTCCAATCCTTGCCTTATCTACAGACGGTGGTGGTTTTGTGATTTATGGTGATGCATCACGGAAGGGTTTAGGATGTATGCTCATGCAGCATAGGAAGGAGATTACTTATGCATCACGACAATTGAAAATACATGAGAGGAACTATCCTACGCACGACTTGGAGTTAGCAGCAGTGATTTTCGCTCTTAAGATTTGGCGACATTATTTGTATGGAGAGTCATGTGAGATTTACACTGATCATAAGAGTTTGAAGTATATTTTCACACAAAATGAACTAAATTTGAGACAAAGAAGATGGCTTGAGTTACTAAAAGATTATGATGTGAATATTTTATATCATCTGGGGAAAACAAATGTGGTGGTAGATGCCTTGAGTAGGAAGGTAGCAGTTGGAGATGTAGCTGCTTTGTCTATTGAGAGTTGTTTGGTGGAAGATATGAGACGTTTGAGGCTTGAGGTTGTTACGCCTGGTGATAGGGCTTATTGTAGTCAATTGACAGTTTAGTCGACCTTGAGAGAACGGATTCATTTAGCTCAGGAGATTGACCCCCAGTGTAAGTGTATTAAAGGAGAGATGCGAAGGGTAAGCATGTAGACTTGGTGGTTAGTGATGATGGGTTGCTTAGATTCCGTAGCCGAATTTGTATTTTTGCTGGTGGTGATTTGAGGAAGGAGATTATGATGGCGGCACATAGTTCTAGTTATAGCATTCATCTTGGAAGCAATAAGATGATCGAGATCTTCATGAACATTTTTGGTGAAATGGTATGAAGGGAGATATTGCAGAATTTGTGGCTCAGTGTTTGGTGTGTCAACAGGTTAAAGTAGAACATCAGAAACCCACAGGGAAACTACAACCCTTACCTATACCAGAGTGGAAGTGGGATCATGTTACCATAGATTTCGTGTGCGGATTACCTCATACTAGTGGTAATCATGATGCAGTTTGGGTAGTTGTGGATAGATTAACCAAGTCAGCACATTTTATTGCAGTTCGGATGAACTATTCTCTAACTCGATTTGCACAGTTGTATGTGAAGGAGATTGTTAGATTGCATGGTGCACCAATATCAATAGTATCAGATCGGGACCCTCGTTTTGTGTCTAAGTTTTGGGGTGCGTTACAGTCAGCTATGGGTACTCGGTTAAATTTTAGTTCAGCTTATCACCCTCAGACAGATGGGCAATCGGAGAGGACTATTCAAACCCTTGACGATATGTTGAGGGCTTGTGTTTTGGAGTGGAGAGGTAATTAGGATGATTATTTGCCACTCATGGAGTTTGCGTATAATAATAGTTATCATTCTAGTTTAGGAGTAGCTCCTTATGAGGCTTTGTATGGAAGGAAGTGTAGGTCTCCTTTGTGTTGGTATGAGGTTGGTGAGAGGCAAATGTTGGGACCTGATTTGGTGGAGGATGCTACACAGAAAATTATCACCATCAAAGAGAGATTATTGATTGCTCAGAGTAGACAAAAAAGTTATGCTGATCATCGTCGGAGAGATTTAGAGTTTCATGTGGAGGATATGGTATTCTTGAAAGTATCACCATGGAAATGAGTGATTAGATTTGGAAAGAAAGAAAAGTTGAGTCCTAGATAAATTGGTCCATTTGAGGTATTGGAGATGGTTGGTGAGGTTGCGTACTGTGTTGCTCTACCCCCTAGGTTGGCAAGAGTGCATAATGTGTTTCATGTGTCTATGCTGAGGAAATATGTGCGCAGTCCGTCGCATATGATAGATTATGAGTCACTTTAGATTAGAGAGGATTTTTCGTATGAGAATATGCATGTTCAGATTTTGGATTCGAAAGAGAAAATGTTGCGTACAAAGGCCATTAAATTGGTTAAGGTACTGTGGCGTAATTATCTAGTTAAAGAGGCGACTTGGGAACACGAGGACGAGATGTGCGAGAAGTACCCACATCTATTCTCATGATTTACTCATGTTAGTTTCAAGGACGAAACTTTTCTTTTAGGGGGGGAGAATGTGAGAACCCGAATATACAAATCAAGTAAATAATCAAATAATAATAATATTACAATATCAAAATATTTTGGTGGTGAATCCTAAAGTGCAAATAAATATTTGGAAGGTTTTTTAATTGATTTTAAAGCCTAAAATAAATTTATGGTGAAAGTCTTTAATTTAGAGGTAAGGTTTATTATAAATAAATAAAAAATAAAGAAGAGGGTGTGACTTGAACTCTAGACCACAAATTAATAAATAAGGCTCTTACCATTTGAGTTGCATATAACATATAGATATATTTTGTATATTTATCTATTTATTTAACCTACACATGCTTTAGGTGTACCCAACCACTAGTATAAATAAAATAAACACAAACTCTAATTCTTATGATATTGTTTTCCCACAACTTTCTGAGCAGCCGTGAGAGGTAAAGAGAGGGAGAGAGACGTCTAGGTCATTGGGTGAAAAGTGTTGAAAATTGTTGAGTTTTGTGGTGGCCATTGGCAAGGTAAATCCCTTATTATTTTTATTCCTTCATTACCTTTTTCTTCTTCTTGTGAGTTGCTGTGTAGTTGATGGATCAAATCGGTGAAGTAGGTACATGTGTTGGGCATGGCTATGAAATATTTGGCTGATTGGGATAGTGTTTTATGTATAAAGAATGGTGTAATTCTTAGTCCAAAAATTCTGCACAGAATCACAAACTTTAAAAATCAAGAAACCATATCAAACGGATAAATTTTAATCTGAAATTTTTACAGTAGATTAATTACATATTGAAAATTGCATATCTGAATTTTTTCATAATTTTTGGGAGTCAAAATCCATATAAACTGATGTGTTCAAATCTGTCCAGAAAACTGGTTTTAAACAGTAAATTCGAGAGTGTTGTTCTCTTTAGGTATAAATCCAAAAATTATCAAATCAGCGTCATTAGAACCGGTTACGAGTCTAGTTTCTTACATTTTTAGCCTTGCATTGATTGCTTGTGTATATTAATAGAACCGTCAATTTCTTTAAATTTCCGCAGAAAACAACCTGTTTGGATATAATAAATTGTAGATAATTATTTTGATAAACAAATCGAGTGAAACCAATTGGGTTTAAAACTTAGGATATATTAATTGATATCTGGAGGTTTTTGGAATTTTTCGAATAGCATGGAGTGGGTTTTGTAATTTTCAAAGTTAGCGAATAGATTGGGAAAACTTGTTTAAAACTCTGTTTTATCTTAAAGTTATTTTTAGTTAAGTTTCGATCGGAACCCATGTCTTGGGTGATTTTAGACCTTGAAGAACATGAGTTTAGGTAATATTTAGGAGTAACGGTGGGTTGGGTTGAGCCGTGTTAGTGCGCTTTAGTTTGGGGTTACTTAGCTTATTATTCATTTTAGTATGTTTGAATTAATGGTGACATGTAGTTTTAATACTTTGTTCAGGGCACTAGTTGGACTTTTATACTCTATTCGAGGATTATATTATTTCGTTTTCAGGTGAGTAGTTTCATAGTACATATTTTTATAAATGTTCCCCTATCTTGAACTATTGAAAAATTAAATTGTTGTTTCATGACTAAACTGTTTTGATAAATTATTATATTATCAATGGAATCAAATTATTTCTGAAACATGTGTGAACTTGGCATACTGCAAACTATTTGTTTTGGTCTCGTGTTTATAATGATGAACTACCATGTTTTGCGAAACTGATGTGTATTGATTATTGGGACCACATGTGTATTTAGTCCAGGGAAATTATTCCACTGTGTGTGGTGACTATGGCCACTAGGGAACAGATCCGAGTTGGGCCATGATGACTCTAGTGCTCAACAATTGTAAGGAAAAGACCTTAAAAAAAAAGTTAGGTGACCTTCAATCGGATCGTCTTTGAGAAAAGGTCCAGGTGCCACCCTGAGGATGACTCTTAGTTCGGTATTGGATCCAACGGAGCTTATAGCCTTGAGAACTGTGTAGCATATTACTTATTATTTTATTAGTACTTAGAAAATTATTGGTGTTCATGTTATAATCTATTTTAAGTGGAAAATGTCATTTATGATGTTCTTGCGAGACAAGAGTATTTTAAATGTTGAACTGTAGAATCTTCTTTTTGAAACAGATTGTATTTACCAAACTGTATGCCAATCTAGTTTCTGTGATATATATCTTATTTTGGAATTGAGCCATGTTTTCAAAACTGTATTTACTATCCATGTTGCTACTCACTGAGCTATCAGCTGACTTAGTTTTAATCACTTCTAGGTGTTAGAAAGACTTAGGGTGGACTCATGGCGTAGCTGAGACTCGATTGCATGGACCTCTAGGACATACATGTATTTTGTTTTAGATTGTTATGTCCAATTTGTGTATTTCTTTTTATTTTTATTGAGGTTCGTTTATGATTATTTTGATATGTAGGCTGTTTATACTCCATAAGTTTGGATGGTTTTGATTACGGTTGATTTTGCCGTTTATAGTTGTGGCATGTCACTGGATTAAGTTTTGGTTATTTATTTCTGGACTATTGTATAGTTATTCAATGTGTTTATGGATTCGTGTTTAGGCTTACGTGTGCCTTGGGTTAAGGCCCACTGGGCCACGACCGGTCATACCCGGATTTGGGATGTGACAAGTGAACTTGTCCTTCCTACAATAATCCCTTCTTATGCTAAACCCCATTCTTCCTCTATATGTATTATAAAAATCATACGCACATTGTTCAGAATCAAATGTCATTCCTTGTTTTGGCTTCCAATCACAATTATTCTCAGGTTCCATATCGATATCAAAATGCAACTGAAAACCCATATAAATAAAATCTTAGCTACATAAATTACATCTATATTTTACACACAAAAAAATATAATTTCAGTTTGAAAAAAAGAAAACCAGACATAAAAACATAGAGACTAAGTTCAGTTTGAAAAAATTCCACTTATACATGTATATCTTGGAACTCTGTCATCTATATTAAAATCTATTTTTCCACCAGTGTTTAGAATCTGTCACTATATAGTCTAAATAGGCTCTCATGTTGGAAATGAGACCTAACTTTCATTATGCAAATCCAGTATCTACAGAAACTACTACTCAATAAAGCAGCAAATCTATCTGTCTTCTACTTAAGATGGCCAAGTTTCTACTTAAGATGTAATATCTTTCATCAGTGAAGGCCCATTTATCTACTTAAGATGTAATTTCTTCTACTTGTTTGTCTTCTTGGTGAAGGACAAATTTGATCATTTATTATATCCAGATCTGATCTAATTTGTGATTAACAAAACATGAGGGTTCAGACATGATCTTTGAGAACATTCAATTCTACAGTGGGTTCAGTATATCCACAATTGCTTCGCATTCACTATGTTTGAAACTGTTAGCTCTTCTTGAGCAATGGAATTTTGCTCAAAGAAAATTGAACACAGAGGACAAAAGCTGAGTTTTTGTTTCGAATGCATGTTGTTTTCAAACAAAATTCATTAAATTCAAACAATTTTAAACTTGTTTCCTAAACCCAATTTGTTTCATGAAATTATGTTTCCAAAAGAAACGAATTTAAAGTTGGAATCGTATTTTTATAACAAACATAGAAAAATGAGTACCGACTTTAAAATATATCTGAAATTGTTTTTTAAATACACGAAGTTAAACTTAAAATTGTATTTTAAAAATACAATTTTATAAAACAATCTGAGTTTGAAAAAATAAATTTAAAATTATTTTGATTAAAAACTTTGTTTGAAAATCACTTGTAATTTCGTAAAGAAAAACTCAGACAAAAAGTTGCAGGAAAATTGGTTCGCCAAAAGGTGACTTTGAGTCTCAATTCTACAAAGAAAGAAATAAAGAAAGAAAGAAAAAATGACATACTTTGTTGTCTCATACTTTGAAGAAGACTAGCCTCTGGTTCTCAAGGAGGGTAGATAAAAAAAAGGCAAACCGATGGGCTCGATTTGAGGAGTGCTGTAGAGAGGGTCTGCCGCTACTGAACGGTTCGGTGAGGTGGAGGAGAAGAACGTAGCAGCGAAGCAGACAGAATCTGTATCAACAGTGGGTCGCCGCCGGTGAGGATGGGTTCGACGGAGGAGAAGGGGTGAGTGCTGAGTGCTGTGTGAGTGCTGAGTGCTATGTGAGAGATCGACCTCTGAGCTGTGTTTTTGTTTGGGCGGGAACTCGACGAAAATTTCAATTGTTTTTTTTTTTTTTTTTTAATCTGAGCCGTTGGATGAGCCGTTGCAAGTAGGGAATGGAGGAGGGGCCTCAAGGAGAGGATCCGAACTCTTCCGATGTACCTAAAAAAAAAATAGTAGTACACACATTAATTAATATATCAATATATATATATATTATAACATTATAATTTTAAAATTATAGAGCTCATTTATTATACAAATTATAAAAATTTAAAACTTCTAAAATTATATTATATCATTCATTAATACACTAATTGATATACCAATTAATTAATATATATATATATATATATATATATGGTGATTTGAGATGATCTAAATAAGTGAACTTTTTGATTTTTTATGAAATATGGGTTGGGTATGGGTTGTAAGAGGTAATATGACTTAAATAAGATAATATAATTTAAATAGGATAGTGACTTTTTAACTTTTGGACAAATTACACAAATAGTCCTTATAGTTTGGGACTTTTGTCATTTTGGTCCATGACTTTTCAATTGTGACACATTTGACCCTAAATTTTGAATCTTGTTTCAAATAAAGATAATTGAAGATATCATTAGATTTTTCAAGGGTAAAATTGTTAATTTGATAAAATATAAACTAATTTAACAAAAATAAATGTCAAACAAATATTTTTTAATTTTTAAAAATTATTTCTACCTATTAAAAATAAAATTATGTAAAATTGATAAATCTTTTAGATATTTATTTATTTTTTATCAAATTAATTTTTATTATGTGTTTGGATGATAATCATGTAAAATTAATTTAAAAAAATTAATCATGCAATTTTTATTAATTTTACATAATTTTATCATTGGTGGATAAAAATAATTTTTAAAAAATTAAAAATATTTTTTTGACATTTATTTTTGTCAAATTAGTTTATATTTTATCTAATTGACGATTTTACCCTTGAAAAATCTAATGATATTTTCAATTGTCCTTATTTGGAACAAGATTCAAAATTCAGGATCAAATGTATCACAATTGAAAAGTCAGGGATTAAAGTGACACAAGTTCCAAACTATGGAGATTATTAGTGTAATTAACTCTTAACTTTTTTACGTTAGGACAAATAAGGCCATAACATTATCTTATATAATTGTAATGTTAAACCATGGGAATTAATGTAGACAATATATATTTCTTAATTTTAAAAAATGATAATATTATTTTTTTACTAAGTATTAAAATTGTGATGTATTTTCTTGATCAATGTAATTTTCCTTTGAATGTATAATAAAGGAATAAAATATAAGTTGTTGTTAATTGGAATAATAAAAGTACCATCTAATTCCTGATAAAAACTTAATACAAAACATGAATTCTCAATTAAAAAAAAAAAAAAAAGCACACATGAATTCCTCTATGTAAAGAAAAAATATATATATATATTTTTTCAATTAGGTAAAAGATTAGTATTAACAATAAATTACCTAAAAGATCTATTTATGCACCAGGGTATTTGGTTTGTGTTTTGGGATAAATTTTTAAAAAAAAAATTGAGAAAAAAGTTTAGAAATTTTTTAGATTTATTTGGTTGTATATTTTAAAAATAGTTTTGAAATTTGAGATGATTTGATATTTTGTTTGCGATGAACTAAATAAGTGTACTTTTTGAATTTTTATGAAATATGAGTTGGATATGGGTTGAGTTTGAATTGATGTGGTAGACAAATGATGTGACTTAAATAAGACAATGTGACTCAGACTTGGTTTGGCATAACAAAAAAAAACTAAAAAGTCAAAAAGTTACTATCCTATTTAAATCCTATCATCTTATTTCAATCATATCACCTCTCTACCACATCACTTCAAACTCAACCCATACTCAACTCATATTTCATAAAAAGTCAAAAAGTGCACTTATTTAGTTTATCCCAAATAAAATAGTGACTTTTTTCATTTTTTGCCTTTTTTTTATTATGCCAAACCAAGCCTTATTGTAGTTGAGTAGATTTGTAAGAAAAAAAATGATTGAGAATGAGAGAAGAAAGAAAAAAAAGTAATTAATTGATATATGCAAAAAAATAAAGTGATTTTGAAAAAAAATTCAAAAAATTTCTAATCAAACAAAATTTTAAAATTTTTTTAAAAAAATTATGCTTTGAGAGTTAAATCAACAAGGGCTTAATTTTTTTAATTTTGTAACCCAAAACCGTATTCCTTCGCAGCAAACTCTGATTATAACCCGCATCGCAACACATGCAGACCACCCTACCATATCCTGGCCCATTTGTTTAACCGAAACAAACATTCCACTTCATGTCCCGCCAAACCGAACCACGAACCAACCATCGCTTGCCACCTCATCCGTCACCCCACAACCACAAAACTCCATCTTTTATGAGACCCACATTGGATTGCACTATATAGGTATTCTATTGTCTGATACGGTGAGCTGTCCAATGAGTTCCAGCTGTCTCCCACTATTGTCCATTCACAAGCATCCACGTCAAGAGAAGGAATCACAGCTGTCAACTATTCACCACAAATGAAAATGCTATACGTGTCAAGTCATCATTCACCAGAAAGCCTCGATCGCCTGTGGGATCTGTCAAGCTTACCGAATAGAGCATCAAGCACCTGCCACGTGGCGTCTCCGTGTTGCATATGATCATTGAAAAGTAGGGCCCGCCGTACAGTAGGGTCCACGAGGTTCCTCTGAATGGTGGAGAGGTTGGTTGCTGCCACGTGTTCCAGAATAATTCCCAACTTTCCGACGTCGTTTTCGGCCACCGTGAGAGAGATCTCCGGCCACCTCACGGCGGAGGTGAAGGGCAACCGGATGTCATCGGTAATGATGACTGGCACGCATCCCAAGACGACCGACTCTACTAACCTCGGACTCCAAGGTGCCCAACCTAGAGGGCAGAGACAAAACACCGAACGAACAATCTCTGACTGGTAACCGGCAAATCTATGCCTCTTCAGATAAAATCTCCGGTCACCGCCATACTTCTGCCATATAATTGTCCTTACCCGCCTAAAAATATAATAAAAAAATTAAAAACCCATATTAAGCAAAAATTATTAAATGGATCAAGAGTTCAAATAAAACATTAGTGTGGCCGTTTATTTTATAATTTTAAAAATATGTATTGTGAAAAAAATTATTTAAGTTGTTTATGATTTTTTTTTAAAAAAATTTATGTTACAATGTTTAGATGGTGTTTGAGAACAAACCAAAAAATTAACAAATCAAACTTCTTTCACTGTATTTTTATCACCCTTTTTTTTTTGGGTTGTAAAAAATCAAATCCTCAACACCACCTTAGAGCAATTTATAATTATAATTTATAAGGTAAAAATAAATTATATAAACTAAAGAAATTTGATTATTAAGGAGTAAGAAAAATGATATATTTAGACCTTGATTTTTAATCAAAAAGTCATTACAAAATATCAAATTATTCTATTTATTTTTATGTATATCTTTTTGTAATAATTTAAAAAATTACTAAAAAAATTAATTCTAAAACAACCCCTCAATTTTTAGTTTCACATTATAATTTGAAAAAATTACAATTCAATGGGATCTTCATAAAATATTTATAAATTCATGAAAAAATTTATAATTTTAATTATTAAAATTGATAAAATTTATCACTAATTTAAATTTTTTTAAATATTCATTGATTTGTAATTTTTCGTTATAATTTTCAAAAAATTACACTAAATAGGGCATTTTGAATTTTAAATACTTTTTTAATGGATACATTATTGTCAAATGATTACATAATCCTATTATTTTCACTTTATGTCTATCAAGACTAGATCATCATGAACAATTGTTAAATAATTTCAAAATATTAAAATTACATCAAAAGATCATGCGTTAATGTTTATATAATACTTTTAATAAATAATAATAATAATAATAATAATAATAAGTTGCATAAATTTATTCTACCAAGATCCTCTAGTGTTTTTTTTTCCTAAAGTTTTCTAAAGTAATATGTTATATGGGTGAGATTTAATGCTAAAAAATTGATATGACTTGTTATTAAACCTCAATCATACAACACATCACTCTAAAAAACTTTAAAAAAAAAAACTCTAGAGGATCCTTACTCAAAATCTCCCAACTATACTTTTAAGTTTTTCATTTACGTAAGGCCAATTTAACAAGTTGGTTAAAAATTGATTTTTTTTTAATTTTTTAACTTTTTTAAATCACATTATTTTTACATTTTTTATATATATTTCTTTTTAAAAAATTTAAAAAATTAAAAAGTTAATTTTTAACTAACTTTTCGAAACATCCCCTAATATTATTGGGTTTACCTAACAATAACCGAATTACAGTTAGGGTTGATTTGCTCATTTAACAAATATTAAAGGTTAATCCAAAAATAAATAAAGAAGCCGCTATTCTCTTTTTATTTTGTTTTAAATGTATATATATATTCATCTTATGATGCATTGAAGTGAGTTTATTTTATTTGAAAAGTGTTATATTAATATATTTCTTAACTTTTTATGATAAAAGGTAAAATATAGACTATTTAAAGTGACTTTTTAAGGGAAAAAAAAAAATGAAATATAGATTAGATTTAAAATAATATGATAAAGAAGTCATCTAATTGTAGCTTAAATAGAATAATATAATAAAATATAATCAACATGCTTGGTTAGAGTTTTTCAAACAAAAAATTCAGAAAATTCTACTTTCTTGTTTTTTGTATTTTTTTATTTTTACTGATTTTTTTAAATATTTTATGCAATCTTTTTTACTTTTTAACTTTTTAGACATACTTAAAATAAATATACTTAAAAAGTAAAAAAATTATGAAAAAAACTTTTTAAAAATTCGCTAAATATCAAAAATATAAAAAAAAAATACGAGAATTCCGTACATATTTTGTATTTTTATGTATTTATTAATTTTTTAAAATATTTTTTCATAAATTTTTTATTTTTTAGATACATATAAGTAAAGTGAATATAAAAAAGTAAAAAAAACGTTTAAAATTTTAAAAATATTCACTAAAAATAAAAAAAATACAAAAATCAAAAAACTCAATTTTAAAAAAATTTAATTCAAAAAACTCAAAACAAACGCATTGAATTGTATTATTTTAACACATGTCAAACAAAAGCCAAAGAGGATGTATTAGAGCAAAATCGAGAGAATAAGGAGTCCCTAAATAAATAAATAAATAATTGAAGTAATTACCTGCTGTAAAAACGACCGCTGATGTTCTTGGGGTGAACCTCCATTTTGTCTCGCCGTCCTTTCGCCGGAGCTTTTGCAATGGTGGACCGTACACTTTCCGGTGACACATACGGTGGAATCACCACATTCTCAACTTCTTGACACGGGTGTCCATGCTTAACACCGAATGTCTGCAATATAATCGACCTCTTCAGTACCTCCGGTATTCCATCTTCAATCGCTACCTCCTCCTTCCCAAAACAGACCATCAAATTTTCAAAAACACTTCCAAAAAACAACCAAAACACATTTTAGCTTCTGTATTTCTCACCATTGTGTGAAAACAAGCTCCGAAATCGTGAGAAGCGACAAAGACGTGGTCGGAGCCCCGGCTCCGGTTCCAAAATGGAAGCTCCGATGAGATGATCCTGAACGCTGATTCAATCAGAGACCGTGCGTGACCGATCGCCGGGAAGCCATTGACGGAGCTAAAGTTGCAGGAGACGTAGATTGGGACGAAGAAGAAGTCAGCCTCATTCGGGTCGGGCGTCCGAACGTCGCTATTCAACAGAGCTCTGTGTATAGCTACCTCGGAAGCGAAGAGGTGGTTGCTACACCTCTCATTGGAAAGCCAATCAGTGTTGTATTTCGATGGCAAATCGTATATATAGACTTTCAAATCGTTGAATAAACCCCGAGCTGGATGGGTTTTGAGTTTTTGGAGATGGGTTTTGTTGAGGGACTCGAACAGGGCACGAGAGGGTAAGGTGGTTTTAGAGAGAGAAACGGTGGTGGTTTTAGAGAGAGACGTGGTGGCGGATTGGTGGGTAATGAGGGAGGAGGTGAGGAAGTAGGAGGAGGAGAGAGAAAACCAGAGGACCCATTTGAGATATCTGTAGCAATGGGTCTTCTTCTCTGTTTGTCTTCCATGATGCTTGGTGGTGGGGTGTAATTGTCTCATTCTTACATAGAATCCTCTGTTTTTGGAAGCTCTATTGAGCTCTGCCATGTTCTTCTCTCTTAACAGTGTAGTTGTTGAGATGGGGCTTTCAGTTTTGTTCTGAGAGATGAAGTGGAGATAAAAAAACAGGGAGTGGAGATATGGGTTTGTTGGCAGTTTGTTTTTTTAGCTTCAAAAATTTTAAAAAATATATATATTGCGAAAAAAAAAATGTTTTAGAATTTTAAAAGAGTTTTAATTTGTTTTTTTTCAACTATGATTTATTTTTTATTTATTTATTTATTTTTTTTGTCACTGTCAATTGCATAAAATTTTATTTAGAATTCTATACTTGTAAGGCCTTGTTTGGGATACTCTAAAAAAGTCAAAAAGTTAAAAAATCACTATCTATTTAAGTCACATCACATTTTTATCACATCATTTCAAGCACAACCCATACCCAACCCATACCCACCCATATTTCACAAAAAATAAAAAAATATATTTATTTATATCATCCCAAACCACCTCTTTATAACTGTTATTGCAAAAATTATAATGAATTTGCTCGAATTTGTGTAATTTAATCTTATTTTTATGATGGTGTTTTTTTTTTTTTTTATTCAAATGAAAGTTAAACAAATAGAGTTTAATACAGACATAACATCAAAGGGGACTCAGTCCCTCCTAGAGCTAGCAGCCACTATATCTGCAACTAGTGCAGAATGTAGAACATTGGGTGGCTCATCTAAGAAAACAAAATGCTCAGTTTGGCTGACTCCTATATTGGCAAGAGCATCAGCGCATTTGTTGGCTTCTATTGGGATGTATGAAATTCTGCATTTGCATCTTCTCAGGAGAAAGTTGGCATCCTTAATCAAAGCTCTATATGGACAAGAGCTGGCAGCACCATCTGTAATCAGTTGCCTTGTATCTTGAGAATCTATTTCAATCTCAATATTTGCCATTCCTTTCTGCATGATGATGGTAAGTCCCCGGTAGAGACCCCAAAGTTCAGCTTCCAAACTCGTGCAACTCCCGCCATGGTAGCCCCACAGCCAAGTTCCCACTTCATTCCGCAATAGACCACCATATCCAGATTGGACTGGGTCTCCTCTTGAGCTTTCATCAATGTTGAATTTCAGTGACCCTGCAAGAGGTGCAAACCAAAGAGTTAGACGTTGTATTAAGTAATTTGGGTGAGTTGGATTTAAGAGAGAATCTTGAATTTCTTGAGCCTGCTGGATAATTCTGTCTGTGTTGACGGTAGCAGGTTGGTATTGAGCTTCAAACACCTCTCTGTTCCTATCTTTCCATATGTTTCAAAGGTAGATAAGAAGATAGTTGCCCATTGAATATCCTCCACCTTTTGCTTACTTTCCATATTTGATCTGATCCAGTCAGGAAGAGGGACGCTGTCACCTGCTTGCCACCAATGAAGGCTTTGCAACCTGACCCAAATTAATTTAGCTTTGGGGCAGCCTCTGAGAAGGTGGCTCATGTCCTCCATAGCAGTTTGATACCTAGAGCAGATGTCTGAATCTGTGAGCTTTCTCTTGAATCTCATCTGGTTGGTGAGCAACCTTCCATGCATGGACAACCAAAGAAAGCTTCTCAACCTTTGTGGGGCCTTGATTTTCCAAACCCATTGCCAGTCTAAGTCATTCTCATCCTGTTGGGTAATAGAATTATAGGCAGCAGAAGTAGTGAAGTTGACATTAGAGGTACCTTGCCAAGTAGGAGTGTCCATGAAAGTTACATACCTAGGCCTGAAAATTTGTAGAATGCTCTCTTTTTCTTCTTGGGAAATCAGGTTTTGAATGGAGGCCAGATTCCATTGGCTTTTCTCATCTAAGATGGAGCTAACAGTTGTAGTGCACTCAATATGAGGGCCCTGGTGATTACTGCACAGTGGTGCTGAGCCACACCACCAATCTGACCAGAGTGAAATATTCTCACCATTGCCCACATTCCATTTAATGTTAGCCTTTAACACCTTTCTATTATTAATTATGCTCTTCCAAGTGTGGGAAGCTTTTCTCCTGTTAGGCCAATTAAATATAGAGTGATGACTAAGGTATTTAGATTTGAGAATAGTGCACCAGAGATTATCAGCCTGGCTAGTAATTTTCCAGCCAAGTTTGGAAATGAGGGTAGAATTCTGGGCCCTGGTTTTCCTAATGCCCAGCCTACCATGCCTTTTACTTTTACAAACTTGGTTCTAGTTGATCAAGTGGACTTTTACAAACCGGTTGTGATTATAGTGAGGAGAAAAGCTTCTCCTCTCATTATGGTTAATGTAATCATTAAAATTGCTCGCGACCAGCCAGGGTTTCTCCATGCTCCTAGCTGTCTCCTCAAGATTGTTCCAGAGTTCATCTCTTTGGGATGGGTGTGGGCTTGCATAAACTGCAGAAATAATCCATTCCTCATAGTCTTCATTGTGAATAATGGCCTGAATAACTTGGTTTGTAGCATTTGAAGCTCTTATGCTGACATGGGCAGTGTCCCAGAGTAGCCAGATGCGGCCTACTCTTCCTATTGGGTCAACTATTGTTGCAGCAGTAAACCCCATGTTGTTGAAGAAGTTCCCCATTGAACTGAATAGGACTTTGGTTTCCATAAGGATGAGTATCTCCGGTTTATAGGTGCTGATAAGTTCACGCATGTTGCGCTTAAAGGCACTATTGCCTACCCCACGACAGTTCCAAACAAGAATGTTGAGTGAATTCATGGTAGGATATTTAGGGAGGGGGTCAGTGTCCAAACCAGGAAGGATGCACCTGATTCGTCTATGATCTTGATCCCTTGATCTCGTGGAGGCCATCTGCACAGAGTGGATTGGAGACTCGGCTCTGTGGCTCCAGCTTGGTTCTATTCGCATTCGTATCTGCTTTATCCACCATACCGTAGCGACGAGGTGAGTTACTTCTTTCCCTTGCTCTAACGACATAATCAATGGATGATTCTCCATCCTGTGGGTAAGCACCTCCAGACTTGTGCCCTTCTCCGTCGCCATGTTTGATTCTCGGATCAGGGGGTTTCCTGTGCTTTGTGGTTGTGGATCCATCACTCCCTTATGGTAAAGGTTTAGAAGCGGGTAGATTGGGTGTAAGTATTAAAGGTGTTTCAGATGGTGGATCAGCCATCGGGATTTCTAGGGATGTAGAATCAGTTCCCAACATACTGGGGTTGTCAGGCATAGAGTGGCTAGACTGGTTACTATTGGATGAATGAAGTAAAGGAACCTTTTCTAGAGATCTGAGGACAACGAAGGAGTTCTGGGTGGGTGGGGTGATGGTAGCTGGTGGGTCGGTCTGAGAGACCTTGGCCAGAGTCACAGTTTGTGAGACAGATGGTCCAGATTGGGTTTTCTGATATGGGCTAGATGCCTCTTTTTCAAGGCCCAATCTAGTTGTTTTATTGCCCCTACCCATTTCCTCTTCTTGTTGGGTCCCTTTGCTCAATTCTGAGAACTTATTATGAGTTGGGCTTGGTCTAGTGGACTGGGTTTTCTTATTGATCACAAGCTTATGAGTTCGCTTAGTTACCATCATCCAGGGCCCATATGTGTCATCTCCTTCTACTGCTAGTTGTTGCAGATGACCGTTGGCATTGGGGCTAGCCGTTGGCGTTTGAACTAGGTTGCCCTCAATGGTTAGTTGCAATCTTTCCGGCAGAGGATTATTCCGGTGGACAGTTTGAGACTTGGGGTGCACTACCTGGTACTTGCATAGCTCCTTGCGGTGATCTACCCTTCCACAGTAGAAGCAAAATGAATGTATGGACTCGTATTCAATGATATAGTTTTTTTTGCCCAAGAGGAATCTAGGACAGAGTGGCTTTCGGAGATCAACTTCAACACACACCCTTGCAAACCGGCCTCTAATAGCCATGGCTGTGGTGAGATTGATTTTCAGGGGCGTACCAATCTGTCTAGCAATGGTATATAAGACTTTCTCTTGAAAATATTCAATCGGAAGCTCCGAAAACCGCACCCATACTGCAGTGGTGGTTTCAAAGGCTTCTGATGCCTTAAAGTCAGGCTCCGATTTCCTCACAGTGAGATAATGATCCATAATGACCCACTGTCCTCCAGAATAGACATGTGCACAATCCTCCAAAGAGGAGAATTTAAACAGAAAATGGTTATTGCCCAGATCTATAACATTAAATTCCTCTTGTAGGCCCTAGAGATTCTTAACGCTTGTGCAGAGCATCTTATACCTGATGTTCTTGCCCAATAGTCTGACAATCAGTGTATTGGCCGAGGGTCTACGAATCTGTTCCAGTAATTTCTTCGGTAGGTGTACTTGCGGAATGCCTTGTTGGGTCGGATGCAAGCTTTCTTCGTGGATGGTTGCATCTTCTTCATCTTCTTCCTCATCAGCAGAGAGAGGGATACATGAACGATACATGAACGATTCATCATCTTCTTTCTCCTTGTTGAATCCATGGAGTCATCAAAATAGAAGTCAGCATTCCGTGGTGCTGCCAAAGCTTCCTTGAATGATTTAACCTTATGGCCCTCAGTCGAGACCTCATTAGGGCCTAGCACTGGTACCGACGTAGGAGGGATACATGAACTCTCAGTTATGTCCATAGTCTCCAAGTGATCTTTGCTCTTGATCTTCTTCGTGCTTCTGACCAGATGGTCTTCCTCTTCTTGAGTTTTCGTGGGTGAGGCAGAGTTTGAGGATACAGGCTCATTCATGCTTATCAAACCCTCAACAGAGCAAAAATTATGATGGTGTTTTCGTAAAAAAAAAAAAAAAAAATTATGATGGTGTTTTTTTTTTTTTTTTTTTTTTTTGATGGTGTTTTCGTAAAAAAACAAATTACCTTGAATATCTCGCCAGTTACAGAGAGAGTTTCTGGCTGGTTTTACTCCTTCAAAATATTGTTTGGTTTATTAACAATGATTCATACCATTAAAAAAAATATTACTAATAGTACTAATATATTGGAAATATCAAAAAAAAAGAAAAAAAGACATAGGCCACATCATTAGTAGTGCTACTAGAGCACCACTTTTAATACTCTCAACCATTTTTCTTGATTTATTTTGAGAAATAAGTTAAAAATATAAAGAAGTGTTGTGATCAATTAAAATAGCTTTTAATTGAGTTGTCAAAATAAGGTATAGTTTGGCATAATCTAAAAAAGTTAAAAATTTATTATCATATTTAAGACACATCATCTTATTTAAATCACGTCATCTCTCTACCACATCATTTCAAATGCAACCCATATTTCACGTTTTTTCGTAAAAAGTTAAAAAGTATACTTATTTAGATCATCCTAAACAATTCCTAAACCTTTGTTGTAGGTTGGGTTTGAAAATTAACTATTTTAGTTGAAATAATATTATATAAATAAAAAATTTATATATAATAGGTTGTTTGGGGTGTCTTAAGTAAGTGCATTTTTTGACTTTTTGGATTAAAAAGTTGAGGAAAAACATATGGTTGTTTGTGTTAACTTTTTGACTTTTTACGAAAAAATATATATTAAAAAATTATATAAATTAGTGTATAGGAGAAGATAAGGATAGCAGGTAGTAGGTCGTACCACCTGGGGTGAATTGATGATAAGAAATGGTTGCCTACTTTTTGAGCATTGCATTGGACGGTACTGTTTGGTCTGTGGGGGCCATCACGAGTCCCGTTTTGATAATCTGAACAGTTTAATGTGTAGAACTCGTCGAGTACTATGTACTGTTAAAAATCACGTTGATCGGATATCGATAGCTATCTGATCGGATTAGTTTTTTTTTTCAACCGTTAACTATAACACCATCATTTGTTTTTTATATAAAACTGATTTAATCATGTAGTTAGCGATATCCGATCAACGTGATTTTTTATAAACGTATAGTAGTCGATGAGTTCTACATATTAACAGTTCAGATTATCAAAACAGGACCCATCATGGGCCCCCACTGGCCGAACAACATTGTATTATTTGTGCATCCCGCCTGTGCAATTTTTCCAAATCATTTCAGTAACTCAGTAACAGTCTATGGGATGGTTCAGACTGTGTTGTAATAATTTATGTGTAAAATTAAAATTTTCTTTTTTTGGTGAATAATGATAACTTTTTAACTTTTTTAGTAACTTTTTGACTTTTTAGATTTTTTTTGAGTATTCCAAACCAGCATTTATTGTATACTTTTCATTTCAAAATAAAATATTATTAAAGATAGATTTATTTATAATAACGTTATTGTCACATTATTTTTGTCAATTTTTTTTATATAAATTTTATGTATTTTACAAATTTTCTTTTCTTTTAGTTAATTTTTTTATTTTTTACAAAAATGTGTAAAAAGTAAAAAGAGTAATGTGGTAATTTATAGAGGTGTTTTGGCAACACACTAAAAAATCCAAATATTAACTTTTAACCCATTTTTGGTCACATCACCTTTTATATAAAACAGTGAAAAAAATCAAAAAAATAAAAAAAAATTAACTTTTAACCATATTCTCAAAACACTCTATAGTAACTTTTTAATTAAAAATCTAATTTCGTTTAGGCCTTTATTATCTTATTTTAGTTTGAAAGTACATGTCATATGCAATTTTTGTTTATTAATTAGAAATAATTTAAATAAGTTAAAAGTAATTAATTATTCATAAGGGGAGAGAAAAGTACTTCTAGTTTATAATTTTTTTTTTGTCAACTTTTATTTTGGCTAATTTTATTTTCACACATTATTTATTCTCTGTGCACACACTTAATGAATTAATTTTTTATTACAATTTTACCATTAAACAAAATGACCTCTATAGACATCAATACACAACAAATCTTAAAATTAAATTGTCTCTGAACGCATCTTTGGGAACAAAAATTCTCAGTACACATATTTTGAAATAAATAAATAAATAAAATATATCACGCTAAGGCCTACACTATTCTTTTATTGTTTTTCACTCTCGCCATTGTTGCATTCTATTTTACCCCGTCATTCTTGATTTGTGTGATGAAAGATTTACAAAATCATAGAAGTTTATATTTGTAGAATAATATGACTTTACAACCAATGGCTGCAAATGAACTGAGCTATTCATGAACAAGCTCGGCTCGGCTCGTTTAGTGCTCGGCTCGGCTCGGCTCGTTTAGCCGAGCTCGAGCTCGAATATTAGGCTTATTTAGTAAACGAGCCGAGCTCGAGCTCACATAAGTTCGGCTCGTTTATCTTTATTTAAATTATATAGTAAATATATTATTTATATATTAAATAATATATAAATATATATATATAAATATATTTTTTATATATTAAATAATATAAATAATATTTTTTATTTAAATATTTATATTTAAATAATATAAATAATATTAAAAAAAATTTATCGAGCCGAGCCGAGCCGAGCCGAGCTCGAGCCCAGTTCCTTATCGAGCCAAGCTCAAGCTCAATAAACGAGCTCGATAAGTAAACGAGCCGAGCTCGAGCTCAGCAAAGCTCGGCTCGGCTCGGTTCGTTTGCAGCCCTAACCAATGCAACGATGAAAAAGTGATTTTTTACGAGTGGAAGTGGTCTTTGTTTTTGTTTTTTTTTGTTTTTTTGAACTAATATTAACTTGTAAATTCAACTTCCATAGGACTGCGAAAAAAAAAATCAATGATGAAAACTTTTCATATGTTTTGTTTTAAGATTTTTTTGATCGCGATGAAAATTTGCTATCATTGTTAATCGTGAACCAAAAAAAAAAATTCATCAACTTACATCAATCTTTTCATTATTTTATCGCTGATTGGCTCTAAACAACTGTTGAAAATGTGTTGGTGAATTGTTGGATATGTCAAAATTACTGTTGTGATGTGTGTAAATGTGTTTTGTGTGGCGTGTGTTTAAATTATAAGCTAGGGATATATTTAGAACATTTGATAAGTGAAATGAGAAAAATATAGGGTATGTTTGGTTTGTGTTTGAGAGATGTGTTTTAGAGATAAAAAGTACGAAAAGTTGTTTGGTTTGGTTTTTTTCAAAAGATGTTTTGAAAAATTATTTTGAGAGAGAGTTTTGGAAAAAGTGATTGATTTGATGTGTGTGAGAGAGAGATTTGTTTGGAAAACTTGTTTGGTTTACAAGTTTTGAGAAATTTTTTTAAAAAAATTTGTTTGGTTTGATTACTTTTTGTACGGGGAGGAAATAATTCTCCTCGTATAATCCTGTTGACCAAGTCCACGCTCCTCCGTACGACGTCGCTTTGTCACCTGAAAACACAAACGTGAGCTAGCCGGCGGGTGTGTGCCGGAAACCTCTCCGATGCCTAAGTCAGAAAACTTGACAAAAAGACAAAGCTCTAAGTTCTCAGAAAGATTGTGTTCAATTACCTCCTCCAAGGTGATGCTTGTAGGCTTTTATAAGTTTCCCGTGGCACAATCCTGGTAGGACTTATATTTCTCCATGCAGAGTCCTCCTAGGATTCATACTCCAAAGGATAATGCTTATCCTTTTACACTCTCCCCCACTGCTTAAACCAAGTGGGATGGTTTTCTCCATAGCCGAACTACCACACGACCGAAATAACACTGGCTATGCTGAGCCACAGAGAAGGCCGAACTATCCTTAGCTCGGTCTTCTCCTTTAACTCATTACTTCGGCTGCCCCTGTTCAACCTTGGTATGCTTAGATCAAACTTCCAAATAACAAGTTCTGACCGACTTAACCAGAGTGTGTCACGACCGGACTAATTCCGAAACCGGTTTTCCCAGAACATACTGCGACCGGACTAACTCTAAGATCGGCCCTACTCCGAGTTGTCTCTGGACCGGAGTAGCCTTACTCTTCCTTGGGCTGAAGCAACTATCTCTTCTTGAGCCGGAATAAACTCACCTCCTTGGGCCGAAGTAACTTTGTCTCCCCAAGGCCGGAGTAACCTTGCCCTCTAGGCCGGAGTATTCAGTACGGCCTTTTTACCTAGTCCTCTGCGTTTTGGGCCTCAAAACCCAACTCGAAGCTCGGCCCAATTTTCCCAAAAATTACCCTCTCAATTAAAAACTTATTTATAGAGAAAATTTCCCAAATTTTTTTCATAAATTCAAATCAAACGAACCCATAATGTAACTAAATTAATAAGTATGTGAACTAAGAAATGATGTGCACAAAATGTAAACAATGTGTGAAAATAGAATTATCCTTTTATTTTGCAATAAACTGTGCCAAATAAGCCCTAAGATCACCATAATGCCCTCCATATCATTCCCATAAATTTCAACTTGTGACTGTAGTTTGGGTGAGAGGCGGTTTAGGATTTGCTTATTTTTTTTATTTCTTATCAAAAATATATAGAAAAATAAAAAAATGATTTAATAATTTAAAACAAATAAGTAAATAAAATGCTTATTTAAATTGTTGTCAAACCATCCCTTAATTATAAAAATATTTCCTCAACTATTAATGAATATTAATTTATTTTTCTATATAAATTTGTGTATTTAACATTTTAAATTATAAAAATGTATCACTTATACTTTTTCTAGATTATCTTCAGAAGGGCCGCATAGTATGATTTTTTTTGTAGTCGAGAGAATTAATATATATATATATATATATAAATTCACTGATAGAAGGCTAACGTAATCCTTACTAATAGTTCAGGGCCTTGATTTAATTAGCCTGAGAGTTAATCATGGAGAAGTTATTCAGTGATCTTGAGCTTGATCAAGTGGTGTTTTAAAAATTTTGTGATTAATGAAAGAGATATGACTCACATTTTTATATTAGAAAATGCTATAAATCTTAATTTTTGTACCAAATAAATGATTAAATATCTGGGATCCACGAAATTGTAGACCCGACACTCATGTGAGACATTTGGTCATTTATTTAATCAAAAATTTGATATTCTTAACATTATCCGGTGTGGGAATTTAAATGAGGTGGACGACCATCTTACGTAGATTTATGGAAGCGTTGAAATGGAGAATTACAACAGGTTACTGTGCTACAAGTTTTGTTTTATGTAATGGCTAAACAAGGTTGGAATTAGTAGAAAAAAGTACTTTAAAAATAATAATAAAGTGTTAAAAATATTTTTAATGAGTAAAATGTGTTTTAAGTTTTACATTTGTTTTTGGTGCATCTGGATAATTGTTAGTAGAACCCTTAGGTAATTTCGACATTAATAAATATGCAAAAAGATCAATAAAGAAGCATGATTGGATGAAATAAATAGAGAATCGCTAGCTGATTATATTCACACCGGTTAATAGGATTATATTAATAACAATTTAATAAATTATCAATATATAAAAAAAATATCAAAAAAGTTAAGGATTTAATATATTTTTTATATTCCAATGTAATTTTATATAAAATTTACAAGTTTCAATACACTATTTGCATGTTTATCAAGTATATAGCAGTAACATCATCTTACAGAATTTGATGTAAAAATGTTGCATGTATTGTACTTTTTTTCATCAATAAAGCTTTTTTTTTTTTTTTTTGTTGAATAAAAAAAAATAATCATCTTACATAATAATATCAACTTGTACTAAAATCAAATAAAAAATTCTTATTTTAACTAAATCATGTAATCTTCACTATAATAATCAACAATATATTTATAGCCCATCAGTTTCCATCAGTTCATGAGCTAGTTGTTACCCCACAGATGATGAAATCACTTCTAAGCAAAGGGGTCTTAGATGGACCATCATCCCTTATATATTCAATGATAAATCATTAAATGGGGTCGCACACACCATTTGATCACCATGACTTTGATGAACTCGTTATTCCTTGTTCATTACTGCATCCTGTTGGGCAATCAGAGAGCTTGGAGTCGTGGTTGGCATGTATATTAGCCTCATCATGGTCTTAATCATTGTCTTCAACAATTAAAAATAATATTCAGCGTAACAGTTTTTTTTTTTTTTTTTTAATCAGCAAAAGAAAGCTTTATTGACGAAGAAACATACAAAGTATGGGAACAAACATCAATAAAGAGGAGGGTGCAAAAGACATCACAGTGAAACACGAAAATCCCAACGAGGTTGGCACCTCAATGCACACCAAATCATCTACTAGCACCAACTCCAAGCTCTAAGTTGTGAGAAACCAAACATACAGAGCAAACAAAAAAAAAACAAAAACCAGAAACAAAACTAACCAAACACAACCTTTTGAATCTACTACTCACAGCAGACTAGCAAAACATATCAAAGCCAAGCATAACAGATCAAAACAGGATCTGCAAAAATAGCCAAAATCAGATCAGCCAAAAAAGGCCAAGCATAGCAGATGGGAGATCCACCAGACAGCCAACCACACTTCCCCATTTGTTATTTCCATCCTCACCACCCCTCATCAAGCAGCAGCACCACACTCCAATACTCAGCCAGACAGCAGCAAAAGAAACACCAAACAAAAACCAACACAGCAGCTTCTATGAACCAGCCCTCCACCTGATTTGGTGCAAATTGGACACAATATCATGAACTGAGTAGTCCACCTTCGAATGCCACTTAGTCCATAAGGCTATCTGCAATTTAACCTTCTCACAAAACACTTGAAAATCAGGGCGGGTTCCCTTGAACAAACACTTATTCCTTAACTTCCACACAGACCAAAATACAAAGGAGGGGATAATCTGCCAGATTTTCAGCACCCAAGACTTGAACCTAAATTTACCAGCAGACCACCAATGTAGCAGCCCTGCTACTGAACCTGGAATAGCCCAGACCAGCTCCCACCAGTCCACCAATTGAGACCAGAACTTCCACACCAGAGGGCAGAGCAGAAAGACATGATCGACCGTTTCCACCTCAGCTTTACAGAAAATACACTGAGTATTCGCACTTTCAGCAATAGCCCCTATTCTTTGAAGGAATGACGTTGTTTTAAGCCTGCCTCACCAAGCCAACCAACAGGTAAATTGCATTTTTGGAGGGGCTAAACTAACCCAAACCCCTGTTGGGACTACTAGACCGGGCCCTCTATTTACAACCCACCACCTCCACACAGAGGCTACTATGAACCTCCCAGAGCTCTCTGCTATCCAGGTACAATAATCTTCTAAACCATCTCTGAGGCAAGGGAATGATGCCAGCAAACCTAATAACCTCTACAATTCCTCATCCTCCCAGGCTAGTAAATTTCTTCTAAATTGTAGCTGCCACCCTCCAGAGGCCCCAGATTTTGCCTTCATCTGCTGCACAGAATCCTCCTTTTCGATGGATAAACAAAACAATCTGGGGAACTTCTCCCTGAGACTTCTGTTAACTAACCAGTCATCGATCCAGAACTTTATTCTCCTTCCATTACCAACTCTGATCTTGACCTGATCAGTAAAGAATTCACCTATTTGCTAGTTAGCCGCAGTCAGCTGTGAGATACCCTTCCAAACAACTGAGACCCCTACTGGATGATTCATGGGAGGAAACCAACCCCCTCCAATTCTGCCATACCTGGAGCAAACCATAGACTTCCATAAGGCTTTGTCCTCAGAGCTATACTTCCACCACCACTTTAGAAGCATACTAACATTAACTTCACCCAAGTCCCTCACACCCAATCCACCTTGGTTCTTACTATTGGTGACCTCCCTCCATTTGACTAGATGCACCTTCCTACTAGAATCAGACCCTCCCCACAGAAAATTAGCCTGTAGTTTAGATATAGTATTGACAGCCCCTTTAGGCATCTTGAAAATAGAAAGAAAATAGGTTGGCAGATTGGATAGAGCAGATTTGATAAGAGTCAATCGCCCAACAAAAGACATCAACTTCCTCTTCCAAGAAGTTAGCTTCTTTTGGATCTTATCCATAACAGGGGACCAAGTGCTCCTCTGCCTAAGGTTGGCTCCTAAGGGTAAGCCTAAGAAATTAAAGGGCAGCTTCTTGGAAATACAATTCAATGCTTCAGCAAAAACCTTAGTTTGTTCCTCTTGAATGCCTACTGCACAAACAACACTCTTGTGATAATTAATCCTCAGTCCAGATAATACCTCAAAACAGCTCAGAACCCTCTTTATATTCATCACTTCCTCCAGCTCACCTTCACAAAAAATGATAGTGTCGTCTGCAAATTGAAGGTGTGAGATGCCCAATTGTTCAGAGCCTACTGAAGCATCCTTAATCAAGCCCTTCTCAAAGGCCCTAGACAATAACAGGTTTAGACCTTCGGCAGCCACTAAGAATAAAAAAGAAGATAATGGGTCTCCTTGCCTTAGCCCCTTCTGAGGTACGAACTCTTCAGTGGGCGCACCATTGACCAATATAGACACCTTGGCTGATGTGATGCAAGTCTTTATCCACCTGATCCACCTTGTTCCAAAACCAAGATTCCCCAACATTGACAGCAAAAATACCCAATTTACTGAGTTATAAGCTTTCTCAAAATCCAATTTCAATATAATACCCTTCTTCTTAGCTTTGTGCCACTCATCTACAACTTCATTAGCAATCATCACTTCATCTAGAATGTGCCTACCGCTGACAAATGCTGGCTGCACCTCATTAATCACAGCTAGGAGCACCTTCTTTATTCTTCTAGACAAAATCTTGTCTATGGAGCTGACCAAACTAATAGGCCTATAATCACCTAATCCTAATGGATTATCCTTCTTTGGAATAAGCACAAGGGAGGAACTGTTGATCCCACATGACAATTTAGCATTTGTGTGAAATTCTTGAATCATTGATATAATCTTATTCTTCATAACAGGCCAACACTTTTTAATGCATTCAAGATTAAAGTCGTCTGTACCAGGGGCTTTACAACCATCACAGTCTTTAATAGCTGCCCAAATCTCATCTGTAGAGAACTCCTCTTCCAACTTGGCTGCTGCCTCTGGGCCAATAACGTTGAAAGGACCCGAAAGTTTTGGCCTTATAGTCCAAGACTCTGAAAACTGATGCTTGAAATGCCTAACCACGGCTTGCTTGATCTGAATAGGATCCTCAAAGGTCACCCCCTCCAAACAAACTGAATCTATCATATTCTTCCTTTGCCTCCTGCTGGCCATAATGTGGAAAAACCTAGTGTTTTTATCCTTGTTTCAAGCCCAAAGCATTCTGGACTTTTGTAGCCATAACCTCCCCTTATCCCTGCTCAATTTCCACATCAAGCTTCTGGCTTCTCTGCGTTTCCTTAGTTCCACCTCAGCCAGAGTTGTAGATTCAGCCTTCAAATCCCATTCATGTACCTCCTCCTCGGCAGATTTCAAAAGATTATCAATATTACCAAACACCTCCTTATTCCACACTCTGAGGTGAGATTTCAATTCTTTCAATTTCCTCATTAATCTATACCCAGCCCAACCTGATACTTGAGCATTCTCCCAAATCTGTTTAACTTCAAGCATAAATTTAGGGTGTGAGAGCCAAGGATTTAGGAACTTGAAGGGTTTGGGACCCCAATCCCTTACATCCTCCATCAGCAGAATGGGGCAGTGGTCTGAAATGGTTCTAGGAAGACCCCATAGCTTGAAAGAGAACTTCTCCAACCACCTTGAATTCATAAGAAATCTATCGATTCTGCTCCACCTCCCCCCCTCCGTTGCATTGCACCATGTAAACTTCCTACCTAGCATAGGCAAATCTGACAACTCCAGCCTGTCAATAAATTCTATGAAATCCTTCATCCCCCTGTCCCTACCCGTGCACCATTTCCTCTCACATAATAGCCTGATTTCATTAAAATCCCCACCTACACACCATGGATTTGAGTAATGTGGGTAAACATTAACCAGACGCTCCCACAGCTGTTTCCTACACACAGTCTCATTCGGGGCATATATATTGACAATGACACACTCAAAGGAAACACTTGATGAACCTGAAAGCAAAATAAAATTCTTACCACAGCAGCAATCCCTGAGCTTGAATATATCCGGCCTCCAGATGCACAATAATCCACCTACACTACCATCTGAATTCACCTCCATAAAATCCATCTCCTCATAAGGCCACAAAGTTTTCACAAAACAAGCATCCATAGAGCTCCTCTTCGTTTCTTGAAGCAATAGGACGTCCACACACCTATCTTTCACCAAGTGCCTAATTTTTCCCCTTTTGTCTGACCTACCCAACCCTTTAACATTCCAAGATAATAACTTCATGGAGAAACTGGCATTACACTCCCAAAACCCCTAACAATAAACAGTTAGGCTCTGTTTGTTCCAGCCACACCTGCAAGCCTCTCTAAATCATTAACCTTCATTTCCACTATTTTGCTCACAACCTCTTCTTCTTGACTATGGTAATTTAACCCCAGAGTTGATCCTACCTTCAGTGTTGCTTGAGATTCTTCAACTAGGTTTCTCCTCTTAATCCTCGAGAGGCTCTGAGAGGATGACAAATATGAGGTTACTGCAGCTGCTGTGGCTCTGAAGATAGCCCCTCGTTGGAATCCAAGGCTACCGACCACCCCTCTGTATTTGCTCTGGCCACCAGCTGTCCTTCTTCCCCTTTTTGAAACGAAGCTTTTTTCCATGTGTAATGGGCTTGTTGGACTACCAATTCCTTACCTTTTCTACTTGCCCCATCCTTCTTCCCAGACTGCTCGGGTATGTCTGGGACCAAATTAGGTCTAAGACAAGGCTGGATTTGACAATTACCCAAGTATGAACCCACCACACTATTTGGGCCAGTAGGCTGAGGCCCAACATTCACGCCCTCCAGTAATACTTCCAGATTAATTTTAGACCCTACCCTCTCAGGCTCACTCCTCTCCCTTGGGAGTCCTGAAGTGCCAACTGACCCATCAACATTTTGAATATTTTGAATATGGTTCATCATTGCCTTTTGTGAAGTGACTACCTGAAATAGGCGCTCCTTTTTAGAGCAAGCACCTAATGAACCATTCCCCATACAACTCTGCATATCAACTTTAGCTACTACCTTCTCTCCATCATTTCCCCTACCCAAGACCTCTGAGCTAGCTAGAATTGACTCCATCACCCTACTCACCCCTCCAGAGCCCCCCCATGTCTCCTACCCTTGCTAAATTAATCGGTTGAACACTCCCTCTCCAACCTCCATTGCTGGACAGTTGATCCACTTCTACTCTGTTTTTTTATTAAAGTTGAACCTCATCCTTCCCTTTGCTGGAATTGGGACTAGAACACAAACACCTTGGGAGTTCCTCGCAGACTCTTACTGGTATGCGAATGCCCCTACATTCCAAATAAATAGTCGTATTAATCAACTCCTTGCACCTCATGAGCACACGAACTCTGCCTTGTTGAAAGGTATGAGGATTAATTATATCATCGTCGTATTGGACCGCCAGCCCCCAATGACTGGCTATGCTTCGAAAGGTTGTTACACTCCACAGGTTGAATGGAATGCCGAAGTAATATAGCCATATACACCTCTCTTGCTCTACATATTGGCCTTCCTCCCATTCTTAAACTGAGTCACACCACTTCTGACTTCACTTCCCCAGCAAAGTCTTCCCTTCCTTCATTTGCTGAACTGAGTTGAAAGTTAGCAACACAATTCTGCCACCACACTCCCTTACAACCACATCCTTCATCCCTCTGTTGTATAACTCAGCGCTAAAATCCTTGAAGGCTAAGAAGCTACTCATCTTTATTACCAAGCTTGCGTAAAGCCACCAATTTCCTTCCTCATGAGCCTTAATAATCACCTTCTCATCTTCACGTAGTCCTCCACCTACTAATGCCTCTGCAAAAGGCTTTCTCTCCCCCTGGCTATACCCCTGCTGCAAATGGCCCCACTACCTTACCCTCGTTCGAAGCTCACCTCTGCCTAGCCCCCTATGATCCTTTGAAGCAAGGCTTTGGCCCTTGTGACACTCTGCTCTTTTCACCTTCAGAGCCTTGTTGTCGCACCACAGTCCATCTGCCTTCTTGATCGCTATCTCTGCAGCAACTTCGCAATCTTATCTTACAAAACCAAACCTAGATCTTGTTGCTTGCCTTCTCTTCCCTGAAATGAACGCATCCTTTACTATGCCAAACTTGCGAAATAGATCAAATACACCTTTAGAATCCAAGGATTCTGGGATATTATCCATGAAGATGGTGATCAACCCTTCCTCCTTGCGTAATCCTCTCTGCCAGCCCACTTTTCTCTTGTAAATCACTGGGTTCCATCCACCTCTCTCCATCGCTAAGTTGTTTTAATGTTAAGTGTAACATGTTTGTATAATATATTATGTTTATCATTTCAAGTCTCAAATAAATATAAGTGTTGGGACTTATTATACTAATATCATAACAACATGTATAACAGTAATTATTTAAGTGTTTGTGACATTGCCACGTTCACACTATTTATTGGTATAAAATCTATATATATTAATGTGAATCTCGTATCACTAGAGCCGTGAGTTTACTATTGGTTCAACTTTGATAATTTAATTTGTTTACTTTGTAGGTTCTATACATAAATCATTTATAAAAAAAATAAATTGATAAAACACTACATAAATAGCGAATCTCACTTATCTTAAGACTTACACATCTGCATATTGAAATATAATATACTTACACGACAATTTATAATTGGATAATACCAAATATTATCACCGTCGTAATGAAATTTTTCTCCAAAGAGACACTATTGTTAAGTAGGGTGACCCATTCAATTATTGTTTGGGGGCATAAGATACAATAACAGATCATATAAGGACCATCAACCATGGGCCACTACTAGCCCTTTCTGTCGAGTCCTGGCCCTTGTAATGAAGAGACAGGGTCGAACCCTTGAGGGACAGTATGATAAGCAAGGTAGGGATTAACATCCAAAACTGAGGAACATCAGAGGTCTACTTTTCTTTTTTTCTTTTAAAAATTTGGTTAAATAAGAACTTCAATAAAACTAAATAAAGTATTGTCCTTTGATATCAAGTATCAGATGATTGAAAACAATAGAAATAGGTATAGCAAATAAGTGAAATCCTAACTCCATTTTGCTGCCCAAGTTTGCGAGCAAAGGTCTATTTGATCTCCTCATTTGGGTTGTAATATTATATCCCTTTTAATTTGGAAGATTATAATTTGTAACTGACCAAAATACACATAACTGATAAGGTGTACCCAAATCTACCAAAATAAATACTAGTGGGTTTGTCATAAATGTGGGCATGAAATGGTTGTCGGTTCCCAAAAGAAAGTCCCAAGCATTGAACAATTTTAGTACATTGAACCTACTCGTGTAGTGTATGACCTGTGCAAGCACAAGTTGAGCAAAGTTCATTTGTAGACTAACAATATACAAATATAATTTATGTATAAAATTTTGATAAATGTTATTATGTGTGCCCTATGTATTGTTTAATGTTAAGATTAGTAGAAAAAGAGTTCTGAAAATAGCAAACAAATTAAAAATTATTTTAAAATAAGTAAAAAAATGTTTTAAAACTAGTGAAAATTGTCTTGAGTTCTATATATATTCTTATGCTCCTCGAACATTTGTTAACATTGGAATTTTTATATAAAATGATATGACAATTTATGATCATTTCATTTACAATAAAAACAATTATTACTATCATACTTTCTCACCAATTGGTATCATTCATTATGTCCCATCATGCTCTTCAATCACCTGGCACAAATAATTAATACTTTACCTTCTCCACCAATCATACGAATCCGGATCCTCCGTTGCACTCCCCTGCAGGGCACTCCTGTCGCCTTCCAAAACGACGTCGTTTTGGAGGGTTTTTTTTTTCCTTTTCTTCTTCTTCTTCTTCGTTCTTTCTTACTGATATCTCTCTCTCTCTCTCTCTCCCTCCCTCTCTCTTTCTTACTGATAACTCTCTTCGTCGCACTCTTCCACGGTGGCGCCACCGCCTCGACCCAAACCACTCTCCCATGCGCCACCAACCTCCGCCTCAAAACCACGATCTGGTCCGAACTCGGGGCTCCGTCGGCAACCTCACCACTCTCATCTTCACCTTCCTCTACAACATCTCCACCGGCCTCCTCTTCAGCACCCCCATGCCCATCCAACCCGTGAAATCCATCGCCACCGTCGCTATCTCCGAATCCTTTCACCTCAACATCTCCACCGGCCTCCGAATCCCCTCACCTCACTATCACCCAAATCGCCTCCGCCGAATCCCCTCATATGTTTATGAGATTGATGAAATAGAAGAGGCTGCTATGTGTTTGATGATGTTGTCTCGGGATGTGAGAAACCGTGTTGAGTTTGATTCGGTCATGGAGGCCTCCAAGAATTTCGCTGTACTGTTTGAAGCTAAAGCATTGCAACAAAGTGAGGATGATGATGACACTCGGAAGATCAAGAAACCGAGAAAGAAATTGGATTCTTGTTTATCATGTTCTGGGAATTTTTTGTTTGAAAGGAATGAATCTGAATTTGGTGATTTGGATTCTGGGTTTATGAGCAAAAATGAAAAGAAGTTTGAATTGGGACTTTCCATTGACGAGTTTCACAAGGGCGATGAATCAAAGAATACCGAAGCAAATTCCAAGATTGAATGCTGCAATGAGAATTCAGTTGAGCAAATCCAAACCTTGAAGAACAAGGGCTACGATTGCCCAATCTGCTTCAAGGTTTTTCCATCAAGCCAAGCAATGGAAGGTCACAAAAGGGCTCACTACATTGAAATACTCTCTAAAAACAAAAACAAAGAGAGTGTGTTAGCAAAGCAAGAGTTTCCGAACCCATCAACAGAAAGAAAGAAAGAAAGAAAGAAAGAAGAAGAAGAAGAAAAAAAAAAAAAAAAAAAAAAAAAAAAAAACCTCCAAAACGACGTCGTTTTGAAGGGCGACAGGAATTGGCCGCAGAGGAGTGCGACGGAGGATCCGGATTCCCAATCATACTATCATATAAAGTACCACATGGCCGTACTCGGACTACCAAATAATCAATCTATGGGGATGTATTTTCTAAATACCAACACGTAGCATGGTGACGCCGACGTGTCAGCCGACGTGCCACGTGTCCTGGTTTTGACGCCGAGGTTATCTCGACAAGGCCGAGGTTATCTCCGAAGATATTAGAATCCGAGATAAACGGATAAGGGGCAAGAGTCCTAGAGTAAAAATGGAACTTTGCTAAGATAAGGATAAAGCTCTTAGGGAGTTTATCTTTATCTCTTGCGAAAAGTAAGCACTGAATGGGAGTCCATAGAAGTCAAGCTTCTAGTGGGACTAGGTTTATGTTGGCTATAAAAGAGAGGCACCCCCATGGGTCAAAGGTATGCTTTTTATGCTTAAGCTTGTGAGTTTAGCACTTGATTATCTTTAAGAGATATACTGACTTGATCGTCGGAGTGCTCCCGGGTGAAAGAGCCACCGCCGGAGCCTTTTCTTTCTGTTACAGGTTAGCTGAAGCCATCTATTCTGCCAGTGCTTTTCCAGCTGATTACTAGGCGGGCAGTGTGGTCAGAAAATCACTCACACAATTTGGCGCCGTCTGTGGGAAAGATAGGAGAATAAATGGCCAGCAACAGACAGAAGGAAAAGATTGGGGACGACACTCCTGCTGGGAGTGAGAGACCCATTGACCTTGATGTCACAGGAGACGAATACAACGCAGAAACTCGTGACTAGAATACCGGCGTAAAGAACGTCGGCCAGACTAACAAACCAGATCGAAGTGGCTACTACAATGAAGATAACCTCCAGGTATGGAAGGATAGATGCCTGTGGAGGGACGAAGAGGTGAAAGAGATGGCAAACAAGTTGGCAGACCTGCAATCGATCGTCAACTTTATGATGCAAAATAACGTCATACAGCCACCATACCCGCTGCAGGACACGCCGATGCCAGCAGCCAATGCCTAGAAGTAAAGGCAGAAAGCAATTCCAGAAGCCCCCCAGCACAACGGAAGCGAAAGACATTCTCACTGACCTTCCAAGGAGGTCGAACGAAGGGAGCCAAGAAGAGAAGAATCACGAAGGACGCAACACGCAAAGGAGGCAGACCCTAGAGGACATCGACATGTTCAGGGACAGGCACTGTGCTTCGACACAACTCATGGAGAATGGTCGAAAAGGGCTCACCATGAGGCCGAGAGTAGTATACCGAAGAGACTGAAGTCGAAAGATAGCAGAGCTCCTGGGCGAAGCAAAGAAGACTTAAGAGATTACCTCAAGAGGAAGCAGCAGAATGCCGAAGCCAAGGTAACATCCCCAGATAAGCCGATGACACCATTCTTGGTGGAATTGGACAGGTTCGAGGCACCAAAGAGATTCAGTATGCCGAGGTTTCAAATATACGACGGCAAGTTAGACCCCAACTTCCACGTCGGACTATATTTGAACTCAATGGCATTGTATAGTGGGAACGAGCTGTTGCTCTGCAAAGTATTCCCCTCATCCTTCGGGGAGATTGCATCAGATTGGTTCTATAAACTACCGAAGGGAAGCGTGAAAACTTGGGAAGGCCTGGCCGAGATGCTTGTGGCCCGGTTCGTGACAAATAAGCTATAGCCATTTAGGGTGGACGCATTGATGGCCTTGAGGATCAGTAAGGATGAAGGCCTTAGGGCCTATGCAAAAAGATACTATGAGGTATTCAACCGAATACCAGAATGTAATCAAAAAGTAACGGTCGTATCATTCAAGAATGGCCTAAAAGACAATTGTCTGCTACGGAAATCTTTGGCAAAAACTTTGCCAAAAAGCATAGAAGAGCTCATGGCAAGAATCGAGAAGTATGCTAGAGTCGAAGAAGACATATCGGCGAATAGGGAGATAAAACAGGAGAAAGGGAACGGCTCGCCGAAGCGAGGCCGAGGTAACAATGGAACGAGCAGGCAAGAGGCAGAACTAAGGGCCACGCAAGTAGTAACAACCGTGTTCCGGATCCCAATTCCCAAAGTCCAGGATCAAATTCGAAATCAGCCCTATTTCAGAACGCCAGAAAGGACTCCAGGAGAGTTCATGGGAAGAAACATTGGTAGGCATTGTGCCTACCACAATGCAGATGGACATACGACTCAGGGTTGCAGATCCCTAAAAACATATTTGGAAGACTTGGTAAGACAAGGACATCTGAGAGACCTTGTTGATGAAACCAGAACAAGAGAAGAACGGACAAGATTGCCTCAAGCACCAGCAGCCCCACTTCCCCCATCACAACAGCCACAGGCAGGAGGACCTCGGGTAATCAACATAATGCACTCAAAGGTCAACGAAAATGAAATTCGAGGAGAAACCCAGAAGGTAAAACACCTACAACATGTCTATCAAGTCGGAGAGAAAAGACATCGGGCAGAACAGTACTAGGGACCGATGATAACCTTCACTGAAGCCGACCTAGAGATGGTCCAGCACCTGCATAATGATGCCTTGGTAGTATCCCTCCAGGTTGGGGAGTGCCAAGTGAAACGCATCCTGATTGACCAAGGAAGCTCTTGTGACATCATATACATCCGATGTTACAAGGAGCTCAGCCTTCACCCATATGACATGGAACGATCCAACGGCCCAATGGTCGGGTTCAATGGAACATCGACATGGCCACTGGGAACAGTAAGCTTGGAGGTGCAGGCTAGAACCAGGAAAATCAAGGCAGAATTCACCGTTATCGACATACCCTCCCCTTACAACATCATCTTGAGAAGACCTTGGTTGCATACGATGGGGGCAGTTCCCTCAACATTGTATCAACTATTGCGATTCCTAACAGGGCATGGGATAGAAGAAGTCAGGGGTGATCAGTTGCAGGCAAAAAGTTACTCCATGGCAGCAATGAAGTCTACTTGCAGCGTTCGGGAGCCAGAGAAGGCAGAAATTAAAGAAGAGGACGTGGAAGTCCTAAAAGACGTAGGCAAGGAGCCAGCCGAGAAGAGCGAAGAGGCACTAAGAAAAATCCTCGTCCAGGATGGGGATAAAGAACTTTTGTGCAAAAATTCAAGATCAAGAACTACTTCTCAACACCAAGTTTTCCCCAAAGCAATAAGCAAGCAGAGGCATCCAACATAGTAATCTTGGATGAAATAAAGAAGAGGCTGCAGGCAGCAAAAGGAAAATGGGTAGACGAACTGCCCAATGTACTCTGGGCATATCGGACTACACCGAGAAGATCAACTGGGGAAACCCTTTTGCTATGGCTTATGGTACAGAAGCAGTCATTCTACTGGAGATCGGTATCCCTGGAATCAGAACCCAAGGGGTAAAAAACGGAACTAATGATGTTCTCTTAGCCCGAGAGCTAGATCTTCTAGAAGAACGAAGGGAGAAAGCTGCAGTTCAGCTTGCAGCATACCAGCAACAGCTTGCCAGAGCATACAACAAGAAGGCCAATCCAAGAGAATTTCAGAGTGGTGACCTCATCCTAAGGAAAGTCATCCACAACAAGAAGGATCCTAGAGAGGGTAAGCTTGGCCCAAATTGGGAAGGACCCTACAAGATCATCTCGGTACTGGGAAATGTGGCATACCGGCTTGAAGATAAAGAGGGCAAAGAATTGCCAAGATCTTGGAACACTTGTAATTTGAAATTTTTCTATCATTAGAATTCCTTTATTCCTTGGCCATTTGCCGAAATAAATAAATAAAGATTCAGTTCTGTTTTCACGATACTTGACATTGTCTCTGGAATACATGTATAATGCGAACCCAAGTGAAACTCAGGCTCACATTAGGGGGCATAGGGAAGAGAAAAGTATTGCTTAACACTTGTTGAAATTTGTGGACAATTTACAAGTTAAAGTTAAGTCGAGATCGTTGTTTAACACTTGTTGAAATTTGTGGACAATTTACAAGTTGGTTAAACCGAAAAGTATTGCTTAACACTTGTTGAAATTTGTGGACAATTTACAAGTTGGTTAAACTGAAAAGTGTTGCTTAACACTTGTTAAAATTTGTGGACAATTTACAAGTTAAGTTAAGCCGGGATCATTGTTTAACACTTGTTGAAATTTGTGGACAATTTACAAGTTAAGTTAAGCCAAGATCATTGCTTAACACTTGTTGAAATTTGTGGACAATTTACAAGTTAAGTTAAGCCGAGATCATTGTTTAACACTTGTTGAAATTTGTGGACAATTTACAAGTTGGTTAAACCAAAAAGTATTGCTTAACACTTGTTAAAATTTGTGGACAATTTACAAGTTAAAGCTAAACCGAGATCATTGTTTAACACTTGTTGAAATTTGTGGACAATTTACAAGTTAAGTTAAGCCGAGATCATTGTTTAACACTTGTTGAAATTTGTGGACAATTTACAAGTTGGTTAAACCGAAAAGTATTGCTTAACACTTGTTGAAATTTGTGGACAATTTACAAGTTAAAGTTAAGCCAAAGACATTGTTTAACACTTGTTGAAATTTGTGGATAATTTACAAGTCGAGTTAAACCAGCATGATATTCAGCACTTGTTAAGATTAAAACCGAGAAGTTTATGTATCCGAGGTCTGTCACCCCGAGAAGATTTTTCAAAGTGGGAAGAATATGTAAAAGATGTGCAGAATATTCTAAGTATAGAATAGCCCCAGAACAGCCAAAAAAAAAGAAAAAAGAAGACTTAGAGTTAAGGCTTCTCTCCTCCAGATTGTTGAATTTGAAGATCAGATACCACCTCGGCCTCCTTCTCTGCCGCTATCTCGGCGTCAATTTCTTGGAGAGTTTCTTCAACAGTCTTGACCTCAGAAGGGATATCGGGAACAGCTTCTTGGACAACCTCATCGCCTTCTTCATCATAAGTCAAGTCTAGGACTTGCTTATTCTGAAGAGAGGACTTAGCCCCATCAGCATCTTTTGATTTTCTAATCAAAGCCTTGTCCTCTTCCTCTTCGGCCTCATCCTCAGTATCAGATTCGCTGACATCTTCACTTGGAGTTAGGGGTGGAGGAAATGGCAAGGGAATGGCGTCGGCCTTCCGCAATGGAGAGTCATCAGGAACATTAAGCTTTTTAAGAAGGGACAGCCAACCAAGGGTGAAACCCTTGTTGCATACCTCCTTCACTTGTTTTTCATAGGCCTCAGTAACGTCGGCCAGACCCTGTGAGTACGCCTTTTCGTCAGCGTCTTTGATTTCAGCTTCTTTGGTGGCCAGGGCCTCCTGAAGCTATTTTTCAGCTTGGGCCATTTTTTCCTCGGCCTCTCTCCTTTTCGATTCGGCCACCTTCTTAATGGCCTCAGCAGCCTCAGCCTTTTCTTTGGCTTCGGTCTGAGCCTTGATGGCTTCCTCAGCTTGGTCTTCCAACTTCTTCATTTTTGACTGGAGGCCTTTGTTGGTCTTTTGGAGGCTGGAGACCTCCCTCTTTATCTCGGCAAGCCTCTCCCTGTTCTCAAAAGACTGCATTGAGAAAGAGTGGGCATGCTGGATGGCCTGAAAGAAAACATAGGTATTAAAGAATATTCAAAGTGTGAAATAAAAAGAGAGAAAAATTTACCAAGTAGAAGACGTTTACCTGAACAGAGTGCTGTAACATTAAGGCATAGTTCTCATAATCGCTATACTGGGCGTTCCGCTCCAGGTCACCTGGGAGAAGTAGAGCGGTACTGAGTGTAACGCCGACATTAATATCGTCGGCGCTGTTACTTGCCATTACGGGCTTATCCTCTAGGGTGATTTCAAGGGCCCAGGGGGCATCTGGTTTCTTTGAGCCCGAAGTCGTTGCAAATGACCTCGGCCTTTTTGATTTAGAGGATTCGGAAGGAGGTACTTCGGCAGACCTCTTCGAAGGGACAGAGGCAGTTTTCTGACTTGGAGCCAGTTTTGGGGCTGGCAAAGTGTCCTCAGTCTCAACCTGAATCACTTTCACCTTCGGTTGAGCTTTCTTAATTCTTTTTGGTTTTTCTAGAGGTTGGGTTTGTGTTGGTTGTTCGTCAATGGATGATGGAATGTTGGCTAGGAGGTCTTTAGCAACTGGCTTTGCGCGACCCATCTGGGCTGTGAGAACAAGACATCGGCAACGCTTTCTTTGGGATGGTGGAATGAGGTATGGAGCCGAGATCGACGACTGTTCTGCTAGATCAGAGGTTGATCCTTGGTCTGTTCGCAATGTTGATGCAGCTGGAAGAGTTGTAGCAGAGGGAAGAGATAAGCTCTTCTTCTTCTTTTTCTTGGGGACGTCGGGGAGAGATGATTTGTATGTTGGGATGAAGTTGAGAAGCAGGGGTGCCTTTCGCTTCTGAACTGGCAGGTCTAGTAATTTCTTTAAATCCTGGCTGGGAACAAAGGATTGGCGAAAGTTTTTTGGCGGCTGAAGAAGAACTGCAAAAGTAAAGACAAAGCAGACATTAGGAAACAGATAAAGTATACAAGACTTTAAAAGCAAAACAAGTATGAATGCAGGGCTCTCACCATTACCCTCTATAAAGACTGATCGTGGGAGAGGGAAGAGATGGAGGTCTTCATTTGGGGCGAACTCTCAGTTCTCCAAGGTAATGAAGTAATTGTCACCAGCTCCCTTGTTGGAGTCTGGGAGGTCGGCTACAATTTTGAATTTTGTGGACCTCGGCTTAAGGTAATAAATGTAGCCTTTTTCTTTCAAGTTAAGGCCACACATGGTATAGCAATATCAGATGTCGGCAAGGGTGATCCTAGCGTTTTCCTGTTTAGCTAGGGCTATAATACCATTGATCACTCGGTAAGAATTGATGGCCAGTTGCATAGGGTTCAACTTATAGTAATGGAGAACCTCACGAAACAGAATGTTTAATGGAAGCCGAAGTCCACACTCGATAAAGGCGACTACGGGGAAAGGCATGGAGTCGGCAGTGGGCATGATGGAGTCATCATCCCCAGCCAACCTCAAATGGACGTCGGCTGGGATCTCAAACTCCTGTCTAAAGTATTCTAGTTTAGAGGGGGTGTTTACCCTATGTTTCCACATACCCATGATATCGGCTTAATCTTAGAAGGTGGGTCTCAGAAGATGTTTTTGAAAGGTTATTGGGACCTCAGCGAACAATAAGGTAGGTGTAGGTTTCAGTTTTTTTCCTAAGTTATGGGTTCTACAGACAAATCCCAAACCTAAATCTATGGAAACACAGATTGAAAGCAAGAATCTGGAAAAGATGCAAAAAACAAAAAACAAAAACGAAGTTTCAGAAACAAGAATTGAGATGGACTATCAAGAATATGAAGAATACAAGAGTATATGGCTAAGAACAGTGGCAAAAGTGCAAATAAATGGTGAAACAGTGCGTGTGTGCAAAATGTGGGCAAAGGCAAAATCATGGATGAATGCATTCAGATGTACGATTTATGAATTAAAAAGCTCGAAATAGTACAGTAATGGCGACAACAAAAAAAGAAGAAACATCAGGGAATTGAAAACGAAAAGAACAGTAGCTTACTAGAAAAAGTGAAGCCGGAAAAGGATTTGCTGATGTCCTACGACGGTTGCAGGAGCAGAAGACCGGTGGAAATCTCGCCGGAAGGGGTGAACGGAGAAGGTTGCAGAGCTTTGGAAGCTTGAGCGATGGAAGGTTTCGAAAGCTAGAGAGAGATAGCAGGAGATTCGAATGAAAAAATGAAGAGACGGAAAAAAGGAAAAAAAGTTTTTGATTAAACAGAAACGGCGGCAGAAGCAATCAATACGCCTAGAAGAACGAGGGCGTCAAACGGCGCACATGAAGAAAGAGGCGGCTAACAGGCGCGTCACGTGCGTGGACTAGTAAGAGGGAAACGCGTGGCTAAAACAGTTGGGTTGAAGTGCATGACAGCTCATGCGCGTGAGAAGGTCCTTGAAAATCTTGATTTTTTAGGGAAAGCATATCGGCCTGAAATGAATGATCTCGGCTGTCAAATTTTAAGCTGATTTACTGGAAGAAAATACAAATATAGGTTTCATCACCTCAGAATGCCGAGGTAATAGAACCTAGGGGGCAGTTGTGGGGATGTATTTTCTGAATACCAACACGTGGCAAGGTGACGCCGACGTATCAGCCGACGTGCCACGTGTCCTGGTTTTGACGCCGAGGTTATCTCGGCAAGGCCGAGGTTATCTCCGAAGATATCGAAATCCGACATAACCGGATAAGGGGCAAGAGTCCTAGAGTAAAGAGGGAACTTTGCTAAGATAAGGATAAAGCTCTTAGGGAGTTTATCTTTATCTCTTGTGAAATCCACAGTAAGCACTGAATGGGAGTCCATAGAAGTCAGGCTTCTAATGGGATTAGGTTTATGTTGGCTATAAAAGAGAGGCACCCCTATGGGTCAAAGGTATGCTTTTTATGCTTAAGCTTGTGAGTTTAGCACTTGATTATCTTTGAGAGATATACTGATTTGATCGTCAGAGTATCCCTGGGTGGAAGAGCCACCGCCGGAGCCTTTTCTTTCTGTTACAGGTTAGCTGAAACTATTTATTCTGCCAGTACTTTTCCAGCTGATTACTAGGCGGGCAGTGTAGTTAGAAAATCACCCACACACAATCCATTTTTACTATAAATTCTGTATAAAAATTCTAAAAATACATCATTAATTATGTGTGAGAGAGAGAGAGAGAGAGAGAGAGAGAGAGAGAGAGAGAGAGAGGGGTAGGTGTAAGTGCATGTGATCAATTATTTAGCACAGATTAGAGAGGAATGATCAATTTGCCTTTGGAAAGGAAACCAGTCTCGATGTGCATCTGCTAGGTAACAAATTGAATGAAACACTTTTTATGGGTAAAAGATGACACACTTTTCATGACATTTCATAAAAATAGACAAATATTTTTTGATATTTTTAATATATTATAAAAAAAATTATTTGACATTTAAAAATTGTACCGTCTTCATCCCCTTATTGTAAATCACTAATAAATTTTCAATTAAAAAATTATTGATAAATTCTATTTAGGAGTGTTCTAATTTAATAAGTCCATGAAAGAAATTTATAATCCACTTAGTCCCATATATTTATACCTTTATTCTATTAGGTCATTTTTCTTGATTTATACTATTTTCTTAGACTCTTATACCTTTATATTTAATGTTGATATGCATTAACTACACACTACTGTTTAATATTGATAAATATTACACAAAAAATTAAACATGATTCTTTATTGACTGTCATTATGTTTTGCTAATTCTCGTGCATCCAAAAAATTAAACATAATTTTTTATTAATTGTCATTATGTTTTGAAAGTTTCCATGCATCCAAATGTTGACAGTACGTGATGACATGAATATCTACATCATATGACGTGAATGTGAATGTTTACATCAGATAACGTGAATGTTCACATTAAAACATATGAATGTGAATATTCACATGAATTCTGGAATATAGATATTAACATTATGAATATTAACATTTGTATGAATATTCATATGTTTTAGTGTGAACATTCACGTCATCTGATATTAACATTATGAACATTAACATTTATATTCACATTCATATGTTTTAGTGTGAACATTCACGTCATGTTTATATTCAAATGAAAGTTGAGGCTTGTGATTGTGTAATTTGATGTAATGTTGATGTGAATCTTAATATCACCTTTATCACAACGTCATTTGATGTGGACATTTACATTCACGTCATCTAATGTGAACATTTATGTCATCTGATATATACATTTATATTCACGTCATCACATACAATCAACATTTGAATGCATGGAAACTACCAAAAGATAATGACAATCAATAAAGAACTATGTTTAATTTTTATATATAATATATATCAACATTAAATAAATGTGTGTAGTTAATACATATTTTTGGAGTGAAGATATGAGGAATAAGAATGGTTTTGGTTTTAGAATGGAGGGAGGGTAATTTGGTCTTGTTACACTAAATGGAACCCAATGGGATAATAAAAAATGATTTAGATTTTATGATATAAAATTATTGGAAACGGAATTTATGAAAAAAGTTCTCAAAGATTATTTTACCATTTGTTTTAAAATCATGGACATTGTTGATGTTTCAATACATCAATGAGACACTTTGATCTTTGAAAGTGGATATCATTCAAAACTCTATCAACGTTAATGGGTGATTGACATTAATATTTTTCAACTAAATTACTCTTTTATCCTTTTATTTTTATTTTTTTGTTTTTTTTGTGAAAAAGTCAAATAAAAAAATTGAAATAAAAAAAAATAATAATAATAATTTTGTTGCAAATTTTAAAATTTGATATAGCAAATGCAAGCAAAATATTTTGCCTAGTACTATTAATTTGTTGTTGTCATTTATTATAATTAGTACAATGAAATAATCATTTTTCTTAAAAATGTTAAGTACACTCAGGTGTTTGTGTATTTTTGTCAAAAGGTGTCCATGGTTTTATAAACTTAAGAAGAGTGATGCATAGATATTATACATTTTTTTTGGTTTCCATCAACAAAAATCATTAATTTATTAACCTCCGGGAAGTTTTGGGGTCTCATTGACAATTTTCAAATGTAAAAGGCATTTCTGTTATTTTCAAAATGTCAAAGGATGTTTCTGTGATTCATCTAAATAAAATTTAACATTCGATATATCATCAGATAAATTTTATCATTTTTTTACTTATTACATGAATTCATATAATAAACATCATATGTATATGTACGGGGAGCAAAGATTCCGGCGTGCCCGTATTCCTTTCTTCCGAGCTCCGTCGATGTCCGATCACCTCCGAGCAAGTAATGGTGAGCTACCCGGCGGTGTGTGGCCGGAAAAACCCTCCGACGGTCAAGTTAGCACACACCTTCAAGGGAATAGAGAGAAGGAAGCGAATGTTTTAGTGTAAGGATTTCTTACAGATATGTTCGTCTCGCGTATGGGGGGCGCAGACATGCTTATATACCTTCTGAGCCCCATATCCACTCCCTGTCATCTCCTGACACGTGGCTCTGCTATCCCATCTGTCAGCATAAACCATGCCATTCATCACCTGCTCTCAACTGCCAGTCAGCACAGCTGGAGCTCGGCAGCCGAGCTGCCCTTCCTCGGTCATACCATGCTTCATACCTCAAGCGCCTAACCGGATAGACACACGGAGGACCGGGCTAAGCGGCATCCCGGCCGAGCCTAGCCCGGATACTTCGATCGGCCTTCCTGCCGACCATACAATCTCGGCTGACCGCGCCTTTCCGAGCGCCGGTCTCTCGGTCTGTCTGGTTTCGACAATCCTCGGACCGAGCATCCTGGTCTGACCGGTCACTTCCTGGCCGAGCAGCTTCTGCACGGTCCGAGGCAGCACACAGTCCAAACTCTGCCCGGCCCAAGTTCTGGTAGCCCATCTCCGGGTGAACAGTCGATCATCTCGGCCCAATGCTCTGCTGGGCCCTCAACTTGCTCGGTCTATACCTCGGCCCAACACCGGATCATAAATCACCCTCTCAATTGCCCCTTAATTCCGTCCGCGGAAGCGTGACTGGGATTACTCACCTCGACCGAGATAACGTTTCTCCGGTCGTCAAGATGCCAAGCCTCGACCGAGCTAGTTGACGTAATTGTCCGCAGATTTGACCGGTTATATTCCTCGGCTGACCTATTCTCGTTGAAAGTAGCTCGGTTGGCTCTTCGTCTTTTCAACCCGTCGCTTCAGTCCTGTCAAAGCCATAAATGGGGACACGTGGCGGTCTGCCATTGGTCATCGGGCAGCCAACCCGCCGTTTTTGCCAGAATTTGAATTTGGGCGGTTTTCTTTGCTTATACATACATGCCCTGCTCGAACTCCAAATCCTCCTACTGCCATTTCGACATTCGATCCCAGAGCTCTTGCATCCTCATCCAGACTCGCTGCCATTCTTCGTGCTTGAAGGATTAGGTCCTACTCTTCACTGGTAAGTCATTCCATCCTCATTTTGTTGTTATGTTCCTTCATATTACACACATTAGGGTACAAAAACATAGATATTAGGGCATAGGTCGTAGAATCTGTATTAAAACCTTCCTCTGTTCTTGGTGTTCTTCATATTTCTAAAGAACACTGATGAACTGGGGTGAACCGGGCTCTGGGCCTTCTTTTGATCCAAAAAACCAACCAAACCGGGCAAACAACATGTTTGTTTCAACCCCAGCGAAAACCGAGTTAACAAAAGGACTTGGCCGTTCAACCGGGCTAACATCTGGTCCGCTTGGGCGACCGGGATCCTTTGATAGAATAGACAACCGAGGTGGTTTGGCGCCCTTAATGACCGAGCTAAAATTCAGCACCTTTCGCGCGACCGCGCTAACACTTAACACTTGCCATCCTTTTCCTGCAGAGTCCAAGGGGACCACTGTCATTCCTGAGGCTCTCAGGACCGGGCAACATCCAATACCCAGAGCCAAACCCCTCAGCCGGGATACACTAAGCCGGCCAAAAATGGGGAAATTCCGCTTCCTAGTGGATACTCCGGCCGCGCTCGCCGCTTTCAGAGAGGAGTACGGCGTCCCGGCCGACGTCCATCTCGAGCTGGCCGAGGAAGAGACCACGCCTTGGGGTAGGGAGGAATGCCCCTTCACCGTGCTATCTATTGTCGAGGGGGGCCTTCGTTTCCCGCTCAACCCTCTTATAACCGAGTTCCTCCGCCGCACCGGGCTGGCACCCACACAAGTGTCCACCAACACTTATAGAATAATCAACGGCGTTCACGAATTGAACCAACGGCTAGGCACCAACTTAGGCCTAGCCGAGATATTGAGGCAATACACAATGGGCCACACCGGTGACGGCCTAGCTTACTACTTGAAAATAAGACCGAGCAAGGAAAAAATCGTAACCGGCACCCCGGACAAAGATATGCACGACGATGATTTTTTTTGGGTGTCCGGCAATTACGAAACAGCCGAGGTGCCGGGCTGGTTCATAAGCAAGGACTTCGGTTCTTCATGTAAGCCACTCAAACTTGCTCGGTGAACTTAATTCTTTAGTTTAACTAACCGGTTTCCCTGTTTCTTTTGCAGCTATCCAAGCCTTGCAAGCCAACTACCAATTCCCCAACGTCGAGGCAATTCGGGCCGTGCTTAGGTACCGTCACCGAGACTGCAACGAATTGCTCGGCTACACACCGACTTACAGATATTCTGCTCCGCGCCGGAGTAGAGTAACCGACTTCCTCAGAGCTCCTTCGCCACCTCCAGATCCAACCCTACCAGACGTCCCATTAATCCGGTTAACCGACGAGCAAGAAATGGCCAAAAGATCTCGGATCAAAAACCTTCTAACCGCGACCTCAGCCGAGATACCGAGCGTATCCACCCGCTCCCCGGCTGCCGGTCAATCGAGTGCAGCCGTGGTAGCCCTTGCTTCTCCAGCTCCAGCTGCCGGGCAATCTGCCAGAGAAGCGCGCCGGGCTGGAAAAAGACCAAGGGCAGATCCCTCCGCCGAGCTCGTCGCCGAGCTGACAACCGAACATCCAGCTGAAACTCCTGCTCCCGTGCCCGCTTGGCGTCCTCAGCTGAAGCACCGGGGACAGGACATCCCGGCGACTGCTTCGATCAAGGCTGACAAAGAACACTTGCTCGCCTTCGATCTCTCCAAAGCATTTCTCCTACCGGGCGACGTGGTAGGCAGTGACCACGTCCTTGACACCTGGCTGGTAAAATCTTCCGTGAAGTCCATGGCCAGGGTAAGTCGGCGTTCTTTTTAACATTTCACAAGTGTTTGCTCGGTCCTTCTTGCTCGGTCCCCTTTCTGATGTACTTTGCTTCTTTGTGCAGGCCATTCAGAAACAACATTTGGTCTTGGAGCGCATCCACCGGCTTAGGCAGAAAGCCAATGACACTGCCAGCCAGGTTGAAAGCCTTCAAGCCGAGCTCGGCCGGGCTAAAGCTTCTCTCGAGATGGCCAACAATGATAATAACAGGCTGCTCGGTCAACTGGATGCAGCCGAGAAAAAACATAGCGAGCTCCAGGCCGAGGTTGACACTCTGAAGAAGGAGAAGAGGAAGGCTTGCCGGGCTGCCAACAACGCGGGTTTCAACGAGGCCGAGAAGAATTACCAGAAGCAAGTCTTTGCAACACAAGACATATACTTCAAGGCTGGCTGGAAATCCGCTTGCGAACAGCTCGGCCAAAGTTCTGACACCGACGTATTTGCCAACCCTCCTCCAGCTTCTCTACCGGTCTACCTTGTGTCATATGCAAACGATGTTTTCAGCGCTTTACAGGCTGAGGCCGAGGAGGGACTTGAAGACGGGGACGGGGAGACAGATTCTGAGGAAGAAGAGGCCGAGGTGCCTGAGCAGCCCGGCAACGATGAGCCCGGCGCCCAAGAAGCAAGCCAAGCTATTGACCTTGATGCTGATGCTGCCGAGGATGCGTTCACCAATCTTTCCCCTTTGGTTTAGGTTACTTTTACCTTGTTTTTGTATTTTTGCTATCAACTCTTTTGATGTAACCGGGCTCTGCCCCCTCCGTTTGTAATGAATTTCTTATTAATGAAAATTCAAATTTTTGCAAGTGTATGCACGGTTGTAATCAGTTCTGTCTTCAGCAAAACATCTCAGTATAACTCATCGAACCGGAATACATAACACGGTCTAAGCACTTCAACAGAACAAGACAAATTCATGAACCGAAGTAGCCACTTCGGCTGTAACTAAGTCGAACAAATCAACACTTCCAACCGGAGTAGATCATCTCGGTTGGGAATCCAAAGTTGGACAAGACACCACCTCTTCCAACCGGAGTACACCATCTCGGTTGGGAATCCAAAGTTGGACAAAACACTAACTCTTCCAACCGGAGTACACCATCTCGGTTGGGAGTCCTAAGTTGGACAAGACACCAACTCTTCCAACCGGAGTACATCATCTCGGTTGGGAATCCTAAGTTGGACAAAACACCAACTCTTCCAACCGGAGTACATCATCTCGGTTGGGAATCCTAAGTTGGACAAAACACCAACTCTTCCAACCGGAACACATCATCTCGGTCCGTAACGTTAAAACAATAATCCAAGTGCTAAAGCAAAATGACTTCTATAATTTGACAAAAAGAATTACATTCTGCTTTGCAAGCCAAAAAATTGCTTTACAAAAAGAGGAAAGTAAAAAGCTTAAAAATAATACAATTTCAAGTTGGCCGCATTCCATGGCCGGGGTATGGCTCTTCCCTCTAGATCCTCCAAGTGGTAAGCCCCCTTGCCAGCCAGACCAGTGATCTTATAGGGTCCTTCCCAATTTGCCCCTAGTTTGCCTTCTCCTGGCACCAGGGTGTTACCCATAATCTTCCTCAAAACCCAATCTCCAACTTTGAACGGTCTGGGGTGCACTGTCTTGTTATACTTCTTGGAGAGCTCTTGTTGGTAGGCGGCCACATGGATGAGGGCTTTCTCCCGGCGCTCTTCTGCTAGGTCCAGCTCCAAGGCAATGGCCTCGGCATTTAGCTCGGGCTCAAAACTCTCGGTTCTGAGGGTAGGTATTTCGACTTCCAAGGGTATGACCGCCTCCATGCCGTAAGCCAGAGCAAATGGAGTTTCCCCGGTTGAACGTCGCGGGGTTGTTCGGTATGCCCAAAGTACACTGGGCAATTCCTCAGCCCATTTTCCTTTGGCCTTTTCCAGCCGTTTCTTCAACCCATCCAGGATAGTCTTGTTCGACGCTTCGGCTTGACCATTGGACTGCGGGTAGGCCGGGGTGGAGTTGTAGAATTCTATCTTCAGATCTTCACAAAATCCTCTGAATAGGCGACCGTCAAACTGGGTGCTGTTGTCAGAGATCAAAATCTTGGGGACGCCAAACCGCGTGACAACGTTCTGCCAGACAAATCGCTTCACGTCTTTCTCTTTGATGGTTGCCAAGGGCTCAGCTTCAACCCACTTTGTGAAGTAATCTGTGGCCGCGATGAAGAATTTCCGGTTGCCCGGTGCTGTTGGCAATGGTCCCACTATATCTAGCCCCCACATGGCGAAAGGCCAAGGACTGGTGAGGGGAAGAAGTTCCCTGGCAGGCTGGTGGATCTGATGGGCGAATTTCTGGCATTTCTCGCACCTGCGGACATATTTTTGTGCGTCGGCCTGCATGCACGGCCACCAGTACCCCTGCGAAATAGCTCGGTAGGCCAAGGACCTGCCCCCGATGTGGCTGCCACAAATGCCTTCATGAATTTCAAACAAGAAGGCCTCCACACTGTTTGGGTGCACGCACTTGAGATACGGACCGGTGAAGGACTTCTTATACAACGCGCCTGATGGAGAGAGCCAAAACCGCTCTGACTTCACCCGGATTTTGTGTGATTCTTTCTTGTCCGCTGGAAGTTTCCGGTCTCTGAGGAACAAGATCAAGGGGTCCATCCATGAAGGACCTAGCTCGGCGCAGAGTACATCCGTCTGCCCGGCGTTTTCAATGCTTGGCCGCGGAAGAAAGTCAATCAACAGGGGATTTGGAGACGTACCATCTACCATGGAAGCGAGGCCGGCGAGTTCATCAGCCCGGCTGTTTTCTTCCCGGCCAATCCGTTGGACTCTGATTGCCTCAAACTGCTTGATATGGTCCCTGACCAGAGCTTGGTACTTCGCCATCCTGTCGTCCTTCGCTTCATAAATCCCTGAAACTTGGTTAACTACAAGCTGGGAATCACTATATACCAGAAGCTCAGCAGCCTTCATTTGAATGGCGCTCTTGAGCCCAGCAAGAAGCGCCTCGTACTCAGCCTCGTTGTTAGACGCCGGGAAGCCGAGTGTGATAGAGTGCTCAATGGTTAAGCCGTCCGGGGATATAAGAACTATACCTAGGCCGGCACCACGACGGTTGGACGCTCCATCAACAAAAAGCTTCCACATGTCCCCCACAAAAAGCTTCCAGCAGTCAGATAGGTCCTGAGAGTTGCGAAGGGCAATGGGATCACAACTGCTCGGCTGTGCGGTGTCAAGTTTGGTGTTGACCGGTTCAAATTCAGTGCCCCTTGGTGATTCGACACCGGACTCAGCAAGTTGGTCCGTAATGCTCAAGTCCGTAGGCGAATCACCAGGTTGCGGTGTGAAGCCGACCGCAGGTTCTGAGCTGTCTGGAACCATTCCTCCCCCCTTGATGATTCGGCACCGGACTCAGCAAGTTGGTTCAGAATGCCCAAGTCCGTAGGCGAATCATCAAGTTCTGAGCTGTGTGGAACCATTCCTTTCCCCCTTGGTGATGCGGTACCGGACAGAGTGGATGGGTTGGTGATACACAACTCCGTCATCGCAGCACCGGGTGGTATTACCGTGCAAACTGAGGGAATTTCGATGGTGCGCGCTAACTCCGCGGCGCGACCTTCTGCCGCTGGTAGTTCCTCGGTTGGCATTGTGTGCGTCTCATCATCTGCCTCGGCAATGTCGACCGGGCATACCGGATGAGTTCCAGGTGAGAACTCGGCAACAAAATCGGCCAAGGTTTGGGCTTTGATCGCGGTGCGCGGCTGGAACTTCACATCGAACTGTCCCAACTCGACCGCCCATTTTAAAATTCGGCCTGAAAAATCTGCGCGCTCAAACAAGGCCTTGAGGGGGAACTCGGTCAGTACGACGATGGTATGGGCGTGAAAATAGTATGCCAATTTCCTCGAAGCCATCATCAGTGCCAACGCAAGCTTTTCCAGCGGCAAGTACCTCGTCTCAGCCGGCAGCAAGGTCTTACTTACGTAAAAAATTGGGAGGTGCTTGATTCCTTCAGCCCGGACTAACACCGCACTTGCTGCGTGCTGGGAGACGGCAAGGTAAAGGTAGAGTTCCTCACCGGGCTCTGGTGTAACCAACAGCGGCGGAGAAGACAAATAATCTTTGAGCTCGGCCAAAGCTCGGTCACACTCGTCATCCCATGAGAACTTTGACTTCAATGCTTGAAAGAAAGGGCGGCAGCGATCTGATGACCGGCTTATAAATCGATTAAGCGCGGCGGCCATCCCGGCCAGATGCTGCACATCCTTAGCCGAGCTGGGTTGTTTCAATTCTTGCACGGCTCTGATCTGAGTAGGGTCTGCTTCGATGCCTCGGTTCGTGACTAAGAATCCCAAAAATTTCCCGGATCCCACGCCAAAGGCACACTTCGAGGCATTCAAGCGCAGCTTGTGCTTCTTCAGAATGGCGAACATCTCGGCTAAGTCGGACAAATGGTGTGCCTCATGTCGGCTCTTTACCACCATATCATCGATGTAAGCCTCCATTGTCCGACCGAGCAAAGGAGCGAACATTTTGGTCACCATCCTCTGAAAGGTTGCCCCGGCATTTTTCAAACCAAAGGGCATAACTCGATAGCAGAAGAGTCCCCTTGGAGTCGTGAAAGAGGTGATCTCTTGGTCAGGCCCATGCATGGCAATCTGGTGATAGCCACGGTACGCATCCAAGAAACTGAGCCGATTGTGTCCAGCCGTCAAATCCACTAGCTGGTCAATGCGCGGCAAAGGGAAGCTGTCTTTCGGACAAGCTCGGTTGACTGTCTTGTAGTCGACACAAACTCGCCACTTTCTATTTTTCTTGGGCACCACTACCGTGTTGGAAATCCACCGAGGGTAGTGCACTTCCTGTATTGCTCGTGCCTCAAGCAAGTTCTTTACCTCCTCTGCTACTACCTCGGCGTGATGCAGCGCCGATCTCCTTGTTCGCTGGATGACTGGCTTTGCTCCAGGGAAGACATTGAGGTGATGGCAGATAAAGCTTGGGTCAAGACCAGGCATGTCGTAGGGCGACCATGCAAAGACTTCGATGTTCGCCATCAGAAACTCAATCATCTCGGTTCTCTCCATGGCCGTGAGACTTGAACCGAGCAAGAAGAATCTGTCCGGCTGCTCGGCATCAATCCGCACCTCAACCAATTCTTCAACAGCCTTGTCTTCTACTTTGGTGCCAACATCATCCAAGACACTCCGGTCCTCCGGTCCCTCGATCATTTGAACGAATCCTTTGGCAGCCCGGCTCCCGTTGACCGCCACGAAGCACTGTTTGGACATGACCTGATCACCCCAAATCTCCTCGATTGCCCCCATAGCCGAGGGGAATCTCATCACCTGGTGGTAGGTCGATGCTACGGCTTGCATGGCGTGAAGCCATCCTCTTCCAAGGATAAGGTTGTACGTTGATGGCACTTGTAGCACCCAAAACTCCACTTGCTTGACCACGGATCCCGCTTTGACCGGCAGGATAATCTTTCCCAATGGCCACTCCGGCTGCGAGTTAAATCCAACCAGTGGCGAAGTGGCCGGAGCCAAGTCTGTCTCACGGAGTTTGAGCTGCTTGAACGCATCATAATACATGATCTCGACCGAGCTTCCCTGATCGATCAAGATCCGTCTAACATCAAATTCTTTGACGCGTAATGTTACTACAAGAGCATCGTTGTGCGGCGTCTGGATACGCTCTAAATCCCTTGAGGTGAAACTAATCACATCTTTCTCCTCTGTCTTCCCCCTTTTGATGGCAGGCTGTACTGACAAAACTTCCCTCATATGCTCTGCCTTCTTGATCATGCCCCGGAGTTCGCAAACGCGCTCCGGTTCCACGATGCCGTGGATGACATTAATAATTCCTTGTGGTGGTGCATCTCGGTCATCCTGTCCCCTGGGATCGGCCGGAGCCTGATTTGGTTTCACGCCGCCATCAATGTAAAGGTCCAGATGCCCGGCCGCAACCAATTCTTCCAAATGTTGTCGCAAAGGCAAACAATCCTCAATCCGGTGGCCCCTCTCCCGGTGAAACGTACAACGATACCGCGGATTGTACCCCTTTTGTCCATCGCCCAACTTAGCAGGAAACCGGACATACTCCTCGTCTCGGATTTCGCTAAGTATGCGATAGATTGGAATCTTGAAGACCGTGGTTATGCCAGTCCTTGCCTTCATTCTCCTGTTTGCGTCCTCAACGTCATCACGGGGGTAGTCATCCCGGTCATTCCGACGTCCTCTACCCCAGTTTTTACGATTTGAACCTCGGTCTGACTCCTCTGCTCGGTCGTCTGAGCGGCTGGACTCTTGCCCAACTGCGTGAACTTTGCCTGCTGTCTTCTTGTCTGTTCCGACCGGAGTGGCTTTCACGGTGGAAGCTGACGCATCATCCTCTACTCGGATGTGCTCATTGATGCGCTGCATGAGCTGGCCCATGGAGGTCGGTTGGTGCATGGTAAGCGAGTCCCGCAGTCTATGTCCGACCGGGAGACCACGCTTATATTGCGTGATTGCAAGGTTGACCGGGCAATCCAGGATCTCGTTGAAGGTCTCCCAATACCTTGAATTGTATGCCTTCAGTGTGTCGCACGGTTCCATCTTGACCCTCAGCAAGTGATCGACTTCCTTTGGCGTTTTTGTGTTAGTTTTGAAGCGCGTAACAAACGCTTCGGCCAACTGATGCCACCGTTGTATGCTCCCTTCCGGCAACCTCTCAAACCACTTTAAGCCCAGCTCACCTAAACTGGACGGGAAGATTAGGCATATAAGTCCGTCATTTCGCCTATGTCCGGCCATGACCTGACGGAAGTGGCTCACATGCATATAAGGATCGGTTTTGCCGTCGTAAAGCGTGAACTTAGGCTGGTGGAAGCCTGCCGGAAGCGGCGTTGTTTCTATTTCCAGGGAAAAAGGAGTGGCACTCAGCCTTGCCAAGTCTGTATCTTCGAATATTGGCATTGCTTGGCGGGGTGGAGGCATTCCGACCTCCTCGCTGCCGTGAACCCCGTAGGAGAGCCGCTGGAAAGCAGGTATTCTCTGAGCTTCGCGCCGGCGAGCCCGCTCCCTTAACACTGCCCGTAGGTCCTCTGACTGAGCAGAATAAGAGTACCTCGACGTCGTCGCCGGACGTGAGGGTTTGTAAGTGCTGTCTTGCGCGCTAGACTTTTCTGCACGCATGTCGGAATCACCAACCTGGTAACTCCTGGTGATGGAAATGGACTGAGTACGTCGCTGACTCTGATTGCCTGACCGGCGGGATGGGGTGCGCTCACTGTGGTCTCCCACTCCAGCTATACCTTTCCCTTTGACATGCCGCTTAAGATCCTCCATCTCCGCCGCCATCCGCCTGATGACAGCGTCTTGGTCCCTTAACTTGCTTTCCAGTCGCCTGGCGTGTGAGTCTCTCCGTCGGTGACCGTCTGGACTCCGTGAATGCCCATGACTCCTTCCGCGCTTATCCCGCACGTCTCCTGACTGTCCTCCAGTGGGCGTCCCCAAGTCAGCCATTGGATGGACGGCAGGTGGTCCCTCTCTCCTTCGGGTATACTCCGGGGTGACTCCATCGATGGCGGACAACGGGAACTCGTCGTTGTTCGCCATGGACGGCGATCAGATGAACCTGGAAGACAAGGTTTTGTCTGTCAAGATTCCCACAGACGGCGCCAATTGTACGGGGAGCAAAGATTCCGACGTGCCCGTATTCCTTTCTTCCGAGCTCCGTCGATGTCCGATCACCTGCGAGCAAGTAATGGTGAGCTACCCGGCGGTGTGTGGCCGGAAAAACCCTCCGACGGTCAAGTTAGCACACACCTTCAAGGGAATAGAGAGAAGAAAGCGAATGTTTTAGTGTAAGGATTTCTTACAGATATGTTCGTCTCGCGTATGGGGGGCGCAGACATGCTTATATACCTTCTGAGCCCCATATCCACTCCCTGTCATCTCCTGACACGTGGCTCTGCTATCCCATCTGTCAGCATAAACCATGCCATTCATCACCTGCTCTCAACTGCCAGTCAGCACAGCTGGAGCTCGGCAGCCGAGCTGCCCTTCCTCGGTCATACCATGCTTCATACCTCAAGCGCCTAACCGGATAGACACACGGAGGACCGGGCTAAGCGGCATCCCGGCCGAGCCTAGCCCGGATACTTCGATCGGCCTTCCTGCCGACCATACAATCTCGGCTGACCGCGCCTTTCCGAGCGCCGGTCTCTCGGTCTGTCTGGTTTCGACAATCCTCGGACCGAGCATCCTGGTCTGACCGGTCACTTCCTGGTCGAGCAGCTTCTGCACGGTCCGGGGCAGCACACAGTCCAAACTCTGCCCGGCCCAAGTTCTGGTAGCCCATCTCCGGGTGAACAGTCGATCATCTCGGCCCAATGCTCTGCTGGGCCCTCAACTTGCTCGGTCTATACCTCGGCCCAACACCGGATCATAAATCACCCTCTCAGTATATATTGTTATAACTTAAGAGGCGGTGAATTAGTTTATTAAATAAATTATACAATATTAAAAATAATAATCAAAATATTCAAATTTTAACAAATAAAATAATAGAGTAATAATAATTAATATAAAAGTAAAAGAGATAGGAAATGAAAATCAAATACAGTGATTTATAGTGATTCGGTACGTCGAGTTTACGTCCACTAAGTATCATCTTCGAAAATTTTTCCACTATTCTTCAAATAGTAATTACACTACTAGCTTCACTAGTGCTAGTGGACCTTTACAACAAGTGACCAATCTCGATCATTCTAACTAGTTTAGAATCCGACACTTGGTCACATCTAACCAAGTAATTTTATCTCAAAAATCACTCACAAAAATTTTCTTTTTACAATAATAATATGAATAAGGGATAGAAAACTCTTTTACAATTTTACTCAAACTCTCAACAAATTTTCTCACAGAAAATATAATTCAATGAAGCACAAAACAATATTTGAAAATATTTCAATATAACATATTTTTCTCTTATTCATTTATTATTTCTCTCCAACAAAAACACACCCAAAAATCTATCTGTTGGGAGAGAGACGCTCCATATCCGTTGGAAGAGACGAGGACACGCGGAGTACGGGCCAATTTCTTCTTTTCAAATTTAGCAGGCGGAGGAGTTGAAAATATAGGCCAAAGTCGTTTTTAATGAATAGTAATAACAAAATTTCAAAACAATTCCCGTAAAAACAAATGATGTACAGTGACTGCATATTAACTTTTCTATTAAAATATTGAACTACACATTAACTTCTCTATTAAAATATTTGTATGTATAGTAAAATCTCTTTAAATAACATTTATATCAGATATAAAAATATACACTGCTTTTAAAATCTTTGTAGTTATTATAAAGATTTTAGATACTTTCTAGTAAAAATAATCAATCACCCCATGTGGGTATATCAAATTTTGTCAAAAGAAGTGAATAGTGATAAACAGATTTTTTCAAAACATGAACAGTGAATAGTGACAGGAGGATTTTATGCACAGTAACTTTCACGAATTTCAAACATACATTTTAAATATTTTGTGTCAAAAAATGTAAAATTTGTATGTTAAAAAATCACAATTTATCCCATAATGTTTAGACATCATCAAAATTAAACCATATGATTAACGATCCCACCCTTTTTGATAATGGCAAACAGAAATAAATGCAACAAAAAAAATTCAACAATTATAATACAAGCATTTATTTGTAGTATATTTTCTCTCCATTTATTAACAAATTCTTTGTCAAATAAATTTATATAAAAATTATATTTCTTCTCCCATTTGACATCATCAAAATAATAGGTTAATACGAGTAAAAAAAATTATTTATCTTTTGAAATAAATGCAACAAGAAATATTTAACAATAATGATGCAAGCATTTAACACAATATCTGTTGAATATAGAAACTCTCCCTGAGTTAATGCACAAAAATAACACAATAAATTACCAATTGATAATACTGAGAGCCAATAAAATCCAGCCATATACAACTACACCGAGTGTATCAGCAAAAAAACGAGAAAAGACACATGAAACCAAATGCTTCACACCAGGTAAAAGTAATAGTAATACAATAATAAAGAGTTTATGGCATATACAATCACAAAAAAAGTATTACAAAATTGCAAAAATAATTCTAGCATTTTCATAATAGAAAAGATGCTGGTGGATGTAAAGATCGTCGACAACAATGAAGATCAGTGATAATGGTGAAGATCGATGATGATGATGATGCAGATCTACGACGATGGAGATGATCAGAAAGGACAGTGAAGATTGGTAATGGATATGATGTAGATCGGAGATAGATCTTGGTAGATCGATCATGGATTTATGTAGATTTGTGATGGATTTTGGTAGATCGATGAGATGATGATGGTGATAAAAGTGGTGGATGACAGTGGTGATGGAGTTGGAAAACAAGAGTGGGAGAGAGATAGACGAAAGATCAGTACGGGAGAGAGAGAGAGAGAGAGAGAGAGAGAGAGAGAGAATTTATAAAGAAAATAATCATAGAAAAATGTTGGAGTTTATTTTCATTAAGATTACTAATGGGTAGATAGATAAATACAATGAAAGAGCAAACCCATAAAGTTATTGGTACCAATTATGCAATCTAAGAGAATTTGACAATCACAACACAAGCATTATGCAGAATACCAATTACAGCTCACATAACTTGATCTCATTATAATCACTTGAAGTTAGAGAAATTCCACAACTAAGGCATATCCAAGATATAAGAGTTCATATGCCAAGAAAATTTTCAAAAAAATATATAGCACAATTTTAAGCATAAGCATGATTTTCTTTTTTCCTTTTTGGCAACAATATATTTCTCTTCATTCATCATCAAAGAATATACATTACAAGTCATGATGCATAATTAAATTCATGAATAATCAAACATTTCCATATCTTTGTAACGAAAATGTTAGTTCAAAGGATGTAAGAGAATCTATGAAATTTACCTCAAAAGAACTTAAGAGAGTAGTAGGAAACATATCTTTAATTTATGAGTTGAAAACTTCTCAGTCTTTAATTTCCTTTCATAAATAAATCATCTCAAAGGGGTTTAGATGTGTTTAGCAAAATTATTTATCCCCCTAAGTTGGTGCTTCCTTTTCAAAAGGCATATTTATCAACTATATTCAATCTATATGTACAAGCTTGATACAATTATTCTACTCAATGTGGAATAAAACAAGAATGCTATAAACAAATTAATTTTGATAATTTCAAAATAATCAAATTCAAAAGATTTTTAAGATAACTTCAAAGCAATATCAAATTCAACAAAAAAAACCTCTCATTATCAAATGCATTGAATAAAAACACAACCTATTTGTCAAAATTGAAACAAAGCAATTTTATAAAATAATGCATCAACTACGAATCGATTATTCACAATATATGTCACTATCATTATCAAATATACAATGTGAAGCATATGGACATGAATTTATATATTTATATATATATATATATATATAGAGAGAGAGAGAGAGAGCATATCTTATGGGTGTACTAAACACAATTTTCACAATATAATTAATGTACAAATGCTATATTATCAAAACCAATTCTATCATAATATAACTCTAAATGGATTATGCAGTCAAATTATTATAAATATGCAAGACGAATAGTGATGATACAGTTACTACACAACGGATCTCGGGTGGAATGGGTAGGACTAATCCACGCTTCTTCAACCGGTAACTGAGTGTTCAAGCCCACCAGAAAACCTGCACAGGAGTTCAATGGGGAGCGGGGAGTCCTCCAGCGAACCCTCCGACGAGCAAGTTAGAGAGAGAAGTGAAATGTAGAGAGATGAATTGGAGATAAAAAAAATTAACCTTCTTCTTGTCTTCAACGTTTGCTTATATCCTTTAGTCATCATTTTGCTGTCCCTTCCAACCTGCCATCTTGGCCGAAAGTCTATGCTGTAGCTTACCTTGTTCAGGGTAAGGGGGTGCTGTCCCGACGGAGAGGTGTTGTTGTAGTAAATGCTGTGATGGGTTGCATTAATGGTGATGTGCAGTGGCAATAACTTTGCAGATCTTTGTCTACTGATGTGGCTTGTCCTTTACCTGCCGTATGTCTGAATGTCATTGGCTCTTTATGCTACGTTGGATTCCAGCTGTTCTAGACTTCACCAGCTGGGTTATGTATTGGGCTCCAAGTGATGGGCTTGGGTTATTCATAGTGGGCTATGGCCTTTATGGGCTTACCCACGTCAGAAGTCCCTCATTCCCGAGTGCAGCTTTAGTCCAACGAAGGGAATACTAATGAAGAGAATAAGGGTGTTAGTGATTAGCAGGATGGAGGTCGACTGGCAGGGGCGACCGAGTGGGTGGACCGACTGCGAGGTGGGCCGACCGTGAGGTGGACCGAGGGAAGGGAGGACCATGAGGTGGACCGACCGTGAGGTGGACTATGAGGTGGACCGACCGCGGATCGTCGCAGAGTGGAAGGGCCAACCACGAGGAGGGCCAACCGCGAAGGTTGGCCGAGTAGGAGGGCCGACCGCAAAAGGTAAGGTGGAGGGGGGTGGGGCTCAAGAGGCGGCGTGTCACGTGGTGATTTGAAGTGGAAAAGACATGGTAAGGGGAGGAGACAGTGGATCGTGGTCGCACACGTGGCAGCATCTTGTGGAGGGGAGATTAGGCGTTGGATCAGAAATGAAACGATGGGTCATTATGGGTGTGGAAAAGACAGTTTTGGCGAATGTTTTGAAAAGTTTTCAAACTGGCGCAAATTAATTGCGACCTGTGGAATACGGGCAAGCCTTGGGCTTTTGGCATTATTCGATTTACTTACTTCTTTGCGAAAAATCAAAACATCCCAAGTATTAACTCCTTTGTTGCTGACGATACACCTCTGCGACATTTTTTCAATTTCCTTGCACCTGCATCCGAAGCGATTCGAAGACATACCATAGAAATGGCCCAAGAAGAAGCTGTGAATGTCAGGGTGGATCCGCTTGGTGATGACGACGCAGTGGAGTTAGCAGAGCAGTATAGGACGGAGAGGCAAATGGACAGGGTGGGGGAACCGGTGGTACGATCTCATGCTTCCACCATGATAGCAGCTCCGGAGCCAATCAGCCAGGCGGAACCAGATCACTGGCACACGAAGGCTGACAAATCGACTGTTACCGCGGCGGAGTTGGAGGCCATTCGCGAAAAATACCAGGTGCCGGCTGAAATAGAGTTATTGTTGCCGACGTCAACGGAGAGGCCATCCGACACAAGGCCGGGGGAGTTTGCCCTTTACGAGGAAGCATTGAAGGGAGGACTGAGGCTGCCACTGCCGTAAGTGGTGGTAGATGTCCTGAACCGTTTGGAAGCGGTACCGGGCCAACTAATGCCCAACGCGTAGAAGATTATACTGGCCTGTGCGAGCGCGTGGTCGAAGGTGAACGAAGGGGCGGCCATGACAGTAGACGAATTCTTCGCATGTTATAAGGCCTCAGGACAACAAGAGACTTAGGTGACGTTGCAGGCGGCGGCAGGGAGGGGTCTGGTGGCGGGGCTGTCGTCATCAGTTAAAGGTTGGAGGCCGTGGTGGTTCTATGTGTCTGCGAATGGGGGGGTTGGGGTGCGTACGGTGTGGAGGGCACCCACCAAATATGTAGAGCCAAGACTGGAAGCAGCGGCAGAGAAGAGAATAAAGAAGGTGAAGGCATGGCGAGAGAAGGGGGGATCAGGTGGGACGAGCTCATTCAACCTTCAGCTTTGTTTGCGGCTGGATTGGGCCCTTAGCCGAGCGTTGGAGATCTAGGACGGGCTGAACTAGAGGTGAGGAGAAAAGCGCAAGAGGCTGAGGATATGGTCATCCTTGCCAAAGCCAGTAAGTTCAAGGAGGCGCAGGATGACCGACCGCATAAGCTGATTGCGTGGGAGAGGATCCGACCGCGCCCAAAATCCTTGGAGACAAAAGACTTGGGTGTGTCTGAGCCACGACCGCCCCCGATTGATCCTTTGAAATAAAGGGCCAAAGAGATGGGCAGTGTGGGGGAGAAGAAATGATAGGTGAGGAGGGGTAAGGGGGAGCCTGCCTTGAAGAGAAGGAGGGAAGTGATGGCAGAAGAGACCGGCGTGGCCAAGGAGGCAGAGAAAGGGGGAATGGAGGAGACCCCAGGAGGGATGGTCGTCCCAGAAATGGTGGAGATCGCCTCGGAGAGAGTGGAGGTTGTCCCAATAATGGTGGAGATCGCCTCAGAGGTGGCGAGGGTCGCCCCCGAAGTGCAAGTAGAAGGTGGGGCAACTGGCCCTGAGCCAAAGGGAGGAGAACAGCCCCAGGGGGGTCCTGCGCCCCAAGGAGGGGGTGTCGGGCTAACGACCGAGATCTACCACGCTCGCGCAGTGGCTGGGCGGCTGGAGGGGGAACAAGGCCCAACCAAGGCTGGTGTAGATCGCCTTGTGGGCATCGTGGATGAGGCAACCGTGCGCTCAGTAGCCAAATTCAATGAGGCTGAGTTGCTGAGGGGGTTATGCTCTGCTCAAATGGAGGTAACCACCTTAGCAAGAGCTCTGCTAAGAAAGGCGGCGGCTGCAAAGATGAAGGTAGACAAGGCCCAGGCTCAACTTGCAAGTTTGAAGGAGGAGCATGCAGGCTGGGAGAGTGCCCATGCTGAGCTGCGAGCGGTCAAGTTGGAGCTGGAGAATGAACGCTGCCAGGTTGTGTCGCTCGAGTTCCAACTGGCAGGCGAGCAGAAGAAGCTGGGAGATGCTCAAAAAGACTGCGCGGTTGCCATCAAATGATTTGAAGAGGCTATGACCAGCAATGAAAATCTGCGTGCCCAGCAGATCAAGAAAAAAGAAGACGCAGACCTGGAGATTTTTGGGCTGCAGAAGGAGCTGGAAGATGAGCGTGTTAAGGTAGTGGAGGTGAGGGAGGGCCTGCAGAAAGAGTTGCAGGAAGAGAGGGCCAAGGCGGTTGCTGAAAGGGCGACCCTGCAGAGGGACTTGGAGGAAGAGAGGGCTAAGGCAGCCTTTAAAAAGGCGACCCTGCAGAAGGAGTTGGAGGAGGAGAGGGCCAAGACAGCCTCTGAAAGGGCGGCATACCCCGATTTGTGTGTTGCAGCAGTGGATCAGTTCAAGGGGTCTGCTGAATTTCAGATGGCAATTGATGCTGCGGTCGCCAGCAGCTTGGCGAGGGAGGAGTTTGAGGGGGCAGGCCTATCGAGAACGACCACTGGGGACAGGACTGAGGCAGAAGTTATTGAGAGCTTCCAGCGGTCAGACTTCTATAAGCACGAAATGGCTGAGTTCTGGGACAGTGGTTGGAAAATGTTCAAGTGTAAAGCTGAAGAGCTGTTCCCAGGCTTAGACCTCAGTAGTGTAAAAATTGACGAAAACGATGTGGCCCAGACCCCCCTGGATGAGGGGATTGAAGAAGAAGACCTCATTCCAGTGAGGAGGAATAATTGAAGAAGAAGGAGAAGACCTTGCACATAGAATTGTTGTTGTTTTTTTTTTTTTTTTTTTTGAAATGCTGCAATGAACTTATGTACCAGTTGGTGAATAAATGAAATTTGAGTTGTGTTTTAAGTCCATTATTTTTGCTTGTGCATCTGGAATGTATAAATTATTGTGAAAATGTAAAATGTAAGGAAAACTCAATGTAATGTGAATTTTAACTTGTAAGGAAAATTCAACACAGAGTGAGTAAGAAAATTCAATGCAGAGTGAATTTTAATTTGTAAGAAAAAACTCCATGCACAGTGAATGTGAGAGAACTCAATGCAGAGTGAATTTTAACTTGTAAGAAAAAATTCCATGCAGAGTGAATGTGAGATAACTCAATGTAGAGCGAATTTTAACTTGTAAGAAAAAATTCAATGCAGAGTGAGAGAATTCAATGTAGAGTGAATGTGAGAGAACTCAATGCAGAGTGAATTTTAACTTGTAAGAAAAAATTCAATGTAGAGTGAGAGAATTCAATGCAGAGTAAATGTGAGAGAACTCAATGCAGAGTGAATTTTAACTTGTAAGAAAAAATTCCATGCAGAGTGAATGTGAGAGAACTCAATGCAGAGTGAATTTTAACTTGTAAGAAAAATTCAATGCAGAGTGAAAGTGAGAAAATTCAATGCAGAGTGAATTTTAATTTGAACTCAATGCAGAGTGAATTTTAACTTGTAAGAAAAATTAATGCAGAGCAGTCTGGCCGCGCTCTTCATGCTCAGTCTGGCTGAGGCTTTTTGTGACTCGGTCTGGGTGAGGCTTTTTGTGACTCGATCTGGCCGAGCTCTTCATGCTCAATCTGGCTGAGGCTTTTTGTACTCAGTTTGGTTGAGGCTTTTTGTGCTCAGCCTGGCTGAGGCTTTTTGTTCTCAGTCTGGCTGAGGCTGTTGGCCCTCGATCTGGCCAAGGCTTTTGGTGCTTAGTCTGGCTGAGGCTGTTGGCGCTCGGTCTGGCCGAGGCTTTTGGTGCTCAGTCTGGCTGAGGTTGTTGGCACTCGGTCTAGCTGAGGCTGTTGGCGCTCGGTCTGGCCGAGGCTTTTGGTGCTCAGTCTGGCTGAGGCTATTGGCGTTCGGTTTGGCCGAGGCTTTTAGTGCTCAGTCTGGCTGAGGTTGTTGGCGCTCGGTCTGGCCGAGGCTTTTGGTACTCAGTCTGGCTGAGGCTGTCGGTGCTCGGTCTAGCCGTTTCTTTTTAATAAGTACTGCAACAAACATGTTATTGAGACAACACACAGATAGCTGAGATATAAAATTGTTGTCGTGGAAAGTGCGATCCAGTTGATCAAAATTTACATTATGCCTGGGAAGAACAAGTATGTTCATGTGTGTAGATTTGTCAAAAAGAAAATACAATAACTGAGCAATAAAGAAGATAGGAGTTTATTGAAAGTAGCGCTTCAAGTGTTCAGCTTTCCATGGGTGGGGGAGGTCTCGACCTTCCATGTCCTGAAGTCGGTAAGTGCCCGAACGTGGTCGGGCTTTCACAACGTAAGGTCCCTCCCATTTGGCTGGCAGTTTACCTTCAGTCGGATTTTTTATGGCAAGAGTTACTTCTCTCAAGACAAGGTCCCCTATAGCGAACTCCTTTGGTCGGGCTTTGCGGTTGTAGTGTGTTCTCATTTTCTGTTGGTATGAGGCCAATCTGACAGCGGTGGTCTCTCTGAGCTCTTCGATTAGGTCTAGGTCTGCCCGACGGAGCTCTTCGGTTAGTTCTGGATCTGGATATGAAACCCTTGGGGTAGGCAGGCCGACTTCCACTGGAATAACCGCCTCAACACCGTATGTTAAGCGGAAGGGGTTTCCCCAGTGGGAGTCCGAGCAGTAGTTCAGTAAGCCCAGAGTACATTCGGTAATTCCTCGACCCAAAGTCCTTTAGCAGCTTCTAGCTTAGTTATGATGATTTTTAGAAGGGAAAGGTTGGTGACCTCGACTTGGCCATTGGCTTGGGGATGACCTAGGAAGGAAAAACAAGGTTGGATCTGAAGGTCTGCACAGAACTTCCTGTACCTGGCGTTGTCGAATTGTTTGCCGTTGTCGAAGACGATGGCTTGAGGGATGCCAAACCTGCATGCGATCGATTGCCAGATGAATTTGGTTGTGTTCCGTTCGGTAATGGTGGCAAGGGGTTCTGCTTCTACCCACTTGGTGAAGTAATCAATGGCGACAATCGAGAACTTGGTCTGGCCTCAGCTGGTGGGAAGTGGGAGGAATGTGCTGGATGTGGAAGGTATTGAAGAGGCGAACAAGGGGAAAGGCAATATCCTTGTAAGCCCGCATTGTGTCCTCCTTTGCATCGAATTCCCCTGTAATTTGTTTGACAATGAGCTGGGAGTCGCTGAACACTCGGATGTGGCTGATACCAATGTCCCTGGCTAGACGAAGCCCTACTATCAATGCCTCATATTCGGCCTCATTGTTACTGGCATCGAACAAGAAACGGAGAGCACATTTGAAATAACCACCCTCAGGGGCGGTGAGGATGAGGCTAGCCCCACTGCCTTCTCTGCGGGATGATCCGTCGACATTGAGAGTCCAAGAATGAGGGTTCTTTGGCTCGGTAGGGGTTGGTGGGGGTGGAATGGCCGTGGTTGGGGTAGGATTAGTGAACTCCAGGATGAAGTCGGCGACAGCCTGCCCTTTAATTGCTGTTCGTGGTCGGTAAGAGATGTCAAACTGGCTGAGTTCCACCGACCATTGCATAAGTCTGCCAGAGAGCTCTGGTTGCTGCATTACCTTCTTCAAAGGTTTGTTGGTGAGGACCACTATTGAATGGGCTTGGAAGTAAGGACGGAGTTGTCTGGAGGCAGTGACCAAGGCCAAGGACAATCTTTCTAACAGTGGGTAATTCTGCTCGGCGCCCCTGAGGGCCCGACTGATGTAGTAGACCGGCCGTTGAACAGAGTCGTCTTCCCTGATAAGAGCTGCGCTGACTGCGGTGCTTGAAACGGCTAAGTAGAGGAAGAGGGTTTCGCCAGTGATTTCCTGAGAAAGGAGGGGGGGTTGGCCATGCACTGCTTCAACTGCTGAAAGGCCTCTTCGGACTCCGTCGTCCATTCAAAAGTTTGCTGAAGAACTTTGAAGAAGGGGAGGCACTTATCCGTTGCGCGGGAAATGAAGCGGTTGAGGGCGGCAACTCAGCCAGTGAGTCTCTAAACTTCCTTAACCGTTCTGGGTGACTACATTTCGACAAGGCCTTGATCTTTTCAGGGTTAGCTTCAATGCCTCGCTGACTGACCATGAAACCCAAGAACTTTCCAGATCCTACGCCAAAGGCACACTTCTCCGGGTTGAGCTTCATTTGGTACTTCCGTAGGGTGGCGAAGGTCTCTCGCAGGTCAATCAGATGGTCAACGGAGAGTTTGCTCTTGACTAGCATATCATCGACATATACTTCCATGTTTCGACAGATTTGATGATGGAAAACGGTGTTGGCCAACCGTTGGTAGGTGGCCCCGGTATTTTTCAGGCAAAATGGCATCACTTGGTAATGGTAGGTGCCTCGGTCGGTAATGAATGAGGTGTGTTCCCGATCAGATAGATGCATCAGAATTTGGTTATACCCAGAGAAGGCATCCATGAAGCTGAGCATTTGGTGACCGGCTGTGGCATTGACCAGCAGGTCTATGCGGGGAAGAGGATAACTATCTTTGGGGCAAGCTCGGTTGAGGTCTGAGTAGTTGACACAAAGTCGCCATTTGCCGTTGTTCTTGCGGACCAGGACCACGTTTGACAACCATTTAGGGTAGTCTACGTTCTTGATGAATTAGGCCTCAAGGAGCTTGTCAACCTCTGCGGCAATAAGAGTATTGCGCTCAGGATGAAAGATGCGCTGCTTCTGGCGGTAAGGTCGAAAATGGGGTTCAATGCTAAGGCGATGGGTTATGAAGGAGGGGTCAATACCCGGCATGTCTGAATGGGTCTAGGCAAAGACATCATTGCGCTCGGTCAGGAGGGCAATAAGGTCGGCCTTTGCTTAGGGAGATAGGTGGCTGCCGATTTTGGCAATTTTCGTTGGATTAGTGGGGTCGATGGGAACCTCTACGAGTTCCTCCACAGGTTCTCCTCTGACCAGCTCGTCCTCATCTCGGACGTCAAGTCCTTCAATGATCATTACTTCCTTCAGCTTGACTTCTTTTAGTGAGGCAACATAGCATTCCCTAGCCACGGTCTGCTCTCCCCTTACAGTTCTGACCCCCAGATCGGTGGGAAACTTAACGGTAAGGTGAAAAGTTGATGTGGTAGCTTAGAAGGCATTTAAGGCAGCGCGGCCAAGGATGATGTTGTAGGCGGATGGGCAGTCAACAACAAGGAAAATGAGCAACTTTGTAGTCTACCGTGGTTACTCGCCGATTGTGATGGGAAGATCAATGGAGCCGATGGAGGTGACCCGTTCGCCAATGAAACCAACCAAAGGGGTTTGCAAAGGAGACAGACTTTCCTCCCAAAATTTTGAGCTGGCGAAAGCAGTTGAGAAAGATGATGTCTGAAGAACTGCCGTTGTCGATGAGAACTCGTCTAACCTTGTAGTTGGAGAGGAGGGCAGAAATGACGAGAGGGTCATCATGAGGGTAGCGGATGCCTGTACAGTCGGCGTCCGTGAACGTGATAGGCTCGGTCCACTGCTTGGGCTGTTTGGAGGGTCGATCGACCGTGGCAACTGCTTTGTCTGAGCCCTGCCTGATCTTCCTGAGTTCTTTCCTCTGAGCCGAGCGAGACGGTCCCCCGCAAGCAAGGCCACCTGAAATGACTCTGATCTCTCCAACAGGTAGAGGGTGGTTGCCTGGCGGCCGAGGTTGCTGTGGAGGGCGATCATAGCCTTGGTTAGGTTAGGTTGGCTGCGAAGGGGGTGCGCCGGCGGTTGTTTCTGAGGGGCTCAGTTCATTGCCTCTGCTGAGGGCAGGTGTTCGTGAACTGGCTAAGACGCCCCTGGTGTATGAGGGTCTCGACCTGATCTTTGAGGTTAACGCACTTATCGGTGTTATGGCCATAGTCCTGGTGGAAGCGGCAATATTTGGACTGGTCTTTTCGATTGGAAGGGGTTCATGACGGTTGGGGCCATTTAAGGGGGTAGTCCTGCTGGATCTGATTGAGGATTTGTTCCATGGGGGAGTTAAGGGGTGTGTAGCGCTCGAACCGACCGGGCGGTCGGACTGGTGCCGACCGATCAGCTTAGGGGGGTCAGTCGGTATAATGTGGTGTTTAGCTATTATACTAGGTGTTTTTGGGTTCTGAGTCTTTTCTCTTTTCTCTGGGGGCTGGGTTTTTGGTTATGGGATCTTGCCGGGCGGCTAGGGAATCCTCAACATTCATGTATTTTTGGGCTTTGGAGAGTAGTGCCGCCATGGAGGTCGGGGGTTTTTAGAGAGGGAGAACAGGAAATCGGACGACCGCAGACCGGCCATGAAAGCAGTGAGGATGACCTTGTCATCATTTTCCGCTACTTGCAGGGCCTCGATGTTGAAACGGGTAACAAAACTACGTAGCGACTCCCCCTTGGTCTACTGAATGTTGAGGAGTTGGGTAGCCGGGCGTCGCTGGCGCTGAGCTCCAATAAAATGGCTGAGGAAGGAGTCACTGAGATGTTGGAAAGTGGAGACAGAGTCTGCTGGTAACTGGCTAAACCATAGCCGAGTTGACCCTTTCAGTGTCACAGGGAAAGCTCGACACATGATCTCGTCAGGGAATGCATGGGGGATCATGAGGGTTCTGTAGGTCTCCAGATGGTCGACTGGGTCCGTCGTACCGTCAAAAAAGTAAATGGTGGGCATCTTGAACTTGGGAGGTAGAGGTTTGTCGCGGATGGAGGCGACAAATGGTGAGTTTGCTGTGGTAGAGGGTTTATGTTGGATGTTCTGCATGACCCCTTAGGGTTGGAGCTTCATGGCTCGGAGTTCCGCGTCCCAGAGAGGGATGTGGTCACTTCCGGAGAGCAGTGGGGGCTGGACGCTGCTAGCCTCTCCTTCAAGGATTGGTGGCGGGATCGATGGTTGTGGGCCCCGGGGTGGTAGGTTTATACCTGGAGGAGGGGGTTGCAAGCCTTCTCTCTTGGGCGGATTAGGCTGCGGAATAGTATGGCTCGGGACTTGCTTGTAGTTGGGGGAAATATCGGGAGGTGGTAGAGGGGACATAGGAAGGTTTCTTTGAAGTAGGGCATTGATCAGGGCTTGGTTTTGTTCAGCTATGCGGTTAATGCTATTGGTAAGCTCGATGAAATATTGTGGTGGGTTGTTTGGATTAGGGGGGTCGGCTTGGTGGTCAGCGGCATTTTGGTGAGAAGCCATGGATCTAGTCGTGACCATACACTTCGATAAGTAGCGAGAAAGGGGTATTGGAACAGGGTCTCCAGCGACAGTGAACACAACTGGCGCGAGGAGCAAAGTGTTCCCACAGACGGCGCCAACTGATGATACAGTTATTACACAACGGGTCCCAGGTGGAATGGGTAGGACTGATCCACGCTTCTTCAACTGGTAACTGAGTGTTCAAGCCCACCAGAAAACCTGCACAGGAGTTCAATGGGAAACGGGGAGTTCCCCAGCGAACCCTCCGACGAGCAAGTTAGAGAGAGAGAAGTGAAATGTAGAGAGATGAATTGGAGATAAAAAAACTTAACCTTCTTCTTGTCTTCAACGTTTGCTTATATCCTTTGGTCATCATTTCACTGTCCCTTCCGACCTGCCATCTTGGCCGAAAGTCTATGCTGTAGCTTACCTTGTTCAGGGTAAGGGGGTGCTGTTCCGACGGAGAGGTGTTGTCGTAGTAAATGCTGTGATGGGCTGCATTAATGGTGATGTGCAGTGGCAATAACTTTGTAGATCTTTGTCTGCTGATGTGGCTTGTCCTTTACCTGTCGTATGTCTGAATGTTATTGGCTCTTTATGCTACGTTGGATTCCAGCTGTTCTGGACTTCACTAGCTGGGATATGTATTGGGCTCCAAGTGATGGGCTTGGGTTGTTCATAGTGGGCTATGGCCTTTATGGGCTTACCCACATCAAATAGTATTAAGATTTATTCACAAATAGATTTCATCAATAAATTTTACTAATCAAAGTCAAGAAATTTTAGAAACCTATTTTACATAAATCACACATTAACGAATATAAAATTTAAGCTTGAAGTTGTATTGGAGGTTATAGCAATATTTATCACTTTAGAATCTTCATCCATATATTACCTCTATTGTTCATCTTGGTAGCTCTCATTTCATCATTTATCATCATGTAGGGATTGATTTTGCTCTTAAGATTTGAATACTCTTGATGTGCATCTTCTCTCCAAGTCATTGGTATTCTTTGAGATTTCATCTACCAAATAACTTGATTTCTTTCTAGGTACCCATACTTTCTCGAATTTGTTGGGGTTAGAATTTGAAACATTTGATATGCTTTTAAGAGTCCTAAAAAATCTAAAATCCTCGAGATATTTATTTGTGATTATGAATCAATTTTAACCAGTAAATAACAATCCCAATCAAATAATCGAAGACAAATAAACAGAACGATAAAACGTGGAAAAACCACAATTGGAGCGCCTCCAATTGTGATAAAAAAAATCACGAGCAAAAGCCACAAAACAATCCACTAAGAAGACATAAAGGAATTACACAAGTATACTCTCAATTACCTAGCGAATCCACACTCGAATCGAACCGACCCCTATGTGCATCTTCCAACCTCGTCTTCACCTTGAAATTGTCTTACTTAACGTTGAATCCACAATGCCGATATCGAATCCACGACGATGAACCACTCCAGAATCCACTAAAGCTTCAAGCCCAAATTCCCCAAAATCCATTGGAAAACAACTCTCTCTTTTGTATTGAATAAATAAAACAAACAAACCCTTTGATATAATCCACTCAATTCATGATTTAAATTCTCACTAATATCAAAAGAAACAAGTAAAGAAGCTCTAAAAGAAAACCCTAATACCCAAGAAGAAGATCTGGACGTCCTACCCTAAAACCTGACTGAACTACAACTTTTATAGCAAACAGATCCACGATCTCCGCTCGAGCGCAAGAATGGCCGCTCGAGTGGAGTGACTAAAACGCTTGTGACTCAGCTGGGTCTATGCTTGAGTGCAGGAATGGCCGCTCGAGCGGAAAAATACAACTCCCAATACTTTTGCAGGCGAGTGAAACTTCTGAAAAGCCGCAATCTCTGCTCGAGTACAGAAATGGCTGCTCGAGCAAAAAAACAATTTCAACTGCAAAAACCTAATAGGATTAAGATCACAAACTCCTTTGCATAGGGACAATTCGAGTTGGATTCGCATCTAAATACTCATAACCTTACAAAAATAAAAGATTGAATAAAATTACATTGAAATAAATTTTGTCAAACGAAATTGCCAATAACAAAAATCTAACAGGTCCAAACATATTCCACACTGATATAAGCATGTGCCCTTTCTTTCCATAATAAAAAGATGTAATGCAAGGACTAGATGAAGTTTTAATAAAAAAAATCTTTGAAAAACGATATGTCTTATCCAGCTTGAAGCCAATCTCAACTTTGTTAGAAACATATTTTTGTTTGTTAAACAATTTTTCTATTGTAAGGCCAAGTTTGGCTACAAAGAAAAAAGTGCACTTATTTCATCTTTTTATCTTTTTTGGGTCACATCAATCAACAACTCCTCTCTACTTTTTCTACACATAATACAAAAAAAGTCAAAAAGTGCACTTATTTAGTCTTCCCAAACTAGGCCTAACTTTTAAAATAGTGGGAGACAAATTTTCAAATTTCCTTTTCAAAAAACTTTTCAAATCATTTGTAGTCTTGCCAAAAAAAAAAATTCATTGGAGGCACTTTGTTTTAAATATATTTCATCCATTTGCTTTTTCAAAACATCAACATTTTTAAAAGACTCATTGTCAAATTTCAAATCAAATAGAGACTTTATCAAATTTTCAATTGTATTTTTCAATTTACATCTTCAAGAAAAAGAGATGAAACAACCTTTTTAGTTAAAACATTAAACTAGTAATAATTTTCTTTTCTTCTTTTTTTTGCTTGTACCTTCACGTGGCTCAAGATATTTGTATCATGGTCAAATGTAAAAAATGCATAATAAACATGTATGAACTGGAATAATATATTCATGTATGCATGGCAATCTTATATGCTGTAAATAAGTTCAAAAATGTTTAAGAAATATATAATTTTCATAAAAAGTGAATAACTAAGTATCATGAAAATTAATATGTTTAATAAGATTACTAAATAGTCTTCGGCAATGCATTCTGAATATTCGTTGTCCAAACACCGTTAATTTTTACCAGATTTCACCTTGAACCACTTATAAAAGAAAGTTAAGTCTTCGATTTTAGTATCCAAACTTTTTTGAGTTTGTGAATGTTAGTTTCAAAATTACTTGATTTTTTAATCTATATAGTTTTGATTTTAGTAAAATGATTTCTTTTAATGGGACACGAAGGTGAAATACAATATTTTTTGTCACAAAAATGACATGTGAAATGAGAGTGTCTAGAAGATGCATGAACAAAATCATTTTTGAAAGTTTTTCCTTTTGAAAAAGGTTTATATCCAATTACAGCTTTACCAAATGTACGATTTTGATTTTTAAGAATTTTATCTAAAGTATCTATTTCTCGAGTAAATTTTGAAAGACTATTCTTCAAATCTTCTATATTTTCGTTCAAAACAATTTTCTCCTTTTTAAAAGAATCATTTTTTATTTTCAAATCATTTGAGACATTTTTTAAAGAATCATTTTTCTTTTTCAAAATGTCATTTTCATTTTAAAAAATTTCATTTTTATTTTTCAAGATTTTATTTTCATGTTTAAAAACATTATTATTTTCAAGTTTCAAATCATTTAATCCCTTTTTCAAGATAGGAAATTCTTTGATTTCAAAATGTCATTTTTTTCTTTTATCTTTAAAAAATCTTTTTGTAACACTTCAATTTCATTAAATAAAGATTCATTTTATATTGTTGAACTTTAAAGTAATTTTTTAAGAGCATTATTTTTAATGCCAAGTTTTTAAAATTCATCATGCAATTCTTCAAATGCGGATTATAATTTATCAAAAGAATAAAACTCATTATTTACCTCATCATCATCTCCAAATGCCATTAGGCATATGTTAGCAATTTCATTGTTGTTGCTTTCCTCAATGGAGCAACATTTATCTTCATCTCCCCTGGTGGCTTTAATTTTATTTTTTCTTCCATTGATCATTACAAGTTCATTGGTCATGAGAGACCCCCAAAGCTCTTCCATGCTCAATCTTGTTAAATCTTTTGCTTCTTGAATAGCAGTCACTTTTGACTCCTAATTTTTTGGCAAGGATCTAAGAATTTTTCTCATAAACTCAATATCAGTATAAGATTTATCAAAATATTTTAGAACATTAATAATGTTAATAAATCTAGAAAAACATTTTAGAAATAGATTCATGGGATTTCATTTTAAAAAGCTCATAATCATGAATCAACATACTAATTTTAGGTTCTTTAACATGGTTGATCCCATCATGTATGGTCTCTAATTTATCCCAAATTTCCTTGGCCAATTCACATATACAAATTTTATTAAACTCATTAGAATCTAAAGCACAAAATAAAAGATTCATGGCCTTAGCATTTATTTGAGTGCTTCTCAAATCATTATTGTCACATTCGTGTTCTTCCTTGGGCAAGATTCGCCCTTGGATAGTCTTGGAGGGTATCTTGTGACCATTGACTATAATTCTCCATAGCTCATAGTTTAAAGTTTGAATAAAAAATTTCATTATTGCTTTCCAGGAAGTATAATTCGAGCCATCAAACAAAGGTGATCTAGAAGGCAATTGACTTTCAGCAAAATAAACATTAAAATTGGTTGTCATGATCTACTCTTAGACGATTAAGTCAAATGCAAGAGCCCAAGCTCTAATACCAATTAGTAAGGTTGGGGGTAGGGTTATACGACCCGCCCAAACTGCCCTACCCGATCCGAACCGCACGCGTGTGGGGGGTTTCGCAAACACATTAGGGTAGAGTGCGGTTTGGATTTTATATAAATTTCGGGTTGCGGACGGGTTGCGGGTTTGAACTGCACCCGCCCAACCCCCCTGCATTATTTTTTTTATTTTTTTATTTTTTTTCCTCTTTCAAATCTGACCGTCCATCTCATCATCTCACTCACCTCATCTATAACAAACAAAACAAAAAACCCTAATCGCTGCCTCCCTCACTCTCTCAGTCTCATCTCATCACTGTCTCTCTCACTCTCTCGTTGTTCATCTTCTACACCGATCGTCTCACTCTCTTATCGCACCGATCGACTCACTCTCTCATCACACCGATCTACTAACAGGTAAGCCTCTCTCTCTCTCTTTTTTTCTCTCAGTCTCTGCCTCTCTCTCTCTCTCTCGTCTCGATCTTTGATTTTTTTACAACATATATATATATATATATATATATCAGATATCTCCCTGATCTGTCTCCATCACTCTTTCATCTCATCAGTCTCACTCTCTGGTTTTGCATCTCTGCACCGATCAACTCACAGGTAAGCCTCTCTCTCTTTCTCTCTCTCTCCCTCCCTTATCTCTCATCTCTATACCGATCGAATCTGTGTGTTTCTTTGGAAATAAATATGATTTTTTCTTTTGACCAACAAATCTGATTTTTTTTTTGAAATTGAATCTGTAATCTGTGTGTTTGTTTTGGAATTAAATTTGTTTTGGTGCTATCAGTCAAAAAACTACTGAAAGTGAAGCACCAATTTTTAGATATCTTCCACAATGAGAAATACCCAATAGAGTTCCCATACAGATCAAAGGTAAGAGAAATTTGAGTGGTTTATGCTTAAGAAATTTTCTTTTGTTTGATCTTAGTTGAGGCAACTATAAGAACTTCACCTGAGACTTGTGAAAAGACCAAAAATCTCCTTTTAATTAAATCTGAAATTGAATATGTTATTAATCTAAATCTGTAAATCTGAATCTGTTACTAAATCTAAATCTGAATCTGAATCTATTTGGAATGTAAATCTGAATCTGTTATTAAAATTAAATCTGAAATTGAATCTGTTATTAATCGTGTTGAATTTGTAATTAAATCTGAATCTGTATGCCTATTTGGAATGTAAATCTGAATCTGTTATTAAAATTAAATCTCAAATTGAATATGTTATTAATCGTGTTGAATCTGTAATTAAAATTGAATCTGTAACTATGTTATTGAAGTTGAATCTGTAATATGTTATGTTATTGAAATTGAATTTGTAATTTTTGTAATCCAGTTTAAATGGATGATAGTGTTCAATCTCCCACAATCAATCTTGTACCTCCGGAATCCTCTAATTCTCAAATGAATCCCCTCTTAGTCGAACCCCAACCTCAACCTAAACCCAAGTCTCCTAGACCCCCAAAGAGAAAGTGTGAGAGTGGGGGGGGGAGAGCACCATCCACAGTTTGGGATCATTTTGATAAGGTTGTAGGAACCGATGGGAAGCGTAGAGCCGTATGTAAATATTGCAAGAAAGAGTATATGGCTGACTCTAGACTTCATGGGACTAGCAATTTGAGGAGTCATACACCTAATTGTAAAGAATATCCAAATAGGGAAGATGGTCAACAAACATTAAATCTTAAACCGAAACAAAATGAAGAGGGTGTTGAGGTTGTAGCAACAATTTTTAATTTTGATACTTGTAAAATGGCTCTTGAGGAGATGGTGGTCATTGATGAGTTGCCATTTAGATTTGTGGAGGGTGTTGGGTTTAGAAGATTTTGTAATGTCATGCAACCCAAATTCAAACCAATTCCCTCTCGTCAAACCATATCCAGAGAAGTGCTCAACATATTCAAGAATGAAAGGGATAAGTTAAAGAAGGCCATGAAGGGTCGTAGAATTTGCTTTACTACGGACACTTGGACATCTATTCAGAATTTGTGTTACATGTGTTTGACTACTCATTTCATTGATGATAACTGGAAACTTCAAAAAAGAATCATAAATTTTCAACAAGTTGAGGATCACAGAGGAGAAACATTGGGTCAAAAAATTAAGTCGTGTTTGATTGAGTGGAACATTGATAGTATATTCACCTTAACAGTTGATAATGCTAGATCCAATAATCTTACCATTCAATATTTGAAAACGATAACCAAAGATTGGAAGGGGACTATTTTGCAACATGAGTTTATTCATATGCGTTGTTGTGCACATATCCTTAATCTCGTTGTGAGTGATGGGTTGAAAGAAATGGATGATTCTATTGCCAACATTAGACTTACAGTGAGATATGTGAGGTCTTCTCCTCATAGGCATGATGTTTTTAAGAAGTGTACGGCCACACTCCAACTTAATTCAAAAGCTCTTGTATGCCTAGATGTACCAACTAGGTGGAACTCTGCCTATTTGATGTTAGAGGCCGCCGAAAAGTATGAGAAGGCTTTTAACCGATTGAAGTTTGTGGATTCCAACTTTGAATCTTATTTCAAGGATGTTGATGATGGCATAAGGAGAAGTCCGAATGAGTTGGATTAGAAAAAATGTAGAATTTTTTTGAGGTTTCTAAAATTATTTTATGTTGCAACTAAGAAATTTTCGGGGTCTCTCTTTGTTACTTCCAATGCTTTTTATAAGGAAATGTTTGTTATTGAAAGCAAAATTAACCAATTAATTTTGGAGGAGGATGACACTTTGAGCACAATGGCAAAGACTATGAAACTAAAGTTTAGCAAGTATTGGGGGGATGGAAGTAAGATCAATTTGTTGTTGCATGTTGCGGTAGTTCTTGATCCTACCAAAAAAATGACATACTTGGAGTTTTGTTTTTCCAATTTATTTCTTGGAGATAATAAGAAGGTGGAAGAGATGGTAGACAAGGTTAAGAGTTGTTTGAGTCGTTTGTATAGCCATTATGTCACACTTTACCCTTCAAATGAGAAACTTCCAAGTGTGAGTGAAGTTGTGAATGTGGTGGAAGATGGTGATGATGATGATCCCTATTCTTTAGTTGACTCTCAATTTAATTCCTATTTGGAGGAGCGATGCACTAGTGGATCTAAGTCGGAATTGGAACAATATTTATCCCAGGTTGAACATTTTGCAAAGAATCAAACATTTGAGATTTTGGATTATTGGAAGGTGAATGTAACCAAATATAGGGTGTTATCACAACTTTTAAGGGATGTGTTGGCCATGCCTATTTCTACCGTTGCATCGGAGTCGGCTTTTAGTACGAGAGGGCGTATTCTTAATCCATTTCGTAGTTCACTCTCGCCTTCTATGGTTGAAGCTCTTGTATGTACTCAAAATTGGCTTCGAAACAACCTTCCAATTTCTCTTCGAAAGGCGATGGATGATGTGGAAGAATTTGAGCAATATGACTCGGGTAAATGAGAATTTATTTATCTTCATTTTTATTTGTATTGTTCATTTTCTAATATAAGTTTTATTAATCTTCTCTTGTTGACTCCTAATTAGGTACTTTGGAGTCAAGCTCATCTTCAACTTCAACATATAATGTTGATGCTATAATTGATGTCTAATATCCATTTGCTCATTGGTAATTTTTTTCATATACTCAACACATTTTCTTACTATATTGAGATGCAATATATAAACATTTGTTTATCTTTTCATTTCTTACTAGAATTGAAGATTAAAGTTTATATTTTTTCAATTTGTTTTTGTGTAGGGTTCATCAACCAAATGCATGGAATTAGAATTGAAATTTGAATTGGAATTTGTGAAAGTTGGATTGGATGGGATTCATGAAGATGAAGTTTCATATCTTAAAAATGTTTTAATTTTATTTCATGGGTTTGTATTGAATGAAGTTTGACAACAATTTCTTTTTTTTTATTGCGTTTTGGTTTTGGATGAATGTAAGTTAATGAATTTTTATTTTTTTTTGCATTTTGGATGAATGTAAGTTAATGAAGAATTACTTCTTTTTTTTTTTTTTTTTGTATTTGGGTTAGGAATGATGAATGTAGGATTTTTTTATTTGGGTTATGAATTATGAATGTAGGATGAATGCAAGTTAATGATGAATGTAGATTTTGAATGATTTGTTTAGGTTACGAATTGAATTTGTTGTATTTTTTATTTTATAAGTTTTAATTCTTTAATTATTAATGTTGGAGCATTTTAGAAAATATAAGGAAAAATGTCCAAAATAAAGATTGACAAAATGGAAGAAAAAAAAAAGGTTTAAAAATAAATTTTTGAAAAAAAAGTTCAATTCGCAAACCGCCCGCAACCGCCCACACATCTGTGAACCCTATCCGCACGAATCGCAAACCGCATTGCGGCCGGTTGCGGGTTGACTTTTTCCCAAACCGCATAGATGCGGGCGGGTCCAAACCGAACCGCAAACCGTCCCAAACTGAACCGCGGACACCCCTACCAATTAGTATCATAGGCAGGTAACCCAAGAGGGAGATGAATTGCGTTATTAAATAAATTGCATAATATCAAAAATAATAATCAAAATATTCGAATTTCGACAAATAAAATAATAGATGAATAATAATCAATATAAAAGTAAAAGAGATAGGAAATGAAAATCAAACACAGTGATTTATAGTAATTCAGCACACCGGGACTACGTCCACTCCCCAAGTATCCTCATTAGGAATTTCTCTACTATTCTTCAAATAGTAATTGCACCACTAGTTTCACAGGTGTTAGTAGACCTTTACAATAAGTGACCAATCCCGATCACTCTAACTAGTTTAGAATCTGGTGCCTAGTCACACCTAACTAATTAATTTTATCTCAAAAATCACTCACAAAATATCTCAACTAGTTTTGAATCCGGTGCTTAGTCACACTTAATCTAAGTGATTTTATCCCAAAAAAATTACTCACAAAAAATTTCTTTTTACAATAATAATATGAATAAGGGATGAAAAACTTTTTAACAATTTTACTCAAACTCTCAACAAATTTTCTCACCCAAAAAAAAAAAATTAATGGAGCATAATATAATATTTGAGAATATTTCAATATAATAGATTTTTCTCTTATTCACTTCTTATTTTTCTCCAATCAAAACACACCCAAAAATATATCTGTTGGGAGAGACGCTCCATCTGTTGGAAGAGACGAAGACACGCAGAGCATGGGCTAATTTCTTCTTTTCAAATTTAGCAGGCAGAGGAGTTGAAAATATAGGCCAAAGTCATTTTCAATAAATAGTAAAAACAAAATTTCAAAACAATTTCCGTAAAAACAAATGATGCACAGCGACTGCAAAGCAACTTTTCTATTAAAATATTTGACTATATAGTAACTTCTCTATTAAAATATTTGTATGCATAGTAAAATCTCTTTAAATAAATTTATATCAGATATAAAAATATATACTCCTTTTAAAATCTCTATATTTATTATAAAGATTTTAGATACGTTCTAATAAAAATAACCAATCACCCCATGTGGGTATATCAAATTTCTCAAAAGAAGTGAATAGTGATAAATGGATTTTTTCAAAACGTGAATAGTGAATAGTGACAAACGGATTTTCTGCACAATGACTTTCACGAATTTCAAACATGCATTGTAAATATTTTGTGTCGAAGAATTTAAAATATGTATGTTGAAAAATCACAATTTATCCTATAATGTTTTAGACATCATCAAAATTAAATCATATAATTAACATATACAATTCATCACATTCAAAAAAAAAAATGGTAGAAATTTTATAAATAAAGTAATTCCTACATGTATAAGTATATCATTTCTATTTTAAAAAATTAGTGTTTGGTACAGTTTTTAAATAATGATTCTACACTCAAGTTTGAGTGCGGCGTTTGTTTACGATTTTCAAAACACATTTCTACACCCGCGTTTGAAATATAGTGTACCCGGATGTCCTCCCGGACATCCGGCCGGTTGACCAGAATAGTGTTCTTGAAAATTTTTTTTTTTTCGCACTTGTTATTTTTATATGTTAAATAAAAAATATTTTCAATTTTTTTTAAATTTTTTATGAGTTTTGAATGGAATTTTGGGTTGTGTTTGTTTATGAGTGTTAAGCTTTTGTATAAAAATTATGTCGCATCACTCAATTCAAAAACTCTTTTCAAAACTCACTTACCAAACAAATTTTCTATACTCAAATCATAATTTCAAAACTCACATACTCAAAATACAACTCATATTCTCACATCATATTTACAAAACTCTACCAAACACAACCTAATGATTTCATTTATTTGGGCTGCATAGGAACCATGCAATGAAAGCTTTCTTTTGCAGTCCAGTCTGGATTCTCTTTCTAAATCATATATAGTTTCAGAAATATCATTTGGGCCTAGACTCCATTCGTGCATGGACTAGCCCAGGTGATATTGCAGCCCAATACATGTTAAAATTTTACACTTCTTTTATATTTACCCAAGTGTGACATGATGTAAAAATATATATATAAAAAAAAATGATGTTCATTTTTGATAAATTATTTTGAAATATATATAAGCAGAACAAAAAACAACCTTCAAAAAATAAGTAATTGCAACACATTCAAAAAAATTACACATATTGAAGAATAAACTGATATTCACTAAATGTTCACAAATCAAATATTTACATTTATAATTACAAATATTTTTGTAACATATAATTTTCTTATTTAATTTAATTAATTAATTTATCTTGAATAGTTGTCATAACTAAGGGTCATTTGGAGAGTTGATATTTTAACCTAAAAAGTCAAAAGTCACTAAAAAAGTAAATAAAAAAATAAAAAAATCAACAAATACAAAAAAGTAAAAGATTTCTATATAATCACTCTATTTTTTACACATTTTTTCTTTAAAAATTAAAAAAAAAAATCATTTGAAACATTTTAATTTTTTCATCTCTAATATTCTAGCTTAAAAAAAAATCACTATTTTTTTTTTTTTTTTGTTCCAAACGATCCCTAAGATTTTGTTTGATTAGAAAGAAATGAATTATGAAAAGTGAAAATAGTAAAAAGTAAAGTAAAACAAAAGGAAAAGAAAATATATTTTCTCATATGAATTTGATTATGATGAAAATTATACAAAAAAATAGAAATTCTAATTATAAGTTAATACTTTTATAATAAATTTAGATTTTCTTCTATTTTTCTATATTTTTTACAAAAAAAAATTGAAAGCTTAATTACCTTGGAAAAACTTTTATTTTATTTTATTTTTTTGCATTTCTTCCCCTTTTTTATCATTTTCATCCTAACCTCATTTGGCAATTTAATATTTTAGTTTAAAGTCAAAAAATCAGTAAAAAAACTAACTAATCAACAATTTATACTTGAAAGTCAGAAATTTCTTTTTTTCTTTATTTTTTTTATATATTTTTTTATAAAAAAATAAAAGAATTATTTTAAACCTACTAATTTTTTGGGTGAAGCACTAATAAGTCCCAAAATATGATCTTGTAAACTGTTTAGTCCTTTTTTTCTTATAAATCCAAAAGTCCCATTAAAATGGAAATTATATAAAAAGACAGTCACTTACATGTTTGGGTTTAATTTTTTGGGGATAAAAGTGAGTTTCTCAAAATGTAAAATTACACATTTAGGCAAGTTGTACTATAGAAGTTTTCGATTTTCCCTCATTTTAGAACAAAGTACACTAAGAAATTTTTTTGGAGTGTTATATTGAAATGTTACGTTTGAAAAAAGTACACTAAGTAATTTTTTTGTATGTTAAATTAGAATGTTACACTAAGGAGTTTTTATGTATTACATTAGAGTGTTACATTAAGGAATTTTTTTAGAATATTATATAAGAGCGTTACATTTAGGAAAAGTACATTAAGGAGTTTTTTTTTTTTTTTTGTTACATTAGAGTGTTACACTAAGAAAGTTTTTTTGAGTGTTATATTAAAGTGTTACGTTTAGGAAAAATACATTAAAGAGTTTTTTGTGTGTGTTACATTAGAGTGTTACACTAAGGAGGTTTTTTAGAGTGTTACGTTTGAAAAAAATACACTAAAAAGTTTTTTTGTGTTATATTAGAGTGTTACACTAAGAACTTCTTTTGAAATGTTATATTGGAATGTTATGTTTGGGAAAATTGCAGTAATAAATTTTTTTATGTGTTACATTAGGGTATTACACTAAATTTTTTTTTTTTTAGTATTACATTGAAGTGTTACGTTTGAATGTTACATTGAAATATTACACTTTTTAGTAGGTTAATACGCTTTGTGGATATGAAGACCACTATTTTTTATCAATCAAAATTTATGTAATCATTTTAGGCTAGCATCAAGTAGGTAACATCAACAACCCCCACAATCACTTCATGAAATCCCTAAAAAAATGAAAATGTTAAACCATACCTTACCCATATACACTCAAATCCCAAAAAAACATCAAAATCAAATCTTAAACGAGAGAAAACAAGTAAACTCTAATATTACTAATCAAATCAATAATACAAATTACAAATAAAAAGGACTAATTAATTTTGAAAAAATTGGTCTAAGATCCCTGCCCAACTTTTTGATAGGAAGAGAGGTCCACAATAATATTTTTTGATACCTAAAGTCCCTCAACCTTATTTTACGTTATAAAATATCTAATTTACCCTTCTTTATAACATAAGTTTGCTTGGATTTTGACAAACTGAATATTATATTGCTATTTTGTAGAAGATTTCATGGAGATGGACTTCACGGTGGAGATTTTATAGGGATTTTGCAAGTGTTGCAGTGGGCTTGACGATAGAGATTGCTATGATTGTGTAGGTGTTACTGTGGTGTTGATCATGTAGATTTTTCAGTGGATTTGAATCAGGTATGCTTTCGATGGAGATTCCACATGGATTTCGATTTTTGTTTTGAATTTTATATAAGGATTCAGATTTCATATTAGTTTTTCGAGTGTATTTTTGCATTAGATTTTTGTTTTCAGTTTTGAACAATTTAAAAGAGAGGTTATCTCAGTGAAGTTGTTTATAATTTTTGGAGTTGATTTTTCATTCTCTGTTATTGATTAATTTTAGAGAGAGGTCAGCTTGATAGAGTTGATTTTGATTTTTGGAGTTTATTTTTCATTTTCTGTTTTTTGATCAATTTCAAAGAGAGTTGACAGTGGAGTTGATTTTGATTTTTAGAGTTCATTTTTCGTGCTCTGTTTTTCATCAACATGCTTATCAATGATAAGTTTTGTTATCTATTTTTTCAAACCACAGAAATTTCTTTAAACCAGAGATAAATGTAAATTTCTGATTATTTTTTGTTCTCTGTTTTTTCTGCACTTTTGTTGGTATAGTCCAGAGAAAGTTGTAAGTTTATTATTATAATCCAACGAAAATCACAGAGAAAATTATAAGTTCATATTATTATAAGTTTTTAATGTAAATAGAATCACAGAAAAAATTGTAAATTTGTAATTCAGTAAAAATTATAGAGAAAATTGTAAGTTTGTAGTCCAATGAAAATCACAGAGAAAATTGTAATTTATTATGGACATATTATTATAAGTTTGTTATTTATTTATTTATTCCTCAATTGAATGTTTTGTGAGTATAACAGATCTTCTCTATGAGTTTCTTTGTGTTTGTATGAAATAGTTAGCATTTTTGTCAATTTGATGTTAATGTGTTTTTCTTTTTGTGATATTGAAAGTGAATATAAGTTCTTAAATTAATCTGGACTTTGATTTGTAGTTCAGAAAAAATTATAAGTTTGTTATTCACTTTCAGTTTGTAGTTCAAAGAAAATTATAAGTTTGTAGTTCAAAGTAAATATAAGTTTTTGTTTTTTTAAGCAAAAGTTTTTTTTTTTTTTGTGTATGTGTGTGTGTGTGTGTGTGTGTGTGTGTGTGTGTTTTTTTCCAATTTAGATGGACAGTACAATATTTTTTGTTATCTTGAAGGTGTATATAAGTTTGTGAATTTCTCTGGATTTTGAAATGAATGCAATATTGCACAATCACATAAAGAAAATTGTAAGCTTGTAGTTTAGTGAAAATCACAGAAAAGCTTATAATTCCATAACAGATTTTCTGTGTGATTTTTATCTATGATTGTGTTTAATAGTTAGCAGTAAATTTCTTTGTGATTCTCTCTGGATTTATTAAGTTTTCTGTGATTTTGTTTTTGTAATCTTAAAGGTTAATATAAGTTTGTAAATGTCTCTGGACTTTTATTTGAGTCTAGAGAAAATTATAAGCTTGTTATTATAATTCAAAGAAAATTATAATTATTAGAAATTTCCCTAGACTTTTATGTTGTTCTTGTGAAGTGTTTTTATATTGAACGAATTATTTTTCTTGTTTTTTCTTTCAGTTTCGATGGATAGTGCAAAGTTATTGCTATGCAAATATGGGAATGATACTATTGTCATTAATGTTTCATGTGAATTGAATTTTGAGGAATTGGTTGGCATTTTGAGTAAAATATGGGAGAATTTGAAACTTAAGACGATGTGCATTTCATATTCTATTGTGGGCCATCCAAACTGTATGGTTTGAAATAATATTAATTTTTTGAATATGTTGAGGTTTTTTTATGCACGTGGTGTTGATATAGTTGATGTCTCAATTATTAGGTGTAGTGCTTTTGATCAAGAGGATGAAATGGGGTCTAATTGGATAGATGTTATGCACGGTGAATGTGATAGGCTCATGGATTTTGAAAGGAATTCATTCTCTACATTTTATTCTCACCAAGAAAAGGTATTATTGTCAACTGGTTGGTGAAATAATATTACGAGTGTTGGACAAAAGTTTGAAGGTAGTGTGGTTGAGTTCCATATTGTTTTATGCAAGTATGCTATTAAGGTTGGTTTTCAGTTTACATATGTTAAAAATGACAAGCTGAGGGTTACGCTAGAATGTGCATATAAGTAATCAAAAGAATGTATGTGGTGTGTGTACATACTTCAGGAGAAAAAACAAATGGATTCTTTTACATAAGAACTTTGAACAATGAACATACGTGTGTGTAGACACCCCATTTTTGACCGACCTTAAGACTCAGACGTCACCGATTGAGCACTCGGTGATAGTGCATGTCATGCTCGTTTCGAGGTTTTAGAGTTTTTTGCTGAGAGCCTCACCTCCGGGCCTCTGAACTCTTTGTGCTTTGACTCGGTCCGTGGACCAAGTTTTGTTTTCTCTTCCTGGAGGGAGGGAGAGGTCTTGTAGACCATCTCTTAGTGGTCGTAGGCTACTCTTTGCGGTAGTAGACCACTTTTCCCGTTTGGAGACTAGTTTTCGGTTTTCGGAGCCGTCGGTCGTGCGCCTCGGCTCGAGACCGCTTAACATTCTCCATTTGGCACGTTTTTTGGAACACACCTTGTTTCCTCTGTCTAGAGGGACATTGTGGTCCGGGAGATCACTTTTGTGATCAAACGTCACTTTTTGTGCTCAACAGCCAGTTTTCGGGGCACCCGGCCGCGCGCTTTGCCCCCCGAACTCTCGTTTTGTATCCGTGTTGGTTCATTTTTTGCATGAACCTTGTTTTCCTTGTTTAGGAGGTGGTACAAGGGTGGGAGACCACCTTTTCTCCTTGGAGACCACTTTCTCCCCGCCAGCCAGTTTTCTTGTCGGGAAGCTGGTTTTCTTGGTCATTGGGCCACATTTGCTGGTCTCCCACCACACTACTAGCCTACTTTTAAAGTGGAGACCACCAAATAGAGCCACCAACCAGTTTTTGTGTGGGAGACCACTTGCCCTGGTCGGCTGACCAGGGGAAGTGGTCAACCGACCACCTTAACTGGTCAGCCAGCTTTCTCCTGTTTTGTTTGACTGAGTGGATGCCAGCTGTGCCAGCTGGAAGGCACGGACTGTATCCTCTATACACGTGTATGGAGGATTTGCACCCTTGCTTTAGCTTCTTGAGGATGCTTGAACCTTTACTCTAGCTTCTTGAGGAAGCTTGAACCTTTGCTTTAGCTTTTTGAGGAAGCTTGAACCCTTTGCTCCTCTATAAGAGAGGGCTTCCCTCTCCTTATACCAGGTTCCAAAAAAAATTTGCTAAGGCAAGATATATATCCCTCTCTATATCTCTACATTTTGGGGTTCAAAAGTGCATTGTTCTTGGTCTATTGCGCCACACCTCATAGCCACACACCTCCACCATTGATCTGAGGTTCTTGGAGGATTTTTTTTAGAGGTTAAAGAGTTAGTTTTGGGCTGAAGAAGTTGCTGGTTTTGCTGAGCTTCAAGGGTAATCTCTTTTCCCTCTTTTAAAGTTTTGCCTTGATCACTCTCTTAGCCAAACTTGCATGCTTATTTGAGCTTTGTTGTCAACTGAAAAAAGTCTTGTTTTAAGGTCCTTTTGATGTTTGTTTAAGACCATTTTGGTGTTGAAGGTCATCTACCCTTTTGCATGCTTTAAATAGCCTTGTTTTGTGCCATGCCATAAAGCCTTTGATTTAATCTTTGCTTGGCCTTCCTACCACTGAAATCCAGTGGATTTTCAGTGCTGAGAATGTGATTTTGAGGGCCAAAATCAGAGAGGGGTGACCCTCTCTCTTGTTGTCTTGTTTACTAGCATTTTTGGCCTACCAAATGAGCATATGTTTATACCATTTGGAGGCCTAGTTCAGGCATTTTTCGGTGACTTCTAGGACCTGCCTAGGCTCTGACCATGGCTGGTTTGGTCCCCTTTTTCTTTCTTCTTGCATGTGTAGAGTAATCCCTTTCATAGCTTATCAAAGGAGCATGTCATTCTTGCATGTATTGGTCTTGTTTCAGTGGGTTTTTGGCCGTCATTTGGCATGCCATGACTCTGTTTTTTCTTGGTTTGGTAGTCTTTCATATGCTTCATATACTTGTAGTGTAACTCATGTTCACTAGCTCACAATGCATGTTGTTTTGGCCCTCTATGCTAGCATATTTTGGCCATGCTCCAAACTGATTTTCTTCATGTTTTGGGCTGCCTTAGCTCTATTTTGAGGTCCCTTGGTCGAATGATGCTTGCCATGTATGGTTGTAGTGTAATAGCCTTGCTTAGCCTTGAGTTTTGAATCCCCTTGCATGCTTAACTTGAGGTGTTTGCATGTTTTAGCATCATTGAGCATGATATTTCAGAGCCTATAGGGGTGTTACACTCCTATATTTTTCATGCTTTAAGTGCTCTTTAGAGTTGTGCATTTATGCCCTATTTGCGAGCCATTGCATGAGCTTCACTTTTTGCCTTTCAAGCCATCATCCCAACCCATTTTGCTACTGTTTTGGGCCTGCATAGGGTCTGTTTGGGGTTGGTTTCATCATTTGAGCATCGCTTTGCATGCCTATAGTATAATGCACTTCACTAGTTTCAATGCTTGAGCCATTCAACATGCGTTGTGTGAGTTGTTTGCATGATTCGGAGTCATTTTGGAGTCATGTTATATGCCATTTTAGAGCTGGAATATATGCCATTGTACTCCATGTTTAGTCCTTTCAATGCATGTGCAAAGTTGTGTTTTTGTGCCTTAGGCTTGGGCCATTGCATTTTGTATACTTGTATGTGTTTTGGTGCCTTGATTTCGTCATCATTGGCCACTGAGTTGGGTGTGGCTGAGGCCCATTCATTTTGGTTTTAAGTCCATTTTGCATTGAATATGCCATTGTAGTTCATAGCATTGCGCATGCCATGTAGTTCGTCGCATTGAGTATACTATTTGATATTCGCATTGTGTATGCTAGTCGCATTTTGTCATATTGTTGCATATGTTGTCTTGAATTGAGTATGTGTGCTTTAGCATTGTGCATTGTGCATGCCATTAGCCTTGTTTGGTTGTCCATGTTGCATTTCATATTGGCATTGTGTATGCCATCATGTCTCTTGCATACTCGCATGCTTAGTTGCATAGCATTTAGGTTGCATACCTAGAGTTGCATCCGTGCATGCCATGTTTGTTGCATTGTGTTTGGGATAGGAGTTAGCCTAAACACGGGAGACGAGGGACGTTTCATACTCGAAGTGATGAAACGTGCCTCAATTCCCGATCGCCGACACTCTTGATTACACATGATGGAGTTTAGGCATTTATGTGTTCATATGTGCATTCATTCTATATTAAGTTGTGCAATTCAGGACCTTGGCCATCATGCATCGAGATGCGTGATTGATGGCTCGAGGATCGAGACCTACACTCCCTTGAGCTTATACAATGATGGGGAGAGTGGTCGTGCACACATATGTTGAAAATACCTCGCCATGCCTCTCTCTTGCTCCTTGTTGCAGAAAATCAGAAACCAGAGGCAGAAACTGGTCGGCCGACCAGCTTTTCTGGCAGGCCGACCACCCCTTTTGGTTTCTCTCACAAAAGGTGGTCGGCAGGTGGTCTCCAAGGCCAATAGCTGGTCGGCAGCCTTCCCACAGTCCCCCAGGGTGGAGTTTCAGCCTTCTGGAGCCTTGTGCAGTGTTCTGAGATCAATTGCAAACAAAGGCGAGCCGGGGTATCGCGATGGATTTCCTGACAAGGCGACTCGAGCATGCATGCATCCTTTATTATTCAAAGCAGAGCTGAGGCAACCCATTTTACATAGTTTGCATGCTAGTTTAGATAATTTGTTAATTAGCTAGTGTTGTGTAATAATTAGTTAATTCGATTCTGTATTATTTATTCGGACCCTCCGAGAGAGGGCAATGTTGTAATAAGTTTGCGTGTGTGTGATGTATGTCTTCCAACCCCATGTCTTTCTCCCTTTTATTTACCAGCTTATTATGGTTAGTTTTAGGGCACATTTCAATTAGCATCCTTATGCTCATATGTTTGCATCCATTCATCTGTTTTGCATGTACCGGGCTCGGCGCATCATACTAACTATATCGTATTTCAATTCCAAGTTGAATGCATGTTACCTGTAGCATCTCATATGCCATCTTAGAATTGCTGAGCCTATCTTAGTTGCATTCTTGCATGTGTTGCATTAGGCATCTCAGCATCGTTAGGATTCATGCATATTTTCTAATTAGCTTGTTTCTTTGGCTCGGAGTACTCGGTAAGTGTTTATACTTTAGCATCCTTGCATGCGTGTGAGTAACTGCCATGTTAGCATGCTTACCATGAGGCTATGTGCTTATGTGATATAACTGCCGGAATGCCTGTGGGTGAAGGTTGGGTTGCTTGAATTGGAATAATTCATCAAAACTCGTGTTTTAGCCTACTTGCGAGCAGCAAACTTCAATCCATTTTCAAAACAAACGGATATGCGATGCTTTGTTCCAACTTAGGCAATCTAGTCTATACTTGTATGCTGTGCGCATCACATAGTAATTCTAGGTTAATAACCGGAATAAGAGCACATGTTTTTTCAAAAACAAGATATCATGCTTAATAGTGGCCGATCTTTGATCGGGCAAGCGGGGGTGCTCATGAAATGACCTTCCCCAATTGTACCCAAGTTTCCGAGCTGAGGCAACTTTGGTGATGACGGACACATGGCCTTAGGCACGAGTCAGGGTTTCTTAAATTCTCCCAAAATAAAATATTTAGGTAGCGACTCTGTATCTGGCAAAGCAGTTCATGTTTGGCACTTCTTTCTAAAAATTAGTTTTTCAAAACGATTTGCCGGATTTGAAATTTTTGGTGATTTATCGATCTTGCATTGCACTTTGCGAGATTAGATTCATAACCGTGACATCGAGTCCGAACTGTAGTGAGCCTAATGAACAAAACGGGATTTTCCCAAGACGTTCGGGGACATCTACAATTTCTGGCGACTCTGTTGGGGATTTAGAGAACTTGACTCGAACTCATGATATCTTGTTTTGATTACACTTATGTGTTTCTTTGCATTGCATTTGCATTGGTGCGCCTAGGACACCGTGTTTGCCATATGCTATTCCAGAATGGTTTGCCGGAGGCTCGCTTTGAGAAGTGTGCCATAAGGCTGACTGGTTAGGGGCTCTGCCACGATGGGAACACAAACCCCGATTTTTACCAAGGCACCCTTTTTGACCATTCGACCTAGTGCATATTCGGAATCCATAGTGACCATTCCAAACTAGGACAGGTTACTCACCCGATTATAGGTTGTTTGAAACCGCTGTGTGCGTAGTGAAACCCTAGCTCCTGACAAAATAGGACAGGGAAACCCTACCCCAACATAGGGGTGTTTTGGCTCTCATTTGCTTGCTATGTGCTTTTAGAGTGTGTCTCTACAGGAATGCACATATAGTTTGCAAGTCTGGGTATCAGGCCTGAGGGCATCGGTATTTGGGAATCAGTTTTACCTGAGGGTATCAGTTTACAGGCAGAATTTGGAGCAGAATTCAGTAGAGGGCACAGTCATTCAGCTTTGCTCATATCTGTTTTGTTGAAATCAGGCTGAGATGCTGTCTATTTTCTTCTTTTGCAAGGTAGTTTCGGAACCCTAGCTCCAGAAGGCTCCGATATCCCCCGGTACATTGGGCTTGTGCTGATAGACTTTGTCAGGTCAGAGATTCAGTTCAAGGGCAAATCAGTGTTCTTTCACCAGAGGCAGGGTAAAAAGGCCAGTTAGGCACAGATCATCAGTTCAACAGTCTTCGGATCAGCAGTCATTATCCATCTCACCTGTGTGCAGTTGGGTTGAGATATCTGTTTTTACCACAGAGGCAGATATACCGATAGATTAGGGCAGTATGGCAGGAATGGAGGAGATGATGCATCAACTCCAAGAAAGTATGAAAACCATGCAGCAGGACGCTGTTCGTCAAGCCAAATTTGCCAAACAACAGGTCGAGGTCATGGCTCAACAGGCAGAGTTAATTGCCATGCTACAACAGCAAACCGAAGCATCTGCTTCACACCAGGTTCCTTCCCCACCAAGAATCCCAATACCCGGGGAGACGGCAAATGTCCAGAATGTCTAGGAGAATATAGACATCCCAACGGGGCCACCTCTGCTCCTGATTCTACCTCAACTATCCAAGGCACCCACGCTTATCAATTTATCGGACTCCCCCTTTGAGTTCGAGGTGGACCCACAATATTAAAAGTGAGCAAGCTTGAAAAGCTGTTCAAGAAATCTCAAGGTGTGAAGTCCATTTCGGACATTGAGGATGGGTATATCGATGTGGCCGTAACTTTGTCGGACCGGTTTAAGATGCCACATATCGACCGCTTTGACGGATCTGGGGATCCTATGGTGCATTTGCAGTTGTTTTCGAACATACTAAGGCCGATGGGCCTCACCCAATTACAAAAGCTTTCTTTGTTCAGCCGGACCCTGTCAGGTGTAGCGGCCATTTGGTATGCAAAATTAGAAGATTTCGTTAAAAGGAATTGGGAGGAGATGGCTGAGGCCTTCATAGTTCAATACTCGTATAACACGCAGATTAAGATTACAACCCGTGATCTTGAGACCACTATGCAAGAGTCGAAGGAGAGTTTCTCCAATTTTGTAACCCGGTGGAGGGCTAAGGCCTCGATGATGACCATCAAGCCTGTTGACAAAGATCAAATTCGGATGGTTGTGCGCAACCTCCAGCCCAAGCTCATGCAGAAGATGATTGTTTTCCCCCTCCCCACCTTTGCAGATCTACATGAGATTGGGGTACAGATCGAGGACACTATGAAGCAGGGCCTCATTGACCAGGAGAAGGAGCAGCCCAGGAGGGCGTTTTCCCGTAGTTCGAATGCGACCACCAGTGGTGATGCAGCTGCAAGATCTTTTGAAGTGGGGATGGCCACCACCACTGCATCAAAAACAGCTGCCCCATTCACCGGTGCGTCCGGAAGTAGCTCACAAAAAACCAAATATCCACCTCGAGTCAAGAGGGTTTTTACCCCACTTTATATACCTTTGTCAAAGGCTCTAAAGGTCTTACTCCAGAAAGGATATCTGAAACCGTTGGAACAACGGCCTCTACCTGACCCTATCCCTCCAAAGCATGACCAGACTAAGTACTGTGCCTACCATCAACAAACCGGTCATGACACTGACAATTGCTTTCGTCTTCGCCATGATGTACAAGATCTGTTTGACAATAGGGTTATCGCCGCACTAGTCTTGCAAAGTCTATCGACACTTGATCAGTGAACTTATGGGGGATAATGTGACTATGTGATCGAGGGATGAACCACCTGCGGATGGCGCTCGATTTACTCCAGATGTAGCGTATGGCACGCACTGTTTTGAGCATTTGCGAATGCTGGTTTTTGTACTTTCTGACTTGGGTATTGAGTCAGTTTTGTTGTGTTGTATTGAGTCAGTCTTTTTGTATAGAGTTAGTCTTTTCTTACGGAGTCAGTTGGGTATGTCTTGTTGTACCGAGTCAGTCCTATTTTGTTGAAGTCAGGTGATTTCGGGGGTGTTACCTCAGACATCACTTGCTTGTTTTGTGTTTGTCGTTTCGTTTTCTTTTGAGTCTGTTTCTGCCTTGGAGTAAGTAATGCCAACAAATTTGAATAAACAGCAGTGATTTTCACACTCTTGTGTTTGCTTCTGCCTTGTGCTAGCTGTGCTAGAAGTTCTGAATGAGATGGCAGTATTTGACTAAAAACTGTGTCTTTTCTGTGCTTTGAAATCATTACATTGACCTGAGTTTTTCAAAACTTTTTGAACATGGTGATGAAAACAAAGAGGAAGGAATTCCTCGGGATTTGTAAAAAATTTTGACCAATTGAGAGAAAGAGAGGCGTGCTAAGCCCTTAATGAATGAGATCATGTGTTGCAAGTACTGAGAAGGATCCTGGCTTGATCCAGATTGGTTCTACATTGTCTTCAGCGCGAGCGATTAGTCGCTTTCTTAAAGGATTTCAAAAAATGTTTTGCGTGGTCCTGCGAAGACCTGTGTGGAATCGCTCTTGAGATCGTGCAACTTAGGATCGCTGTCAGCCTCGAGACTCGACCCCTTACTTTCAAACCTTGAACTTGAATTCAGAATGTTCAACGGTCAACTACAATGTGAGGCCTGTGTGGCCAGATTTGAAGCAGCCCTCGAACTAGGGGCAGGGAAGTCAGATCAAGAAGATCAAATGCGATCAAAGGAAGCTTGCAAAGCTAGATCAAAAGAAGCCTTTGAATTAGGGGCAAAAATGTCAGATGTGCTCGAAGAGTCAAAGATGAGTCTTTTCTGCAAACCAAGGAAGACTGGCAAGAATGCCAAATCCCAGAAGGGGGGAAAGAAGAAAGTATTGCTGAAGGACAGCCAAATTCCTATCCACAACATTAGGGGAAATTTTGCCCTCCATTGGATGGACTTCTACATCATCAGCGAACAGCAGCCATTCTCTTGGATTCAGATGGCTTTGAGATCTCAAACCATTTAACATGGACAAAGCTAAACTTTTACCCTTGAGAGGCTCGCTGGGCCGAAAACCCAGAAGGGCGACCCAGGCAAAAGTTAGAGCAAGAAAAAGAAGAAAAAGAACAAAAGAAAAATGCAAAGAATAAAAAAAAAAGGAAAAGATGAAAAAGAAAAAAGTAGAAAAGAAATGAAAAGAAAAGAAGAACAAAGCTCGCAAGGTTGAAAACCCAGAAAGGACGGCCTTGGCAAAAGTTAGAGTGCAAAAGGAGAGGTTAATACCCGAGTGTACCTTAACCCCCCGAAACTACGCAAGGCTTAATTCCCATGTTTGGGATACGTAGGCAACTTCATTCTGAAGTCTAGCCATAAAACACTTCAAATTCGACTGTGTCCATGTGATGGTTCTGGTCATCTTTGTCTTCTTTGTATCCGAGAATTTGGTTGTAATTGTCACTGTGAGGACTGGTTGCCATATGCTGCGGCGCTATTCAGACTAGGGGCAACTTTCCGTTGCCGTGCAGTGCTGCGGTGCTATTCAGACAAGGGGCAACTTTCTGTTGCCATGCAGTGCCGTTCAGACAAGGGGCAATTTTCCATTATTTTGGATCTGAGGTTGTGCATCTCAAGAGTAAATCCTCCTTTGGTCGAGCAGTGGCCATTTGCAAAAATAGTTTTTGAGAATTTTTAATGAGGTTGACTAATTCTCTCGAAAATTATTCCATTTTTCTAAAACTGGACCATTTCTTTGACCCAAAAAAAGGAAATTTTCATTGCTCATAACCTAACTTGCATGATTTCAAATCAGAAAATCGAACAAGCGTGTTAATCTAACTCTTATTTGGTTAAAAATGTTTTAGCAAAAGCAAAAAAAAAAACAAAACAAAACAAAAAATGGTCAAAATGATGAACTAGGGGCACAGTTGAGTCAGGTTTTCTGTTTTTTTCCCTTTATCAACGCACTTGCCAGAAAAGGGCATCATACCTGCCGGAAAAGGGCACCACTGAAGCTGACCAGAAAAGGGCTGAAAACTCTCATATCCTCCGTGCAGCGAGGTATCAAGCCAAGTGCGAAGCACGAACCGGAATGGAGCAAGGTATTCCACTCCCTCACCCGGACAGATCTAATCATGTCCAAACTCCCCAGTAGAACATCGTCAACCAATGTCAATTGCAGATCTGCTGCACATCCAGCCGCATCATAACCCCTCTGTGGGGGAGGTTCACTATTGTGAGCAGAAGAAAGAGAATCTAGCAGAATGCTAGGGGCAAGAGCCCACAACTTCTTGTTTATCCATCAACTATCTAGGGGAGGGACAAAAAATGAGAGATTGAAGAATAGAGACATATGCACTGAGAGAAAAAGTGAGGAAAAAGACTTTTTCAAAAAAAAAAAAAACAGAGCTTGAGGGCCGAGTGATGTGAGAATCACAAATGAGAAAGGGTGGGAAACAATACCCAGAGAAACAGGCTCCCTGTCCACGTCTGAGTGTCGTGTCTTTTTGTTTTATGTCCATTCTTGTTTTGAATCGTTTCGAGTGTTACTTGATGTGTTTAAGCTGTTTACCTTTTGTTTTCCGTTGTTGAGTCGTAGTGCACTGTGTTCAGTTGTAGGCTCAATACCCCGGTCAAGAACTCATCTCTCAATTTCAAAAATAAAATCGTTTTGCGCTCCGAGTGCTGTGCCGTTCTCAACATCTGTGCAAAACAAGATTCGTTCTTTAGTAAAACCGCAGGGTTCAACCCAGATCATGGTGGAACAGTAAAACCAGGACCTATCTGAAGTTATATAGGTTCCAGACTGCAAAGCAAAAGAAAAGAGGAAATGTTAAGCATCTGAGTTTGTTTCAACTTCAGTAAGTTCCGAGATTACATTCCGTGTGTACCTCTTCAGGTCTTGCCAAATGCTCCGAAGTATGAGTGCGCCTCTACCCCAAGCTCAAGATCAAGTCTGCTTCAAGCCAGAATGGCGATCAAATGCTCTCCCTGAGTACCATTCCCTGCCAGAGGCATCTTGGCTGTGTTCGCAATGAGTTCCTAGGAGATCAACTGCGACGGTGGAAACTAGAGTTCGAATGGCTGTTGCCTAGAACGCAAAGGTTCGAGATTTTCAGGACTAAAGTCTGGTTTAAATACCCAAGGGTGTATTCCCGGCTTGAAATCTGTATGGAAGCCCCATAGATTGAGATAGCGTGTGCGCGCCTCAATTCTGGATACTGAACCAACCTAGTTAGTCACTTCGTTGGAGAATAGGGAAAGTTGTGAATATAGTCAGAAAGAAAAGCGACATCAGTGGCTTCTACATACAGAGGTTACCCCTTCTCAGCATATCAAAACCTTTATACTGCGAGTTGAAAGTAAGTGTTTGAAGAACAAAAGAGGGGGGGCCCCGTCAGAGTAAAGCTGTTCATTGCCCCTCACCCCATGAGGTGCTTTCTAAAGCGCCGCTAGGTTTGTTTATTGCATTCCTTAAACATCATGCATTGTATTACATTGTACCTATCAAGTTTCTTTCTCATTCATGCATGATATTGTATGTACGGTTCATTTGAAACTGGCGCAACCAGGCGATATTGTATGTACAGTTCATTCAAAGAAGTTCCATTTAAGGTCATTCACCTTAGTGTATCCATCACACTTCATTTATTTTTGTGTATCCATCACACTTGTTCACTTAGTGCATCTATCACACTTCGTGTTCACCTTTTGTGTATCCATCACACTTGTTCACTTAGTACATCTATCACACTTCGTGTTCATCTTTTGTGTATCCATCACACTGGTTCACTTAGTGCATCTATCACACTTCGTGTTCACCTTTTGTATATCCATCACACTTGTTCACTTAGTGCATCTATCACACTTCGTGTTCACCTTTTGTATATCCATCACACTTGTTCACTTAGTGCATCTATCACACTTCGTGTTCACCTTTTGTGTATCTATCACACTGGTTCACTTAGTGCATCTATCACACTTTGTGTTCACCTTTTGTGTATCCATCACACTTGTTCACTTAGTGCATCTATCACACTTTGTGTTCACCTTTTGTGCATCCATCACACTTGTTCACTTAGTGCATCTATCACACTTCGTGTTCACTTTTTGTGTATCCATCACACTTGTTCACTTAGTACATCTATCACACTTCGTGTTCACCTTTAGTGTATCTATCATACTTTGTTCACTAAGTGCATCTATCACACTTTGTGTTCACCTTTTGTGTATCCATCACACATGTTCACTAAGTGCATCTATCACACTTTGTGTTCAACTTTTGTGTATCCATCACACTTGTTCACTTAGTGCATCTATCACACTTCGTGTTCACCTTTTGTGTATCCATCACACTTGTTCACTTAGTGCATCTATCACACTTCGTGTTCACCTTTTGTGTATCCATCACACTTGTTCACTTAGTGCATCTATCACACTTCGTGTTCACCTTTAGTGTATCTATCATACTTTGTTCATTTAGTGCATCTATCACATTTTATGCATACCTTGTGTGTATCTATCACACGCTCACTATGTGTATCTATCGCACGCTCACTTTGTGTATCTATCACATACTCGCTTTGTATATCTATCACACTATGTTCGCTTTTTGTATCTATCACACATGCTTGTCCACTTAGTGTATCTACCACACTTCGTTCACCTCTATATATCTATCGCAGATGTTCGTGAAAATTGCATAATTTTCTTACATCCTTTCTGCAGGTAATGTAGTTTGGTCTGAATTTGCCTGCATAAACTGTCACATTTATTGTGCATAATTGCTTCGTTACAGATTTCTTTGCATGATCATAAGTTATGTTCGGCATCTTGCATGTCCTTTGCATTTTGCCCCTGCTTGAAGGCACATCTCTTTGTTATCTTGCCTGTTTGTCTAAGTCTTTGGCCTTGTCAAAAATGGGTCGTCTCTAGGCTTTGACATTCACTCCCGTCACTTATGACTTCCGAGTTCTGTCAAAGAGGGGCAACTGTAGACACCCCATTTTTGACCGACCTTAAGACTCAGACGTCACCGATTGAGTGCTCGGTGATAGTGCATGTCGTGCTCATTTCGAGGTTTCGGAGTTTTTGGCTGAGAGCCTCGCCTCCGGGCCTTTGAACTCTTCGTGCTTTGACTCGGTCCGTGGACCAAGTTTTGTTTTCTCTTCTCGGAGGGAGGGAGAGGTCTTGTAGACCATCTCTTAGTGGTCGTAGGCTACTCTTCGTGGTCGTAGACCACTTTTCCCGTTTGGAGACTAGTTTCCGATTTTTGGAGCCGTCGATCGTGCTCCTCAGCTCGGGACCGCTTAACATTCTCCATTTGGCACGTTTTTTGGAACACACATTCTTTCCTCTGCCTAGAGGGACACTGTGGTCCGGGAGACCACTTTTGTGCTCATATGCCACTTTTGGTGCTCAACAGCCAGTTTTCGGGGAACCCGGCCGCGCACTTTGCCCCCCGAACTCTCGTTTTGCATCCATGTTGGTTCATTTTTGGCATGAACCTTGTTTTCCTTGTTTGGGAGGTGGTACAAGGGTGGGAGACCACATTTTCTCCTTAGAGACCACTTTCTCCTTGTCAGCCGATTTTCTTGTCGGGAAGTTGGTTTTCTTGGCCTTTGGGCCACATTTGTTGGTCTCCCACCACACCACTAGCCTGCTTTCAAAGTGGAGACCACCAAATGGAGCCACCGACCAGTTTTTGTGTGGGAGACCACTTGCCCTGATCGGCCGACCAGGGGAAGTGGTCGGCCGACCACCTTAACTGGTCGGCCATCTTTCTCCTGTTTTGTCTGGCTGAGTGGATGCCAGCTGTGCCAGCTAGAAGGCACAGACTGTATCCTCCATACACGTGTATGGAGGATTTGTACCCTTGCTTTAGCTTCTTGAGAAAGCTTGAACTTTTGCTCCTCTATAAGAGAGGGCCTCCCTCTCCTTATACCAGGTTCCAAAAAAAATTTGCTAAGGCAAGATATATATCCCTCTTTATATCTCTACATTTTGGGGTTCAAAAGTGCATTGTTCTTGGCCTGTTGCACCACACCTCATAGCCACACACCTCCACCATTGATCTGAGGTTCTTGGAGGGTTTTTTTTAGAGGTTAAAGAGTTAGTTTTGGGCTGAAGAAGTTGCTGGTTTTGTTGAGCTTCAAGGGTAATCTATTTTCCCTCTTTTAAAGCTTTGCCCTGATCACTCTCTTAGCCAAACTTGCATGCTTATTTGAGCTTTGTTGTCAACTGAAAAAAGTCTTTTTTTAAAGTCCTTTTGATGTTTGTTTAAGACCATTTTGGTGTTGAAGGTCATCTAACCCTTTTGCATGCTTTAAATAGCCTTGTTTTGTGCCATGCCATAAAGCCTTTGATTTAATCTTTGCTTGGCCTTCCTACCACTGAAATCCAGTGGATTTTCAGTGCTGAGAATGTGATTTTGAGGGCCAAAATCAGAGAGGGGTGATCCTCTCTCTTGTTGTCTTGTTTACTAGCATTTTTTGCCTACCAAAGGAGCATATGTTTATACCATTTGGAGGCCTAGTTCAGGCATTTTTCGGTGACTTCTAGGACCTGCCTAGGCTCTGACCATGGCTGGTTTGGTCCCCTTTTTCTTTCTTCTTGCATGTGTAGAGTTATCCCGTTCATGGCTTATCAAAGGAGCATGTCATTCTTGCATGTATTGGTCTTGTTTCAATGGGTTTTTGGCCATCATTTGGCATGCCATGACTCTATTTTTTCTTGGTTTGGTAGTCCTTCACATGCTTCATATACTTGTAGTGTAACTCATGTTCACTAGCTCACAATGCATGTTGTTTTGGCCCTCTATGCTAGCATATTTTGGCCATGCTCCAAATTGATTTTATTCATATTTTGGGCTGCCTTAGCTCTGTTTTGAGGTCCCTTGGTCGAATGATGCTTGCCATGTATGGTTGTAGTGTAATAGCCTTGCTTAGCCTTGAGTTTTGAATCCCCTTGCATGCTTAACTTGAGGTGTTTGCATATTTTAGCATCATTGAGCATGATGTTTCAGAGCCTATAGGGGTGCTACACTCCCATATTTTCCATGCTTTAAGTGCTCTTTAGAGTTGTGCATTTATGCCCTATTTGCGAGCCATTGCATGAGCTTCACTTTTTTCCTTTCAAGCCATCATCCCAACCCATTTTGCTACTGTTTTGGGCCTGCATAGGGTCTGTTTGGGGTTGGTTTCATCATTTAAGCATCGCTTTGCATGCCTATAGTATAATGCACTTCACTAGTTTCAATGCTTGAGCCATTTAACATGCGTTGTATGAGTTGTTTGCATGATTCAGAGTCATTTTGGAGTCATGTTATATGCCATTTTAGAGCTGGAATATATGCCATTGTACTCCATGTTTAGTCCTTTCAATGCATGTGCAAAGTTGTGTTTTTGTGCCTTAGGCTTGGGCCATTGCATTTTGTATACTTGTATGTGTTTTGGTGCCTTGATTTCGTCATCATTGGCCACTGATTTGGGTGTGGCTGAGGGCCATTCATTTTGGTTTTAAGTCCATTTTGCATTGAATATGCCATTGTAGTCCATAGCATTGCGCATGCCATGTAGTTCGTCGCATTGAGTATGCTATTTGATATTCGCATTGTGTATGCTAGTCGCATTTTGTCATATTGTTGCATATGTTGTCTTGCATTGAGTATGCGTGCTTTAGCATTGTGCATTGTGCATGCCATTAGCCTTGTTTGGTTGTCCATGTTGCATTTCATATTGGCATTGTGTATGCCATCATGTCTCTTGCATATTCGCATGCTTAGTTGCATAGCATTTAGGTTGCATACCTAGAGTTGCATCCGTGCATACCATGTTTGTTGCATTATGTTTGGGATAGGAGTTAGCCCAAACACAGGAAACGAGGGATGTTTCATACTTGAAGTGATGAAACGTGCCTCGATTCCCGGTCGCCGACACTCTTGATTACACATGATGGAGTTTAGGCATTTATGTGTTTATATGTGCATTCATTCTATATTAAGTTGTGCAATTCGGGACCTTGGCCATCATACATCGAGATACGTGATTGGTGGCTCGAGGATCGAGACCTACACTCCCTTGAGCTTATACAATGGTAGGGAGAGTGGTCGTGCACACATATGTTGAAAATACCTCGCCATGCCTTTCTCTTGCTCCTTGTTGTAGAAAACCAGAAACCAGAGGCAGAAACTGGTCGGCCGACCAGCTTTTCTGGCAGGCTGACCACCCCTTTTGGTTTCTCTCACAAAAGGTGGTCGGCAGGTGGTCTCCAAGGCCAATAGCTGGTCGGCATCCTTCCCACAGTCCCCCAGGGTGGAGTTTCAGCCTTCTGGAGCCTTGTGCAGTGTTCTGAGATCAATTGCAAACAAAGGCGAGTCGGGATATCGCGATGGATTTCCCGACAAGGCGACTCGAGCATGCATGCATCCTTTATCATTCAAAGTAGAGCTGAGGCAGCCCATTTTACATAGTTTGCATGCTAGTTCAGATAATTTGTTAATTAGCTAGTGTTGTGTAATAATTAGTTAATTCGATCCTGTATTATTTATTCGGACCCTCCGAGAGAGGGCAATGTTGTAATAAGTGTGCGTGTGTGTGATGTATGTCTTCCAACCCCACGTCTTTCTCCCTTTTATTTACCAGCTTATTATGGTTAGTTTTAGGGCACGTTTCAATTAGCATCCTTATGCTCGTATGTTTGTATCCATTCATCTATTTTACATGTACCGGGCTCGACGCATCATACTAACTGCATCGTATTTCAATTCCAAGTTGAATACATGTTACCTGTAGCATCTCATATGCCATCTTAGAATAGCTGAGTCTATCTTAGTTGCATTCTTGCATGTGTTGCATTAGGCATCTCAGCATCGTTAGGATTCATGCATATTTTCTAATTAGCTTATTTCTTTGGCTCGGAGTACTCGGTAAGTGTTTATACTTTAGCATCCTTGCATGCGTGTGAGTGACTGCCATGATAGCATGTAGGGGTGTTCGCGGATCGATTTTGTGCGGTTTGCGGTTCGGTTTTGACCCGCCCGCATCTATGCGGTTTGGGAAAAAGTCAACCTGCAACCGCCCGCAGTGCGGTTTGCGGTTTATGCGGATAGAGTTTGCAAATGTGCGGGCGGTTGCGGACGGTTTGCGGTTTACACTTTTTTCTTTAAAAATTAATTTTCAAGTTTTTTTTTCCCAACGAATTTAGGCATCAGATTCATTTTATATATTTGTGATAACAATTTTTTGATGAGTTTATGAATAAAAATTGAATATCAATGCATTAAATAAAAGTACCCAAAACAAGAGACCCTACACTAGCATTTTTGCCATGAAAAAAATGTATATCAATGCATTAAAGGTTGTACTCAATTAGAATTGCCAGTTCAGTAATCAATAATCAAACTATAACTTCCATTGACCATTAGAAGGAAAATTTTATTAGGAAAAAATGGATGAATCACCAATGAAAATCATATAAGAAACCAAGTTTAGGACTTGATAATTCTACGACATTAAGAAAGTTGAGAAATACTTAAAAATAAGGATCCTAGTGTCATAGAGAATATAATGGTGCTCCTGTAAAAGTTACAAAGTTGGTATATAAAAAATAATAATAATAACAATAATAATAATAATAATAATAATAATAATAATAATTAAAGTGCGGGCAGTTTTTGCGGGTTGCGGGTTTAAACCGCGACCCGCCCGCAACCCGCAAATTTGTCATATTTCAAACCGCATCCGCCCGCATTATGTTTGCGAAACCGCCCATTTATATACGGATTGGGCGGTTTGAGCGGTTCGGATAAACCGTTGCCCACCCCTAATAGCATGCTTACCATGAGGCTATGTGCTGATGTGATATAACTGTTGGAATGCCTGTGGATGAAGGTTGGGTTGCTTGAATTGGAATAATTCGTCAAAACTCGTGTTTTAGCCTACTTGCGAGTAGCAAACTTCAATCCATTTTCAAAACAAACGGATATGCGATGCTTTGTTCCAACTTAGGCAATCTAGTCTATACTTGTATGCTATGCGCATCACATAGTAATTCTAGGTTAATAACCGGAATAAGAACACATGTTTTTTCAAAAACAAGATATCATGCTTAGTAGTGGCCGATCTTTGATCGGGCGATCAAGGGTGCTCATGAAATGACCTTCCCCAATCGTACCCAAGTTCCCGAGCCGAGGCAACTTTGGTGATGACGGACACGTGGCCTTAGGCACGAGTCAGGGTTTCTTAAATTCTCCCAAAATAAAATATTTAGGTGGCGACTCTGTATCTGGCAAAGTAGTCCATGTTTGGCACTTCTTTCTAAAAATCAGTTTTTCAAAACGATTTGCCGAATTTGGACTCTTTGGTGATTTATCGATCTTGCATTGCACTTTGCGAGATTAGATTCAGAACCGTGACATTGAGTCCGAACTGTAGTGAGCCCAATGAACAAAACGTGATTTTTCCGGAACGTTCGGGGACGTCTACAGTGTGGTGTAGCGGTTTGTACTAGTAAACATGCAAGGATGACTTCCAGCTTAGTTTCTGAGCTGATACTTGAAGAGGTACGTGCAAAACCTTTAACTCATCTAGTGGTTGTTGTCAAAGAAATGAAAGACAAGTATGGGGTCTCAATCAGTTATAACTGTGGTTGGTTGGGGGTTGAAAAAGCAAAATGTAGTACATATGGGGATTCTTGTTTGTCATTCGATCAATTACGGTGGTACTTTGATGAGGCATTGAAAAACAATCCAGGTAGGCGTTTTGAGTTAGATTTTGAAGATAACAAGTGTTTCAAAAGAGTGTTTGTGGCTTTTCATGCATGCATTGCTAGTTTCAAATATTGTCGGTCATTGCTGTTTCTTGATGGAACATTTTTGAAAGGACGATACAAAGGAATTATGCTTGTTTCGACGGGAAAAGATGGGAATGAAGGTAATTGTAAATATATCTAATTTTATCTAAGTATGTGAATTTTGTATACATGTGGGAATTGAGTGAATTTTCTATTTTTGTGGTTATGCTTTGTTATTTTTCTCTAGCACGTTGAATTTTCTCTAGTTTTGGCCATTGTGTGAATTTTCTCTGGATTTTGGACAGTGTATGAATTTTCTCTGGATGTTGTCATTGTGTGAATTTTATCTGTAGTTAGTCACTAATTGAATTTTCTCTAGATATTGTCATTATGTGAATTTTCTCTGTAGTTGGTCACTAAGTGAATTTTCTCTGCATGTTACCAACGTGTGAATTTTCTCTGCATGTTACCAACGTGTGAATTTTCTCTGATGGTTGCCATTGTGTGAATTTTCTCTGAATTTGGCCACTGTGTGAAGTTTCTTTAGATGTTGGCAGTGTCAAATTTCTCTGGTTGTTTATTGTTCTAATTTTCTCTGCATGTGTATATCTAATATGCTTGTTCATATTTGTTTTGTAAGTTTTTTCCTTATAGCTTTTGCCATTGTTAATGCTGAGAATAAAGACAATTGGTGTTGGTTCATTGAACATTTATGTGAAGTATTAGGATCGGAGAGGGTGATAAGTTTCATATCAGATTAACATTGTGATGTTGTGGAGGAAATTGCTAGGTTTTTCCCTAATTGCTATAATGGATTTTGTCTTGAACAGCTAAAGAGAAATTTGAGGGATAGGTTACCATGTGAAAACACAAATTTGGTTAGGGAGACGATTGTGTCCAAGTTTGCAAAATGTGCATATGCGCTAACAAAGGCATCATTCCATTTCAAGTTAAATAAATTAATAAGTGAAGGAGGAGACATTGCGAGTGTTTTCTTGAGAAGTTTACCATATGAAAATTGGAGTGATGCATATTTTGAGAGGAAACATTATGGTGAGATGTATTCAAATGTTGCTGAGTCATTCAATTCATGGATACAAGAAGCTCGGCACTTGCCAATAACAAATTTGGTAGACATAATATAGTTGCAAATCATGAATATGAGGTATGATAGGAGGCTGCTCTCTAGTAAATGGAATAAAGTTCTTTGTCCTCGTGTAGATAGTGTATTGGAGAAGGCTTTTATGGATAGGAGGACATGGAATGTGAGTTTATCATCTGATAATGTCTTTGAAGTGCACTGTTTTCCGTCGGTTATGGTTAATCTTGGGTTGGGAACTTGTTCATGTCGAAAATGGGAAATAAATGAGTATCTATGTCAACATGCTGTTGCTGCAATTTTTAAGAGTGGAAAGAATTTGAATTCATTTATTGAACCATTTTTTTATGCTGATATGTATTGTCAAGCATACTCGTTTTCGATTGGCCCAGTTCCAACTATTGAAAAGCCTGTTTGTAGCATTGATGATGCTATGATTTTACCTCCATTGAGTAAGAAACTAGCTGGGAGGCCAAAGAAGAACATAATTGATTTTACTAGGGAGTTTAAAAGGGTGATGAACTACAGTCGATGTGAGAGTATTGGTCGCCATAATAAAAGGATATGCAAGGAACCTTTGTTAAATAGTTGAGGATAATACATTTTATTGATAGAACAATATATTTGATGATTACTTTGTGTATTTTATTTTGTGAAATGTATTTTTTAGACAATGTGTATATAATACCAATCAAATTTATCTAGAAAAATTTTCCAATAGCAGTGAAAATTACTTTTTATATTGTGTTTTTAGAGACATACTTTAGGAGTGCCTTTATAACACCAGTCAAATTCGTCCAAAGAAATTCGTCGAAAGCAGAGAAATTTACTACGGGTATTGTTTTTGTTGAAATGTGCATTTTGTTTTGTGAGGTTAAATTCATTCAGAGAAATTTGCCAATAGCAGAGAAAATTACAATATACATTGTGTTTGTTGAAACATACTATAGACAGCGTGTTTATAATACCAGTCAATTTCATCCAGAGAAATTTGCCACTAGCAGAAAAAAATTCTTTATGCATTGTGTTTTGTGAGATCAAATTCAACTAGAGAAATTTGCCACTAGCAGAAAAAATTCTCTATGTATTGTGTTTTGTGAGGTCAAACACTATAGAAATTTTCCAATAGCAGAGAAAATTACTGTGTGCGTTGTGTTTTTTGAATTTGATGATTGTTTTATACCAACACAGTGCATTATAGATTACATGATCATATAGGCACCCTCTTGGCACGATACAAGTTAAATTTCTCTGTGAATTTCTGGTAACTTCATACCAGTCAAATTCATCCAGAGAAATTTACCAATAGAAGATAAATTTACTATGGGCATTGTGTTTGTTGAAATGTGCATTGTGTTTTGTGAGGTCAAATTCATCCAAAGAAATTTGCCAATAACATAAAAAATTACAATGTGTATTGTGTTTGTTGAAACATACTATAGGCAATGTGTTTATAATACCAGTCAAATTCATCCAGAAAAATTTGCCATTAGCAGAGAAAATTCTCTGTGCATTGTGTTTTGAAGCTTCAAATTCATCTAGAGAAATTTGGCAATAGTAGAGAAAATTACTGTGTGCTTTGTGTTTTTTGAATTTGATGATTGTTTTGTACCAACACAGTGCATTACAGATTACATGATCATATAGGCACCCTCTTGGCACGATACGAGTTAAATTTCTCTGTGAATTTTTGGTAACACCATACCAGATAAATTTTTACAGACAAATTTTTCTGTGTGGATTGTGTTGACAATCACCACTTAGCATGTATTATAAAAAATATATATATTTAACCATTGATAGCTATGAAATTTACATTAGTCAAAAAAAGATATATACATATATGCCAAATATCATCATTCCTTCAATGTATGAAAAAACAAATTGAAGGGTTATTCCTAATTACGTGTACACTGTCTTCCTTTAACTAGTGTGTTGTCACTATTATACTTTTGGTTTTTCTTCTAGTGATATTTGAATTGGTTTTGTCCATGACCGGCCAACTTCGGTCACAAATCTCTGTATGATTTCTACCCTCATCAACCTTACGTCTTGTGTCGACAATTTCGAGCTGATAGGTTCATGGTTGCTATATTGTCTCACATGGTTGCTATATTGTCTCATTATGTATCATACAAAGAGGCCACAATCCACACTGCATATAAATAGAGGTATAGTTAGTTTTAAGAAACATTCAAATTAGATTATCTTATTTATAGATGTTATATGAAACTTAAGAATCATTGTCTTGTTGTGGAGCATTGTTGATATATTCAGAGTCATAATTTGTGTTTTATGAGTCTATCAATTTGAAAGAGGGTTGTGATTGTGCCTTTCTTTCAAAGTAAGCTTTCAAAAAATTCTCCACATAATCTTGCTGCAAAAAAATAATTTTTAAATAACAGAGAAATTTACACACAAATTAATAGGATTCTATAAAATTATCATCATATAAACATTATTATGGATCAGAGAAATTTGCACTCGTTACCAATTGTTTTACATCATTGATATATTTGTCTTGTGCATCATCCCTCATTGGCTTTAGTGAGTTGTAGTACCTCCATAAACTGTCTTGTTTGTCCAAGACTAGCAAGGTCCAGTGATTTCCATCTGTTGACTTCTTATTGGCGCCCGTATTTATTGAGAAATGGAGGAACCTGCAGTTCCTCCATGTTGTTTCAAGATGCTTGTTAAATAATGAGATCAGAAAGTTTGATTTTTCGTCATCTTGATGAAGTTTTGTGGTCAGAGAAAATAAAAAAAATGGTTATAAGAAAGTTAAAATGACAGGAATTTAAGAAATATATACATAGAGAAATTTTAAATGCACACAACTAGCCAGAGAAAATTAGACTAGTGACACAACTGGCTTCAATAAGTATTTTAACAAAAGAAAATAGTAAGCAAATTCAGAGAAAATCAAATAAAAGAGTAGTAACATACCAAGCTCATGCATGTGAAAAAAAATGAAGTTGGTATTCTTTTCTCCTTTGGTTAGCAAATATGATCTCTCCATAGCCATAAATGACCTGAAAAATATTATTTATAATTGTAACATTAGTTTATAAAGGCTGATAGAACATTGTAGAGAAATTTTGATGAAAGACTTACATTGTTGGCAATTGATTTTTCAATATCTTCAAAGGTAATGAGATTCAACTCACTTGTCCAAATTAAAGCCCTACAAGATGACAAAGAAGGGATTTAATAGTTGTTAATGCAATATAAGTTAGTAAATTATTGTTTGTTATCTTATATTTTATTTGTTGTACTTACTCAAGTCTAGATATGTACTGCAAGATATCTTTTATATGTTTTTTTTACCAATTTTGAAATCGGTAGAGTTTGTGGAAAAATTCAATATTTTTTTATGCTTGTTGGTTGAGGCAGGACGTACTTATCGGCATCAAGTACTTTGTTTTTGGTGGTTTGTTTTGTTTGCTTTGCAGCTTTCTTTGAACTCTAGTCACCTTCGCAACTTTGGGATATTGAAATTCTAGATCTTGTTGCTTTTCTTTCCTTTCTTTTGCCTTTAAATTCTTTATCATTAATGTAGGATCTTTTTTCACTATAGACAGTGAAAATATCAGTAAAAGTTAAATTTCTCTAAAATAACAGATCACATTTCAATATATAAATTTATTTGATTCAATATTTTTCAATTACCATAGACTTTTGTCTTTTGTTTGGGTTGTTGTTTGTGTGCCACTTGTTCTTGCTGGGTTGTTAGTTATTGTTCCACTTCTATTCCAACTATACACAGTGAAAATCAAACAAGCCCCAATAATCAAATAAGCAAATAGACAGAGAAAATCAAATAAGCAATAAAAATCAAACTGGCCAAACTAATGTGGTCAGAGAAATTTAACTTCTAGAGAAAATTACCATTGACAGAGAAAATTGTAATAAATAGAAATTTCTCTGAGTTATGTTGACACAAGAGCATAACTTTTTATGGCTCAAGATTTTCACTGACATTGGGGTTGAACTTGTGTTGGTGTTCGGTAAGGTTGTTGTCCTAGTTGGACGGATAATTCTTGAATTTGTTCATGCAATCTAACATTTTTAGTTTCAAGCTCTAAAATTGCATACCTCAACTGTTGAATTGTTTTTGTATCATCTTCTTTTTGAACCTCCAACATCCTTAGATTCATTTGGTTTGTGCTGTTTCTTTCTTGAAGTTTTGAGTTATATGATGTCAAGGTTTTTATTGCAATGTCCTTTTCTGCAAGTAATTCGTTCCAATTTTTCTCTTCTTCTATTTTGGATTTAGAAAGTGCCTTTAGTCTTTGATGTAGATTAGCAATTTGCGCATCCTTTAATTCCTCAGATTCTTGAGGTTGATGCATTGTTGAGCCATAAATGTTATCATGATGTTGGTCCATCAGCTCATTATGTTCTTTTTTATCCCTATTCTCATTGTTTTCTTCTTTCTCTTAGATTCAGTGCGTTCATCTTCTTCTTCATTGTCTTCTTCTTCTTTCTATTCATTTCCTTCTTTGTCTTCTACTTTTTCATTTTTTTTTCTCTAGCTTCCATTTCTGCACTGCTTGCTTGATCTTCATCTCCATTGCTTGCTTTTTGTTCTTCTATGTTGCTTTCTCCTTCTTTATTCCCTTATTTTTCTTCAGATGAATCTTCTAATGTCTCCTTGAATTTGACCAATGCCTTTTTTGATTCTTTCTTGTTCTTTTTACCAAGACAAAACTCCTTTGATAGGTTTTTAACTAGCTCCTTATTATCTATCTGTAACAGGAAGCTCTTTTATTAGAGAAATGTTAAAAATTCACTGAGAGAAAAATTCAAATAAGGTAGATAAAATTCATCTAAATCATACTAATGGGAAACAAATTTCAGAGAAAATTGTATGGGCCAAAAAAAATTACACACAAGGAGACATAATTTTATGGGTCAGAGAAAATTATGAAATAAACAACGTAATTTAGATATCAAAAAAAATCAATCAATGCAGATAAGTTCATGTCACTATAATTGTGGTCAGAGAACTTTGGATTCTAGAGAAAATTCATTACAAAGGCAGAAATAAACAGTGTTAATCAAAGAACATAAATAGAAATTTTAGAGAAAATTGATCTCAATTAGTCAAGGCATATACATTATGGGCTAGATAAAATTACACACAAGGAGAAATAATTTTATGAGCCAGAGAAAATTATGAAACAAACAACATAATTTAGATATCAAAGAAAATCTATCAAGGCATATAAGTTAATGTGTTACAATTGTGATCAGAGAAATTTGGATTCTAGAGAAAATTCATTAAAACGGCAGAAATAAACCAGTGGTAATCAAAGAAGCCACATAAATTGAAACTTCAAAGAAAATTGATGTCAATCAGTCAAGGCACATAAGTTATTCCATATAAGATATCGCATCGCAGAGAAAATTGATCTTAATTAATCAAAGCACAAGGAGGGAAACAAACCAATGGTCAAAGAAATTTTAGAATTTCACTGAGAATACAGTGGCTATAGAAATCTAACAGGTCGAGGTGCAAGAGAGTGGATTGGTGTCTTCTGCAATTGTTTGGTCAAGCTTTGCAGGTTCTACTTGGTACATCTTAGGAAGTTAGTTGTGTTACTGTCTTCCTAGTCAATGATATTCGCATGTTCGCATAGCCAATACTGTGATGGAAATTGAAGTAATTAAATTTTGCTAAACACACAAATTTGTAAGTATTATAACTGCAAATTTGAATGGAAATTCTATTTACCAACAATGCAATGACACATTCTGTAACTTTTTCTAGAGTTTTGTGTAATGCTGTTATAGAATCGATCAATGTTGTTGTGATTGCTTCTGGCCAATCATACTGCTTCATTGATTTAAGAGGTTTCGCATACTTGATAAAAATCCACCCTATTGAATTCTCACTTGTTGCAAAAAATAGGATGAGACACAAGTACAAAGTAACAATGATTGCTATATTTTTTAAGTCAGTTGGTTGTTTGCCTTTCATTGCTTTGACCAAGGCATTCGTAAGAACAAGACCAGTGAGCCTTGTGTCCTTTGGGAATCTTCACCTTAGGAATACAGTCTTTGGGTTTTTTAAGTATCTTAATGACATGGTTTCTTTACCACCTTGCAAACCAAAAATCAAGGTCATGTCATTAGTTGTAAAGGTCAAGTTCTTTTTACCAACTGTGAATGCTTTCATTTTTTTCATTTTAACGTTGGATTATTGCAATTACATCATCATCAAATTTCCTAGACTTCCTTAGATCTATCCTTCCAGTGGTTAGAGCTTGGATCAAATACCAGAATGAAGTCTCTTGAAGTCTTTGAAGTTGGTTTGAATTAAATTTAAGGGTTTGAAAAAATGAGACAATAGATGACAGGTTGGATCAGTATTGGATGTTGTAATGAGCTCTCCTTCTTTGGAGTTTAACAGGTTTTTTTCCCCCTTGAGCTTGAGTCTTCTGAAGTTGAGGTATTCATCTTGACGCTTGTTGCTTCATCACCTTGGACTTGTGTTTTTTGGTTACGGAGTTTGTGCTGTTTTGCTGCTTTTTGATCTAAGATCATAAGAAGACTCAGATAGTTTCTGTTTCTTTTGTGGTGTTTCTAATGCTTTGCTGCTTTTGTGTTTCACCATTTCTAGACAATGAAAACATAAAGATGTCAACATTAAATCCCAAAGAAAATTAAACATGCTACAAAAAATTGAACATGTCAGAGAAAATTACACATAAGGGAGAAAACTAAGGTGGCTAGAGAAAATTATACACTGAAAATTAAATGTCAGAGTACTAATTGTTTTTCTGTGGAATACATCTAGCCACAGAAAATTTCCATTCCCAGAGAAAATCAAAAAAACAACATAAACATGCCAAAGAAATCAACAAGGGATAAAAGTAATGTAGCCAGAGAAAATTATAAATTTCAGAGAAACTTAGATATAGACAATAGAATAGGGATGGCAATTTGAACCCGGCCCGATGGGGACCCGACCCCCCGACCCCGAATTTAACAGTTTTTTCTCGAAAAATACTCCCGATAAGCCGGGGATGGTATTCAAAAATAAATCCCCAGTGATATTCGAGTCTGGGACGGTGATACATATTCCAGCCCCGGCCCGACCCCGACCTCGCCCCCCGTCCCGTTTAGCCCCCGATATATATATATATATATATATATATATGTATATATGTGTGTGTGTGTGTGTGTGTTTAGTTTAGGGGTTGGTTGACTCACATTACACTGTCACACAAAAATAGGAACATCCACTCCTCTCTCCCTCTACTCTTTCTTCTCTTCGCAGGCAACTCTCTCTCACTCACTTTGCTCTCTGCAGTCGGTGACAGCTCTCTCTCACTCACTCTTCTCTCCGCAGTGGCGACGGCGTCGTCTCCTCCTCTACGATAGTACGCACACCCTCGCCTCTTTCTCCTTCGCGCCACCGCCGAGCCTTCATACTCCGGCTTTGGTTTCCGCCATGGCAAATTTGGGCAGATCTGAGTAGATCCCGCCATTGTCGACTTCCTTGTTCTTACATCTTACATCTTACATCTCAGATCTGTGTGTTACATGTATGTCTATGTATTACTGTGTGTATGTATACATGCATGTCTGTGTGTTACATGTATGTGTCTCTATCTGTCTCCATTTCTTTTTTTCTTTGTTGCCGTTGATGATGTTGTTATTGATGAAAATGATGTTGTTATTGATGATGTTATTGGTGAGGGGGGATTTTCCGGGGTCGGGGAAACCCGATCCCCATTAGAGGACGGGGGCAGGGGTGGGGGGGTGATGGGTTTCCCATCGGGGATTGGGGACGAGGATGAGGAGTTTTGTAGCTTCGGGGATCGGAGATGGGGAGGGCAATCCCTGGCCCGCCCCGCCCCGTTGCCATTCCTACAATAGAATACTGTGTTTTCGTGTAGAATACATGTTGCCATGGATAATTTCCATTCCCAAAGAAAATAAAAAAAAGCAACATAGACATGACAGAAAAAATTTTAAAAATTGATAAAAATTACATATAGATGTAAAATATAGCCAGGAAAAATTCAAGAAAGAAACATAAATCTAGCAACTACAAAAAATGAAAATGCCAAATAAAATTCAAACACATTCTAGAGAAAATTACACATTCCAAAGAAAATTTCTATTCCATAATATTAAAATGCCAGAGAAATTTACATACATAGCTAGAGAAATTTAAACATGACAGAGACACACAATGGAGAAAAATGATGTGGCTAAAGAAAATTATAAATGCCAAAAAAATTTAGACACAGACAAGAGAGTAATATTACATATAGATATAAAATATAGCTAGAGAAAATTCAAACACATTCTAGAGAAAATTACACATTCCAGAGAAAATTTTCAATCCATAATATGCCAGAGAAATTTACATACACAGCCAGATAAATTTAAACTTGACAGAGACACACAAGGGAGAAAAGTGATGTGACCAGAGAAAATTATAAATGTCAAAGAAATTTAGACACAGACAAAAGAATAATATTACAAATAGATGTAAAATATAGTCAGAGAAAATTCAAACACATTCTAGAAAAAATTTCCATTCCATAATATTAAAATGTCAGAGAAATTTGCATACATAACCAGAGAAATTTAAACATAACAAAGACACACAAAGCAGAAAAGTGATGTGGCCAGAGAAATTATAAATGCCAAAGAAACTTAGGCACAGACAAGAGAGTAATATTACATATAGATGTAAAATATAGCCAGAGAAAATTTAAGAAAGAAACATAAATCTAGCAAGCAAAGAAAATGAAAATGATATATGCCAGAGAAAATTAAACATGGCAAGCCAGATAAATTAATAGAGCATAGAAATTTGAGTGAATTGTATTTGAAAATTACATAGAGAAATACAGAGAAATTAACTATGCCAGAGAAAATGGGGGAATAAACATGCCAGGGAAAATTCAAAGAAAAAACATAAATCAAGCCAATAGCAGAGAAATTCAAATAACAGAGCAATTTATAGACAAAATCACACAAACATCTTCAAAATTAAGTTTAAAACTTAAAGAAATAAAATTTTCAAATTCTTGTAACTTTTTATTACGAAATTGAAACCCTAATAAATGGAAGGATAATATAATATGCAATTAACCGTGTTTCTAGATAAAAACTTGTTGGATTGTAAAAAACTTACTAGAGTGATAATGAAACCCTAATTATGAACTGATATGCCCTAAGATAAAGATGTAATGAGATGAAGATGAACTGAGATGACGATGAATTGAGAAAACGGGTCAGAGAAATTTGTGAAGAATGAATGAAAAAGATTTTGGCAGAGGATAATGAAACCGTAATGTTGATAGTGAAAATGATTGTGAAACCCTAATTATCTTGTTCTATTGCTCGTGAAGATGGTTGGATTTTTGAAATGGAACTGAGTCGTTGAAAGTGGAGTGTTCTTAGTTGATTTGTGAAGGGTATTTTGGTCAAAGAAAGAATTAAAAATGCGCGCGTTCTAATTGAGGGACCTGATACATCATCCCTTTTTTTGGTATCCTCTATCGTTTAAATTACTATTATTAGGGACCTTAAAAAAAAAATTTCTCATTGATTTATAAAAAACACATGTAGGACTAAGGGGTTATTTGGGGTGTCCTAAATAAGTGTACTTTTTGTCTTTTTAGACTAAAAAGTTAAGGGAAAAAATATGGATGTTTGGGTTAACTTTTTAACTTTTTATAGAAAAATGTGTATTAAAAAATTATATAAATAAGTGTATAGGGGAAGTTATAGATGGAATAGCCCGTGCGGTTGGAAGCATGAGGGGCAGCGCAACAGAGGGTATGGTGTAGGAGATTGATTCTCTCATTTTTAGGCATAAATTGGACGGTGCTGTTCAGCCCATGGGGGCCCACAACGGGTCCCGTTTTACTAATCGGAACCGTTGGACGTGTAGAACTTGTCGAGTACTATATGCTTATAAAAAATCATGTTGATTGGATATCAATAGCTATCTGCTCGTGTTAGTTTTTCTTGTCAACTGTTAACTATACACATCCATTTTTTATACAAAACTGATTTGATCATGTAGTTACCGATTTCCGATCAATGTGATTTTTTGTAGGCATATAGTTCTGGACAAGTTCTACATATTGAACGGTTCGGATTATCAAAACAAGACTCGTAGTGGGCGCCCACATGCCTAACATTTCCATCAAACTTAGTGCTTTTATATATGTAATTCTTTTTTTTTCCCTCTCACGGTAGTACAAGATCATTTCAGCTGTGTAAATTGTGTAAATTTTATTTGATGAAAATATTATGTATTTTAATTTTTTAATATTTTTAATTTATGAATAGTTATAACTTTTTTATTTTTTTTTTATAATTTTTTGATTTTTTGATTTTTTTAATACACCCCAAATTAAGCCTAAATTAATTAATATTTCTCCAAATAAGATACCTGATTAATTTTTTCTATTTTTTTTTTCATATTTTAATTAAAAATTATTAATCGGTTCCGAAACTTGTCAGAAAAAGGTGTTCCAAATTGCTCTTCCCTCCCACTGCCTCGCTCTCTCTCTCTAAATTCACAGCGGCGATCGTAGTTTCTGTGTCTTCTGTCTGCATAGAAGGAGAGTTTAGGAGAGAGAAAGGTAGAGAAGATGGACATTGATGGACCTCTCGATTTCGAGTCAGAAGACTTACTTCTCAAATCCCCTGCTCTCACCACCAAAAAAAGGTTTTTTTTTTTTTTTTTTCATTCCCTAGCTTTTAACTTTTATTTATTTATTTATTTTTTCAAACTCATATGTTATTTCGGTGGTGTTTGATTTTCTGGTATTATTTTGTGAAGTAATGAAATGCCTATCCATTTGGAAGGACCATTCTCCTAAATTGGTGAATGATAATTAATTCCCATTTGAAATTTGTACGTTTCTTTCTTTCATTTTTTCTGATCCAAACACTGCCTAGGATAGGGTTTTATCATGTTGTTATCACTGCTATAATTATTGGAAATTTGTTTTCTTACGCTGTGTTTGGTAGGAGGATTTGAGGATGGATTTGGAAAGGGAAAGGAAAAAATTAGGTGAAATGTTTCACCTAGTTTCACACACCTTTTCCCTTTTCTTTTTCAAATTCCTCTCCAAATCTCCCAACCAAACACAAACACAGCATTAGGGTTTTTAAATCCTTATGCTGTGTGTGGTTAGAGAATTTGACGAGAGATTTGGAAAGACAAATGATATGGTAGGTGAAATAGGAATAAAATATACATGCATTTCATCTAATTTTACATCTTTTCTCTTTCTCTTCCCAAATCTTCTAACCAAATAGAGCGTTAGGCTATCTCCAGACCTTACTCAAAATTTTACCCAAATAAGCATTATTTGATTGATACGAACCGCCCACAACCATAAATTGGAGTAAAAGCTTCACTAATGGTAGAATGGTAAATTTGAGAGTCACAAACTAGTATTGAAAATTTTGAGTAAACATTTGAGTTTCCCTTGATAGGCGTAAAAATTTGAGTAAAACTTAATTTGGTACATGTTTGGGTGAAAGAGTGGAGTGTTTTTTGAGTGATTTTACCCAAATTTAAATTTGATACAGGTTTGAGTCGTGAATTGAAGGTGCCTTACATAATTGAAATTTATCATCAAAAGCACTTCCTGTAATGTGATCTTGTTATCTTGTTTTCTTTATTCTTAACTAGTCTATGCATTGCTAATTTTCTTTCTTAAATTGAAGAATCCAGGAGGTATTCACTTTTTATAGTTATGTATACATAGTTAACACCTGTATGTAAGTATATTCGTATATGTCAAAGGTAAAGTTACTAAAGTAATGAGTAAACTATTATTTTGACTGTAATTTTACTCGAACTTTCAATCTCATCCTCCAACTTTTAGGTTTTTTATTTGAGCATTTGGACTTACATAATTTAGTTAATCTAGTTCAACACATTATTGTATGTGAAAAATCTAACTTTGTTTCATTGTTTGTCAACTTGTATCTGTTACACCTTAAATGGAACTTTACTTTAAACTGCCAGTGGTTTCTCTTGTTTAGGCTATAATTTTTTTAGTTTAAACTAAATTTAGGTCAAGTAGGAAGCACATGATGTGTTAGGATAGTTTGTTGAGCCTCCGTTAATGGGTTGGAACATGCGGACTAAATTATGGAAGTTAGAGGGCTCAATAGAAAAATTAAAAATCAGACGATGACATTGACAATTAAAGCAAAGGTCGAGGGATAAAAATATACTTTACTCTCATTCAATGTATCAGTTTTATGGGCAAACCTTCTTCCACCCCACTTTTCATATTATACAAAGTCAAGAATTAAGTGTAAGTTCAAGATTGGAGTATGTTATTTGAAATTAGAATATCATGGTGCTTATTTATTGCAAGATGCATCTAACTTGATGTCATGATTTGTATTAACTTTGCCAGGAAAAAGGTTATAGGTTTGGATGATCTTGTGAATGATTACTTGAAGGAGAATAAAAAACTAGAGATGAAATCAAAACGGGCAAAGGCTCAAAAAGACTATCATTCGGACGAGGATGAGGACAGGGATGATAGAGAAGCTAAACTGTCTGAATGTGTTGAAAAATGCCAAAAAGAGGTACAATTTTTTTTTTCCCTCTTGATATTTGGTTTTTATATTCCTTACTGCTTCTGTTATCACTTATCACTAATATGAAATTTTTTATGTAGATGGGACAAATAAGTGATGAGGATGAGAACTCCATTTGGGGTCTTCAAGTTTTTGGAAATCAGGTATTATCTGTGAGCTAACCAAAACTTCACACATAATTAGTTATATGAGGATTTTGATTGGAATTTTGTAGGCGGGATATATCATATATTATAATATATGCTTCCTCTATATTATTTGCAGAAAACTCGACCACCAGCGGTATTTCATGAGCTTGGAAGCTGTGGGCTTTTGCAGTCTTTCATGAACAATGAGATCAATTCACTGGTTGAGCTTGATGTTGAGAAAGGTTTCTTTTTATATTTTTTCCTTCAAATAATTTTTGTTGACGTCTTTTCAAAGGTAGTGTGTTCTTAGTATATGTATATGTTGCGTTTTTTCAGTGAAATGTTAGTTTGCTGTTTGTGCCAAACTTCGGTTTGATTTCTAAACATCACTAAGTATCATAGACACTTCTAAGAAGGTGCTGTGTCGAACACCGACACTCGTTGAACACTCTATGGACATGCATCGAAAATGTCCTATAATTATTATTTTAAAATTTTCATAAAACCATACATACTTTGGACACTTGGGAAACATGTGTCTATTGTTTAGACACATGACACAATGCAACTTTGAATAAATTGAATTCATAAGTACTAACCCTTCCTTTAGACTGCGTAAATTTAGGAATTCTAAAACTTAAAACTTTCAATTTGTTTATGAATAGAGCTTTCTAAATAGATATTAGGAGTTTTTTTGGTTCTCTCTTTTTATCCATTATGTAGAATGTGAAAAAGAATTTCTTACTAGAAAGTGACCTAATGCACAAGGCTACCACTAAAGCCCATTAAAACCTTACCCTATTACTGGAGAGGCTGTTTTTGTGACTTGAACTTGCTTCACCAGAGAAGTTAACAAGTCTCACCATTGGGGCCAAGCTGCTCTTTTCAGTTAACTATATTAGTAATGTAAAAAAGAAATAGTTAGTTATTATTTTCATGTATATATAAATATATAGTTATTGATTGATACCATGTCCCAGTCGTTTTGGACCTTTTTTTTATTGAAGTATGTCATGTTGGTGTGTCTGTATATGTGTCTTGTATATGTATCCGTGCATCTTAGGTTATGCATTTGCTATAATATTGCAGGAGAAGTTTTCCTTGAGAGGTTATTGGTGAATGGATGGCTCTTGAAATTGGTTTATACATGCGGTCATGCAGAAAAATCCATAGCAACATGGACGTTTGGTTTGAGTAAGTATTTTGTTCTTCCAAGGTCATCCATTTAATAGTTACATGATAATTTTGATCATGTCCTTTTATCTGGATTGTTAGTGTTATACTCTTCGGAGGAAGTGCTTAGTACATCTGCTTGTGACTTTTGGACCGCTATTCTCTCACCTACAAGTGAGGTAATCTAGATCTCTATTTTACTGAGGATGATTTGAGGTGAAGTTTTCTTGCAGCATAGTTTAAATTGATAAGTTTCTTTGGTTAGTATTCTTTACACTACCCATAGTTTATCCATCATCATTCTTATTCAGGTTGGTCTACTGCAGATTAAAATTGACTGGTTACCAAACTATTCTGAACTAAAAGGAGCTCTTGAAATCTATGGTTTTATATTGGATTCTCCATCCAAATTTTCATCCAACATGGAAATTGTCACAGTGGGTAAGTAATTTGACAACTTCAATTTGCTATTTTCTCGTCCATAATACATGGATGGTAGATAAAATGCATGTGGTGGAAAGGGGAAAATTGTATTTACTGTTCGATATGGTTTATTAACTTTTGTTTGGTATTGCTTATGAAATATTGAAAATATTTAACTGAGGAAAATAGTGAAGATTTATGATCATATGCAATTATTTGTTGTCAGTTTGTTAAGATGCTTGGTCATATACTATATAACAACCAGCAAAATGCTAATTCCATGCTTCTTGTGGCCTATAAACCTTGGTAAAAAATTGAATTGTGAATGGGTGATAGTGTGCCCAATTTGACAAAGTGGGCAATAGAAGGCATTTCCTTCTTGTGTCTGTAAACTCAATAATGAACTCATGTTTAATTTGAATGATCTATTATAATTTGCCTGCTCTATAAGAATCGCATTATTTGATCAGGATCAGAAGAACCTAAATGTTAAGTTATAAGTATGCATCAAGGAGGACAAGCATTTCTGGTGTATAGATTGCAGTTCATTTGTTTTTTACTTAGTATGTTGATTGCTACCATTCCTATCGTTGTCCTTGTTAAACTTATATGATAATGATGATTCACATAAGTAATATGATTGTGTTAATGGTTTACATTTTACCTATGTTCTGTGATATTTAAAAAAGGAAGCTTCCCGACATCTTGTCTACTGTTTTTAGCTTACTCACATGGATATAAACTAAATTTGCATTGACATTAGATGTAACATATAGGAATCAGCTATTGTATTGTACTTTTGGACAGAAAAATAAATTTGAACAGTTGCTATTAGTATTGATGGCTTAAGGTCTAACGTAAGAAGCAAAATTTCATACTTCCAACTGAACTGGGTTGAACATTCATTAATGACATTGAGTTTTTCCTCATACTTTTTGCCTATTTTCCCAGTGGTTTGTTTATCATACTTTCTTCAATTCATGTTGTTTCATGCCATATCATTTTGCAGAGCATCTGTTTTATTGCAACATCATATAGTGTTTTCTTTTCTACTAGTTTTTCTCTATGAAAAGATATTGTATCAGTTTATGTGAAATTCTAGTTTTCTATTAGCTTTGATGTTGGTGGTTTTCTCACATCTGCTTAAACTTGTGTTTTAGATTTTGGTTGTGGGGGACCACCTCAAAATATAAGAGCTTGGATCAAGTACGTAGCTTCTTGCTGTCAAGTAAGGTATGTAGCAAATGAAACCTAAAGGTTTTGGTGGTATTTGTTTTGTTGGTGCTGTGGCATTTGCATGGTTGTTTTTTGAGTTGAAAGTTGAGACCCGGAAAATGTTGTAACAGAATCAATTTCTTTGATACTTGCTGCAAAAGATGCATTTCATGAGCCATTGATAGCTATATAAGGATTTAAAGAGTTCTTTGGATGTTGATTGTTGACATGGCATTTTTCTTCGCAGGAGCACATATTCAATCTTATCAACTTCAGAAGTAGAGGAGTTGGTGGTTTTGATTATTAATCTTTTCTTAGATCGACAGCTTGTAGGCCTGTCTGTGATTTTGTATGAATGCATGCTTTCAGTTATTAATTTCTTCACAGACAATGAATGGAATACCAGCTGTGAGACAGTAGCAAAATCTATTGCTTGCAGGTTAGCACTAACACAATTGATTTGCTTAATGTGTAACAATATTTTACGTATTCCCCACTTGCATTCTATTTATTAATGCTTCTATTCCTACACATCTCTTAGAACTCTTATTATGTTTTGGATATTCTTTCTGTAATATCTATATTGTATTACTTTCAAAAAATATATATTAACGTCTATATTGTATTAGAACAATGTGGTCTGAGTCTCATCTACAGTTGGTCATGAAGCTTTTGTGTTGAGCACACATTTTCTTACTTTGATTGCTGAAAAAAGTAGCCTGGCTCTGAAGTTATCAATAAATTAGGTAGGTCTAACATCTACATTATTTGTAAATTTTGTACAATGCCCTCAAGTGGTGAAAAGAAGGCTAAACTACCTGCATGCTTATGAAAGTGGCATGGCAAACATTACCACAGGAACTATTACCTTCACTACTCTATGAACGCAATCTTTGTTAAAGCAACTTTTCTTTTTTTTTACTCATCACTATAAACTTCAATGTAATAAAGGGATTTCTGTTTTCTCATCAGGACCTATGGATGTGGGAAAAATATGTATATGATTATTTGGTACTGTCTTGAATTGTAGTGGTAATAATAACCATGACAAGCCAATTGTCAGACCACCAAGAATGCCGTGGCAAACGTTTTGTTGGATGTGGCAAGCTGGTACAATGTCACAAAGTAGCTTCTGCCTTTCAATATATGAAATTTCTACTGTACCAACACTTCGATATGGCCTTGAACAATTGAGTTTTGTTGCTGGATTAATTATTTTTTGTGAGATGCTCTTGTTCAAGTTCATATCTGAGTAATATTTTCTCTTAATGACACTCGAGTATTGACTGAGGCTTTTCCTATTGTTTTTCCCGTTTAATTTTTGTAAGCTGACTATGCAATATTGTGAACACAGAGTACCTAGGGACATGAACTGCTTGAGAACTGTGGAAAGCATTTCAGGAGTTGATGCACGGAGCAAACACCTCAGACATGCAGTGGCATTTCAAATCCTTGTAGCTTGTTTGGATAACAAGGTAGTCTATATCCGTCTGTCATTTCTGCTGAAATATGCTTGATATATGTAAAATCTCATGTAAAATTTTCATTTATTGGCTAATTTCCTGCTATTTACTCATTATGGTTTCATTTGGCCATTTTAGACAAGCCTGTTAGACATACTGCCTGTGTTTCCACTTCGTTTTCTATGTGTGTCAATAAATTTTATGTGTATATATTTATGTTAAAACCTATCACCTACTTCACCCACTTAAACCTACTCCACTAAACCTAACCCACTACACCACTACCACCTCACCTACTCCACTAAACCTAACCCACTACACCACTACCACCTCCACTTCACCTACTCCTTACCTACTACACACTCACCCTCTTCTATATATAGGAATCATAAATCATTGTAATATATATAACATTATATCAATCAATAATACAATTCTCTATTTCTCTTTATACATTAAATTTTCTACATGGTATCAGAGCAAGGTTAAGCACTTAGTATTTTTCGCTTCACCGGCGGGCGGCAACCTCGCCTTGGCCGCCCGCCGGACCTCAACCTAATCTGCTAGAATTTTCTACACATACCTTGAAATTTCTTCGAGTCCATCACCACTGCCTCTCCTCTCACTGTTGTCCTCCCATACACCACCGTCTCGATCGTCTTCATCTACAATGTTGCAGTGAAGGATCTCAAGCGTGGTTTTGTTGCATCCAACTCGAAGGATGATCCAGCCAAGGAAGCTGCAAATTTCACCTCCCAGGTTATTATTATGAATCACCCGGGTCAGATTGGTAATGGGTATGCTCCAGTTCTTGACTGCCACACCTCCCACATTGCTGTCAAGTTTGCTGAGATTGATCGTCGATCTGGCAAGGAGATTGAGAAGGAGCCCAAGTTCTTCCGTGAACATGCTCTCCTTCCTTTTACTCTTGGAGTGAGGCAGATGATTTGCTGCTGTAACAAGATGGATGCTACCACTCCTAAGTACTCAAAAGCAAGGTATGATGAAATTGTGCAGGAAGTCTCTTCCTATCTGAAGAAGGTTGGTTACAACCCTGACAAAATTCCTTTTGTCCCCATCTCTGGTTTTGAGGGTGACAACATGATTGAGAGGTCCACCAACCTCGATATGATTACACAGCCCAAGAGGCCATCAGACAAGCCTCCTCTTCTCCACATTCTTGATAACACCAACAGCAACAGTTTGACGCATTTATTAGAGAAAAGGTCCAAAGGCAGCTCCTGTCAAAGCTGATGCTCAGCAGGCTGTACCACCTATTGAAGTGCCAGCACTATCCTTGCACATGGGGGGCACCCACTCATTTCTTTATTGTTTTCTTTTACTCACCCATGTGACCCACGATGCAACCTATACTTTTTCTTTTCTTTACACTCTTGTTCCCCACTTTCTTTATTATATATATATATATATATATATATCTTTTTATTATATTATATTAAAAAAAAAAAAAAAAAAAATCTTCATCTCTCCTCCGTTTGATTTCCAACTCCATTATTTTTATTTTTATTTATTTTCTCCAAACCACTTTCCTTATTTCCTCCATCTTTCATTTTTTGATTTCAAATATATTTTTATTATTTTTTCTTTATTTTTCTTTCACATTCTTTTTAATCTTTTTTCAATTCCCTTCATACCATATAGCTTTGCACACCAAATCATATTTTATTCATCTCAGGGATCAACCCCGATCACAATTTTACACCAAAAAAAAAAAAAAAAAAAACCAACAAACAAACAAACCACCACAACACACCCGCACCCACAGTGGGATTTTTCTTCTCTACTCTGCTGCAGGTCTCTTCTTCTTGCTTTTCTCTTGGGTGTCCCTTACCGGCGCTGCCTCCATACTACCCACTCCACCGAGCACGTTCACTCCACCCTGCTCCTCCACTACAGCATATGGTGGACCTCCAAATCGGAACATCACGGTAGCCTTCCGCTTCAGCTCCTTGTTTTCCGCCTTCAGCACACTTATCTCTGCTCGCGCATCCTTATACATGCGCTGGAGCAGCGCCAATTGGCCATTTCAATGCTGCACCTCATTTGTCCTACTCTGCAGCCGGTGCGACAAGTTTGTGACTGCCGTCATCGTCTCCACACAGGACTTCAAAGTATCCTGATTGGCTTCAATGTCAGTTTGCACTGCCATTTTTTGCTCCACAGACCGCATAGGAAAGTTCAACGGAGCAAACCCTGGGGCGTTTGGTTGAGGTTCACTGGCCCCCGCACCAGTTATCTCTCTTGTTGACTCGTTAAGGTCTGGAAAGAGAGTGAGCAGACCACGGGAAGACGAAGCCATTTTCTGGACAACAGAGTGTTACAGAGTGTCTCTCTCAGAAATCTCTCTCAGAAAACAGAGTGTTACAGAGTATCTCTCTCAGAAATCTCTCTCAGACAACAGAGTGTTACAGAGTATCTCTCTCAGAAACCAGAGTGTTACAGAGTATCTCTCTCAGAAATCTCTCTCAGAAAACGAAGAGTTTTTCAGAGTTTTTCTAGCAGGTTTTTGTCTCTGCTTCCAAGCCTCAGCCTCCGCTTCGGTTTATAAAGACCATGACAAAGAGGCCGACACGCGTTCTGTCGATCACGTGCATCGCCGCGTGTCTGGCGCACCTTTTGATGGCACGCCTTTTTATGGATTGGGTCTTTTATTTTTATGTATTTTCTTGTTTTGTAACTCTCTCCAAACTCAAGTTGGTTAGTTCCTATCCCCCTTGAGTTTGCGGGGGCTGTTAAAACCTATCACCTACTTCACCCACTTAAACCTACTCCACTAAACCTAACCCACTACACCACTACCACCTCACCTACTCCACTAAACCTAACCCAATACACCACTACCACCTCCACTTCACCTACTCCTTAATACAACATTAGGAATCATGAATCATTGTAATATATATAACATTATATCAATCAATAATACAATTCTCTATTTCTCTTTATACATTAAATTTTCTACAATTTATTTTCTTCTATGCAGGTTACTGATGCAGAAGTGATCCTAAGATCACTCATCTCGATTAATGTGAAAGACAAAAGTTGTGATCTTTTCAAAATGTACATTTTCTTGGTTCTTACTGAGAACTGGCTTTTATCTAACCCCATGCTAGAAGACAAATCAGTGATATACGAAATGTGGGGTGTTTATCTGCGCAACTGCTCTTGTCAGATCACCAGCACGGATTTGAGGTCTTATGCATCAAAGGTGTGAAATTTAACTCCCCTTTCATCTCTTTATACTCTGGTGATTCGTTTATGAAACAATTTTGCCTTGCAGGTCCGTAGTAAAGCTTCGTATCTTCTTCAAGGCCAACAACAAGTGATTGCTTTTAAGTATGTACTCTCCTAACCCGTTGCATACTTGAAATATTCCAATTATGTCTCAGGCTGATCAACTTGGTCATGTCTGCCGTTGCTGCTGCTCTCCATCTACTTATGAAACTCGGGTGAACTGCCTCATTTGGTTAAGCCAAGCCTAGGGAAAATCAGCTTATTCGTCTTGTTAGGACTTTTTTTCTTTTTCTTTTTTTAATTTATTGATTTTCATTTTTATTTTAAGGTCCTCAAGCCTTGAAGAACCCCCCTTTTTTTTTTTTTTTAATTTAAAGAACAAAATTGAAGAAAAAATAAGAAGTTCTAATGATGGAAATAAGTGAACTTTTGCCAAAAAAAATTAGTTTTATTTTCACAATTTTACTTGTACAAAAACCAATTACAGAATTGATGCAACCCTCTCACATGGGTATAGAACCTACAAAAAGATGGGATGAGGATTGTGTCTTGTTTAGTGATTGGCTTATGTGTTTCTAAACTTTTTCTTATTTTTTATTTGCATTTTTTTCAAATTGATCTATTTATTTAATTTATTTTAGGTTCTTCAAAGACAAATTTGAAAAAAAAAGTCATTATAAGACAAAAATTAACCAGTTTTTTCTCAAGTCGTAGTAAAGTTTGCTGTACTGGGGAGTGGACTAGTTTATTGCTTATTCATGATCATAGTTTTGACATATTCATTGTAATTCAATTACAGCAGTTGCACTGCAACTTTCATTATATTAACAATGCTTCGCCGCATAAAGTATATACTTGAAATAGTCAAAATATTATCTGACTAGAGTCCCTAACATTTGAGAATTGCAGGGTAGTTTGAACGGGAAGTAGTTCAAAACCTGCAACATCAGACCTAGTGTGGAACTTCTACTCGAGTCGACTCCTTTTTGTCAAGTTGCAGAAATGAGACATGTAAAGTTCAGCTGGTTGAAGTTCTTGTTAAATGGCATGTTGTTCAGTCATTTTTTGTGTTGCAAATGATTGTTCTTTGCTGGATATGTATGCCTTAACTCTAGAGATGATGTTTATGCTACTCATATGTATAGTTAGTGAACTTTATTAATCCAATAGTTCTTACCTAGATTCATTTCTATGCTTTTCCAAAGATGATTATTGAGATATAATGCTGACTTGTAATTCTATACAAATAAATTTTACAATTTCTTTTTTTATACACGAGTTGTCCCTATCATATTATTGAAGCAACGGGGAAAATGAATTTACTTTTTCTATAGGCATGTTTGAAGCTAAAATTTGAAAATTTGAACTAAATTTGAAATTTTCTTAGAAATTAATCTTTTGCAAAAGAATCACATTAAACATAGCACTTTTAAAAAATTGAAATTATTTTATTCTTATGTTATAATAGGATTATTGTCATTTTGTTTATTACGGACTCTAATTAGAAAAATGTTAGAAAAATGTTGGGAGATAAAAAAAAAACATATTTAGCCTCTGTTTGGAAAGTAGGTTGATTTTTTGGCTTTTTTTGTTATTTGAGCTTGGGTTCAAAAGCTTGGTTTGGGAAGGATTTTTTGATTTTTTGACTTTTTTTGTAGAATGTAATGATTATGGGTTAGATGTGATGTTTTGTCTGTTGTGGCTCAAATAGCCTATTCTGTCTTTTGTGGCTCAAAGAGCCAAAAGAGTCCAAATGAGCTCTTCCCAAACGACACCTAATTATGTTTTTAAAAATATTAGTAACCAAGTTTTCTTATGACTTTTTGTTTGCTAATTAATGTGATATAAGTGCAATGAATTTTACATAAATCTCACTGATATTTAACAATTTTTAAATTTTTTTGCATCAAGTAATAAAATAAATAAATAAAAAATTGACGTACTTTTTCGGGATAAGAAATCCATGACAGGAACATGGATTCCATTTCAAAACAACCAAACAGACCCTGTGTTGGTGGTTCAGATTCAAAATCACGTCCGGTAACGTCTTAATATTTAAAATCAGGTTCGGTGTTTTATTTTTGCACTTTTGTTTCGCTTCACTTTGCTTCGGTGAGCCGTTAGACTTCCGAACCTCTGCCGAATCTGCTTTTCCTTTTACTTCCCTCTTTGGCTCGTTCTCCTTCCCTTCGATTCTCAAACGCAGAAACTCTCAGAGACAAAAATTAGGGTTTTGATTCTGTCTTCTTTAATAGTCAGTACTTTTATCTCTTTATATTTTGAATAATTCACAGTGCATTCTTCTATAAACCCTAGATTTTTTTTCGTCTAGGGTTTGTATTTGAATCTCATCTCTTAGGGTTAGGTATTTAGGGATTTGAAGGACTATGAAAGGGAATAGAATGGCAAAGAGGTCTTCTTTTGGAAGCATTGTGAGGAAGAGACTGTCTGATATTACCAATTCAATTCCACAGCCCAAATCCCCTATCCCTCATAAGAAGGTCTCGCCGCCAGATTCCTCGGCTAAGGAATGCATTGATCATCTTGTCAAGGTATAATCCTTGTGGGTTTACTTCAATTTTTATGTAGATTAATTTTACATGTATTCCCTACACTATCGTCATTTTTTCTTTCATTTATTTAGTCCTAAATTTTCTGATTTCACTTCGCGTGATGCAATTGGGGACGATTGTACAGATCTATTTAGTCTTAAAGTCTCTGATTTCAGTTCATGTAGTCCAATTGAAGGTTGATTTGATAGACAAAAAGGGTTCTTTCAAATTTTGAATAATTTAAACCATACAATGCTTTTTTTTTTTTTTTAATTTTATTTTTTGGCACAAGATAGCAGTTAGTATGTTAGTAGTTAGATTATAACACAAGCCAACGTCTCTACATAGACTCAAACTTGAAACTTCACCTCACTTGCCTAACCTCACCTCACTCACCTTGGCACATGAGTGTGCTCTCCATGACCACTTGAGCAATTGCCCGGGGTCAATTTAAACCATACTATGAACCACTCGTTTTTCTTACTATTTCGAACAAATTACACCCCCACAACCATGGGTGTTTGGTTGTATGGCTAAAATGTTTAAATTTTAAAATGACTTTTTTGACAATTAAATTGTGCTTCAACGTGAACCATTAATAATTTATACAATCGTCTCCAATTATATGCTACATGAACTGAAATCAGAAACTTTAGGGACATGAAATTGACAGTTTAGGGAAGAAATAGAAAAAAATGGTGATAGTTTAGGGGATAAAACCTAAGAAGCACGAACACTTCTAAAAAGGTGGCGTATCCATGTCATGTCCGTGTCGGACACCGACACTCATCAGAAACTCTCCCAACATGTGTCCGACACTCATCCAAACGTGTCCTAGCTTTTTATAAAGAATTTAGAATTTGGACACTCTTCGGACACTCTTTGGACACTTGAAAGACATGTGTGTCCATTGACTAGACACACGAAACTAATTATAGGTTTGAACAAAACAACTTAGAATAAGATGATAAAAGAAAAATAATGTCAATTTATAAAAATTAGTATTATATTGTATTTATTTATTGTCTTAGAATGACGTGTTCATATATATGACATACAATAAATATATAAAATTATATATTCTGTGCGTATCACCCACGTATTGTGTCCTACATTTTTTGAAAATTGCCGTGTCTGCATGTCTATGTTGTGTCACGTATCCGTGTCCGTGCTTCTTTGGATAAAAGTGAAATTAACCCTTTTATGTATGTTGTCTTCTTGGCATGATCAATTACCTTACTTGGTTGTTCTTGTATTGATATATGAACCAGGAAAACATAGCACTGGCAAAACTCGTTGCAGACAAGAAGTATGTTTTTTTTTTTTTTATTCGTTATTTTGGACTTCAAGTTCTTTTTCTTTTTTTCTTTCCTTGTATGTTTATCAGAGGGTTTCTTTATATTTGGTTCAACAGTCAAATCATTGAATTTACTGGGATAGAGTTGCAGAAGATGCGAATTAATCTTCAGAAAATGCAGCTGCAGAATTGGAACCTTGCTCAATCCAATAGCCATATATTAGCGGTTTGTTTTTGCTTTAATTTCAGTTTATAGTCTTCTTTTTCAAAATTCATGCATAATATTTTTTTTCTGATATTGAATGTATTGCATTAATTTTTCAGGAGATTAATTTATGTAAAGAAAAGGTAAGCTTATTCTGAACGCTTCTCACATTGGGAATTTCCAAGCCCATTTGTTCATCAAGTGCTATCGACTGATTTGGTAATGCTCATCACAGCTAAAGGCACTTCAGCACGATAACGTGTGCAAGGATGCGCTGCTTAAATCAAAAAATTTGGAACTGGGGGTTAGCTTTCATTTTCTAATCTATAAATGATATGATCTGCAAATTTGGAGTTTCACATGCATTACAAACTTGGTACTTAAGATTATTCCTTATGCACTAGTTTCTAGAGAAGTTATCTTAGATGGAGGATATGATTTTTCTTGCCAATTTCCAGTCCTAGAACATAAGATGTGAATACTGCTCTGAATTAAATATTCAGTGGGAAACTAGGGTGTTGTTTGATAGTACTGAAAACCAAAAATTGAAAGTTCAAAATTAAGTCAGTCTGAAAGCTGAATGCTGGAATTTTTAATCTAAAAAATTGTTTGGTATGTACTAAAACTTACATTCTGAATTCAATCAAGCTGTTTGATATGTACAACAAACTAAAGTTTGAAAATTATAGTAATTTTCCACATCTTCATATTGTGGTTATGGGTTGGTAGTAGAGATGCCCATGAATTGTTTGGTTTGGGTTAATACTAATCTCATAACCGAACCAAATCATGTTATGTTCCAAGGTTTTGGACACAGGATTGAACCAATCCTTCACAGGAACCGAACCAAACCAATCCAATAATGTAGCTCAGGTTTGTTTGGGTTAGACACATTGTTCCATCATACTTACACATGTGAATCATTACTTTATGAAAACACAACCTCAACTACAATCTTATATTACCAAAAATTTATAAATAAATAAATCAAAAATAAATGAGTGCAACAAACAAATATCTTGAACAGGTCAGAAAATATTTCTATAAAACTTATAAGTCATGTTGGGCAATATAATTTTACTTACCTTATAGTTGATAGTGATGTGGCGGTAGCGGTGGTGGTAGCGCTTAGACGGTGGTGGTTGTGCAGTAGTGGCGGGTGGTGGAGTGGTTGTGGTTTAGACTGTTGAATTCTGAGATGACAAACCATCTTTGATTTTGCAGGGGAAAGCAAAGACGAACAGTCAAAAAAACTGCTCTCAGGTGTTCTACTGAACTTCTCTTGAGTTGTCTGCTATTTTGTTAGAATCATTCTCATTTCTGTCTCCTAGGTTGGCTCAAAGGAAGGGGAGGAGGCAGTTGATGAACTTACATCTAATGATAATAGTAAACTTTGTGAAGGCCAGAGAAGGCGCCCAACAAGAAGTCAATGTAAATTTGGATCCTCAAATAGTTAGTTCATTTGAATATTTTTTGATGTCTTTTTCTTTTTATCTATTTTTTTTCTTTTTATCTAATGATGATAGCATTTATGCTTGCAGCGATGGGCCCTTCGACTACATCTAAACAAGTTGCAGAAAAGGAGACATCTGAAAGCAAAAGGTTGGTTTACACATCTTCTATTATAATAGAAAAATGCGGATTTCATTCATAAAATGGGTTCCATGAGCTATGCAAACCTGTGTTGCGGTTATAAGTTTGCTCTCGTAGACATTGTACATGCAAGGTGCAACAAAAAATCAACCAAGGTTCAAAAATATCACACTTCACAGCTTATAACAATGGGGAGAAACAAAGATCAAATTAAGACAATTGAACAAATCTTCACTGTGAGAGATAAATAGTACAAGAACAAATTGGAGTTTGAACACAAACCCAAAGAACACACACTCTCTCTTCCTATCTCTCTCCCCTTTACATCTTACCCACACTCATTAGAAACAACTTGTGCATAACAAGTTTAGGTGAAATAACAAAATACAATGAATGTGAAACCCTAGCTGTATGAACAAAAAATAAAGGTGCACAATTCTCCAATAGCCTTCTTGGGAATTCGAACCAACTACATTGGAAATTTTAACCATCCCAACAATAACTATCACGAGATGCATCTCTAATCCTTAAAAGCATGCAAGTTATGGTTTTCTTTTCATATTTTTAATTTTTTTTTTAGCATGTGCATGTGTGTAATTGTTTCTTAAAGCGACTTTCAATATAATTAAAAGCATGTCACTTGCGCCTTTTGTTCAGACGTTGTTTGAGAAGACAATCTGCTAGGTTTAGATACCAACAGCATGAACCTAATGAGGACCTGTTTGAGATAGAAGATGCGAAATTTCTACTTGCTCCGACTCCATTTGGTTCACCTATCAGAAAAGAAGAGAACGATGAAAATTGTGCCCCAGCAGGATCTGACGCTCGAGAATCACAAAGAACGTCTCTAGGCAGACCAATGCGGAGAGCAGTTCAGAAGGTTCAGTCCTACAAGGAAACTCCTCTGAATATCAAAATGCGGAGGTCAGGATGAGCTTACTCCATTGTTACTTAATCGTTGGGATCCATGGACTGACTCGGTCATCCTTTTGTGTTCTTGTTTTGCTAATATTATTGTTTTTGTAGATTATGGAATCTCTTCTTAATTTATTTGGGTATTATTTGTCAAGTTTCTGTAAAAACACAACTGATTTATTAGGCTTCTGCGGAATGCTACTTTTGTTGATCCGAAGTACTTAACACGATTAACCATTTACTAAGAGAAACCTTGTATGATTGACTGATTTGTTTTTTTTGATAACAAAACTTTCATTGGTATGATGAATTTTGATCAAAACCCAATAACTGATTTTTATTAATTTTTTATTTTTTATTTTCCCGCTCTAAATTTTGCCTATCTTCATCCAAATTCAAGTACCTTTTTAGTAAAATAGTGATATTTCAGTAAAATATTCGATTTGATCACTTTCCTTTATTTTTAAATGTCCAATTTTATATTAATATTCAAGAAATACTTTTCAATTAAAAATAAAATAAAATATGTTATGGTCACGTAGAATTGCCATTCTATACTTTTATTAGTAATAAAAACAAAACAAAAAAAAATCAAAAATCAAAAGAGCTTGTGAAGGTGTCACATGTGGTGGGGCATAAGCATACGATGAAGTATAAGAGAGTCCCACTTTAAATTAATATAAAAGTAAACTAAATTTTATAAAAAAAAATATTCATTAATTATTGTATAATATATATGGTTATTATGTTTGCCAAAGTGATCTTATAATGATTTTTCTTGTCTATTCTTTTTGCTTGTGAGGATGACTTCTTCAGGATTTTTTTTTTTTTTTTTTTTTTTACACTCAATACATATTTAGGGATGGGATTAGTGTCATGTGGATCTTATCCTATCTTTAAAAAAATCATTAATAACCTTAATAACTATAATTATAATTATTGCTCTTTTCATACCTTGTCTCTACTATTATTATAACTGTTATTTCATCCCATGCTTTGGTTGTTATCTTTTATTCAATAATGTTAAGAATACCGATAAATGTATCGATAAAAATATAAATTAGACATAATATTATGTAGATCCCACATTAAGTGATGAAACCCATGTGCAATTATATACATAGCCGTTGGGAGTTATTACTTGATAAATTGGTAACTTAGTGCTTTTTGGTCATAATTTTATATACTGATTATTTTTCTCGCTATATCCACTTAAAAGACGGGATTTGATAAATCAATGTGGTAACAACACATTTGATAGTACCATTCCAAATTTCCTAGTTTGAAATTGATTTTTGAGTAAAAGATTGTTTGTAATTGTCTCATATAAAGTTTGAAAAGTTAAGATGAATGTTTAGAAAGTTTTACTTAAAAATGAACCTGTTCTAGATGTTTAGAAAGTATTAGCTAATTTTTTTTTTTAAGTTTTACCATGAAATTTTTAATTCAATAATGAATGGAGCAGAAGCATCTAGTTGAACTTGATACACAATGGATAGAGATTTAAGAGAAAAATATAAAATTACCACATCGATGGACCCAATTTCTTTTTTCCCTTAGATTGTGCTTTATTTAGGTTTTTCTGTCCTTAGGTGAACATGGTTATGGCCTAGTTGTGCCGGGTTATTTTGAAATGATGATTAAAAGTCATATTTCAACTTTTAATCCATTTTGAATTACATTATCTCATATATTTTTTACATATTTTTTCAAAAGAAAAAAAAACCAAAAAAACCAAAAAATTAGTTTTTAATCATCTTTTTAAAATATAAAATCAAACGTAACATAGTTAATCAACATAATAAAATTTCAAAAATGATGTCAAGATAAGTTGTTTCATCCCTATAATATTAATCCTATATATGCAAGCTTATGTGATGATGTGAGTTTGAAATCTCATTTTGATCCTGACCATCAACTGCTGACTACCTCGATAAATATGGGTCGGAGATTTCATTTTCGATAAATTCCCAAAAAACAAAAAAAAGGTTTAGTAAATGTAAGATCTTATAATATTTACCAAGATGGTCATTAAAGGTGTAATAATAGCCTGGTCCAGTCAGGCTGGGCCAACGGGCCGGGCCGAGGCCCAAAATAGAAGGCATAGGTCCAAGGTAGTAGGATGGGCTCGAGTCTGGGCTTAACCGGGCCGAAACGGGCGGGGCCGAAAAGGGTTTTGGGCAGGTTTCGGGCCGCCCAGGAATTTCGGACCATTTTTATAGGCCTAATGGTCACTTGTAATTGTTAAGACTAAAAATCAATTGAGGATTATTGAATAATTACACCTAGACAACATAGGAGTACATATAGGAAATTGCACGCACAAGACTTTCTGTCTTTAAATTTTTGTCTTTTGTTTTGGTACACTTTTATTTATTTGATTATATAAGAGTCTCAAATTATGTATTCAATAATTAAGATTTTTTTTTTTTTTTTTGTTTCTTCTCTGGAAAGTGAGGGGAAAGAAGAGATAAGAACAAAATGCATTTCATGCAAAGAAAAAATAACAGAACAGAACAGAAAAGAAAAGAGAAGAAATTAAAAAGTCATTTAAACTAAGAAAATGCCAAGAAGAATAGAAAAGTCAGTTTTAACAAGGTAGCAGCCTCACATTTAGACCAGACCACCGTTCATGTTCAATACAATCCTCTAATAATTATTAGGATTAATTGGTAATAATCACTTAATGAATATCACTTTACGCTCTTAATTTTAAAATTTTACATTTAGATCTTGCAACTATTAAAATTATTTCTTTGTACAATTTTTAATAGTTGACAAGTCTAAATGCATGGCTTAAAAATTGAAAGGGGCAAGTGATATTTAATAATAGCTAAATGGAGTAAACTATAATTAACCCAAATTATTAATAAAATACCATTATGTAAAAAAAGTTAAATTATTTCCGACCGATACTGAACTATTAGAGATTTGTATAAGAGGGTTATATTTAATTTTATGAATGATTTCTGTATAAATAAAAGTACTATTAATAATTTATTAAGAGACTAAACAGAAGAAATAGATTGAATATTTTGTAAATACAAAGACAAAATTAAATATTTTATTATTTTTTACTACAAAAATAATAGAAGTAAATTATTTTAACCCATAAAATGTACTATCTAATAAATTATAAAATAAGATTCTCATTATATATAACTCAAAAATTGTATAAAATAATTAAGATAAATATGAAGAAATAGCTTGTAAAAATGTATTAAATTGCTAAATTTTTTTAAAAACTTTATACCGCGTTTGGCGCTGATTGGGTATTGGTGGGGCGGGTAGAGTGTGCGTTGAGCCACCGACTCTGTACAAGGAAAGACTGACTTTGAGACTGACCTACAAAACTATCATATAGGGATACATACGTACGTGCATACAAAGTGTTTGGTGCAGTTTAAAAGTTGCTTATTTTAATTTTTAGTTTAATTTAAATTATTTTAATGTGTTTGGTTTAACTTAACAATGCAGCTTATAGCTTTTTGTAAATCAGAAATCAGCTTATTCTTTAAGTGAGGCAGAAGATGCTTAATTTATAAGTCAGAAATCAACTTATGTTCATACTTATAAGCTATAAACTGTTAAGGCATAAGTTATAAGCATTTTCCCACAGCTCTACCAAACAGGGCCAAAGGGCATTGGATTTACAACATTGATTCAGTTAATTAATTTTAATATTTTAATGGAACACTAATGATAGGATAAAAAAATAATAATAAAAAAAAAAAGATCAAAACATTACATCTACTACCAACTGATTAGAGTTGATTTTAGAATTAAATCTCAAACACATTTTTCTAATTAGGGCTTAGCTTTTTGGCCGTTTATGCTTTTTTCCAACCCCTCCAAGATTAAAAAAATAAAAACTTTATTCTGGCACCGTTTGGGAAGGTGGGTTGGAGGCTTTTTTGGCTATTTTAACCACAAAAAACAAAATAGGCTATTTTAACCATAACAAACAAAACATCACATCCAACCCATAATCATTACATTCTTCTCTCACAAAAAAATTCAAAAAAGCCAAAAAGCCAAAAAGTCCTTCCCAAACCAAGCTTTTAAGCCCAGGCTAAAATAGCCAAAAAAGCCAAAAAGCCAAAAAGCCAACCCACTTCCCAAACGGAGGCTCTGTAATCTGTACCACCACATTAGGTTATGATCTATTAAGGGGTGTTTTGGAACTTGGCTTAGAGGTAAAAATTAAAAGTTGACTTTTTTATATTTAAAGACAGTTGAAAAGTTAGTTTTTAGTCACTGATGAAATTATAATTCTATTCTTCATGAGTCAAAATATGTTACATGAGTAAAGTTGTAAATATTTTAAATTGAATTTGAGTAGTTTGGTTATTTTATTGTGATTTGATATCATAAATAAATATTAATCAAAAAAGTAAAAAGTAACTTTTTATCAACTTTTAAGATCATTTGTCAAAAAAGCTAAAAGTTTGATTAAAATTAAAAAAAAATCACTTTTTACCGTCTTCCTAAAATATGTCTAAGAGTTCGTTTGTAATGTGAGTTGACTTTTAACTTTTTAACTATTATAGGGGTCTTTTGGGAACAAGTTGAAAAAGCTAATTTTTTGGCATTTTAGTTTTTTTACACAAAAAAGTCAGTTTTTTTGTCAAAAAATTAAAAAGTCAGTTTTTTATCAATTTTCCAAAGCATCACTTAGTCTGAGACTAAAAAATCTTGTTGGAAATAGATTTTTTTGACTTTTTTAATTTTTGTAAGAAAAAAAAATAAAATAATTATGAGTTAGATATGATATTTTATAATATTTAATTAAAATAGTCCGGATATATATCCCAAACGGCGCCTAAATTAAAACTCAAAATCTCACTTTTTCTTACGTCTTCAAAAAAATAGATACCAACAAAACTTCATTTGGGCAGATTTACAAGGTTCATTTTGTTGACTTATTTAATTAAAAATATTAAGTTGTTGTTTGGTAAATTAATATATTTTTTTGTCTAAATAAACATAAAAAGATAAAATAAATTAATAAAATAAAATATCACATTTAAACTATAATTATTTTTTTTTTTCTTTATAATCATCATATTCAAATAAAAAAATAAAAAATTCTTTCTAAACAAAACTATTTTTACCAAGTTAAATTAATTAAAAAACTAAAAAATTATGCTAAATTAACTTCTCCCAAACCAAGACAAGTCGCATCTGACAAAGACAATTCTCGGTTTAAAAAATTCCAAGTAGACTCGCGAAATCCTATATTTCTTTTTTGAAGTGATTGACCTTAATTTATCAATTTTTCCACATACACATAATTTGATAAGAAAAATGTTTAGGAGCACTAATTAGTGCTCCCACTAATTAGGTGGCAGTGAGTTTCGTCATTAATGATATGATGTTTTGGTCTTGGAGTTATATTTTTTTTTTTTTTTTTTACTTTTTTAATACATTAGTGCTATTAGTAGTGATGTTTTTAGTGGGATGAATCATTGTTGATTTGATAATTGGGTCTGATATAATTTTCTCACATAAAATGATATTGAGCTAGACATAATCAAAATTGACGTGATGAGAGTAGTCGGACTTACCCATTCAGTGTAATTATTGTGTTTAAATTTTATATTTTAACGGATTTTTATTTTAAGTTTTGTCTAGTCAACAGATTGATATGAATAAAGTTTATTTAAAAAAATTAAAATCACAAGCCACTCATAAGCCTAAATCTTACAGGCAAAAATCAAACTGAATTGGACTACATATTTTTCGTTACACTTATATTATTAAGTTCTACATATTTTTCATTCATATATTTTTAATATTTTCATTAGTTATTTTTCTTATTTACTTCTCAACATAATTCATGTATTTTGATTTTATTTTATATTTTTATTTTTTCACATTTCATATAATCAAAAAAATAATAAAGTAACATATAATACCTATAATACCTATAAGTGGAGGGGAGAAAAAAGAAAGAAAAAAATAATAATTTAAACATGAGAACAAAAAAAATTAAATTAAAAATTAGACCAAAAAAATCAAACTAAATATTAGATTTACCTATGCGGCCTCTTACGGACCGGGTTTATGGACGGGTTCAGGTTACAAACATTTATTCAAAATCTTAAATAATCTTTTATAAGTTAGGACGGATTAAGTACTCAAGCGGGTTGAGATGTACCCAAAGTCACGTGGATCGAGCCGAGTAATACCAGATTTTTTTTGTCTACATGCCATTTGAAAACCCTTAATTGGAAGGGTTGGGCTTCCCTTTGGTGTGTAATCAGACTGGAGGGTATCATTGGCCCTATGGGGCATACTTTGGGTTTCGTTTCGATAATCCGAACGTTTAATATGTAGAACTCGTCGAGTACTATATACTTGTAATAATTCATATTGGTCAGATATCGATAACTATCTTATCAGATCAGATTTCTATCAATCGTTTATTTTTTTACAGTCTATTTTTTTTATATAAAACTGATTTGATTATATAACTATTAACATCTGATTAATGTGATTTTTAACAAACATATAGTATTCGACGAGTTTTACATATTGAACGATTTAGATTATCGAAATGAAACTCGTGATGAACCTCCATAAACCCAACAATACTTTAAAATCCATGATCGGATCGAAAGAAAGCCAACCCTAATCGGAGTCACGGACTACAAAAGACTGAAAAAAAAAAGATAGATACTATTGGAATAAGATATGACATCAGCACACACTGTATCATTTATTATACTCACTTATAAAATTGTTCATTATATAATTAATTTAAAACATGACAGAGCAAATTACTAATAGAGCAAATTACTAATAAATTTTAATAGTTAAATTTAATTTTTATTAAATTTTATTAAAATTAAATTTTAATAAAATTATCATTAAAAATAATTTTTCTGACGATTTTTTTTATATCATCAGAAATTGGTGACTTTTTTTGTCACGATTTTTATAAAGTGTCACTAAAACTTATCATTAGTGACTTTTTTATGATAAATTTTTTAAACTATTGTTGAAAGTCGAAAATTAGTGATTTTTTGTAATAATTTTTTTAAATTATCGTTAATACTTATAATTAGTGATATTTTTTTGTAATAATTTTTAAATTATCATTAAAAATTAGTTATTAATAATATTTTTTAATAATATTTAATAAAAAATATCATTAATTATTATAAAACTTATTAGATAATAAATTCAAAGATACGGTGAATTATCGAATAATTACCGAAGAACAGAGGCGAAATGAAAAAAGAAAAAAGGAAAAAAAAAAGCTGCTACTGCTAAAGAAAAAGTACCAACCACCCGTCCTTAAAAGGGGCATGACAACCACCACTTAGAAGCATCCACATCTCCCCTTCTCTCTCTGTCTCTCTCCCTCTCTACCCCTCTCTCTCAATTGCCGAGGAAGCATGGACAATCAATGCAGTCCTCTTCTCACTTGGGCTTACTATTCCCAGGGAAAGGTACATATCTCTTCTTCTTCTTCTTCTACTTCTCAACATACATAAATCTACCCAAAAATTCTACCCAATCATTGAAAAATTAATCTGAAATGCAAGTGTATGGTGTAAAGTAGTTTTTTTGGTAAATTTTATGAGTATGTAGTGCTGTTGCTTTGCATTGGACTCCATTGGGTTCCCCATTTCTTTACAAATTGAGAGCTAATGTTTGTTGATTTTGGTGAAAACAGAGCATGGATGAGCTAAGACAGTCTCTTTTACTCACAACTCTGGAGCTAGAAACAACTCGGCTTAAAGCTCAAGAAGAGCTAAAAATGAGAGACGAACAATTGAATCATCTCAAGTCTCTGCTCTCCGAAGCAATCAGAGAAAGAGACGAAGCTCAAGACAAATGTCACAAACTCTTCTTAGATCAACTCTTAGCTCCAATTTCTGGAATTTCAAGCATTGAAGACGAACCCAGAAGAGGATTAGACTCCAACAATGGCTTTTCATCTTCAGATTGCGAAGAAAGCATCATTTCACCACCGCCACCAGCAATTCCATTCGTGTCTGACAAGCCTTTGCCAGAACAGGGGAAGCTGTTGCAGGCAGTGATGAAAGCAGGGCCACTGCTTCAGACCCTCCTGCTTGCAGGGCCACTGCCGGAGTGGCGCCACCCTCCGCCGCCGCTGGACTCCTATCAGATTCCGCCGCCGCCGCCGCAACTCCTCCACCGAGAGCCTTCCCTAGACACTGGTTCTTGTGAGGACAAAACTAATAGGAAAAGGGTTTTCTGTGAAGGCTCTGATTCTTTAAATGAGACTAGTAAGTACCCAAGATTTGTCCATCATTGACTACCCACTGTTAGTGATCCACGGAGTTACAGAATTATACTTAGCATTTCTTTGTAGTAATTGAATTTAGTGAGGGAGTTATTGTGAGTTGGGTATTCAAACTAATCTAAGTACTTGTACAGATATCTGTTTCAGAAAAGTTGTTCTGTTTTTTTTTTTCTTTTCACCTAGGGCTTGTTTGATTTTTTTATTTGTAATACCATATTTTATATTTACAAATTGTCTTAGATATGAATGATATGAAAGATTCATTTCCTCCCTACTTAAAAGGATTTTCTATTGAAAAAGTTTTTCCTTTTTTATTTGAAGATGGGCATGTATGGAAGAGCAGAACTTAGAATAAGGATCGTTAAATTGACCGTTAACATACTTATTATGCTTGTCAGATGGGTCTAAACAACCGAACTATCTCATGATTTCTTCTGATTAACTACATGTTTTAGTAAGTCATTCGGAAGCGCTTTATATTAAGGGAAACTTCTTGATCCATCTAATTTTTTTTTGAAAAATGTTTGGGAGTTTTAAATCGGGAGCACTAAAGGAGCTCTAGAGAGTAGGTCCCACTGACTGATGTGATGTTTTGACCTTAAGTTTTTTTTTTTCTTTTTTTTTTGAATTTTCACCTCATTAGTGGTCCATTAATGCTCTCAAATTAGTGGGATGTATCATTATTGTTTTTTTTTATGTATCCACGCCAATCTCTTTAAATTTTTAGTTAAATTAGAACTAAAAAAGTTATTTTTCTATTTTAGCTAATCACCTCACTGCATCAAACTATCTATTCTAACTCAATCCTATTAAAATATTTGTTATTATTTTTTTAAGCTGTCGGCCAAACAATTCTAATATTCTTTTGTAAAAGGTAAAATTCGAAGAAATGTAAAAAAAAAAATGCCGTTGACCGGTTGACCGGCCGGACTTCTGGGTGGACATTCGGTAACACACAAGTAGCGATGAACAGTGCCTCGCTTGTTGTAATGAGTTACTGTAGCAATCATAAATTTTAACGAGCTACAAGCGAGTTTGATGCAGTTAATTTTTTGAAGTTTATTAGCTAAAAAATGATTTTGAAGAACTTGATGAGGATGCTCTTATGACCTTGAAGGTTGAGTATTCTGGCTTATTTTGGTAATTGAGAAAAAAATCAACTTGTTAATTTATTAACTTATTTAAATTATACCATCTCTATATTTTTTTTCATATATTTTTTTAAAAATAGCCCATAAGCCCAAAAAAACTACTTCCCAAAATACGACTCAATTGGAAAGGTGGTGTTGAGTTTAGTGGGTCTACCTCGTAACTTATCCCTACACTACTAATTTAAATTCATCATGTATGGATTTTTTTTTTAAATGAATATAATTTAATTATATAATTATCGATATTTGATCATCTTAATTTTTTTGTATAAATGTTTTTCCTAACAAAATTAATAAAATGAATAATTTGAATCGCTAAAATAAGTCTCGAGATGATTACAGTATGTGCAATAATAGTTGAATGGTTAACTCATTTTTCACAACACATTTGTTCAAGTTGATATTAAAATTTTCTTTTGCATAATTTATCTTTATTATTAAAATTATAAGATCAACGATTTAGATTATCGTCATGTCTATATGAAAACATCAAAACTCAACTTTCTTTAGATTTTGTTTGGGAAGTTGGATTTATAATAAAAAAATCACTATAAATTATCATATCACTCTCTCTACTTTCTATACATATTTTTTTAAAAAAAATTAATTAAAATAATCAATTCTCAAACAGTACTTGGTATCAAAGGGCTTTGGCCTCATTTGGAAACTTCTATTTTGGCTAAAATAGTTAATAATGATTTAAAAAAAATTAAAATAGTCAATAAAATAAAATGTCACTTCTTACAAATTAATTAATCACTCTTTCACTTATAACCACTTCTTCAATTAAAAAAAATCCAAAAACCATTCTATATATATATATACATATATTATCTCATAAAATAGCCAAAAATAACTAAAATAGTCAAATTTTCAAACAAAGCCTTGGTATCGAGTTGTTGAGATTGGGGGAGATGCGTATGGCCAACAACCAGAAGGTCGAGGAGCCCTACATGTCGATTTAAGAGAGTGGACCACAAATCAGAATTAGTGTCTAATCTAATATACTATTACCGTAAGATTTTTAATTATTATTATTATTTTATTTGGGGTTTTTTTTTTAAGCTCCCTAATAATAACAATTTTCTGTATAAAGGACATTAAAAAATGTAATACTGCCTCAGGTCCCTAACCAAAATACCCACGCATTTTATCAATTTCTTGGACCAAAATACCCTACGTCTGTTCATCTTCAAATGAGTTGAATGTTGACAAGATCAGCAGAGATGAGCTTTACGAGTATTGGTCTCAAGTCATTGATCAGAGCTTCGATTCTCGACTCCAGATCTTCTTCGACATGTATGCATTATTATTTTTTCTTTTCAAAAAAATTTAATAGATGTATATATATATGATACATACATATATATATATATATATACAATTTGTTGCTTACTGTCTTGACTAGTATATATATGATAATTAATCAATTAAGACCATTTGCAACCATAATCAAACAGTCACTCTTGGTTATCTTATCTATGGTTGCAAACATATATATATATATATGATACATACATATATATATATACAATGTCAGCACATATATATATATATATATATATCCAGTGTTGAATATAACATCTTCAGGTTCAAAATTTCTCTGAGTGTTGAATATAACGTCTTTTGATTTTTTGGGTTTAGTAGAATTGGAGTTTTTTCTGGAAAAGCAATATTTGGACCCCTACTTGAAGAATATTGGAAAAAGAAGCTTGAGGAAGAGGCAGCAGTAGAGGAAGGCTTAAAGTAATCCAGAGAAATTTGAATTTTCTCTGGATTCAACCCAGAGAAATTCATACCATTAAGTTTAAAGAAAATCTATCACAAACTCATAGAAGAACTATTAATTTGTTTGTGCAGGAAATTGTGATTGAATCAGCAGCAGCAAAACCAATGACAAATTGATAAAATCAGAGTTTTATCGTTCCAGAGAAATTCTGGACCAGAGAAATTTGAAATTTCTCTGGGTTGAATCCAGAGAAATTCCTGCGAAGTCCAGAATTTCTTTGCTTCCAACTGATGATGGGTTGCTTTCCTTCCAACTGTCAAAATTGAACTGCTTTCTGTACATTTGGGGCTTCTTATTGAAGCTTCTTGTGTTCTTGTTTTTGTAAATTTCTCTGGCTTGCTACTACTCTATTGGTGTGGCTAATTTTCTCTGGCATTTATAATTTTCTCTGGCCAAATTACTTTTCTTACTTGTGTGTCTAATTTTCTTTGGCAGCATTTATAATTTTCTCTGGCCACATTATGTTTATGTCTTGTGTCTAATTTTCTATGGCATATTTATTTTGTTCAATGCTACCTTGTAATTTTCTCTGGGATTACAAGGTAATTTTCTCTGTCAAGGTAATTTTCTCTGTAATTTTCTCTGTTGCTACCTTGAAGAACCAATAAGCATCAAGATCAAGACACCAACTTCAAGGGTGATTTTCACTCAACTACAAGCTTAACATTTTCTCTGTCATTTTCATTGGATTATAATAACAAACCTATGATTTTCTCTATACTACAAAGAAAAGTCCAGAAACATGAATAGTGCAAAAAAAAAAAAAATGAAAAGTGCAAAGAAAACATATCAGAAAACTTTGAAAAGTGCAAACATATAAAAACACAACATATAAGTCCAGAGAAATTTGTAATACTTATCATTTGTAATACAATCATATGATTTTCTCTGGACTACAAAGAAAAGTCCAGAGAAATTTGTGAACTTATGTTTATGTCTTGTGTCTAATTTTCTATGGCATATTTATTTTGTTCAATGCACCATTTCCTCAAAATTTCTCTGTCGTGTAATTTTCTCTGTCATGTTTATGTTGCTACCTTGTAATTTTCTCTGTTGTGTAATCATTGCTACCTTGTAATTTTCTCTGGGATTACAAGGTAATTTTCTCTGTCAAGGTAATTTTCTCTGTAATTTTCTCTGTTGCTACCTTGAAGAACCAATAAGCATCAAGATCAAGACACCAACTTCAAGGGTGATTTTCACTCAACTACAAGCTTAACATTTTCTCTGTCATTTTCATTGGATTATAATAACAAACTTATGATTTTCTCTATACTACAAAGAAAAGTCCAGAACCATGAATAGTGCAAAAAAAAAAAAAAAAATGAAAAGTGCAAAGAAAACATATCAGAAAACTTTGAAAAGTGCAAACATATAAAAACACAACATATAAGTCCAGAGAAATTTGTAATACTTATCATTTGTAATACAATCATATGATTTTCTCTGGACTACAAAGAAAAGTCCAGAGAAATTTGTGAACTTATATTCACTTTCAATATAACAAAAACAAAAACACATTAACATCAAGAGACAAAAATATATTAAACACAAGCACATAAAAAAATCACAGAGAAAATCTGTTATGTTCACAAAACACTTAATTCAAAAAAAATTTTAAAAAAAAACAAAACATTTACTGCTCTATTGCTACGTCTGTAAATTTCTCTGCCTACTTACAATTTTCTCTGTGATTTTCACTGCACTACAAGTTTACAATTTTCTCTGTGATTTGAGTTCAATTATAGTAACAAACCTGCAATTTTCTCTGCACTACACAAAAAATGCAAAGTGAACAAAAAACAGAGCACAAAACGCAGAAAAACAGAGCACCAAAAAGGAACTCATAACCATGTTGACAGAGAATGAAAAAGCAACTCCAAAAATCAAAATCAACTCCATCGAAAATTCATCAATAATAGATAATGAAAAATTAACTTCAAAAATCAAAAAGAACAACACTGAGTTCGTCTCTCTCACATTGATCAAAACTAAAAACAAAAACCTAATTCAACACCTACACGATCAAATCAAATCAAAAATTGAAAACTTATCTATTTCAACTCCACATGAAATCAAATCAAACACAATGAACCAGATTTCAACTCCTACACGATCAATCAACACCTACAAACAACGAACATGATTTCAACTCGTACAGGATTTCAACACCTACAAACAACGAATAGGATTTCAACACCTACAAAACCCTAGAAAATCTCCACAAAAATCTGAATCGTCAAATTCATCCTCACGTAATCTCCCACAAAATATCAATATGATCTTTAGCTGCCAAATTGAAAACAACGTATATTATAAACAAGGGTAAGACAGGTATTTTACACTCTAAAATAACATTGAGGGACCTTAGGCTACAAAAGAACACATTGTGGACCTAATCCATTACTAAAAGTTGGATAGGGACCTTAAACCGATTTTCCCTTTTATTAATCTGATATGATGTTTCTCCAATTATTTCTCTCTTCCTTTCGTAATTTAATTTACCTAAACATCAGCCTCACTCTTAAAACTTTTTTGGAGAATTTATATATATAAGAAAAAAAAATTCAAGATTTGATTCTTATAATGAATTAAATCTTGAATTTTAATTTTATCAATTTAACTTTTAAGTTTATGATTTGTTTTTAAGCTAAATCATTTATTTATATTCGTTAAGTTAAATCAACAAAAAAAATTAATTTTTTAATCATTAAATTCAATGAAAATGAGAATTTTAGACATTTTATACACATAAATATAAAGTTTAACGGCTAAAATATTATTTTTTCATCAATTTTATTTAACCAAAATAAATTGATGGTTTAGATTAAAACTAAATTAAAAATTTCAATTTCAAATTGATAAAATTAAAAATTTAAGATTTATTTTATTATAAGAAATAAAATCTAATATTTTTTTTTAGTTATTATTTTCCCAAGTTTTTTATTTTTACTTTCACAATATTTTTTTATTTATGATTATTATTATTTATTTTTCCTCTCTAACAAGCAAAGCAAACGGGGACTGGTTGTTCAGATTCCAACTGCATAAAGCTTTGTAAAGCTTAATAAGCGGACCCATATCGGTGCAAAACAAGCGAGTGTCCAAAATCAGAGTGTATGTTTGCTGCACCTTAAAAGGAGTTATTTATGACTTTTTCTAATTTTAAGATTCTCTATTATACCGATTTAGTTTAGGGTAATTTATATTGGGTATGGCTTCTGTCTAGTCCGGGATCGAATTAGACGGTGTTGTTAGGCCCGTGGGGGCCCACCACGGATCCCGTTTTGATAATCTGAACCGTCAATGTGTAAAAATCGTCGAGTACTATATGTCTGTAAAAAATCACGTTAATTGGATATCGATAGCTATGTGATCAAAACAGTTTTTTGTCAACCGTTAATTTGTTCACCGTCGAATTTTTTTAATACGAAACTGATTTGATCATATAGCTATCGATATCCGATCAACGTGATTTTTAACAGGCATATAATACTCGACGAGTTCTACACAGTAAACGGTTCAGATTATCAAAACGGGACCCGTGGTGGATCCTCATTGGCCCAACAGTACTGTCCAGTCCGATCCTGGACTAAACAGAAGCCATGCCCTTTATATTTGTCCATTTTTTCATTTTGATTTTTAATTTAATTTATTTTCATATTTTAAATTTTTCTCAATTTACTCTCATAACTAATTTATATATAAAATTAGATATAAAATGACATATTGACTATCATATGACGTAATAATATTTTATTATATATAACTCACACATTTAATACAAATCCAAATTCTAATATAATAATATATATTTTTAAATCACGTGGTTGTCAGTGTATCATTTTTTGTCTGATTTTGTATATAAGTTAGCTTTGGAAGTAACTTAGGAAAAATATAAAACATAAAGGAATAAAGTGAGAAAAAACAAACTTTAAAGGTCAAGGTAAGAAATAGAGTGTTTTACTGTGATTTTTTTTGTTTATAATTTATATGGGAAAAATGGTAAAAATAATGTGTGTATCATTTTTTGTCTGATTTTGTATATAAGTTAGCTTTGGAAGTAACTTAGGAAAAATATAAAACATAAAGGAATAAAGTGAGAAAAAACAAACTTTAAAGGTCAAGGTAAGAAATAGAGTGTTTTACTGTGATTTTTTTTGTTTATAATTTATATGGGAAAAATGGTAAAAATAATGTGAATAAGTTAAACGAGCTTTGAATAAGCTAAGTTAAGAATCAATAAGATTAACCATGTCTACCTTAAGACTACATTTAGTTCATAAATTTAAAAAGAAATTTTAAAAAGAAAAAAAAAAAAGTGTGTGAAATGTAAGTGAAATGTAATTATCTTTTCCCTTTTTCTTTTTAAATCTCTATCCAAATTTATAAACCACACACAATGTCAAAGAAACAAAAAGCCTTCATTTCCTAGCAAATGAAGGCTTCTACCTATTTGTTGGGTTTTGATGATACTGTAATTCCAGCGAAGGATAAGTCGAGCTAATCCACGCTTCTAACAAGTTTGCTGGCCTTGAAGTCCACGGAGCGTACCTGCAAAAAGGTTCACGAGGGGAGGTAATCCCTTGGCGGACACTCCGACGATCGAGTTAGGATAGAATAGATTGATTGTGTCGAGAGAGAAGAGAGGGACGAAGAATTTAACTTTTAACGTATCTCGAAAGCTTCCTTATATCCTTTGCTCATCATTTCCTTATCCATTCCAAACTGTCTTGTTGACTAAAAGTCTATATTCTAGCTTGCATCGTTCATGGTGAGTTTGTATCCTCCAGCGTGAAGGGGTTGTCGTATTTAATGCTACAAGAGCCTCATTAATGGCTGATGTGTGGGTGTAATAATTTTGCAGGATCTTTGTCTGCTTACGTGACTAGGCCTCTGCTCGACAAGTGTTTGAATGTTATTGGTTCTGGCTAAGTGTTGATTTCTCAAAGTTATTGAGCTTTGATCATTGGGATGTGAACTGGGCCCTGATTAGTGGGTTGGGCCCTCTTGGGTGTCCATCGATATCAAGTTTAATTTTTTTTCCCCTTCTACTCCAAATTGTATTTCCTTTTAATTAAATAATTTTTTTTTAAAAAAAAATATTAAATATTCTCAAAATACCATGTGACATGATTTACTTGAGATACTCGTAACTAATAAGAAACTACAACACACACTAATGTCTAATGATGTGTTTGAAGCATGAATTTAGGTAGAGATTTGAAAAAAAGGAGAAAAGTGTGTGAAATGTAGATGAAATGTAATTATATTTCATTCACGGGTGATTATTCAGTATTCTCGAAGTATGGACACGTGGTGCTCCATAAGGTTTTGATTGGTATAAAATGATAGGGGTCCACGATTTATGTTGGGGATGGGAGAACAATATGAGACTAATTAGTAATTGACTCGGAGTATGATCACATGGTGTTCTGAAATTATTGAATAATTTCCCATCATTCACATTTCACTTAATTTTTCTCTTTCTATTTTTAAATTCGTACTCAAATTCATACTCTAAACACAACTTAAATAGATATTTCTTTATTTCTTAACTACTTAATCAAAGTTTAGTTAATACGTCCATACTCAAAAAAAATTTCTCTACGCAGTGAGTGATGTCACCTGATAATTATTTAAAAAACCGTTGTTCAAATGAATGCTATACACATTTTTTTCATTTCAAACTTTCACTAGGTTTTTTTTTTTTAAGCTGAAATATATACTTGTACTTGTTGATGCCTAACTATATGTCCACTTAATTGGTGGAAGTAATCATTTTAATCGCCATTTATTATTGTAAACTAGAAGACATTTTAAACATAAAATAAATTTATCTTGCTTCTACTGGCAACAATTTGACAATTTTGAAAGAAATAAAAATAAATAAAAATTTGATGTTCAACCACTGTCGAAACCAGTCTTCAAGAAAGCTTCCAAAATGGTGGCAAAAAAGAAAGCCGTAAATCAATTTGATTGACCAATCAATCTGTGAGGGAGTCTTGTGTTTGGGTGAGATTTTTGTCTCACGTGGCGTGTTTCAAAGAATTGTTTGGGTGACAGATTTGATGTAGTTTGATTGTCTTTTTCAACTCTATTTTAAAGATTTTTGTTCATTTATTTGGTGAGATCTTTTTTTTTTAATTATTTGTGATTATTTGGAATTGATCTAAGAGTAGTTTGTGAGACCATTCGTGTCTCGTTTGTAATCATTTGAACAATTTTTGATTGATAGTAGAATCAGATTTTCATCCCATGAACATATCTCACATTGAGAGAATCACGTAAAAATTCTTATATTACTATTGATTTAATTTTTTTACATTAATTTTTATTCTCATTAATTAATTTACTTGTAAAAAATCATAAACTTTCCCTAACAATTGCATCAGTTAGGTCTTGTTCAATCAATTAGGTAATAATAATCAATTTTGAAATGTTCAATCAAACTATGATAACTACAAAGAAAAACGAATGTTAGAAGTGTTACTGAATATGGTATATATATATATATATTAAATTTTGTAATTAAGTTTTGTTATATTAGAATATTTTCATAATTTTTTTATTGCACATTCTTACTTTACCTGTATATAGACCTCTTCATTATATTGTAAAATACACATAATATAATATTATTTTTTTTCTTTCTCTTAAATATTGTAGCATAGTATCAGAGTTATAGGTTAAACTCTTAGTGTTCTTTGCCTTATTGGCATGCGACAACCTTACCTTGGTCACTCACTAGACCTCAGGCCTATCTGCTGTCTCACCATAGCCACCAAACCTTCTTTGACATCATCGTCTTCACTCCTCTACATCTCCCAACTCTACTATCTCCTTATAAATCCATTCTTCTATCTATGAGGTGTGCAGGGTGCAATTCGAAAGATTTGAGAGTAAAATTATAAATCAAATAGTGGATTAGCAAATTAGCGGATTGACAAATTATAGTTTAAGTAGTTTTCTAACTAATTATCAAGCCTTTGCATAATATAGAATATTAATTTGCATAATATTTTTCATATATATAACTACTAATTTGTAATATTTTATTTTGATATTTCATTATAAGTTAAAAAACATATATGTATTAACTATAGCGAAACAGAACGATTTTAAATGTGATTTATAAATTTTAAAATTTAAACCGCGATTAGCAGATATAGCAGTGCGAATTGATGCAAATCAATACAATTTTAATAAATTTGACGATATTTTACACAACTCTGCTTCTATCAAACACATCAAACCTTTTCATCACCACCGTGCTACAGCTGTAGCTCCAGCGATAAAGCCAACTATAGCTCCGACCATCATCACTGTATTTCACCGTTGCCCACAAACCCATAAGCTCTGCAACTGTTTAATCAAACTCATCATTCTTCACAAGTTTTCAATCAAACCCATCCAAAATTCTCTCTCTTGGATCTTCACTCTTTTTTTATTCAAACAAAACAATTTATTTTTCAGCTCAATCACATACGTTTGTCACACCATTATTTTTTACACCATGTGGTTTTCTCTTTCTCTCACTTCTTTCTTTTTTTTTTTTTCTTTTTTTTCTTTTTAGAGAAAAATTCTCCGCTCTTTAAAATAAAAATTTCTTTCTACAATATTTTTTTCAAACATGGTCTCTCCATTCTGTTACATTTTGTATTTCCCTCTACTTCAATCTCAAATTTATTTTTATTTTCAAACCTATTTGAGTTTGAGGGGGATATTATACCTATATTATGGTGAGCATGATTATATATTATGAGAACCATTCAAGCCGCCTCTTTGACACACCACCTAAGTCACCCTTTGGCATACTCCCTTGGTGCATTTCATTTCCTTCCAAGCTGCCTCTTAGCGCATATGGTTCCTTTCTAAGCCGCCCCTAGTGCACATGGTTCCCTTCCAAGTCGTCCCTTGGCACTTTTTTTCATTTGTTGCCATTATCGTTTAGCATCATGTCATACGTTACGTGTGTGCCACGTTTGCTGGTTCACTATCCATTCTTTTTCTACAACTGTCCAACACGACCATAAACTGTCTTCAAATATTATTATTTTTATTTTATTTAGTTTTTCTTTCCAAACTCTAGTTGGTCTCTTTGCAACTACCTTAAGTTTAAAGAAGCTATTACTGAATATGGTGTATATATATATATATATTATATTCACTATATATATTAGATGCTATAATTAGGTTCTACCATATCTTTCTATTGTCCAGTCTTACCTTGTTTATATATAAACATAATATTAAGGCTAGGTTTGGCATAACCTATATAATCCATCTTTTTATCTTTTTTCCATCACATCACCTCTGAGAGGGTAATTTTTGGGAAAAATTTGGCCGAGCTGCGAGTTGGGCTTTGAGGCCCAAAACGCGAAGGACTGAGTAAAAAAGGCCGTAAAGGATACTCCGGCCCAGGAGAGCAAGGTTACTCCGGCAAAGTTACTCCGGCCCAAGGAGGTGTGATTACTCCGGCTCAAGAAGAGATAGTTGCGTCGGCCCAAGGAAGAATAAAGCTACTCCGGTCAGGAGGCAACTCGGAGTTAGGCCGGTCTCAGAGTTAGTCCAGTCACAGTATGTTCTGGGAAGGCCGGTTTCGGAATTAGTCCGGTCGTGACTTACAATTGTTAGGTCGGTCAGAACTTGTTACTTGGAAGTTTGATCTAAACACATCAAGGTTGAACAGGGCAGCCGAAGTAAGGAGTTAGAGGAGAAGACCGAGCTAAGGATAGTTCGGCCCTCTGTGGCTCGGTATAGCCGATTTTACTTCGGTCAAATGGAAGTTCGGCCATAAAGAAAACCATCCCACTTGGTTTAAGCAGTGGGGGAGGGTGTAAAAGGATAAGCATTATCCTTAGGAGAATGAATCCTATGAGGACTCTGCATGGAGAAATACAAGTCCTACTAGGATTGTGCCACGGGAAACTTATAAAAGCTCACAAGCATCACCTTGGAGGAGGTAATTGAACACAATACTTTTTGAGAACATAAATCTTTGTCTATTTGTCAAGCTTTCTGACTTAGGCATCGGAGAGGTTTCCGGCACGCACCCGCCGGCTAGCTCACGTTTGTGTTTTCAGGTGACAAAGCGACGTCGTACGGAGGAGCGTGGACTTGGTCAACAGGATTATACGAGGAGAATTATTTCCTCCCCGTACAACCTCTCTACTTTTTTGCACATCTTTTCGTAAAAAGACAAAAAATATATTTTTTTTGGACACTCCAAACCAACCCTAAATATACATGTAATATAATTTTTTTTTTCCCCTTACTCTTAAATCTTGTAACAAGAAGAATACACTATCCATTACAAAACAATCTCTAAACATTGCTTAACTGTTATCCTCGTATTAGTTTTCAAACCCTAGTTAGGCCAGACCAACTCAATCATAAAGCCTTCAAACACACAGCTGTCGCCGTAAAATTCAAGTTAAGTTTGGCAATCGCGATATTAGCAGGGAATTTTTTTTTTTTTTTTTTTTTTGTAATTATTATTACATTTTAGATTTTTTTTTACTAGGATTATGGTGGTGTTTGATTAGATAATTTAACAATTAAAACTGAATGTGTTAAGTGAAAGCCAATTAAGCCCGTCTAATCATAAATAGTATCACTTACAAATTTAAATAGCTCCTAAAATATAAGCTAAAAACTAAAAGAAAAAAAATTAAGTAATAAGAAATTGGGCAAATTACATATACTTCCCTCGAGATTTAGCAAAATTACAGATACCCCTTGAAGTTTGAGAAATTACAGATACTCCCCTAAAGGTACTATTTGCATATCAAATTAGGAGGCAAATTATTATGAAAATATAAACCTCAAGGGATAATTTGTTATTAAAATATAAATCTCAGGGAGGTATCTGTAATTTCCGAAACCTCAGGGGTATCTGTAATTTAGCTAAACCTCGAGGGAGATATATGTAATTTGCCCTAAGAAATTTACTTAATTTTGACTGAATTTATAAATATTTATATATAAATGTCAACATATAATGCTATAACTTCATATTTGTCTCCATCACTACTACTATCACCATCATCACCACTGCTACTGCCTCCACCACTGCCATGACCACCATTCGCCACCCTTTCACGACTATCATCTTCATCATCATTATTGTTGTTATTACAAATGCTACCATTAATTTACTACCATTTCCATAGACACCATTGTCATTACTACCACCACTACTATAACAACTAGTGCAACCCTTCTACCTTTACAATAACCACCATTATTACACTGCCGCCATCAACCATTTTTTATTTTCACTACATTACCCCTTCATCATCACCACAACCATTATCTTTCTATCTCCACCACCATTGTCATTGGTGTTGTAGGTATTGTTGTTGCCTCTACCACCACCAACTCACTGTCACAACAAAAAAGAAAAATATTTAATTTAAGAATAATAAATTTTAGCTTTAATATTAGACATATCAAACAATTTGTTTTAATTTAACACTTAAATTTCTATTAATAATTTTGTAGCTTAAAAAATTTAACATCCAGTTTTCATTATCAAACAGTTTTTTAGCTTAAAAAAATTAGTATTCAGTGTAATTTTTAGTTTTCAGTTTCCAGTTTTATCAAATATCACTTACATGTTTGGCATACATCCAAAAAAGTCAATTTTTTTTTTTTTTTTTTTTTTGTCTTTAATGATTTTTTTTAAAATTATGTTAAAATTTTTACTTTTAAAGTTGCCTTATACACACAAATCTAAAAGTAATTTTTTTAAAAAAAGAACCAGAGTAAAATCAACTGCTTTTGGCTTTTTTTTTTTTTGGTTTCATTTTGGACTTCTATTTTAATTTTTAATTTTTCCGGTCCTGAGTAGAACCCAAAAATGTGAAGTTTTTCCTAAAAAATAAAATAAAATTAAGTCTATTAAAAATCCACTACAAAAGTCAAAAAGTTTAAAACAAAATGTAAAAATTTTCACTATAGGAAAAAAAAAATAATCTAGAAAAAAATGTGACTTTTTAACAATTGTCAAATATAGATAAATCACGTTAAATTTATTTTTTTATAATTGTAAGTTTAAAAAATTGTAACTAAACCAATCTACTTTATCATTTAAACTTAAATAATTAAAAATGGCTAAAAAGTCGTAGTCAAACACGAGATAATCTAACATCTTGATCATGCGTTCTCTATCTTTAATACGTGTTCAATTATAATATCATGTAAAAATCTCGAAATACAGAAATGAAAAGAATTGAGGGGAGAATCTCATGTCTTACATCCTTTCACTCCATGTAATAAGACCCCAAGAGAAGGAACTAAAAATATAAAATGGGAAGTGATTGAGACCCCCTCCAATCACCTCCCCCACCACCCCCACACACACGTGGCGGGTGGTGATTGGAGGAGAAGGAAAAAAAGAAAAAGAAAAAAGAAAAACTGGCCAATCAGAAAGAGAGGGGATCAAAGGGATGCCTCCTTGAGGGGGTCTAACTCATTTTCCATATAAAAATTAGTATTTCTGAACTATTTTTTTTCAAAAGTTTAATGATTTGTGTGACTTTAGAACTCTAATAAGGGGTCACTCCCTCATTTGGGCGTGGGGAGGGAATGTTAAGGACCAAGCAGTCAATGAACTGTTGGACACGGTTTGATTTTGAAGGATTTTTATTAATTTCAATGCTTCAATCATTTTTTCTTGTTGACAAATATTTCATAAAAAAACAATAATAATAATAATAAAAATATAAAAAATTAGGCACCAGACCTTCCCACTAGCGTCTCCCACATGCGTAGACGTCACAGTCGTTCTGGATTTTTTTCTTTCTCATCACCGCCAAGCACCAGCTATAACACGGAATTAAGGCCTCGTTTGGGAATAGACTAATTTAGTAATTTTTTGATTATTTAGTTAAAAAGGTAAGTAAAAAAAACTTGTATGTTTGGAATGACTTTTTGGCTAATTACGAAAAGATGTGCAAAAAGTAGAGAGAAAAGAGAATTTTTGACTTTTTGGTATGGGTTGTTGGCTTTTTGGCTAATTCAGTAACTTTTTGACTAATTGGCTAATATAGCCTCTTGCCAAACAAGGCCTAAGGGGGGAAAAAAGAACTTCACACTCTTATAATAAAATAAATTATGAAATTTTAATTTTATTAATTTAATTTCAATTTAAATCATCTACTTATTTTCGTTAAATAAAATGATAGAAAAATTATGTTTTAATTATGAAACTTAATGAAAAAGAATATTTTAAATATTTTATGTATACTTACATTAAATTTAAAGGCTCTCAGTTCAAAGCTCCAATTTTGAATTTTCTGAGACTAAAGGTTCACGCTCTAAACTATTTTGTCCATAAGGACAAACTCTGTCAAAATGACAAACTAACCTCATATATATATAGAGGTGTAAATTTGGCCTGGCCTTGTCCACCCGGGCCCAGGCTCGGGCAAACCCATGTCGGGCCTTGCGGGCTCTTATCAAAATTTGGGCCAGCTTGGCCTGGCCCAAAAAATTAGGCCTAGAACCAAGCCCAGGCCTAGGGGGTATTCGGGTCTTAGGTAGGTTGGGGAAGGCGGGCCTGGGCAAGGCTTGAACATTATTATTATTTTTATTTTTATTTTTTTCACCAAAAATGACACGGAACCTCGGGTCAGATTTTGAGTGGGCCTTAAGCAGGCCAACGGGCCTGCCCAGGCTTCAAAATAATGGCCCAAGCTCAGGCTTGGGCCTAATTGGGTCGCGGGAGGGTTTCGGGCCGCCCACGAATTGCAGACTATTTTTACACTCACATATATATATATATATATATATGTGTGTGTGTGTGTGTGTGTGTGTGGTTTACACGGTCAAAACCCTAACCTAAATTGCCTATCTCTTCTCCTCTCTACCTCTATCACTCCGGTCTCCGCCTTCCATCACTGTTATAGATCAACCCCAAATTGATCGTCCACTTCCATTCCTGACACAGATCGGTCATCCGTCTGGCGTCGTATTTCTAGAATCAATAACCCTCTCTCTTTCCTCTCTTTCTCTCTCTCTCTCTCTCTCTCCCTCTCTCTATATATATACATATATATGTATCTCACGTATTTTATTTTTTGGAATTTGCAAATGATTGTTCAAATTCATCCCCGATCTCAAATCTAGATTTGAAATCCGAACATTTTTTTTTTGTGTGTGTGTAGTTATATGTTTAGATTTGTTTTTGGTTTGAATTTTTTTTTTTTTTTTTTTTTATCTAGCTTCTTCTTGTTGTTGATGATGATCTAAATATATTTTTTTTCTTTGTTGTTGTTGTTTTTGACACATATATTTAATTTGGTCTTATGTTCTTCAATCAACGAACAAATAAAAGAATTTGAGAGTGAACAAATAGAAATGAACTCTTTTTATATGTGTATGTGTGTATTTGGAACTCTCAATGGCAACCTAAATGAAGAGATACAAAATAATTTGAATTTGAATAGATAAAAAAAATCAACAAATTATACATTCAACAGATAAAAAAATAATTTCAACATATAGGAATTTTAAACATATAATTTTTACAGAAATCTGCAAATAGATTTAGGAAGAAATTAAATAAATAGATAGAATTTAGGAAAAAAATTGAGCAGATAGATAGAATTTAGGGGAAAAATTGAACAAATGGAGAAAAAAATTGAACAGATAGTTAAAATATTTGAACAGATAAACAAAAAATTTGAATACATAGAAAAAAAATGAGCATATAAATATAAGTTTGAACAGATAGTCAACAAAAAGTCAAACAAATAAATAAATAAATAAATCAAGAGTAAAATTGAAAACAAAATGTCCATAGGATTTCTCACCAAACTATTTCACAAAACGTGAACCTCTCACCAATAAAAAATATCCACTGGATTTAATGACTTAGACACTCTAAATTGGATTTATTGCCAATTTTCTTTAAATTTAATAACTAAAATATACTTTTTTTCATCTATTTTATTTTAAAAAAATAATAGTTTAAATTGAAAATAAATCAAAATACTAGAATTTAAACTGACAAAATTAAAAATTAAGAGTTTATTTTATTATAAGGGTCAAATTTTAATTTTTAATTTTAATTTTTTTGTAATTTTTCTAAAAAATATGAAATATAATAGTGATATCATGTGAAGTAATGTTACACATTAATAAAATACTATAAATAAAATTGACATTTTTATAATCTCCCACCGATATGTTAGAAGTAGGGGTGTAAAAATGACCCGTAACCCATAGACGGCCCAAAGCCCGCTTGTGGCTTGGTGCAAGCCTAGCCCGGTTAGGCCTGGACCCGAGCCCAGCCAATGTTTTGAAAATCGGACCGGTAAGCGAACTAGAAAAGGGACCGGATAGACGGGTCACCGATTCAACTACCGGGTCGAAGAGGTTAAACTGTAACGTCATAATTACATCATAAATATATATATATATATATATATATATATATATTAAAAATATAAATGTTAAAATGAAAAAAAAAATAAATTCAACAAAATAATAGAAATTTCAAATATCACTCGCAATGAAATTGTAATTTGTAATAATAATGTGACATACCTTATTTTTATTTGTTGAAGACCTTTCTCTAAATAGATTGTGCAACACTTTTGACAAGCAAAAATCATTGCACAATCTACACATATATCAAAGTTAGAAAATAGAACATATTATAAATACAATCACAATAATGAAAGTAATAAAGCATTGTACTAAAAGCCATTAATATTATCTATTTGTCAAATAAAAACACAAATATAATCAAATAAAAATACTATAGTTTACTACATCAATTAAGAGTCAAATCTCAAACACAAACATAAACCAAGCAAGCATAGAGATAAAATCTATAATTCCAAATCTTAAAACACAATAATGAGCATCCATCCTTCCTAAATGAAAGTAGATAAATAAATATAAAAAAAAAAATTTAAAAAGAAAGTTCAAAACCAATCCACTACAAACACATTATGCCACAAAACATTGCTTTTTTGCCTAATTCCTTGGCAAGCCCTCCATTAGCCAAGCATCGTCATCCTCATTTCATTGTTGCTTGTGCCAACTCCACCACTTTGAGCATTAGATCTATCATCCACGTTGACATCACCAAGTGATCCAAGGTAAATTCTCATCTCCAACCTCTATGACCACATCATCCTCGTCATCTTCTACAATAGTTATAACAAAATTAATAAATAATCAATTTAATAATAACAAAAACATTGTTATATAATATTGAAATAATTAATTACTAACCATCACGTAAACCATGACATTACCTCTTATTTTGTGGAGTCGAACTTTCTTGATAAAGCATTTGTTCCAACTCATCAAAATCAGGAAGAGGAGGCTCTTCTTCATCTTCAACAATCCAAAACTCTATTTTGTCAATACTTTCAATGTCAACCGGATCATAGTTCTTCATTTTGTTGAAATGCCTATAATTTTCACTTAAAAGTAAAACTACTTGAATAAATATTTTATTAGTAAATGCATGACAAGGTAAATGGTTCATTTACCTATTCTTCAACCGTAAATTATAATAAATGTATACAAGATCATTAAGCCTTTGATGCTCTAATCTATTCCTCTTCTTCGTATGTATACCCTCAAAAACACTCCAATTCCTTTCACATCCAGAAGAGCTACTAGTTTGGCTAAGAATTCGAATAGCCAACTTTTGCAAATTTGGAGCACTATGGCCAAATAACCTCCACCATTCATTTTATTATTAAAAGAAAAGAAAAAATAAATAAATTAGATCTAATATTGTACTTAAAGAATTATTAAGCAATCACAATGAAAAAAATCAAATATAATAAATAATTTTACCTGGTTGTGTTGTCTTGGACGTAATAGTAGCAAGCTCTCTTCCAAAATTTTCTAATTGATCTCGAAACAATCTTGCTTCATCCAAGAGTTTTGTCTTGCTACATGTAGCTTTTGTTTCTATCATATCAAGCACACTTGCCATAACTTTTGATTTTTTGCAAAATGATGATTGATCATATTGAAAAGCCGGATTTAACCAATAAGCCGCAACATGGATATTTTTGCGTAATGCCCTATTCTAAAGATCTTTGATAATACTTATATAAGACTTGTACAATCTTTTTTTCTTCATGAAAACATTTTTAATTGCTATTCTTGCCCTATACATGCCCACATATACATATTCCATTGAAGGTTTTTTTATCTCCATCAACAATACGCAACAATCTTATGAGTGGCTCAACAATCTTAACAATGATCAAGCAATCATTTGAAAACTTACTGTCTAAAATGATAGCAACAACTTCTTTTGCTTTTTTATCTTTTGCATGCCTTGAATCGACAAAATCCTTACTTGTCACTAAGGCTTTCAAAACATGCATATGTTTTTGAATACTATGCAATGCAATGAAAGTAGTGGCAAAACGAGTTGCTCCTGGGCGCACAATTTCAGTCCATCCCTTCATTTTCCTCAACCATGCTATCAACCATGGGCTATTGTAAATAAATCTTGTCACGCTCTAGAGGCAAGCTCTTTCACATGATTCAGCTTGGAAATATCACTTAACACTAAGTCCAAACAATGTGCCACACAAGGAGACCAATTAATATTCTTGTAAGTTTGACTAACAAGTCTTCCGACAGCAACATAATTTGCCCCATTATCTATCACCATATGCACAATATTGCTCACTTCCACCCACTCAATAATTTTTTCAAACAATTTAAAAAGAAGAGAAGCATTTTTTACAACGTCAGACGCATCAATAGATTTAACAAAAATGATTTCTCTAGGGCAATAGATAAGAAAATTAATGAGAGTTCTATGTCTACCATCAGTCCAGCCGTCACCCATAATTGTACATCTAGTATCAGCCCAAGTACTCTTTATAGAGTCAATAAACAATTGAAGCTCTTTCTTTGAGTCATTCAATAAAGGAACTTGAACTTCATGGTAGGTAAGAACTTTATATCCTGGACCAATGGCGATTATAGCATCAAACATGGGCTGAAAGTATATGGAATTGACAACATTCATTGGAACACATGTATCATACAAAATTTTTGCCACAATCATATGTGCCCTATGTACAGCTTCTTTTGTTGCAAGGGCACTTTTGATAGTTGGTTGAGAGCCCGGAATGGTCCTTGGTGCAAAAAAATTATCAATGTTTGCAGGTTCCTTTTCTTTTTCTCTCTGTGTCATTATTGTTTTACTTTTATTCCTACTACCACCACCTTCATTAATTAAGATGCCCTTATTACATTGTGGAATTATTTCTTCAATTTCAGCATCATCTTCAAATTCGAAAACAGCTTGACCAAAGGGATTAGATTCCTCACTTCTTTTATTTTTCTCAGTAATTGCTTTCAAAGCTTCTTCCATTCAATACCTAGCATCACCTGGAACTTTCTAACATGGCCTAACCTCACCAGACTTTCACGTAAGATGCTGCTTCATTCTATTAATCCCTCCACCTTTGATAGTTTTCGCACAATACAAACATGTTAAAGTTTTTTTTCACATCGGGAGCTTGCCCCTCAGTTACATGGTCCCATGCTGGATCATATTAACCTCTTGTTAATGATGGGGTATTAGAGTGTGCTATTGAATTATGGCCAGATGAATCCATTTCATCTAAAACAACACTATATAATACATTTAGTAATATTTGAAATCATAAATTTAGTATAAAAAAATAGCATGAAATCAGAATTTTATTATCATGTATCTAACAGCTACGAAAACAAAAACAAAAGCTTGGAATTGTATAATTAGATGAAAGATTATATATATATATATATATATTATTTCCAATTCTCAACAACCAAGCAGAGTAACAATTAGGATGATAAAGGTCACTAGCTCTGATGAATAATATTCGAAATGCAATAATTAAGTCAAGAATCATATAAACCAATTACAGAAGTCATTTCCAATATTATTCAATTGATTGTAAAAAGATAGCAGTCAATTGTGAATTTCTGTTCTAACATTTTATTTTGTCCCATTACAGGGACTCAGCTGAGAGATTGAGAAGCCTAACCAGAATCGACAAGACAGGGCCAAATCTGTTGAAGAATTCAAGCATAATTTTTTTTTTTTGTTTCAGTTGCAATTGAGCCTACGATGGTGGCCTCATCATTCCCAAAGAACAAATCAACAACCACTGCCAACATTAAGCATTTCAGGAAAAATTTAAATCAAGCAAGCATTTACAGCAATAGACAGAGAGATAAATTCATATATATTCGTAATGAAAAGCCAAGATAACTCGAACCCACATTGTAAAAAACTAAACTAAGAATTACCTAGAAAATAAAATTTCATCATAAACAAACAAAAAAGAAGAGAAAGCTCTACTCACACCAGAAATCAATGGACTCTCTTCGATAAAAAAAAAAAAAAAAAAAAAAACCCAAAAAAAAAAAAACCCAAACAAAAAAAGAAAAATCGAAGAGGAAGATAAAGGGGAAAGAAACAGAGACCATATTTGCCACAGCAGCAGAAGAGGAAGAGAAGGGGGAGAGAAAGAGAATAGTTACCAACTTACCAACAAAACAGAGCAGTAGTAGAGGTTGTCGAAGTACTCACCGGTTTTGTGTCCTCTGTTCACCAAAAATCTGCAGAGAGAAAATGAGATTTCAAGCCAAAACCAACAACACCCTTTTGAGAGAGAGATAAGCTGAAGAACAACCCTTATGTAGTAGCCCTAGAATTTGGGATTTTTTCAGTACTTGCTATATATAAGTGCACCAAACCCAGCCGGTTCCTCATAACCCGTCTGGGTCACTAATTTTGCCGGTTCAACCGACGGGCCGTACGGTTCTCTCATTTAACAGCGGTTTTGATCCTACTCCGGGTTTATAGGGTTTGTCGGACCAGAACTAGGCCAGGTTCCCAGTTCTCAGTTCAACCGGTTCAACCGGCCGGTCCGGTCCGGGTTTGTAAACCTTGAGCCCAGCTTGGGCTTGGATAGTCATTTTGAAGTTCGGCCTGGTCCATGAGCCCGGCTCACCTGGCCCGACCCGTGGTCTAACCCATCAGCCTGCTCAATGCCCACTCAAAACCCGACTCGAGGCCTAGTGCCATTTTTTTTTATGGAAAAGAATAAAATTTTGATAAAAAAATTAGAAGAAAAATTTTTTTTTGTTCAGGCCCAACCCTCTAGCCACCCAAGACTTAAATACCCCTAGGCATTCCTAGACTTGGGCCTAATTTTCTAGTCTATGGGCCGGCCCGAACCGACCTGAATTTTGGCTAGAGCCCGCATGGCCCAACAAGGGTCCTGATAGCCAAATTTACACCCCTAGTTAGAAGCGGCTATGTTTTAGAGAACTTTGAAAATGGCTTATATAGGTTTTTTAGTTATTTTTTTACTATCTTTTTTATTTTTGGTGTTTTTTAGAAGGTGAAAAAAAATGTTTGGAATAATTTTTAATTGAATAAATAGTTTAAAAAAATAATTAATTAATATTTATAATGTGATATTTTAACCCTTTTTTTAATTCTTTTAATCTTTTTTGCGACTTTTTAATATTTTTAATCAAAAATTATATTTCCCAAACTAACCCTAAAATGCAGTGTCGTGCAAGTTGCAAGCATAGATCGTACCAGCACCAAAAGTTTGTTGCACAGCCACAACATTTGTATCTTGCAAGTTGCAAGCATAGATTGTCTCAGCACCATACAACATCCACTTTCATAATCTGTATCCTCTATGTGGATCTCTACCGAAACTTCTATTCATATTACAAACAGGGAAAATCTATGGTGTGGGCCTTTTAAGAATGCATATCATACCTATCTTATTATAAATTTACGTAATTTTATCATGAAAATTAATAATATTAATCATAAAATATGTAATTTCGTCATAAATTAGTATAATAAAATGTTAAAAATTTTATATTTGATGTTATGAAAGTTTGTGACTTGGTTACGACATTTTTTATTACGTCAGTTTATGACAAGCTTACGCATTTTGTAATTAATATTACAAAATTTTGTGATAAATTAAAGCTAATTTATAATAGGGTGCATATCTATACCCTTAACAGGGTGTAGACTATAGGGTTTCCTTACAAACATGAGTAATTATATTAAATAGACCATTAGTCTAATAATAGTTAAAAATTCAACAATCATCAAATCTAACAATCAATTGCCAAACTCAAGCTCAATCATCACTAATAGCTACATACAACTCCGTGATACTCTATTTGGATTGAGGGTTTTAATGAGAAAAGAAAAAAATTGAGAGAACGTGGTTTATCATCACTTGTTTAGATAATTAATGAGGTGAGTAATGGTAAGAAATGAAGAGAAATGATAAGAAAGACAAATCATGCCAAACTCAAGTTTTGTTTCTTGCCAAAAGTTGTGAGATTTGGTGAGAAATCAAAATTTCTCTTTACAAAAAGTTTATAATACCTAAATTACTCCTCTAAATACAAAGTAAATAAAATAAAAAAGACACAAGTATATTCTTTAAATTGTTATCGTCCAAACAATAAAATGAAAAATTACAATCATTTTTTTTTAATCTTTTCTCACCTAAATAAAAAATTCTAATTATTTTTTTTCTCATCTCATTTCACGATCCAAATAGAGTGTAAACGAGTGGAGAATAATTAGACGAAATTTTGGCATTGCAGCAGAGATTTGGGCAATTAAGGATGGATTCAGCTTAGTGGGTCGAAGGGTTTAATGAAATTAAATTATCCCAATCTCTTACATCAGGTCCATGGCCTGTTCTAGGGAAAAATTATTTTTTACTCTTTGGGACATGATATTGTATTTCACCATGATTTTTATTGATTAAGATAGTAAAATATATATTTTTTATATTTTTTAAGAGATAATTGAACACTTATTTTTCAATAAATAATGTAAAATAATACTTTAAGATCACCAAATTACTTCTCGTTTCTTGGGCAATGGCCTATCTTCATGGGTCTCTCTATATTGCCTACATATTTGGGTCACTATCTGTTTTTTTGGGCGCCTTATAATCTATGCAACTGGACAGGGCACATGAAAAGAAGACAACAAATTTAATGAATCCAACTAATACATGTGAAAACAATCGGCAGTACTACATGAACCAATTAGTGTACTAACTAGTGTACTAATACTAGTTACGATATTGTTATTGACCCTACTCATTAATCACATTACAAATATCAAAAACCTCTTAAATTATGCCACATCATTAATTAATACGCTAGTTAGTATACTAATTGATGCATATAGTATTATTCGAGAACAATATAAGGTTTGGTAGAAGTTATTTTTGTATTTTTAGAATAAAGTTATATAACGCTTTAATTTGATAGTTATTGATCTAAATAGTACAATTAATAGTTATTGATTTAAATAGTAGAATTCAATAAGATCGGACTGTTAATAAATCACAGCCAACATGGACTCTACCCTTAATGAGTCCAATGCTTCATATTGGGCCTAGTGCAGTTCATAATCCGAGCTTGTCAAGAACCCAACAACTACTGGTTCAGGTTGGGTTTCCTCCATTTCTTCAAAACGGCCCACCAATATCCTCACTCTACCTTTTTTCTATTATTTTTTTATAGGAAAAAAAAATATATAAGAAAATAAAAGAAAAATAAATAGAACCAATCTCCTCTGGAGGCCAAATACTAGACCATTTACTCCTATCATGATCTGCCACACATTTCATTTCGATTAATTTATTTCATTCATTTTTTAATAAGTCACTTCTTTTAAAATAAAATAAAAATAAAATTAATGACCTTTTTTTAACATTATGTCAAAATCTTTTTATTTTCCCAATCTGTCTTGTCAAGACGAATTTAAAATAATTTTTTTTAAAAAAAAATTGAAAAGCCAAAAAAGTCTACTCTTTTTTACTTATTTTTGTCTTTTCTGAATTCTTTTTTTATTTTTTTAATTTTTTAATTTTTTGATTCGTCTTGTCGAGTTGAATATAAAAGTCTACAACTTTTTAGATTTTTTGACCCAAAAAAATTCACTAAAGATGAAAATAGGCCCAAAAAAAGTTAAAAAATAAGCAAACTCCAAACCACTAATGTGTGTATTAGTTTTATCATTTCTTTTTATAAAAATAGATGATAAATATAATTTAAAAAATAGGCCATTTATTTTTTTAAACAAGGACAATAAAAGACTCTGATTTTTGGATCAATATTATTTTTTTTAGCATTGCTATTAATAGTTAGGCATATTTTATAGAGATCCAATGATAGTTTAAAAGATGAGATGATGGTTGTGCCAAAAAAAAATAAAACAAGCATTGGAGCAAATGATTTTTAATTCTTGACATTTTTATATTGTAATGTGACCAAAATTTGGCAATGACATGCAAAATTTGCCAATTAGTATTAAAGATGCCCTTAATTATTAATAAACGTGTTTTATCATAAACATGTTTATATTTTATATTTATTATCTGATGTGGTACAATTACAGTTGTTAAATATTATTGAGACTCATGTAGCATCATCAATTGTAAAAATATTATGTATTTACAGCATCAGACAATTTAAAAAAAATATGTTATGTGTAGCATTACTTTTTATTTTACTGGTAAATTCCAAATACATCTTTAAAATATAAATTGTTTCATGTGGTCTTAGAAGTTACGTCCCACCTCTTAAATTTTTTTAATTTCAAAATAAACAACCCCTTTTATTAATAAATCATTAAGTCAATTAACAGTTTTTGATGATGTCACATTTTTATTTCAATTAATAATTCATATAATTTTATTATTATATACGAGAGCAGTTAATGTGCCAAAGGTTAGGTGTGTACTTAATCCTTTATCTCCCAAACACATATTAATGTGTACTAATTAGGCATTGCTTTTATGCGAGAGCAGTTAAGAATTTTATTTTTTTAATTAACTCAATTAAATAAAAATTTTTGATAATAAAGTATTTGTAATTTTTCAAACTGTAAGAGACAATCAGTATTTTAAACAAAATTCAAAAGATATATTTGTAATTTATCTTTATTTTAATATAGGGTAAGAGAATATTATAATAAGCTTAGACTTAAGTCCATCATATGTTTACTCACCGGATAAGATTCTTTCCAGTCTACTGTGTAGACTGGACTGTGTTGTTTAGATCTATGGAGTCCGCCACAGGTCCTATTTGGATACTCTTAATCTGGCAATATACAAAACTTGTGAAGTATTTTATGTTTGTAAAAAATTATGTTGATCGGATATCGATAGTTATCTGATCGGACAAGATTTTTGTCAACAATTTATCTTGATAATTATATTTACCGTTAACAAAACTATGATTTGATCAAGTGACTATCGATATCTGATTACTGTAATTTTTTGCAGTAGTGAAGTACTCGACAAGTTATATACATTTAACAATTCAGATTATCAAAACAAGATCCGTGATGAGTTCTCACGGATCCAATAACATGTTATAATCTGATCTCGAACCGAAAAGAAACCTGCCCCTCACTCATCTCATTAAATATTACTGATACATTAATTCACTAATGAATTATTGTGAAAATACACTTGTTTGAACTAAAGCGAGAACATTACACTTGACCATATTTTACTTGCCTAAAATCTCTGAGTGAGCAACACATTTGTTTTGACTTTTGTAACTAATGTTCTTCAACATTTATTCAGTGAAGAAATTTTATATAAGTAAAGAAATTTTATATTATTATTATATGTTTGGAATAAAGATGTTTGTTTGATTCCTTTGACAGCTTTCACCATGTGGATGTTTAGCTAGCTTTTAGTAGAGGATGACTTTTGGTCAAACTTGGCTTTTTATTCAGTTTGATTACTTGAAATCATTACCATGGTAAATAGGACAAGTAACAAAACATGGAAGAACTTTCCACATCAAGTAAAAGGGTTCGTGAAGGTATTACATCTCATTCCAATTTCAAATAAAAAGAATATTTTAAATTAAGAGTTAAAAAAATTTAAATAAAAGAATAATAGGAGAAGTAGTGTTTCTAATTTCAATTTTGAGGGTTAAACATTTCGAACTACAAAGTGGCAAAACAAGCTTTGGGGAGAGGGTTTGGGGAATTTTTGAGCTAAAATAGCCAAAAAAAAAGTAAAATTAATTTTTTAACTCAATAAGACAGAACATCACATCTAACTCATAATTTCTATATTTTTTCTCTAGTAAGAAAGTCAAAAAAATCAAAAGCCCTTCCCAACTCAGACTTTTCAGTCCTACGCTAAAATAGTCAAAAAAATTAAAAAACTAAAAAATCAACCCACTTCCCAAACCATACCTCATTTTTTTTTAGACAACAAAATTTCACTTTTCTTATGACATTGAAATTTCACTTTTATTTTATTTTTTATAAATAAAACTAAAATGAGTACACTTCCTTTACAACAAAACTCAAGACATATTTAAAATACAAAATATCGTTGCCACTAACAAAAATTGCTTGGGTCTGGGCCCGGGCCTGGGTCATAATTTTGAAAATCGACTCGAGGTCCAATCAGCTCAAGGTTCAGTGTTTTTTTTAGTGAAAAATAATAAAATTTTAGTGAAAAAAAAAATATATATATATATATATTGTCAGTCCTGTCCAAGGTCCAAATACCACTGGGCCTAATTTTTTGGCCTGTGATCCGGCCCGATCCAACCCTAATTTTGACAAGAACTCGCAAGGCCCGATATGGAATGGGCCGTGCCGGACTAGATTTACACCCCTAGGTTTACTTGCTTTTATGGATCTGTTGTTAATTGTTCGTCTCTCTAGTCACTCACTATTAACAATCATTTGTTAACATCATAGTTGTTATACATGCAATCGATATATTCACAAATTTTTCGTGGATCAACTATTAAACAAAATAAAAATAAACATAAGTTAAACAAAAGGAGAATGTTATTATGCACATCTCTATACCATATGCACTCTTAATTATGTCATTTTTTTTTTCTTTAGTTATGACAAATTTTCATCTTTTAATTATGATATTATTTTGAGATTTTTAGTTATGCCTCATTGGTGTTTAGTTATGATTTTTTTTAGTTAAAGAAATTATAAAGTTATACAATTTTATTATATAATTATAAGATGTATATAATACACACCATTTAAGAGATATGTATTATATTTTTTCCCTAAACAAAATCGTCCATAATAAACAAAAAAAAAAAGGTGTGCTGAAGTCCAAAATTTTTTTTATTTTATTTTATTTAAAAGGACCTTATCCATTAAAAACTAGAAATTTTCACCAAATTCTTAAATTTATAGGAAAATTTACCATAAATTCTATATGAGAAATGTTTATTTATTTAATTCTAAGAGTTTTTTTATAAATTAATTAGTCATTTTTGTTTTAAAAAGTTGTATTTATTTGACTTGGTGTCATTTGAGTTTAAATGAATGGCTTTTTATGATTTATTTTTTTAATTTTCTGATTCATTTTTTGTATGAAAATGGAAATGTGAGATGTGAAAGATTCTTTTTTTGGAGGGATTGGTGGCTAAAGTGTTGGTTGTTGAGCGTGAAAATTTTTATTTAGTGTGATTTTCTAGTGTTACATTGGAGTGTTATATTAAAGTGCTATGTTTGGAAAAAAAATATACTAAGAAGTTTTTGTGTATTATATTGATTGAAGTGTTACATTTGAAAAAACATATACTAAGATTTTTTTTTTGAAATATTATGTTGTTACGTTTAACGAAAATATACTACGGAATTTTTTAGTGTGCTACATTGGAGTGTTACGTTTGGAAAAAGTACATTAACGAGTTTTTGCATATTACTTTGATTAGAGTGTTATGTTTGGAAAAAGTACACAAATGAGTTTTTTTAGAATGTTACGTTGTTATGTTTAAAATAAGTACACTAAGGAGTTTTGTGTGTTATACTGATTACAGTGTTACGTTTGGAAAAAGTATACTAGGGAATTTTTTTGAAATGTTACATTATTACAATTAAAAAAAGTACATTGAAATGTTACGTTTGAAAAAAATATACTATGAAGTTTCTTTTAGAATGCTATGTTATTACGTTCAAAAAAAGTACACTAAGGAGTTTTTTACTGTGCTATATTGAAGTGTTGCCTTTGAGAAAAGTACATACAGGAGTTTTTGTGTATTATATTGATTGGAGTGTTGAGAAAAGTACACTACAGAATTTTTTTATGTGTTATATTGAAGTGTTTAAAGTGTCATATTTGGAAAAAATATATTAAGAAATTTTTTGAAGTGTTACGTTTAGTAATTTCAACATTATGAGAGAATTCACATTTATCCTTCAGTACATAACACACGTGCGTTTATGCTTGGCTCTTGATATAATTCACACTGGAATGAGACTTTTGGGTTTATAAGAAAAAAAGATGTCCAAACAATTAACGAAATCATTATTTGAGATTTATTAATATTTCACTCAAATTTATAATAACAAATATGAATAAATTACATTGTTTGGAATGATATAAATAAGTATATTTTTTGACTTTTTACGAAAAGATGTGTAGAAAAATAGAGAGATAATATGACCTAAAAAAGATAAAAAGTGCATTTATATAGCACACCCCAAACTGCTTACAAAATGATGTATTAAAAATTAAGTACAATAATTTTATTTATTTATTTTTTAAGAACTATGGCGTGGTTTAGGATGTTATAAATAAGAGTATTTTTTGATTTTTTATAAAAAAAAATGTGTAGAAAATTAAAAAAAAAAAGTGGTTAAAAAGTAGAGAAAATATATTGATAAATATTGATTGATATGATCTAAATAAATATATGTATATAAAAAAATGTACTTTTTAAGTTCTTCTCAAACACCTACATAGGACTGATTTGTCATACCTCAAAAAAGTCAAAAAATCAAAAAATTATTAAAAAAGTTACAAAAATATCGCTATTCACAAAAAAAAAAAAAAAAAAATTACAAAAAAGTACAACTCACATGTCACGTGAGTTGTACTTTAGCTGCCCACCGTTTATACAAAGGAAATAGGCGGAGAAGCAAACAAGATAGTGTTGTTCGGCCCGTGGGGAGTTATCACGGGTCCTGTTTTGATAATCTGAATCGTTTAATATATAGAATTCGTCGAGTAATATATAGCTGTAAAAAATCACGTCGATCATATCACTAACTACATGATCAAATCAGTTTTGTATAAAAAATGGATGGTGTTATAGTTAACAGTTGACAAAAAACTAATCCAATCAGATAACTTTCGATATCCGATTAACGCGCTTTTCTACAAGCATATAGTACTTAATGAGTTTTACATATTAAATGGTTCTAATTAACAAAACGAGACCTGTAGTGGGCCCCCACGGGCCGAACAACACCATCCACTTCAATGCCCGAAAAAGAGGCAAGCTTTTCTCATACACTACTCTGTCCACCGTATTACCTACTCTGCCTAAGCTTCTCTTATATACTAATTTATATAATTTTTTAATATATATTTTTTCATAAATAGTTAAAAAATTATTTCAAATAATTATATTTTTTTTCTTAATTTTTTAAATTAAAAAATTAAAAAATATATTTATTTAAAACACCCCCAAACAATTCATTTTACAAGCGGAAAAAGATAAGAAAAAGGGCAAACGCAACCCCAGTCGAACCAGCCACACAAAAAGAGCTAAACAAATCACACCCAAACACACACCAGAAAATAAGGGGAAAAAATGGCATTAACTTCTTTACATATGGATCTCCAGTCCTGTGTGGGTAAAAATCTGACCACACTGCCCGTTTAGTGATCAGCAGCTAAGCACCGGCAGAATAGATGGCTCCAGCAACCTGTAACAGAAAAGAAAAGCTCCGGCGGTGGTTCTTCCACCCGGGGGCACTCCGACGATCAAGTCAGTATGATTCTCAAGGATAATCAAGTATTAAACTGAATACTCAAAGTATGAATTACATACCTTAGACCCACGGGGGTGCCTCTCTTTTATAATATACTCAATCCAAGTCCAACTAGAAGTACGACTTCTATGAACTCCAATCTTAGTGCTTACTCTGGACTCTTTAAGAGATAGAGATAAACTCCCTAAGAGCTTTATCCTTATCTTAACTAAGTCCCCTCTTTGCCTTAGGACTCTTGTCCCTTATCTTCGGACTCCGACATCTTCGGAGATGACCTCGGCTTCTCCGAGATTACCTCGGCTTAACTACCAGGGCACGTGGCACTTCGGCTGACACGTCGGCGTCACCATGCCACGTGTTGGTATTCAAAAAATATGTCCCCACAACTGCCCCCTAGGTTCTATTACCTCGGCATTCTGAGGTGATGGAACCTATTCCGAATTTTTTGTCACTTCCTTTCTGAATAATGGCTCAAGAAGACTGCTTTGCCAAGATTATCTTCTTTCAGCCGACGTGTTCTCTTCGGAGAACGAGGCTTCGGTCGTACTCCCCTATGCACATGAGCTGTCATTCATGTCTAACTGTTTCTCCCACGTGTTTCGTCTTTGTTTGAGCGTGTCAGTGACGCGCCTGGAAGCTGTCTGTTCGTTCGTCTGCGCCGTCTGACGCGTGCGTTACCCTAGGCGCAATAATTGCCCTATTTTTGCCGCCGTTTCAAATTTTTGACAAAACTTCTTTTGCCTCTATCTTTTCTTCACTTTTTCTTTTCATCTTCTTTACTCTTTCTCTTCCGAAAGCTCGTTCTTCCTCTTCAAATCTGCCATTGCTTCAATTTCTTCTCTGGAACTGTTCTTAGTCCCGTATTTCTTGCAAAGCCTTTTTTGCTGTCGCAACTGGTTTCTGGGTTCGACGAGTATTGCCTTGGCTTCACTTCTCCTGGTAAGTCCCCTTCCTTTAATTTCTTTCATTCTCTTTATGCGCTATTGTCAGTCTGTTGCCATTACTGATCTTACTCGAGGTCTGGGATTTATTTGTATTTTGAATTTTGTGGCTATATTTTGAACCTCTATGCTTTTCCATCATTCTTTTCGCCGCTGTTCTTGATTTTTTCCTGTACCTCTATTGTTTCTGAAAATTATACCTCTGTTCTTGAATCTGAAACCTCGTTTTTGTTTTCTCTTTTTTGTATCTGCCCCAGATCTGTGCCCCCGATCTTTATCTTAATAGTTCGTAGATTTGGGATTTGTCTGTAGAACCCTTAATCTTTAGGGAAACCTTAAAAACGCCCGTCCTCTGAAACATATTCCTCTTAATTTAGGCCGACACAATGGGTATGTGGAGGCACAGGGTAAATACCCCAACAAGTCTTGAATACTTTAGGCAAGAATTCTCTATCCCAGCCGACGTTCATCTTAAGCTGGCTGGGGATAATGACACTATCGTGCCTACAGACCATACAATGCCTTTTCCAGTAGTTGCTTTTATCGAATGTGGACTTCGGCTTCCACTTGATCCCCTTTTTCGTCAAGTTCTCTATTTCTATAAGCTAAACCCCATGCAACTTACTATCAATTCCTATAGGATAATTAATGGTATTATAGCCTTAGCTAGGCAAGAAAACCTCAGAATCACCCTCGCCGACCTTCAATATTGTTATACCATGTGCCCTCTTGATCTGAAGGATAGGGGTTTTGTATATTACCTTAAGCCGAGATCCACTCAGTACAAGATTATAGCCGACCTTCCAGACTCCAACAAGGGGGCTGGAGATGACTATCTTATTGCCTCTGGAAATTGGGAATTTGGCCCAGATGAAGATGTCCACCTTTACCCTCTTCCTCGAACACTTACAGAGGGCAAGAGTAAGAGCCCTGAGTCAACACTTAGTTGTTTTCATTCAACACTTAAATACTTTTGTTGTTTCTGACGTCTGACTCTTTGCAGATCTTCATCAACCACCGAAAAATTTTCGTCAATCCTTCTTCCCAGGACCAGATCTGAGAACACTTCTTGGTCTTCCAATCCTTAAACGAAAAGCCCCAGTATTATTAAACTTTGTCCCCACACACAAATCCATTTTACCCGACGTCCCTCGAAAAAGGAAGAAGAGTCTCTCTCCACCAACAGCCACAACCTTAACTGCTTCTACATCTCGGACAGATCAAGAGTCCACATCTGACCCAGCCGATCTTCCATCAACTTCGGCCCCCTTCTTAATACCAATTCCTGAACGTAAACGCCGACGAAGGCTAGTAAAGACTGCCGAGATGGTTCGTCCGAGGCCTGTCGTCCAAGACCTTCTCGCTGATATTCCAACTGATGCCGAAGCCGCACCGGCGCAATCAACGCTCCCTCCCAAACAAAAGAGAGTAAAAAAGGCTCAGCCTAAGGCCAAGGCTACAGACGCCGAGGCTGAGGATGCTCTGCCGATTTCGAAGCTAGCTGAAAGCAAAAAATCGACCTCTACTTCAACCAAAAGGTCTGCTGAGGGCCAACCCTCAGGATCTACACAAACAAAGAGGCCAAGGTCATCGTCTGCGACGACCTCGGCTTCAAAGAAGCCCGACGTCCCATGGGCCCCTGATCTATCTCTAGAGGACAGGCCTATCATGGCTAGTGAAAGTACTGATGATATCAACGTTGCTGTCGCCCTTAGTACCGCTCTTCTTCTACCGAATGATTTGGAGCGAAATGCCAAGTTCAGTGAGTATGAAAATTACGCTCTGATGCTCCAACACTCTGCCCAAGTAAGTATTTCTATTTGTTTTTGTGTTTTTTCCTTCTGTTTCTTTCTGAGAACACTTTCTGATACTCTTGTTTTTATTCAGGCTATCCAACATGCCCATTCATTTTCAATGCAATCCTTTGAGAATCGTCAAAGATTGGTTGATATGAAGAGGGAAGCAACTTCAATGAAGAGAGAATTAAGGGCCCTTGAAGTAAAAATGAAAAAACTAGAGGATCAAGCCGAGGCTGCAACGAAGAACCAAACCTTAGCTCTTGAAAAGGCCGAAGCTGCTGAGGCCGTTAAAAAAGTAGCTGAAGCCGAGAAAAGGGAGGCCGAGGCTCAGAAGGTCCAAGCGCAAAAAGAACTTCAACAAGCTCTGGCCACCAAGGAGGCCGAAGTCAAGGAGGCCGATGAAAAGGCCTATGCTCAAGGCATGGCCGACGTTGCAGAAGAATACAAACTTCAAGTCAGGCAGGCATGCAACAGGGGATTTTCCCTTGGTTGGATGTCCCTGATAAAGAAGCTTGATCTCCCTGCTGACTCGCCATTGCGCCAAGTTGATGCTAATCTTCTACCATTTCTTCCTCCAAGTCAAGCTGAGGATGAATCAGAGACCGAGGTAGAAGCTGAGGGTGAAGACGAAGAGAAAGATGAAGGTGAAGCCTTGGTGAGAAAACCCAAGGGCGCTACTGAGGCCAAGTCCTTTCCAGCTGAGCAAATTTTAGACTTAACTCAAGATGAAGTGGGTGATGAGGCTGAGGAAGTGCCCAGGGAACCTGTTCAGGGGTGTCCATCATCTGACCTTCTTCTGACTGACAGAAGTCTTGACACAACTTTAGCAGAGATAGATGCCGAAATACGGGCGGAGAAGGTGGCCGAGGATATTCCAGCTGAATCATCCGAGGTTCCAGTTTCTGCTGCTGCTGATGTTCAAGAGTCTTGATTTTCCCTTCTTTCTTTTCTGGATTTTGGACTTTGTTTTTTCTTTTAATTCCTGAACAATGTACGTTCCTTCTTATGGCCGATGTGCCTTTTTCAGTATGTAATTGCAACTGTTCTTGCGATGGATATTTTTGATCTTGTGATGTTCTGTTGCTTGCTTCTGCATAGTTCTATACTTAGAAATTTTTGCATGCTTTCTTTGTGCAATCTTCTCGGGGCTACATACCCTGGGTATAACTGCAAGGCTTTTACTTTGGCAAGATACTGTCCTGCAAACTTTGTATAAATTCTGTGAAGAACTAAACATATACTACTCAATGTATACTTTTGCCATTTTTTTAAGTTTTCAATAAGTATTTAAACAATGATTTCGTTCTAACCTACTTGTAAATTGCTACAAATTTCAACAAGTGTTTAAATAATATACTTAACCTTTGCATCGACCCGTTAATTTTCTGTATACCTCAGCGGGTGATCATACGTCGGTTTAACATAACCTTGTAAATGGCTACAACTTTCAACAAGTGTTAAGCATCTTCTCTAGGGTTCAGACAACCCACATATTGCTATGAGAACTTACGCAATAACCTCGGCCTATCTTCGACTTGTAAATTGCTACAAATTTCAACAAGTGAAGGTAGGGAATCAGCTTGATTCCAACTTGTGAATTGCTACAAATTTCAACAAGTGGATCAAGGAATAACATCGGCTTAACTTCAACTTGTAAATTGCTACAAATTTCAACAAGTGAAGATAAGGAATCATCTTGATTCCAACTTGTAAATTGCTACAAATTTCAACAAGTGGATCAAGGAATTATATCGGCTTAACTTCAACTTGTAAATTGCTACAAATTTCAACAAGTGAAGATAAGGAATCAGCTTGATTCCAACTTGTAAATTGCTACAAATTTCAACAAGTGGATCAAGGAATAATATCGGCTTAACTTCAACTTGTAAATTGCTACAAATTTCAACAAGTGAAGATAAGGAATCAGCTTGATTCCAACTTGTAAATTGCTACAAATTTCAACAAGTGGATCAAGGAATAATATCGGCTTAACTTCAACTTGTAAATTGCTACAAATTTCAACAAGTGAAGATAAGGAATCAGCTTGATTCCAACTTGTAAATTGCTACAAATTTCAACAAGTGGATCAAGGAATTATATCGGCTTAACTTCAACTTGTAAATTGCTACAAATTTCAACAAGTGAAGATAAGGAATCAGCTTGATTCCAACTTGTAAATTGCTACAAATTTCAACAAGTGGATCAAGGAATAATATCGGCTTAACTTCAACTTGTAAATTGCTACAAATTTCAACAAGTGAAGATAAGGAATCAGCTTGATTCCAACTTGTAAATTGCTACAAATTTCAACAAGTGGATCAAGGAATAATATCGGCTTAACTTCAACTTGTAAATTGCTACAAATTTCAACAAGTGAAGATAAGGAGTCAGCTTGATTCCAACTTGTAAATTGCTACAAATTTCAACAAGTGGATCAAGGAATAACATCGGCTTAGTTTGCCTGAGTTTGATATGTCTTCAATAACCATTAATCATACGTGTTGAGAGAATTCTGAAAAGACTTTATTGATAATATCGGCCAAACAATGATGTTTATCTAATGATAGAAGAATTTCAAGTTACAAGTATTCCAAGGTCTGGGTAGTGCTTTGCCCTCATTGTCTTCAAGCCGATATGCTCCATTGCCCAATACTGAAGTAACTCTGTAGGGTCCTTCCCAGTTCGGGCCAAGCTTGCCTTCCCTGGGATCCTTCTTGTTTCCGACGACTTTTCTTAGGACTAAGTCGCCAACTTGAAAATCCCTTGGATTAACCTTCTTGTTGTAAGCTCTGGCAAGCTGTTGCTGGTATACTGCAAGCTGAATTGCAGCATTCTCTCTTCGTTCTTCCAGTAGATCCAGGTCTCGGGCTAAGAGTATGTCATTGGTGCCATTCTCTACTCCCTGGGTTCTGATCCCTGGGATGCCGATCTCCAATGGGATGACTGCTTCTGTGCCATAGGCCATGGCAAAAGGGGATTCTCCCGTTGATCTTCTCGGCGTGGTCCGATATGCCCAAAGTACGTTGGGCAGCTCGTCCACCCACTTTCCCTTTGCTGCTTGGAGCCTCTTCTTTATCCCATCCAGGATTACTTTGTTGGACGCCTCTGCTTGCCCATTACTTTGAGGAAAACTTGGAGTTGAGAAATAGTTTTTGATCTTGAATTTCGCACAGAAGTTTTTGATAAGTTTGCTGTCGAACTGTGTTCCGTTGTCGGCAACTATTGCTCTTGGAATCCCAAATCTGGTGATTATGTTTCGCCAAATAAAATTCTTGACATCCACATCTCGGATTTTGGCAAGAGGTTCTGCCTCTATCCATTTTGTGAAGTAGTCCGTTGCTACCAGTAAATATTTTCTTTGCCCAGTTGCCTGGGGAAGTTGTCCCACCAGATCCATGCCCCATTGGGCAAACGGCCAGGGGCTGGATACTGGGTTTAGGTCGGCAGCTGGCTGATGTATCAAAGGTGCAAACCTTTGACATTGCTCACATCTCTTTACATAGGCTTCGGCATCCTTTTGCATGTAGGGCCACCAATACCCCTGGGTAATGGCCCTATGGGCTAACGATCTGCCCCCGGCATGGCTTCCACAAATTCCTTCATGGATCTCATAAAGAAAATCTTCAACCTGCAAAGGGTGTACGCACCTTAAAAGTGGTCCAGTGAAGGACCTCCTGTAAAGATGGCCTTCCGCTGTTAGGCTGAATCTGGCGGATTTCAGCCTAATTTTATGTGCTTCTTTGTGGTCTTCTGGCAGCTTCCCCTCTTTTAGGAACGCAATGATTGCATCCATCCAGCTTGGTCCAAGGCCCACGCACATTGTTTCTTGTTCGGTGCTCTGTTTATCTATACTTGGGGCCGACATGTAGTCGATCATAATTGTCCTTGTTTTTCCAGTTTGAATTGAACTGGCCAGGTTGGCTAATGCGTCGGCATGGGTGTTGTCATCTCGGCTGACTTGGAGTAATCTGCAGTTCTGAAATAGGGCCGCCAGTCGGATGACTTCCTTTGCATATGCCGACATTCTTTCGTCTCTGGCTGCAAATTCTCCTGTTGACTGGTTAACAATTAATTGCGAATCACAAAAAACAATTACCTCGTCTGCCTCTGCTGCTGCTGCTAGCTTTAGTCCTGCAATTAATGCCTCGTATTCTGCTTCGTTATTGGAGGCTTTGAACCCCAGTCGGATGGATTGTTCTACAATCTCTCCATCTGGAGATATCAGCAGTACTCCTGCTCCTGCTCCCTGGCGGTTTGAACTTCCATCGACATAGAGTCTGAACGAATCGCCGATGTAGATGCTGCATGGTCTGAGCCTTTCTTTCTCTTGCTGTTTTGTCTTTGACTGGGTTTCTTTTTGTTTGTCGGGGTGATGCTCATCTCGGCTCGACGGAGCCTGAGGTGCGATGGCTTCAGGTGTGAGTTCTGCGACGAAGTCGGCCAAAACTTGGCCCTTTATTGCTGTTCTTGGCCTGAATTCTAGGTCAAACTGTCCCAGTGTTACTGCCCATTTTGCTATCCTTCCTGTTAAGTCTCCTTGATGTAATAAGGACTTCAATGGGTGCTCTGTTAGAACCACAATCTTGTGTGCCTGGAAGTAATGGCTTAGTTTCTTTGAGGCCATTACCAAGGCTAGCATTAATTTTTCCAGTGGTAGGTACCTTGTTTCTGCGTTAGCCAAAGTCTTGCTTACATAATAGACAGCTTTCTGTTCCCCTTTTTCCTCGCGGATTAGCACTGCACTGACTGCGTGTTCAGAGACTGCTAAGTACAAAAATAATTCTTCTCCTGGAACAGGGTTAGAAAGGACCGGGGTTGTGGTCAGGTACTTTTTCAGATCGGCTAAGGCTGCTTCACATTCTTCGGTCCACAGGAAGTCTGTGGCTTTTTTTACCAGGTTAAAGAAGGGTCTGCACTTGTCCGAGCTTCTGCTGATGAATCGGTTCAGGGCTGCGGCCCTTCCAGTGAGCATTTGGACTTGCTTTGCCGATGTTGGGCTCTGTAGCTCCAGGATGGCTTTGATTTGGTCTGGGCTGGCCTCTATGCCCTTTCTTGTTACCAGATAGCCTAGGAATTTACCTGACCCAACTCCGAAGGCACACTTTGCGGCGTTGAGTCGGAGCCGATATCTTTTGAGTATGTCAAAGACCTCTTTTAGGTCGGCAAGATGACCTTTTGACTCCTTGGTCTTTACGACCATGTCATCAATGTAAACTTCTACTGTTTTGCCGATCAGATGTTTAAACATCTTTGTTACTAACCTCTGATAGGTTGCTCCTGCGTTTTTCAGCCCAAAAGGCATTACCTTATAACAGTACAGGCCTTTCGGGGTGATGAACGCGGTCTTCTCCTCATCTGGAGGGTACATAGCAATCTGGTGGTACCCTCTGTATGCGTCTAAAAAACTCATCCTTTCGTGTCCCGAAGTGGCGTCAACCAGTTGGTCGATTTTGGGCAGAGGGAAACTGTCCTTGGGGCAAGCTTTGTTGAGGCTGGTAAAATCCACACAAACCCTCCACTTGCCATTTTTCTTTTTTACTACTACTGTGTTGGACAGCCACGTTGGGTACTGGACTTCTCGGATTGCCCTGGCTTCAAGGAGTTTGTCTACCTCTTCCTCCACTGCTTCGACGTGTAATAACGTCGGCCTTCTGGCTCGTTGAATCACTGGTTTTGCCGATCTGTCGACATTCAAACTGTGGCAAGTGACCTCGGGGTCAATGCCAGGCATTTCATAGGGTGTCCAGGCAAATGCCTCTATGTTTGCCCTTAAAAAATCTTCTAGTTCTTTTTCTTCTTCTTTGGCTAGGCCGGAGCCGAGAAGAAAAAATCGTTCTTCGTCGCCCTCCTGGACGAAGATTTTCTTTAGTGCTTCTTCGCTTTTCTCGGTCGGTTCTTTCCCGACGTCTTCCAGGACTTCCATGTCTCCATCTTCAACTTCTGCTTTCTTTGGCTCCTGTATACTACAGGTGGACTTTATTGCTGCCATGGAGCAATTTTTGGCTTGTAGTTGATCCCCTCTGACTTCTTCAATCCCATGCTCCGTTGGGAACCGGAGTAGTTGATGCAACGTCGAGGGAACTGCCCCCATTGCATGCAACCACGGTCTTCCAAGGATGATGTTGTATGGTGAGGGTGTGTCAATGACCAGGAATTCTGTCCTGATCTTCTTAGTGCCGGCTTGTACTTCTAAGCTTGTTGCACCCAGTGGCCATGTTGGCGTTCCATTAAAGCCGACCATCGGGCCGCTGGATTGCTCTAGGTCATCGGGGTGAAGGCCTAGCTCTCTGTAACATCTGACGTACATGATGTCACAGGAGCTGCCTTGGTCTATTAGGATGCGTTTTACTTGGCATTCCCCAACCTGGAGGGATACTACCAAGGCATCATTATGCGGATGTTGGACCAGTTCTAGGTCGGCTTCGGTAAAGGCTATCATTGGCCCTTGGCATTCTTCTGGCCGATGTCTCTTGTCCCCAACTTGGTGGATATGCTGTAAATGTCTTACCCTCTGGGTTTCTCCTCTGACCTCGTTTTCGTTGACCCTTGAGTGGATCACATTGACCACCCTTGGTTCTCCTGCCTGTGGTCGCTGTGCTAGGGGAGGGGGTGCTGCTGGTGCTTGAGGCAACCTTGCCTGTTCTTCCATTGTTCTGGCCTCATCGACCAGGTCCCTCAGAAGGCCTTGCCTTACTAGGTCCTCTAAGTGTGCTTTTAAGGCCCTGCAACCTTGAGTTGGATGCCCTCCTTCATTGTGGTAGGCACAACGTCTGCCGACGTTTTTTCCCATGAATTCCCCTGGTGCTCTTTCTGGAGCCCTGAAATATGGTTGATTCCGAATCCGATCCAAGATTTTATGGATGGGGATCCGGAATACCGTGGTTACCGCCTGTTTATTTCTTAATTCTATTTCTTACCTGGTGAGTCCGTTGTTGACTCGGCCTCGCTTCGGTGAGCCGTTTCCCTTTTCTTGCTTCACCTCTTTGTTTCCCGACGTATCTTCCTCGGCCCTGGCGTATTTCTCAATTCGTGCCATGAGTTCTTCCATGCTCTTTGGCAGTGTTTTTGCCAAAGACTTCCGTAGTGGGCAGTCATCTTTCAGGCCGTTCTTGAAAGACACGACTGCTACTTCCTGGTTGCATTCAGGTATTCGGTTGAACACCTCGTAGTATCTCTTCGCATAGGCCCTAAGGCCTTCTTCCTTGGTTATTCTTAGAGCCATCAAAGCATCAACCCTCAGGGGTTGCAGTTTGTTGGTCACGAACCTGGCCACAAACATCTCGGCCAGGCCTTCCCATGTCTTTATACTTCCTTTCGGTAACTTGTGGAACCAATCAGATGCAATTTCCCCAAAGGATGAGGGGAATACCTTGCAGAGCAATGGTTCGTTCCCACTATATAGTGCCATTGAATTTAGGTATAGCCCAACATGAAAGTTTGGATCTGACTTACCATCATAGATTTGGAACCTCGGCATACTGAACCTCTTGGGTGGTTCGAATTTGTCCAGTTCTACCGAGAAGGCTGTCTTCGGTTTTACTGGGGAGTTTACCTCGGCCTCTGCATTTTGCTGCCTCCTCTTGAGGTAGTCCCTTAAGTCTTCTTTGCTCCTCCCTGGAGCTCGGCTGTCTTTTGATTTTAGTCTTTTTGGTATACTGCTCTCGGCCTCGAGGTGGGTCCGTTTGGGTCTTTCTTCATGGGTTGTGTCAAAGTGGAGTACTTGCCCCTGAACATGTCGATGTTCTTTGGGGTCTGGATTCTTCATGTGTTGCGTCCTTCGGGACTCCTCTTGCCTTGGCCTTTCTCGTCCGACTTCCCTGGAAGACCGGTGAGAATGCCTGCCGCTCCTGGTATGTTGAGGGACCTCGGGGATTGTTTTTCCTCCACCTTTCTGGGTGTTGGTTGCTGGCATCGGCGTATCTTGCAGCGGGTATGGTGGTTGCATAACATTGTTCTGCATCATGAAGTTGACGACCGACTGGAGGTCCGCCAACTTGTTTGCTAATTCCTTTACTTCCTCGTCTCTGCGTAGGCACCTGTCCCTCCATACCTGGAGGTTGTCTTCATTGTAGTATTTTCCTTGGTTTGATCTTTTTGTTGTGTCACCTTCCTGGATATCGTCGTTCTCCTTGTGACCCTGGTCACGGGTTTCTGTATTGCGATTGTCTCCTTCGGTGTCAAGGTTAATCGGTCTGCTGCTTCCAGAAGGAGCATCGTCCCCAGCGTTTCCTTGTTGTCCGTTACTGGCCATCTATTCTTCCTTCGTTCCCACAGACGGCGCCAAATTGTGTGGGTAAAAATCTGACCACACTGCCCGTTTAGTGATCAGCAGCTAAGCACCGGCAGAATAGATGGCTCCAGCAACCTGTAACAGAAAAGAAAAGCTCCGGCGGTGGTTCTTCCACCCGGGGGCACTCCGACGATCAAGTCAGTATGATTCTCAAGGATAATCAAGTATTAAACTGAATACTCAAAGTATGAATTACATACCTTAGACCCACGGGGGTGCCTCTCTTTTATAATATACTCAATCCAAGTCCAACTAGAAGTACGACTTCTATGAACTCCAATCTTAGTGCTTACTCTGGACTCTTTAAGAGATAGAGATAAACTCCCTAAGAGCTTTATCCTTATCTTAACTAAGTCCCCTCTTTGCCTTAGGACTCTTGTCCCTTATCTTCGGACTCCGACATCTTCGGAGATGACCTCGGCTTCTCCGAGATTACCTCGGCTTAACTACCAGGGCACGTGGCACTTCGGCTGACATGTCGGCGTCACCATGCCACGTGTTGGTATTCAAAAAATATGTCCCCACAAGTCCCTTTCATCTTCTGTGTGCAGTGCCACCCCTCTCCCATCAAACATCTCTTTCAAACTCGAGTAACTTTTATATGAAGATAAAATTGGGTTCAATGTTTTCTGTTGTGCGAGTTCTGACTTAAACAGAGTTTATTTTAAGAGGTTGGGATAAATTTTTAAGTTATAGTCTCTTTGTTCGGAACGACTAACAGGACACCCTGATGATCTCTGCAAGGGGCGCTGCCTTGGACCTGCGAGGGGATAGGGAGGATTTTTCTGTAACAAAAAAATAAATAAATAAAAAATAAAAAATTAGGAGATTTAGCTCATTATAAGTTAAAAGTTAATAATTAAAAAGTAAAAGTAAAAGTATTCCTTTCTTAATTTTTAAATAATCAATTTTTTTTAAAGTTATTTTTATCTAAAAAACTGTAAGTAGAAGCTGCACCAAACAGTCTAACACAAATTCTCAAATTAAAATAAGCTATAATCACCCTTATAATCCATACCAAACACTAGGGATGTAAGAAACATCGAAAAAATTGATCAAACCGATTGAACCGGACCAAATCGGCTATGTTTGGTTTGTTTTTTAACAAAAATCAGCCCGTGCAGTTTTTAAATTTGATTTTTTTGAGTTTTCGGTTCGGTATCGGTTTAAGTACCTTGTGCACCGATCCAAACCGAAACCGACCGCTTCAATATATATTGTATTTATAATATATATATATATATATATAATCTAATGATATAAAGATATTAATAAGTATAATAAATTATTAATCTTAATTAATTAACCTTATCATCTTTATAACTTAATTTTGTAAACTCTTATTATGTGGATGTTTGAGAAGTGGCTATTTTAGAGGCTTTTTGGCTATTTTAGTATGTTATTTTAGTTTTTGTGTTTTGAAAGATGTGATGAATTTTTATTTGAGTTGTTGTATTGAAAAATATATTGAAATGATGTTTAAAGTTAAAATGACAACTTTATCTCTGACCTTACATTTTTCAAAATTAATCTAAAGGGGCAAAATCGTCATTTCAGCCTCAAAGACTAGGCTGTCACAATTTTGTGCCTACACACTGTCATGACAGTGTAGGGCTGCCCACTGCTGTTGACTTTGTTTTTTTTTTTTTTTTTAATAATATAAATCATTGATTTAGAATTTTTGAAGTTTTTTAGGTTTTTTTAGTCTTTGAGGCTATTTTAGCCTCAAAAGTGGATTCCCAAACAACCCTTATATATAATTTTAACTCTAACTCACTATTCTTGAAACCTTAGTATTTTCAAAAAAAAAATTATTTTTATTTTTGTTAATTTAAGAATTGAAAAGTATGTATTAAATGGGTGGATTGAATATGTTTGAAATAGTAGATAAATAACCAATTTAATATTTTTATATAGATTAATGATTATATTTAAAAGTGGCTCAAGTTTAAAAAATCTTAAACCAATTAAATCACACCAAACTGAACCATTTTAATCGGTTTCGGTTCAGTGCGGTTTGATGAGAGAAGTGTTGTTTAAATTGGGTAATTGAAACAAAATATATAAATTCATGCTTTATTAAATTAACTAAAAGAACATCAAATAAAATCATACTTGATAAATTACATCATAGAGTATAAACATAAAACAAGACTAATATAAGAACATATTTAATCTGAATATGAAAATAAGAAATCAAACCAAATTCTGCGTGATACCATAGTGTCCTTAAAACAGATTAGCCACCTCACCGTGAGTGCTAGAAGAACGTTGACTTCTGTCTCCCAGGATAAGATGGTTTTAAACTGGCTAACTCAAAAGCACCTTCTGTTAGCTTTAGTGAACCGACAATGGCAGCACTTTTTCATAGTAAGAAATTTCTAGCAAACTGACTAAAGAATGGAAGAAACAATTTCTATGTTTGAGACTTGATAGAAGGGTCTCAATTTTTACATGTATAGGGGAGAGAGGAGAAGCCTTCAGCCTTTATGGCTGGTCACTAATGCACCATTAACCTCTGCAATAAAGACAAGAGTTACAAATTTCATTAATGCACTATTAAACTCTGCAATAAAGGCAGAAGGTACAAACCTCATTAATTATTTCATAAAGCTAATTTTATGGGGCAATTTCTTATTTAATTCTCAATGATTTTTGGCTATTCATTGCAAAGTATCTAGACCCACTTGGACTCAATACAATAAATGGTTGGGACCCACTTTAATATTTAATTAAAGTCTCCAAAAATCTATTTTTTCCAACGAGAAATGGTCTGTATCGTTGTTCAAAATAATAAAATCGATATTATCGATTTGATATAATTTTTTACCTAAATACCGACGGTATCAAACCGATTACATCCCTACCAAACGCCCTTAATATATACCATATGATATTTTTTTATTATTATAATTAATTTTAATAGTAAAATTGACTATACGTTAGATATTTAAAAAATAATAAAAAAATATATACGTTCGGGATTGATAAAAAATATTACCCCATGAGTATGCTATTAACATTCAAAAAATTGTCATCAAAAGCTCGTCTTCAAATTATATCTGGTTTGGCAGGTAACACTTTTAATTTAAAAATTAAAAAATTATTAAAAAAATTAAATAATTTATAATTTATATTAAAAAATTAAATATTCGTTTTCCTCTCAATTTTTTATATATCTTTTTTAAAAAATTAAAAAATTATTTCAACTATATTAATTTTTTTATCTCATATTTTAATTAAATTATTAAAATACTTTTCTTATTTTCTTGATACAGCTTGCTTGTTTTCATTTTTCAAAAAATATTTTTTAAAAAATTTTACTTTCTTATTTTTCGTATTTTTTTGATTTTATTGAATTTTTTTAATATTTTAAGTAATTTTTTTTTACTTTTTAGACACACCTAACATAAATATATCTAAAAAATAAAAAATTATAAAAAAATATTTTAAAAATTTATTAAATATCAAAAATATAAAAAAATACAAGAATTCAGTACATTTTTTATATTTTTATGTATTTATTAATTTTTTAAAATATTTTTTTACAAATTTTTTACTTTTTAGATACATTTAAGTAAGGTACATCTAAAAAAATAAAAAAAATATTTAAAATTTTAAAAATATTCACTAAAAATAAAAAAAAATACGAAAATAAAAAAATTCAATTTTTAAAAAATTTAATCTAAAAAATCCAAACCACAGACTGATTAATTTTTTTTTCTTTCATATGTGCATTAAAAATTCTGGCTGGCTCACTTCCCTCTATTTCCCTCTACCTTCTCTTCCCTCCCTCCCAGGTTTGATCTCTCTCTCTCTCTCTCTCTAAAACTCTCACACACTCTCTCCTGTTCATCCTCTGCTGCATTTCCATGTCCATTTATAGTCTATTTTTTCCATGACATGTCACATTACTGTTTTATCACTACATTATTATTTTTGCAAAGTTTAGCACTTGATCTCTTCAAGATTCGAATTCTCTCAGATCTGATATTTCGAGATTTGAAACACCAAATATCTCTAGAGTTGTGGAATTTGATTGAGCTGATTCAGTGTTTAGATCGATGCGCTAGGGTTTATTTGAAATGGATGGGCGGTTGAAGAAGCATCATCATCATCATCATCATCATCGGGAAGTGAGTCCGGAGAGAGCGAAAGTCTGGACGGAGAGGTCACCCAAGTATCAGCAAACTCGGAAAGTGCCTGTGGTTTACTATCTCTGTAAAAATCGACAACTCGAACATCCTCATTTCATCGAACTCACTCTCTCATCACCCGATGGCCTTTACTTGAGAGGTATAACAATATATATATATATATATATATGTCAATTCAAACAATTTCTTGGTCAATCTGATACTAATATTCAGATTTTGAAAATGAAGATGTGATTGCTAAGCTTAATGTGCTTAGAGGCAGAGGCATGGCTTCAATGTACTCATGGTCTTGCAAAAGGTTGATTCTTCATTTGTTTTTTATTATTATTATTTTTCAGTTTATTTATTTATTTATTATTTATTATTATTTTATTATGTTTGTGTGTTTTGGGTGCAGAAGTTATAAGAATGGGTTTGTGTGGCATGATCTGGGCGAAGATGACTTAATTTTTCCTGCTCATGGAAGTGAATACGTTCTCAAGGGTTCTGAGCTCTTTGAAGAGTGTAATTCAGGTGAGCAAATGAAACTTGGTCCATAGTAGAGCTTCTGATCTTGTAAAAATTTAAGAGAAAGTTCAAATATGCTTTTGGGAAACTTTTCGATGCTTTTGGGAAAGATTTAAGGGAAAATTTCAATTGAGTGTAAATTTTCAAATAATTACAAATAAGTTGTAAACTTTATGAATATTAATAATTAAAATCATAAATTTTTTCATGAATATGTAATAGCTTTCTAAAGTTACCACTGGATGGGAATTTTCCCAAAATTAAATGGATACTAAAAAAAAAAAAAAAACCTTTAGAAACTACTTACAAACTTAGTGGAATTTTTATGGATTTGTTTCAACAGATTTCTATCACATAAAAAACTAATTCTAAAAATGTTTAGGAAATTATTTGAGGAATTTCAATAAGCATATTGAAAGTTCTCGGTAACTGTTTGACAATCTTTGAAAACCCTTTTGGAAACTTTTTGTTAAAAATGAGATTTAAAAAATTTAATAAACTGAATAACTCAAAAAGTATAGAATTAGAGGTTTACTCAATAGTAGTATCTTAAGGAAAATTTAATTTAACTTGTCACTTGCCATATTAGCATTCAAGACAAGAAAGATTTATGTTATTAACTTAAGGGTTTGGCTTCTCTCATGTTGTGATCTCAACTTGAGAGAGTGTTGGGGCATAGTGGGTCTATTTTGGAACCCATTTTGGTGATTAATTGAGTGGTTCTTAGTTACCAATTGCTTTAGAAATTTAGAGCATGTATATATGTCTCCACGTATATGTATTAACTTAATTATATGTCCATGTATCACACACAAGACCACAATTTGTGACATCAATGAGCTCTTTAATTTCTTAGGAAAGGCGGGGAAAATAACATAAAATTGAAGGTTATACCAATTACGCAGGTTGTACCTATTAGCTTAGTTCGGTTTTTTCTTTTATGAAAGTAGTAGAAGGGGAGGGAGGACGTGGTTGGCTTTGCAAAACTGATTTTCAAAGATTTCTCTGCCACTGTGCCATACATCACTGTAGACACCTGGAGAATTTCGGCCAGGCTAGCCAGGAACTTGAAAAAAAGAGAGTTTTTCCCCTCTCTAATATCTTCATTCTGTGTTGATGAAAAAAAAAAAACCGTTTTATCGTTTTTCAATTCTGGAGTTGTTGGGATGTTTGAATGTGTGCAATCTGAAAACAAGCCAACACACTTCTGTTGGAAAGGAATTTCATATTGCTGTTTATATTCTTCTCCTTCATTTTCTCAGCAAGCAAAGAAAGGTTAGCTAATTTACTACAAAAATAGCTAAAGGCTTGAAAATTTTGTTTTGTTTTGTTTTATTTTAGGTCGATTTAGTCCTGCTGCAAATATAAAATTGCAGAATCCAAAACAATTACCAGAGCCAGCATCTTCGAGGAGTCATGATGATTCTTCGTCTTCTTCAAGCATGAATGGGAGAGAGACAAAGAATTCTCAAGAAGATGACCTTTCTCCTCCAGTTCAACATCCTGGTTCTTCTGGCATGTCTCCAGTTTCTAGGGATGGGAAAACATCACCTTGGAATGGTTGTCTAAGCTTGACAGAGTACAAGGTTTACAAGAGTGATGGTTTGGCTGATGCTTCCACTCAGACCGAGGAAAATATAAGCAGAACTAATACAGCTCGAGAGACTTGCACAAGGGGTGTTTCAACAGATGATAGGTCATTAGAACCTCATAGCAATGAGTCTTTCCAAAATCGGGTTCCTGATGTGAAAGAAACTTCTGATATTTCTAGGGATTTAATTTCCCCACCTCCATCTTCATCCGGTGCTTCTTCGTCAGGTGGGAAGACAGCGACCTTAGAATCTCTGATCAGAGCTGATGCTCGTAAGATCAACAGCTTTAGGATACTTGAGGAGGAGGAATTTCGAATGCCATCTAGTACAAAGGTCAAGGCTTCAAGCATGCTGATGCAACTGATCTCCTGTGGGTCAATTTCAGTGAAAGATCACAGCTTTGGCCTTGTCCCTACCTACAGGCCAAGGTTTTCACATTCGAAATTTCCCTCCCCCTTGTTCTCGACATCTTTGATGTTGGGAGAGCTTGATTGTTTGACAGAGAACCCAAGGCTCATGGGTCTGAGGTTGGAGGATAAGGAATACTTCAGTGGGAGCTTTGTCGAGACAAATATGCTTAGGGAAGAAGGAGATGGCTTTAGTGCTCTAAAACGTTCATCTTCCTACAATGCTGACAGGTTAGTAGATTTCAACACTTCACCTAGCATTATGAGTTGTTCTTTACTCCCTGAATTGTGCATCTCTGTCTATTTGGTTGTGTCAATCTTTTAATTATGAATTTTATTAGGGCATATGCAAATGTTGAATGAAAAACGTTTTTTTATTTGAACAACATCAGATGATCAATTGTATCCCCTTGAAAAAAAAAATTGCGATGGATGTAAGGAGGCAATAGGAAATTTTAGTTCTTACTATATGAGGTTATAACCATAATTTATTGTGGAATCTTGTTAAGAACTTCTAAATGATCCCTTATCAACAAGAGAGCCATGAACATTAATTACAGTGGATGATTTCTTGGAATGAAATCCTCTGGCTTTATATATGCAACGAATTCAACTTATTCAAATGCCCTGGACGACAAATTGCTGGGATGTTATAACTGCAATACACCAAAATGGATCTCTACTAAATTCTTGCATCCAGGCATTAAGTTTCCATTAAAGTTTTAGTGGCGCTATGTTTGTACTTAGATATTTACTACATAGTGAAATATTATGTTGATGAATGGTTTGATCAAGTGAGAAATTGATTCGTTCTTTTATTTTTTGATAAGTAAAAAATTGATTCATTCTTGAAAACTATGTATTTGCAATTGTTGCTCCTCACTCTCCTCCAAAATGAAAGTTGGCAATTAATTGGCAATGCAGAAGTAGTAAGCAATTGGATTCAGCAGCAGACAAAGAGGACACAACATCGGTGCTTTCAAAGTGCATCCCATGTTCAACCAAGGCTTCACTGATCAAGCAGCCAAGAAGTGAATCAATGAGATCCCCAGTTTCTGAGGGACCAAGGATCTCCTCTGATAGAGTTGACAGCTCACGAACCATATCAAATGGGAGCAGCAGAAGAATCACAGAACCTTCTCCGAAACATTCAAAAAAACTAGAGTCCTTTAGAGAGGAGAAGGAAACGGTGATCAAAATAGAAGAAAGTTAAGTTTTGACTCCTCCCCATTTCACAATAGACTCTGAACCAGGTTCTAAATATTGGCCATTACGGAGAAACATTTTAGACTTTCAATATCGTTATTCATTAAAATATCAGTCTATACTATTTGATATATGACCGTATTGCCAATACTGATATATATCTTGATACCATTATTTAAAACCATGATATGGAATTTTCCTAATCAAGTTGGTTGAGATTTTTGTTTGATTTCCACTTTAACAGGCTTGCTTCAGGAGCTCGGGTTATAATCCAGTCCACGGCACCTTGTGACACTAATGGTGACTCGTAGAAAGCATTTTGGAGCTTGACCAAAAGGATTATCATTCCTGCAACTATTTGGAATTTTTTTTTTTTTTGAATTCCCAAGTAACGTGAGTAGATAAATAGTTTGGCTTTGTAAATTTGAAATTTGAGAAGAGGAGAGAGAGAGAGAGAGAGAGAGAGAGAGAGAGAGAGAGAGAGAGAGAGAAGGAGCAAACTAGCCACTGGCCTTTTGAGTCTGTTTAATACAGCTTTTCTTAGATGGGGAATATGTTGTACTATTTTTTTGCTTACTGTAGTTGCAATATATTAGCCTTTATGCAGAGAGTATTGATTCCATCAGTACAGTTCTGAATTGTTGATATATGTCACAACTGCTAGAGAGAACCAATGGTCCCCAGGTTTTATTTTAGAGGTTGAGCCAGTTGTAGTCTGGCTGGTGCATGATGTTGACAAGATGTAGCATTCACGGAACAATTAGAATGAAAAAATTGTTGAATTTCATTTGATGATAATGGTGGGTTTGGTTGGAAATAATCTTATTTTTTTACATCTATCTTTTCTTAGGTAGACATTATAGTGGGGACATGGGATTCCTTGCCCAGCTGAAAAGTAGAGGGAGCGAGGTTATGAGCTTTTTATGGTTGACAAAGCAAAAAGGTTTTAAGTTTGAGGTCAAAGGCTAAAATAAAACAGCATACTCAAGTCAGTTGGCCATTCTGTTTGTTTCACAGGAAAACAAAAAGGAAATATTCAGAAACTTGTGCAATGTGGGGGGGTTTATTTGATTATTTATCACACCTTTGACTCATGATGGTCATCCCCATCCCAACAAATAAAGTCAAATAATGCTCTCCATCATGGGTAGGTAGAGTGTGTTTGCGAAAAGCAAATAATAATTGATGAAATGCAAAATCAATTGGTATCTCTTGATCACTGCTACACCCTACATGATTGCCTAATTTGCCCTCTTATAGTGCACATTTTAAAGTTTTTCCTTAGATAAATTAAGTCACCATATATAATGATCATATTATTTTTTTTAATTTATTATTGTAATGATTTAAGAAGTATATTGGGGGATTTGGGCCGTGTTTGGTTGGGGGATTTGGAGAGGGATTTGAAAAGGGAAAGGGAAAAGGTGTGTGAAATTATGTGAAATATAGGCATGATTTATTCATATTTTACCTATCTTTTCCATTTCTCTTTTCAAATTTCTTCTCAAATCTCTCAACCAAACACAGTATAAAGGATGAGAATTTTCTGAGATGCAATTATACTGTGTTTGTAATTATTTTTAGTCACATGCACTGATTTGTAATATAATGATGACAAAATCATATGATAAATTGCATATAGTAATTATAAAATCATTGTTTAATATATATATAATTTACATTAACCTCTCTTAAACCTCATAATTGTAAGAAAATAGGTTTTACAGTTAAAAAATAATAATTAAAAAAACAAACAAACAAACAAAATTAATTTTAACCTAATTATATTGATTATTTTAAAATTTTAGTTCACATTTAACACTAAATTTGCTTTTCAGTTTGAAATGAAAGTAGAGTTTGAAAGTTTGAAATAAAGTGAATAGAGAAGTGGGCTACCAAAAAGTTTCCACTCTCTCAACTCTCACTCAACTCTCTGTATAGAACACAGCTTTGAGAGACTGAGAAAAGGAGAGAGAGAGAGAGAGAGAGTTTAGGGACAATAATAAGAGTAATGTTTGAGGGCCCGAAATTCGTGGGTCGAATTTGGCTCAAAACCCAAAACGACGTCGTTTTGGGTTTTGATTTTTTTTTTTTTTTTTTTTTTCTTTTCTTCCGCTATTTTCTTCTTCTTCGTCTTCTTCGCAGAGACAGAGAGGGAGAGGGAGAGAAAGAGAAGAGAGAAAGAGAGAGAGAGGGAAGACAGGTCGCCGGTCGCCGATCGCGTCGCCGCGCCTCCGTCGCCGATCGCCGCCTCTGCTCGTCGCCGTGCCTCCGCCTCCGTCGCCGATCGCCGCCTCTGCTCGTCGCCGCGCCTCCGCCTCTGTAGCCGATCGCCACCTCTTCTTCCTCCGTCTTCTTCCTCCATTTTTTAGGCCCCCTCCAGTCCTTCCTCCCCCTCCTCCTCCTCCCCCTTCCCTCCCCTCCTCTCCTCTTCTTCGTCTGCTGAAAAAAAAAAAAAAAAAAAAAAAAATTCGGGGCATTCGGGGGTCCCGTTTTCGGGCCCCCAATCACTACTGCAATAATAAATGGACTGCCCTGAAGTAAGGCAAAGTGAAATATGGCGAATACGTATGTATATGTGGATCTGATCTGATCTTTCCCTTGCTTTTTCTCTGGGGGATGACAATGCTTTTGAATTGAAGTACCGACCACCACACAAACCCATAGTTTCTAATCAATAAAAATTTGAAACTATATCATACATCTACCATTAATCTTATGTCATCTATTTTTTCTTTATTAATGTTGTTGTACGGGGAGCAAATATTCTGGCAAGCCCGTATTCCTTTCTTCCAAGTTCCGTTTCTGTCCGATCACCTGTGAGCACAACAGCAGTGAGCTACTCGGCGGTGTGTGGCCGGAAAACCCCTCCGACGATCAAGTTAGAACACACACAGGGGATAGATAGAGAGAAGGGAGAGCGTTTGAGTGTAAGAATTTCCTTACAATGTGTTCATCCTTCGTATGGGGGGGGCGCAGACATGTTTATATACTCTTTGTGCCCCGTATCTACTCCCAGTCGTCTCCTGACACGTGGCTCCGCTATCCCATCTGTCAGCATAAACCTTGCTGAGCACCACCTAATCTCAACTGCCTGACTTCACAGCTGGAGCTCGGCAGCCGAGCTGCTCTACCTCGGCCATGCTATGCTTCATACCCAAGCACCTAACGGGATAAATACGTGGAGGACCGGGCTAGGCAGCACCTCGGCTGGGCCTAGTCCGGGCACCTCCTTTGGCCGGCCTTCCTGCTGGTCAAACAGTCTCCTCGGTTGACCATGCCTTTCCGGGCGCCGGTCACCCAGCTTGTCTGGCTTCAGCCATCCCCTGATCGGTCAGCTCGGTCCAACCAAGCGCTATCCAGCTGAGCTCCTTTTGGGTCCGGGGCGGCTCACATTTGGCCCAAGTTGTTCCCGGCCCAAGTTCTGGCAGCCCACTTCTTGGCGGATGGTCAATCATCTCGGCCCCATGTACCGTTGGGCTCTCAATATGGTCGGCCGTTACCTCGGCCCAACGCCTGCTCATAAATCACCCTCTCAATTGCCCCTTAATTCCGTCCGCGAAAGCGTGACTGGGATTATTCACTTCGACCGAGATAACATTTCTCCGGTCTCCAAGAAGCCAGAGGGCAACCGGGCTGGTTAACGACTGTCTGCAAACTTGACCGGTTGTCTGCCATGGCTGACGTCCTCTTCTTCAGAAGTAGCTCGGTTGGCTCTTCGACTCTTTAACCTGTCACTTCAGTACTGACGTTGCCATAAATAGGGACACGTGGCGGGTTGCCATTGGTCATCGAGCAGCCAACCCGCCGTCTGTGCCAGAATTTGAATTTGGGCGGTCTCGTGCTTACATATTCATGACCCCCATCACCATTTCCTCCTATTGCTGCTCTTCTATCTGACGATTCAAAGGCTCAAGCCATTTCCTCAGACTCGACTGCCATTCCTCATTCTTGGAAGAACAACTCCAATCCTTCACAGGTAAGGTTTTCGATCCCTCGAGTTGCTATTTTCTTTCATATTACACACATTAGGGCACAAAAACGTAGCTCTTAGGGCATAGGCCTTAGAATCCGTCCCAAACCTCCCACTGTTCTTGGTGTTCTTCATATTCATGAAGAACACTGAAGAACTGGGGTGAACCGGGCTCCTGGTCCTCTTTTGATCCAAAAAACCAGCCTAACCGAGCAAATAACAAGTTCGTCCAAACCACAGCGAAAACCGAGATAACAAAAGGACTTGGTCACTCAACCGGGCTAACATCTAGTCTGCTTGGGCGATCGGGCTCCTTAGATAGAATAGACAACCGAGGTGGTTTGGCACTCTGAATGACCGAGCTAAAATCCAGCTCCTTTTGCGCAACCGCGCTCACACTTAACACTTGCCATCCTTTTCCTGCAGAGTCCAAGGGGACCACTGTCATTCCTGAGGCTCTCAGGACCGAGCAGCATCCAATAACCAATGCCAAACCCCTTAGCCGGGGTCCACTAAGCCAGCCAGAAATGGGGAAATTCCGCTTTCTAGTGGATACTCCGGCCGCGCTAGCTGCTTTCAGAGAGGATTACGGCGTCCCGGCCGATGTTCATCTCAAACTGGCAGAAGAGGAGACCACACCCTGGGGCAGACTTGACTAATGCCCCTTCACCGTGCTCTCAATAGTCGAAGGGGGCCTCCGTTTCCCGCTCAACCCTCTTATAACCGAGTTCCTTCGCCGCACCGGGCTGGCTCCCACACAAGTGTCCACCAATACCTATAGGATTATCAACGGTGTTTACGAGTTGAACAATCGGTTAGGCACCAACTTAGGTCTAGCCGAGATATTAAGGCAATACACAATGGGCCACACCGGCGACGGCCTTGCATATTACTTGAAGATAAGACCGGGCAAGGAAAAAATTGTAACCGGCACCCCGGATAAAGATCTGCACGACGACGATTTTTTCTGGGTGTCGGGCAATTATGAAACGGCCGAGGTGCCGGGCTGGTTTATAAACAAGGGCTTCGGTTCTTCATGTAAGCTACTCAATTGTGCTCAGTTAGCTTAACTCTTTATCTTGTAACTAACCGGTTTTCCTGTTTCTTTTGCAGCAATCCAAGCCTTGCAAGCCAACTACCAATTTCCCAACGTCGAAGCAATTCGGACCGTGCTTCGGTACCCTCACCGAGATTGCAACGATCTACTCGGCTACACACCGACCTACAGGTATTCTGCCCCACGCCGGAGTAGAGTAATTGACTTCCTTCGCGCTCCTTCGCCGCCTCTAGATCCGTCCCTTCCTGACATTTCCCTCATCCGCCTGACTGAGGAACAAGAAATGGCAAAGCGCAGCAGAATCAAGAACCTGCTCACCGCCACATCCGCCGAGATGCCGAGCGTCACAACTCGCTCGCCAGCCGCCGGTCAATCCAGTGGCGTTGTGGTCGCCCTTGCCTCTCAAGCCGCCGGGCAATCCAGCCGAGAACCCTCCGCAAGACATACCGGTAAAAGAGCTCGGGCAGACCCGTCCGCCGAGCTAGTCGCCGAGCTTACCACCGAGCATCCAATTGACGCCCCCGCCCCAGTGCCGGCCTGGCGTCCACATTTGAAGCACCGGGGTCAAGACATCCCGGCAACGGCTTCGATCAAGGCTGACAAAGAGCATCTGCTCGCCTTTGATCTGTCCAAGGCCCTGCTACTACCGAGCGACGTGGTCGGCAGCGACCACGTCCCCGACACCCGGTTGGTCAAATCGTCGGTGAAGTCTATGGCCAGGGTAAGTCGATGTTCCTTTGAAAATTTCACAAGTGTTTGCGCGGTTCCCTTTCTGCTCGGTCCCCTTTCTAATCAACTTTGCTTTTTTGCAGGCTATTCAAAAACAACATCTCGTCTTGGAGCGCATCCACAAGCTTCGGCAAAAGGCCAACGACACAGCCAGCCAGGTCGAGAGCCTTCAAGCCGAGCTCGGCTGGGCTAAGGCTTCCCTCGAGATGGCCAATGCTGATAATAATAGGCTGCTCGGTCAGCTGAATGCAGCCGTGAAAAAACAAAATGAGCTCCAGACAGAGGTGGACACCCTGAAGAAGTCGGAGAAGAAAGCTTGCCGGGATGCCAACAACGCTGGGTTTAATGAGGCCGAGCAAAGCTACAAAAAGCAAGTCTTTGCAACTCAAGACATCTACTTCAAGGTCGGCTGGAAGTCCGCCTGCGAACACCTCGGCCAGGGATCTGATACCGACGTGTTTGTCAACCCTCCTCCAGCTTCGTTACCGGTCTACCTCGTGCCTTATGCAAACGACGTTTTCAGCGCTTTGCAAGCTGAGGCCGAGGAAGGACTTGAAGATGGAGACGGTGAGACAGATTCCGAGGCAGAGGAGGCTGAGGTGCAAGAGAAGCCCAGCAATGCTGAGCCCGGTGCCCAAGAGGCAAGTCCAACCATCAACCTCGATGCTGGCGAGGACGAGTTCACCAATATCTCCCCCCTAGTTTAATTTTCTTTTTCCTTTTTTTTGTATTTTTGCTTTCGACACTTTTGATGTAACCGGGCTTTGTTCCCACCTTTTGTAATGATTTTCTTTTCAATGAGAAACTCAAATTTTGCTAAGTGTTTGCACGGTAGTAATCAATTCCATCTTCAGCAAAATATCTCGGTATAACTCATCGTTTGAACACTTTGTCGACCGGAATGCATAACACGGTCGAAGTACTTCAGCAGAACAAAATAACAAATTTATAAACCGGAATAACCATCCTGGTTAGTAATAACAAAGTTGGACAAAACACCAACACTTCCAACCGGATTAGATCATCTCGGTTGGGTATCCGAGGTTGGGCAAAACACCAACTCTTCCAACCGGAGCACGTCATCTCGGTTGGGAATTCGAAGTTGGACAAAACACCAACTCTTCCAACCGGAGTACGCCATCTCGGTTGGGAATTCGAAGTTGGACAAAACACCAACTCTTCTAACCGGAGTACGTCATCTCGGTTGGGAATTCGAAGTTGGACAAAACACCAACTCTTCCAACCGGAGCACGTCATCTCGGTTAGGAATTCGAAGTTGGACAAAACACCAACTCTTCCAACCGGAGCACGTCATCTCGGTTGGGAATTCGAAGTTGGACAAAACACCAACTCTTCCAACCGGAGCACGTCATCTCGGTTGGGAATTCGAAGTTGGACAAAACACCAACTCTTCCAACCGGAGCACGTCATCTCGGTTGGGAATTCGAAGTTGGACAAAACACCAACTCTTCCAACCGGAGCACGTCATCTCGGTTGGGAATTCGAAGTTGGACAAAACACCAACTCTTCCAACCGGAGTACGTCATCTCGGTTGGGAATTCGAAGTTGGACAAAACACCAACTCTTCCAACCGGAGCACGTCATCTCGGTTTTTAACATTAAAACAACAGTCCAAGTGCTTAAAGCAAAATCACTTCTATAAATTGATAAAAAGAATTACATGCTGTGGTGCAAGCCAAAAAATTTCTTTGCACAAGAAAAGAAAGCAAAATCTTAAAAATAATACAGTTTCAAGTTGGCCGCATTCCATGGCCGGGGTATTGCTCTTCCCTCTAAATCCTCCAAGTGGTAAGCCCCCTTGCCCGCCAAACCGGTGATCTTGTAGGGTCCTTCCCAATTTGCCCCTAGTTTGCCTTCTCCTAGGACCAGGGTGTTGCCCATAATCTTCCTCAAAACCCAATCACCAACTTTGAACGGTCTGGGGTGCACCGTCTTGTTATATTTCTTTGAGAGCTCTTGTTGGTAGGCGGCCACATGGATGAGGGCCCTCTCCCGACGCTCTTCCACTAGGTCCAGCTCCAAGGCAATAGCCTCGGCGTTCAGCTCGGGCTCAAAACTCTCGCTTCTAAGGGTGGGCATTCCAACTTCCAAAGGTATGACCGCCTCCATGCCGTAAGCCAAAGCAAATGGAGTTTCCTCGGTAGAACGTCGCGGGGTTGTTCGGTATGCCCAAAGGACGCTGGGTAATTCCTCAGCCCATTTTCCCTTGGCCTTTTCCAGCCGTTTCTTCAACCCATCCAGTATAGTCTTGTTTGATGCCTCGGCTTGACCGTTGGACTGTGGGTAAGCCGGGGTGGAGTTGTAGAATTCTATCTTTAAATCTTCACAAAATCCTCTGAATAGACGACCATCAAACTGGGTGCCGTTGTCAGAGATCAAGATCTTGGGGACGCCAAACCGCGTGACCACGTTCTGCCAAACAAACCGCTTCACGTCTTTCTCTTTAATGGTTGCCAAGGGCTCAGCTTCAACCCACTTCGTGAAGTAATCTGTGGCCGCGATGAAGAATTTCCGGTTGCCTGGTGCTGTTGGCAGTGGTCCCACTATATCTAGCCCCCACATGGCGAAGGGCTAAGGACTGGTGAGGGGAAGAAGTTCCCTGGCAGGCTGATGGATCTGATGGGCGAATTTCTGGCATTTTTCGCATTTGCGAACGTACTTTTGTGCGTCGGCCTGCATGCACGGCCACCAGTATCCCTGCGAAATAGCTCGGTATGCCAAAGACCTGCCCCCTATGTGGCTGCCACAAATGCCTTCGTGAATTTCAAACAAGAAGGCCTCCACACTATTCGGGTGCACGCACTTGAGATAAGGACCAGTGAACGACTTCTTATACAACGTGCCAGATGGAGAGAGCCAAAACCGCGCCGACTTCACCCGGATTTTGTGTGCTTCTTTCTTGTCAGTGGGAAGAGTTCGGTCTCTGAGGAACAAGATCAAGGGGTCCATCCAGGAAGAAACTAGCGCGGCGCAGAGTACATCCGTCTGCCCGGCGTCTTCAATGCTTGGCCGCGGAAGAAAGTCAATCAACAGGGGGTTTGGAGACGTACTATCTACCATGGAAGCGAGGCCAGCCAGTTCATCAGCTCGGTTGTTTTCTTCCCGGCCAATCTGTTGGACTCTGATTGCCTTAAACTGTTTGATATGTTCCCTGACCAGAGCTTGGTACTTCGCCATCCTGTCGTCCTTTGCTTCGTAAATCCCAGAGACTTGGTTAACCACAAGCTGGGAATCACTGTACACCAAGAGCTCGGCAGCCTTCATTTGAATTACGCTCTTGAGCCCGGCGAGAAGTGCCTCGTACTCAGCCTCGTTGTTAGATGCTGGGAAGCCAAGTGTAATAGAATGTTCAATGGTTAGGCCATCCGGCGAGATAAGAACGATACCTAGGCCGGCACCATGACGGTTGGGCACTCCATCAACGAACAGCTTCCACATTTCCCCCACAAAAAGCTTCCAGCTGTCGGATGGGTCCTGAGAGTTGCGAAGGGCAATGGGATCAAAACTGCTCGGCTGTGCGGTCACATGCTCTGTGTTAGCCGGTTCCACTTCAGTCCCCCTTGGTGATTCGGCACCGGACTCAGTAAGTTCTGCAACGCTCAAGTCCGTGGGCGAATCATCAGGTTGCGGTGTTAATCCGGCCCCAGTTTCTGAGCTGTGTGGATCCATTCCTTCCCCCCTTGATGATTCGACACCGGACTCGGCAAGTTGATCTGTAATGCTCAAGTCCGTAGGCGAATCATCAGGTTGCAGTGTTACTCCGACTGCAGGTCCTGAGCTGTGTGGTTCAATTGCGTCCCCTCTCGGTGATGCGGGACCGGACAGAGTGGATGGGTCGGTGATACTCAACTCCGTCATCGCATCACCAGGTGGTATAACTGTGCAGACTGAGGGTGCTTCAATGATGCGCGCAAACTCCGCGTCGCTACCTCCTCTAACTGGCTGTACCTTGGTTGGCCTTGCGTGCATCTCATCATTTGCCTCGGTAATATCGACCGGGCATACCGGATGAATGCCAGGCGAGAACTCGGCGACGAAATCGGCCAAAGTCTGAGCTTTGATAGCAGTGCGCGGCTGGAACTTCACCTCAAACTGCCCCAACTCCACCGCCCACTTAAGAATTCGGCCTGAGAAGTCCGCCCGTTCAAACAAGGCCTTGAGGGGGAACTCGGTCAGTACGACGATGGTATGGGCGTGAAAATAATGTGCCAACTTCCTTGAAGCCATCATCAATGCCAAGGCAAGCTTTTCCAGCGGCAGATATCTCGTCTCAGCCGGCAGCAAGGTCTTGCTGACATAAAAAATTGGGAAGTGCTTGATTCCTTCGGCGCGGACTAGCACCGCACTGGCCGCGTGTTGGGAGACAGCAAGGTAAAGATAAAGTTCCTCTCCCAGCTTTGGTGTAACCAACAGTGGCGGAGTAGACAGATATTCCTTGAGCTCGGCCAAAGCTCGGTCACACTCCGCGTCCCACGAGAACTTGGACTTCAATGCTTGAAAGAAAGGGCGGCAGCGATCTGATGACCGGCTTATGAACCGATTAAGCGCGGCGGCCATCCCGGCCAGATGCTGCACGTCCTTAGCCGAGCTAGGCTGCTTCAATTCTTGCACGACTCTGATCTGAGTAGGGTCTGCTTCGATGCCTCGGTTCGTGACTAAGAATCCCAGAAATTTCCCGGATCCCACGCCAAAGGCACACTTTGACGCGTTCAAACGCAGCTTGTGCTTCTTTAGAATGACAAACATCTCGGCTAAGTCGGACAAATGGTTTGCTTCCAGTCGGCTCTTTACCACCATATCATCGATGTAAGCCTCCATTGTCCGGCCAAGCAAAGGAGCAAACATTTTGGTCACCATCCTCTGAAAGGTTGCCCCGGCGTTCTTCAAACCAAAAGGCATGACTCGGTAGCAGAAGAGTCCCCTTGGAGTCGTGAAAGAGGTGATCTCTCGGTCAGGACCATGCATGGCGATCTGGTGGTATCCGCGGTAGGCATCCAGGAAACTAAGCCTATTGTGTCCAGCCGTCAAGTCCACGAGCTGGTCGATGCGCGGCAAAGGAAAACTATCTTTGGGACAAGCTCGGTTGACCGTCTTATAGTCGACACAAACTCGCCACTTTCCATTCTTCTTCGGCACCACAACTGTGTTGGAAATCCACCGAGGGTAGTGCACTTCCTGGATTGCTCGTGCCTCAAGCAGGTTCTTCACCTCCTCCGCAACTACCTCGGCGTGATGGAGTGCCGATCTCCTTGTTCGCTGGATGACTGGCTTTGCTCCAGGGAAGACGTTGAGGTAATGACAGATAAAACTTGGATCGAGGCCAGGTATGTCGTAAGGCGACCATGCGAAGACTTCGATGTTGGCCACCAAAAACTCAACCATCTCGGTTCTTTCTATGGCCGTGAGACTTGAGCCGAGCAAGAAGAACTTGTCCGGCTGTTCTGTATCAATTCGCACCTCAATCAATTCCTCAACTGCCTTGTCTTCGGCCTCGGTGCCTACATCATCCAAGACACCCAGGTCCTCCGGTCCCTCAATCATTTGGACGAATCCTTTGGCAACTCGGCTGCCGTTGACCGCCACGAAGCACTGCTTGGACATGACCTGATCGCCCCAAATCTCCTCGATTGCCCCCATAGCCGAGGGGAATCTCATTACTTGGTGAAAAGTTGATGCCACGGCTTGCATGGCGTGTAGCCATCCCCTTCCAAGGATAAGGTTGTACGTCGAAGGCACTTGTAGCACCCAAAACTCAACTTGTTTGACAACGGATCCCGCTTTGACCGGCAGGATAATCTTTCCCAAAGGCCACTTTGGTTGCGAGTTGAATCCAACCAATGGCGAAGTTGCCGGAGCCAAGTCGGTCTCCCAGAGTTTAAGCTGTTTGAACGCATCATAGTACATGATCTCGACCGAGCTTCCCTGATCGATCAAGATCCGCTTAACATCAAAGTCCTTGACGCGTAGTGTTACTACTAGGGCATCGTTGTGTGGCGTCTGGATACGCTCTAGATCCCTTGAGGTAAAACTAATCACGTCTTTTTCTTCAGTCTTCCCCCTTTTGATGGCAGGCTGTACCGACAAAACTTCCCTCATATGCTCTGCCTTTTTTATCATGCCCCGGTGCTCGCAAACTCGCTCCGGTTCCACGATGCCGTGGATGACATTAACAACTCCTTGTGGTGGTGCGTCTCGGTCATCCTGTCCCCTGGGATCGACCGGAGCCTGATTCGGCTTCACTCCGCCATCAATGTAAAGGTCTAGATGCCCGGCCGCAACCAGCTCTTCCAAGTGCTGGCGCAATGGAAAACAATCCTCTGTTCGGTGGCCCCTCTCCCGGTGGAATGTGCAGCGATACCGCGGATTATAGCCCTTCTGTCCATCGCCCAACTTAGCAGGAAACCGGACATACTCCTCGTCTCGGATTTCACTAAGTATGCGATAAATTGGAATCTTGAAGACTGTGGTGATGCCGGTCCTCGCCTTCATCCTTCTGTTTGCGTCTGCTATGTCATCTCGGGGGTAGTCATCCCAGTCATTCCGACGTCCTCTGCCCCGGTTTTTACGGTTCGAACCACGGTCCGATTCCTCTGCTCGGTCACTTGAGCGGCTGGGCTCTTGCCCAACTGCGTGCACTTTGCCTGCTGTCTTCTTGTCTGTTGCTAGGGGTGGGCAACGGTTTATCCGAACCGCTCAAACCGCCCAACCCGCATATAAATGGGCGGTTTCGCAAACATAATGCGGGCGGATGCGGTTTGAAATATGACAAATTTGCTGGTTGCGGGCGGGTCGCGGGTTAAAACCGCAACCCGCAAAAACCGCCCGCACTTTAATTAGTATTATTATTATTATTTTTTATATACCAATTTTGTAACTTTAACAGGAGCACCATTATGTTCTCTATGACACTAGGATCCTTATTTTTAAGTTTTTCTCAACTTTCTTAATGTCATAAAATTATCAAGTCCTAAACTTGGTTTCTTATATGATTTTCATTGATGACTCATCCACTTTTTCCTAATAAAATTTTTCTTCTGGTGATCGATGAAGCTTCTAGTTTGATTATTGATTACTGAATTGACAATTCTAATTGAGTACAACCTTTAATACATGGATATACATTTTTTTCATGACAAAAATGCTAGTGATATTAAATTTTTATTTGTAAACTCATCAGAAAATTGTTATCAAATGATCACAAATATATAAAATGAATCTAATGCTTAAATTCGATGGGAAAAAAAAACTTAAAAATTAATTTTTAAAGAAAAAAGTGTAAACCGCAAACCGCCCGCAACCGCCCGCACATCTACAAACCCTATCCGCACAAACCGCAAACCGCACTGCGGGCGGTTGCGGGTTGACTTTTTCCTAAACCGCATAGATGCGGGCGGGTCAAAACCGAACCGCAAACTGCACAAAACCGATCCGCGAACACCCCTATCTGTTGTTACCGGAGTGGCCTTCACGGTAGAAGCTGATGCGTCATCCTCTACTCGGATGTGCTCATTGATGCGCTGCATGAGCTGGCCCATGGAGGTCGGCTGGTGCATGGTAAGCGAGTCCCGCAGTCTATGTCCGACCGGGAGACCACGCTTGTATTGCGTGATTGCAAGGTTGACCGGGCAGTCCAAGATCTCGTTGAAGGTTTCCCAGTACCTTGAGTTGTATACCTTCAGTGTGTTGCTCGGTTCCATCTTGACACTTAGTAGATGATCAACTTCCTTTGGCGTCTTTGTGTTGGTTTTGAAGCGTGTAACAAACGCCTCGACCAGCTGGTGCCACCTTTGTATGCTCCCTTCCGGCAACCTCTCGAACCATTTTAAGCCCAGCTCGCCCAAACTTGACGGGAAGATTAAGCACATAAGTCCGTCATTGCGCCTATGTCCAGCCATAACCTGTCGGAAGTGGCTCACATGCATATATGGATCGGTTTTTCCGTCGTAAAGTGTGAACTTAGGCTGGTGGAAGCCTGCCGGAAGCGGTGTTGTTTCTATATCCAGGGAAAAAGGGGTGGCGCTCAGCCTGGCCAAGTCCGTATCCTCAAAGAGCGGCACTGCTTGGCGGGGTGGAGGCATTCCGACCTCCTCACTGGCGTGAACCCCATAGGATAACCGCTGGAGCGCCGGTATTCTCTGTGCTTCGCGCCGGCGGGCCCGCTCCTTCAAAAATGCCCGCAAATCCTCTGACTGAGCAGAGTAAGAATACCTAGACGTCGTCTCCGGACGTGAGGGTTTGTAGGTGCTGTCTTGCGCGCTAGACTTCTCTGCACCCGCGTCGGAATCACCAACCTGGTAACTTCTGGTAATGGATATGGACTGAGTACGTCGCTGACTCTGACCGCCTGAATGGCGGGATGGGGTGCGCTCACTGTGGCCTCCCACTCCAACTACACCCTTCCCTTTGACATGCCGCTTGAGATCCTCCATCTCCGCCGCCATTCGCCGGATGACAACATCTTGATCTCTCAACTTACTTTCCAGTCGCCTGGCGTGTGAGTCTCTCCTGCGCCGGTGACCTTCTGGACTCCGCGAGTGACCATGACTTCTTCCGCGCTTATCCCGCGCGTCTACTGACTGTCCTCCAGTGGGCGTCCCCAAGTCCGCCATTGGATGGATGGCGGGAGGACCTTCTCCTTCGGGTGAACTCCGGGGTAGCTCCGTCTATGGCAGACAACGGAAACTCGTCGTTGTTCGCCATGGACGGCGATCAGATGAACCTGGAAGACAAGGTTTTGTCTGTCAAGCTTCCCACAGACGGCGCCAATTGTACGGGGAGCAAATATTCCGGCAAACCCGTATTCCTTTCTTCCAAGCTCCGTTTCTGTCCGATCACCTGCGAGCACAACAGCAGTGAGCTACCCGGCAGTGTGTGGCCGGAAAACCCCTCCGACGATCAAGTTAGAACACACACAGGGGATAGATAGAGAGAAGGGAGAGCGTTTGAGTGTAAGAATTTCCTTACAATGTGTTCATCCTTCGTATGGGGGGGGGGGCGCAGACATGTTTATATACCCTCTGTGCCCCGTATCTACTCCCAGTCGTCTCCTGACACGTGGCTCCGCTATCCCATCTGTCAGCATAAACCTTGCTGAGCACCACCTAATCTCAACTGCCTGACTTCACAGCTGGAGCTCGGCAGCCGAGCTGCTCTACCTCGGCCATGCTATGCTTCATACCCAAGCACCTAACGGGATAAATACGTGGAGGACCGGGCTAGGCAGCATCTCGGCTGGGCCTAGTCCGGGCACCTCCTTTGGCCGGCCTTCCTGCCGGTCAAACAGTCTCCTCGGTTGACCATGCCTTTCCGGGCGCCGGTCACCCAGCTTGTCTGGCTTCAGCCATCCCCTGATCGGTCAGCTCGGTCCAACCAAGCGCTATCCAGCCGAGCTCCTTTTGGGTCCGGGGCGGCTCACATTTGGCCCAAGTTTTGGCAGCCCACTTCTTGGCGGATGGTCAATCATCTCGGCCCCATGTACCGTTGGGCTCTCAATATGGTCGGCCGTTACCTCGGCCCAACGCCTGCTCATAAATCACCCTCTCAGTTGTAGTTGATAGTGTTAAAATTGCAGGTATGTGTTGAATTTTCTTACATTAGTTAATTTTTTAGTTTCTCATAATATTTATAAATAATCTCTTGCATATAAAAAACACATTTAAAAATTATAAACAAGATATAGATGGATATCCTTAATGTTGACATTTATTAATTGGAAATGCTAGGTGTATACACCTCATTTTTTACCGATCTTAAGACTCAGACTTCATCGATTGAGCGCTCGGTGATTGCGCATGTTGTGCTCGTTCTGAAGTTTCGGAGTTTGGCTGAGAGCCTTGTCTTCGAGCCTCGAAACTTTTTGTACTTTGACTCGGTCTGCGGACCAGGTCTTGTTTTCTCTTCCCGAAGGGAGGGAGAGGTCTTGTAGACCATCCCTCAGTGGTCGTAGGCTACGTTTCGTGGTCGTAGGCCACTGTTTTCGTTTATAGCTAGTTTTCGGTTTTCGGAGCCGTCGGCCGCGCGCCTCGGTTCAGGACCGCTTAACATTCTCCGTTTGGCACGATTTTCGGAACACACCTTGTTTTCTCTGTCTAGAGGGACACTGTGACCCGGGAGACCACTTTTGTGGTCGCATGCCACTTTCGGTGCTCAACAGCCAGTTTTTAAGGCACCCGGCCGCGCGCTTTGCCTCCCGAACTCTCGTTTTGCATCCGTCTTGGTTAATTTTTGGCATGGACCTTGTTTTCCTTGTTTGGAAGGTGGTACAAGGGTGGGAGACCACCTTTTCTCTTGGAGACCACTTCTCCCTCCGCCAGCTGGTTCTCTTGTCGGAAAACTGGTCTCCTTGATTTTTGAGCCACATTTGTTGGTTTCCCACCATACCACTAGCTTGCATTCAGTTGGGAGACCATCAAATAGGCTGGCCAACCACTTTTCCTTGAGGGAGACCACTCACCCTGGTCGGCCGACCAGGGGAAGTGGTTGGCCGACCACCTTAACTGGTCAGCCTGCTCCCTCCAGTTTTGTCTCTGTGAGTTGTTGCCAGCTGGAAGGCACAGACTACATCCTCTATACACGTGTATGGAGGATCTTTGGCCTTAGTTTTTAGCTTCTTTGAGAAGCTTTGGCCTCCTTTGTCTATAAAGGAAGGCCTCTCCCTCCTTTGTGAGGGTTCAGATTTTGGTTAAGGCACATATACATATCTTTCTCTTTGTCTCTATATTTAGGCTTAGGAAGTGTATTGTTCTTGACCGTTTTGCGCCACACCTCATAGCCTAACACTTCCACCATCAACCTAAGGTTCTTGAAGGTCATTTTCAGAGGTTAAGGAGCTGGGTTTTTGGTCTAGAAGTTGCTGTCTTTGTTGAGCTTCAAGGGTAACTGATTTTCTTCCTTTTTAAGCATTATTTTGATCTTTCTCTTAGCCTCATTTGCATGCTTATTTGAGGTTTGTTGTCAACTAAAAAAAGCTTTATTTTTAAGCATTATTCATGTTTGTTTAAGGCCATTTTCCTGTTGGAGGTCATCTACCCTCTTGCATGCTTCATTTAGTCTTGTTTTGAGCCATGCCTTAAGGCCTTTGTGTTGACCTTTGCTTGGCCTTTTAGCCACTGAAATCCAGTGGATTTTCAGTGGTTGGCATGCTGTTTTGAGGGCCAAAATCAGAGAGGGGTGACCCTCTCTCTTTTGGCCTTGTTTGTTTGCATATTTGGCCTTTCCAAGGAGCCTATATTTTCATACTTCCTAGCCTTGGTTCAGGCCATTTTTAGTGACTTTTAGGACCTTCCTAGACTCTTTCTAGGGCTGGTTTGGTCACCTCATGTTTGCCTCTTGCATGTGTAGAATAATCCTCTTCATAACTTATCAAAGGAGCATGTCATTCTTGCATGTATTGGTCATGTTTCAGTGGGTTTTTAGTCATTATTTGGCATATCATAGCTCTGCCTTTGGCTGGTTTAGTGGCCTCTTGAATGCTTCACATGCTTCTAGTATAAACCATGCTCACTAGTTTACATTGCATGTTGTTTTGGCCATTGATTCTAGCATATTTTGGCCATACTTCAAGCTGATTTTGTTCATATTTTGGGCTGCCTTAGCTCTATTTTGAGGCCTCTTGGTCAAATGATGCTTGCCATGCATACTTATAGTGTAATATCCTTGCCTAGCCTTGAGTTTTAGAGCCCCTTGCATGCTTAACTTGAGGTGTTTCCATGTCTTGGCATCATTGTGCATGTTATTTCAGAGCCTATACTTGTGCCATGTTTCCATGTTTTCCACTCTTTAAATGCGTTTGAGAGTTGTGCTTGTATACCTCATTTATGGGCCACTGCATGAGCTTCATTTTTGTGCATTTCAAGCCATCATCTTAGTCCATTTTACCACTGTTTCGGGCCTGTATAGGGACTATTTGGGGTTGGTTTGTTCATTTGGGCATTGCTTTGCATACCTCTAGTGTAATACACTTCACTAGTTTCGGTATTTGAGCCATTCAACATGCATAACATGAGTTGTTTGCATGATTCGGGACCATTTTGTATGTCATTTCAGAGCTGGAACATGTGTTGTTGTATGCCATATTTCATCATTTCCATGCTTTCATATAGTTGTATCTTGTGCCCTAGGCTTTAGGCCATTGCATCTTGCATGTTTGCATGTGTTTTGTTGCCTCATTTTCATCATGTATGGCCACTGATTTGGGTGTGGCTGAGACCCATTCATTTTGGTTTAAGTCCATTTTGCATCAAGTATGCCATTGTAGTTCATAGCATTGAGTATGCCGCGTTGTCGCATGTTTGATAATTGCATTGCGCATGCCTTGTTCACTTTACTGTGTATGATAGCCTTCACATGTGCATTGTGTATGACATATAGTATCATGTCCATTGAGTATGCCATTATTAGTTCGTAGCATTGCGTATGCTAGTTTGCATGTTTGCACGTTATCCTTTGCATGTTTGCATGACTTGGTTGCATCGCCTTAGGATTGCATGCTTGAGGTCGCATTATGCATGCCATTCTACTTGTTGCATTGTGTTTGGAATAGGAGTTAGTCCAAACACGGGAAATGAGGGACGTTTCATACTCCAAGTGATGAAACGTGCCTCGATTCTCGGTCGCCGACACTTTTGACTAACACATGATGGAGTTTAGGCATTTATGTGTTTATATGTGCATTCATTTCACATTGAGTCGTGCAATCCGACTCCTCGGCCATCATGCATCAAGATGCGTGATTGGTGGCCCGAGGATCAAGGACTACACTCGCTAGAGCTTATACAATGATGGAGAGAGTGGTCGTGCACACATGTGTTGCAAATACCTTGCTTTCTCTCTCTCTTGCCTTTGTTGCAAAAAATGCAGAAACTAAGAGAAGAAACTGGTCAGCCGACCAGGTTTTCTGGCAGGCCGACCACCATTTCTGGTTTTCACCACCAAGGGTGGTCGGTAGGTGGTCTCCAATGCCTATAGATGATCGGCAGCCTCCCCCTAGATTCCCAGGGTAGAGTTTCATCTCCTTGGAACTTTGTGCAAGTTTCTGAAATCAATTACAAACAAAGGCGAGCCGGGGCATCGCGATGGATTTCCCGACAAGGCGACTCGAGCATGCATGCATCCTTTATCATTCAAAGCAGAGCTGAGGCAGCCCATTTTACATAGTTTGCATGCTAGTTTAGTTAATTTGTTAATTAGCTAGTGTTGTGTAATAATTAGTTAATTCGATTATGTATTATTTATTTGGACCCTCCGTCGAGAGGGCACAACTGTTGTAATAAGTGTGCGTGTGTGATGCATGTCTTCCAACCCCACGTCTTTCTCCCTTTTATTTACCAGCTTACGATGGTTAGTTTTAGGGCATGTTTCAATTAGCATACTTATGCTTGCATGTTTGCATCCATTCATCTGTTTGTATGCACCGGGCTTGGCGCATCATACTAACTGCATTGTATTTCAATTCCTATTTGAATACATGTATCAAATCGCATTTCACACGACATTTTAGAATAGCCGAGCCTATCTTAGGTGCATTTTGTATGTGTTACATTAGGCATTCTTGACATAGCTAGGATCATGCATTGATTTCTAACATAGCTTTTGTTTTGGCTCGGAGTACTCGGTGAGTGTTTATGCTTTAGCATCCTTGCATATGTGTGAGTGACTGCCATGATAGCATGCTTGCTATAAGGCTAACTGATTATGTGATATACCTGCCTGAATGCCTATAGGTGAAGGTTGGACTATTTGAATTGGAACAATTCATTGAAATGCGAGTTTTAAGCCCACTTGGTTGTAGCAAAATCATATTTTTCTAAGCCCACTTGAGGGTGACAAATCCACGTCTTAGCCTACTTGCGAGTAGCACCATCAAACCATTTTCAAATAAACAAACAAGAAATGTTTTGTTCCAACTCAGGTGATCTAGTCTATACTTGTATGCTGTGTGCATCACATAGTAATCCTATAAACCGGAATAAGAACGCATATGTTTTCAAAAACTCGATATCATGTTTAGCAAAGGCCGATCTTTGATCGGGCGAGCGAGGGTGCTCATAGATGACCTTCCCTAATCGTATCCAAGTTCCCGAGCCGAGGCAATTTTGGTGATAACGGACACGTGGCCTTAGGCACGAGTCAGGGTTTCCTAAATTCCTCCAAAATAAATATTTAGGTGATGACTCTGTATCTGGCAAAGCATTCCATGTTTGGCACTTCTTTCTAAAAATTAGTTTTTCAAAACGATTTGCTGGATTGGGACTCTTTGGTGATTTATCGATCTTGCATTGCACTTTGTGAGATTAGATTCAAAACCGTGACATTGAGTTCGAACTGTAGTGAGCCCAATGAACAAAACAGGATTTTCCCGGGACGTTCGGGGACGTCTACACTAGGTAAAGCATTATTATGTATGACTATTCTTTTTTGTTAAAGATTCTTGGGAAAATTACACAAATAGTCCGTATACTTTACCCAATGTGCCATTTTGGTCCATGACATTTCAAATTGCGCGATTTAGCCCCTCAATTTAATGAAGTGTGTCAATTTCGTCCAATAATTGACGCCCTTTTGAAGTTATGGACAAAAAGCCAGCACCTGCCTCTCACGTGCTCCGTCTAGCAATTACTGAGGGGCACACTTGCCTTTTCACCTTAAATCCTAAGTTACCTCCCGCCAAAACCATATATGTCGTCTCTATCTCCATTACATACACATACAGACTCCAAAATTGATGGTAGACGGACGGAAGAAGACGATGGATCATGTACTATGCCGATGCAGAATGGAAGCTCAGTTGAAGACTTCGTGGACAGAGAGCAACCCTAGACGAAGGTTTTTGGGATGTCCTCAACATGGTGTAAGTGTAGATGGAAAAAAATTGGAATGTCCTTTTGTTATAATGTTTGTAAAGGCAACTGAGTTGTTTAAGAAAAAATATTGTAGAGCAGACATGCATGTGGATTCTTTCTATGGGTGGATCCTCCACTGTGTCCTTATGCTTGAGAGATTATACCTGGGTTGCTGAGAAGAACCACCATGCTTGAGGAGCAATTGAAGATACATAGAGTAAGACAGAGGAAGTTGATTACTTTGATGGCATTGTCATGGCTCATTTTTTGGTGTTGGAACATGATTGGAGATGGTTCTGTAGTTGCTTCTCTTTCAAGCACTGGGAATAATGGAAATTGAAGATGCTATTTTTTTTTTTTTTAAAAAAAAAAAAAATTGTTTTGAAGCTTCTGGACTGGGAATGGAGTAGGAATGAAGTGGTTTTTTTTTTTTTTTTTTTCTCCTGTAATTGATGCTTATGGATTGGGAATGGATTTTAGGGTTTGATTTTGTTATGTCCAGTGTTATGTAATTGGGGTTTATTATGTATGAGTGTTATGAGTGTCCAAACATGTTTTGAATGACACTATATCAATGTTGAATCATGCTGTAGTAATGTTTTTTAATCAACATTTGTTTATCAACTTTTGAGTCAATGTTGAATTTTTAAATGAATGTTAAATGAAACTGTTTTTGTTTATCATTTTTTTTTCAATCACACTGTATCATGGTGTTGTTTCACTTTTAGCAAACATGATGCAACCCATAACAAGACAATCCACTAAACATTGTAGACATGGTTGATACAAAAAAAAAAAAAAAAGGTCCAATACAAAAAACAAATACTTCAAATAACACAAAGGCTAATCAATTTACCATGTGCCAACAAAATACAAATGGCAAATCCAACAAAAAATTACCATGTTCCAACAAAACATAAAAAGGCCAGATACAAGAAAACATAATGCATAACAATCTATAAAAAAACTCTTGTTTACTATTAGGTAACTACTCCTTCAACATTTAATTTCTTCCATGTTTTGATAGTGAAGACAAGGTCACAAACTTTTGCCCCTTTGACACATATGCTGTTGAACCCCCATATGGACCTTCAGATGGGTTTGGCTCAATGAATGTACTTGTTCTAGTGAACCCTGGTGGAGGTACCCTAATGTTCACCCCTTGCAATGCTGGTTTGAAGTTGAAGCTTGGTTGACTACCACTTGCTTTAGGACTTACTGAAATGCTTACCCTACTGCCTTGTTGACTAGTGGCTTCAGTGGTTGCTTGGTTTCTTGGTTGACTACTGGGTTGAGTAGGTAGCTGACTGCTTCTCCGGGTGCTTGACTGGTTGTTTGTCACCTGCAAATTGTTAGTAATTAATTGTATGAAGGACCTCTAATAAATTAATTGAATTTATGAAGATGTAACAAATTGTGTGTAGGGTAACCTTTGGTGCAATAGGCTGGCCTTTGCATCCTCTTTTGTTGTGCCCAAGCTTACCATACAAGTTGTATGTAGTTGTTGTGTTTCCTCTATGCAACTTATAAGGATTCTTAGGCTCATCTGCTTGCCTTTTTCTCAACTTTCTCGGCCTACCAGGTTGCTTCTTGACTTTTGGAGGTAATAATCCAGGCAACATAGACTTTGGCCACATTTTAGAACCATTTATTGGGTATATCATTGGCTCATAGCTAGACAAGTATGTCTCCTTCTTATACCAATGAGCCACATAATCTTCAAGTTGCTCATGTTTGTCATATATGGCTGAAATGGCATGACAACATGGTATGCCTGTTAGATCCCACTTTTTGCATGAATAGGTTGAATCACCCAAATCAACTACAAATTGTTGCCCATTGAAGCAATTGATTTGGTACCTCAGACCTTCTGCTCACATAGCAATACAATTGCTTGCATCTTCTTTCCTTTTCTCTAGTGCTTGTTGTATATTAGGACAAATAGGTCCTGGGTAAACCCTCATTACTTCCTTTCTCACCTGCAGCCTCTTCATCAAGATACACCTAATGTCCTCTAACAAAGGGATTATGGTTTTTTCTCTAGCTTCTAGGATCAAGCTGTAGACACCCCATTTTTGACCGACCTTAAGACTTAAACGTCATCAATTGAGCGCTCGATGATTGTGCATGTTTGTGCTCGTTTCGAGTTTCCGGAGCCTTCGGCTGAGCGCCTTGTCTTGGGATCTCTTAACTTTCTCCCCTTGGCCTGGTTTTTGGACCATGCCTTGTTGCCTTTGCCTAGAGGGAAACAGAGTCCTGTAGGCCATTTTTTGTAGTCGTAGACTACCTTTCCCTCTCGTAGGCCACTTTTTGTGCCCGTAGACTAGTTTTCGAGGCTTTCGGCTGAGTGCCTCGCCTTGCAGGCTCTTGTCTTTCTTCCTTTTTGGTTTGTTGTTGAACCAAACCTTTTTATCCTTTGCTTGGAGGGTGAAACAGGGGTGTAGACCAGTTTCTCCCCCTGTAGACCACTTTTTGTCCCGGTAGACCACTTTTGGTGGTAGGCCAGCTAGAGTTGGTGGTTGACAGCTTGCCACTATCTTCTACTCTCTGTGCAGACCCTCTCTTTCCCTTGCCGACTAGTTTTTGTCCCTGTAGATCACTTTTTCTGGTCGGCCGACTAGTTGAGGTGGTCGGCCGACCACTTTAACTGGTCGGCAGCCTTCTTGCTTTTTCTGTAGATATTTTTCTTGCCAGTTGTGCCAGCTGTTGGGCACAGATAGCATCCTCCATACACGTGTATGGAGAGATTGCACCAAGCTTCTAGCTTGTTCAACAACCTTGAAGCTTGGAATTCTATAAGAGGGAGGCTCTCTCTCCTTTTCCAGGGTTCAGAAATTTGCATAAGAGCTATACATATCTCTCTCTCTTTATATTGCTTCCTCTCTCTCGATATTTGCACTTGTTTGTGCTCAAAAGTGCCATTTCTTCACACTTTTGCACACAAACACTCTGTGAAACACCTTCACTATTGAGCTGAGGTTCTTGAAGGTTGCATTTGAGTGGTTTTGGCTTGGTTTTTGCCTCTGAAGTTGCTGTTCTAAAGTTGTTCTTCAAGAGTGAGTCTTTATGCTCTTTAAAGTTTTGTTGTTGTTGCTTATTTGGCCCTATTTGCATGCTTCTTTTGGCTTAACTTTTAACTATAAAAAGCTTCATTTTCAAGTGCTTAAAGTGTTTGTTTGAAGCCTCTTTGGTGTTGGGGGTGGTCTACCCCCTTTTGTGCCTTATTTTGCCTTGCTTTGAGCCACCTCTTTAGGCCTTTGAGATCACCTTTGTTTGGCCTCTTCACCACTGAATTCCAGAGGAATTTCAGTGGTGAAAAGTGTGTTTTGAGGCCCTAAATAGGAGGGGGTCATCCATTCTCCTTGTGTCTTGGTTGCTTACCTTGTGGGCCTCATGTTTGAGCTTGTTTTTCTAGTAAGTGTTGGCTTGTTCTCAGCCTATTTTTGGCTCTATTTCAGCATGGCATAACTCTATTTTAGCTTGGTTTGGTTACTCCATGCATGCTTTTTACACTTGTAGTGTAATCTTGCCATTTAGCCTTGTATGCTTAATGCTTTGATTCATTATGCTAGCCTATTTTGGTCCTATCTCAGTATGTTTTTAGTGTTATTTTAGCATGCCTTAGCTCTGTTTTAGGTTAGTTTGATTGCCTCTTGCATGCTTCATACCCTTGTAGTGCAATCCTCCCTATAGCCTTAACATGCATCATGCTTTGGACCATCATTTTAACATATTTTTGGCTCCACTCCAGCTAGCTTTTACTCATGTTTTTCCATGCTTAAGCTTTTTTTTAAGTGATTTTGGTCATGCATGCCTTGCTTTGTATAGCCATAGTGCAATCTTGCTCACTAGCTTGGTGTTTTGAGTCCACTAGCATGCATTGCTTGGGCTATTTGCATGATTTAGCATCATTTGATATATGATTTCAAAGCATGTTTCACTGTCATACCCTCATGTGTATCACTCTTTCAATGCTTTGGAGGGTTATGCTTTATGTCTCAATCATGAGCCAATTGGCATGCATGCTTGCCTAAGCTTTTTGGACTACCATCTCAGTGTGTTTTTGGTCTTATTTTGCCATGATGCAACTCTGATTTTTGTTGGTAAAGTCATCTCATGCTTGGTTTTGGTAGGTGTAGTGTAATCCTCCTCATTGGCCTTGCATGCATCATGCTTTATGCCTCACATTCTAGCATGTGTTAGCTCTACTTCATGCATGTTTTGGCCTTATTTTGACTTGCCTTGGGACTGTTTTGAGTCACCTTGGCCCTTTGGGGCTTGCTTGATATGGCTATGGTACAAGTGCCTTTGCTAGCCTTAAGCTTTGAGCCTCTTAGCATGCCTTATTTGTGATATGTGTATGATTTGGCATCATTTCTTACATGATTTCAGTGCATATAGTGTAGCTACACTCTCACATTTGTCACTTCTTAATTGTGTTTGAGAGTTGACCTTTATGCCTAGTTCATGGGCCAATGCATGAGCATGCATTTTCTTGCTTTTAATGCCAGCATTTCAGAGCATCTCAGCCATTGTTTTGGCTTGCATGAGGTTAGTTTGGGGTTGGTTTGGTCCATTGGGTATTGCATTACATAGCCCTTGTGTTGTGTCCTTCAATGCTTAAGGACTCTAACTTGCCATGCTTATGTTGTTTGCATGTTGTTGCATTGCATTGTGTTTGCATGTTGTTGCATTACATGGTGTTTGGAGTGTTGTTGCATTGCATTGTGTTTGGATTGGATGTTAATCTAAACACGAGAAATGAGGGATGTTTCATACTTGAAGTGATGAAACACGCCTTATTTCTCAGTCGCTGATCCTCTTGATCAAGCATGATAGAGGCGGAGGCTCTTATGTGTTATTTGTGCATTCATTGGCATTGAATTGTGCAAACTTGGCTTCTCAGCCATCGTGCATTGCGATGCATGGTTGGTGGCCCGAGAGTCGAGTACCGCACTCCCTTGAGCTTGAGAAATGATAGGAAGGGTGGTTGTGCACACATATCTTGCAAATACACTGCCATGCCCTTCTTGTTCTCTATTGCAGCAAAACTGGAGTCTGGCAGAATTTTCTGGTTGGTAGACCAGTAAAGGTGGTCGGCCGACCACTTTTTCTGGTCTACAACCAGTTTTTCTGGTCTACAGGTGGTTTACACCACCCTTTTCTGGTCGGCAGCCCACCAGGAGGTCCCCATGTTGGAGCAAAAGCATTCTGGAGGTTTGTGCAGTGTTCTGAGATCAAATGCGAACAGAGACAATTCTGGGCATGGTAATGGATGTCCGAGCGAAGCCGACCAAGCATGCATCATTCATTATTCCGAGGCAGAGCTGTGGCAGCCTAACTTAGATGCTTTTCATACTTAGTTGGTTTTGTAACTTAATTAATTTGATTAATTAGTTTCGGTTTGTAATTAATTAGCTTAGCGTAGCTAGTTAGTTGATTTATTCAGACCCTCCGTCGAGAGGGCACAATGTTGTAATAAGTGTGCGTGTGTGTGATGCATGTCTTCCAACCCCACGTCTTTCTCCTTTTTACTTATCAGCTTTCGGTGGTTTGTTTTAGGGCATATTTCAATTAGCATACTTATGTTTTGCATGCGTGTATCATTCATTCGTATTGCATGCACTAGGCTCGGCGCATCATTCACACTGCATTGAATTTCAATACTTACTTGAATACGTGTTTCAAAGCATGTTATCGAGTGTTGCACTCATATGCCATCTTAGATAGCCGAGCCTATTAGTTGCATTTTAGCATGTGTTACATTAGGCATCTTGTATAGCTAGGATCATGCATGATTTTTGACTAGCTTTTGTTTTGGCTTGGAGTACACTGTAAGTGTTTATGCTTTAGCATCCTTGCATGCGTGTAAGTGACTGCCATGTTTAGCATGCTTGCCATGAGGCTAACTGCTTAAGTGTTTAACTACATGAATGCCTGTGGATGAAGGCTTCATTGCTTGAATTGGAACAATTCATCAAAATGTGCATTTTAAGCCCACTTGAAGTGGCAATTCATCAAAATGTTTTTCTAAGCCCACTTGAAGGTGGCAAACCCGCGACTTAGCCTACTTGCGAGTAGTAACTTCCAAACTATTTTCGAAAAACAAACATGAGATGTTTTGTCCTAACTCGAGTGATTTAGTCAATACTTGTATGTTGTGCGCATCACATAGTAATTCTAGATTAATAACCGGAATAAGAACACATGTGTTTTCAAAAATAACATATCATGTTAGTAGAGGCCGATCTTTGATCAGGCGAGTGGGGGTGCTTATTTCATGACCTTCCCCCCTCGTACCCAAGTTTCCGAGACAAGACAACTTTTGTCACGACCCAAACCCGCCCCTAAAAGTTTGGACCATGACCAGCCTATACATAGGCCTCAAACAGAATTTTAGAATAATATTAATCACATACGGGGCCTTAAGCGGAAGCATTATCAATAAAAGACATCATCCATTGAGCTTGTGCATACATGATGGTTTAATTGGATTTAAACATTTAAATACATTTCCAAATATACATATATCCTCACAGAATTTCTATAGATCTTACACACACTTTATAAGACTTATTCATTTATATGACTCCCAACAATAAACTAAGGCCTCCACGTAGAGACATACCCCAGGTGACTTGGTAGACAAGCGAACCTCAGTACAACTCTAGTGTCAATCCCCGATGGCTCACCTACAGAAATGTACATAAAACAGAATGAGCAAGGCTCAGTGAATAATAGCAACATAAGAAGGTAATTGAATAAACAAAACCTTGGATAAAATAAATAAACAAATACCAACCATGTACAGGTCTTATCCATAACTATGTTTCAATACGACCTATAATACAGAATGGCCTCGGGCCCATATATAATACAGAACAGCTTTAAGCCCACAGATCTTACAGAACGGCCATAGGCCTAGCAGATACAGAACGGCCATAAGCCTAACAGATACAGAACGGCCATTGGCCCAGATATATTAGAACGGCCATCGGCCCAGAAATATCAGAACGACCATCAGCCCAGAAATAACAGAACAGTAACAATATTCATTGACAGAAGACACATGAATTATTAGTTTCAGAGTTATACGGAGGCGCACAGATTTTTTTAATCATTCACATGAGTTAACATAGCTAATTTGCATTTAACAGAGTGTTAATAATGATTATTAACAAATAGATACTGTAGTTCCATAATATACACACATTTCATTATTCGTTATGAATCAATACCGCTAACTTGTAGATAACAGAGTATCATTAATAATTATTAACGGAAGACGCATGTATCATTACAGTATGGTCAATAGAGATAGCATAATTCATATCATAACGTGGGTCACATAACAATGGTAGACTTTTGTGTTCATATCATAGGTTCTGAACGACCTTGGGTCCATGTATAACACAACAGGATAATCTCAGATTCATTAGTGGCAAACAAAAATGATCTTAAATTCACACAGATTTCATCATTCAAAGATGAACATAAGTTCTATTTATTCATTAAGAAACAATATAGTTGCTTATAGATGACAGAGGGTTAATATGCGTTATAGACAGAATAGAATGATTCCAAAGTCATACCGATGTATGCAACTCTTTCAACGTTCACACTGATTTCCAACTGACATAATGCTAATGTAATCACTTACGAGGAACAGAGCATTAGTAACAATAGTCATTAACAGTAAGTAAAATGTACATATGGCATACTATTACTCACAGTGATCGGCTTCCGGTAGTAATGGGATGATGTCCTCGTCTCGACCTACAAGTACATTGCACAACACATAATATGAGATTATACTCGATCATTTACTTATTATCTTTGATCATTCAATCAATTAGACATGGTGGTACCAAGCTCATTATTCTTTAATAAATTATAATCCATGTCTCAGAAAATAGGAGAAATCAATGGGAAATGGTTTAGGTGAAGAAATGGTACAAAACTGGTTGACAGAAAGTGAACAGCCGCCACTAATTTGGGCATAACTATTTATATATTTAAAATTTGGGAGTGAGACTACCACCATTAGAAACTAGACTTCCGGGGCTTGATTTTAGGCTCAAGAATCACTCAAAACGGAGTCCGGATGCAAAAGATATGCTTGTTCAAAGTTACTCAGTGTATGCTGAAACAGGGGTGGCCGCTCGTGCGCCCACTTTGGCAGCTCGTGCGGCCCAATTCCGCTCGGGCGGAAGAACCCGGCCACTCGAGCACCCAAAAACAAAATGAAAACCCCTTTTTCTTCTTCATGTCCGCTCGTGCGGTGCCCGTGGCCGCTCGTGCAATCTGGGCAAAAAACATCAGTCCGAAAATGGTTTTTGCTTCAACATTTAATCTTTTCATTTTTTAAGCTTGATTCCAAGTCTAATTGCTCAAAAACATGTAGAATTCCTCCCAAAACATAACAACCTAACATCATTCAAATGGAATTCCATCTTAATTACATCAATCTTGCTCAAAGTTAAACTTCAATCACATCTTTTCTATACATTCAAACTTCTACAATATGTGCTCCAAATCATGTAAATACATCTTACACATAGGTGATTCACATACCAAACCTTATTATTCCATGAATCATTCTTATGATTGAACTCAACTCAAGGTTCAATTTCTTGAATTCAACCCAATCCATTCATAACCCAACACACTTGTTCATTTACGTATGAAATTTCCAAATTAAACCTTGATTGATGGATTCTCTACAAGGTTAGTAGTTAGAACCACATACCTTACCCAAATCTTTGTTCTTCCCTTAATCTCTTCAATTTTCCCAAGCTTTTGGTTGATCTTATTCCTCTATCTTCTATCTTCTTCAATCGTCTTCAAGCTTCTATGGATGTTAACTTCAAGCTTCCATGGATGTTGAGTTTCCTTAGGGAGAAGCTTTGCCTCTTCTCTCTCTCTCTCTCTCTCTCTCTCTCTCACGGTTTCCTCTTCCCCTCCTTAGATATTTTGCTTTTTTTGACTTCAAAAGATGAGTTCACCCCTCAAATAACTCACACACACCCAAATATATAATTTTACAAGCTTTATCACAAATAAGGAGGGCCTAAACACGCCCTTACGAATCGCACAAAATTAAATTTTAACTAAACTTTCCAGATGACTCTAAAAATCATGCCGATCAATAATATGTCCTCTGTTCCGGTTTCTGAAGCCTCTACAGCCTTCAATTTTGCAGCTCAAAATTAATCACCCAAACGTGCATTAACGGATCAGACAATTTAGAATTCCAATTAGTTTTCCCAAATAGTTCTAAAAATTCCCAATAACATACCCAAGTACTCAATTTTGATTTCTGAACCCGTAAAGTTCGGTAATTTCAGTTTTAAAGTCATAGCTCAACAGATAGTTCTTCAATTCCAATAGATATAATTAAATTAAAACACATTGACCCCTAATTAAATAAGGATGACTTCTTATACGCATTTTGGGGTCGTTACAATTTTGGTGATGACGGACACGTGGCCTTAGACACGAGTCAGGGTTTCCTAAATTTTTTAAAATAAAATATTTAGGTGGCGACTCTGAAATCTGGCAAAGCAGTCCATGTTTGACACTTCTTGATTAAAATCGATTTTCCAAAATGATTTGCCGGATTTGGACTCTTTGGTGATTTATCAGTCTTACATTACCCTTTGTGAGATTAGATTCAGAACCGTGACTGAAGTCCGAACTATAGTAGCTAGAACTACAATTCGCGCCCTCGCGCACGGAGCGAGTTCGGGGTGGTCTACACAAGCTATTAAAGCTCTCACACATGTTTATTGTCTAAGATATCAGACTTAACTGTAAGTGTGAAATGAGATCTAGACCAGGTGCTTAAGGGTTTTGCAACTAACCAATTGAATGCATCTTCATTAGCTTCCTTCAACTCTTCTATATGAGCCTTAAATGCTTGTACATAAGAAGCCTTTGCAGCTTTGTACACAATGTCCTTCAGGTGTACGCCCTTGAAGCTGTCTCTAAAATTGGTGTAAAGATGTCTGATGCAGAACCTATGCTCTGCCATTGGTGCAACCTTTACAAGTGCTGGACACAATCCCTACATTTGCAGGGGGAAAAAAAAAAAAGAAGTTACACACATTAAATGAACTAAACAGTAAAAATAAATGCATGAAACTTCTAATAAGCATTTACTTTTGCTTGTTTGACATGAAGGTCATTTCTTACTTGTTGAACCACCCAAGAGTGTCACACAATATTTCAAAAAACCATTTCCATGAACTCTTTGTTTCTCCTTTAACAACTGTAAAGGCTAATGGATAGTTGTTGTTATTCCCATCCAAACCAACAGCTTGCATCAATTGTCCCTTGTATAGCCCTTTCAAATGGCATACATCAACCCTAATGAATGGCCTACACCCTGATAGAAAACCTTGCTTACAACCTCCAAAGCACACAAAAATCCTTTGAAACCTAGGCTTGGCTTCATCTATTTCATGTTCTTCATTTTCTGATTCTTCATCATCTTCCTTGACTATGGTAGTTGTCTCTGGATTAGTTCTTTTTATCTCTTCATAGTAATCCCATAACTTGGTGTAACGCCCCGAAATAATCCAACGTAAATTTAATACATCAATTCACGTCCACTAAACAATAATAACAATACTCCAATCTTTGCACTATTAATCAACAAGGTTTATACAAAGTCCCACATGCGAATTATACATTCAATGATATAGAAATACATGAATTTATAGCATGTAGAGCATCATGTCTCAAAAATAATAAAATGCCCTCATGGCTTTACAATTTCCAAGGCTTAAGCCTGGTTACACAAAAATGGCCTCTTGGACCCATACATGAATAGCCCTTGGCTAACAAAGTAAATCACAACAAATAGAGTCATCTACTCTTCACAAAATATGTCCACGCCCTCAACTCGGCGGGATCACCACATCTTTTCCTACACCAAATCTCATAGGGGTGAGCATAAAGCCCAGTAGAGAATTCTTACAAAGTATATACAGTTACGCAAGGTTTCAAATATTCAATGCAAATGCAAATGCCATGCAATGCCATTTAAAGAAAATTTCATTACACATTCTTCTTGAAAATCACCATGTTTCAATAATAGTTTGCGATCTCATCAATTCCAAAACTTCCTATTTTAATCAATAGAGACGGTAAATACGACTCAGGTAATCCCTAGGTTGATGTCTGCAAGTAGGCTCAACAAGCACTACCAAATACTCCACTTTACCGGTTGCTAATCGGAAGGGAAGTGGTACCTCCTCCGCACGTGTTTTCGATCTTTCACCCCGGACACTCAGGCCAACTTATCAATTTCATCTACATCTCTTATCCGGACTTACCAACGTATTTATCCCATAAATATTTCCATGGTTTCGTTTCACAATATTTCATTCTCAATGAAAGTTCCAATTCCAATCAATGATCATGACATGCAAGGTTTTCAGAAAAGTCAAAGCAACAATCATCCATACAACATCATGTTTTCTACCTTCAACAAGCTTTCAACAAATATTCAATGATGAACAAATTTTTCCCTTTTTCCCCCCCTTTCAATACCAATCCACAATTAGCCCAAAAGTATGCTACCATTTGTCCAATAAACATAACAACATGCCCACAATTTATGCATTTCCACAATTTTCATCATTTCAAGCTATAACAAAATTTGGAAAACAACCTCCATAATTTTCATGTGTAGAGAAACCCCCATCAATATATATGCATTTGTAATAAAACAAGAAGAACTCTTCACTTCTTTACTTATCATGATACACCACTATGAACATACATAAATGTATATATATATAATATCACCCATGAAACCCTCATCTTCTTTTATTCAAGAAAACCCCACAAAATTTCCTAGATTTTCCTCTTTTCAAATTACACATACACACACACACACACTAAACACTTGAAAGGGACCCCAAAGAACACATCATTTTCTTCCCTACAATAATTTCAACCCTCAAGATGCTATCGTAAAAGGATTTAAGATTTTTGAAACTCATATTTGAAAATCTCTACATTTTGAGTCATAAAATCAAAACCAACATAATAGTTTCAAGAGAACCTTTAAATCAACTTCTATGATGCAAAACATGTATATATAACTCAAGAAGTCCCTACCTCAAGGTTTGATGAAGAAAAAGAGATGAAACCCTAGAAACCAAAGGTGCCAAAGCCCAATCTCCACCATACACAACGAAGCTCTTGAGGAGCTCTTCCACTTTGATGAAAGAACTAGGGTTAGAAATGCAATAGATCTTGAGAAATCAAGAACTCTACGTTTGGTGGGTGAAATGTAAAGAGAAGGGAGGGGAGATGATTTTTAGAGAGAGAGAGATGAGCCAAAAGTGATACAAACACAGCCCTAAAGAGAAAATAAAACAGAGATTCGGACTGCTCAGTATCCCGCACGTACGGTACATGCCCCCGCACATGCGGAGCCTCCTTCTCACACGTGCGGCCGTCATCCCCGCACGTACGGCCATTTCTTCCCGCACATAGCTCCGCACCTGCATATATTGCAATGTGCTGCCCCAAACCTCCCCTGAATTCTGCACGTGTGGCCCCTACCCCGCACGTGCGGCCCTATTTCTCCAGCCCAAAATTTTCTCCGCTCAATTCTAAGCACTTCGGATCTGGTCTCGCACTCTTCGGAACAGGTGAAAATAAACACTGAACAAACGAGAATAAGAATTTACTTAGGGAATAACTTCCGAACACCACGAATTTAAAGTTAAACAAGGTAGAACGGGGCAAATAATACCCTAGGTCATCACACTTGGCATATTGTTCCATGAGGCTTCCCTCTATCAATTCTTGTGCTTTTCTCTTTGTCCTATACACTTGGTTTCTGGATATACCAACATTGTGATCCTTTTGCATAACTTGCTTGAATGACTGCATTGGAATAGATGGATTAGACTTTAATGTCTCTAAGTACTTCTTAGACAGCCAGGTAGAATTCACTTGTCTATTATAAAAATTCTACCACAATTGTGAGTGGGGACATATGTCTTTATCTAGAATGATGGCTGTCCATGCATCTTGGATGCATAAAGCATCCACTCACATGGTGGCTTACAGGTGGCCCTAACCCTTATGCTATCATTTTTGACTAACTTAATAGCCATCCTAGTCTTAATACCATGCTCCTTAACAGCAGCTTTGAATATTTTGGCAATGCCAAAAACCATGCCAACCTTGAATTGTGGGTTTGCCATATCTGTGTCTCGATTAAACTCTGGGTATCTAACCCTATTGCTTCCAGCCTCTTCATCAGAAGATTCATTAATGCTCTTCAGATCATCAGATTTAGCATCAGGCTCTAGGCAGTCAATATGAGATATCTCAACCCTTTCATCATTATGCATCTGCCTTCTTAAACCACCCCATTCAACATTCCTATCAACATTAGCATCAAATAGTATGTCATCCTCATTGAAATCATAGTCACTATCCTCAAACTCCTCTAGATCTATAGAATAGTTGGATGAATCATGACTTTGCCTTTCAACTTCAACTTCAACCTCACTCTCACCCTCCACATTACTTGTGCCACTTCCAATTTCCTCAATGATAACTGATGCATGGTGAAAGGGATTAAACTCTTCAAGCTCAAGCAACTGATCATCAAGGATGTGCTCTAAGTACACTTCAATTATCCTACTTACATGCACCCATTTCACCGTATCCATTACATCACTGTCATTCCTAAGTGGCCTTAATCCATAATTTAAGTCCCTACCATGCACTCGATAATGCTATGAAATGAATTTAGTATAACCTATATTTTGACCCATATCCCCTATCTTTGTTAACCTCATTTTGTCAGCATCACAATTGTCCCAAAATGATAATTTCCCCCTATGTAAGCCTTATTTACTAAAGCCTTAAAAACCCCACCATGATACATTTTGATAGTGAAATAATGACCATTTGGATATGAAATAGAAGATAATATATTTATTGCATGATCCAAAATACAGGACAAGGGGGACCACAACATATTATATATACATCAATTATAGATATTGATTAGTTTTTTTGTCGGTGTGCAGTTGTTTAGATGTGTCGACATGAGTGAATATATAAACATATATTCACCTTGTCACTTTCAAACAAAGCAAAGCAAATTTAGATTCTTTGACCCATCCAATGACTCAACTTGCAAACAGATAAAATAAAACAAAATACAAAACCAAAAAAGAAAAGAAAAGTAAAGAGTACTTTTTTGCTTACCATAATCTGATATTTCATCACCAATCCTCATAATCCCCATGTTCGTCTTTTCACCTCGTCAATCGTTATCTTCACTATCTACGCCAATTTCAACAGATTTACAGTCAAACAATTTTTTGGTAACTCAAAACCCTAGAAATGATTTGATTGTGTAGAGAGAGAATGGACTTGCTGATTTGGAGAAGATGCAAGTATAGGGATGATGGAGGTAACCTAAGGTTTGAGGTGAAAAGACAAGTGTGCCTCTCAGTAATTGCTAGAGGGAGCACGTAAGAGGCAGGAGTTGGCTTTCCATCCATAATTTCAAACGGGCGTCAATTATTGGACGGAATTGACACACTTCGTTAAATTGAAGGGCTAAATCGCGCAATTTGAAATGTCATGGACCAAAATGACACACGGGGTAAAGTACAAAGACTATTTGTATAATTTACCCAAAATTTTTTATTCTTAAGTTTTTCTATTCTCCTGTCTCAGTATACTTTTAACTATTGTATCATGTGAAAATTTCGACACTTAAATCTGAAAACGTACATAAGGGAATCGAGATTTGGAACCCTTTTGTGTTTGAATGATAAAATTTGTGTATCTACTAAATTAGTAAGAAATGCAATGGCACACGGGGACAAAAAATTTAAGACAAAACATCCCGTGCCATTCTTTCCCACCTTGCGCACTTGAAAATGCATGGCTTATGCAGCCCCAATTCAACGAGATGAACATTTTGATTACTTCTTGCATAGAAATGGATATGGAAAAAAAATATATATATATATATATATTACTATACATGAAGGGCAATACATTATGCCAAACAAGCCTTCTACTTTGCGCATGATTTTCTTCTGTTTCATTACATTAAACAACATTCTCAGCCATGAAAACAATTGTTAGTCCATGTTAAATCTTCTTCTGATCAACATCAAACAGTCATCATCTTGCCATCTCAGCAATCCTTGATGGGCATGAAGCAGCGTAGCCGCCTCCTCCTTGTATCTGTCTAGTATTGTAGGACTTGCATCTCAGGCATTTGTGTGCCACAATGTGGAAATGAACTTTGGATCTTTCTCCACAGTCATTACAGAGAATCCATACCTAGTTAAATTCAAAATCACCGTGTTAAGAAATACGTACACCACTTACTGTATGTTAATCAATGGATTAATTGCTCATTTTGTTTATTTGTAAGTTTTGTTACTTACCATCTTGTTTTGGTACATGTTTGGCATTGGAGTGGAAGCAACCTGCATTCAAATTTTAGTAAGACAATGTTAAAATTTGTGAAATCAAAACCCGTAAAAAAAGAAAAAGAAAAAAAGAGTAGAAATACCTCTTGATCAAGCTTTTCCCACAAATTGGACAAATCGCAGATTGATTTTGAGCAAACAGGGCATGAATATCTGCATAGTCCATTGAAAGTCAGAATTAAAGAAAAATGAAAAAAAAAATCAACTAAGCGCTGTTTTTAAGTAGTAGGGTGATTTTCTTACCTAAAATGTAGCTCCATTTCTTTCAAGCATTCCAAATGTATCGTGTGCCCACATGGTAATACAGTTATATCTTTCATCGTATCAAACAAAAACTGCAAATTGTAATAATGTCCCTCTAAGAATCAATAATTCAACACATTTCTTTGAAGTTTTGTTAGCATTAATTATGTCATAGTTTCATTTACCTCAAAACAAATAGGACAATTATGGTGCATTGCCTGTTCAACGCAGTGGTGGGCATCCTTGATCAATTTCGAATAACAACATCCTGGATCGAGACGGTGAAGCTCTTCAAAAATCAGTTTTTGGGAAGAAAATATTTCACCCTTTAATGGAAATTATATAAATAGGAAATCAGCTTTGGCTTACCGCACTTGTTGCAGTGAAAGAAATTGTCCTTGCCTCCGGTTCTGCAAAAGCAATCAGAGGGAAATTAAGTTTCAAGAATCCATAAAATAAAATAACGTGGACAGGAATGTGGATGCTAATGATCAATAAAACCATGTTTGGTTCTTGGATTTGTTGAGAGAACTAGAAAAATAAGTAACTCTAAACAGAAAAGATGGGTTTCTTTTTTATTCATTTTCTTCTCATTTTCCTAATCCTCCCAAAAAAAGAGAGAGAGGAAAAAAAAAAAATAGCCTCTACTTCATTTTCTTGTCTTTCTTTCCCTTACTTTTTCCTTTCATAAATTGTTTCCCAAATCCGAGATTCAAATACAATCTAAGGTTGTGTTTCGATCATGGGATCTGTGGAAAGAAAGGAAATTGGCAGGGAAAAATAAATGAAATATAACCTAAATTTTGATTACTTTTTCTCTTAATTTTTCTTTTCTCTTTATAAATCCCCTCAAATTCTTGATTCAAACAGTCTAAGAGAATTGAATAAAATCAGGCATAGCCTTTACCATTGAACCAAAACTAAATGAAAGTAATAAAAGATAATTAAGTAGTGAGAATTTAACCTGCAGATTCCACATTCATGACAGTGGTATTGGTTCTTTGAAACCTGATATGCATAACCTTCTTCGTAAGCACATTTTAACTAGATTTATCAATTAAAAAATAAAAAAGATGAAAATAAATAAATAATAGATAAAGTAGAAGGGTTACATCATCATCGAAGAATTTGCATTCTGGGCAAAAGTACTTTCCCATGGAAAGACCACAGCTAATGCAATTTTGTTGAACCTTCAAAAAAAAAAAAGGCACATTTGAGGTTTAAAAACCACATTAATATTTTTTGATAAATTGTTTTGACATTTTAGGATAATGTTTTGGAGACTCACATCTTGTTCTGTGCTACATAGGGAACATATGACCTGAACAAGCATATAAAATAGGAAACAATTAGAAACATAATAGGAAAAAAAAGAAAAAGAAAAGAAGGAATAAATGTAACCATCCTATGACAAAAAGAGAAATTGTTTGTGGATCAAATTCATGCCCTCAACAATTTAATTCATATTAAAAAATAAATAAATATACATATACTACATTACATATACAAAAAAAAAAAAAAAAAGCATACCTTTTTAACTTCATGGCGTGGAATATCATGCCGATGGAGAGGATCAATGTCCACTGCGTTCTGTTCATTTTCAATAATGTTAACAAAAAAAAAAAAAAAAAAAAAAAACCTTAACAATCATCAATTATTGAATCATATCTTATCTTATTTGACGAGATTTAAAAAAAAAAAAAAGAAACCAAAGAGTTAGCCGGGTGACAAATTGAGTCGTAATAATAGTCTCAAGTAGGGTTGGAACTTGGGCAGGTTCAGACTCAATCCGAGGTGTAAAGGGATTTGCTCAAGCCCGAACCCGAGCCTAACATCTACTCGAACTTGCTTATCTAAGACCGAACACGAGTTTATCTCAAAGAATTTAGATTAGGCTCGGGTTGTGAGAATTTCTGTTGAGATTCTGTCTAAATTTAATCCAGACTTACAAATTTTAGCGTATTAAATTTGGAATTATAATGTCAAATTCTTAATTTTGTGGATCAAACTGTGGAGTTGGGCCCACCCAAATTGAGAGAGAGAGAGAGAGGAATGAAGGTGAGAGACCTTGGCTTCATTATGGCAATGTCTGCAATCAAAGATCTCATCACAACAGGGGGCTCTGATTTTGCATCTCCTCCTGTAATGAGAACACCTACAACCGAAAACCCAACAATAAAAAAACTAAGAACATGACAAAAACAACTTTAAATCACAAAACAAACACAGAAACAGATCAAATCCAAAGACTAATTACCCGAATTTTTCAGAACCAATCTCAATCATATTCAGAGACTCCTCTTTAACCAACGAGTCCGACCCATGACACAATGATTTGTGCTCTAATTCACTACCCATTTCTTTCCAGTTTCTGAAAACCTTCAATCTTTCTTCTTCTTCTTCTTCTTATTATCTGCACTTATTATATTGCATATATATATATATATAGAGAGAGAGAGAGAGAGAGAGAGAGAGATGGGTGGGGTTCTTTGAAGTGTAATGAGCGGAGATGGTGGAGGGATGCTCTGTTTTTATGTGGCGCGAAAACAGCGGTTGGTAGGGGTGGAGGGGCTTATGAGTGTAAAATTACAGTAGTACCCAAGTTATTTTTGAGTATAGGTAGTTTGAGAGGAAGTTGTGTTGTCACGATCTTAACTGATAGGGATAGTTTGGGATATGACAATATTTGCGGATAAGCGAGGATTTTACAAGCCCCACGCTCCGTTTGCCAGTCGTCTGCTACATCGCGCCTTATTTTTGTTAAAAAAAAATGCTTAAGACCACTATTGTAAGTTTTAGAAGACCTCTAACTTATGAGTCCCACGGTATAATTTGATGTTTTGATTTTTGATATATATATATATATATATATATTTTTAATTGTCACATCATTAATGTTTTTATTAGAGCATTCTCAATAGATGTCCTAAAGTATCTCTTTATCTATTTTAAGGGGTAAGTGGCTCCCTATATACCTGCATCAGCTTCCCTAAATGATTCTCTAAATTAGTTTTTGTTACAGTGACTTCCTATTTCTAGGGAGTTATTGTTGCTCCCTCATATTTTTTTTTTCTTTTTTTTCTTTTGCTTTGCTTTGTTTAGGGATTGCAGTACACATTTATAATTTTTATTTTTTTTAAATTTATAATTAAAAATTATATTTTAATAAAATAAAGAAAAAATAGAGAATTTGTTAATAGAATAGAGAAAGAATAGGGAGTCTGTTGGGAGAAGTAAATGAAAAAGTGATTTATAAAATAGGAAATGAAATTTTTAATAATATTTTAAAATAAAATTTAGATAAACTGGTAGGAATGCTCTTAGAGCTCTATTATTAGAGCTCTTAATCACCACTGTTTTGTAAAAGCCTGCCCTTTTCTCTTAAGGTGAAGCTGTATTTCGAATTTATTTTATTAATTTAATGTGTTTATAATGTAAAATTTGTTAAATAGATTATTAATAAAATAATTTAAATTAATTAAATATTCGTAATCAACAATTAGTGGTGGAGTCAGAAAATTAAGTTAGAAGGGACATTTATTAATTATAATTTTTTATTTTAAAAAAAATCATGAGCAACATTAAGATAATAATAATTTTATGAGACAAATTTAAATATAAAAAATTACATATTCATTATTAATAATAACAAATCAAAATTCTATAATAGTGTGGAATAACTCAATGTGGGATGATGATGTAAGTTTTCAATTTTAGCACAAAAAGTGATGGATCAAAATTCTTAATTTTAAAAAATAAAAACACATCATTTATAGCACATATTATTATAAACTCTATTGAATTTTTATTTGACAAAAAAAATATTAAAAAGATGACGTTGCTTATAAATGATGTATTTTGAATAAAAGTTATTAAACAGTCTTAGAGTACGTGATGCTCAAAACATAGAAAATCACAAATTACACTAAGTGATATGCCAACTACTTGAAAATAATTTGTTTATTATATCTAATTTATAATATTTTTCGCTATCCTATTGATTTAAACTATTACATAAAAAATATTATATAATGTTCCCAAAGTATCAAATAACTACTTGTTGTGAACAACATACTAATAAATTCTTAACCAAAGAACATGCTAAGAAAAAAAGAAAATACATTTTATACATGACAAAAAAAAATAATTCAAAACTAAGGAGGGGCACGTGATCTCCTAACCGTGCTGGGCCTCCGCTCCTGTAAATAATAAACTTGATAGTTATGTTTAGAAAAAATAAATTATTAACATGATTTAAAAAAAAATTTAAAATTATTATTGAACTTGATCATGAAATTATATTTGTTCGATTAATTATATTTTTTATATAAATAATATACTTAATTAATTTTATAATATAAACAACTTGAATTATTAAGATATAGTCGAAACAACCTCAAAGGTGTGACAACATGGGTGCTACGCTGTCACCCCAAGTATGTAAGGTTTGTTGTGCGTTTCATTCGTATAATTTATTTTATATATATATATATATATATATATATTTATATATACATATTATTTATGGAAAATGTAAAGTTATAATTGACCATCGTAATTCCTGCAATTAGCCCTTGTGTGAAATAGTTGGCAGTTGACAAATCACAAGGGTTATGAATAAGTGTAGAATTGGATGGGTATATTTTATTGGTGAAATATGAGATTTAATTAGTTTATTAAAAAAATTTAATTTAGTTTAGTGTTAGTTATAGTATAAAAAATTATAACTAATTTTTTGAGACCTAAGAAATATTTAATAATTTATTTAGTAACAATTAGGGCTTTAATAATAAGCCCAAGAAAAAACAATCAATGTGTTTGATTTGAGTTTTTTGGATTAAATTTTTTGAAAATTCAGTTTTTTAATTTTTTTTTGTTTTTAGTGAATATTTTTAAAATTTTAAACATTTTTTGTTTACTTTTTTAGATATATCTTACTTAGATGTATCTAAAAAGTAAAAAAATTATGAAAAAAATATTTTAAAAAATTAATAAATACATAAAAATATAAAAAAATATACTGAATTCTTTTATTTATTTTTGGTATTTGGTGAATTTTTTTAAAAAAAATTTCACAAATTTTTTACTTTTTAGATATATTTATGTTACATATGTCTAAAAAATTAAAAAAATTACTTAAAATATTAAAAAAATTCAATAAAAATAAAAAAATATGAAAAATAAAAAAATATAATTTTCTAAAAAATATTTTTAAAAAAATAGAAGCAAGTAAGATTATTTTCTTAAATACAAATCAAACGCAATGTTTTTGAGGATTATTTTGTCTTTTCGAAGGGCTGCGGCTGCCGTAAGATTTGGTCAACCAATTCGGTTTTTCTGTACATATGAAAGCTTGCAGTGTAATCAAGTTGGTGCATATTCAGAAAAAGACTTCGGGTTTTTTTTTTTTTCCTTCTAATGCTTTATCAATGTATTGTTCTCACGTCCTCAAAAAACAGTTGGTGCATATTTAGCCTCCGTTTGGGAAGTGAGTTAGTTTTTTAACTTTTTGACTTTTTTAGTTATTTTAATCTGGGCTTAAAAGCTTGGTTTGAGAAGAACTTTTTGACTTTTTAAAGTTTTTTTGTAAGAGAAGAATGTAATGATTATGGGTTGGATATGATGTTTTGTTTGTTATGCCTAAAATAACTTATTTTATTTTTTGTGACTAAAATAGTTAAAAAAACCTGCAAACCCACTTGCCAAACACAGGCTTAAGGGTGCTGTTTTTGTTCCTCGCAAAACGTGTGGGGTGAATTGGGTGCATATTTAGCTGCTTCAGTGGATATTGATTTGGATATATTATTTTGGATTTTTTATAATCTATTTTGAAATTTTTTGTTCATTTATTTAGTAAATCTTTTCTCTTATTAATTTATGATTATTTAAAATTTACTTAAAGGTGATTTGTGAAAATATTCGTGTCTTGTTTGCAATCGCTTGAAAACTTTTAGTGGATAATAAAATCGGATTTCGATGCAGTAGACGTATCTTATATTGAGAGAACCACATAAAAATTCTTGTGTCATTATTGATTTAATTTCTTCACATTAGTTTTTATTTCTACTAATTGATTTACTTGTGAAAAATCATCCATTTTTCCTAACAGAATTAAGATTAGAGCAATGTTACCAATTAATTTTTTTTTTTTTTTTTTATAATACTTATATGAGTGTGGGATTTATACCAATACAAGTATTATGTAATTTTTTTAATAATTTTTTGTTAAAATTATAATTAGAGAAACATGAAAAACTAATAATGAAAAAATATTATTTTTTTTGGAACTTTTTTTAAAGATCTATGATATTAAGATTTTATGATATAAAAGACATATATTTTCATAGTAGTTGAGTCCCTCAACACTTACAAGGAAAATTCAACACACAAAAAATTTGTCACAACACAGAAAAATTTAGAAATTTCTTTTGTTTGATCACAAATTTTTTTTATCGAAAGACCTTAGCTAATAAAAAAAATATATTGAATCGCTTCTACCATCCAAAGTTTGATAGAGATATTTCATTAATTTTTTCTTTTTTTATTATAATAATTTTTTTAATTTATAACATTGCTGATATTATCAAATTTTGTGAATCATAAAAATTTATTTCAGAGTTGATCAAAAAAAAAAAAAAAATTATTTCAGAGAATACCCAAAAAAATATGTGTGACATATAGATTTAAAATTAGTGAATTATAGGCTACATTCTATTACAAAAAAGGACCACACTCACAATAATAAATATAAACCATTGATTATTATTTTAAGATAATTTCTTAAATAAAGTTTTCTAAATTTGTAACACTGGTGTTATATTACAGGAAATATTATTTCGCTTCCTAAATTGTAATTCAAAAATCAATTCAACTCCTATTCTTTTAATAATATTAATTTTATACTTAAACTATTTGATTTTAAATCAATTTTAGCATTACCATTAACTGGTGTTTAGATCAGTAACCTCTGTTTAATTATAATCGATAATTGATGATGAGATAAAATTAATACAAATACAATAATTTAAATATAAAATTCATAGTACTAAAAAAATATATTGTAAATTAAATTATTTTTTAAATTATAATATAGGACACAAAATCATTCTTTTTACTGCAAAAATATTAGACAATCAAAAATTTTATTAAAATTTTTATCAAATATTTTATATAAATGTGACAAATAAGACATTTAATAAAAAATTTATTTTGTAATAAAATTTTTAGAATCTCGGAGCTTACTTTTTTTACTGATAAGAGAACATGGGATTATTCACCCCCCCAAAAAAACAAACATGGGATTAGCGAAACAGCTGGCGGCCGGTGGTCCGTCGCTCGTGGTTTATCCACTTTGTGTAACATCGTTTGACTTTGTTATGCCTCATTCGCAGAGCATAAAATCACTTAAAAGTAAAGTGAAAGTGGATAAGGTTTGGCGGATATTCCCATTTGACAAGGCACCACGTCATCGCCTCCTGGATTCTAGTCCTATACTATACTTTATCCACTTTGTGTCCCTGTCTCTCCTCATTAAAATAATAATAATATAAAAATAATTTTATGTAGACTAATATTAGAGCTATGCTACAGGGTCCGAAAGGGTTTCGAGCTAAATTTGATTTGAATTTGAGAAGAAGGAGAAAGAAGAAGAAGGGAAGGAAGGGGAGGCGAGGGGAGGGGGAGGAAAGACTGGAAGGGGCCTAAAAAATAGAGGAGGAGGGACTGAGGCGAGGCAGACGCGATCGGTGGTGGCCGACGCGATCGGCGGTGGCCGACGCGATAGGCGGCGGGAGGCGCAGGCGACGCGACCTCTCTCTCTCTCTTTCTCTCCCTCTCCCTCTCCCTCTCCTTCTCTCCCTCTTCCTCTGCATTGCAAAGGTCGAAAATGGCGAGAAAAAAAAAAAAAAAACGGAATGCCCAAAACGACGTCGTTTTGGACATTCGGAGCATTCGAGTCAGGCATTTCGGGCCCTCAAACATTTTCCCTAATATTAATAGAATGTGTAAATAAAACATATTAAATTAATAATTTTAAATTTTAAATTCTGTATTTAAAAAGTGTATTGATACATTTGAATTTGTGAATTTTACAAATTTAAGTTAATTAAAACACATATTTTATTTATTATTATTATTATTTTAAATGTGTGAGTAAAATAAAATTTAAAATAAAAATGTTATGGGTTCGTTTGGTTTGTATTTCTGAAAAAATTTTGGAAAATTTTCTCTACAAATAAGTTTTTAAAAGTAACCAAACCAAATAACTTTTCGTACTTTTTATCTCTAAAACACATCCCTCAAACACAAACCAAACATACCCTATGGATCTCTAAAACATGAGTTTTAAATGAGCTTTAGAGGTTGGTTCCACTCCAATAATGTGATGTTTTGACTTTTTTTTTTTTTTTTTGACTCTTGTTATATCACTAGAATTTTTTTTAGAGTTCAAACTTTAGAGCTCTATATCATTGTTGAATTTAAAATTAAAAGACTAATCAGTTTTCTCCAAACGAATGAAAGAGTCCAAATTCTCGGCTGCCCTCTCTTTCGGTCATTCTTGCGGCACCCCAAAACGATAGCGTCTTGGGGCAAGATTTTAAAAAAAAAAAGGAAAAAAAAGAACATGAGCAAACCAAAAAAGGGTGAAGAAGGAAAGAAAGAGGGAGAAAAAGGAAGGCAGCGATAGATCCAGACTCTTTCTTCTCTGGGTTATCCCTGCAAATCGCTAGCTTTTCACCACCTTCTACGACTGCTTAGATCCTTTCTATCTTTCTCTGTATTAAAGTTGGAGAACTTTTTAGTTCTTTTCTTCAAGCTCAAAGACAACTGGTTGGTGAAGATCATAGTTTTGATAAAAGCTATGTAAATACATATGGATTAGCATTATGTTAGTGGGTTCGAGGAATTATCATTGCCCAGAAATGTAAACGTTGAAGGACTTTGATTTTCACAAAAATAACTGAATCTTTTTATGATGATTTTGAATTTTTTTTTTTTTTTGGGTGTTAGTGTGAGCTGATTTTGGAGTTTCTTCAGTTAGAGTTTTCGTTTAGTTTCGAAGAGGTGGTCTTTTTTTTAACCAATTTCTTTTGAATTGGGATGATTGAGAAGCTGACAAACAAATTAATTGATAAAAAGATTTGGGAGTTCTTCGAGATTATTGGTTGATTGAGGAAAATCTCATGCAGGTTTAATTGAGAGGAGGACGGGAATGGCCTCGCCGTTTCTTGGAGTGGGAAGAAGAGAAGACAGTGAAGAGAGATGTGGGTTTTAGCGTTTGAGAGGTTTTGGAGAAGATGAGAGAGAGGGAAGTCTGGTTAACTCCTTTTTTTTTCTTAATTGAAATCTTTCTTCAAAATGATGTCATTTCGAGACGCTAGGGGAATGGAGGAGAGGGCGGCCGAGGATCCGAACTCTGAATAAAACGTGATGAAGGGCAAATGTTGTGACAGTGCATAGCTGGACTGGCCATGCCAGCATGTATTACCCTCTCCCGTTTGTGTGGGCTCAAGAAGAGAGAGAACCACATAAATCAATTTTGGACCTAAACCCATTTAAGTATGGGCCATTATCCAAGAGTGAGCCTATAATACTGTGTTTGAGTTGTCTGATTATTTTGCCTCTATTTTTTAAATAAAAATGTAATATAAATATATTTTTTTCTTTTGTCAACTTTTTTTTTAACAAATTGATATGCCATGTAATAAAAAAAGGATTGAAACCTGAAATGGAGTTTAATGAATTTAAATGATAGAAACAACCAATTGTCACATAAGTTTGTAAAGTAATTTTGTAAATAAAAAAAATAAATTAAGAGTAATGCTATATAATCTAATAAATCTTACAAAATAAAGTTTACTTACTCATAAGACATTTTCCATTATCATTAAAGTATTTTCTGTTTCAAAATTTAAAGTTTCATTATTGTATATCATATTAGTTAGTAAGAACAAAGTCTGTAAAATTTGTTATTTTATATAATGATTGTTTTATTAAAAACTAGTGATTTTCACATTATTGAATGGGCACATAGCTGTGCGTGGTGTTTCAAATCTGTATAATTTCTTAGCTAAGACCATCTCTAATGTTGCATCAGATTCAATATTAAATTTGAATTTGATAAAAAAAGTAACTTTTTCTGTTCCAATGATTTCACCAAACTGATATCAAACAAAGAACGGAACAAATTTTTCACTAAACTGAGAATTTGCGTGAACCTTCACCAATTCACTTTGCTGTAACGTTGCAAGTTGGCCCACCGGTCAACCTACCGGACGTCCGGCCGGTCGACCGGAAACAGGTTCAAACAGTTCAAATAGGTAGGTTTAAACAGTTCAAAAAGGTAGGGGTGAGCATGATCCGAATTGGACCGGATTGGAGTAAAATCAGGACCAATCCGTTATCTACGGTTCTTGAAAAATTGGAACCAATCCAATCCATTTAAATCATGGAACCAATCCGAACCAATCCATTTAAACACGGATTGCATCGGTTTAGGACCACGGATTTACATAATTAAATAACAAAAATATATATATATATAACACTTTAATTTCATAAAAACATAAACATAGCGCTATATTAGTTCTACAATAGCAACATGTCTTTTTATAATAGCGACATACTTTTCTAGAATTTAAACAACTATAAGAAAACTAGTTTCACCATAAGTATATAGACCATTACAAATTAAAACTAAAAACTAACAAACAAAAGTAATAAAAGAAGATATTATGTGGGTTTAGGTTTGAGTTTAGGTTTTATATGGAATAAGAGAATATATTATAGGGGAGGATGTATAATAAAAATATATACTATTTGTATACGGTCCGGATCGGTTCCAATCCGAAACCGAGGGGCTCAATTCGGAACCAATCCGTGGACTACGGATTTTTAATTCTTCAATCCGGAACTGAACCACCGATTCAAAAAACCAATCTAAACCTATCGGATTGGACTGGACTGGATCGGATTACGGATTTCACAGATTCCTTACTCAGCCGTACAAAAAGGTCAAAAAAAAAAAATAAATTACCCTTACCGATTGACCAACCGGTTGACCCACGGAATGATCCTTCTTTTGATGCACCGTCGGAACAACTGATATCAGATTGAGAAAATGAGCCATTTTTTACTCAAATTTGGTGAAAAAAATACTGAACCGTTGGAGATGCTCTAAGAGGTTACAACACATATAAATAATTTGAATTTTTTCTTGATGCATAATTTTATATATTTTTTTATGGAATATATATATATTTTTTAAAAAATCATTTGAAAAATAGTGCTGGCTAGAACCAATATATTTTGTTGAGAGATTTTGTGTTTGACTTTCCCTCTCCATTTATAGTACATGAAAAATTTTATTAAAAAATTAATACAAATTGATGGGCCCACGTTTTTTTAACAACTAAACTCAGAAAATTTGTTATTTTTCCCTTTACAGACAATTGATTGTTTTAAGGAAAAATTATAACTCAATGTAAGTTTAAAAAAATAATTACAAATATATGAAAAAATTTATAATTTTAATTATTAAAATTAATAAAATTTATCATTAATTTGAAATTATATTTTTACTATTACATTGTTATGTGATTTCCCCTTGTTTTGATGCGCTTATCCGGTCAATTTTGAATCCAAACAATAGCATATGGGCTTTGAAAAGTGGGCTAAACAGGCTTCTGCTCAGTAACAAACTTGAAAACATCGGTCTTAAAAGCGGCCTACTTTTAAAGCCCATCGTCCAGAAGGGCTTTTCAACGGGTTGGGTTGGGTGAATGGTTTCCCAAGGTTCACTTTGGTCCAAAGTAATACTGGAAGTTTTGTGGTGTATGACTAGAGCAAAAGCATGGATTTAAAAATTGGTCGAGTTGTAGTGAACCAGTCATTTTTTAGGTAGTGTTTGATTAAGTGGAATAAAATAGAATAGAATATATTTAATTTAAAAAATAATGATAAAATATATTACATTTGAAATTATCATTCATTATTTTAAGAGAAGGGTGATTCTACCTGAGAACTTAAGGAATGATCATTCTATTCATTTTCAATTCATTCCAGCCAACCAAATAGAGTATTAAGTTATGTTTGTTAATTAGTTATAATAGTCAAAAGCTTAAAAAATAAATTCTTTTTTTTATTTATTATTTTTTTACATATTTTTTGATAAAAGTCAAAAAAATTGTTAAAAAAATTAATTCTGATAAGAACCTTTAATTTTAAATTTTATATTTTTTGGCTGAAAGGAAAAACCAATCGTGTGAGACGAAAGTGAAGTCGTTTTCAAGCATGGCAGTACAAATCAACTTTGTTAGAAAATATCTAATCCTTTACTTCTCATAACTCACAACACCACATGCTTAAAATCTCATTTTCCAGAACCATGAGAAAAAAATTTAACAAATAAAAGTGTCATCTGATAAAAGTATTTAATGTAAATGGAAGGAAAAGAGCTAAAGAAATCAAAATTTCAAATTACAATTATACAGGAGTAATTTGGGCATAAATGAGGGAAATAGATGTACTAATGTTGTTTTTGGTTAGGGAATTTGAGGAGGAATTTGAAAAAAAAAATAAAAAAAAGTAAGTGAAATGTGAATAAAATATACTTACATTTCACATAGTTTCGCACATTTTTTCTTTTTCTCTTTTCAAATCTTTTTTTAAATCTCCCAACCAAATACGTCGAAAGTGAATTGTGTGTGTTTTACATAATTAAAAATAGATAGAAAAATTAATAAATACTCATATGCTATCATATAATATTGTTTATATAAAACTCCCCATCAATGATAAGTCAATATACACACCAAATAAGTGCGTCCATCATCGTTTATCTTTTAATTATTTAATAATTATAAATAAATATTAATGTTGTGTTTGGTTATAAAATTTAGAAGGAATTTAAAAAATGAAAAAAAAAAAGATATGTGAAATTAGGTAAAATATAAATATATTTTATTTATATTTACTTTTTTACTTTTTAAATTTCTTTTTAAATCTCCCTACTAAATGTAATGTCACTGAATTTTTTCAAAGGGAATGCACCAATAAATCTCAAATTAATAACTTATACACTGTTTAGTCCTAAAAATTTTCTTATAGACTGAAAGGTCCCATTACAATGTTTCAAACATCAGATTAATGTTTCGAACATTAGATTTCGAACATCAGATTAATGTTTCAAACATTAGATTGCAAACATCAGATTAATGTTTCGAACATTAGATTGATGTGCAAATGGGACTAAATGGAGCAAAAAAAACTTTTATGACTAAATAATTCAACTTTTCAGAAACTAAGATTTATGGATAAATTTTCTTTTTTTCAATACCTAATTAATTTTAGAAAATTATATAAATAATGGCACGTGATTGTCCGAGATAACAGAATAATTGTCCTGTGTAGGACTCTCCAGCAGGCCGTGCAATCGCCATCTACAAAGGGACCGCATCCTTTCACATGGGTTGTACCAAGTGTGCATTATCTAGAGTGACCCACAATAGGGCTAGGGCTATTCCTTCAAAACTATTTTCTTTTTTTTTTTCTTTTTTTTCTTTTTTTGTAAATTTTTCCTAAAAATCTGTCTTTTTGGACTGAAATGAGGTTTATATCTTAGAGTAATGTGTTTTTATTTTTAAATTTTTAAAAACATAAAAAAAATTGTTTGTTAGATTCAAAATTTTAAAAATCGTTTTCACACAAAAATAAAAAAATAATATAAAAAGAGTGGGTGATTTCCACCTTAGACCATTTGTTCTAACAATAAGAAAAATAAAAACATAATAAAAAAAGGTGAGTCTATTATCAAGAATTCAAACTCATATATCTTTATTCAATTGAACACTCTTAGTTTAGAGCCGGTTAAGATTGCTATTTCCCTAAAACAATAAGACTCCTAATAAAATTCCATCAATTTGATTCACAATGACAGGTTGAGTGTTAACTTTTGATTTGTCACACATTCAACTATATCTAACACCCTTGTCTCATCACTTTTATGTGTGAATTTGGGGAGATTTATTGTGGGTCTCTACCATTTTTCGTCCCTAAAATATTTATGTTCATTGTCTTAATACACTCCCAACAAATCAAAAAAATAAATAAATATTGAAATACATGAATTTCAAACATAATTAAATTATTAATACAATAGAGCAAATAAACATAATAGTTTAAGGATGGAAAAACTTTGTTTATACAGAAAAGTTATACGAAAAATACTACAAGAATAATGTAGTAGCGCAAGTGTTATGTTTTAAAGTAAACAATTCACATTAAATTATAGTTTTTCTAATTTTTTTATTTATATATCATTACAAAATAGAGGATTATGTAATAATAGCAATAATATATTGATGCCAAGTGACAATAATTGACAAAGCGAAGAATATCACATTATCACATCCACAATGTGCTAAGCCATTCATTTTCATGCATTCACTTTCTAGCATGCATATGGGCTATGGGCCCTTTCACAGTTAGCAATCCTCACCACCCCCATTGAACTGGTACGCCTTTGGTTTCAATTTTTTATATTCCGTATTTTTTTATTTAAAAAATTGGAATCCCTATTTTGGTTTTGGGAAGAAAAAAAATAGCTTAGTTTAGGCTAAAAATCACAAAAAGACAAAATAGGCTAAAATAGCTAATAAGACAAAATATCACATCAAACCCATAATCATTTCACTTTTTCTCTCACAAACATCACATCCAACCACAAAAAAATCCAATCATCTTTCCAAACACAAAAATTTTAGCCTACTAAAATAACCAAAAACTAAAATAGCCTACTAAAATAGTCACTTCCCAAAAGAGGCCAAAGTCTATGGGACTAGAAAATTTATCTTAAATTTATTAAAAATTATAGATTACTAAGAATTGTAACTTAATAGTGTACATTTGAATCAGAACATTTAGCTTAGTAGTTGTATAACACTCTTTGTAGCGTGAGGATTTGAGTTCAACTCTTATGAAAATGAGTTTGATACCTTTGCAGTGGTGGTTTACTCTTCTATCGGTTGAAATTATTTTTTACTTTTTAAGTGAATATTGGTCATAAATTTAAAATTGTAGCATTATTGCTATTTTGGACATGCCAATCTATTTCTTTTATTATATTTCCCGAAAAAATTTGAGATCGGAAAAAGTCCTTAAATTTTATAATGAAAAGTATATCTATAATGTGTATTTAAAATTTTTATTATGAAGTCAAATCTGGGGTAAATTGTGGCCACTGATTTTCATTTATGATTTTTTTTTCTTTATTATTATCTTTTTTAAAACTCCTTGTGTCACTGTGAGTCTGTTTGGTAACGTTTACGTTTTCAGTTTATATTTATAAAAATTTTATAAACTGGTTTTTGTTTATTTTTAGAAAAACATAAACTACAAACGCGTTTGGTAATTGACAAAATGTTTAAAAAAATTTAAAAATATAAAAAAGAGTGAGAAATGTCAAGTAGTGGCAAGTGACGGTAGAAGACGGTGGTGGAAAGTTGTGACGGTGGGTGGTGGGTGGTGGTAGTGGGTGGGTGGGTGACAGTGGCTGGTGATTGGTGGTAGCGAGTGGGTGGTGATGGTGGTGGTGATGATGGGGGTGGGGGGTAGCGAGTGGGTGGTGGTGGTGGTGGCGGGTGGTAGGTGAGTGGCGGATAGTGGGTGGTGGTGGTAGTGGTTGTGGCAGGTAGGTGACGGATGGCGGGTGGTGGTGGGTGATGGCGGGTGGTGATGGTGGGTGGGTGACGGTAGTAGGTGGTGAGTGATAGCGAGTGGGTGGTGGTGGTGGTGGTGGCCGGTGGTGGTGGGTGGTGGCTGGCGGATGGCGGATGGCGGGTGGTGATGGGTGGTGGCGGGTGGGTGGTGGTGGCGGGTGGGTGGTGGTAGCGGGTAGGTGGCGGGTGGTGATGGTGGGTGGGTGGGTGGCGGTGGCAGGTGGTGGCTGGTGGTGGCGGGTGGTGGTGGCAGGTGGGTGGCGGATGGTGAGTGGTGGTGAGTGGTGACGGGTAGATGGATGATGGTGGTGGTGGTGGGTGGGTGGATGACTATGACGGGTGATGGGTGGTAGCAAGTGGGTGGTGGTGGTGGTGGTGGGTGGAGGCGGCAAGTGGGTGGTAGATGGGTGGTAGGTGATGGTGGTAGTGGTGGGTGGTGGCGACGGATGGTGGTGGCGGGCAGTGGTAGGTGGTGGCGGGTGAATGACAGGTGGCTGGTGGCTGGTGCGTGGTGAGTGGTGGTGGTAGGGGGTGTGTGGTGGTGGCAAAAGACGATGGTGGAAAATGGTGGCGGGTGGTGGCTAGTGCTAGGTGGTTAAAAAAAAAAAAAAACTCAAAATTCAAAACGGAAAACACATTTTTTGAGTTTACATTTTTTGGCCAAATTTATAAATTGAGACTACTGATTTATAAATTAAAAATTTACCAAACAAATTTTTATTTGAGTTTTTAAAATTTTTATAAATATAAATAGAAAACTGAAAACGTAAGTGTTACCAAACGGCACCTGTATGTTTCTCTCTAATGCAAAAGCTCCAGTTGGTTATATGGAGATGTTAAGTGGCCTCGTTTGGCGAGTGATAATTTTAGTTAGAAAGTTAAAAAAAAAATTATTAACATAATTAAAAAATTAATAACTTATACTAAAAAATCAAAATTTCTTTTTCTCTTTATTTTTATACATTTTTTTGTAAAAAATTAAAAAATTATCTCAAATATACTAATTTTTTTTACATCATATTTTAGTTAAAAAATAAAAAAATTACTAAAAAAATATGTTTCCAAACGAGGCAGTCGTCGTTTTGGCAAAACTTTTTTTAGTTAGTTTTTTGAAAGTTGAAATTTTTTTAGTTTGGAACTAAAAAGTTTGTTTGACAAATTATTTTTTGATTTTTTTAATTTTTGTGAGAGAAAAAGTGAAATGATTATGATTTGAATGTAAAATTTTGGCCTATTTTGTCAAGTTGGTTAAAAGCTAATTTTTTTTGGACTTTTTTTGGATCACATAACCGCTATTTTCTTACACGTTTTTTCAAAAAAAGTTAGAAAAAATCAAAAAATTTATTTTTAACTTACTTCCCAAAATAAGCTTTTGTCTTATTAACTTATTTAGCATATTTTATCTTTTATATTTTTTTAGTTCTAACTAACTTATTTAACCTGAGCGAAACGGAACCTAAGGGTTGTTTGGGATATCCTAAATAAGTGTATTTTTTAACTTTTTAGACTAAAAAATTGAGAAAAAAAATATGGTTATTTGGGTTAACTTTTTGACTTTTTATGAAAAAATGTGTATTGAAAAATTGTATAAATTAGTGTGTAAGGAAAAATTAGGATTGAGAGTTGTGCAGCCGTACTTTTTGACTTTTGATGAATAGTGATAATTTTTTAACTTTTTGAATAATTTTTTGACTTTTTAATTTTTTTTCAACTTGCCAAACTTAACCCTAGTATCAAATTTTGTTGTCAAATAAATTTTACTTTTAAAAAGAATTTCAATAGAGTTATTAAGAGAGCCGTTAGTTATATACAAAAATAGAAGAAAAAAAATGTCATTTGCTAACTTTTTTTTTCTCATACTCTTTTAAGAAGTGAATTAATAGTCACTTTTTAATTTTTAATTTATTTTAGATCATATTATCTCTCACATTTTATGTATACATATATATATATATATATATTTAAAAAAATCAAAAAAAGTAACTCTTAATCATTTTCTCAAAACAAATTATAAAATTAAGGAAAACTTACCAATAAGTCTCATATACAAAGTTCAAGATCTATCTAATCCCCAAACAAAACATTTACACCAATTAGTCCTATATATTTTTAATTGTTACCAAAAAATCCTATTTTTTTTTTCAATTTACAAATGCTGTTACATTCTACTACCGTCAGACTTCCATCAAACGGTCACCGAAGACTTGTCGGAATATTCAACATTATCGAAAAGTTGCCAGAATATCGCCGGGAAGTTACCGGAGTATCGCCGGAAGTTCACCGGAGTGTTAAGAACGTTAATGGAAGTAGGCGGAATGTTCAGAATGTTCGCAGCACGTTAAGAACATCATTGGAGACTCACCGGAATATCCAGAATATCGCCGAAAAAAAAAATAAACGGAGAAATTAGAGTGAAAAAATATAACAAAATGTGCTAAATATTGATAAACTAAAAGAAAAAAAATAGAACGACAAAAAACAGCAACAATGGGAAAAACATATGCTATTTTTCAATTTTTGTAAGGTTTAAGCAAATAATCTCTAATATTGATCAAACTGAAAAGTAAGTTTTGAAACTGTAAAATATTACAGTTTCAAAGTAAAAATCTATTAAGTATTTATTCTTATTAATCAAAATGAAAAGCATGTTATGAAACTTTAAAATTTTACATTTTACAGTTCTAAAGACTGTTATGAAACTGTAAAATTTTACAGTTTTATACTATGATTTATTCCAGCACGAAAAAAATTTGAAACTGTAAAATTTTACAGTTTTCACCGCCTGTAACTAAAACTCGAAAATAACTTGTTCAGAACTTAAAAATTTTCTCCATTAGAACAGAAAAAGAGAAGTATATAACAAAAAAAATCTAAAAAAAAAAAAAAGAGATCGAAGGAGAGAGGTGAATATAGAGAGAGGATTGTACTCCGGTAACTATTTTTTGTTTAGATCTAGCTAGATCTGATGTAGATCTACTCAGATCTGATGTAAATCTACACAGCACCAAAAAAATTTGAAACTGCAAAATTTTACAATTTTCACCGCCTGCAACTAAAACTCGAAAACAACTTGTTCAAAATTTAAAAATTTCTCCATTAGAACAGAAAAAAGAGAAGTATATAACAGAAAAAATGTAAAAAAAAATAAGTGATCGAAGGAGAGAGGCGAATATAGAGAGAGGATTGTACTCCGACAATTATTTTTTGTTTAGATCTAGCCGGATCTAATGTAGATCTACTCAGTTCTGATGTAGATCTGATCTGATATAAATCTACTCATCTTCTTCATTGGAAACATATCTTCTTTATTGTCGGTGAGAGTGAAGTAAGTAGTCGGCGGTCGGTGGTTGTCGATGAATCTCAATCGATAGTAGTCGTCGGTCGCCGGTGACTATATATCGAAAAGAGAAAGAGAAGAAGCAAGATATGGTTACCCATCAACGATCGCCGAAAAACACAAAGAGCAAAAGAGACAAAAAAGAAGAAAGGCAGAAAAGAAGAATAATAACGTTATAGGACTTTTAGGTATAAATAAAAAGTTATGAGACTAAATAAATTACACGTTTTTTAAATAAGACCTTCTGATAATTTCCCCTAAAATTAAACTTCTCAACAAGTTAATCGGATTGGAGAGACCATTGGCCTGGGCCTATCCCGAGTCTGTCTTGGTTATTTACATCATTCATTTATAGGGTTATAAAAACAAACAGTAGTGATTGGGGGCCCGAAAACGGGACCCCCGAATGGCCCTAATTTTTTTTTTTTTTTTTTTTTTGTTTCAGCAGACGAAGAAGAGGAGGGGAGGGGGAGGGGGAGGGGGATGGGGACGACGGGGAGGGGGAGGGGGACGACGGGGGAGGGGGACGACGGAGGAGGGGGAGGAAGGAATGGAGGGGGCCTAAAAAATGGAGGAGGAGGCGGCGGAGGCGACACGATCGGCGAGGCGACGAGCGGGGCAGAGCCGACGAGGGGCGGAGGCGACGAAGGCGGAGGCGCGGCGACCGGCGATCGGCGACGACGACGGCGACGGCCTCTCCCTCTCCCTCTCCCTCTCTTTCTCTCCCTCTCCCTCTCTTTCTCTTTCTCTTTCTCTCTTCCCTCACTGCGTATCAGACGGAGGAAGAAGAAGAGAAAAAAAAAAAAAAAAAAAAAAACAAAACCCAAAACGACGTCGTTTTGGGTTTTGAGCCAAATTCGAGCCACCATTTTCGGGCCCTCAAACATTACTCAAAAACAAATTAATTATTGAAATATTTCATCCGTTCTAATTTGTTTGTCTATTATTAAAAATCTAATTTATTAAGAAGATATACAATTATTAAATTTTAATTCAAATTTTAAAATATTATTTTTTACCATTGACCTTCTACTTGAATTTTAAAATATATTTATAATGATTTATAATGGGCAATTTTAAAAATCAAACAAAATTTAATATCTCAAATAGAAAGTAAACAAACATTTAAAGACGAATTAAAATAAAAAGTGAACAAATAAAATGGGATAGAATGAATAATTATGCGTCTAGCTTGTCTCTATTTGGATATCAACACTAGACAATCCAGTTCATGTTGTGGCCTACTTTTGGATCCCGTTTTGATGATTAGAACTATTCATATTTTAGAATTTGTCAAACACATCTTCTATGCAAAAAAATCAAGTCAATCGGATAACGATAATCACGTATTTGAATCAATTTTATATGAATTGTTTATTTTCTCACCGTTCGTTTCTTTTTGTAAAAAAATGATTCGAACACAAGGTTGCCGTTATCTGATTGAATGATATACTCGACGAATCCGGTTTATGATGTGGGCCTACGTTTGGGTCTCGTTTTGATAATTAGAACCGTTTATATTTTAAGGTTTGTCGAGTATATTTTTCATAAAAAAATCAAGTCGATCGGATAACGGCAACCACGTGTTTAAATTAGTATTATATGAACTGTTTATTTTCTTGACGTCCATTTCTTTTGGTAAAAAAATGATTCTAACACGTGATTGTCGTTATTTAATTGACTTAATTTTTTTACATGAATAATATATTTAACCAATTCTAAAACATGAACTATTTAAATTACCAAAATAGTACTCAAAAGGAGACCCATAATACTGACTAGAAGGTCCAATTAATCTCCGATTAGGGAGAAGCTACACCTAATAATTATTAAAGACTTGATAATAAGCAAAGCATGATAAAAAGTGAAAAACCATCACATCACATTGGCCAAAAAAAAAGACACATAAGAATAATTGAAGCACATGGATCGCAAGGTGGTGTTTGGCAAGTTAATTTGTGACTAAAATAGTCATAAAAAATAAAATAAATTATTTTAGTCACAACAAATAAAACATCACATTTAACTCATAATTATTATACTATTTTCTCACAAAAAAAGTCAAAAAAATTAAAATCAAAAAATCAAAAAATTATTTCCAAACTAAACTTTTTAATCCAAACTAAAATAATCAAAAAATTTAAAAAATTAAAAAGTGAATCCATTTCTCAAACGGAGGCTACATCAGTTCAAAAAATGAGTCGAATAATAGCCCAATGACAATTACAATGCCAATGAAATCAATCATGGCCAATTCTCAAAACCAATAAAAAAAACCTTGTGGTCACACACCGACCATGAAAAAATTTTTTTAGGGCAAATTATAGACGATTCTGTAATTTGTCTCTCATATAAATTTGATTCATGTGGTCCAATCATGCTCTTTAAATTTTGATATTGAGTTAATTTTGTCTAATTAATAATATTTATTAAAAAATTAGATAAAAATTAAAAATAAAAGTCCGTTAAAGAGATGAACAACTTTAAATTAGACATTAGCCTCTCAATCATTTTGAACAGAGTGAATATTAATTATCCCTTAGGCACCGTTTGGGAAGGGATTTTGTGGGTTTTTTGGTTATTTTAGTCACAAAAGACAAAATAAGTTATTTTAGCCACAACAAACAAAACATCACATCCAATCTATATTCATTACACTCTTCTCTCACAAAAAAGTCAAAAAAACTAAAAAGTCATTTCCAAACCAAACTTTTTAGCTTAGGCAAAAATAGCCAAAAAAGTCAAAAAGCCAAAAAGTCAACCCACTTCCCAAACCAACCCTTAATGTTAGTGTAATTTTTAAAGAAATATTATTAATTAGATAAAATTACCACACTGTGAAAGTTTAAGAGTATATAATTAAAATTATAATGGTGTAATTGGCACAAATGGTATATTATAAAGATGCAAGTATAATTTGTCCATAAAAATATGATATAAGGGTGACATTTTTAAAATTATGAATCACAGGATTAAGGATGAAAATGAATAAAACTATCATAGTTTGTATTTGGATTCAACTACTTTATGGTTAAATCTAAATCTAAATTTAAATTAAATAAAGACTATAGATTAAATTTTTTTTTTTTTTTTAAAATCTGAATATATAATATTACTATATTGGTAGCATTTATGTCTTACTTACATATATATATACACAAACAAATTTTAGAATCGAAAGAAAATTATGGGTGAGGAGTGGGCTGTTTTACCTTCTCCATATAAGAAAAGTAATTGTAATGTACTTTTACGCTGTGTTTGATTAGGAAATTTGAAAAGGGATTTAAAAAGGGGATGTGATTGAGACCCCCTTTTCTCACCACCCTCACATAGGGTTATTTTGGGAAGATGGTAAAAAGTGGCTTTTTGGCTTTTAACCAAGCTTTTGGCTTTTTCAGGCAAATGATTTGGGAAGTTGGTAAAAAGTGACTTTTGACTTTTTTGATTAATGTTTGTTTATGATGTCAAATCATAATAAAATGACCAAACTACCCCCATTTATGTAAAATATTTACGACTTCACCTATGTAACACATTTTGACCCATGAGGGTAAAATTGTAATTTCACCGTTGGCTAAAAACCAACTTCCCAAATGAAAAAAAAGACAAAAAAGCCAACTTTTGGCTTTTGCTACAAACCAAAAAAAGTGGCTTTTAGCCAACTTCCCAAAATAGCCCATAGATTTGGTGGTTGGTGATTGGAGGAGAAGAAGAAGAAAAAAAAAAAAAAAAAAAGTTAGCTAATCATAGGCCAAAGGGGGTCGTGGGGGTCACTTCCTGTGGGGGTCCGGATCATTTTTCTTCAAAAATAGATATGAAAAATATAAATAAAATGTGAATAAAATATATTAATATTTTACCTAATTTTACACACATTTTTTCTTTCTTTTTTTAAATCTCTTCTCAAATCTCCCAACAAAACACAACATTAAACCCTGATTTTTGTGCTAAAATTGGTTTGCAGTTATGATTTTCATACACATTGAGGGTTTTTTTTTTCATTATTTTATATTATAAATATTATATTGATAGAGATCCAAGGTCCTATATATATATATATACTAGTTGGACCCACGCGCGCTACGCGCATGAGGTCGCATTCCAGTTGGAGTGTTTATTTTCTGTACGTATACATTGTACTATGTAGTTTGATTGTTTATTATATTTGATTTATGAAAAATGCTTTACAAATGGAATTACTATTCACCATTGTAAGAGAATAGTCATTCTATAGAGAGACTAAGGAGTGCTATTTTATTTCATTTTAATGAACCAAATACTATATAAGTGATTATCACACAAATCCACTAAAGAGGAAGATGATGGTGTACTTTCAAATCATCATGCAAAATATACAAAAAATAGAAACATAAATCTTACATTAGTGGTATTATTTGAATCTAATATATCAATGATATTATTATTTTTCTTTGCTGATCAAATATGAAAAATCAAATCAAACTTAACTTGGAGTGCATTCATAACAATTTGATAAACTCTTTTTCCATTAGGAGTTGTTTGGGGATGATCTCAATAGGTGCACCTATATGATAATTACGTTTATTTGGATCATATCACCTCTCTACTTTTCTGCACATCTTTTCGTAAAAAGTCAAAAAATACACTAAATAAGCAAACAATCAATTACAAGACTAATGCTTTGTGCTCATATCAAATAAATTCAGATTGGACCTAACTTGATATGTCAAGGTGATTTATATTAGGCATTTCATACAATCCAGTTCAGTTTCTTTACCTGGATAATAGGAGGACCAATTGTACCTAGGTGCAGTGGTCCGAATAAGCAACGAAGCTTTCACTTATACATGTTGCAAAATACGAAGGACCACCATAAGAAGACTGTTTAAGAATATGAGTGGAATCTTACCACAAAAATAATATCCAAAGATCATGTTAACATGATTTTCTATTCATGAATTTTATAGAGTACATTGTGTAAACACCAGCAGCTCTTAGTGGCTAAGTAATGTTTATTCCACAATCTACATTGTATTGTTACATAAGTGAGTACTAATTATGTGGAAAAAACAAAGCCACACTCTGGTCCATTTCCCCATCCACATTAAACATGTCCACCACACCCTGCAAATCACCTTCTACAATAATAAAATGAAACCTCAACTCCCCAGTTATCCTTATCGCCTCCTTACCCGCCAGCACTTCTATTCAATAATACTTAAAACAAATGAAGTATAATGTACATTAATTAATTTAACATGTTTATAATTTAAATGTAAAAAGTACTGCTACAATGGTTCTCCAAAGATAGAAATATACATAATAGATAAAAATGTATGTTAATTTTATTTAATTTAAATTTATTTATTTCTCTATCTATCTCTCTCTCTCTTTTTTTTTTTTTTTTTTTTTTTGAATGTTTCTTAAATACGCACATGAACAAAAATGATTCTCTAAAAATTGAAAATGCACATGAATAAATTAATGGTCATGGAGGTCATTTTTTCCTCACCTACATGCACCACATAAAATGCGAAAAAGTTAACTACATGCACAATCATTTAAATCAGTGAATGACATAAAATGCACAGTGATCTTTAAATTATTTTAAAACCCAAATGATAAAGAAGATGCAATTAAAAACCCTATGCAAAGTTTTGAAGAAATTATAAATTCGAACTCATTTGTAAAACTCCCATCGTCTCATAAGCCCTGAAGTTTTTTAGCTATATAAAAACCAAAAGCATAACGTAATTTAGCGGTTATTATTTAAGCAGCGTCAAACTATTTATTTAGGAAAATATATTAAAAGAAAAAGAAAAAGCCCTCATTCTAATTGTAACAAAAGAAATATGGAACCAAAGTTATAGTCACATAAAATTTAGTGGCAGGTGAAATATTAGTGGTAGCCAGTAAGTTGGTTAATACATCAAACTACCCTTGACTCCCAAAGCTCAATAAACATCAACAAATCAGTCCAACCTCAAACCAACTCTATATATGTGTGTTTGTGTGTGTGTAACAAGACTTAAATTGACTCTAAACAAGTTAATCAAACATCTAAATTGTTCTCCATGAAAAATGTCATATTTGTCCTTCCTTTTCGTTCCAAGCTCTACAGAAAGAGATTACAAAATATAAGGGGTCGACAATCTTTTCTTGGCAATATATCAATCATATTTAACATGAAATTGGCATCTTATAAGCAAAAACGCATATTAACAAAATAACTTCTCTTTTATGGGTTATAGTGATCCCGGATTTATCCCCTTTATGTACAGTGTTCCGGACTTAGGTTCTGTGGAGTTGGTGGTTGTATGTCTTGTTGTCATTCTTTAATTCCATTTGTCTGAAGCTTTAGGATGTGTTGAGCGTATTTCGAACAGGTAGGTTGAGCCTTAGTTCAAATTCTTGTTGCCCAGTTTTTTTTTTAATGGTCTGCTCGAGCGGGTCCTTGTGCGCTTGAGCGGAGATTCCATACTTCCAGCATTTCGTGCCTTTGCAAAAGTACTGCAGGCTTGTTTTTCACGCTCGAGCGGGTTTCTCTACGCTCGAGCGGGTCGCGCTCGAGCGGGCCTTTTGGCGCTCGAGCGGGTGTTCACTGTCTGAGAAAATACTGGAAGGGGAGAATCCAAGCTCGAGCGGACTGGTTTTCGCGCTCGAGCGGATGTATTTTGTTTTTGTGTCTTGGAACTCGAGCGGGCCTTCTTGTGCTCGAGCAGGTCTAGTTTTTGTGGTTGACGCTCGAGCGTCATGTTCTCCACTCGAGCGGGGGTGTCGTATATCGGTTGACAGCAAGGCTATTTTGAATCACTTTTCAACTTCCACTCTCTCTCTTACTTTTCCGAAAAGCCATTGTTGAGAGCTTCTCTCACTATTTTCTCCCTTCTCTCTTAGGATTGATCTAGTTAGAGTGTTCTCCTACCCTTTGGCCTTTACAAAAAGTGTGTTGATCGTCGAGGGTTACATTTTGATCCGAAAAGTTTGGAGTTTGGAGCACTTTGAGTTTGGTCTTCTTATCCGTTTGAGCTCTAACTTCGAGGTAGGGATATCTTACTTTATCTTATGAGCTTTGTCTTTAAATTTTGATATTTTGATATGTTGGGGGTTGTTGGGTAATTTTGAGAAAGTTTGGGGTCTTTGTGAAATTTTCAAAAGATGGGATTTCAAACATATAAACCCTTATGTTTGTAATACATTGGAAGATGGACTTGGTGTTGGATTATTGATGGAAAATGGAACCTTAGGGTTAGTATTGTAAATATGGGAAAAAGCCCTAATTGTTATGATAAATCAACTTGTATAATTAATTTAAGGAAATAAGAAATTGAATAGGAAATATTCAAATTGGAAAGGTACGGGATCAAAGAGTGTAGTGGGATTAATTTACCGCTCACCTAGACAAAATGTTGATATTTTATCCATTTGATGAATTTATTTTCTGTTTAGAAATAATTGCTTTGGGCTATCGGTGGAGGATAGTCTTGATTGTTGTAGACAGTACATGATGATTAGGCAAATTAAAACTAATCAATTGAGTATGCTATCGAGTATGGTGGTTGGTATAATACATCAAAATTTTGTATTGATTGATTGAACTTGTATATGATAATTGCTTATATACATTGTATTGTGTGGGAGGAGATGGGGGATGTACTCCATGGTTTATTGAAAGATGGGGGATGGATCTCTAAACCGGATATCGTTTGACATTAATACAGCACTACCATGTGTATCATTTGTGAATTTTAGAAGTGTTTTGTTTGACATTGGTATAGCACTAAAACGTGTATCATTTGTCTTGATTGATTAAATTTGTATATGATAATTGTTTATATACATTGTAATGTGTGGGAGGAGATGGGGGATGTACTCCACGGTTTATTGGAAGATGGGGGATGGACCTCTAAACCGAATTTTGTTTGAGATTGATACAGCACTAAAATGTGTATCATTTGTGAAGTATGGAAGTGTTTGTTTGACTTGATATAGCACTAAAATGTATATCATTATCATTTGTGAAGTATAGAAGTGTTTGTTTGATTTGATATAACACTAAAATGTATATCAGTATCATTTGTGAAGTATGGAAATATTTTTGTTGACTTTGATACGGCACCAAAAAATGTATCCATTACGAATTTCGAAAGTATTTTAGTGATGAGGTATCATCTCATTAAATTATGTTGCTAGACTCTGAGCCTTGTTTTCAAACTTAAAGTTGGATAGGAGACGGAAAACGAATTGTAATATGGACGTGATTGTCATGAAATTGTAACATGGTATACGTTGAAATATAAGTGTGGACCATCTATCTAATGCTATTATTTTAGTCATTGTTTATAGTTGGTTTAGTGTATTTCTACCGGGCTGTGGCTCACCCTATATGGGACTTCATTTGCAGGTACTGATGGTATGCTACCTTCAAGAACATAGCATCAGAGGCTAGAGGCAGATAGACTGTTTTGTTGTTTTGTTTTCTTTGGATGTATTTCATGTAAATTCAAGCCAAGGGCTTAATATGTATTTGAGTTAGTACTCTCTTTTTGTAACCAAGTGTTGACTTGGAAAGTTGTAAGCCTATAGGGCAGTTACTTTTGTTGTCAACGTGTAATACCTTTTGTAAGGATACTTTGATGATTATAATATAATATCACTTTCCTGTAACTTGACTGTATGATATTATGGGTTTATTTTGAGGGCGTTACAACTTGGTATTAGAGCATACCGGGTTCGAATACTTTGGGTACGTGGGAAGTGATTAGTATCACAATGGGTTTGTCTCGCTTGTTAGAGACTTAGATATAATGTTATGTGCTTATGTGATAACATGTTTATGTGACTACTTGGGTATGGGATTTAGTTTCTAGGATGTTGATTGGATCCTTGGGTTTCTGTGAGTCTTGTTAGAAAAGTACTTGATCAATGCTATTTCTAACCGGAACTCTAGTAACGCCTTAGAACTATCATTATCCAGAAATGAAATTCGTAAGTGCTTATGTGTTTATGTGCTTACGTGGAATGAATTACAGCCGTCCATCGTGTTAGGACGCAAGTGAGATAGTTTCGGCACCCTTGTTGTTGTGCTAATACCTTTGTTACTTTTACTAGGATGCCTAGGCGAGGAAGTTGTGATTTCTTTCCTTCCGCTCGGGAAGAGTTGCGGAAGCAATTTGTGGAGTTGCGCCAAGGTACTACACCTTTGGTACGGTTTGAAAGATGGTTTGCTAACTTGTCTAGGTTTGCTCCAGAATTGGTAGAGACGAAGGAATTGCGTTGTTCAGAGTTTGAGAGTAAGCTGTGTGACGACATCCGTAAAAGGATAGCAAGGTCTGGACATAGGAGTTATAGTGTGCTTGTTGAGGCGGCTGCTCATGTTGAGGCAGCGGTGCTAGCTATGAGGCAAAATAGGGAAGAGCCCATAGTTGAGAATGTTGGTCAGATTAGGGAGGAGGCCATCTCGGTGACTCCCATAACTTATAGGTACTCTAGACCTAGTAAGAGGTGGAGGCGAAAGTATGCTCAGTCCCAGGCTAAGTTCTTTTCTTCGTCAGGGGTTTCGGAATCTTTTGTTGGGAGGTCCAAAGAGGTTCAGGTTATCACTTGTTTCAAATGTGGTCAGCTGGGCCACAAGTCCCCAGCTTGCCCACAGAGGAAGAGGGCTGGGTTGACAGTTCGACCAATAGTTGCCCCACCAGAATCTTTTAGCCAGCCAAGTTTTGAGCCGATCGAATGCTCAGTGGGGAAGCAGTTGTTGGGGTCCCCATCAGCTCAGACTTTGAACCAGTCTCGTGCTAGAGAGCCGTTTATTTGTTGGGTGTGTAATCGGCCGGGTCATCTCAAACGTTTCTATACCCAGTAGGGGGCTTCTTTGGGGGTTTTACAACCTAGTCGGGTCCAGCCTTATTCAACTGGACGGGGGCAGTATCGTTTTGGAAAACAATCAGGCCAGACTTCGAGGGCCTCAGGAGAGTCGAGTTCCCAAGTCCCACTTGGGGAAGTCCGCAGTTGTTCCAAGTGTGGCCGGTTAGGACACATCAGTAGTTCTTGTCCGTGGCTTGTAAGCTCATAGGATATCTTGGGTCTGAGGATGACCAACTTTAGCGATCTAATGAGGGACGGTAGTGGTGGTAATACCGATGGAGTGGTTTTGTTTTGGCTAATCCGTTTTGTAATCGGTGAATTATCATTTTGTAATCATTGGATTCTGTTGTGTAACCAATGTGTTTTGGAATTGTCGGAACATCGAGGTTGTTTGTTTCTATATATATATATAGTTATGTGTGCCTGTACTTATTTATTTTCTTGAAATGGGCAGATTAGAGCATGTTGTGGCTCTAAAAGTTTTATTAATGTAATAAGTTGTAGTGAGACCATAAATTTTTTGGTAATGATGCATTTGTATGCGTGTGATTTGGTTTAGGAAAAATGAGGGCTAATGAACCATGTTTACAAATTTGGAAGGATTACTGAGGGATGCGTATCTCAGTCAGGATTACTAGGGGGCGAGAACAACCTTACTTGTCGGGTGTTCGGAATCTCATTAGTGTTATCTAATTGATTTTTTTTGTGCGTGAAAGTGATGTTGATCTACTATCGCGGGAACTCCTCAAGGAGATGTGAAGTGTGCGACTAATACTAGATGTAGTATGTATTTACCATGGTATTTTACGGGGTCATAGTGCATAATCTGGTTAGGAATAGACTTGTACCTTCGTGGTAGGTAATGTTGCTAAATTTGCATCTGTATTGACTGGTCTTTTCGATTGAGGGAGTGTTAGTCTCTATATAAGGTTGTGGTTGTTGCCATCGGAGAGTGGTGTGTTGTGAGTAGCTGGTGCTATGTTTGCTGGTGTTCGGTACGAACGGTTACTTGGTAGTGTTACATGTCGTGGTGTAGCAAACCCTGTCAGTTAACTCGGTATGAGGGAAGGGGTATGCAAATTCTGTTATTTCGAGTTCAGTCGAGGTGGTAAGTGAAATCTCTAAATGAGGAAGTTTTGCATAGTGCGGTGTGTGATAGTGCGTGGTTCGTATGTTGTTAGTAGATGATGCGTAGAAGGGGATCACTCTTAGGGAATCCCAGGCGAATGCCTTGGTAAGGCTATAATGTGGTTATTGATGGAATCGCGTGGTTTGAGGTTTGGTAAAGCTAGGTCACTTTCGTATAAGTGTCTGTCGTCCAATTTGGATAGTGGTAATACGAGTGAGGTAGCGAAATTATGTAAAGTAAGTGTGGCACGCTGTTAGAGTCGTTCTGACTTGTTCAGTCTTGTCTGTGCGGTGTAAGGTGCGGGGTGTATAAAGTTATCCTTTACGTTGTTGCGTTGTTGGGAATTTCAAACGTTTAGGAGATTCCTATCGTGAAAGTACTGCTTTTGGGGATTGTGTCATCACTGTGAGTATGGCGGGTTTTGTGGGTTGGTTACGCTGTGATTCGCTTGAGAGACATTGAGTACTCTTCGTAAACTAAAATGATTTTGAATCGAAACATGAGTTTGCGATCCTTATTTTAGGAAAATAATTCGAGGGGAATCTTTGAGTTCGGCTGTGGCCAGTTGTAAATGACGTGTTTAAGGGGTGGCGGTGTAAGTCTGAATACCTTTGGGAAAAATCGAGTGCTTTGAAACAAACGGAGCAAATAAAACAGATTCTTTAACCTGAATGGAATATTTTGTGGGAAGTTAGATTTGACCTAGCCTGAGTTGTTGGTTACATGTTGTGTGTCTTTGGTAAGACCTTAAAATTTTAGGGTGTAAATGGGTCGTAATGTTGTTCCTTACCCTTGCTTCGTCTTGCGTTCCTGTTTTGTGAAAGTCGACTGGAAGCCTTGTGTACAAATGATTTCATATTTCATATATTGGGGTAGTAAGTACTAAATACTGGTTTGAGTATTGTCGGTAATTGAGACGTAATGGATGTCTCAGAACACTGTAGTGGTTGTGTGTGGCTTATTATTATCATTGTTACCGGGTCTTGGGGGACGGGGCCCTTCCATTAAATGAGGTGTTATGGAAACATAACGGGGTTGGGAAACCCACGTGGGTAAGTGAATTTCAGGTCCGAGAGAAATATCCGGATCTATTTGTGGATGTTTGAGCATGTGTTGTGTCCTTGTTGTTTCGTTAAAACTTTAGAGAGCATTGACTATGTCTTAAGTTGAAAAACATTGCATATGTTTTGGTTTACGGAAGTATTTTGAAACTTACCTTGAAATGGGAGTTTAATGTAACATTGCATGTGTTGAATGCATTGTAGAACTAGAAACGTGTCATGAACATTGACTATGATATGAAATTGTGAATCATGAATATTGGAAATCGTTGGGTTTGGAAGAAATGCATGTGGGTAATACGTGTTGTGATGTATACTGTAGGTTGCCTCTCGAATAGAGACAGGGTAACCGGTAATAGGCCAGGTGGTTGATAGTTGAATTGTAATATTGTTGAGAAACTGATTTAATTTAAATCGTGGATGGTCATGCGTTATGGGTGACATCGTGTTTATGAAAAATGTTTACAAAATTTTTAAGTTTCGCATGGGAATTGCAAATTTTTTTTTTTTATTTCAGAATGCCAACGTTGAAAATTTGATTTTCTTTGAGAAATGCCTTATGAGCAAGAGAATAATTTCCCTTATATTTATACAAAAGATTTGCGTTGGTTGTTTTATTTGGAATTATAATTGTTGAGAAGTGACTTAGCTGGGAGGGCTAGTCGGGTGTTTTGGTGATTTATCTCGGGAAGAGTTTGGTTTTGTTGAGGTCTTTTGTGCTTGAGTGTTGCCTGTGGAACGTGTTTCCTTAGTTAGTCATTTCTTTTGTGAGAGTTAACTACAAATTTGTGGAGAGAATAGTTTCTTCCCTAAGTGCTAGGGTATTGAGTGCTTTGTGGTCGGTTGACCTTGTAATTGTGTTGTTTTCTTAATTTCGGGGGCGAAATTCTTTAAGGGGGGGAGGTTATATCGATCCCGGACTTGTCCCATTTATGTACAGTGTTCCGGACTTAGGTACCGTGGAGTTGGTGGTTGTATGTCTTGTTGTCATCCTTTAATTCCATTTGTTTGAAGCTTTAGGATATGCTGAGCGTATTTCGAACAGGTGGGTTGAGCCTTAGTTCAAATTCTTGTTGCCCAGTTTTTTTTTTTAATGGTCCGCTCGAGCGGGTCTTTGTGCGCTTGAGCGGAGATTCCATACTTCCAGCATTTCGTGCCTCTGCAAAAGTACTACAGGCTTGTTTTTCACACTCGAGCGGGTTTCCCTACGCTCGAGCGGGTCGCGCTCGAGCGGGCCTTTTGGCGTTCGAGCGGGTGTTCACTGTCTGAGAAAATACTAAGAGGGGAGAATCCACGCTCGAGCAAATTGGTTTTCGCGCTCGAGCGGATGCGTTTTGTTTTTGTGTCTTGGAACTCGAACGGGCCTTCTTGTGCTCGAGCGAGTCCAGTTTTTGTGGTTGACGCTCGAGCGTCATGTTCTTCGCTCGAACGGGGGTGTCGTATATCAGTTGACAACTAGGCTATTTTGAATCACTTTTCAACTTCCACTCTCTCTCTTACTTTTCCGAAAAGCTGTTGTTGAGAGCTTCTCTCACTACTTTCTCCCTTCTCTCTTAGGATTGATCTAGTTAGAGTGTTCTCCTACCTTTTGGCCTTTACAAAAAGTGTGTTGATCGTCGAGGGCTACATTTTGATCCGAAAAATTTGGAGTTTGGAGCACTTTGAGTTTGGTCTTCTTCTCCGTTTGAGCTCTAACTTCGAGGTAGGGATATCCTACTCCATCTTATGAGCTTTGTCTTTAAATTTTAGTATTTCGATTTGTTGGGGGTTGTTGGGTAATTTTGAGAAAGTTTGGGGTCTTTGTGAAATTTTCAAAAGATGGGATTTCAAACATATAAACCCTCATGTTTGTAATACATTGGAAGATGGACTTGGTGTTGGATTAATGATGGAAAATGGAACTTTAGGGTTGGTATTGTAAATATGGAAAAAAGCCCTAATTGTTATGATAAATCAACTTGTATAATTAATATAGGAAAATGAGAAATTGAATAGGAAATATTCAAATTGGAAAGGTACGGGATCAAATAGTGTAGTTGGATTAATTTATCGCTCACCTAGACAAAATGTTGATATTTTATCCATTTGGTGAATTTATTTTCTGTTTAAAAATAACTGCTTTGGGCTATCGGTGTAGGATAGTCTTGATTGTTGTAGACAGTGCATAATGATTAGGCAAATTAAAACTAATCAATTGAGTATGCTATCGAGTATGGTGGTTGGTATAATACATCAAAATTTTGTATTGATTGATTGAACTTGTATATGATAATTGCTTATATACATTGTATTGTGTGGGAGGAGATGTGGGATGCACTCCACGGTTTATTGGAAGATGGGGGATGGACCTCTAAACCAGATTTTGTTTGAGATTGATATAGCACTAAAATGTGTATCATTTGTGAAGTATGGAAGTGTTTGTTTGACTTGATATGACACTAAAATGTATATCATTATCATTTGTGAAGTATGGAAATGCTTGTTTGATTTGATATAACACTAAAATGTATATCAGTATCATTTGTGAAGTATGAAAATATTTTTGTTGACTTTGATACGGCACCAAAAAGTGTATCCATTACGAATTTCGAAAGTATTTTAGTGATGAGGTATCATCTCATTAAATTATGTTGCCAAACTCTGAGCCTTGTTTTCAAACTTAAAGTTGGATAAGAGACGGAAAATGAATTGTAATATGGACATGATTGTCATGAAATTGTAACATGCTATACGTTGGAATATAAGTGTGGACCATCTATCTAATGCTATTATTTTAGTCATTGTTTATAGTTGGTTTAGTGTATTTCTACTGGGCTGTGACTCATCCTATATGAGACTTCATTTGCAGGTACCGATGGTATGCCACCTCCAAGAACATAGCTTGGGAGGCTAGAGGCAGACAGACTGTTTTGTTGTTTTGTTTTCTTTAGATGTATTTCATGTAAATTCAAGTTAAGGGCTTAATATGTATATGAGTTAGTACTCTATTTTTGTAACCAAGTGTTGACTTGGAAAGTTGTAAGCCTATAGGGCAGTTACTTTTTGTTGTCAACGTGTAATACCTTTTGTAAGGATACTCTGATGATTATAATATAATATCACTTTCCTGTAACTTGACTGTATGATATTATGAGTTTATTTTGAGGGCGTTACAATGGGCATATTGTCAAGCACACTGTGTGCAAGTTATATGCTTACAAACACCAAAAGAATACACAAGCATATAAATGTAAGTTTTCTGTATTTCTGTATATTCAATCATATGTTTGATTATAACCAGACCTTAGATTATATAGCTCTAACTCTTAAACCAAAAAGGAGAATACAATCATTCCTCTAACGACTCTAATACAACCATTCCTCTAATAGGACTCTAATATGTACGACTACAATCATGCCTAATTTGTAAGATTCACAATGTATTTTCACAATAAAATCAATACAAACATCTGCAAAAAGAACACAAAGTTTATGACAATGGCATACCTGATTGTGCGGTTTGGGAGTTGATCTCTAGACACGGTGAATTCCAACTCGTAAGTGTATATATGATTTAATACAATTAGTTCACTGCCACAGAAGCACTCTGGACAATCAATTCACTACCATAGGAACACTCTAGACAACATACATGGAAATCTCGCATTGAATCCTCATTTTTCGGTCACCTTACAAGGACTCTGTCAGAAGCCTCTGTTATAGATTATTGGTATATATGCTTTTGTGCACTGACTGACTTCCTCTTTTTTTAAAATAGGATAAATCCAGTTGAAGAAGCAAACAAAAACACCGCTTTCTTCCCACCACATGGCGCACATTCATGGACGCTAGGCTCAAGGCTCTACTGCGTTGAAACACCGACTTGGGTAATTTCTAGGACCAAGAAGTAAGTTGTGGGTTGACCTCGGTTGATGCTTGAACACAACAGTAACTAGGTGCGTTATACTGCGGTCTTTAAGGTTATGTTCTTTTTATATATGTTATAGATATGTTAATAAAAAAAGAAAAAAGAAAAAGAAAAGAGACAAGGGTCTCTGCGTGTGGTAATGAAATTAAAAGGGTTTTAAAATATAAATTTAATTCAAACATAATTTTTTTTTTAATAGAATTCAAGTTGAATAAAATATTTAGTCAATAAAATTATTGTTGGAGACACAAATAAGAAACATTCAAGCAAGCAATCGTGAAAAAAAAATTTAAAAATAAAATAAAATCACATCGCATTAGCCAAAAAAAGACAAAAGAATAAAAAAATACTTTAGTGTCTCATATTATAATACTTCAAATACATCTAAATTATTTATTCGTGCGTGCCTAGAATTCACATAAATGAAAAATTTGGATGCATTTGTGACACAAAATAGACACCCCATAAAAATAATTGAAGCATATGGATGGTACACTACAAACAAGCAGCTCAAAAAATGAGTGGCATAATGGCCCAATATGACAATGACAGTGAAATCAATTGTGGCCAATTCTCAAAACAACAAAATGAAAAACAAAAATATAGAGAACAATTAGTAGATACCTCAAACTTAAATAAATACAACCAAAAAAAAAGAAAAAAAAAGCTTGTGGTCACATACACGGACCACACTACCTTTCCATTTCCTCGCCGCTCTTCAATTATGCCCTAAACACTCTGTGCTAGGCAAGGGCTCGTGAGTGTGGTTCATGAAAACAAGCTCATAGACAACCCCAGCAATTGCACCTCCGATGAGTGGGCCGGCCCAATAGACCCAGTGGTTGGTCCAGTCCCAGCCGACCAATGCAGGCCCAAATGAGACAGCTGGGTTCATGGAGGCCCCGTCGAAGGCGCCGCCGGCAAGAATGTTAGCTCCGACGATGAAACCAATGGTGATCGGTGCGATTATCTTGACATTGCACTTTGACTTGGGGTCAATGGCCGTGGCGTAAACGGTGTAGACCAAACCGAAGGTCATCACGATCTCCAGCACAAACGCATTCCATACCGACACTCCGGATGATATCGAAAATGTACGCTGACGTGGTCTGCGTGAAATTTTTTATTTTTTTTAATGTTTAGAAGAGAGAGTAATGATATATAAAAAGAAAAGAGTGATATACAAATTCATTTTGTTTTCAAAATCACATCTATTTTTTGGAAGAATTTTTTTAAGGTACTTGATATTAAAATTTTATAAGATAAATAATATATAATATTTTCATAATAGTTGGGGTCTCTTAACATTTTCATAGAAAAATTTCAATTCAGAGAAATTTATACCCGACTCAGGGAAATTTCAACCTATCAGGGAAATTTCAACCTATCCGGCCCTGACACAGAGAAATTTTTTTGGTATGATCACAGAGAAATTTTATCGAGAGACCTTAGTTAATAAAATAAAAAAAAAAAATTTTAGACCTCTCCAACTATATAAAGTTGGAAGAAGAATGTTGCACTAATTTTTCTTATTTTTTGTGTTTTAATTTAATTTTTAATTAAGGAAAAATCAATTAATGTGTGACAGAGGGCAAAATACACTTTATTTGGGCAGATCCTGTCCCATCTAAAATGAAATGCTTAAATGAAAAAAGTGAAATAAATCAACAACTTTCATTTTTTGGGTATTTATTCTGGAGGTTGCAGTTGACTACTATTAGAGAATTTATTTAGAATTAAAACATTGATTACTATGTTGCTCTATAAAAAAATTAAAAAAATTATAAAATGAAATAAGCGTAGCGCAAATCCATTGTTCGTACTATTCTCTCTGGTCCAAACACGGATGAGAGAGAATCTCTATAATTTATAATTACAAAAATATTATTATCATGGAAAATTTACCCATAAGTCCTAGTTTTTGAAACGTTGAACCATTTAGTCCTAAAAGTTTTCTTATGCTCCATTTAGTCCCATTTTTACATCAACATGATGTGAATGATGTAAATGATCTGATGTTTCATTCTATAATTTCAAAATTTATTGAAATCTGATGAACATTAGATGTTTTTCATCATATATTTTCAAACATTATTGAAATTTGATGAACATTAGATGTTTAAAATCCAATGTTTGTAACATGACTCTGATGTTATTAACTCATACAAAGGCCTCGTTTGGGAAGTGGCTATTTTAGTAGGCTATTTGGCTATTTGACTATTTTAGTGGCTATTTTAGTTTTTGTGTTTGGGAAGATGAGATGATTTTTTAGTTGAGTTATTGTATTGAAAAGTGTGTTGAAATGATGTTTAAATTTAAAATGACAAATTTATCCCTAAAAATATATTTTTTTAAATTGATATCAAGGGGTAAAATGGTAATTTATTTATTGATGGGACAAGGGTTGTAGCTGACAGTGTAGGCACAGCCTACACTGCCGGCTGTGCAGATATATATATATATATATATATATATTTTTTTGAAAAAGGTTGCAACAGTGTTGCTTTTAAGCTAATTTGTCAAAATAGACTATAATAGCCTTATTTTGTGCTTCCCAAACAGCGCCAAAATGAATGTTGTGTCAATACTCTATCAGGTTCATTGTTTTTTTAAATATAAAAGTCTGCATATTGTTCCACCTCGATTATTTTGGCTAAGAATATTTTTCAATGAAAATTTTAAAATATATATACTTTCTGAATTTTTTTCCCATATGTTTAATTGTATACTTAAAATTAATATACTAATAGTTGTATTAGTAGTTGAGGGTGGTTTGGCCACGGTAGAGGAATGAGGATCCTCTCTTTGCAGCTTCCATCCTTGCGCCCGTCCTTGCAGGCCTTCGAGTCTAGTTTTAGGCCCAATTTTGATAATCCGAACCGTTCATATTTTATGATTTATTCAGTATATCATACCTGTAAAAAATCAAGTTGATCGGATATCAGAAAGCATGTGTTCGGAAAACTGTTTATTAAATTCTTTAAAAAATAGTTTTTAGTTCAATTTTTCGAACATATGCTTTCTGATATCCGATCAACTTGATTTTTTACAGGTATGATATACTGAATAAATTATAAAATATGAACGGTTCGGATTATCAAAATTGGGCCTAAAACTAGACCCGAAGGCCTGCAAGGACGGACGCAAGTACGAGGCGGCAAGGAGAGAACCTTGGCTCTTTGAAAAATATTTTCCATCTTTTAAAGTTTAAAAAACATTTTTTTATCAAATTAATCCTAAAAATTATTTTATATTGACTTTCATTTTCTGTTATAATAAACACTGTACAGAATATAAATTATTTATTTTTTATTTTTATAAATATTTTTTGCCGGAACAAACGAAGCGGTAACTCAAACACTACTTACCATGTTGCCAGTAGCGAGCTTGAGAAGCAAACAAGCCACAGTGGAGCCAAGTAGCTGAGCAATCCAGTAGAGAGTACGACGGAGGAGAGTGATACGCCCACCGATGAATAAACCGAAAGTGGCCGCCGGAGATGTTGAACGACACCGCCACCCCCACAAAAAGCCCGAAAGCATGGGCCAACGCGGCGGCCACCAGCCCGGCCGGGGTGGTGGAGCCGTCGTCTGTCAACTTGCTGAACGCCATGCCGGACCCTTCACCGGCGAATACAAAAATGAGTGTGCTTATGAACTCCGCCAACGCCATTTTGAGTGTGCTCGGGTCGGTCTCCTCCTCGTACCGCCCAATCGCTATCTGCCAGATCGGCATCGCCGGTGGTTTTGAGAATCACACGGCGGAGAGTGGTGGTGATAAGGGTTTTTGAGAGGTTGCAAATATTAGTGAGGATGTGTCACTAGTATGTGTGCATGGCTGTGGACTTATATTGAAGGAGGTAGGGGACATGGGAACCTGTTATATATAGCCGGTTTCTAAGTAATTATTTGAGATACGGTGATATACAAATAAAAAATTTATATAATATTTTGATTGAATAGTTTAATAGTTAATTTTATTTTTTCAATCGAGTGATGTGATAATTTATAAGAATATGTAAGGTAATTATCTTTTTCGTACATTCTCTAATGACTTCTTTGGAGTTTTCTTAAGTGTGCAAGTGCACACCATGTGCCACTTACACAAAAAGTGTAAGTGTAAGGTGTAAGTATAAGTATAAGGTGTAAGTGTAAGGTGTAAGTGTAAGGTGGGTTGCACATGGTGTGCAACCTCAAAAAATGTGTAAGTGTAAGGTTTAATTTTTTACAAAAGGTGTAAGTGTAAGGTGTAAGTGTAAGGTATAAGGTGTAAGGTGTAAGTTGCACACCATAACCAAACCCATGATCTTTTTAACATATTATTGAGGGTTGATGGGCTTGTATATTATTTTTTTTATTAATTTAATATAAAATTTTCATTTTAATATAAAATATTTTTGAAGATGAATTTAATAATAAAAATAGTATTACCACATTATTCTTATAAAATTTTTTGTATGAATTTTCAATAATATTACACCTATCAATTTTATTCCAAAGTTTGTCTAGAAATATCAACTGTGGCTTATATTCATTTACACATAAATTCCATACTATATCGATTTAATCTTCACTGCACACACATTTTTTGTGTTCATAGAACTCCATTGAATTTTGTTTGTGGATAGAGTTTTTCTTATTATTCAATGGTTCTAAATTAATCATGTGGCATTGCTATGTGTTATTTCCAATCAATAATGTAGTCAACAAATTTATGAGTCAACTTTTGTTTGGCAATGGCTAAAACAATTCTTTTCTTTTCTTTTTCTTTGTTTCTAGTGCTTTTTTAAAAATTAATGTCAATTTTTATTTTTATTTTTGTCTTTAAGGTAATAGTTTAGAATGATCCAAAAATTAAAAAAAAATTTAAAAAATAACTTCAAAATTCAAAGAATTTCACTAACGACTTTTTTTTTTTGGGTTGTATTTTTTTATTTTACCAAATTTTTTTCAAAATTATTTATTTATTTTTAAATTTTTAGAGTCTTTTAGTCTAGTAGGATTTACAACATAATAATTTTCAAAAAAATTAATGAGAATAAAAAAAGCTACTGAAAAAATGATTGACAAAGAAAATATTGACAGTCCTTTATGAATCTTGCGGGTCAATCTCTCATTTACTAAAGCACTAGGCGAATAATATTTCATCATATTTTTAAAAATAATAACATTATAAATTTAAATTTAATTATTTAAAATTATTATCGATTCAGATTTATTTTATACATACATCTTATATTATATAAATTTAATCTACACTATACAACTACACAATCAAAAAAAATTTAGATGAATAAGGGATTGTTTGGGATGTTCTAAATAAGTGTACTTTTTGGACTAAAAAGTTGAGGAAAAAAAATGGTTGTTTGGGATAATTTTTTGACTTTTGACGAAAAATATATATTAAAAAATTATATAAATTAGTGTATAGGAAAAGTTTTTTGACGAGTAGGCAGTACGGTGGCAGCATTGTGCAGAGTAATGTATAGGAGATATTTGCCTCCTTTTCGAGTATTGAATTGGACGGTGATGTTCGGCTCATGGGGGCCCACCATGAGTCCCGTTTTGCTAATCGAAACCGTTGAATGTCTAGAACTCGTCGAGTACTATATGCTTGTAAAAAATCACGTTGATTGGATATCGATAGCGTGATCGGATTAGTTTTTTTATTAACTGTTAACTATAGCACCATCTATTTTTTTATACAAAACTGATATGATCATGTAGTTAGTGATATTTGATCAATGTGATTTTTTTATAAGTATATAGTACTTGACGAGTTCTACACATTACACGGTTCAGATTATCAAAACGGGATCCGTAAAAGGGCTTCCACGGGCCAAACAATATTATCTTGTTTGTGCACCCGCCTGTTCCTTTGTCCAACCAAAGTCACTTGAGAAGTGAGTTGTACTCTTTTTTTTTTGTAAAATTAATTTTTTTATATTTTTTTAGTGAATAATAATAATTTTTTGACTTTTTAATTTTTTTTAAAAAAAGATGTCAAGCCACCCTCCCGACTTTTCCTATTGAAAATTACCTAAATTGTTTCCCGTGTCCCGTGACAAGTTTTGTGTGTACATGCACAGTTATTAGATTCAAAAGAAGATTGTGGGTGAGAGAGAGCGTGACCCTCTTGGAGAGGGGGACCAACCATTTCTGTGTTGACAACGAAGGGGTTATTTGGAGTTTCGTAAATACGTGTATTTTTTATCTTTTTAAATTAAAAAGTTAAGAAAAAAAGATAGATATTTGAATTAATTTTTTATTTTTTTATGAAAAAATATGTATTAAAAAATTATATAAATAAGTGTATAGGAGAAGTTAGTAAAGTAGCTCGTACATTTTGGGCAGTGTAGTGGGCTGGTTAAGAGATAAAAAATAATTGTCTTTTTTTCGGGGGTTGAATTGGACGATATTGTTCAGCCTGTGGCGGCCCACTACGGGTCGAGTACTATATACTTGTAGTACCGTTCAATATGTAGAACTTGTCGAGTACTGTATACTTGTAAACTATATACTTGTCAATTGTTAACTATAATACGATCTATTTTTTATACAAAACTGATTTGATCATATAGTTAGCGATATCCGATCAACGTGATTTTTTACAGCCATATAGTACTGAACGAGTTTTACATATTGACGGTTCGGATTATCAAAACGGGACCCGTGGTGGGCCCCACGGGCCCAACATTACCATCCAACTTAATGAATATATATATGTAATTTTTTTTTATTCTTTTCACTGTACTCTCCTTTCACGTCAATACCTAGTGGTATAAAGTTAGTTTGTATTAACATATTATGTATATTAATTTTTTTATATTTTTAATTTGTGAATAGTGATAACTTTTTGATTTTTTTTTTTTATAACGTTTTGACTTTTTGAATTTTTTGAAGCACCTCAAACTAGGCCTAAGCGAACACCTTCAAATTGCTATTCTCCCATTTTTAAATATTATTTATTTTTTATTATTTTAAAATATTAATTTTTCTTCAAAAATTAAGAATAAAATAATATAAATTTACTATTTTATCATTCTTTTAAATTTATTAATAACATAAAAAGTATAATTATAACAATTGATATTCCTGAAAAAAATTTATCAAAAGGTAATTTTAAAAATTAATATTTTTAAAATGTAATAATTATAATATCAAAAAAAGATTCTCCAAAAGGAACTATTATTTTAAGATGGAAGAAGTATGAGATTGACACGTGTGCATCCTGTTGGAAATAATAGTTTTTATAGGCTTATTTTGGGCCAATTTTGAGCTTAAAATTGAGTGGGGTCCACACGTCTTTTGAGGTGGATCCAAAGAAGTGGCGTGTTCCTTGCCGCATGGCAAGTCACACGGTGAAGACGGTTCGTCAAAACCATTTATGAGTGAATGAGAACTTGACGTCGTTTTGGGTTCGTGGAATGGAAAATTAAAGAAATAAATGTGGGTTTCCTTGTAAGAGTTGTCTCACATTAGAAACTTAAGAAAACATATGTGTGTATATAAGTTGTAGATGGAAACACTTGGGTTGGGTTCCAAGGGACACTCCAAGTTTGTAGAAGGGAGGAATTATGGATAAAATAAATCTTGGTTCAAACCACCACACGCATGGGCATCGCCGTTGTCCGTTTGTTTGATCGGCCAATGTGGGTTGTGGGTCGGGTAGGTTCTAATATTAATTTTTTGGACAAAATTTATTTTGAATTTTTTTAAATTCTTGCGAGAAAAATTAATTTAAAATTTTGCGCAAATTTTTTCTATCCAAATAGTACCCGATTTCAGTCCATTTTCCAGTAGGTTCAAACTGTTCAAACAGATCGGAAAACTGCCCAGTAGTTCTGGATAGTTTTATAATTGCTGCAGTTAGTAGATCTGTCTAGTTTTTAAACTGAATCTGTTCAAGGGTTTTGCACCTGTTCAAGTTCAAAAACATACCTGTTCGGGCAGCCTCTGTATGCCTATAAATACCAGCTATTTCAGCAGTCTTTGGTATCTGAAAATATTCTGAAAAATTCATTTTCTTGTTACCAGATTTTGCTCTATTGTATATAAATTATGCATATAATTTTAGGAAAAATTTATAGAGTATAGAATACAGGTTTTGTTCGTCGTACAAATTGTTTGGAGTGCTACTACAATTTGTAAAGATAATTGTATCCTGGGAGATAGGCGCCATTTATCTGTAAGCACCGTAGCGGGGCGAGTCTATCTCAAGGACAGAGTGTCACAAACTCGACTTGATCTTTTAAATATTTATTCTGTTCGGTAAAATAAATTTGGTATGTAATTTATTTTATTTGTTTGATTTGTTTTAATTTATTTGTTTTACACAAAAGATTGTTCCAACAATCTTAAGACATATACGAATTATTTTGTTTATATCGAACTTTTCGTTTGTTTTCTTTTCTTCCTTTCTTTTTATAGAAATTATTTTCTGTGATTTTACAAAATAATATTCTGGTTGGAAAAACAATAGTAGTAATATACTGTTTATTTTTTTTGACAAGTAGTAGTAATATACTGGTGTCATTAACAATTCAGAATATTTATTTGTAAAGTTGGTCAGAAATTAATTTTGGTTTTTAGAAATTATTTTTGAATTTTCATTAATTAAAATTTTGTTTCAGTATTTTAATTATTGAAGTGATATAGAAATTTAATTTTCTGTATGAAATTAATTTGTTTAAATAAAATTTTATTTTATTTTCAAATTAATTGAAAATAAAAGTTACAATTTTTGTTTCTTTTATTTTTATAGAATTTTATTCTGTGGTTTTGGTTTAAATTTTTTGTGTAGTATAAAATTCTAGTTATAATTTTGTTTTATAATTTAGAATTCATGGCTACTGAAAAGTAGTCAAATTAATGCTCAAACAAGTATGAGTATGGTGGCTACAATTGCGCCAATACCTCCTCATGTTATGACTGTGCTAGTCAATCACGGTGAGAAGCCAGAGAAGTTCTCAGGAACTGATTTTAAAAAATGGCAACAGAAAATGTTATTCTATCTTACAACTCTGAACCTAGCTCGTTTCCTCCGTGAGAATGCTCCTACTCTGAACAAGGATGAAACTGACTAGTAAGTTTTTGCTACAGTCGATGCTTGGAAGCATGCTGATTTATTTTGCTGGAACTACATCTTGAACGGACTTGACAACACATTATACAACGTCAACAGTCCTATCAAAACGGCAGAGGAACTTTGGGAGTCTTTAGAGAAAAAGTACAAAACAGAAGATGCTACCTCAAAGAAATTTGTGGTTGGCAAATTTCTGAATTTTGTGATGGTTGATTCTAAGACTGTGATCAGCCAAGTTCAAGATCTCTAACTCATTTTGCATGACATTCATGCAGAAGGCATGTCTCTCAGTGAATCCTTCCAAGTTGCTGTCTTAATTGAAAAATTACCACAATGATAGAAGGAATTCAAGAACTACCTCAAACACAAGCGTAAATAAATGTCTTTAGAAGAATTGATTGTGCATTTGAAGAATTGATTGTGCATTTGAGGACAACTGCAATTTTGAAAAGCGGGCTGGTAAGCATTCAATGAAGTCTAAGGCAAATGTGGTGGAGTATGCTCCAAAAACAAAGAAACAAAAGTTTTCTGGAGAAAGTTCATCACAAGGTTCTAAAGGAGGGAAACTAAAAAGTACAAGTTTAATGAAAAATGTTACATTTGTGAAAAAGAGGTACATCGAGCTAAAGATTGCCGCAGCAAACGCAAAAACAAATCAAGCAAGAACCTTACTCAAGCCAATATGACCGAAGTGGACAAAATTTCTAATGGTGTTGATGACATAAATCTTTCTGTAGTTATTTCCGAGACAAATCTTGTCGGAAATTTTAAAGAATGGTGGGTGGACACTGATGCTACCCGCCACATCTGTGCTGACAAAAAGATGTTCACATCTTATTCAGTAGTGGACAACGGTGAACAACTTTTTATGGGCAACTCCTCGACTTCTAAAGTTAAAGGACAAGGAAAGATTATTTTGAAGATGACATTTGAAAATGAACTCACTTTCAACAATGTGTTGCATGTACCGAACATTCGCAAAAACCTTATTTCCGAATATTTGTTGAGTAAAAATGGGTTTAGGCTAGTTTTCGAAAGTAACAAGTTTTTACTTACCAAAAACGGGATGCATGTAGAAAAAAGGTTACATGTCTGATGGCCTTTTCAAAATGAATGTAATGACTGTTGTATCCTCTATTATTAATAAAAATACATCTTCTTCTTACTTGCTTGAATCTTCAAATTTATGGTATGATCGACTTGGATATGTTAATTATGGATCTTTGCATAGATTAATTAATATGAAATGTTTATCTAAATTTGACATTAATTTAAATCATAAATGTGAAATTTGTGTTGAGGCAAAATTATCCAAAACTCCTTTTCGTTCAATTGAAAGAAGTACGGAACCACTTGAATTAATTCATAGTGACATTTGTGATTTTAAATCAATTCAAACTAGAGGTGAGAAAAAATATTTTATCACTTTTATAGATGACTATACTAGATATAGTTATGTTTATTTAATTCGAACCAAGGATGAAGCTTTGGAAACTTTCATTCAATATAAGAATGAAGTTGAAGATCAACTTGGTAAGAAAATTAAGAAACTTAGAAGTGATAGAGGTGATGAATATAAATCACCTTTTAGTGAATTTTGTAAAAAACATGGAATAATTCATCAAACCATCGCTTCTTACTCATCTCAGCAAAGTGGAATTGCTGAAAGGAAAAATTGGACTTTAAAAGAAATAATGAATGCCATGTTAATAAGTTTTGAATTACCTCAGAACTTGTGGGGGAGAAACAATACTTTTTGTTAATTATATTTTAAATAAAGTACCCTGAAAGAAAGTGAATTAAACACCTTATGAAATGTGGCATGGAAGAATACCATCTGACAAATACTTAAAAGTGTGGGGATATTTGGCTAAAGTGGCTATTCCTAGTCCTAAAAAGACTAAGATAGGTCCTAAAATTGTTGATTGCATTTTCATTTCTTATGCCAAGAATAGTAGTGCATATTGGTTTTGATTCATAAATCAGAACATTCCGAAATGCATGTAAATACTATTATTGAATCTCGGAATGCGTATTTCTTTGAATATGTGTTTCCAAATAAAACTGGACAAGTGACTAGTACTAACAAAAGATCTCATGATGCTATTACTAGTCAGGACCAAGAACATGATCAAGAACAAGAGCAAGAGATAGATCAAAATGAGGAAGATGAACTTAGGCGTAGTAAACGTGATAGAACCTCAAAATCTTTTGGTCCAGATTTTCTAACATTTTTGGTAGAAAATGAGCCTTTAACTTTCAAAGAAGCTATGTACAGTCTTGAAGCTCCTTTATGGAAAAAAGTTGTAAACAGCGAAGTTGAATCCATCTTACAAAATCACACTTGGGAATTGGTGGATTTACCACCAGGTTGTAAATCTCTTTGGTACAAGTGGATTTTCAAAAGAAAAATGAAAACGGATGGATCAATTGACAAATACAAGGCAAGACTTGTAGTCAAAGGTTTTTGATAAAAAGAAGGTCTTGATTACTTTGACACATACTCAGCAGTTATCAAAATAACATCCATTAGAATGCTAATTGCTATTGCATCTTTGTATAATCTAGAAATTCATCAAATGAATGTGAACACCGCTTTCTTAAATGGTGAGTTAAATGAAAAAATTTACATGGAACAACTAGAAGGATTTTATGTTCCAAGACAAGAAAAGAAAAGAAAGAGTGTAAATTGGTTAAATCATTATATGGTTTAAAATAAGCACCAAAGCAATAGCATGAAAAATTTGACAAAGCAATGATGTCAAATGGATTCAAAATTAATGAATGTGACAAATGTGATTGTATTAAAAACACAAACAAAAGCTATGTTAAAGTATGTCTTTATGTGGATGATGTGCTTATCATAGATAATAATAATGACCTAATTAAAACTATCAAGAAAATATTGAATAAATATTTTGACATGAAAGACATGGGGATTGCTAATGTAATTCTTGGTATGAAAATTACCAAAACATCAGAAGGTTATGTTTTGTCACAATCACATTACATTGAGAAAATACTTGACAAATTTAGCAAAGATGATGATCATCTTGCTAAAACACCTGTGGATGTTAATTTGTTTCTTTCTAAGAATGTACAAGAAAGTATTTCTCAATTAGAGTATGCCCAAATTATTGGAAACTTAATGTACTTGATGAACTGCACTCGCCCGGATATAACTTATGCAATAAGCAAATTAAGTATATATACGAGTAACCCAGGAGTAGAACACTGGAAAGTAATTATAAAGGTTCTAAGATGCCTCAGATTTACTCGTAACATTGGGTTTAATTATACTAGATATCCAGTAGTACTTGAAGGATACTGTGATGCAAACTGGATATCAGATACTAGAGCCTCTAAATCCATCAGTGGGTACGTTTTTACTCTTAGTAGGGCAGCTTTGGAAATCTTCCAAACAGACTTGCATTGCTAGATCTACTATGGAATCAGAATTTATAGCTTCAGATAAAGCTGGAGAAGAAGCAGAATGGCTTTGCCACTTCCTTGAAGATACTCCAATGTGATCAAAACCAGTGCTTGTTATATACATACATTGTGATAGTCAATCAACAATAGGTAGAGCACAGAGTCATATGTATAACAGTAAGTTATGACACATTTGTCGTCGACATAACACCGTGAGACAACTACTCTCTAATAGAATTATTTCCATTGAATATGTGAAGTCTAAAGACAACATAGCAGATCCACTAACCAATGGGTTAGCAAGAGAGTTAGTTAAAAATTCATCGAGGGGAATGAGACTTAAGCCTATTAAATAAGAGTTATCACAACGGCAACCCAACTTAATTGACTGGAGATCCCAAGATCTAGATTCAAAGGGACAACCGAGTTGTGTATGACTCATAAACGATCACTAGGGAGTTAAACTCTTACCCATTTCTATGATAAAATAGTGATGTCTGCAGCGTTTTAGGTTAAGGAAAACTTTTAATGATTCTTATATCTAGGAATAGCTAGTAGAGTATGGCAGGATACTCCTCATAAGAATCACTTATATAAGTGTGAATTGGGCCGGTTTTATGAGATTTATGAAGGGCTACAATTCATTAGAGCACTCATGAAAGACCAGGTTGTTCAGGGCCAAAATGAACACAATAGTGAGAACTAAACTCTGTCTGGGGATATATTGTGTGAGTTCTATTGTCTTGGTTTACACACACGGCTAAACAGTTCAAACCATCATGTTTATTGGTTAGCTAGTAAATCCGATAGTGTCTCACAAGGGAAGATTCAAAGCCAAAATCTACCTATCCTGTGCAGAATATTTTCAATTTCGGTACTTTCTGTAATTAGATCATGTTGTTGCATTTTCTTCCGGTCAAATTCTATTCATGTGGGGGATTTTTGGAAATTATGGTTTTTATAGGCTTATTTGGGCCAACTTCGAGCCCAAAATTGAGTGGGCTCTACACGTCTTTTGAAGTGGGTCCAAAAAGGTGACGTATTCCTTACCGCATAGCAAGTCACATGATGAAGACGGTTTGTCAAAACCATTTATGAGTGAATGGGAATTTGATGTCGTTTTCAGGTTCGTGGAATGAACAATTAAAGAATTAAATGTGGGTTTCCTTGTAAGGCTTGTTCCACATTGGAAACTTAAGAGAACTTATGTGTGTATATAAGTTCTAGATGTCAATTCTTGGGTTGGGCCCCAAGGGGCACCCTAAGTTTGTAGAACGGAGGAGTTATGGACAAAATGAACCTTGGCTCAAACCACCACACACAATCGCGGGTGCGCACCGCCGTCATCGTCCGTCCGATCGGCCGACGTAGGTTGCGAGTTGTGGGGCAGGTCTGGCCGTTCTAATATTAATTTTTTGGATAAAATTTATTTTGAATTATTTCTAAATTCTTGTGGGAAAAATTAATTTAAAATTTTGCACCAATTTTTTCTGTCCAAATAGTACCCGATTTCAGTCCATTTTCCAGCAGATTCAAACTGTTCAAACAGATCGAAAAACTGCCCAGCAGTTCTGGACAGTTTTATAACTGCTGCAGTTAACAGATCTTTCTAGTTTTCAAACTGCATCTGTTCAAGGGTTTTGCACCTGTTCAAGTTCAAAAACATACCTGTTCGGACAAACTCTGTATGCCTATAAATACCAGCCATTTCAGCAGTCTTTTGTGTCCAAAAATAGTCTGAAAAATTCATTTTCTTGCTATCCAGATTTTGCTCTATTGCATATATATTCTTCATATAATTTTAGGAAAAATTTAGAGAGTATAGAACACAGGTTTTGTTCGTCGTACAAATTGTTTGGAGTACTACTACAATTTGTGAAGATAATTGCATCTTAGGAGTTAGTCACCATTTATCCTTAAGCACCGTAGCGGGACAAATCTGTCTTAAGGACAGAGTGTCACACACTCAACTTGATCTTTTAAATATTTATTCGGTTTGGTAAAATAAATTTGGTACGTAATTCATTTCATTTGTTTGATTTGTTTCAATTTATTTATTTTACATAGAAGATTGTTCCAATACATCCTCGATAAGGGCCACGTCATGCTATTGGCCGTGACGTTGATAATAGAGAATGGAATTCGTCACTATTCAGACTTCGACGGTAACTTCTATTTACAACTTATATTAAGCAAATTTTGTTTAAATAAATTAAAATTTTAATTATGTGAAAGTCAAGGAATGAATATGTTTTTGGATTTTATTTTTTTATTATTAACTTTTAATTTACAATAAACTATACTAAATAACCCGTTGTTATTGCTTTTGAACTTTGTTACTAAAGTAGAAACGAAATAAAGAATAGATCACACACATTCACATAACTGTAAACCCCACATTATGTAGGCTCAAAATCATCTGTGTTTCTGTAATCCATTTGATACCTAGTTTCTGTTCCTAGTATTTTTGTACCAGTGGCTCTAAATGCATCCCACAAATTTAGTTCAACATTCAATTACTCAAAACACCTCATTTCCAAATTCAAAATTTGCATTTTTTGTTTTAACACCTTAAAAAATTTCAATCATACCCTTACCTTCCAAACCCTCTTCAGCTAGCACTTTTGTCATCAGACCATTGCTATGGCCTCTACCATCGGGCCACGGCCACTGTCACCTCTTAACATCTCCCACCTTTCATGTCGTCTACCGCCCCCTTCCCTTCTTTTCTCTTTCTTTTCTTCTTTTCCTCCTCTTTTTCCTTCTAAAACCTCTAGATCTAGGGTTCGTAGAGGTACTGTGAGGAGCTTTGCGACAGGAAGGGGATTCGTGGTGGAAGATGTGGTTAGTTTTTATTGCTGTAGAAGGTTTCGCCACAAGAAAAAGGACAGTGGAGTAACACTACAACATATAAGAGTTTTAGAGACCAAATTTTTTAGTTTTTAAAAGCGAAAATTTTATTGCAAAAGACATTTAGGGGCCAATTTCTATCTTTGTGGGGATAGTCGCTAAAAGGTCGTCTCGAAAAGTAAAAAACAAGGCTTTTAGCGACAAAATTTTGAAAATGTCATTAATAAATAGACTTTTAGGGACAAAATAATTTAGTCTCAAAATGGCTTATTTTTTGAGTCAAAAAATTTAGTCCCAAAAGGATAATAATTCATCATTAATATCCAATTTTTGTTACTAAAAATATAATAACGACACTTTTCGCAATAAAAACATTTGGTCTATAAAAAATAATTTTGCCCCTAAATTTTGGTCTCTAAAACTTTAATTTTTTGTAGTGTAAGAGAGTCCTGATTGAGGAGAATGGTTCGCAACTAGGTGGGAGACAATGAGAGGGGTAGTTACGGGAGGTAAGAAGAATGAGTACGAGCATGGAGGGGATGAAGAAGAAGAAGGAAGAGGAGTTATGTAACGCCCTCAAAATAAACCCATAAATCATCCAACAATAGCATGCTTAGACATAAGAAAATAAAGCATAGATATATTCCATCAGAGTGATCATTACAAAATGTATTACATGTTGACAACGAAAGTAAAAGCCCTATGGGCTTACAACTTTCCAAGTCAACACTTGGTTACAAAAAGAGAGTACTAACTCTATACAAAGAAAACCCTTGGCTTGATATACATGTAATACATCAAAAGAAAACAAAACAATAGAAACAATGTGTCTACCTCTAGCCTCCTAAACTATGTCCTTGGAGGTGGCATGCTACCTGTACCTGAAAATGATGTCCCATAAAGGGTGAGCCACAGCCTAGTAGAAATATACTAAACCAATTATAAACAATGACTAAAATAATAGCATTCAATAGATGGTCCACACTTGTATTCCAACGTGTGTCGTATTACAGTTTCACGACAATCATGGCCATGGCACACTTCAGTTTCCATTTCTTATTCAACTTTGAGTTTGAAAACAAGGCTTAGAACCTAGCCAAATAACTTAATGAGATTAAGACTCATCTTTAAAGCACTTTCGAAATTCATGATGGATACACATTTTGGTACTGTATCAATAACACATAGAAACATTTCTATACTTCAAATTGATAACGATATACATTTTAATGCTATATCAAATCAATTCAAACACTTCCATAATGCACACTTGATACACATTGTAGTGCTGTATCAATGTCACACAAAATCCGGTTTAGAGGTCCATCCCCTATCTTCTCCTAAATCGTGGAGTACATCGCCAATCTCCTCCCACACACAATGTATATAAACATAGATCATATACATAATCAATCAATACATGAAGTTAATGTATTATTCCAACTGCTATACTCGATAGCATACTCAAACGATTTGTTTTAGTTTGCCTAATCATCATGCATTGTCTACAACAATCAAGACTATCTTTCACCTATAACCCAAAGCAGTCATTTCTAAACAGAAAATAAATGCACCAAATAGATAAAATATCAACATTTCAACTAGGTGAGTGATAAATGATCCAACTACACCCTTTAATTCCATACGTTCCCAATTTCAACATTCTCAATTCAACTTCTCATTTCTCAAAATTAATTTCACAAATTAATTTATCAATGTAATTAAGGCATTTCCCATAATTAACAAAACAACCCTAAGGTTCCATTTCTATCAATAACCCAACATTTATCTCATTTCTCCATGCTAAACATGCATATAGGCTTATATAAATAAAACCTCATCTTTTGTAAAATTACACAAAGACCCAAACTTTCTCAAAATTACCCAACAATCCCCAACATATCAAAATGTTAAAATTTAAAGACAAAGCTCATAAGGAGGAGTAGGATATCCCTACCTCGAAGTTAGAGCTCAAATAGAGAAGAAGACCAAAACCAAAGTGCTCCAAACTCCAAACTTTTCGGATCAAAATGAAGCCCTCGACGATCAATACGCTTTTTACAAAGGCCGAAGGATAGGAGAACACTCTAACTAGATCAAACCCTAGAGAGAAGAGAAATCCTAGAGAGAGAGGCTCTGAAAAGTGTTTTTAGAAAGTAAGAGAGAGAGAGTGAATGTAAAAAGTGATTCAAAAAAAAGCCCAGCTGCCCACTGATATACGACACTCCCGCTCGAGCGGAGAATAGAACGCTTGAGTGTCAAGCACAAAAATCTGGATACGCTCGAGCTCAAGAAGGCCCGCATGAGCTCCAAGACCCAAGAATAAAATACATCCGCTCGAGCGCGAAAACAAGTCCGCTCGAGCGTAGATTTCCCCCACCCAGAACTTTCACAGACAAAGCACTACCCGCTCGAGCGCCAACATACCCGCTCGACGCGACCCGCTCGAGCGTAGAAAACCCGTTCGAGCGTGAAAAACACACCTGCCGAAGTTTTGCAGGGACACGAGATACTGGGAGCGTGTAAATCCCGCTCGAGCGGACAACCAAAAACCAAAACTCCGCTCGAGCGCATAATGACCTGCTCGAGCGTAACACTAAAAACCTGGGCAACTACACTTGAGACCAAAACTCAACCTACCTGTTCGAAATACGCCCAACACATCCTAAAATTCAAATATATGGAATTAAAGGATGACAACAAAATAAACAACCACCAACTCCACGGAACTAAAGTCCGGAATACAACAATTACAAAAAGGGAAAACCGGAATCGCTATAAGTTAGGACATTGGGTTGAGGTTTTGTAGGTGAAGAAGAAGAGACAGTGGCAGTGACAAGTAGGAATAGAGGAGGAAAGAAGAAGAAGATGAGGAGATGATAGCGAATGGCTAGTTGGAGTAGAGGGGGAGGCGGCGACGACAGTGATGAATGGCTAGCCGGAATCAGAAGGGGCTGACTAGGGTGTAAAAGTGCTGTCGAAGAAGGAGTAGGGTTTTGGGCTTTTTGGTAATTTAATTTAAAGGTATAATAATACTATTATTATTATTTTCTAAGTATTGGGGTGTTCAACCAAATTTGTGGAGTACATTTAGAGCAACCCGTTTTGTACTGCATTTAGACAACAATGTTGACAATTCTACCCAAAATTACAACGTATGTTTTATATTGAATTGATGTATTATGAGATTTATATATACCATGAATTTAATTATTATTTTTTGATTCAAATGAATTTAAATTACATATTAACATTTTTCAATATAAACTTTTAAATATGCAGTATTGCTCATGCTTGAATATCCAATCACAATGTGGATTGGATCAATGTTTGTACTGATAAAAAAAAAATAAATAAATAATCAATGATTGTAGGTAGATAGATTATTAACAATTAAAAAATGATTTTAGAATCATATTCACATTCAGTATTTATTTATTTTTTAATTATTAACATAATCAAAATTATGCATATATTATTAATAGATCAATTTTACTTCTTTATACAATAATAAATAATTTATACAAGTGACATAGAAAATTAACAAACTAAATTATCATAATACCATCAATAATAAGCCTATAAACTCAAACCGAACAGTTCAGCCCACTAGAAAAACCTAGACCTTGTTAAAAATAACCTATGAATTGTCGGCTTAAAAAAATAGTAAAACAATGGTCGGCTCAAGAATTTTCCAGTCAATTTAGGGCTGGTTTGGAATATGGAATGACTTTTTGACTTTTTAATATTTTTATTATTTTAGCTTGGACTAAAATGCCTCGTTTGGGAAGGACTTCTTGGTCTTTTTGACTTTTTATGAGAGAAAGAATATAATGATTATGGGTTAGATGTGATATTTTATTTTATTAAACTAAAAAGTCCATTTTGTCTTTTTGAAATTAAAATAGCCCCAAACCCACCCAACCCATCTTCCCAAACAGAAGCTTAATTGAGGGGTTCTAAAGCAGTAACAAAGACTAGTGATTACCAAATTGTCTACTACTAGTTTTCTTTTAACTTATGTTGGATTTTTTGAGGAGAGATTTATAGAGGGAAAAAAAAAAACGAAAAGAAAAAAATAAATAAAATAGAAATTAATTTTTCTATCATATTTTTTTTCTTTTATTTTGTTTTTTTGTTTTAACATTTTTCCTTCAAATTCTAAATTAAAACACAACATTAAGAAACCACTAATTTTTCAATAATACAGATACTCTAGAGAAACCACTAAAAATAGGTTTTATTTATTTACTAAATATAAAAAAATTAAAGTTCAAAAAACATAGCCTAAATATAACTTATGTGTATCCTCAAGTGCAAAATATTTTGTATTGTGCATTCACCTTTAAAAAATTTCTGCTATATATCAAGCACGCCCCTTTACTTGCTAAAAACGGAAGAGAGGTCAAAGGAAAAGCCACTAGGAGGATATTTTTGCTCACGTTCCTTGATTTAAGCTTTGAATAATATTAGAAATACTAACTTTTCTACGTATTTTTTTACTAACTTTACGTAATAGGTGCGTACTTACTACACCTATTATAAGCAGAAAGTGAAAAATGTGAAAGAAAAAGTTTTGCAATCAATGAAATAAAATTGAACATTTCACACTCGAAAATGAAACCTAATACTTACCTACACATTTTAAATGAACCTCACCTTCCTTATCTTCCTTGTTCTTGGACCATTATTATCATATATTTCTCCTTCAACCACCATATATGAAATTAGAAAGTTTATGTTAATTTACCTCAAAACACACTAACTTTTCTACCGTAATTTTTTAGGAGACTTACATGTAGGTCCTAATAAGTGGACTTATTGTCTAATAGATCCTATAATAATTAATGACATTTTTCACTAAACACTATTAAAAAGCATCACTAATTGTTAATTTTCAGCGACAATATGAAAATTTTGTCACAAAAAATGTAACTAATTATAAGTTTTAGTAACAGTTTAAAAAATCGTCACAAAAAAGTGTCACGACCCAAACCCGGCCCTATGGGTTTAGCACCGTAACCGGCCAGTAATCCGAGATTACCGAAGGCCTGCTTGACAGTAATACAGTAAAACAGAGTACAGGGCCTGGCGGAAGCCAATACAGTAATTAAACAATGTCCAATGAGCTGTGACAGTCTGTATGCAAAAGGACTTTTCATACGTTTATACATAAACAGTACAGTCTATACAAAATTTACAGTCACGCAGTACAGGGACCTAATCCCTTGATAACAGTACAGTTAGTAACTGACAGTCTATACAGAATATTTACAATCACTCAGACTAGGGACTCAGCCCTATATAACAGTACAGTAACACTCGGTCTATACAGAACAGTAAAACAGTATAGAAGGGGAAATTATAAAAGACCCCTAAGCCTTAACAGATAGGCTCGGAACCTCGCAGTGAGGCACATAGGCTGGCTTGACAAAACTGGAGTCTAACCCACGCTCCTAGCTCCGATCTGGTGCCTGTACACCTACATATATATATAAACAGTGAGCTAAAACCCAGTGAATAACACAATATGTAAAGAGGTTAAGAATGAATGTCCTTACAGTATGAAAACAGTTCATTTCAATCAGTCATTCAGTTGTTCAGTACAGTAAACAGTCATATGTGGTACATCCATTAGCATAACAGTAACAGTAGGTCTTAAAAGACCGAACAGTAATGATGGCCATCAGTCAGTAAACAGTAGTGGTTCCACGAGGGAACCGACAGAGATCTCTGTAACAGTAACAGTAACAGTAAACCGTAGGTACTAAGGATGCCACAGTACAGTTCAGAAATAAAGGACATACATTCATTCAGTAATACCAGTTCAGTAAACAGTTCAGTTCAGTATTCAAAAGATATCAGTTGAACATATCTTTACACAATGGTTACTCACAGAGTTCTGGGCTACAGTATGTTAGAGCGTGTCTCCCCAGTTGCCAACCCTACACAGTTCACAGGTTGAACACACACTAAGCTACACAGTTGGGAAATATCATAACTTAATCCCTAATTTGCCTTGGTGTGTTCTACATCTATATCCTCATTAAGATGCCTTAAACTAGGCCTAAGAATGCCTAGAATGGGATGAGGATGCAAAGATGCACATTTAAAAGCATTTTCAGGATTTTCAGAAAAACAGAGTCCCGCTCGAGCGCAGGTTTCCCCGCTCGAGCGTACAGGCAAACAAAGGTACACGTTCGAGCGTAAACTTTCCCGCTCGAGCGTACTGTAAAAGTACTGGATGGGTGAAATCCCCGCTCGACGCCCGCTCGAGCTTGAGACAAGACTCCGCTCGAGCGCCCAATCCTCCGCTCGAGCGGACTGCAAAACAATGCAGAGAGATGCTGGTTGCTCGAATTCTACGCTCGAGCGGCACTTCCTCCGCTCGAGCGGAAGTGCAGAATCTGGAAAACCCAGATTGCACCTCCAAGCTCAAAACCAAGTTCAAAAGCATCAAAACTCGACCTCTTGGGCTAAATTTCCAGAAAACACATGTAAACTCATAGTTAAACATGATTCAAAACTCAATTTGAGAAATCAAAGCCCAAGGGTGTTTTATTCAAACCCAATTTCAAACCAATTTCAAGAACAATATGAACATGCAACATGCATGATCTCAAATCATTTTCAAAGCTTTAATGCTGTTTCAAAAGAGCTCAAACCTTAAAAAACAAGATGAACTCATGGAGTATGACCAAAAGATGGACATGCATGTGAGGAAACATGGACTACAACCTCAAAACTTCAATATATGTACATGCATGCAACAATTAAGCTTCAACATAGCAATTTGAGCCATAGGGTGGCTCTAGACTTCAACTTAGCTCTATACCATGCAAGAATCAACTCAAAACATGAACAAGAAGACAATAGAGCTACCTTTAGTCTTGTATTTAGGATAGGGAAGCTCAAATGTACAAAAACTCCTTCAATTCTTCAAGATTCTCAAGCTAAATCAACAAGAACAATTCTCTCTCTCTCTAACTCTCTTCTTGGTCGGTTAGAGGCAACACAAGGACTGATGAAAATGTGTTATGTGAGTGTAATGAGAATCAAAGATGACTCAAGTAGTGGGCCACTCATGTGGCAAAATGGTAAATAAGTCCAACTCTTTAATTAGCTTATTTTAATCTAATTTAATCATACCTAATCAGTTTTCAGATAAATACCATAAAATCACATTAATTATGTGGATCATAAAACATCAATCAATTTCTAATTCGGCCGCCGATAAGGCCTTCCATTAGCAGTTTAAACATATAAGAATGAACAGATATCATACTGTCAACAGATAAAATGCAATTTAACTAACATATACTCAATCAATTGGGTTTCCAATTTCAGTCAGTCAGTTCAGTACTTTTAATCAGTTCAATTATCAGTCAGTTATCAGTCATTATCAGTTCCGTTTAACAGTAATCGGTGATTATCGGTAATCAATCGGTCATTAATCAGTAAACAGTATGGGGGTTGTTACAAAAAGTGTCACTAATTCACAACTTTTAGCGACAATTTAAAAAATTCATCACAGAAAAAACGTCACTAATTGTAAGTTTTAGCAATAATTTATAAAAATCATGATAGAAAAAAGTCACTAATTGTTAATTTTTAGCAACATGTATAAAAAATCGTGACAAAAAAATTATTTTTAGTGATGATTTTACCAAGACTTATTTTCAATAAGACTTGATGGGAATTAAGTTTAATTATTAGGACCTATTGATAGTTTACCCTAATTTTTACTGCCTTCACATAATAGGTGTGTGCTTACTACACCCATTATAAGCAGTGGCGGAGTTAGGAATTTAATATAGGGAGGACACCCATTAATTACAATCTCAAATTTTTTCTTCCCAAATCAATAAAAATAACATAATAATAATTTTTTGAACTAATGTTAAACATTAAAAATTAATATCCATTACAAAAAGTTTTAAATTTTAAACTTTTACAATTGACCCCGACGAGTTTTCATCTTTTGAAATCTTTCCATAATAGTATCATTGTCAATGCCATCAAAAATATCTCTCTCAATGTAGACAATCAAGCTATCATTCATCCATTCATCACCTATTCGGTTCCGCAACCGATTCTTCACAATGTTCATAGCTGAAAATACCCTCTCAACAGTAGCAGTTGCAACAGGTAAGATTAATGCTAAATTCAAGAGCAAATACACCAATGGATATACTTTGTCTCTTCCAGTCTCTACCATTTTCTTAGCAAGATCGGCAATTCCATTCAACATTAAGAACTCACTACTGGATAGCATGTCGATAATATATGTATCAAGTTGATCATTAAGTACTATGAGCTCCACTGAAGAAAATTCTTTGGGATAAAATTCAGCAAGATGAATTAACTTTTTCCTGTCAAAACTAGAGAAAGAGTTAGATGGATTCAAACATGCCACACAAAGTAACAACTCAGTGTTCGACTCAGTGAAACGAGCATTTAGTTCTTGAATTTGCATATCTAAAACAGTGTAGAATAACTCAGCGCGATAGTAATGTACGTTTGTAATTTCTTGAGAATTGCGTCTTTTTCTCCCTCGAGCTACAAACATATCTTCCATTTGGGGAACATCAATTTCATGCTTTTCACAAAAAGATAAAATATCATCAAGTAAAGATGTCTACCCACTCTCCCTCATCTTTTGGAGTCGTACTTTAGAAATTTGAACTAAATTCATGGCATTAACAATATCTTCATCTTTCCTTTGTAGTGCTTACGATAACTCACTTGTAATAGCCAATATCGTTTTCATCAAATGAAGGTTGAATACAAACTCAAACGATTAAATTGAGTCCAACAATATATTTGCTTCTGCTCGTTGTTATGAATTTGAACCATCCTCCGAAATCATTTCAAGCACATCAATCACTGTTGAAAACATACTAGCCAAGCTGACTAAAGTACCATAGTGTGAACCCCAACGTGTATCACCAGCACGTTTAAGATTAGTTTCTTGATTTAAGCCTTGCCCACTAGATAGCTCTCCAGTATTAAGTGCCTCAGCAACTTTTGCAGCTTGCTTCTTCCTAACAATATCTTGGCGTTTACATGATGCTCCAACAACATTCACCACATTAGAAACCAAAGTGAAAAGTAAAGTAATTTGATTATGATTCTTTGCCACGGCTACAAGTGACAATTGCAATTGATGAGCAAAACAATGAACATAATATGCACAAGGATTCTCTTTCAGTATAAGTGTTTTAAGACCATTGAACTTACCTTGCATATTACTAGCCCTATCATATCCTTAACCCCGCAATCTAAAAATACTCAATCCAAGTTTGGAGAATAAATTTTCCATAGCTTGTTTAAGTGAGAGAGCATTCGTATTAGCAACATGCTCAATACCCAAAAAGCGCTCAATCACTATAATAACCCTCACCACTGTTTACTGATAAGCCATTGATTACTGTTAAACTGAGGCTAAATATGTTAATTGACTGACTGACTGAAAACTGAAGCCGAATTGATTGAGTATATTAGTTAAATTGCAACTCTATCTGTTTGACTGTTTAATTATCTGTTCATAATTTATGCTTTAAACTGCAAATTGAAAGCCTTATTGGCGGCTGAATCCGAAATTAATTGATGACTTATGATCATTAGAATTTATATGATTTTATGGTGTATTTATCCGAAATGTGATTTGGTATGCTTAAATCAGATTAAACGTTGATAAATTGCACCAATTGACTTAATTCACCAAAATGCCACACTAGTGGCCCACTATCTAAACGCATTTGAGCCTTCTTCAAACATACTTCTTCAGCCATTTTGAGTCCCATAGCCGACTAGAGTGAGGGAGAGTGAGGAATTGAGTTCAACTTGGAGAATTGGCTAGAGAACTTGAAGAAATTGTTAAGGATCTGTGCAATTGAGTTTCTATACTTGAATACAAGACATAAGGTAGAAATTCATCTTCTCATTCTTGTGTTTAAATTGATTCTTGCATGGTTTAGAGCAAAGTTGAAGACTAGAGCCAATTTATGGCTCAAATTGTTGTGTTGAAGCTTAATTGTTGCATGCATGTATATATATATTGAAGTTATGAGGTTATAGTTCATAATTCCTCACATGCATGTCCATGTTTTGAGAGTAGACCATGATTTCATTTTGATTTTGTAAGAATTGGCTCATTAGAGCAAGTGTTGGAAGCTTTGAATTGGTTAAATTCATGCATGTTTGCATGTTCTTCATATTCATGAAATTTAGTTTCAATTTGGGCTTAATTGATATTCTTTTGGGGCTTTGATTTTACATTTGAGCTTTGAATCATGTTAAACTTTGAGTTTTGGAATGTTTTTTGGAAAATTAGCCCAAATAGTATGGTTTTGATGCATCTAAAGTTGAATTTGAGCTTGAGGTTCAAATCTGGGAATTTCAGATTTTGAATTCACGCTCGAGCGGGGTGACTGGCGCTCGAGCGTGGAAATCGTGCTCCTAAGTCAGCTCGAGCGGGGTAATTTATGCTCGAGCGGGACCTTGTGTATTACGCTCGAGTGGGTGTCGAGCGCCCAATCGAGCGTGATTTTCACCTATCCAGCACTTTTGACTGTTTTGCAGAACGCTCGAGTGTGTAAGTCTACGCTCGAGCGGAAACCTTTGTCTACATGTCCGCTCGAGCGGAGTAACCTACGCTCGAGCGTGACCCCTGTTTTCTAAAAATGCTTTTAAAGTGCATCTTTGCATCCTCATTTCATCCTAGGCATTCTTAGGCCTAGTTTAAGGCATCTTAATGAGCATATAGATATAGAACACACCGAGGCAAATTAGGGATTAAGTTATTATCTTTCCCAACTGTGTAGCTTAGTGTGTGTTCGTCCTGTAAACTGTGTAGGATTGGCGACTGGAGACGCGCTCTAGCTTAACTGTAGCCCAGAACTCTGTGAGTAACAACTGTGTAAAGATATGTTCAAAGATGAATATTTTTCGTCTATTAACTGAACTGCTTTCTGAACTGTTATTGTCAACTGAATGAATGTATGTCCTATATTCTGAACTGTATTGTGGCATCCTTAGCAACTACTGTTTACTGTTACTGCTACTGTTACAGAGATCTCTGTCGGTTTCCATGTGGAACAACTACTGTTTACTGTTATGATGGCCATCATTGACTGCTCGGTCTTTTAAGACCTACTGTTTACTGTACTGCTATGCTAATGGATGTACCACATATGACTGTTACGACTGAACGATTGAAATACTGATTTAATGAACTGTTTTCATTACTGTAAGGACATTCATTCTTAACCTCTTTACGCATTATGTTATTCACTAGGTTTTAGCTCACTGTTTATATATATATATATATATGTAGGTGTACAGGCACCAGACCGGAGATAGGAGCGTGGGTTAGACTCCCTTTTTGTCAAGCCAACCACTGTGCCTCACTGCGAGGTTCCGAGCCTGCCAAGCTATGACTTAGGGGTGTTTTAATTTTCCCCCATCTGTCTCTGTATCTGTTTTGTAATAACTGTATAGACTGATAGCACTGTATTGTACTGTCTAACAGGGATTAGGTCCCTGTTCTGATCGACTGTAAATGTTGTACATACTGTTCTGTATTGTTCATGTATATACATATGAAAGATCTTTTTGCATACAGACTGTCACAGCTCATTGGACACTGTTTATTTACTGTTTTGGCTTCCGCCATGCCCCTGTACTCTGTATTACTGTCTTACTGTTAAGCAGGCCTTCGGTAATCTCAGATTACTGGCCGGTTACGACGCTAAACCCATAGGGGCGGATTTGGGTCGTGACAGAGTGGTATCAGAGCGATACTTAACCACGAGTTATACCGCACACACCTGTCCAAATGAGCTATAGGGTGTCCTAGAAAAGTAATTAGGGCATCACATGAGTATGAAAAGTGTGTGTGGACATGACATGTATATGTGTTAATGTGTTGGAACATATAATTGCTTATGTTTAAATGTTTAGAGTATGCAACTTCCTATGTTTATTAGTATAATGTTGCATATAGTAAAATGGATAATGCAAGCACTGTTAATGAAACTGAATCCCCTGAGGCAAGAATGGCGAGGTTGGAGAGAATGGTGGAACTATTAACTGCAAGACTAGAACAATAACAGAACTAATAGCCCCCACCTCCTCCTCCGGTACAGTCGGAACCGAATGTTAATGATGGGGATATAATTGCTCTCACCCAGAAGTTCAGCAAAATGAAACCGCCATCCTTTCAGGGAGGCCTTGAACCCTTAAAGGCTGAAGCTTTGGTCCTTGAGACAGAAAAATTGTTCAAAGTTTTTCCATGTTCTGAAGCACACAAAGTGCTATTGGCCACCTTTACACTACAAGAAGAGGCTAGAAGGTGGTGGATGTGGTGGATATTAGTCCGCGACACCAACACTATTATGACTTGGGCTCAATTCAAGGAGTCTTTCTTCGAAAAGTATTTCCCTCAGTGTGTCAGGGAGAGAAAAGTGACTGAATTTGAACAGCTGAGACAAGGCACTATGTCGGTGGCAGAATATGAGACAAAATTTACTGAACTTGCCCGTTATGCACCGCACATGGTTGATACTGATTACAAGAAGGCCAGGAAGTTTGAAGGCGGCCTTAATGTTGCAATACTGGACAGAATAAATGTTTTAAAACTACCGAACTATGTAAATGTTCTTGACCGAGCGTTAATGGCTGAGTCGAACATCGAGGCACTGAAACAAACTGAAGCACTAGCGTCTGAATGGCGTGGTAAAAAGCAGGGTTTTAAGTTCAAGAATGGCAAAAATAACCCATTGAACAAGAAACATAATACATCATGCCCACGAAAATTTACTGAATTTGCAGATTCATCATGCCCACGAAACGCAAGTCCTTGTCTTAGAAGAAATTTAACGCAATCAACCGATGAATTCAAACGGGTTCGATACTCAATTCGAGCTTGATCAGATTGTTTGAAAAAAATCGTTTCAATATGTTTGTTTTGGTTTAACAAGTCTTGACAGTTATTCCAAGCTTGATTATGAGCACTATTGGGGCCTCCAGCATGAGTCTGAATTTTTTCTTTTTTCTTTCAATTTGAGAAACCCTCACCAACAAAAGAATCACCACCAGCTTGATCTCCAATATCGGGTTTGAAAAGATAACAACATAAACAAAATGCAGCATCTTTTGCTACACTATACTCCAACCAACTAGGAAATTCACTAAACCAAGCCTGATTAAATCGCCGAAGTTTTTGTCCAAATGATTTTTGTGGAAAATTATGATCATGAGGTTGACAAAGACCTTTTTGTAGATATGCCCTACGAATTCGGTGTCGATCATTAGCATTATAGTCCATAATTCGAGGCCGTAGTCCTGGATCTGCAGGAAGGTCTACTAAGTTGATTTCTATGCAACTTTGTTTTGCGGAAGAATAATTTCATCTTTTTTTTGAGAAAGAAATGATTCCCACTTTGATTTTCTTTTGAAATATTTCTCCATGACTGTTTGAAAAAACTAAAAATCAAAATAAAAATTCATAATCAAAATCTCAAACCCCCCACAAATCAAAATCTTCAATTTTAATACAAATCAAAAAAATTAAATTAGCACAAATCACAACAAATCAAAATTTTTAATTTTAGCACAAATTATAACAAATCAAAATCCCTAATTTAAATATTAATCACTGCAAATTAATATTTTTAATTTTAGCACAAATCAAATTCCTAATTTTAGCACAAACAACAATAAACCAAAATCCCTAATTTTAATATAAATTACCACCAATTAAGATTTATAATTTTAAAATATCAAAATCTCTTATTTTAACGTAAATAATAACAAATAAAAAAAAATTTACAAATCAAAATTTAACAAATAATTATCAATTAATACTCATAATTTTTATTTAAAAGTTAAAAAAATAATAATAAAGTTACCTGTAAACAATGGAGAGAAGATACCAAGGTTGTAGTGTGGTCCCAAATTTGTGTTTTGTGATCTTAATTTGGTGAATCGCGAGTCGGTAAATTGCAAAACAACAAAGGGAAACAAAGAAGACAAAGAAAATATGAAGATACTTCATAAGTACTGTGAATAAATAAAAAAATAAAAATTTCTTACACTTATAGGGTTTTAGAGTTTTAACCTTACTGTAATTGGAGTTGTGCATACTCACCTAAAAAAAAGTTATGTATCAATATTTGATTGGGATTGGAATTCCTAAAAAAACAAAAATAAATAAATAAATAAATAAATAAAAATACAAACTTGGGCGTCTAGTGTGTGGTGTGTGTGTGTGTGAGTGGTCAGTGGGTTAATGTGTGTGTGAAAGTAAAGACAGACCACACTTTTATATATTACAAAAAAAAAAAAAAAAAAATTTGCAAAAGTCAGGGGGCACGTGACCAAACCCCCCCCTCCCCCCCCCCCCCCCGATCCCAAGCTCCCTCCGCCCCTGATTATAAGCATCAATGAAATAAAATTGAACATTTCACACTTGAAAATCAAAACTAATACTTACCTACACATTTTAAATGAACCTCACCTTCCTAATCTTCCTTATTCTTGGACCATTATCATCATATATTTCTCCTTCAACCACCATATATTAGAAACTTTATGTTCATTTACCTCAAAACAACATTACCAAGCTTATTTAACTTCAAACGTGAAATTTTAAGCAGTTGTAATTTTGAAAAGTTAGGGCATTTGGTATATATATATGTTATAAAAAAAAGAAAAAAAAAAAAAGACAAGGGTCTTTGTATGTGGTAATGAAATTAAAAGAGTCTTAAAATATAAATTTAATTGAAACATAAGTTTTTTTTTAACAGAATTCAAGTTGAATCAAATATTAGTCTTTAAAATTATTGTTGGAGACACAAATAAGAAGCATTCAAGCAAGCAAACGTGATAAAAATTTAAAAAATAAAATAAAATCACATCGTATTAGCTAAAAAAAGACACAAGAATAAAAAAAATATATATTTAGTGTGTCATATTGTAATACCTCAAATACATCTAAATTATTTATTCGTGTGTGTCTGGAATTCACATAAATGAAAAATTTGGATGCATTTGTGACACAAAATAGACACCCCATAAAAATAATTGAAGCACATGGATGGTACACTACAAACAAACAGTTCAAAAAACGAGTGACATAATGGCCCAATATGACAATGACAGTGAAATCAATTGTGGCCAATTCTCAAAACAACAAAATCAAAAACAAAAATACAGAGAACAATTAATAGATACCTCAAACTTAAATAAACACAACCGGAAAAAAAAAAAAAAAAACCTTGTGGTCACACACACCGACCACACTACCTTTCAATTTTTTTTTTTTAATTTTTTTTTTATTTTATCAATTATGCCCTTAAAACTCTGTGTTTGCCAAGGGCTCATGAGTGTGGCTAATGAAAACAAGCTCATAGACAACCCCAGCAATTGCACCTCCGATAAGTGGGCCGGCCCAATAGACCCAGTGGTTGGTCCAGTCCCAGCTGACCAATGCAGGCCCAAACGAGACAGCTGGGTTCATGGAGGCCCCGTCAAAGGCGCCGCCGGCTAGAATGTTAGCTCCGACGATGAAACCGATGGCGATGGGCGCGAGTATCCCAACATTGCCCTTTGACTTGGGGTCAACGGCAGTGGCGTAAACGGTGTAGACCAAACCGAAGGTCATGACGATTTCTAATACGAACGCGTTCCATACTGACTCTCCGGATGATATCGAAAATGCTGACGTGACCTGTGTAAAATTTATTTTTTTTAATGATTAGAAGAGAGAGTAATGATATATAAAAAGAAAAGGGTAATATATAAATTTATTTAATTTTCAAAATGATATCTATTTTTTTTTTTTTTTTGTGAAAATCAGTTAATGCGTGACAGAGGGCAAAAGACACTTTTATTTGGGCAGACCATGGCCCATCTAAAATGAAATGTTTATCTGGAAAAAGTTAAAATAAATCAACACCTTCATTTATTGGGTATTTATTCTTGACGTTACAGTTAAACCAGAGAATTTATTTAGAATTAAATATTGATTAGTATGTTCCTCCATAAAAATAAAATAAAATAAAATAATTCATAAAATCAAATAAGCATGGTAGCACAAATCCATTGTTCACACTATTCTCTCTCATCCAAACACGGATAAGAGAGAATCTCTGTGATTTATAATTGCTAAAATATTATTATCAATTGCCACGTTATCTATAATTTATTTACTTTTAGGCTAGGTTTGGCATAACTTATATAATTCATCTTTTTATCTTTTTATCTTTTTTCTATCACATCACCTCTCTACTTTTCTGCACATCTTTTCGTAAAAAGACAAAAAGTGCACTTTTTTAGAACACCCCAAACCAACCCTTAGTATACTTAAGATTTTCAATTCAGTGTAATCAGGGCGGTGTAAAATATCACTCAGCTTGTTAAAATCATACTAATTCGTATTAATTCATACCGCTTTAACCGTTAATCATGGATTAAACTTTAAGGCCATGTTTGTTTGGGCGGATTGGATTAGCATTCTCATAACTAATAGTCCTAGGACTACGAATCCGTTGGATTATGTATCCTATCTTAACTAATAATCAAGTTTAAAATAATTAGTTCGTACTTCAATTGTTTAACCAAACATCGGATTAATAATTTTATTGGACTATTAGTCCAATCCCAAACTCATGTCCATCCAAACAAACATAGCCTAAAATTTATAATCTGTCAACCGAACTGTTCCGCTCCGCTATAATTAATACATTTATATTTTTTAACTTCTAATAAAATATCAAATGTAAAAATAAATATGAGAGAGATTTAAAATTTGAAATTTATTATAAATTAGTGGTTATATATATGAAACATATTATCTAAAATTACTTTGTGTTATATATCTAAAAAAAATTATACAAATTAGTGTTATATATTATGCAAATGTATAATAATTAGTTAGAATATTTTTCAATCCGTCAATTTGTCAAAAAATATCTAAACTAATTTGATTTATAATTTTATTTTCAAATCGTCCAAAACGCACCGCGTACACCCGTAAATGTGGCCACGATAGAGATAGTGATGGTGAGGAAGGCGATAGCGATTGTGATGTTGTGGTCGTGTAATAGCATTAGTAATACTTTGAAAAATATATTTTTTTTTATCAAATTGATCCTAAAAATTATTTCACATTAACTTTCATTTACCGCTATAATAACCACTATACAGAATATAATTTTATTTTATAAATATTTTTGACCAGAACAGAGCGGTAACTAAAACCCCACTCACCATGTTGCCAGTAGCGAACTTGAGGAGCAAACAAGCGACAGTGGAGCCAAGTAGCTGAGCAATCCAGTAGAGAATACCACGGAGGAGAGTAATATTCCCACCGATGAACAAACCGAAAGTGACCGCCGGGTTGACATGGCCGCCGGAGATATTGGCCGACACTGCCACCCCCACGAAAAGCCCGAAAGCATGGGCCAACGCGGCGGCCACCAGCCCGGCTGGGGTGGTGGAGCCGCCGTCTGTCAACTTGCTGAACGCCATGCCGGACCCTTCACCGGCGAATACAAAAATGAGTGTGCTTATGAACTCCGCCAACGCCATTTTGAGTGTGTTCGGGTGGGTCTCCTCCTGGTACCGCCCGACCGCTATCTGACGGATCGGCATCGCCGGTGGTTTTGAGAATTACACGGCGGCGAGTGGTGGTGATAAGGGTTTTGGAGAGGGTTGCAAATATTAGTGAGGATGTGTCACTAGTATGTGTGCGTGGGAGTGGACTTATATTGAAGGAGGTTGGGGACATGGGAACCTGCTATAGCCGGTTTCTAAGTAATTATTTGATATACGGTGATATACAAAGAAAAAAATTTATATAATATTTTGATTGAGGGTGCTATTATGGTGTGCAACCCCTTAAGGTTGCACACCATATGCAACCAACACAAAAGATGTAAGTAAAAGGTGTAAACATAAAACAGGACAGCAAACAGAAAGGCGTAAGTATAAGGTATAAATTGCACACTTAAGAAAAGTTCTTTGATTGAATAGTTCAAATTGAGTGATTTAATAATTTATGAGAATATGTAAGGTAATTATCTTTCTCATACATTCTTTGATCATTTTTCTAACACATCATTGAGGGTAGATGGGCTCGTACATTATTTTGTTTATTAATTTAATATAAATATTTTATTTTAATATAAAATACTTTTGAAGATGAATTTAATAATGAAAATAGTGTTTCTTATATAATTTTTTTGTATGAATTTTCAATAATACTATACCTATCAACTTTATTCAAAAGTTTGTCTAGAAATAACAACAACGGCTTATATTCAAGGCTATTTTGGAAAAATAGTTAAAAGCCATCTTCTACCTTTTAACTTATTTTGGATTACATCATTTCTTACATTTTATATACGTTTTTTTTTATATAAAAAAAAAGTCAAAAAAAATCAAAAAAACTGAGTTTTTAACCATCTTTCCCAAACAATCCTCATTTTATACATAAATCTCATACTACATCGATTCAATCTTCACTACACACATTTTTTGGGTTCATAGAATTTCCATTGAATTTTGTGCGTGGATTCTTATTTTTCAATGTGAGAGGGTAATTTATATGTAAATTGGACCGAGCTGGGTAATGGGTCATTCAGTGGGCCACAGTAAGAAGGGCTGAGTAAAAGACCCTTGTAATTAGTCCGGTTCAGAATAGCCTTACAGATAGCCCGGTCCGAAGGAGCTTGGTGGTTAGCTCGGTCACCACGGTCGGCGCGGTGACAGTTAGCTCGGTCAAACCATCTTGAGCCGAGGTATTTTTGGCTTCTATTTAAGACCTTGCTGTTGAGTAGCTCGGTCCAAGTACGCTATGGTTAACACGGTCTACAAGCAAAGCCGAGGTACATGTTACATATAAAGCGTCGGGATAAATGTAACATGAGTATTGTTAGCTCGGTTCCATTGTCATTATGTCATGGCAATGCTAGCTCGGTCGTTTGGATATGACACCGAGCTAGGACCATCTCACTTGGTCTAAGCAGTGAGGGGGGTGTTGAAGGATAAGCATTATCTTTCAGAAGTATGATTTCTAGGAGGACTCTGCATGGAGGAATAAGAGTCATACTAGGATTGTGCCACGCGGAACTTATAAAAGCTCATATCATCACCTATGGAGAGGTAATACAACTTTGATTCCCAAATATACAGACCTTTTGTCTATTTGTCTATTTTGCTGACTTAGGCATCGGAGAGGTATCCGGCACACACCCGCCGGCTAGCTCACGTTTATGTTTTCAGGGAGTAAAGCGATGACGTTTGGAGGAGCGCGGATTTGATCAACAGGATTATACGAGAAGAATCTTTCTTGCTCGTACAGTTGGCGCCGTCTGTGGGAATCACAGAAAGAACAAAACCTCTTGATCAAAGTTTTCCTCGCTAGATTAGACGCAATGGCACACAATGAAGATTTGCTACAGTCCGCCATTGACGGACAAACCCAGAGGGAGGTGGAAGGCACGAAGGTTTGCCTTCCATTCCTCCCATGGCAGATTTAGAGCCCCAGCGACAGAACCCCGGGAGGGATGCAAGGGGGAGGCGGGGTAACAGCCCCTGTCACTCATCAAGTCTTGATGGGTAGAGGCGGAGGATCGATCCTCAAGTTTTGGAGGATCGGGTAAAGGAGCAGGACGAGCTAATCAGGAAGATGGCGGCGGATATGGAATTGATGAAGTGCCAGATAAAAGGGAAGAGGGTGGCAACAGGAGAGGGGCGCAAAAGCAATACGTCTCCTCGCCACTCGGAAGATCGTGGTAGGCATACCACACCGTCATAAGTAGAGAGTAGGAGCCTCAGAATAGGCGACACTCAATTAAGGACTTCCAGAACTCGTTACTCCAGGTCTGAGAGAACGAGATCATTGAGGTCTTACACTGAGGGAAGCACCTATCGGCCCTCACATACGCACCAGACATCATCCAGGCAAACGGAGTTGCCTAGATCGTCCGACTTACGGACTGTGCTTGAAGAAAGGGCACAACGAAAGGAGGATGCCAAGGCACGCGACCCGCACAGAGTTTCAGCCCTTCAGCGGTTGGCTCCTTGGACGCATGGAAGCGTCGAGGTTGGAATGCCAATACCGCACCTTGCCTACGAACCAACAGATAAAGCATTGGCAAGGCTACATAGCTCGCCGTTCGTTCCGGTGATTGAGAACGCACCCTTACCTTCAGGCTTCATCCAGCCTAAATTTACGACTTACAAGGGAAAGACAGACCCTTACATGTACCTAAGCCACTTTCGCCTGGTCATGGCAGTATACCGGCGGAACGAGGCTTTGATGTGTATCCTATTCCGATCCAGCCTTGGCGACCTAGGTTTAACCTGGTTCGAAAGGCTACCAGAAAGCAGCATAGCCTCCTAGGCGCAATTAGCAGAGGCGTTCGTGACAAGGTTTAGAACGAACACCAAGATGCCAGTAGAAATCGATCAGCTACTCTCCATTGACATGGGCGACAAGGAGACGTTAAGATCCTACAATAGCCGTTATTGGGAGACCTTCAACCAGATAGGAGTTTGCCCCATAAATCTGGCCATCGCGCAGTTTAAAAGAGTTCTTCCAGTCGGAAACAGGCTAAGGGACACAATTACCATGACGCCCCCCTTCACAATGGAAGCCTTAATAGAGAGGGTACACCAGCACATTCGAGTAGAGGAGGATGGCGCCCGTGCTAAAACAAAGTCTAGTACAGCCGCAATACCAGATAAAAAGACTTCGGCAAAAGTCAACGCAGTAGAACGCCCTAACAGAAACGGGCGAGGCAGGCGGGACAACGAAGATGACCAAGATAAGAGGTGGTTGAGAGTCCGCACTGCAATTACCATGGTTTTCAAAAAACCAATCTATCGGATTCTTGGTGAGATACGTGATGAACCTTTCGTCAGATGGCTAGCTAAATTGGGAGAGGCACAGAAGGACTATGACGAAAGATCTCGGTGCACCTTCCATAAGGAAAAAGGGCACCGCACTGAGAATTGTACGCCATTGAGATAGCATCTGGAAGAATTAGTGGCAGCTGGGCATCTGGATCAGTACATCGAGGGAGGGACATAGCCAGCCCCCCAAAACCACGATCACCCAGACGGAACGCCGATCGACGCCCCATCTCAAGGCGTGATAAACGTAATACATTGGGTATTCGAACCTGGGCGAGTATGTGAGCTCAGGGGAATGGTCAAGAAGGCTGAGCACTTAAGGGAGGTATTAAGTGCGCAACCTACCATTAAAAAGGGGAGAACAGAGGCCACAAACGTCATGTCTTTTTCAGACAGAGACTTGGCAAGGATATATTGCCCTCACAATGATGCACTGGTCATCACTCTCCGCGTCAAGGATTACGACGTCAAGCGAATTTTGATCGACCAAGGGAGCTCATGTGAGATAATGCACTACGAAACTTTCAAACAGTTGAAACTAGAGGACAAAGACTTGGCACCTGTCGTATCTCCCCTAATCGGATTCAACTCAATGCCAGAATGGCCAGTCGGCAAGATTATCCTCCCAGTCAGAGCAGGAAGCATGACGAAACAAGTAGAATTCTGGGTATTTAAAGTCCTTTCCACTTACAACATAATCTTGGGAAGGACGTGGTTGCATGCCATGTGATCGGTAGCGTCAACCTACCATCAAGTAATACGGTTTCCCAACGAAGCCAGAGTAATTGAGAAGGTCTTTGGAAACCAAATTATGTCCAAGCAGTGCTTCGTCACAGTAAATGGCAGTCGAGCTACCAAAGGGTTTGTTCAAATTGTAGAAGAACCTGAGAGTAATGAATTGTTTGCAGATATTGGCAAAGCCACTGAACAGAAGGCAATGGAAGACTTGGTACAGGTAAGAATAGATGAAAAGGACCCGAAAAAGTTCTTTTTGCTTGGCTCATCTATGTCCAGCACCGAGAGAATAGAGGTCATGGAATTCTTGACCTCTAACATCGAAGTGTTTTCCTGGACGTCGTATGACATGCCTGGCATCAATCCAAACTTCATCTGTCACCAATTGAATGTCCACCCAACGGCAAGACCAATTATGCAGCACACTCGCAGATCGGTACTCCACCATGCCGAGATAGTGGCGGAAGAAGTAGAAAACCTGCTAGAAGCAGGAGCTATCAAAGAGGTGCACTACCCCAGATGGATCTCCAATACAGTAGTGGTACCAAAAAAGAATGGAAAATGACGTGTGTGCGTGGACTACAAAACAATCAACAAGGCATGCCCAAAGGACAATTTTCCTCTTCCACGGATAGACCAACTTGTAGATCTGACGGCAGGACACAACCGTCTTAGCTTTCTCGATGCATACAGAGGTTACCATCAAATCGCTATGTATGAGCCAGACCAGGAGGTCACATCCTTTACAACGCCAAGAGGATTGTATTATTACAAGGTCATGCCCTTTGGCCTTAAGAACGCAGGGGCAACATTCCAACGGATGGTCACCAAGATGTTCGAACCATTGTTAAGTAGAACAATGGAAGCCTACATCGACGACATGGTGGTCAAGAGCAAGGATAAGAATGACCATCTCAGGGACCTAGGCGAGATGTTTCAGATCTTGAAAAAGCACAAGCTACGCCTTAATGCATCCAAGTGTACATTCGGCGTAGGGTCTGGCAAATTCCTAGGCTTCCTGGTGACCAACCGAGATATAGAAGCAGACCCTTTTCAGATCAAAGCAATTCAGGATCTAGAGAGGCCCAACTCAGTAAAAGAAGTACAGCATCTCACCGGTATGGCAGCCGCGCTAAACCGGTTCATAAGTCGGTTGTCAGACAGATATCGACTATTTTTTCAAGCATTAAAGGCCAAGTTTGAGTTGGATGAGGAATGCGACTGCGCCCTTGAAAGTTTGAAGAAATACATGTCTTCTTCATCGCTGCTAGTGACCCCAATACTTGGTGAAGAACTATTTTTGTACCTGGCAGTTTCGCAGCACGCAATTAGCGCAGTATTGGTCCGGGCGGAAGGAATCTAACACTTGCCCATCTTTTATGTCAGCAAGACATTGCTGGGCGTAGAAACTAGGTTCTTACCACTGGAAAAACTGGCCTTAGCCTTGATGATGGCCTCAAGGAAGTTGTCGCACTACTTTCACGCCCACACCATAATTGTCCTCACAACTTTTCCATTAAAAGCTTTGTTTGAGAGAGCAAACTTTTCTAGGCGAATCTTGAAGTGGGCAGTAGAGTTGGGACAGTTTGACATCAAGTTTCAACCCAGAACCGTGATAAAATCCCAAGCTTTGGCAGACTTTGTCGCAGAATTCACACCAAAAAGTCATTACGTCTGCCTAGTTGACTTAACGGGTACAACCGAAATAGGGATGGAAAGTGGCATCGGAATAGCTCAACCCCTAATATAGGATACCCATCTACCTCCCAGGACAGACCAGAGAGAACAAAGGGAGGGAGAAACAAACCATGCTACACCAAGCAAAAACCCTTCAACAAATAAAGACTTGGTACAATCAGATAGCGAGGGACGAACAGTAAGTGTGGACTTTCAAGAAAACACCAGCAACACTTAGGACCCCAAGGCATCATCCGATCCCTCTACCTGCTGGAAGCTATTCGTTGGAGAGATGTGGAAGCTTATGGATGGAGCATCCAATAGGCACGGAGCAGGACTCGGCATAGTCCTCATCTCACCAGATGGCCTAGTAGTGGAACAGGCGGTCAACCTTGGCTTCCCAGCATCAAACAACGATGTGGAGTATGAAGTGCTTCTGGCAGGACTGAAATCAGCACTCTACATAAAGGCCACCGAGCTAATGGTTTACAGTGACTCACAGTTGGTGGTAAACCAAATTTCAAGTGACTACGAAGCAAAGGATGAAATGATGGCTAAATACCAAAAGTTAGTCAAAAAAGAGATCATGAAGTTTGAAGTAGTACGGATAGAGCAGATTGGCTGAGAAGAAAACAGCAGAGCGGACGAGCTAACAGGCTTTGCTTCAATGGCAGATACATCCATCCCACATCCGTTACTAATTGACTACTTACGAAGACCAAGCATTGAAGAACCCGAAGTAGAAGAGGTATGTTGTGCCGAACTAGGCCCTTCATGGATGGATCCCATTATAATATTCCTAAAAGACGGCACTTTGCCGAAAGAGAAGAAGGAGGCCAACAAGATTAGAGCAAAGTCACAACGATTTTGGCTCTCCCTATCAATGGCCTTGTACAAGAAATCCTTCACAGGACCTTACCTGAAGTGCATCCATCCCAGCAAGGTCAAAGCATTCCTGTTCGAGATTCACGAAGGCGTATGCGGAAGCCACCAAAGGGGGAGATCATTGGCTTACAGAGCAATTTCGCAGGGATATTAGTGGCCTTACATGCAAGCAGATTCGGAGAAGTATGTCAAGAAGTGTGAGAAATGTCAGAGGTTCGCACACCAAATACATCAGCCAGCCAGAGAGCTTCTACCCTTAACTAGCCCATGACCCTTCGTAATGTGGGGCTTGGACATAGTAGGACCACTTCCAATAGCACCCGGCAACAGAAAGTTCTTCTTTGCAGCAACAGACTACTAGGAATGGCAACGGGGCGGGGCGGGGCCGGGGACTACCCCCCCGTCCCCGATCCCCGAAAGTAATACTCCCCCCCGTCCCCGTCCCCGATCCCCGACGGGGACCCCTATCCCGGCCCCATCCCCGCCCCCGATCGGGGATCGGGGATCCCCGACCCCGGATAATCCCCGATTTTTTTTTTTTTTTTTTTTTAATGTAAAACTCTATAAACATTAATAAACATTCTCAATCACCCTTCAATACTGGATGTATAAATTTTGAAATTTATCAATATCAACCCTAATAGCTTCATTTTTTTAATTAATTAAAACTGTAACAACATTCATAAATCTGTAACAACATCTATCAGTTGGAATATCATTTTTTTTAATTAATTAGATCAATAAATATCAATAAACATCTATTTAAAAAACATCATCTGTAGCAACATCCATAAACAAAGCTATCATCAATAAATCTGTAGCAACATCAATAAATCTGTAACAACATCCATCCTAATCAATAAATATCAATAAACATCTTGTAGCAAAACATTAATAAACATTAATTCAGTAGCCCATACATACACAACCCACACACAAAGCATCCTGTAGCAACAAAATAACATGAACAAAATAACACAACCAAAACATGTGTCAAGCAGCACACAAGAAAATTAAACAAGTAGCAAATAAAATAATTAATCCCAAGCACAACCCGCAAGGGATAGGTTACCCAAAAATTGAAATTAAAAATAAAAATAAAAATATCCATTACAACAAAAAAAACAATTCCATTGTTTCTTCAAACCCATACAAACCACACAACTTCCATCATCTCCTTCAACTTGAACTCCTGTTAAATAACAAAAGGAAAAAAAATAAATAATTAATACTAATAATAAAATGTAAAAAATGTTAATTACAACAAAAAAGATGACAACTAACACAAAAGTGGCACATGACTGATCCGACTCGATCTCATCATCATCATATATAGTTGCATAGCCCACCGATTCCAATGTTGAATTTCCTAAAAAGTAAAGAATATAAATTCAATAGTGAAATTATTCCATGGTAATATAAATAATAAAAAGTGAAATAATAATATGTAAATTGGATGAAATAATACCTTTCATCTCTTCACCCCACAACCAACTTTGTGCACACATTAATGCTTCTAATGTGTTTGGATGAAGTCTACTACGATGTGGACTCACCAACCTTCCACTAGTACTAAATGCTGACTCAGAAGCAACAGTGGATACAGGAATAGCTAAAATGTCCCTAGCTATTGCCTGTAAAGTCGGATACTTCGGTCCACTAGCTTTCCACCAATTCAAAACATCAAAACCCGAAGTTCTCGGCAAAACATCATCTTCTAAATAATGGTCCAACTCTGATCTTACATTCCTCATTTTTTTACTTCTCTTTCTACTAATAAACAAATCAAATTCAGAAAGAGTCTCTGTAACAATTTCTGGATGAGCAGAAGAGTCACCAACAACAACATCAGTCTCCATACCAACTCGGTGCTGATACTCTTGCAACAAATCATAACAAATATGACGAACCCTATCAACTTCATCTTCAGCTTTGTCTCCATAAAGTTTTTCAAAATAAAACTCCAATACACTCATCTTATACCTAGGATCAAGTACAACTGCAACCCCAATAACACCATGTATCACTAACCAATATTTATCAAAATTTTCCACCATTTTTGATGCCATTGTTCTGATCACTTCAATTTCACAAGAGAGCCATTGAGACAGTGTCATCCTAATCTCACATAAAGCTGGGAAACAAACATTGGCTGTGGGATACTTTGTACCAGAAAACAACTCAGTGATAGAAAAAAAAATCTTAAACCTCCCACTGATCTCTCTAGCAAACTCCCATTCTTGCTCAGTTGGCACAGTCTTATATTGGGGCTCTCTAATTTTCAACCTAGAAAAGACATCCTTATACAATAAGGCTGTCTGAAGCATCAAGTAGGTCGAATTCCACCTAGTTGCACAATCAAGTCCTAATTTCTTAGTATGTGGAATACGCAATTGATTGACTGTTTCTTCAAATTTTTCTACTCTTTTTGGTGTTGCTGTCCAATAAGCTACACTTTCTCGAATTTTCTCCACACCAACTCGGATGACATCTAATCCATCTTTCACTATCAAATTTAAAATATGCGCACAACAATGCATATGAAATAAAGTACCACCCAACAAAAGCGATGAATTACTTAACTTATCCATCAACATGGTAATCATGGCATCATTTGTGGAGCAATTATCAACAGTAACAGTCGAGATTTTTCTATCAATATTCCAATCCATCAAACACTCAAGCAAAGTATCACAAAGAACTTCTTTTGTGTGTGGACATGGAACATAAATAAACCTAAAATATGATGTTCATAAACAAGTATTAATATGCAAATTGAACTGAATAAGATAGAATTTTTAAATGATTTGCAAATTTACAAAAATATACCTCAAAATGCGACTTTGCAATGTCCATGAATCATCAATAAAGTGTGCGGTGACAGCCATGAATCCTTTCTTTTGATTGCTAGCAGTCCACATATCAGTTGTGATTGCCACCCTACTTTTATTATGCTCCACCAAACTCAATGTCTTCACCCTCTCATAATCATAAATCTTTAAAATATCACTCTTTATCGTATTTCGGGAAGGCACTTTAAACAATGGTTGAAGTGCTGCTGAATATCGTTTAAAACCAACATGGTCTACGATAGAGAGGGGATATTCATGCAAGATTATGGCATGTGACAACTCTTTCCTAGCAAAATCTTGATCAAAGATATAAGAATTCATTTTTGGAATCTCTCTATTAAAGTTGTTAGTTAACACTTTTTGCCTTATGTCCATCACTTTCTTCCTAGTACAACTCTTATGGTGATCATGCAAATGCCTTGTTCCATTTTTTGAATCACCTCCTAGATGCTTATTACAATAATTACATATTGCCTTCCACACCCCATTGACTTGTTGTTTTTTAAAATGTTCCCACACAACACTTGATTTTCTTTTAGTTCCTCCACAAGTAGTATTAGACTCTTCTAAATCAATAACATTTTGATTAGAGAGGGGAGACGGTGAGTTCATAGGTGCGTTCGTAGGTGGCGATGAATGTTGTGACGCGTCACTCTCAAATGGTACTTGAGAGTTAACGGGTGCTTCAGAGTTAACTGGTGCTTCAGAGTTAACATCTGACATTTTGAACCTTTATAAAAATAATATGGATTGAATTAAGTTAGGAACAATGTTAGGAAAAAAATGAATGGGAGAAGTGGTACTACTATAAAAAAAGAAGAAGGTAAATGATGTCAGATTTCATACTTGAATAGTCCTTGTGTAATGAGAGATTAGTTAATGAACAAAAAAATCACACTTTTCATTTTGCACTTCCAAAACCATCCACCTACATTTGATGCATCTAAATCATTTTCCATTGTCTGATAATATAGATGTATAATACTAAAAACTCGGCGCTTTGACTTCTGATGATGAATATATCAGAGAAAAGAGAAAAATAGAAAGGAAGGCAAACTTCATGGGACAATAGAAATAAAATATTTACAATATCAATGATCCAGCTAATTAGCAATATTTAAACAAAATGCTTATGAGATGAAGAGTCATATAACCTATAATCCATATCACAATGCTTAAATTCATTAACACAATCAATATTTTTTAACCAAGACCAACAACTAAAACAAAAGAAACCAACAAGATTTGCCAACAATTGAACTCCTCAACTAAGTTTCCACACCACCTTAAGGTTACCTAAACAATATTTGTCTCAGCATTTAGACAGTATTTATAATATATCATTTAATTATTACAAATTACAATAGACAAGTGGAGTAACTAAATATAAAATCTCTTCATATAATTTTTAACAGAATAGTGCACACATCATACATCACAGTTGTTTATATGGTTTGCCAACATCATATCTATAGGAACCCATTCAAAAACCATCCTGATTTCAACAATTCAATAAGGCATGTATGCAACACTTATCTTCAATTTTATGAATGCATATAAATTGTCAGCAGCACATACCAATTGCATTAATTAAAATCCCAATTTATAAATCCATATAAATTGTCAGAAGCACAGAAAACACTTATCTTCAATTTTATGAACTTGAAACTCAGACATCAACCAGCCAATATGTTCCAACAACCAGTTTCTTTGACAAAAATACTAAATGATCTAGTGTGAAAGGGAATGTTGATTTCATTGGACCATTGTTGACAGACCCACCGAATATATTCTCCTCTTGAAAAATGATTCAAACCTCTAAAATATACAAAATATTTACAGATCTATATATATATAAAATATATTCTCCTCTTGAAAAATGATTCAAACCTCAGATATATATATATATATATACATATGTAAACCCTAGAAAGAGAGAGAGAGACAGAGAGAGAGAGAGAGAGATACCGAAACAGAGAGAGCCGGAGGAGCGGCGGTAAGGGACGATCGGAGGATCGCCGGTGAGGAGGGAGGCTCGGCGGTGACAGATGAAAGAGAGAGGGAGAGACCAGTGGTGAGCGAGAGAGAGAGAGAGGAGCGCCGTGGGTGAGTGAGAGGCTCGGTGGTGATGGAGGGTCGCCGGTGAGGAGGATCGCCGGTGAGGAGGGAGAGACCAGTGGGCCGTGGCGAGCTGCGAGAGAGGGAGAGGAGCGCCGTGTGTGACAGTGCGCCGTGCTGCGAGAGAGGGAGGGAGTTTGGTGTGGTGTGGTGTCTGAATGAAAGGAAAGGAACCCTAATCAAATACAAAGCATATATGATATATATATATATATATGCAAGGGTAAAAAGGTAATTTCGTCTCGGGGAATCAGCGGGGTGGGGCCGGGGCCGGGGAGCGGGGCCGGGTCCGGGTATGAAACATATATCCCCGTCCCCGGCCCGGATATCATCGGGGATGAAATTTTAAATACCGTCCCCGGCCCGTAGGGGATATTTTTCGGTGAATAACCATTAAATTCGGGGACGGGGGGTCGGGTCACCGTCGGGCCGGTTTCAGATTGCCATCTCTACAGACTACTTCACAAAATGGGTGGAGGCAGAAGCACTAGCATCAATAAAAGAGAAAGATATGAAGAAGTTCGTCTGGCAGAATCTAATCACTCGGTTTGGCATACCTAAGGCGCTAATATCAGACAACGACACTCAGTTCAACGGCAAAATTTTTAGAGGCTTTTGTGAAGAGTACAAGATAGAATTCAACAACTCTACACCGGCATATCCTCAAGCAAATGGCCAAGCGGAAGCATCAAACAAAGTCATCTTGGATGGATTGAAGAAAAGGTTAGAAAAAGCAAAGAGCAAGTGGGCTGGGGAGCTCCCCCACGTTTTATGGGCTTACCGTACCATACCTCGGCGGTCTGGCGAAACACCTTTTTCCTTGGCGTATGGCATGGAAGCAGTAATCCCACTAGAAGCTGGCCTCCCCACAATTAGAAGTGAAAATTTTGATCTAGACTTAAATGGAGAAGCTATAGCATTGGAACTCAACCTTACAAAAGAAAGAAGAGAAAAAACACTGGTTCACATTGCCTCGTACCAGCAAGAGTTGTCCAGAAAGTATAACAAAACAGTACATCCAAGACAATTCAAAATCGGAGATTGGGTACTACGCAAAGTGATGGGCAACACCTTGGTACCCAGAGATGGCAAGTTAGGGCCTAATTGGGAAGGACCTTACAAGGTGGTTGGATAAGCAGGAAAAGGGACATACCACTTGGAAGATGAAGACAGCAAAGCCATTCCTAAGCCATGGAACACTGCCAATCTCAGACTATTTTGTTTTTAACCTTTCTTTCAAATATTTTTAATTTTTTCTTTCTCAATAAAACAAGCAGTTTCTTTTTAGTATAGTTGTTTCCTTTTGTAAAAGATTGCTTTAGTGAGTTAGGCGCACTGAAAGCATAGTTGGCCGGAATAACCAACTTTGCACTCTCTTCAGCTAAGATTAGGATCAGTGCTGAAGAAGTTGGCTGGAATAACTAACACCCCTCTTAAGCCCAGGATAAGGATCCAAGCTGCAGAACGTTTGGTCGAAAAAACCAAACACTTTACTTTAGGTTGGCAGGAAAAACCAACATAGAGGTTGGCTGGAAAAACCAACACTTCTCCTAAGCCCAGGTTAAGGATCCAGGCTACAGGACGTTTGGTCGGAATAACCAAGCACTTTTCTCTCGATTGGCAGGAAAAACCAACTTCGAGGTTGGCTGGAAAAACCAACACTTCTCCTAAGCCCAGGATAAGGATCCAGGCTGCAGGACGTTTTGTCGGAATAACCAAACACTTTTCTCTAAGTTGGCAGGAAAAACCAACTTTAAGCTCTCTTCAACTAAAATAATGATCTAAGTTGAAGAGGTTGGCTGGAAAAACTAACACTTATTGTTCTTCAACCAAGATAAGGATCTAAGTTGAAGAGGTTGGCTGGAAAAACCAACACTTATTGTTCTTCAACCGAGATAAGGATCTAAGTTGAAGAGGTTGGCCGGAAAAATCAACACTTATTGTTCTTCAGCCGATATAAGGATCTATGCTGAAGAGGTTGGCTGGAAAAACCAACACTTATTGTTCTTCAACCGAGATAAGGATCTAAGTTGAAGAGGTTGGCCGGAAAAACCAACACTTATTGTTCTTCAGCCGAGATAAGGATCTAGGCTGAGGAGGTTGGCTGGAAAAACCAACACTTATTGTTTTTTAGCCGAGATAAGGATCTAGGCTGAAGAGGTTGGCACGTATGGCCATTTAGATTGCAAAGTTAAGACCGGAATAAAGTATCTCGGCCAAAGAATATTATATTTCACTCAGATTAAAGAGTAAAGTACATGTATGGAAATTAACCGAAATAATAATTGGAACAAAAGAAGATTTCATTGAGAGTGCAAATCAAGAGTTACAAAATGGTGGGATTTCAGCCCGGTTACAGTTTTCTTTCCAAAAGTAAAAAGAAGAAAATACAAAGTCAAGTAAACAGGTCATCAAGATCAGCATCCAGTTCAACTCGGAGCCCGGTTTCAGTTGGTAGCTCGGTTGTCAGGTCTTCCACCGGTGGTTCCATCCGACCTGACTGGATGGCAGGATCATTGGCAACCGGGGCATTGTTAGGCACGGTCTCTTCTTCATCATCCTCAGATTGAAGGAATTTTTGATGAATGGCTTAAGCGTACTCCGCCATGTAGCCCGGTATGAAGTGTGAAGGGAGGTTCAGGAAGATATCGGTGTCAAGACTGTGACCGAGCTGTGCCATCGTCGCTTTCCACCTACACTTGAAGAATAAATCCTTTCCAGCTTCGCACTGCAGGATATAGGTTGCCTCGCCTTCTTTGTAGCCGCGGTCTTCCGCTTCTTCAATCTTCTTTTCCAACTCAGTTATCTCGGCCGTCTTCTTCACCTCAATTGTGGCAAGCTCGCGCAGGTAGTAGTCCTTCAGCTCGGTTAAAGCTTTTTGTTTCTCCACTTCGGCTGAGTCAACTACACCGGTAAGGCGGGCGACCTCAGATTGAAGCTCAGCCATTTTTTGTTTGGCCACTTTTAGCTCGGCCGTCTTCTTGTTAACATCAACCACAGCCTGCCTTGTTGTCTTTCGCAGCTCCAGCACACGCTTATGTGCAATCTGGTTTTTTTGCATGGCCTGCATAAGGGTGGTAAGCAATATTTTTAGTAAGAACCGAGCTAACAGACGCACAAAATGGGAAGATAAAGGAAAGAATACTCACTAGCACCATTGATTTGGGGGCCGAACGGATAGTTTTTAGCTCGGTAAGGTGGGCATGATGATCCATATCAGGGGGCAGGCACACGCTCTTAGCCAGATTGAAGGCTAGCATGTGATCTTTGTCTGCCACCACTGAATCTGTGTCTCGGATGGCTTGGTTCTGGTATGATAATCTCGGTGCCCAATCAAAAGAGTTAGCTCGGTCTGAGCTCTCAGGTTGCGGGCTTGATACTGCGGTTGGAGGAAGCACAGTTTCGTCCTCATCGACAAGGCGTGGCTCGGGTGGAGAAGACCGAGCGCGCTTGCGAGATCGAGACGATGAAGGCTGGTGGGATGGTAGGGCTAGGGCTGCAGACGAGCCGAGCCAAGCCGAGTCGAGCATCATCGTGCTCAAGCTCGGCTCAAATAAATTTTTAAGTGCTCGAGCTCGGCTCGAGCTCGAATCGAGCTCAACATTACTTAGCTCGAGCTCGACTCGTGAGGCTAAAGCAAAACTTGAGCTCGGCTCGTGTGGCTCGACTTTGTAAATAAAAGCCACTTGAACCACAGAAGTAATGGCAAACTGCTGGCTTTCTCCACTTATATAGAGCTCTTGTCCCTTTTGATTTTGTAAAGGAAGCAATGTGGGATAAAAGAAGCAAAGTGATACACAACACCTACTCCTTGTCCCACATCGAATGATAAGAAAAATTGAAGGAATCTCACCCATGATAAAAGAAGCAAAGCGATGTCCCTTTTTGTTGGACAATTCTTTATTATTTCTTAATGACTTGGATTGGAGACTTTATTACTTATATATAATATATAATATAATATATAATAATCTAATTTAATCTAATCGAGCCGAGCTTATATTAGCTTGAGCTCGACTCATTTAATAATCGAGCTTGGTAACAAAGCTCGAGCTCGACTCGTTTGGTAATCGAACGAGCTTAAACGAGCTGTTAACGAGCCGAGCTTCGAGCTGTTCATGAACAGCTCGGTTCGTTTGCAGCCCTAGGTAGGGCTACTACGGTCTCTTGTGTTTGACCAGCTGAGGGTACCTCGGGCTGGTTTGTCTCGGTCAGAAGGGCTCTTACGGCTCTTTTCTTAGTCATTTCTTGTTTAGCAGTTAGTCGGATCAGGTTGATTTGAGGCAAGGTTGGGTCCAGTTCAGGAGAGGCTTCCAACAAAAAGTCAGTCACCCTGGTCTTTCGCCTGCTACTGTATCTGTACGTCGGTTCAAAATTCAGTAGCTCGGCCCAACTTCTATTAGGGTATCGTAGTGTAACGCGAAGTGTGTTTAAGTTGGGGTAGTTGTACTGGGACTTGAGAAAGTTCAAATCTGCATGAAAAAAAGAAGACAACAGTCAGTGCGGTTCAGCATAAGAAAACCGAGGTAAAAGAAAGTAGAAAAACAAGCCGAGGTAATTATACTGGCGACTCCTTTATTCCAGTTTATTCGGTCACCCGAGATCTGGGCTTCTTGGTCTTCGAAATTCCCAAAAACCCCAAAAAAGTCATCATCGTTTACGTTCTTATCTGGGGTATTCTTTATTATCTTTTCACTCTGGCGCCTTATTCGTAAATAATAAACCCAGCCATCTTCATTTGAACCTATGGAATATTGGTGGAAAAGCTCGACTAAACCGAGGTTAAGGCCAGCCCGGCGGTTTAGCTCGACGATACCATTTATTATACGGTATGAATTTGTGGAAAGCTGGGTAGGGCAGAGGTTGGTTTGCCTAAGAAATTCACAGAGAATAGGGTGTACAAGGAATCTTAGTCTGGTTTCTACAATGGAAAGAAGGGTAAAGGGAACAAAACCAGGGTTTCCCCAAGGTGTGACATCTAGTTCGGCTAGGGTGAGATGACATCATCAAGGCTATGGTAGTCCCTTCGGAACTCGGCCATAACACCTGGTGAGTTTACTAAAAACCTATACTTTCCCATGTGTTTAAATTATGTATAAATTAGCCTAAGTGTTAGCTCGGCGCTGAGAAGATGTTGGTTATCTCGATCGAACGTTCAAAGGAGTGCCTGGGCAACCTAGTCAAAGTCTGCAAAGTAAAAAAAAAAAGTGTTAAGCATAGATCGTTGGACCGTGCTAAAAGAAACAAAGGAAAGATAAAAAAAAAAAAAAAAAAGAGTCCTAGCTCGGCTACGTGGGGTACTATCGTTCTTAGCTCGGTTTGAGCGAGAGACTTTAGCTTGGTTAAAGCTATTGGAGCAGCATTCCTAGTTCGGTTTTGAACTAAGGGAACTGGTTTAGCCCCAAGATTTAGCTCAGTCGGTGGTTGAGGCTTTCTAGCTTGGTATTGCGCAAACCTAGTACGGTGCGATAGCTCGGTTAAAAGAAACAAAAGGTCCCTAACTTGTGGAAATCGCAAGTATGGCATAAGTTTTAGTGCGGTTGTTGGTTGTGGCTAGGCTTGCATCTAATACAAACAGTATCCTAGTTCAGTTGATGTGTGATTTTGGATCAAATACATCGTTCTTCAGTTTATTCGTGAGTACAAGTGGTTCTATTACATGGTTTTTCACAGAAAAACGGAAGCAAACATGGTATATGTTTTGAAAAAACATACAACTAAGCATGCTATATAAACATGGACGATATCAGCAAACAGGAAACAGATTTGAGTTACCTACCAGTTCAAAATGGAGAGACCAAAGGTGAAAAAGATTCCAGTAAGAACACGAGCTCCATAGTTGCAAGAGAATAAGGGAGAAGAAGTTCAAAGAGAGAGAAAAATGATGAATAGTAAACGTGATAGATTCAAAAATGAGTAGTTTTTGTGTAAAGAAGGACAAAAAAGCGGGACTGTTCAAAAAACGCAGAGTATGAAGACAGCGTGACAGCTGCATTTGGCTAATCAAAGTCTGCCACGTGTCCTTGGAATAGAAATCGATTCAGTTAGAGACTGAAGAGATGTTTTAACTAGATAGATTGATAGCACGGTACGAATTTAGCTCGATTAGAAGGCTAAAGCTTTTTTAGCTCGGCTGGTAACAGACAATCCCTATCATGCTGCGCAGATGGAATTAAGGGGCAATTGAGAGGGTAATTTATATGTAAATTGGGCTGAGCTGGGTAATGGGCCATTCTGTGGGTCACAGTAAGAAGGGCTGAGTAAAAGACCCTTGTAATTAGTCCGGTCCAGAGGAGCCTTACAGATAGCCCGGTCCGAAGGAGCTTAGTGGTTAGCTCGGTCACCACGGTCGGCGCGGTGACAGTTAGCCCGGTCAAACCATCTTGAGCCGACGTATTTTTGGCTTCTATTTAGGACCTTGCTGTTGAGTAGCTCGGTCCAAGTACACTATGGTTAGCACGGTCTACAAGCAAAGCCGAGGTACATGTTACACATAAAGCGCCGCGATAAATGTAACATGAGTATTGTTAGCTCGATTACATTGTCATTGTGTCATGGCAATGCTAGCTCGGTTGTTTGGATATGACACCGAGCTAGGACCATCTCACTTGGTTTAAGCAGTGAGGGAAGTGTTGAAGGATAAGCATTATCTTTCAGAAGTATGATTCCTAGGAGGACTCTGCATGGAGGAATAAGAGTCCTACTAGGATTGTGTCACGCGAAACTTATAAAAGCTCATATCATTACCTATGGAGAGGTAACACAACTTTGATTCTCGAATACACAGAGCTTTTGTCTATTTGTCTATTTGCTGACTTAGGCATTGGAGAGATATCCGGCACACATCCGCTAGCTAGCTCACGTTTGTGTTTTCAGGGAGTAAAGCGACGACGTTTGGAGGAGCGCGGATTTGATCAACAGAATTATACGAGAAGAATCTTTCTTACTCGTACACAATGGTTCTAAAATAATCATGTGACATTGTTATGTGATATTTCCAATCAATAATGTAGTCAACAAATTTATGAGTCAACTTTTGTTTGGCAATGGCTAAAACAATTTTTTTCTTTTCTTTTTCTTTGTTTCTAGTGATTTTTTTAAAATTAATTTCAATTTTTTTTTTATTTTATATCTTTAAGGTAATAGCCTGGAATGATCTAAAATTAAAAAGTTAAAAAAACACCTTCAAAATTCAAAGAAATTCACTAATGACTTTTTTTTTTTGGTTGTATTTTTTGATTTTACTAAAGTTTTTTTCAAAATTATTTATTTATTTTTAAATTTTTTAGAGAATTTTAGGGGTTGTTTGGGATGTCCTAAATAAGTGTACTTTTTGTCTTTTTAGACTAAAAAGTTGACGAAAAAAAGATGGATATTTGGGTTAGCTTTTTGAATTTTTACGAAAAAATGTGCATTAAAAAATTGTATATATTAGTGTATAGGAAAAGTTTTGACAGTGTAAGCTGTACGGTGGCAGCAAGGTTTGCAAGGTGGTGTAATAAGAAATGGCTGCCTCATTTTCGGGCAACCAATTGGACGGTACTCTTTGGCCAGTGGGGGCCACAACGGGTTCTGTTTTGCTAATCGGAACCTTCAATATGTACAACTCGTCGAGTATTATATGTTTGTAAAAAATCACGTTGATCGGATATCTATAGCTATCTGATCGGATTAGTTTTTTTGTCAACTGTTAATTATGACACCATCCATTTTTTATACAAAACTGATTTGATCATATAGTTAGCGATATCCGATCAAAGTGATTTTTATAGGCATATAGTACTAGACGAGTTTTACACATTGAATGGTTCAGATTATCAAAACGGGATCGGTGGTGGGCCCCTACGGGCCCAACATTACCGTCCAACTTAGTAAATATATATATGTATTTTTTTTTGTTCATTTCACGGAACTTTCCCATCAATTTAGTACCTTTTACAGTGTAAAGTTGGTTTGTATTGAAATATTATGTATATTAATTTTTTTATATTTTTAATTTGTGAATAGTGATGACTTTTTTTTGTTTTTTTTTTTTATAACTTTTTGACTTTTTGAATTTTTTCTAACATCCCAAACCAGGCCTTAGTCTAGTAGGATTTACAGCATAATAATTTCTAAAAAAATTAATGAAAAAAAAAAACTACTAAAACAATTATTGTCAAAGATAATATTCAGAGACCTTTATGAATCTAGTGTTTCAATCTCTCATTAAGCACTATGCAAATAATATTTCATAATATTTTTTTAAAACAACAACGTTACAAATTTAGATTTAATTATTTAAAATTATCATTAATTTAAATTTATCTTTATATAAATTTAACTTCCACTTCTGGGTGAATAAATCTGACATTCCATGAAAATTACCTAAATTGTTTCTGGTGTCCGTGACAAATTTTGTATGTATATGTGTGTACATACATGCACAATTATTAGATTCAAAAGAAGATTGTGGGTGAGGGAGAGCGTGACCCTTTTGGAAACCGGGACCAACCATACCTGTGTTGACAGCTAAGCTATCACCTCCAAATTGTTATGAGATTGACACGTGTGCGTCCTGGATAGGAGCCACGTCATGCCTCTTATAGTAGAGAATAGAATTCCTCAGACTTTGACGGTAACTTCTATTTACAAATTATGTTAAGCAAATTTTGTTTAAATAAATTAAAAAATTTAGTCACGTGGAAGTTACGCTGTATTTGATTGGAGGATATGAGAAATGATTTGAAAAGAGAAGAAAACTAGTTAAACGTAAGTAAATTTTATTCACATTTCATTTATCATTTTCTTTTTTCTTTCTAAATCTATTCTCAAATCTCCCAACCAAACACAATAATAAAGAATTAATATGTTTTTTGTTTTTATTTTTTTATTATTAATTTTTAATTTACAATAAACAATACTAAATAACCCGTTGTTATTGCTTTTGAACTTTGTTGCTAAAGCAAAAACGAAATAAAGACTAGATCACACACATTCATATAACTGTAAACTCCACGTTATGTAGACTCAAAATCATGTGTGTTTCTGTAATCCATTTGATACTTGGTTTCTGTTCCAAGTATTTTTGTACCAATGGCTCTAAATACCTCCCACAAATTTGATTGAATATCCAATTACTCAAAACACCCCATTCCCAAATTCAAAATTTCAATCCTACTCTCACCTCCCAAACCCTCTCGTCTTCTAGCACTTTTGTCGTCAAACCACCGCTATGACCTCTTCTACCGGGCCACAACCACTGTCGCCTCTTAATATCTCCCACATTCTACATTGTCTACCGTCCCTTGCCCTTCTTTTCCTCTTCCTCTTCGTCTTCCTCTTCCTTCCAAAACCCCTAGATCTAGGGTTTACGGAGGTGCTGGAAGGGATTTCGCGATGGGAAGGGGATTCATGGTGGGAGATGAGGCTAGTTTTTGCGGTTGCAGAGGGTTTTGCCACAAGAAAAAGGACATCGGAGTAAGAGAGTCTTGATGAAGGAAAGGGGTTCGCAATTGGGTGGGAGACAACAAGAACTGTAGTTGCGGTAGTTGAGAAGAATGGGTAGGAGCATGGGAGGGACGAAGAAGAAGAAGGGAGATAAGTGAAGATACTGGGTTGGGGTTTTGTAGGTGAAGAAAAAAAAAAAGAGACAACGTCGGTGACGGGTAGGAGTAGAGGAGGAAAGTAGAAGAAGAAGAAGAAGAAGAAGAGAAGGAGGAGGAGGTGGTGATAGCAAATGGCTAGCTGGAGTAGAGGGAGAGACGACAGTGGTAGTGACAATTAGGGTTTTGGACTTTTTGGTAATTTAATTTAAGGGTATAATAATAATATTATTTTCTAAAAATTAGAGGGTTCAACCAAATTTGTGGAGTGCATTTAGAGCCACCCTTTTGTACCTCATTTAGAGCATCTCCAACGGTAGTAGGCATTTTACCTATTCAAATATTACTATAAAGTATATACTTTATTTTGCCTATCAATTGTTTTATGTTTTTACTCCAACCATGCTCTTTATTTTAGCTATTTATCCAAATACTATTAATTTTATAGAATGTCACGTCAACAATAAAGATGGAGGGAAATGATCCTAATGATTAAATACATTTTGCCTAGCGTTGAAGGCTAGCTACATGTAGCTAGTGAATATGAGTTGAGCCAAAATGCCTAATCATATGCCTAGTGCATTGGAATTGAAAAAAGTGAATCACACTAGGCATTTTAACTAACAAGTATTAAATGCCCAGTGCATTGGAGATGCTCTGAGATAACAATGTTGACAATTTTATCCGAAATTACAATGTATGTATTATATTGAATTGATGTATTATGAGATTTATATATACGATGAATTTAATTATTATTTTTTGATTCAAATGAATTTAAATTAAATATTAATATTTTTCAATAAAAACTTTTAAATATGCAGTACTGCTCATGCTTGAATATCAATGGTCGACTTAAATTTTTTTTTTTTAAAAAAAATGGTCGGCTCAAGAATTTTCCAATTAATTTAATTGAGGGGTGACAGAGACTTTTAAAGCGGTGACAAAGATTAGTGACTACCAAATTGTCTACTACTACTACTAGTTTTCTTTTAACTTTTGTTGGATTTTTTGAGGGGGAATTTATGAAGAAAAAAATAAAAAGAGAAAAGTAAATAAAATAGAAATTAATTTTTTTGTCTCATATATATATATATATATATTTATTTATTTTGTTTTGTTTTTTTGTTTTAACATTTTTTCTTCAAATTCTAAATTTAAACACAACATTGAGAAACCACTAATATTTCAATAATACAGATACTCTAGAGAAACTACTAGAAATAGATTTTATTTATTTATTAAATATAAAAAAAAATTAAATTTCAAAATACATAGCCTTATGCTTAACCTCAAGCGCAAAATATTTTGTATCGTGCATTTGCCTTTAAAAAATTTATGCTATATATCTATATAATATGGGGGGAAGGATTTTGAAAATGTATAAAATATATGTGAAATACATTTTAATTTGATGGCTGAGATTAATCCCACGTTTATATCAACGGTTCAGATCAATAGATCTCTCGCCCCCCCCCAACAAGTCTTTGCTCTCTCTCCCATCTCCCATGTCTAGCTAAACACATCTGCTCTACGCATTCTCTCTCATCCTGCTCATCCCAAAAGCCTCTAATGCCTTGCCTCTCCCTCTACACCTGACCAACGGCATTTTCTTCACACTTTTCTTCTCTGTGGCTTACTACCTCCTCCACCCCTCTCCACGTCGTCACTCTCTCCGAAATCGCTGCCATCGCCTCCCTCATCGCTTCCTTCATCTACCTCCTCGGTTTTTTCGGCATTGGTTTCGTCCAATCCTTCATCACCCGTGCTTCTCACGACGCCTGAACTTACAGCATCAATTGGTCGCAAATCCGTGGGAATTTCGACTCTCGCAGCACAATCGGTCGCAAATCCGTGGGAATTTCGAAACCCTACTTTCCTCAACTCTTCAATTCGAATTCAATTCCATGGACTCTCAATTCTCCTCAATGGCAATATCAGAGTCTCAGAACACTCCTTTTAGATCGCATTTTCGATTGCGTAAAGCTTCACAGACACTCCGATTCTGATTCCGGTAATACAACTATACACCCATGTATACATATACAGACATATGTCTGCTAGGGTTTGATTCCATGGTGATAGAGGGTGTTTGATGTATCTTGAATGTCTGCTAGGGTTTGACATATGTTTGTTGTTGGTGATTTTTTTTTGTTGATGTTGTGATCGAATTTTGTTTAAAACGATTTATTGTTGGATTTTCTTTTATAAAAGTTTAATTTTTATAGGTGGTAGTGACAATTTTTTGAGGCTTTTGTTTGGAAAATAATTGTCTATATCCAAAAATAGTAGTTTATGCGAACATGCCACGTGATAAAGCTATAGATTTACGGTTACAGGATATACGGTTACAAGCACTTTAGAATATTTTAAAGTGTTGATCTAAGTGAATTAAATTCAAGAGACAGAGGTTAGTGGTGGTTAGTGGTGATCTAAGTGAATATTTTAAAGTGTTGATCTAAGTGAATATTTTAAAGTGTTGATCTAAGTGAATAGTGAATAGTGCACTTTAGAATATCTGCATCTTCTATTTGGTAGGAGGTTAGTGGTGGATAGTGAATTAAATTCAAGAGACAGATGCCACCTCATAACAAAGTATTAAGAGTTGTGAAACTTTATTACAAGAGTTGATCACTACCCAATAGGCCAGCGTTATGAGTATCTAATTCATTGAAATGCCCTAAATGGTGGCAAACTATTTGAAGTAGTGAGACACATGACATGATTTTATTGTAAGAGTAAAACATTACCCACTATTCAGAATCATAGTTAGTGGCTGTTAATGTACACTAAACCTAACCCACTAACCTAACCCACTACATCCACCCCACTAAAACCTACCACTACACACCTCCACTACTTCTCACCCACTCCACCTACCACCTCCACTTTACCTACTACCACCACCCACTCTACACCTACTACTCCCAAAACCTCTCTATATATAGGACTTGTAATATACAGATATAAACATCAATAAACACAACAATCTTGTAACAATATCAATAAACACAATAATACATAAATTCTTACATGGTATCAGAGCAAGGTTAAGAAGCTAATAATTCTGCTTCACCGGCGGGCGGCAGCCTCGCCTTGGCCGCCCGCCGGACCTCTACACCTGCCTTTACTCTCTCTCTGCCAGAACCCTACATATAGAAGCTCTTTCTCATGGTCTCTCTTGCTCTCAGTTCCAAATACTTGTGAACCATTAATTTTCTTCTATCTTGAGTTTTCCCTTTGGTTTCATAACCATGAAAAGGATGGACCTTTTCTGTGCATCACCAGCCTCCACAGCCATATGTTCAAGCTTGGATCAACGGTCTGTGATCCGCCATGGCACAAGGCCAATCAGCCGCCACAGCCACCATGTCAGTGGCGGTGATCGGAGAAGAGGCCTAATTCCTCCTGTCCCTTGTACTTCGCAACTACCCATTGATCCAAAACCTTCTTATCAGAACGAGTCCGACTCGTTCCCGCACTGGTTCAGTAACAGTGCTCTGAAGTTGTTCTTGAAGTCGGCTCGAGCGCCGCCGACGAAGCAGAAGAGGCTGGACCGGTTCTGGTCCATGTTGATGAAGCTGGATCCCCAATCGATCTCCGGCTGATCTAACCGCCGGAAATCCCATGTTCTGCGACCCAACGTGATGAAGTGCTCAGAACCCATGAGAGAGAAGCAATGGCTCTAAGCTTAGACAGCATGTACCACCATTGGACGAAGTTCTAACAGCAAAGACCCACCCACTCACCTTTTTCGAATCTCTCACTCACTTTTCTTTTTTTTTAATCAACCCACCATCCTTTGTTTTTTAATCAACCTCTCTTATCTTTCCACTTTCTTTTTCTTTTTTTTATATTTATTCTACTCTTTTTTTTTTTCTTTTTTTTTTTTGAAAAACAAAAAAAAAAAAAAAAAAAAAAAAAGTATTTTGATAATAAGATTAATACGTCAGAGAATGGTTGTTGGCCAAACACACAGTTTACCTTCTCTGGTAACACTTCCTAAGTAAAGTTTAATATTATACCCAACATGGGGATCCTAAATAAACCATCACATGGCACTACAAACAAAAGGACAAGCAATGCCTCCTAGAAAGTGCAGCTCATAGAAGCCATACTAGCACGCCGAACTGTTCTCCACCATCCACCGCCCACACTTTCTTTTTTTTTATCACTTTCTTTTTTTTTTTTCTAATCCCGCTCTCTTGATTCGTCCTGTTCTCCACTCCCCCTTTTATTATTTTTATTCATTATTATCTCTTCATCATCCCCATGTTCATCCACACAAAAAAAAAAAAAAAAAAAAAAAACCACAATTCCAAATTTACACAACAACCCATATTTTATTCCTCTCAGGGATCACCCCGATCACACTTTTACCAAAAAAAAAAAAAAAAAAAAAAAAAAAAAAACAAAACAAAACAAACAAACAAACAAAACCACACCAAAAGAGTTGTTTTCTTTTCTGCAGACGGCCACCCACCGACCTCCCTTCTTCGCCTATTCCGCCGGTCTTTTCTTCTTGCCTCCGTCCTGGGCGGTCCTTGCCGGTGTTGTCTCCGTATTTCCCACTCCACTGGGCACGATCACTACTCCCTGCTCCTCCACTGCCGCATATGGCGGCCCTCCAAATCGGAACATCACGGTGGCCTTCCGCTTCAGCTCCTTGTTTTCTGCCCTTAGCACGCTTATCTCTGCTCGCGCATCCTTATACATGCGTTGGAGCAGAGCCAGCTGGGAGTTTAAATGCTGCACCTCATTTGTCCTACTCTGCAGCCGGTTCGACAAGTTTGTGACCGCCGTCATGCTTTCCACACATGCCTTCAGAGTATACTGATTGGCCTCCACATCCGACTGCACAGCCATTTTTTGCTCCACCGACTGCATCGGAAAGTTCAACGGAGCAAACCCAGTGGTGTTTGGTTGAGGTTCACGGGACACCGCACCTGCTATCTCTCTTGTGGACTCGTTGAGGTCGGGAAAGAGAGTAAGTAGACCACGGGACGACGAAGCCATTTTCTCTCGCAACAGAGTGTTACAGACTCTCTCTCTCAGCACAACAGTGTTACAGCCTCTCTCTCTCAGCACAACGCAGACTTCTTCAGAGGTTTCTCTCAGTTTCTTGTCTGAGCCTCTGCCTCGGCCTCAGCTCCGTCTTGGTTAAATAGCCGAGGCAGCCACGCGCATCGCGCGCCTCTTCTCGCCGACAAACTGGCACGCCTTTTCATGGCACGCCTTTTGATGCATTCGGGCACGCCTTTTGATGGCACGCCTTTTGAGGGTGCGGGCACACCTTTTGAGGGCACGACTTTTGAGGGCTCGATATCTACATCCATGTATATTTTTTGGGCAGCCTATATACACACTCATACAGTGTCTTCTACACCGGTCAGCTTTATCAATCCCTTTGTTTCAACCTCAAATAGGTTTCTATCTTCACACCTATTTGAGTTTGAGGGGGGGTTATACCAGTATCATGTATAAGTCGCTCATGGCGCACTCCCTAAGTCGCCTCCTCGGTGCACCACCACAGCTTCTACAACGGTCCGACATGACCCCATAAACTGTCTTCTCCAACGGTCCGACATGACCCCATAAACTGTCTTCAACAACGGTCCGACATGACCCCGTAAACTGTCTGCTACATCGGTCCGACATGACCCCGTAAACTGTCCTGCTACAACGGTCCGACATGACCCCGTAAACTGTCCTGCTACATCGGTCCGACATGACCCCGTAAACTGTCTTCAACAACGGTCCGACATGACCCCGTAAACTGTTTGCTCCAACGGTCCGACATGACCCCATAAACTGTCTTCTACATCGGTCTGACACGACCACACAGTGTCTGCTACAACGGTCCGACATGACCCCGTAAACTGTCTTCTACACCGGTCCGACATGACCTCGTAAACTGTCTGCTACAACGGTCCGACATGACCCCGTAAACTGTCTGCTACAACGGTCCGACACGACCATACCGTGTCTCCTATCCTGTTTTGTTTTTTATTTATCAGTTTACTTTTCTGTTTTGTTACTCTCTTCAAACTCAAGTTGGTTAGTTCCTATCCTCCTTGAGTTTGAGGGGGGCTGTTAATGTACACTAAACCTAACCCACTAACCTAACCCACTACATCCACCCCACTAAAACCTACCACTACACACCTCCACTACTTCTCACCCACTCCACCTACCACCTCCACTTTACCTACTACCACCACCCACTCTACACCTACTACTCCCAAAACCTCTCTATATATAGGACTTGTAATATACAGATATAAACATCAATAAACACAACAATCTTGTAACAATATCAATAAACACAATAATACATAAATTCTTACAGTGGCAAATCCTATAGTTAACTGTCATTTTTCACAACTATAAAAATGAGATCAAAAAATGAAAAGAGGAAAAGAGGGTATTGCATCAATCAACATATCGAAATGTTGTTGAATTCAATTCACATTGTAATTAATTTTCACAGCTTTGTGATTAATTTTTAACTTTATTTTAGTGTTAAATTTATTTTTATTTTTATTTTTATTTTTTTAAATTCCACTTATTTATAACTTTGTGACCCAAACACAGTGCTACGTTATTTTTCCAAATGTATTCGTTTGATTGCACACAAAGGAAATGGATAACAACAAGACTATAGAAAATTGAATTAAAAAGAAGTACTGGTCAATATTTGACCCCACTGAAGTCCATTTAGATTAGAGCAAGTTTTATTTGTAGTTGGATTCATTAATAGTCCTGTCTAGATTCCTTTCACCACTACATCCAGACTAGAGCTTTAATTTCAGAGTTTTTCTTTCTTATAAATATTATTATTTGTCTTTTGTTGGCAACAAATATTATTATTTGGCAACAAATCTTCAAGTACAAGTCCCACAAATCTTCAAGTTTAACACAACCAAACGATTGAAAATTCTAAGAATTGAATAGGGAAGTATCATAGGAAGATTGATTTCAAGTCACATAGGCCCATATACAGTTCTTAAGTGGGTATTTTGATTGTTGTGAAATAGAAGATTGGATTCTTTGATTCAGATTGAAAATTTGAGTTCAATTTGGTACAATAAGCTCCAGAATCAAGGGCTTTGGAATTGAGTTAGTGTCGTTTGGTTTTATCAATTGATACTCCTATCTATATAATAAGGGAGAAGGGTTTTTGAATCTTGATGAGACTTTTGTCTATTTGTCAAAATATACACCATCAAATTAATTCAATCCAATGGTTGAAAATGTCTCACTCTCATTTGGACATTTCAATGGTTCAGATTTTTTTGGGTGAATATCAATGCTTCAGATTAGTTTGGTATTTCTGGGATCATTTGGGTGAAAATGTCTCTCTCTCTCTCTCTCTTTTTCTCACCCTCAAAATTGAATCTCCAAAATCTGGGATCATGTTCACTCTTTCTCTCTCTGATTTTGATTTTAAAATTTGAAACTCCATTCTCTCGCATACCTCTTCCTCTTCTCTTCCTCTTCCCACCACACATCTTCCTCTTTCCACCAAGCTCTCTCTCTACAAGTTTGATCTCCTATGGTGATTTCTGGACTATAGCCCCGGTGGTGATTTCTACTATCTGCCTCAATCTCTGCCTCCTCTCTCTCTACACAGCTCCAAGGTAGAAGCTATCCTCCCTGTTGTTTTCTTTTTCTTTTTTTTTGGGAAAGAATCTAGGGTTTTTATTTGGGTTTTGGATTTTGATATGATAATCAATCTTTGCTTCATCTCTCTCACTTTTTCCCCCCTTTTTTTATTTGGGTTTGTTTTTCTATTTTTATTTTTATTTTTATTTGTTTGTTTGTTATCAGCATAGAAATATTTCAGTCCTGTTTGGTTGTTGACAAAGTGGCAACAACAGTAAAGAAAATGAAATTTCTGGGACAAGTGCTGATGTTGTTATTTTGGAGTGAGTCTATCTTAATTGCTATAAAATTGTTGGTTATCTTCTTGATCGTTAGCTTTGGTTAGGTAACTAATTGCAAATTTTGCTAGAAAGTTGTGGCGGTTGTTTTTAACGGTTAAAATTTGGATGTTCTGTAAAATGCCTCAATGAAAATAGTTTATTTTCTTTTCGTTAAACCAACTGCTTATATAATTATACTTTTTTGTTGTTCAAATAGTGAGTGAATCTATCATGACATGCCAAGTAAATGATTAAACAACCTTTCCCATAGAGAGAGTTTGATTAACAGTGCTTGAATGCACTTAGTGCTGGTAATGTGGATGTCCTAATTGATCAAAGTTATCTTAGTGAGTGAATCTATCATTTTCTACATTTCCCCCCAAATAGTGAATGATACATGCCTTGGATATTTGGTAAGGTTAACAAAAATAGAGGTATATTCAAATTGGTGAATTAAACAGTGGGAGTTGGATCTTATTTTTAATAACAAACAGTGGGCAATTTTTAGGGAGTCGATTTTGGATAATGGATAATGGAGCTTGCTTACCTATATTTTCTATTCTTCCTTTTGCTTCAGGCACATATGCCTTGGCGATGGAGCGTTTGATTAGCTCATAAAAAGTTGTTATGGCTTTGGTTGCTACAATGGTTGATTAGGTAATTTGTTTCTTATCTATTGTTCAACTTGGCTTCATTTTACATGTTGTGAAAATTAAGAATCTTAAATTTTTACATGTTGTGAATCTTAAATTTAAAATTAAAAATCTTAATTTTGTTAAACTAGGTTTAGAACCAAGAAGAGCGAGTACTTGATTTTTTTATGGTGATAATTTGGGTCTTCTATTTTAATTTTTGAATTTCATACAATTTTTATAATAATCATTGTGATAATTTTAGAATGCCTTTATGTTTGATTTTATTGTTTTTCAAAAACAAGATGTTTTACTTTGTTTTGATTAGACTTGAAAAATTCAAGTTGTACAATAAATGGAAGTGTTGTGTGGGTCTATTAGTGAATTTTTTAAGAAATGGAGAGCAATAAGTGAGTTTTTTTTTTTCTTCACAATTTTGGATCTTTGTTTGGAAAACTAGAAGTTTATTTATTGAGTTTCTTTTTTTCTTTTTTGGGGGAGTTTCAAGAAATAACTTTGCCTATTACTTTTTTCACACCCTATAACTCTACCAGCGTTTAGAATCAATTAAAATTTTCATTCTAAAATTTAGACACTATAGGCACAATTGTATATTCATTTTAAAATAGATGTGAGCTTTTTTTTTTTCCTTCACAATTTTGGATCTTTGTTTGGGGAACTAGAAGTTTATTTATTGAGTTTCTTTTTTGGAGGTGGAAGAAAAATTTAGATTATGTTGATTCAAATATTATAACTTGCCTATTACTTTTTTCACACCCTATAACTCTACCAGTGCTTATAATCAATTAAAATTTTCATTTTAAAATTTAGACACTGTAAGCACAATTGTATATTCATTTTAAAATAGATGTGACAAACAAAGGTGATTATAATAAATTAAAATTTTGATTGGATGGGTTAGAGTCAAATTTTTTTTTTCTTCTTCCGTTTACCCCTGTGACTCTTAACGAATATATTTTAGTTTCATTGGGTGAAAATCATCTATTATTTTTTACAGGAGCTAAGCCTATTATTTCATTTCTTCATTTTTTTTTTCTTTCTTCTTCTTCTCCTCTTATTTTTTTATTTTACTTTCAGAGTGAGGATTGTAAGTTGTGATAAAAAAAAAATAATTATACTTTCAGCTTTGCCAGTTATTTTGTAAGACTATTAATAATGCTGAGATTGGCTCAATGAGATCTAGAAAGAATTTGAAAAAAGAAAATAGTAAAGAGGTCTAGAGTAACAAGAGCCAATTTTAAGCCAATTGGCCATTTCTTTTTTTCTTCAAATATTTGGTTTTGGAACTAAATTAATTCAATAGACCATCTATGTTATTAGTTAGTCATCTTGGAGTAATGAGTGATGGCATAAACTTACTTTATGCTTGAAGTAGTTTAAACCTGCGTTAGACTTTTAATTGGATGACTATGCATAATGGTACCTCATAAGTGAAGAAGAAGGTGGTTTCACTTTCAACTCTTAATGTTGGTGAAGTACCCTCTTAAATGTTGTAGGCAAATTCTTGGTGATTGATGGCTTCTTCTTTTTTGTTTCAGCTATTAACTTTGTATTTATTTATTTTATTTTATTTTTTGTGTTGAAAAAATAAAGTTCTCTGAAATTGATCTACTTGGATATTTGAGGTTCAATAGATGGATGGTAGCTTCCTTTTAGTTAGTTCCAATTCATGTCTTATTCTTTCTCATGCGTGTTGTTGTATGTGTGTTCTTTTTATAGTTGTGTTGTTGTATGCATTGTTTTTTTGTCCACATTTTTTTTGTGTTTATTTAACATAATTGTTGTACCAAAGTTTCGAGCACAAAAGCACATCATACTACAAACAGTTTTTCGATGTTAGTTTTAGTGATATGTTGAATTATGTGAAAGTAATTAGAATTATATTTTTGTGATGGATAGTTCAAACTTTGTATGTGTTGTGATATTATTTTTAGGTACGGATCATTGGTTAACCTCCCTTCTCTCTCTGATAGCAAGAGATCATGTTCGCATTTTTTATTCCTTATATTTTTGACTTTTCTCTATCCTCACTTAATAACCAGCATACTATCAATCACTTTTCTCTAGCCTTAGTGTTTTTTTTTTTATTAAAAAATTGCTGAAATTTTGGGAAATTTTGGTTGATTTTCATATGGGTTACAATATTGTTAATGAATTTTTCCATATGGATTTTTCATGTGAGCATTTAAGAGACCTCTGTAGATAATCCGATTTCTAAGCATTTTAAATCGATCTTCCCCTGATTACTGGTTAATTATACCCATCATGGCATGGGTGAGTTTTGTAAATTGGTACTACCATTTACCCACAAACAGGGCATATATCTTTCCTTGGTATGATGTCTTCCTTTATATCTTTAGTCATGTTATGTTTCACTAGAATTGTGTTAAGCATGGATTTTTGAATGGTGAAGTCTGAGCTTCTCTTTCATGTCTTTTATTCTTTTTCCCTGGCCAATATTAAAGAACCCAAAGTTCCTTTGTTATTCCTTGGTGTATGTTTTGGGCAATGATTAGACATTCTTCTGATTATTTCCATGCATTTGTTATTCTTGATTTAATTGGTCACTTTGAATATTTTAGTTGAGAATGTTATGGTGTTTGAGTGGGTTCTTTGATGATTTTTTAAACTTCCTTTACATCTTCATTCAGGGGAGAAGTTTTCAAAGATTGTGGGGAGTCCATACTATATGGCCCAGAAGGTTTTGAAGCGAAATTATGTTATGTGGGGTTCCTCCATTTTGAGCAGGTATTGCTTTTCTTCATGTAAAGGTTACTGATATAAACATGATTATGGACCTATGGTGTCAATAGTCTTATGAATTGTATTGTTGAGTTGTTTTGCTCTCATTGTATGTTGTAGAAATGAATTGTATTGTTGCTTTGGCAATTCTTTTTTTTTTGGGGGGGGTGATTGAGAATAAAGAAATATCATTTTTAAAACACTTCCAACAATACAATTCATTTCTACAATAAGGGAGGAAGGTTTTTGAAAATGTATAAAATGTATGTGAGATACATTTAGATTCAAAGGCTGAGATCAATTTTGATAAACATCAATGGTTCGGATGATGATTTATTCCCGCCCAAACCCTATGTGCTCTCTCCCTCTCCCACCTACCCACGTCTCCTCCCCCATTCCCTCTTTATATCTCTCTCTCTCTCCCTTTCTATTCTTATTTCCTACCCTCCCCCCTTCTCTCTCAGTGTTCGCTGTTTGCAAGATAGGGTTCCGATTGAGAACTGGGTCACCGAGTTGGCTCCTCTGTTCCACGACCAACTTCACCACCACCACAGATTCTTTCTCTATTCGACGCCGTCGTCTTCTCTTTCTCTCTCTGCTTCGAACCCCCTCCGGTACCTCTCTCAGTGAGCCAATTGTTGTTTGTTGGTGGAATTAAGGTCTATAATGGTTTAAATTAATGTTTTTGTTTATCATCATCAAAGCATCATCTGAACCTCCATTGAAAACAGTAGGTGGTGCTTTGGTTCAGATAATTTTCTTTTGGGCATCGCAATTTCTTCCTCTCTCTCTCTCTGTGCTGTGTCTGTTCTTTGTGGTTGTGTCTGCTCTTTGTGGTTGGTACTTCAATTCATTGTGTATATACATATTTTTGGTTGTGTTATTATATTGGTTCTGCACTTAGGCAATCTTTGGTAAAAAATATGTCTTTGGTAGAAAGTTTCGCAAATTCATTTTGTTTGTAACAAAGTGACGTTGATCTAACTTTATTTTCAGAAATTATGTTGACAAAGCAACACACACAGAGCGATTTGTTTAATTGGACTCCTGAAATTAATTTGTTGTGGTAGAAGTCTTCAGAACCTCGAAGGAAGAATACACTTGAATTGGAAAAAAAATTCAACTACCAATAACACATTAGTCACTCCAAAAGATTATGACTATGCCCATGAAACAGAAAACAGCATATCAAATAAACCTTAAAAAAATTAAACAGCTTCAGTAATTTGAGATCGAAAATGTTGTAAAATGTTCTAAGAATGTAGAGTTTACCATATCAACAAGTCCAGCGCTCCTTTCACTTTTAAGTGTTTTTCTGTCTTCAATCCATCCTGCTGGCTGTCGTAAATGTTCATCTCTAATTCTTCAAGGTCCAGGCTGCTCCACATTAGGAGTGTTCACAGTTTAACCTTTGTCCCTGCATGGACGTGAAGGAAAGTGGAAATTTAGCACGTGGTTAATCCACTGCTTTGTACACAGATTTATTGGCCTAATCAATAATCAGGTATCTAAGAGTGTGAATTTAACTCGGTATAATTCTTAATTCCAGTGCAGAGACCCAACTGCATAAGCCAAAAACTGAGCTTCCAGAAGTTCAGGGAAGTGAAATCAACATAATACAAGGCAAACATAAGTTCTGTTAATTATCTTTACATAAAGTATATCTGCACTTACTTTGAAGTTCAGGTACATTGGTTCTGCTCTTATCAGCTAATTGTAACATGAATTGTCTGTCGTGTAGTTTTATTTGACAAAGTTCATGTTTGGTGGTTATTTGGTTCTGTTTACTGAAAAACTCCAACTTTTTGTTGCTTTCTGGAGGTTCAAATAATGTGATGAAATATTTTTGTTGTTCTGTTATAGTATCTGCGCTAACCATAATTATGTTTTTAGAAAGGCCCTTCCCCCCCTTTCTTTATATGCATTTAACTTTGAGAGAAGTTGGGTTTGAAGTTAAACATATCCCAAAGAAGAACATATGCTAGGCTTACCATTCGTCTTAATTATGTAGTAATAATGTTGACATGATTTTCATTGGCACTGTTGTGTGCATGTTTCTTATAGATTTGCATTTAAGACCATTAGGTGAGTATCATCTCATGATGTGTTGATATTTAAGATGGTAGACAGACAATAATATTGAAAAATGCACTGAATTAGACTAAAACTGAACTAACTTCTGCATGGAAAAAAATTTCTATCTTTATAAAAAATCAAAGGTCACTTCTCCTTACATTTATATTGCTCAAATACCGTGACGTGTGTTGAGATGAATTGCCACATGAAGAAGTTTGTTGGCCTACGATCTCTCCAGTAATTCCTACCCTATATTTCTGTTTGTGTTGTGACTGTGTGTAGTTGTTTCTTCCAGATATTCTGTTGTCACCATGTTTTCATTACTAGCGGCTTGACCAGCGTTGGCATCCTTTCAAAATTGAATCCAAATATCATTTTCAGAAAACTATCTCATTTGAATTTGAAAATTGAACTGCCCATTTGTGGTTTGATAGTGCTCTGCATTGATATGCTGGCATATACCATAATTCTGTGGTGGTGGTAGATGATGGGAACTGCTTTTTCGTGGATGGGGCTTTTGCTTCTGCGTATGCTGACAGATCTAAAAGAAGTTGGCATCATTTAAAAATTTCATCTTATCATTTCTAGAAGACCACTCATTTATATTTGAAAATTGACTTCCCCACCGATCTCTGGTTTGTTGCCTTGCATTCAATTTAGAGTGAATTTGTTTTTTAACATCAAAATAACTGTCAAAAATAAAAATTTGACCTAATTCTGTTGTATGTGTATTTTTTATTTTTATTTATTTATTTATTTTTGTTCTAATTTTGTTTCCACATTGTGTCATTTAGTTTTCACTACTCATGAATTGCAATGTGCGACATGGAAATTGCTCTCATTGTTGTTATTATTATTGTTTTATTTCGTTTCAGGTGTTGTCTTTCAATCGCAATCTGAATTTTGCAAAGTTTCAATCGAGAATTTTTGGTACTGTTGTTCCTGGTAAGCCATCTTCCTTACAGTTGAGTAATCCACTGTTTCCTCTTTGTGCAGTTGATATTGATGTTATTTAGACTCTTCCCATTGTTATTTTGATGTCCTAAAATGCTTAACAAAGCCAAGATAGTTAGGTTTGTGTGAATGCATTTAACAGAGGGACAACGTTAAAACTTCTTAATATATTGAAAGTCAAGTTACTTATGTGTTTATGGGATATTTATGTGTTTCTTTGAATTGAATTAAGTGAATTGAATAGTATAGCATATTGCTCCGTGCACCAGTTCATTTTTACACTGCCATCCATAGCCCCATGAATAGAGCTTCAAGCGTTGAAAGGCTGGGTCTCTACCAACTGTTATTATACCCAGTGTGTTAGTGTTCCCCTTCAATTACTATGCATTTGTCTACACCATTAACATTTTTTGTATATAGTTTTTATTTATTTATTTTTATTATTATTATTTTTTTATGGTTAATTGATGGAATGCTTTCAATATATTTCAGGGAGGAATTTAAGGATGAGGAGATGGTTGATGTGAAGTCATTACACATCTGAAACTTTATCTGAAGTTGAGTTTGTTGGTTAGTGCTTTGCTTTGCATTTAACAATCGTTAGGATACTCATATCCAGCAATTGTTTCTCCATTCTCAAATTTTCACAAAATCTTAAAAAAGGGTAAATTATAAATATGCCCATGATGTTTGTAAAATATTCTCACTCTCTCTATGGGAGCTTGCATTTTAAGATTAGTATCCAGAGTTTGGTAATGAGATGCGGTGTTGCCTTTGAGTCAAACTTGGTTCTAAATCATGACATAATGCAATTATACAATTGGATTTGTTGATTGGGATTTTATATTATTTATTTATTTTTATTTTTTGTCAGTCAAACTTGGTTCTTATGTAGTTATAATTTGATTAGCAGCAGTAGCACTAACTGGTGTACATTTAAGTTTTAATTTCTTTAAATTGCAGAGCATTGGCTGGTGTGCATTATTTGATATTTTAATTTTTTTTATATTTGATTTGTTTGGAATTGTAGAGTACAGTCTGTTAAATATATTTTTATAACTACATTTTAATCTTAATATTATTTACACCGTGTCTTTAGGCATGGGCATACGCTAATATATATATATATCAAGCATGCCCCTTTACTTGCTAAAAACTGAAGAGAGATAAAAAGAAAAGCCATTAGGAGGATATTTTTGCTGACGTTCCTTGATTTAAGGCCTCGAATAGGTTATTTTAGTAATTTTTTGATTTTTTGACTAAAATATAAAATAAAAAAATTAATATATTTGGAATGATTTTTTAACTTTTTACGAAAGATGCGTAAAAAGTAGACAAAAAAGAGAATCTTTAACCTTTTTGTACATATTATAGGCTTTCTGATTTTTTTAGTAACTTTTGGACTTTTAGACTAAAACAACTACTTGCCAAACGAAGCCTAAGCTTTGAATAATATTAGGCCTCTTTTGTTTTCTTCAGAAGTAGAATAAAGGGAATTGATAGTGAGAAGATTCATAGTGAAGAGATTGATAGTGAAGGGATTAAGTAAAATTGTATTTGTTTTGATGATGGTTGTTAGTGTAGGGATTGTTAAATTATTTTTATATAAAATAAATATAAAATAATAAAACAAATAAAAAAAATACAAAAACATTAATGTTTTAAAAAAAATGCCCAACATGTAAAATTTTTTTATATAAAATAAATTAATTTCAGAAAAAAATAAAACAAATAAAATAATAATTTTTACTTAATAAAAAATATAAAAAATTAAATATTAATGTTCAAAAAAAATGCCCGACATGTAAAAAATAAAATAAAAAATAAATAAGAACACAATTTTTTTAATCCGCTGGACTATTTTTCTAATATCAAGTCCTGGAGGTCCATCATAATCCGGAGCTCACTATCAATCCCCTTCCTGTCTCTCAAAACAAACACAATATTAGTGAGTCTCACCTCACTACCAATCTCAATATCTCATCTAACTCTCCAAACAAACGGGGCCTTAGAGACACTAGCTTTTCTCGTTTGGAAACCTTTAGTTTTAGCCAAAAAATTAAAAATTACTATAAATTATCACATCAATTTTTCTACTTTTCTATACATTTTTTCATAAAAAGCTATGTTACCCAATGAGAAAAGTATTTTTTTACTGTCTTTATGTAATAGGTGTGTGTTTACTACACCTATTATAAGCAGAAAGTGAAAAATGTGAAAGAAAAAGTTCCGCAATCAATGAAATAAAATTGAACATTTCACACCTGAAATGAAACCTAATACTTACCTACCCATTTTAAATGGACCTTACCTTCCTAATCTTCCTTGTTCTTGGACGATTATTATTATATATTTCTCCTTCAACCACCATATATGAATAGGGTTACAAATGAATTAAACTGTTCATAAACAAGTTCGACTCGGCTCGATTTGTTTAGTAAACGAGCTGAGCTCGAACTCGAATATTAAACTCATTTAGTAAACGAGTCGAGCTCGAACTCGCATAAACTTAGCTCGTTTATCTTTATTTAAATTATATAATAAATATATATAAATAATATTTTTTATTTAAATAATATAAATAATATTAAAAAAAATTTATCAAGTCGAGCCGAGCCGAGCAGAGCCGAGTCGAGTCCAATTCCTTATCGAGCTGAGCTTAAGCTCAATATATGAACTCGGCAAGTAAACAAGCTGAGCTTGAACTCAGCAAAACTCCGCTCGGCTAGATTCATTTCGTTTGCAGCCTTATATATGAAGATTAGAAACTTTTATGTAATTTACCTCAAAACAACATTACCAAGCTTATTTAACTTCAAATGTGAAATTTTAAGCAGATGTAATTTTGAAAAGTTAGTGCATTTGGTAAAACTTTTTAGATTTTTAGTTTTAAATATTTTTTAAACTACAAATAAATTTTACCAAAGAAGCTTTCTAAGATTAATGTTGTAGCATTTCAATTGACACCATATATATATATATAGATATATAGAAAAAATAAAAAATAAAAAAACAAACAAACAAAACACCAAAAAGACAACCAATTTCAAAAGTGCCCTCCACACTTTATGTTAAATAAAAGGGGTTGCCATTGGAGACAAGATCTAGAATCCACCAATGAATTGTCACAATCCAAAAACAACAACAATACTATCAAGCTGTAATGCAATTAAAATTTGAACTGAGATAGGGGCTAATTTGTTAATTTTGTATTACATAGGTCAAAGCACAAATAGGACTAGTGACATATTTTGAGTTTGCAAATATTTGAATAATGATTTGGGTACTTCAAATAAAATCCCGAAAAATGCTTGGGAGCACTAATTAGTGCTCCCACTAATTAGGTGGCAGTGGGTCCCGTCATTAATGATGTGATGTTTTGGTCTTGGAGTTGTGTTTTTTTTTTTTTTTTTAACTTTTTTAATGCATTAGTGCTATTAGTGGTGATGTTTTTAGTGGGATGAATCATTGTTGTAAAATCCCACCTTTATTAAGTTTGAATGGTTTTACACTAGTCAAAAACTCTCACAATTACAATTTCTCACCAAATAAAGTACAATTTCTAACTTCTATTTTGAAATTTTGAATATCAAAACTTTCACAAATTTTAATCAAGAAATAGTATTGTGTGCGCCCAAATATTTTGCAATATATTAAGCGTGTTTGCTTGTCTAATTCAATCTAACACATCAGTCAATTTCTACTTCAATTCAAGCTTGAAAATACTTTAGAATTATCCCGAACGAATTATATCCCGAACGAATTATATGCGAGTGAAGACAAAACTGACATATTAAAAGGTCAAAATTACAACATAAAATATTTTAAGTTATATGAGATGTGTGAATTTTGTAATAACTAAATGAGGGATTTAAATTTTCAACCAAGCATGACGAGACTTCGAAATTACAATCACACCAAACTATAGCATTGCCTTTATAACATGTGGTATGATTTTTCATAATTACTACAGCCCTGTTTGGTACAGCTTTTTTTTAGTTTATTTCAGCTTTCAACTTAATTTAAGCTATTTTAATGTGTTTGGTTTAGCTTAACAATGCAGCTTATAATTTTTTGTAAGTCAGAAATCAACTTATTCTTTAAGTAGGGCAAGAGAAGCTTAATTTATAAGTCAGAAATCAGCTTATGTTCATAGTTATAAGCTATAAGTTGTTAAGACCTAAGCTATAAGTATTTTCCCACAGTTCTACCAAACAGGACCTACATGACATTTGAGTGAAATTTGCGTATTAATTACTCTTCCCAACACAACTTAACCTATTCAACCCCCTTTCAAAAAAGCATGGGACTCACGGATTGCTACATGAGATCAATTTTATGATAGCTTTTCATTTGTTTTCTCTTCTCTTTTTGTCTTTAGTTTTTTTTTTCTCTCTCTCTTCCCTCCTTTCTCTGCTACCAAACATAGCATAGAATGAAAGATTAGTATATAAGAAGTGTTTGCCAAAATGCCCATATTCCAAAATGCGACCCAAAAGTTAAAACCCAATCCGCTCCTAAACCTGATCTTTGGAGATTTGCAACACTATAATGCCAAAAATCAAAATTGAAAAAAACATATTTATGTTCCATCACTTTTTGAACTTTGTTAGAACTTTTTGGGACATCAACTAAGTAAATATTAACCCAAAGTCAAGGCGGTTAAGGGTATTATAAAAAACAAAAAACAAAAATGCAAATCAATTCTACAATTGAAAATTTCGGATTCAAAAAATCATTGATCCAAACCAACCAAATGTACACAAACCACTGGTTCAAAATGGCGAAAGTTTTTAAACAATTTGATACTTTTGAAGATGGATAGCTCCTGCGGCTGGTTAAAAAAATTTCACTACCAAGAACAATTTGATTGATAATTTTCCCCTAAAATTGACCCAACCCAATTTGCGCACGTCTCTACACACCATCATCGTCAACATCATCATCATCATCATTATGTGTTATCGATAAAATCAAATCATCATTGTCATTGTCATTATGTGTTATCGATAAAATCAAATCATGACTAGTATATGTCAATAAATAAATAATGACAAATATATGTTAACCAATGAATTATGAAATATTGAAAAGACAATAATAATTAGTGTGTTTGATTTTAATTTTTTAAATTCTGTTTTTTGAAAATTAATTTTTTTATTTTTAATAAATATTTTTAAAATTTAAAGTAATTTTTTACTTTTTATGATTGAAAATTTTCCCCTAAAATTGATCCAACCCAATCTGCGCACGTCTCCACAACATCATCACCATCATCATCATATGTTATCGATAAAATCAAATCATGACTAGGACATGTCAATGAATAAATAATGACAAATATATGTCAACCAATGAATAATGAAATCTTGAAAAGACAACAACAATGTGTTTAGTTACAATTTTTTAAATTTAATTTTTTAAAAATTGAATTTTTTATTTTTTATGATTTTTGTTTTTAATGAATATTTTTAAAATTTTAAACAATTTTTTACTTTTTAGATGTATCTTATTTGAATGTATGTAAATAATAAAATATTTGTAAAATATTTTAAAAAATTAATAAATACATATAAACACAAAAAATATACTAAATTTTTTTTTATTTATATTTTTAGTATTTAGTGAATTTTTTAAAAAAAAATTTCACAAATATTATACTTTTTAAGTGTATTTATATTATGTGTGTCTAAAATTTTTTAAAATTACTTAAAATATTAAAAAAATTCAGTGAAAACAAAAATAAAAATACAAAAAATGAAAAAGTAAAATTTTCTTAAAAGTTAATTCTGAAAACCGAAAAGAGTGAATGATTTTGGAAAGATTAAGCACAATCAAGAAAGAAAAATAATTAAGAAAGCAATCAGAGAATATGGATGAATGGATATTGACAAATCAAAGAAATTAGGCCACATTTGTGTTAGAAAACAATTTAAATGAAAATATCTTAACATCCTTTCTAAAGTGTAATCCATCTTACAAATGGAGAGAAATTGATAAATCAACCAAACAAAGAACAAAATTCATACAATCCTATCAAATGGGAGAAGAAAAATTCAATCAACGAAAGTCGAACCTAAGAATTCACAAACAAGAGCTCTAATACCATATTATAATTTCAATTGTTTGAAAAACTTAAGTAATTAAGAAATTGTCTAACAATACATATCAAATACTATCTTAACATTCAAAATACAATAATATATGATTTAACCATCATGGAAAGCACACAGCACTTGTATATTAACAAGTTAACATGCGATGAAATTTTAAGTCATGTTTGATTCAAAAGACTAATAGTGAAGTATTAATAATCCTATTAAATTAGTGTAGGATTCACTATCCAATTGGATTAATATCCATTGGATTAATAATCCCACCCCTACCCCATTACTAATAATCCTACAAATTTGTTGGATTAATTATCCATTGGATTAATAATCCTAAACCAAAATGTTAAAACAAACATGAGATAATTGGACCCACGGATTAATAATCCTAATCCCATGCTCTAATCCACCCAATCAAACATGCCCTTAGCGTAGAGAATGTTGGATGTTGGAAGAAAAGTGAATAAACGTGCATCATCAAAATAGCATTCAGTCCATTAGGGAGTGGAGTGAGATAGATGGAGACATTATGTTTTAATATATAAATACCCAAAAAAAAAAAAAAAAAAAAAAAAATTTATACAAAATGATGTAAACTATATTAGAACTTATTATTTTAAAACAAAATACTCATTTAAATAGCATTTAATTATAGAAATTTCAATTGTATATAAAAGTTTTGTACAACTGAGTTCATTATCAAGTGGATAGATTGTAGTAGTGATGAGCATATGCCAGTTTGGTGCAATTTTTTTTAAGTTGAAAGTTGATGATTAGAAAGTAAAAATTAAAAATACCCCTGTCCTATCTTCTACATAATCAGCTTTTTTCAAATATTTCTCTCCAACAACCTTATAAGACCATCTCCAACGGTGAACCAAAACTGATATCAGATTTAAATTTTGATGAAAAATGTACTTTTCCATGCTCCAACCGTTGCATCAAATGAATATCAAAATGAGAAATCAGCAAAAAAAGTATCAAACTGAGAACAAGTTCTGGATTTTACCAAATCACTGTTACTGACCGTTGAAAGAGATACATCGGTTGCCCGGCCGGTTGCCCGGCCGGTTGACCAACCGGTCAACCGGTTCCCTTTGAAATAGCTAGGTTCAAACCAGTCAAAAAAGGTTCAAACAGGTAAAAAAAAAAAAAAAAAAAAAAAAAAAATTGCCCAAACCGGTCGACCGGTTGGTCAACCGGCCGGTCGACCACCCGGTCGACCACCTACCCAAATCTGCTTTGATGCTCACCGTTGGAGCGCCTCGTATCAAATTGAAAAAATCGTCATTTTTTTCGACAGATTTGATGAAAAAAGAAGTGTAGCGTTGGAGATGCTCTAAGCAGTTAAACTAAAAAAAATGACACAAACCCTCCAAATAAAATAAAAAAATTATAAAGAACTCCTACAAACTATACCAAGCAATCCAATTATCAAGTGGATAGATTGTAATAGTGATGAACATGTCTTGCCTCACTTCATATATCAGCATGTGAATGCTATTTAAAATTTAAAAGGATGGGGGGGGGGGGGGGGGGGGGCATATGGTGGTAGAGGTAGTGTTTATCCAATCATCTGTCATGTTACCAGGCTGGCTTTCCGGCTCTCTGATTGGTGACAGCTCTCTACCATGAGAAGTAGATATATATCTTCACATGACTTGTGGGACACTTGTCTCACAACCCAATCCCTTTTCACCAAAAACACATTTGGATGAGTCTCTACTTAGGCAAATAAATTTATCCTATATCTCTATTTTTCTCTCCAAACTCTCCTCAATGATGTGGTAAACAATTTTAAAATGAGAGAAAAGAGTTTGCAAAGAGTTGATTAGTTGGTATTGTTTGCCACATCATTGGGGGAGTGTAGGGGGAGGAATTGGGGGATGTAACATTTCTCTTTTATCTTATTCATACGGGACAAAATGCATGAACAAAATACACTATTTGAGTCAAATGGAACTTATTTAAAATAGGGAATCTAGCTAGCTTACGTAATTAAATAGTGTGTTTTATTCATACACCTAAATAAAATTGGAATTCAAAATAAGTGTATTACTAGAAAATACATATCATAAAAGTAAGACAAGTGATCCTCTAAGCTCCACCAGACACGGATTAGTGGAAGCCCTTTCAATCCCCTCATCTTGCTTTTTTGTTTCTTTTGTCAATCAGAAATATATATTTTACAAATATTACCTGATCCTCTCCATTACATTAGTATAATACATCATTTAATGTAAAAAAATCCTTCTTAATTTAAAATAAAAATAAATTCATATGACTATTCTTCTGCTGTTTTGAGGTGATAGAAATTATAAAACAAACCAAACTTCAAGGTCAACTCGTCAACTGTCTAGGTGGACAAGTCAAGTTCAACATCTTTTAAAACTCGTTAAGTGTTTAAACTAAATTTAAACAATTTACTACTTGATTGGATAAGCTTATATGCACTATAAAAAAATATGCTAATCAAACTCGGTTTGATTCATTTAAAATTGGCACGAAAGATAAACAAGTTAGGGCTGGAAGCATTTTGAAGACCGTTAAGTTTTCAAGCTTAACTTGAACAATCATTACTTGATTCGACTCGACTCATTAACATCCCTAGTCCCGGAGGGCTAGGCTTCGGCTGCTGAAAAAGTGCCCCTGGTTAAGCCTGTCATGTTGAGTTGAAAAACTACATTTAATGCCTACTGTCAAACCCTAAAAACATACCTACTGAAGTTCCCACTTTAATAGGGCACAACAACTCAAAAATTTATGGTTCCAGCCATTCCCTCAAAAAAATTTACGGTCCATTACAACCTCAACAAAGAAGACACTTTGAACATTTAAAATCTTTGACAAGTTGTCTTACATAGGCAACATTTTCCATTTTTAGTGTCATAGAACAGGTCAATGTCACAGCATCAAAGTAATGTTTCAGTTTCAAACCTATCCTTGGCTGGTGTGTCCAAATTATAGGAAGATAACAAAAGCCATGTTAATATACAAATAAATGTGCGGCCCACATCAAAAAATTGTAAATACCAACAGTTCATGAAAGGACATTAAAAAATTCTCATACGATGAAAGACGAATTTGTTAAACAACGTCCTATGACTCAATCAAATATGGTTTTTGAGCAGTGATCTTATGGTCTAACATGTCGATTACTGTAGAACATGAAAAGCAAAGGATGAAGAACAAAACAAAACTAACAAAGGGATCAGAAAGAAGAATCCAAAACACACAAGAAACAAAAGCAACAGAAAAAAGACAGAAAATAATGTGCGCCAAAAAACTTGCCTGAAACCATTGCCAATAGCCCTCTTCTTGGTCTTGATATGTCTGCGAATGTCCTGCCGGTGGCATTCCCTTTCATAAGGCTGTTTCACCCCTCACAATGTGACAAATCTGGTCTTAGTAATGATTTCAAGGAATGATTGAAGCAGTTGTGAGGAAGTGCCTGTGATGAGAACACTTCCCATGGCAGCTTAGACTTGTCCTGAACCATGTCTAAAGCAACAGCCCAAATCTTTCCAGGATACTGCAATTGAACAGATGCTTCATATAGATTCCTGTTTGAAAAATGGAGCACAGAAAGAAACAATTAGGTCACTATAATTCTAATATTTCAAATGCAAGTGAAGCCTGTATTTTTCAACTCTCACTTTACATCACTAATGGAATAGGTATGGAGAGACACAAGGCATCAGCATGCTTTAGTAAAGCATAACCTTAAACCTACAAGATTAGAGTCTCCCAAGTAACATCCAACCTTGCTCATTATCCATTCTGATTGTGTATGCCAAACCTGTAGTTTTACAATTTGCTCCAAGTACATTGATATAAACTAAATAATAAGGTGGTCTCAAGGATCTATCTATTGATATTTCAATGTAACAACAAACTAATTCTGAAGCAGTGTTACCAAAAAGCGCTAATACCCTAGAGAATTATATATTGGAAAGCGCATTCTAAAACATGGTACACTTCCGTTCCACAATGGTAAATTTAGTGATCAAAAGCTATCTCAATTTTTTTTCAATATATTTCCTAAAGGTTACTTGGAAGTAAATATATATATATATAACAAACTAAAATCTAAAGTGAGCGAGACAAATGAGGTATGAAGAACCATGATGAAGAGAGGGCTCCAAGTGAACCATGGTGCTGCCGAGCGAGTGAGCTTGGCTCTGCTGTGTGAACCATGTAAGGCCCTTCACAATTTGAATCATTTTTGCCTTAGAGCTCTTATGTCTAGGGTGGCGGTCACACTAGTGAGCTCCGTACTTGGTGTGTATGCCCCCACTTAGGCTACGTATACAACCCCAACTAGGTGTGGTGCCTCAGAGGTTAGCCACGTGGGGGTGTCATGGTGATGGCATGGTGCCCATAGGGCTCGCCACATGCCAAGCATGGTACAAGTACCCACAATATACAACTCAAAAACTTGAACTCTGCTACATCACCATCAATCCAAGTATGCAAAACTACCATCCAAGAAGCATCGACACTTCTAAGAAGGTGCGCGTCCGTGTCATGTCACCGACACTCAGCAGACACTTCCTGACATTTGTCAGACACACGTCCAAATGTATCATATTATTTTCTTAAAAGTTTTTTTAGACCTAAACATGCTTCGAACACTTAGGGGGACATATGTGTCCATCACTTAGGCATACATGAAAGATAGTACAACTATGAATAAAATAACTTACAGGACACAACCATTAAAGGAAAAATGATATAAATTTATACCTATTAATCTCTACACCTTTAAATTTTATGAATTAGTGTTATATTATATTTTTTTATTTTATTTTTCAATGAAATATTAATATATATGACGTTTAATAAATATGTAAAAGCTCATAACTTGTGCATCCCCACGTGACGTTTCTTCCATTTTTTGAAAATTTACATGTTAGTGTGTCCATGCTTCTTAGACTACCATCCAGTTGAGTGAATATAGAACGAGTATGAGGACATGAGAGGATAAGGAACACATACCTTGACGCTATGGCATTCTCCAACTCAGGAACCAGCCATTTAGAGGTCCTATTGTGAGCTGTATGACAAACAGCTCCGGATGAGATTTATGTCTTATCGATTGAACAGATTACATTTTCAGTTTACAATTGCTACCTGGTGAGACTGAACACTCTAATTCTCTTCATCCTCTTAACAGCAGTTCACCATTCCCCAACAGCACCACAATGTTAACCCATTAACATCTTTATCCTGCATATTTTTACCCATTAAACTAAGATAAAAACAATGCATATTATAACTTCAATTTTAGAACAATATGGTTAATAGAATAGTTCATCAATTTAGTGTATTTACAAGTAGTGTGCATTAACTAAAGGATTAATTCTGATAAGAACAAACAATCGAGGAATCGCTATCAGAGAACAAACAATAAATGCAGGCCCACCTTTAAACTTTTAGAAATTCATTATCTTAGATTTATAAAAATAAAAAAACATAGAAAGAATTAGGATCCTCAATATGGTATGTGAACTGGTGCAGATCCACCATTAAGAGTTGTTGGGAATCGACAAGGCATCAGATGAAGCATAAATTGATGAATAGGATCATAGGGGAAGACCCAGTGGTAGGGCCTTCTCACGTCTCCAACTCATAGCCAGGTTCCAATCCCAGCCACACCACCTTCCCCTTAAAAATCATACTGATGTTCTTATTATTTAAAAAAAAAAATACGAATAAGAATTTGTTAATTTATTTAAATTTTTATTCATGATAATTTAATTTTATTTAGGAATTTCAGATATATTAGGAATTTGTTTCTATTTCCTTATCAAACTGCCTATATACATAAATGATCGAATTGAGAAGGCATCAGATGAAGTATAAATTGAAGGTTAGGAGTATCTTTAGGAATTTTAATTTATTCAAAATTTTATTTATAAGTTTAATTTTAAGGAATCTAATGTTTATCACATAAGCTAGCACTTCCATCTTGACAAATGACTTCAATATAAAAACGTTGAATGTTTTTACACAAGAATTAGAAAATGTTAATGAATCATAACAAGAAGAAGCTGCATAAGAAAAAGGAAAGAGAAAAAAATAGGGAAACGTGATTTTAAAAAAAACTACACCAAATTTTGTCCCAATTTGATGAGGTCTGGGAGGGGTAAATTGGGTACAAACCTAACATTTTGCGTAATTTGCACAAAGTGGGCGTAATTTGCACAAAGTGGTTGCCCCCAGGCTCGAACCCACAACTTCAAGGTTAGTGGGCCAAGTTTTAACCACTGAACCAGTGGCCCCTTGCAAAAGAAGTTAGAAAAGGTAAACTTTATATAGAGTAAAACTTGACACTCACTTGAGACTGGATGACTCTTCATAAACATCTGCCTCCAAACTCGTTACAGAAGTAGCACAAGTTTCCAAATTTTAAGGTTCCATAATTTTGATTATGTGAGTAATCCCTCATGCAGATTGCTTCCCTTGGACATGACCTGCAATGTTGTACCTTTAGTAATCCAGGCAGTCAGTTCTGGATGGTGTTCAAAAGGTCTAAGAGATTGCAGACTTCCATCTGCCATTTGCAAACCATAAACAAATGGGAGTCTAAGGGAAAGGAAACTCTCTGGTGGTAAAATCACTGGACATCCAAAGCTGAACTCCAACTTTTGTTCACGGTCCAAAACAGATGGCGGTAGGCATGATGTCTGCAAGCAATGAAAAGAAAATGATTTTCAAAGAATACAAACCAAGAACAGTGAGCTAAAAACAATAGCACAAAATTTGTGCCGATATGTAAACATTGCATTGCCAAAACAGCAACAATGGGCAAGTGAAAGTAATGAATTCCTTGATAAAAAGAGAATATCCTATCTTCACGGCTGGTCCACTAGAAACTTGCTATAGGCAATAGTGAATTCCTTCAACTTGTGAAATAAGAGACTATAGTTGATTTTACATTTGTCGTAGAAAGAACCATTAGGTTTTCCTTTTCTTGTTTAATTTGGCCCTTGACAAAAAGGAATGTCAAAACAGAATTCATATAGACCACCCTAATAGTGGGACAAGGCTTAGGTGAGTTCAGTTAACTTCGTTAATTTATTGGGCAAAGGCAAATGCATTAGTTGTACATGGGAATTCAAGCAGACGAACTGAGACGCACCTCAAATTGTATGACTGGGCATGTGACTAAAATGACTGGAAAAGGAGGTGTGACCTACAAAGCAGAATGCACAAATAAGTACAAGATGAAACTGTTAATTGTTAAAAGAACAAACTGTCACATTAACAATAAAAGAAATCAACAAATCAGAATCTTCATACAACTGAAATTATGTCAACAGGCTACATTCAAATGAGTTCAAAGAGTTTTATGCAATGCAACAAAAAGGCCCATTTTAAGAATTCATACCAAAAAGATCCTCTGTAGCTGTGATATTGTTCCAGCAAATTTAGTCGTAGGGCGATCCTTCTTTTTCTTAGAGGTCCTGCAGTGCGGACAGTTCATGTATATCGGTAAATTTCTATTCAATAAGGAGAAAGCACCATCATTAAGACCAACAGCATAAAGGCTCTCTGCAAGATCTTTGACGGAATTCTGTTCATTTCCTGCCCCAGAGAACTGCGCCACCTCATCTAAGTAATGATTACTATTAGCTGCTATCTCTTTGGTCTTGTCCAGATTTCTCACCTTACGAACAGCACTAGTATTCATCCCATTTGAGTTTCGATGAGCTTTACCATGGCCACCATTCTTACTCAATTTTGAAGGATTTGCCATTTTGTTGTCTGAATTTTCCGCAGATGAGGGGATATGAGATTCTTCAGACAAGGAATATGAGGAACCAAGTTCCTTGAGATGCTCTGGTGTCAATATAAACCGGTGGCCATTGGGGCACTCATGCTCAAATCCGACATATACGATTACATTCTTCAAAGAATCGTTTAATTTGACCTTTTCACCAGTATTCATGTTCACTGGAACAACATTGCTACCTATCTGTAAAATTGGATTGCCATCTGCATACCCATTAACACCTATTCCATTTCCATTTACAGTGTCCTGAACAGCAGTGATGTCTTCAGATTTTTTAGATTGTTGATAATCAGCAGTATGATTGACCCGTTCTTCATCTCCGTCTCTTGCAGAGCTTTGCTTCATACCTTTTTCCGAACCTACTGAAGGTAGTTTCCTTGACTGCAAAGGAGGGAATCCGGAAACAGCTGCTGCTGATCCAGCAACAACCTCAGAAAATGGTTTTCTCATTGTAAAATTAGGAATGCCTCTACCAAAGTTGATCTTTTTCTCATCAGAAGGGTTGTTTTGCGAGGGAGGCTCCTTTTGAATTTCATTTCCACTCTGCGATTCTTTTATGTTCATTTGAGAAGCACCAGATTTCTTTATATCTCCTCCAGCAATAAACTCATTCAGTAGTTTTGTACTTACAGAACCTTGCTGCGGATCACTAGCTAATGAACAATTTTGGCGTTTAGGTTTCTCAAGAAAAATTGTCCACTTCAAAAGAAACTTCTGAGTGGCACAGAACCCACTCTGAAGTAATCCTTTAGAAGGCTCATAGTACCTTGCACCACCAACTCGAATCAAACTCCATGACAACGACTGAATTGGTCCTGCATTCTTTACCTGCGGCAATTGGAGTGCAGGAAGAAGGTTGTCGCAGTCTGCAAAACAATTGGAAGTAATATTAGCTGTTTCAAAATCAAAAGGATCGGATCGCAATCGCCGTGAACGGCCACAAGCACAAGCTTGAAGGAAAACAAATCCGCTTGAATGTGGCTTGACCCCATCGCTTGAAAGCAAACCATCAGTTTTAACATCATGCCTCTGGTGCATACATGGTTTTCCCGTCAAACTGACTGCATCACAGAGTTGCCTTCCAGAACTCCAAATGGATGTGCATTCATCCTCTAATTTTTTCATGAAATTTTGCACTGCAGGTCCCTTGACCATTGAGCAGAAAGCACACAAGGCCTTCTCCAACTGCTCTTCATGCTTTGAAGTAGGATAACAAGCGGGTAAGTCATTTAAATAAACCTCCTTAGCAGCAGGAAGGGCTCTTTGGCACCACAAAGTAGAAAATTTAGTGTTAAGTCCTTTACCATTCTCCAAACAAGAGACAGCAATTTCTAGAGGATCTGCAACTCTTGGAACAATTCCTTCAACTGCAGGTGCAACAGTGTTTTTTTGACATGGGTTTCTTTTGCTGTTTTCAGGTTCAATTATATACCCACGTTTTGCAGAAAGAATCCCATATAAAATAAGTTGACTAGAAGATAACCAAATGTCCATACTGGGAAGTTCAGGAGTGGTAATAGTCTTTCCAGATGCAGCTGATGCAGCAGCAGCGGCTGCAGCAACAGCCACCATACCAACACCAGCAGCTGAGCCACTGTTGGTGTTAGTGACCAATCCCCCTCTTCCTCTTAAAATATCAGCCTGCCTGTAAATGAACTCTTTAACAGATAGAATATCCTCTTTGGTTGCACTCTGACTATGGCTTTCAAGCAAAAGGGAATCTGAGGTTGCTTTTCCACTCAAGACACTTTCCACAAGGCCAGTGGCAAAATCAAGAGATTCACCTCTCTGATTTGAAGATCTATCGCACAATGCAACTGCTTTGGATGCGTCAAGCGAAAACAGAGGTGCTGAATTTGAGATAGCCCCACTTCTTGAACCAGCATGACTAGTTTCAGAACTTGTAAGTGTCCGACATTTCTTAATTGAAAAACGGATCTGTGCTTCAAGAGATGACTGCAATTTCTTCTTGAATCCACCTTCAGATTTACTCACAGGGCGTGCTAGCACAACAACTGGTCCTGATCCTTTCATAGGCAAGCTTGGCCTAGCTAAACTGCTCAAACTTGAAGACTGATTCAATGAGGACGTGTCAATTGACTCCTCAGTATTAGAACCAGAATTAACATCTGAGAAATCATCAAGAAAAACAAAAAGTATGACTGGAGTACACTGTCCTGGAAACAAAGAGGTGTATGAACCTAAACCCGACATAAATGATATTGCTGAAGCATTGCGACTCAAGATACCACTATTTCTACCCGGAGAATGATTGTTAGACATTGTTCCCAATACAGAGGTTCGTGATGATGAAGATGAATGATGAGATCTAGATGTGGACGAAGGTGTCGTTTGAGATCTTGCGAATGGAGCCATTGCATGTTTGGCAGCTTGTAAAATTCGAAATTTCTTCAAGATCTGGGTATCGAAGCGTGACCCCTCTTGAATAAATATGACTACGTGGCAAACCTGCATAGCTAAATGCAAATTTAGTCACTTAATTAAGTGTGAAAAGTATGTAGACTTTTCATCAAGAATGCATCTCCTATATGCTGTACTAAAATCCAAAAGAAAACACTTCAGTTTAGTAAGTTGCCGTAACTACATTCTTTATCAACGTACTTACCCATATAAAAACTAACTACTTTCAAAAAAGTCAAAATCTAAGCAACTAAAACAAGAAGTTGATGAACAGTCTTAGTTCTCACTTTCATATTTACTACCAGCAAGTCTAATGCTATGTTTGCATCTAAGATTAGTTGAGGTGAAGGTTCCAGAAAAAAAAACAAATTACTTGAGTAATTTTTTATGGGTAAACAAAACCAAACCTCCTTTATTTATCAAAAAAAAAAAAAAAAAAAACTCCAAAAAAATTGAATCTTTTGTGAAATGCACATTCATTTTCTTAGCTTAACCAAACAAAAACAAAGATTTTGGCTTCTCTCTCCTTTGTACATCATTCTAAGCTAGCTGAATCAGCTGGGGGACATACTTGGACACCCCTTAGAAAAGTGAATTGGTCCTTCGTCAATAAAATCTAACATTGTTTCCTTCTTTCTTTGCCTAATAAAATTGATCCCAAGGAAGAGCATTGCTGGAATGACAAATGCCAATTCTCAAAGTTCAACATGTAACGATGGGTTTTGGAGACTAGTCACATACAACCAATGTGCACACTGAAGTTGTGAATTATTACCTTATGCAAATTGCCCATAAGCAAAGTTCAACTTTTACCTATTGAGAAACTTATTCCAAACATTAAAATATAACCAAGCATTTATACTTTGCCCAACCTCACATTCTTGAAAATAAAGTCCATATGTTTTCAAATGGTTTTGATATTACTCTATTGCTTATAACACCAAATTTAACGTGGTTAGGCTACAACTAAATGTGTGTGTATTGCATTCCCATACCTTGTTTGAATTAAGGACAAAATAGAAATTCAGTTCACATGACATCCAACACCAACAACATTGAAACAAATGAATTTAGAAATTAACTAAGAAAAAAAAGAAAAAAAAAAGCTTACAGAGAACATAAAAAGCATTCCTTGAAGATCCCCGAATTCGCGCTCTTCCAGTTCCGAATCAAAACCAGAAGAAGAAGAAGAAGAAAAATCTGAAAAGTCCTCCACCGCAGGACACCGAGTTGAAGAAAATTGCAGATAAAGAATCCCCTTTTCGTCCTCATGGAAGTAACTAATTCCTCGACAATCAAACCACTGCTTCACCTCCTCCCCAATACCCACTTTCTCAAAACACAGATTCTTGTCAAAATTACCCGAACCAAACACATTGGCGTCGAGAATTCGGTTGATTAGCTGAGTCACGTCACCGCGCCGCCTCCCGATGAAGCCCACCACAACGACGCCGTTCTGTGGCGGCGGAGAGGAGGAAGACGGCGGAATTGGGGGAGTGAGAGTGGCTGTGGAAGTGGGTTGCGGCGGCGTTGGATTTGGGGGGCGAGCTAGGACTCGCATAGGGGAGGAGGATGACGGGTTTGGTGAATCCATGAAATTGGAAGAGGTGGGTTTGACTCTCAAGTGGGTATTTATATGGGTTGGAATTGAATCAATTGTTCCATTCCATGGATGATCGATTAGAGGTTTTTAGAGAGAAAAAGTTGAGGACACAGCGGGGGGCTGGCTTCGGTTTTTTTTTTTCCCACAAAGGACCAAAACCCCCTTTGGCGATGTGTTACTACAGATTCACACAATTTCTCACTTTTCATTAATAATATGTCACCGTGCTATATGAATGGGATTAAATTCAAAAAAATTATTTATGATTATGTCAAATATATTTTTAAATTGTTAGCCTAAAATATACGTAATTTTAAAAAAAATATTGACATTGTATAATTAAATAATAAAAATAATAATTTATTATATTTGTTTAGAATTTACTGAATAAATAAAATAAAGTATAACTAAAATTTAAATTGTTGTGGGTCTTCCAATAGCATTTTTACATTGTCAACATGATAATTAATATTATAACTGATAAACAACACGTATATTATGTATTTATAAAATGTTATACTTACATATATTTTTTTTTACCTTCTAAAAGGTATAGACATTCTTCAGACTAATCTATCCTTAAATGTGGGATCATCATGATCAGTTTAGCGTGAAATAAGTAATTTTCTTTTTCGAAATATTTGATTGATTTTAGTTGTAATTGTATCACATTCCATCCTGTAAAAAAAGTTTTTGTAACAAATCTGAAATAAATATAATAAATTATAAAGTAGAAAATAAAAACACACAAATATCTGTATTGGTACCCATCTATTACTTGACTAAATAAGTTTTTAAAAAATGCAGAGATTGTCATAATTCACACAAAATTTTTTTCTCATTATGTGATCGAAACGGAGTGTCCAAAAACTCAATCACAAATTATGTAAATTGATAGTTAAAAATTCCAATCATGTTTTTGTTTAGAAAACATAATTAATTAAAAACTCAATTACAATTTTTTACAAGACAACATATAATTTAATCATCAAAAAAACATATAAATTGTCACAACCAAAACAAAGCTACGAAGTCAATTGATAATTAAAAAATACAATTATATTTCAAAAAATATAGTGATTTAAAAACTCAATCTCAAATTAAGTTAATTAATAGTTAAAAAGCACAACAAAAAAAAATTCAAAAAATACTATGCGTTAAAAAATCCAATCTAATCACCATCATCAATAGTGGGTACTTTATGTGAACCTAATTAATACAATCCAATCACAATCACAAAATACAATCTAATCATCATTAATAGTGATTATTTTATGTGAACCTAACAATACAATCTTTTTTTTTTTGTCAAAAAACATAAATTAAAAATACAATCACCGTGTGATTGTATTAAAAAAAACATGAATACAATCTTTTATTTTTTCAAAAAACACAGATTAGATGAAGTGTAGAAAAACACAATCATTAAAAAAAAAAGTAATGAAGTCTATTAATAATTAAAAAATACATTTTTTTTTTTTTCAAAAAGCATAGTGAGTTAAAAACCCAATCGGAAATTAAGCTAATTAATAGTTGAAAAGCACAACCATTTAAAAATAAAAATAAAAATACAGTGAGTTAAAAATCTAATTACAAAATATAATCTAATCATCATCATCAATAGTGCGTAATTTATGTGAGCCTAATTAATACAATCTTATTTTTTTTTCAAAAAACATATATTCAAAATACAATCACCGTATTGAAAAATAAATGAAGTCTAATCACAATCACAAAATACAATCCAATCATCATCAATCAAACAGAGTGTAAACATACAATCACCGTATTAAAAAATAATGAAGTCAATTATTAATTAAAAAATAAAATTATTTTTTTTAAAAAAAAAACATACAAATTAAGTTAATTGATAGTTAAAAAGTACAACTTTAAAAAAAAAAAATACAATGACTACTTTATGTGAATCTAATAAATATAATTTGATAGTTAAAAAGCACAATTTTTTTGTAAAAAAAAATACAGTGGCTATTTTATGTGAATCTAATAAATACAATATAATTTTTTTTTTCAAAAAACATAAACTAAAAATACAATCACCGTGTGATTGTATTCAAAAAACATGAATACAATCTTCTTCTTTTTTTAAAGACACATATTAAATGGAGTGTAAAAAAATAAAATCATCATTTGATCAAATTAAGTGTAAAAAAACACAATCACAAATTAAGCTAATTAAAAAAAAGTAATGAAATCAATTGATAATTAAAAAATACAATTATTTTTTTTTCTTCAAAAAGCATAGTTAGTTACAAAACCCAATCAGAAATTAATCTAATTAATAGTTAAAAAGCACAACCATTTTTTTTTTTTAAAATGCGGTGAGTTAAAAAATTTAATTACAAAATATAATCTAATCTTCATCATCAATAGTGCGTAATTTATGTGAGCCTAATGAATACAATATAATTTTTGTCGTCAAACAACATAGATTAAAAATACAATCACCTTATTAAAAAATAAATTAAGTCCAATCACAATCACGATCACAAATATAATCCAATCATCATCAGTCAAACAAAGTGTAAAAATACAATCACCGTATTGAAAAACAATGAAGTGAATTGGTAATTAAAAAATAAAATTATTTTTTAAAAAAAAACATACAAATTAAGTTAATTGATAGTTAAAAAAGTACAACATTTTTTTAAAAAAAAAAATACAGTGCTTACTTTATGTGAATCTAATAAATACAATCTAATTTTTTTCTTCAAAAAACATAGACTAAAAATACAATCACTGTGTGAATGTATTCAAAAAACACATATTAAATGGAGTGTAAAAAAACATAATCATTTAAAAAAATAAAATCACCATGTGATCAAAATAGAGTATAAAAAAACACAATCACATTTTTCCTCATAAAAAAAAAAGGCATTGAAGCCACTTGATAATTAAAAAATACAGTTTTTTTTTTTTTTTTTTTATCAAAAAGCATAGTGAGTTAAAAACTCAATCACAAATTAAGCACAACCATTTTAAAAAAAAAAATGCAGTGAGTTTAAAAACCCAATTACAAAAAGTAATCTAATCATTATCATCAATAGTGCATACTTTATGTGAACATAATAAATACAATCTAATTTTTTTTCCCAAAAAACATAGATTAAAGATAAAATAATGAAAAATAAACAAAATTTTAATCACAATCACAAAATATAATCCAATCATTATCAATAATTAATATTTTATGTGAACTTAATAAATACAATCATTCTTAATCAATTTAAAAATATAATCACTATATTGAAAAATAAATAATTTACTCACAAAATACAATCCAATCATCATCAATAATTAATATTTTATGTGAACTTAATGAATACAATCATTCTTAATCAATTTAAAAATATAATCACTATATTAAAAAATAAATAATTTACTCACAAAATGCAATCCAATCATCATCAATAATTAATATTTTATGTGAACCTAATGAATACAATTATTCTTAATTAATTTAAAAATATAATCACTATATTAAATAATAAATAATTTACTGACCGACTTTGAAATATTTTTCTTCTAAAATTTTGTCCCAAAGCTCTTGTAGGAACTTTATGTGAACTCTCTCTCTCACTGCCGCTGTGATAGGAACTTTATGTGAACTCTCTCTGTGACACCCGAATGTTTTAAAGTTAACATTACGATAAAATAAATAATAATAATAATAATAAAAATAAAATAGGTATAATAATAATAATAATAATAATAATAATAATAATAATAATAATAATAATAGGTATATATATATACATGTAGTGACAATAATAATAATAAATAAATAAATGTATAGTTTAGAAGATTGGGGATTTTATGGTTAAAGAAATACGTTGTGAAATGTTACACATTAAATATTTTAGTAAGTGCTAAGTGGTGATTTATAGTTGGGTAGTGAGGTTTTTAGACATGAACCTAACTTATCATTATACGTAAGTTTTAGGAGTCATCTCGAATTACCAAAGAAGGTAACAACTTTTAAATTAAAAAAAAATGGTCAAATGGTCAAAATAAGTCCATGGTCGAAGAAAAAAAAGATAAAATCAAACAAGATTATAAATAAAGAGATAAGGGTGGACCAGAGACTTACACGCGTCAATTTACAAAACTCCCCGTAGCTTGTTACCCAAGAATTTTTGTCCTATAAATAGAGAAGATTGGTATGTTAAGGAAACGGAAAAACAAATAAATAGAGAGTAGAAAGAGGACGGCACGGGTGAGAATCTTGAGTGGTGGAAAGGAAGAATAAAGGAATTAATTTAAGGTGAGTTATATTATACATTGAGTTACCAAAATGTATTTTACGTATGTTTTGACTTACCAAAATCTATTTTACACAAGTCATGTTTTATTAGTATATTAATAAAAGTTATGTTTTATAAAGGTTTCAGTTACGTGGATTATTTTCTGAACCCTATTTGCTTAAAAAGAAATCCATGGATATGCTTGTTTTACATTTAAAGAATATTTGGCTATGACCTTATATGAAAATATGTTTTGTGAGTACCACCACGGGAGTCCCATGCCTTGGGGGACTTAAATAATCATTGGCTAGTGTGTTGACCACTTTGTGGTTCAGTGTTTGTCATAGATCCATTGACCAGTGTAGTGATTGTCACTTAGTGATGTACCGTGGTTACAGTGATTATTTCAGTTTCTGGCACTTAACTAAATTGTGTATTCAACTCAACTCAATTTATGTTAATGTTTTAGCTTAAATAAATATCCATGGTCATTTTGTGCCCCTACACTCATAGTATGATATTTCTCACTTTGCTATGTGCCTATAGCTGTTACCGCTTTCAGGTGACGAGGTTTAGCGGGATCAAGATGGAAAATGAATCGCTATGTTATCTTGTTTTCTATCTTTTATTATTAGACTCTTGTAGTACAATGAAGCTCAAGTAACTATGTTTTAGTTCCTTTTAAATAAACAGTTGGTACTCAGTTATTTATTTTAATTTATTTAATTTATCCGCTTGCGCTGTGACTACAGAATTATCTGAATTACATTATTTTTATATTGTTACGACGCCGAGCCTTTGGGTACCGGGTTTGGGTCGTGACACTCTCTATCTCATCTGAATTTTTTGTTAGGCTGTTGCGGCCGCTAGGTTAGTAGGTACGGAATTTATTTTTATTTTTTTGTGGGTAATACAGAGAATTTTTTTTTTTAAATTAGAAAATTAAGAAATTAGGTATAGCGATCCCGGTTTTGCCCCGACCTTCATTGTGTCCCGGACTTGGGGTCCATGGTTAAATATTGTATTCATGTCTTGTTTTTCCCCTTGACTCTTTGTATTTGAGTTTTGGAACTTGTTGGGCGAGTTTGAAACAGGTTGGTTGTTAGTTGGGTTAGATTGTTGTTGCCCAGATTTTGACTTCTTCGCTCGAGCCAGGCTTCTTGCACTCGAGCGAGCCTTTTGTAATTTGCTCTTTGCTTAAGCGAGATTTCTTGCGCTTGAGCGAGAATTAGGAACTTTCAGGTTTCTTTCCAGACGCAGCTTTTCTGGGGAGGGTGAAGTTCTTCGCTCGAGCGAGGCTTCCTACGCTCAAGCGTGCGTCTGCGTCTGTGGCAGACCTGAAGCTTTGCATTCTGCGCTCGAGCGACACTTCTTGCGCTCGAGCGAGGTCACTTGTTGTGTCTGGTCGCTTGAGCGACAACTCCTTCGCTTGAGTGAGCGTCGCGTATATCAGTTCGCAACAAAGATATTTTACATCACTTTTGATCTTCTTCTTCCCTAAAAACCCTAATCCGGCACCTCCTCTCTCTAAAACGCTCTCTCTCTCTATAAATACTCCATGATCTAGGACCTTTCTACCCTACTCCCTTTGAGAAAAAAGGTAGAGCAACTCGTGAGTTTCCATTTGATCCAAGAAAATTTGAGTTTTGAGCATCTTCAAGTTTCTCATTTTTCCTCTTTGAGCATCTCCACTTGAGGTAGAGATATTCTACTCTTTGATATGGGTTTTAACATAAATATTTGTCATTTTGTATAAATGGTAGAGTTTGGGGGTTATGGGTGAAACTAGGGTTTGAGCTTAAGATTTGAAAGAGGGGTTTTCTATTTTGGGTCATGAGAATATATGTAGGGTGTTGAAGATGGGATTATATGGGTTGAGATGATGAAATATAGACTTGTGATTGGCATTTGGAAAGAGAGGGAAAATTGCCCTAATTTATGTTAAATAACTATTTGTATAAATAATGAAATTGGTATGAGAAATATACAATTGGGAGGTTATATAAATGAATGGTGTAGTTGGATTTGATAAATCACTCACCTATGGAAATTTGATAATTTATCTGTTTAATAGATTTATTTATGTGTTTAGAAATATCTATTTTGGGCTATCGGTGGAGGATAGTTTTGCTTGTTGTAGAAATTGCATAAGGATTAGGGAGATTGAAACTATTCAATTGAATTATGTCATTGAATATGACGGTTTGATTAAACCATTGAATATGTGATTTGATTAGTCATTGTAAATAACAACGTGTTTAAATACATTGTATATGTATCATTGTTTGGAAGGAGATAGGGGATATACTCCATTGTTTTGGAGTAGATAGGGGATGGACTCCATTGAAAATTAAGTTGGCTGGAGTGTCCAGGGTGAAAGTCCCGAAATCTTAGATATATATGGGTGCCGGTTCCCTTGGATGTGATTCCGTAAAATGGCAAGAAAATAGAAGTGTTGGATTGATGAATGAATTGAATTTTGAACCATTGAGTTGAAATCTCATTTTAGTTGGTTAGATGACGATGAATTTGTTTAATAGATTTACCCGGAATGGATGTATGGAAATGAAAGAGTTACGGTTATCTATATTGAATGGTCTTGGAAAGAGTATGTGTTGAATAAGATTATTGCACATTTATATAACTCTTATATCTTAGTTAAATCTCATGTATGGTTTAGTATATCTCCACTGGGTTTTGGCTCACCCTACTTGGGAAACCATTTTCAGGTACAGGTGACATGCCACTTCCAAGGACATACCTTGGGAGGTTTAGGGGCTAAAGGAAAAGGCTCCATTTTGCTTATTTCGTTTTGTGTTAAATGTAAATTCAAGTCGAGGGCTTTATATGTGTAGAGCTAGGACTCTTCTTTTGTTGTAACTAAGTGATAACTTGAAAAAATGTAAACCCGCAGGGCATTTATTTTGTTGTTCGCAATTAGAGTTATATGCTATAGTTTCAAGATGAACATTTATGAAAATGTAATGCATGTAATATCTTTTGTAATGTAGACTCTAATGAGTGAAAATATAACATTTCTATCATGTTTATAGATCTTATGAATGCTTGATTTATATCATTTTGAGGGCGCCACATTAGGATTGGAATAATGGAACTTCCACAAGGTTTGTAAGTTAAAAAGACCTTTTTCCTTATATAATAAGATGTTGGAAATATGTTGTTCCTTTTAGCAAAGAATATTTAGCCATAGCAGCCAGAACTGGAAAAAAATTTTGATGAAGAAATAGGAAATAAATATTTTAGGAAATTATTAGGAGAATTAGGAAGAGAGATAGAAAATAAATGGTCAATTTATTATGCAAACTTACCAACAAGAATAACCTCAGGAGAAGTAAATATAAGATGAGTTTTAGGAATAGGACCTAGAATAGTTTTTACATTTTACAAGCTTAGAGAAGAATGTATAGAAGTCGAAATATCGAAAGATTTGAAAAAACAAAACTATGGTTTCTGTAGCAGCATAATATATACTCCTCAGCAATATGAAGGTAAATATAATAGGAAAAAATACAAAAATTTATGGGAAATATAAAAACGAAGAGTATTGAAAGAAAAAATATATGAAATCGTGGAGAAAACAAAAATTCATTAGATAAAGTAGAACGTTTAATAGAATAAATTATAAGTGACTACCTAAGGAAGAGAAAGATAAAAGAAAACAAAGATATGTTAGGAAGCCTAGTAGTAAAAAATGCAATTGTTTTATATGTGGAGAACCTAATCATTTTGCAAAAAACTGCCCAAAAAGACATAAACCTAATACTAATAAACAGACGGAAAGATTACATATTATAGAAGATTTAGAAGAAGATATAATAAGTATAAGCAGTGATGACTCAGAAGTCTATGACATAGTCAGTGATTATGAATATCAAATAGAAATCCTAAGCTCAAATAGCGATTCAAAAAGCAATACCGATATAGACAATCTTTTAGGACAACTTAACCAAGAAATAAGAATATCCTCTTCCCATAATAGTTTCTTTATGATGATGGAATGCAATCCAGATACTGAATGTCAGCATAACTTTAGGATTGGACTAGGATTTGATACCACTAGATGCAGTTATAGTAATTGGTTTCCAGCTAAAAATAAGAGAGTTCAATGTTTATTATGCAGTATAACATATTGTACATTTTTTTAGAAAAATTAAATTTGACATACAAGGCAACAATAGAAAATAAAGAAGAGATGTGAGAAGATCATAGTCTAGAAAACAAAGAATTACACCTAACAATTAGGTAATTAGAGATACAGGTAAGAGAACTTAGACTACAAATACGTGAGATAGAAACTAAGGCTAATTTTGATATAGAATGTTTAGAATCAGAAAACAAACAGCTTAAACAGCAGTTAGAACAATTTCATACTAAATACTCTTTAAAAGATAAACTTGTTGAAGAACATATGCACTCTTTAGAATTAGTCAACGTAGTTGATTCTCAACCCTTTAGTCAATATTCCTAAGCACAGTCTGACAACGCATATTTACCATTTAATTACCCTGTCTTACCCAAGCTAAATTAAGTTGAGATCTCTTGTGTAATCAAATTTGCAAAAAAAACTCTTAGTGTAAATGCCATGATAGATACCGAAGCTAATAAATCATACATTGAACAACACATAGTTCTACCAGGGTGGAGTTCGCCTTTAACAACCCCAGCTTTAGTCAGTATAGCAAATAACACTACACAGACATATATACATTGCATTAATAGAGCACAAATTAGTTTTCATCATATAGGCTCTCAAACTCAACATATAGAATGGTTCCCTTTACCCCAAGTTTGGATTAGGAATGCTCGACAAACCATCCCTTCGTATTGGGCCTTAATTTCATACTTAGTCTACAAGGTGGCATGTTTATCAACCATAATAGCATTAGTTTCTTCAAACGAACAGCACATACACCCACTACATATGCCCTTAGCATCATTGTCCATCCATCAGAGTTGCATGCGAAGTGTGGTGGTACCATAGAAATAGATTCTGTTCCTGCTCCTAAAATATTTATTTCCTATTTCTTCATCAAAACTTTTTCTAGTTCTGGCTGTTATGGCTAAATATTTCTTGCTAAAAGGTACAACATATTTCCAACTTCCTAACGTTATCTGATCTAACTCAATTAATGCTATACTTTGAGTATAATCATTTCTTCTAGAATGGTCGTATCCTATAAGCATTTCTTTTATAAAATTAGTTAAATTCCATGGGTTATCTCTTAATTCTTTAAGTTGTCTAATTGTCTCCTCGTATTTTCCTTTAAAAGTTAAATATTTATTAAAAGATGAATCTCTTAAAAGTGTTTCCATATATTCTCACATATCAATTTATTCAAAGAGATTATTCATCCATGTCTTTACCGCATCTTTTTCCCATTTCTCTATCACTTCTTGTCATATCTGTGGGTCGAATTTAGCTAAGTCTAAAAGGGTTCCCTGGTTGGTTGCTGGTTGCAATTGTATGCTCATGTCTGGTTGTCTGCGCTTTCCATGAAACTTATACTGTTTATTAGGATTTGTTTTACTACGTCCTGTATTGGTTTGTGGTCTCTTTCCTCCAACTTCGTATTGCATTAGTTCTACTAGTTCTTCTACCGTATGCTGTGGGTTGCTAATTCCTGTGCTTTTTGTTGTTTGAGTGTTCATACAAAAAATGTCTTCTAAGTTAGACTGTTTTGGTATTTTAAATATTTTGCTAAGATATATTTTATCTTCTAAAATATCATCTATATATTCGATATGAAATTCTTGGTCTAAAAATGACACTGCTTCATCATGGGTATCTCCATTAGCTATATATTCATAGTATTTGGTATCTAATATTTTATTCATATCACTTAGGGTGAAATTTTCCATATCTATCTCATCGATATTATATATCATATTTTGTGATATTGTTTTTTCTTCTATCATTACATAGAGCTGATTTATGTCACTATAATTATTTTGATTTTTTTCCCTATCTGTATTACTAAATTCATCATCTTCGGATTTTTCTGGGGCTATATATGTATATTGAGTAAATCTTACTGCATACCTTCCATCTGCTTTTTGATATAATAAATTATCTTGAGGGGCTAACTTCTTTTGTCTTAGGAAATCTCCTAAATTCCAATCTAGTGTTGCATTGTCTTCAGAACTATATTTTTTAGCTGGTAGTGCCTTTATCTCTTTTGTGCCTAACATCTTAACTATTTGATAAGTTTATAATGTGTATTGCTTTCTGAGATTGCTAAGTCTAAAAACCCTGTGCAAACTAATAAATTCTTTTATCCCTTTTTCATTTTATATGCTTTACTGTTTATTCCTATTTTTATCTTTTTATGAAAGGTCGAGGTTGGTAAAAAGAAATCTGGTATAAAATAAATTATTCATCCTTTCGAATTCATATTTAATTCATAGCTGCCTAAAATACTCTATCCTACATCATTAAACCTATCATCATAAAGACATACAAAAACTTTAGCTCCTAAATTTTCTCTGGTTAAAGCCTTAACTCCTATCACAACTAATCCTAAGTGGGTCACTTTGAGATGTTCATTTACAGCATAATTATAACTTTCTCTATTTATTAAATTTAGCTCTATTTTTTCATCTTCTTGAGTTACACTAATCATTTGTTCACCATAGTGTTTAAATAAACATTGTTTTTTATGAATTTTTTCTAACTTATATACATACTTAGCTGGAATTAACTCTAGTTTTTCTTTTAAAATTTTTCTATTTGCTGTTTTACATCTATAAATTTTTCTATTTTAAAATCTTCATCCTCATTACATTTTTTACTGCTACTTCCTTTACTAATAGTTTAAACATTTTTATTTTCTATAAGTTCTACAAATAGGTTTCCTTGGTAATTTTAGTTTTTCAAAATATTTAGCTATATCTTCTTCGTTTATTCGAGACTAGGCTTTACTTACTTGTCCTTCTACTCCTTTCCCTTTTAGAAGTACTAATATTTCTAATGAAGCTAAACAATTTTCTAAACTGTGTAGTTGTTTTGATAATTCCTCAATTTTTTCACACAACCGGATAAAGAATAAAATTTCTATATTATTTTGTCTTACAAATATTTTATCTGACTGATTTATTCCTTGATAGCTACTAATTCCCTCTGGGTTATTATGAAAGTCTTCTGCTTGTTTTAAAATGACCTGGTAATCTCTGTTAGCTTTTTTATCACTACTCATAAATTAGGATCTTATTAGTTGTTTTAAAATTTCTAATTTTTGTTTTAAATTATCTTGAATTTGGTTGATCTATTTTATTTGTATGGCTATTTGATTTATCTGATTATGAATGTTTTCAATTAGTTGCTTAAATTCTAACTCTATTTGCTTCAAACTACTAATATTTATAGCTGAAATTAGAGTTTCTATTTCCAGCTTGGTGGGGAATTTTTCTAAATTTAAATTTATTCATTTTTGTAGAATTGAGCTACACTGATCTTGGATATAATCTAATTTTTTTATCTTGATCCTTAATTATACTTAGAGTATTATGAAGATGGTCTATAGATGAAGTAAAAAATTATTGATTTTATCTACTTCCTTTTTAATATCTTCTGCAAAATTAATCTGATGATCTATAATATTATTTAACTGAGAATTATGTTCGCTATGGAGCTGATGTGTAAAAGTTCCTTCAAAATTACAACAAAATCTATTTTTATCTATATTAAGGCGATTGTTATAATTACTGAGTTCTAAATCTAAGTATTCTACTATTTTCATACACAAAATTAAATCCTACTTTAAAATTATTGAAAGCTATTATAATGTGAAACTTATAACTAAATTGTTCAATAATAAAAACTATTCTATTTCCGCAAGCAAAATGCATAAACTAACTTAAACTGTCCTAAAACTGAACGTTGCTCTAATACCAATTTTTTTTTTTTTTTTGGTGAGTTAGTGGTTTACCACTATTTTGATGTCGGGCTGAGAATTATCTGGTTAATTCTACAATTATGCTAATATTAAATCCTTAAGCTGCTGTATTAGTTGCTATAAAGCTTTTTGTTCTATCTTTAGCTGTCTATTTATTTCAATGACTTTCAAACTATGGAGTACTATAGATCTACCGGAGGCTAATTGTGACAACCCTCACCACTGTTTGCTGATGATACCATTGATTACTGCTAAACTGTGACTGAATATGATTAAGTAACTGATTTGACTGACATTCTGAACTGATTAAATGAGTGTATTAGTTTAAATGCATTTCTATCTGTTTGACTATTAATTGATCTGTTCATGTTTTAAGTGTCGAACTGTGAATTGAAGGCCTTATCAGCGGCCGAATCTGAAATTGATTAGTGTTTCATGTTAATTAGAATTTATGTGATTTTATGGTATGTTTAATTGAAATGTGATTTAGAATGATTAAATTAGATTAAATAATGGAAAATTACATTAGTTGGCTTATTTACCAAAATGCCATAGAAGTGGGCCACTTGGTTAAGTCTTGTTAGAGCTTATGTGTTGCATCATTTTGTTCATTCTTGAGACCAAAACCGACTAGAGAGAGAGAGAGAGAGAGAGAGAGAGAGAGAGTTACGAGAGAACTTGAGTTCATCAAAGAATTGCTTGGAGAATTAGAAGAATTGAAGAGTAGATTGCATATTGAGCTTCTATTCTTGAAATTGAGGACCTACGGTAGGAGAATCATCTTCTTGAACTTGTATTTAAGTTGTATCTTGCATGTTTCATGGAAGTTTGGTGATTAGAGTCTAGAATTGGTTCAAAATGTTGAATTGAAGCTTAAATCATGCATGCATGTATATGTTCTAGCATTTTGAGGTTGTTTTCATGGAAATCCTCACATGCATGTCCATATTCTAGCTTTGGTCCATGAATTTAGCATGTTTTTGGAAGGATTGACTCATTTGTTCTTGTATTAGAAGCTTTGAAGTTGATTAAATTCATGCATGTTGCATGTACATCATGTTCTTGAAGTTTTGTTTGGAAATGGGTTCAATTGAACTACCTTTGGGCTTTGATTTTGCAAATTGATCTTTGAAACATGTCATATTATGAGTTTTAAAGTGTTTTCCAGAAAATTAGCCCAAAAGGATTGATTTTGATGCTTTAAATATTGAGTTTCATGCTTGGAGACAAATCTGAAAATTCCAGATTTTGGATCCACGCTCGAGCACGGAACTTCACGCTCGAGCGTACACTCTGAGTTCATGCAGTCCGCTCAAGCGTGAAATGCGTGTATCCAGTACTTTGCATGTGTTTACAGTCTGCTCGAGCGAGGCAATGCACGCTCGAGGGAGGACTTGTGTCTCACGCTCGAGCGGAGGTCGAGTGCCCATCGAGGGTGAATTGCATGCATCCAGTACTTTTGCCTGAGTTTGCAGTCTGCTCGAGCGGGGAAAGTCACGCTCGAGCGGAGATCTTTTGTCTGCATGTCTGCTCGAGTGTAGAAAGCCAAGCTCGAGCGGGACCCCTGTTTCAGCAAAAATTTAAAAAGTGTTTTAAAGTACATCTTTGCATCCTCATTCCATCCTAGGCATTCCTAGGCCTAGTTTAAGGCATCTTAATGAGGATAATGCTATTGAACCACACCGAGTCAAGATAGGGACTAAGTTATTGTTTCTCAAACGTGCAACTTAGTGTGTGTTCATCCTGTAACTGTGTAGGGTTGGTATCCGAGGACGCTCACTAGCCTATCTGTAGCCCAGAACACTGTGAGTAACAATGTTGTAAAGATATATTCAATCATGAATATTTTCTGAATTACTAACTGTACCGCTTTCTGAAATGATATTTCTTACTGAATGAATGTTTGTCCTATTTGCGAACTGTATTCGTGGCATCCATAGCAATTTACTGTTACTGTACTGTTACTACTACTGTTACAGAGATCTCTGTTGGTTCCCACGTTGAAACCACTACTGTTTACTGATATGATGGCCATCAATTGACTATTCGGTAGGGGTGCAACTCGGGCGGGTTCGGTCGGGTTGGGGGTCTGCCCAAGCCCGACCCGAATTGTATTTGGCACTGCCCAAGCCCGCCCAAGCCCGACCATGAACCCGAACATTGTTGCCCAAGCCCGGCCCAAGCTTTGTATTTTGAACTCGGGTTGCCCGAATTGCCCGAGTTCAGAAACCTGTAGGTAGATCTAAGGGTAGACATAAAAGATGCTAATCTAATGGTAGAAAACTAACTAAAAAAAAATAAAAATTAAAAATTAAGACTAACTCTTTTACTTAATAGAAGACTAACCAAAAAATAAAAATAAAAATAAAAATTAAGACTAACTCTTTTACTTAATTTATATATATTACATAATTTATTAAATTATATATATATTATATATTATATATTATATAATTTATATAATATATTAAATTGAATTCGGGTTCGGGTTGCTCGGGTTGGCCATTGGTTCTGCCCAAGCCCGGCCCGAATTGCAATTCGGGCATCAAAAATCTGCCCAAGCCCGTCCAGATTACAAGATATAGTTGCCCAAGCCCTAAAAAAACTCGGGCTGGGCTCGGGTTGCTCGGGTTGAGCCCGCCCGAGTTGCACCCCTACTATTCGGTCTGTTAAGACCTACTGTACTGTTTTGCTATGGGATGTACCACATATGACTGTTATGACTGAATGACTGATATACTGTTATAACTGACTATTTTAAATACTGAAAGGACATTCATTCTTAACCTCTTTACGCATATGTTATTCACTGGGCTTTAGCTCATTGTTTATATATATATATGTAGGTGTCCAAGCACCGGATCGAAGCTAGGAGCGTTGGGTTTAACTCCCTTTTTGTCAAGCCAACCACTGTGCCTCACTGAGAGGTTCCAAGTCCTTTAAGCTAGGGCTTTTTGGGGTGTTTTAGATTCATTCTTTCTGTCTCTATTTTTGTATAGACTGACTGTACCTGTACTGTACTGTTCTAATAGGGATTAGGTCCATGTCCTGGATGATTGTATATGTATGTATATACTGTTTTGGTTCTAAATGTGAATATGTATGAAAAGTCTTTTTTTTTTTTTGCATACAGACTGTCACTGCTCATTGGACATCTTTTATTACTATTTTGGCTTCCGCCAGCCCCTGTACTCTGTATTACTATTATTACTGTTAAGCAAGCCTTCAGTAATCACGGATTATTAGCCGGTTACGGTGCTAAACCCATAAGGGCGGGTTTGGGTCGTGACAGAGTGGTATCAGAGCGATATTTAACCACGAGTTATACCGCACACACGTGTCCAAATGAGCTATAGGATGTCCTAGAAAAGCGATTAGGGCATTGCATGAGCATTGAAAAAGTGTGTGTGGCCATAACATGAATATATGTGCTAATGTGTTAATATGTTTAAAGTATTCAACTGCCTATGTTTATTATTGCCATAATTGCCTATAGTGAAATGGAGAATGCAAGAACTGCTGATGAAACTGAATCATCTAACACTAGAATGGCGAGATTAGAAAGAACAGTTGAATTGCTGACTGAGGCCTTAAGGCAACAACAGAACCAACAGCCCCCACCTCCTCCGGTACAGCCAGAACCGAATGTGAATGATGACATAATTGCTCTAACACAGAAGTTTAGTAAAATGAAACCACCATCATTTCAAGGAGGCCTTGAACCATTAAAGGCCGAAGCTTGGGTTCTTGAAACAGAGAAATTATGTGAAGTGTTTCTGTGTTCTGAAGCACACAAGGTCCTATTGGCCACTTTTACTTTGCAAGAGGAGGCCAGAAGGTGGTGGATACTGGTCCGCGACACCAATACTGCCATGAATTGGGCTCAATTTAAGGGAGCCTTCTTTGAAAAATACTTCCCCCAGTGTGTCAGGGACTGTAAAGTGACTGAGTTTGAACAACTGAAACAAGGCACCATGTCGGTAGCAGAGTATGAATGTAAATTCACTGAACTCGCCAGATATGCACCACACATGGTGGATACTGATTACAAAAAGGCTAGGAAGTTTGAAGGCGACCTTAATGTTGAAATACTTGACAGGATAAATGTTCTGAAGTTACTGAAATACATGGATGTTCTTGACCGAGCAATAATGGCTGAGTCGAACATCGAGGCATTAAAACAGACTGAAACACCAGCGACTGAATGGCACGATAAGAGACGGGGTTTTAAATTTAAGAAAGGCCGAAATAGCCCATTGAACAAAAAGCAAAATACGGGGTCAACAACCAATTTCAGTTAGGGAAATAGTTCCATACCACCCTGTTCTGAATGTGGTAAGAGGCATAAAGTGATTTGTTATAAAATTTCAGGTGCTTGTTACAGGTGTGGCAAGGTGGGCCACATGGTCATAGGTTGTCCTTCTGCTCCTCAAGGCAATAGTAAGCTGCAGCCAGCGCCGCAGCATCAACTGTTGCACCAAAACCTAATCCCAAAGCTACCGGAAAAGAGCCTATGAGGCAAGGCCGAGTGTTTGCACTCGTACCGGGAGATGTACAGAATACCGAGACCATTGTGTCAGGTATACTCTCAATTTGTGCTCAAAATGCTTATGTTCTGATTGATTTGGGGTCTACACATTCATATGTATTACATGTTTTTTTGCGAAAATTAAATAGACCACTGGAACCTATGAACTATCTGTTAGTTGTATCTTCACCTGTTGGAGGATCTATGACTTGTGCTTATATGTACCCTGCATGTGAAATTATTGTTGGAGATGTGCATTTGTATATTGATTTACTGCCTTTGAATATTGATCGCTTTGATGTGATATTGGGAATGGACTGGTTAACAAAATGTCATGCTACCATAGACTGTGTAACGAAACAAGTTGTTTTTCGTCCACCTGGATTGCCTGAATTTGTGTTTAGTGGAGTTGGAGTAGTACCTCCCCCATATCTGATTTCATCCATGAAAGCATTTAAACTGATTAAGAAGGGATGTAAAGGGTATCTATGTTGTATATTGACTATACCTACTGATACTAAAGCTAATGTGGACAGTATTCCTATAGTCAGAGAATTCCTAGATGTTTTTCTAGATGATTTGTCAGGGGATTTGATTGATAGGGAGATTGAATTCACCATTGATGTGATTCCGGGTACACAGCCAGTATCTAAAGCTCCTTACAGAATGGCACCGACTGAATTAAAAGAGTTGAAAGTTCAGCTGCAAGAACTGTTAGATAAGAAGTTCATCAGGCCCAGTATTTCACCATGGGGGGCGCCAGTCTTATTTGTGAAAAAGAAAGACGGCTCATTGAGACTCTGCATTGATTACCGTGAACTGAACAAGGTAACAGTAAAAAATAAATATCCATTGCCTCGTATTGATGATTTATTTGACCAGTTACAGGGTGCCCAAGTGTTCTCCAAAATTTACCTTAGACCTGGATACCACCAGTTGAAAGTCAAGACAGGGGACATTGAAACGACTGCCTTTCGAACGAGGTATGGACATTATGAATTCTTAGTTATGCCTTTCGGAGTTACCAATGCACCTATTGCATTTATGGACCTTATGAACAGAATTTTTAAACCATCCCTCGACGAATTTGTAGTTGTATTTATAGATGACATTTTGATTTATTCCAAAAGCAAGGAGGAACATGAACGTCATTTGAATATTGCCTTACAGACCTTAAGAGAACAGAAACTCTATGCAAAACTAACTAAATGTGAATTTTGGCTTGATAATGTTACGTTTTTGGGACATATAATCAGTAAGGATGGAATTTCAGTTGATCCGCAGAAAATTGAAGCAGTAGTGAATTGGCCTAGACCGACAGATGTTACCAAAGTCCAAAGTTTTCTAGGCTTAGCCGGGTATTATAGAAGGTTTGTCAAAGACTTCTCCAAAATTGCCTTACCACTGACTCAATTGACTCAAAAGGGGATATCATTTGACTGGACAGATCAGAGAGAATCAGCCTTTCAAGAGTTAAAGAATCGACTTGTGACTACACTGATTCTTACCCTACCCTCAGGTACGGATGGTTATGTTATATTTAGTGATGCTTCTTATAAGGGCTTGTGATGTGTTTTGATGTAGAATGGTAAACTTATTACATATGCTTCCCGACAACTGAGACCGCATGAAAAGAACTACCCGACCCATGACTTAGAACTTGCTGCAGTAGTGTTTGCATTGAAAATCTGGCGTCACTACCTTTATGGGGCAACATGTGAAGTGTATACAGATCACAAGAGTTTGAAGTACTTCTTCACACAGAAAGAACTGAACATGAGGCAACGGAGATGGTTAGAACTGATAAAAGATTATGACTTGCAAATTTTGTACCATCCGGGGAAAGCTAACACCGTTGCCGATGCATTGAGCCAGAAGTCAATTGGAAATTTAGCATGTTTACTCACCGGACAGAAAGAATTGCTATGTGACCTTGAAAAATTTGAAGTTGAGATTGTTTTGCGTGAACAAGGTGGAACCTTAGTCACTATTTCTGCTCAACCGGCACTGATTGAGGAGATTAAAGAAAAACAACAATAGGATGACTTTTTGAAAAAGGTCATTGATGAACGGGAGTCCAAACTGAGGCCGAACTTTAAATTTGAGAACAATGTATTGAAATTCCAGGATAGGTTGTGTGTATCGAATGATTTTGAACTAAAAAGACGAGTTTTGCAGGAAGGCCACAATTCGAAATTGTCTATCCATCCCAGAAATACGAAAATGTACCAAGCCTTGAAACTGAATTTATGGTGGCCGGGAATGAAAAAAGAAATTGCTGATTTTGTGTCGAAATGTCTTCATTGCCAACAAGTTAAAGCTGAACATCAACGACCCGCAGGCTTACTGCAACCCTTACTAATACCGGAGTGGAAATGAGAACATATCACTATGGATTTCATTGTTGGTTTACCTCGCTCCAGTAAAGGTATGGATTCAATTTGGGTTATTGTTGATAGACTGACTAAATCTGCTCACTTCTTACCTATCAAAACAATTTATAATACGGACAAATTGGCTATACTCTATATCGATGAGATTGTTAGATTGCATGGAGTGCCTGTGTCCATTGTTTCTGATAGGGACTCAAAGTTTACATCGAGATTTTTGCAAAGCCTACAGACAGCATTGGGTACTGAACTGAGACTGAGTAGTGCGTACTATCCTTAGACAGATGGCCAGTCAGAAAGAATCATCCAGACTCTGGAAGATTTATTACGGATGTGTGTCCTCGATTTCCAAGGAAATTGGGAAGGCCATTTACCTCTAGCTGAATTTGCCTACAACAACAGTTTTCACTCGAGCATTGGTATGGCGCCTTTCGAGGCTTTATATGGCAGAAAATGTCGATCTCCGATTTGCTGGGCAGAAGTTGGGGATAGGCCTTTGCTTGGGCCCAAAATTGTACATGAAACTACTGAAAAGGTAAAACTGATTCAACAGAGACTGAAAACCGCACAAAGCCGACAAAAAAGTTATGTGGATGTCCGAAGGCGAGACAGAGAGTACGAAGTAGGTGATCATGTTTTTGTTAAAGTGACACCGCTGAAAGGCCAGACTCGTTTTGGAGTCAAGGGTAAACTAGCACCAAGATATGTCGGACCGTATGGAATCATTGAAAAAATTAATCCGGTGGCGTATCAAGTAGCGCTTCCTCCTGAAATGGAGCATATGCATCATGTCTTCCATATTTCAATGTTGAGGGATGATCTTCGGGATCCCTTTCATGTTATTGAGCCTACCCGTGTAGTGCTAAGTGATGACTACACTTATGAAGAACGACATATTCAGATTGTAAACAGACGGATCAAGAAGTTGAGGAACAAATAGATTCCGTTAGTGAAAATTGATTGGCAAAACCATGGTGGCGTATATGCCACTTGGGAAAGGGAAGACGATATGATCAAGAGATATCCTGAACTGTTTCCTCTAGATCTGGTATTCTTCCAAAATGAAGGTAATTCGAGTTTGGAGGACCAAATTCTTTGTAAGGAGGGGAGACTACGACAACCCTCACCACTGTTTACCGATGATACCACTGATTACTGCTAAACTGTGACTGAACATGATTAAGTAACTGATTTGACTGACATTCTGAACTGATTAATTGAGTGTATTAGTTTAAACACATTTCTATCTGTTTGACTGTTAATTGATTTGTTCATGTTTTAAGTGTCGAACTGTGAATTGAAGGCCTTATCGGCGGCCGAATCTGAAATTGATTAGTGTTTCATGTTAATTAGAATTTATGTGATTTTATGGTATGTTTAATTGAAATGTGATTTAGAATGATTAAATTAGATTAAATAATGGTAAATTACATTAGTTGGCTTATTTACCAAAATGCCATAGAAGTGGGCCACTTGGTTAAGTCTTGTTAGAGCTTATGTGTTCCATCATTTTGTTCATTCTTGAGACCAAAACCGACTAGAGAGAGAGAAAGAGAGTTATGAGAGAACTTGAGTTCATCAAAGAATTGCTTGGAGAATTAGAAGAATTGAAGAGTAGATTGCATATTGAGCTTCCATTCTTGAAATTGAGGACCTAAGGTAGGAGAATCATCTTCTTGAACTTGTATTTAAGTTGTATCTTGCATGTTTCATGGAAGTTTGGTGATTAGAGTCTAGAATTGGTTCAAAATGTTGAATTGAAGCTTAAATTATGCATGCATGTACATGTTCTAGCATTTTGAGGTTGTTTTCATGGAAATCCTCACATGCATGTCTATATTCTAGCTTTGGTTCATGAATTTAGCATGTTTTTGGAAGGATTGACTCATTTGTTCTTGTATTAGAAGCTTTGAAGTTGATTAAATTCATGCATGTTGCATGTACATCATGTTCTTGAAGTTTTGTTTGGAAATGGGTTCAATTGAACTACCTTTGGGCTTTGATTTTGCAAATTGATCTTTGAAACATGTCATATTATGAGTTTTAAAGTGTTTTCCAGAAAATTAGCCCAAAAGGATTGATTTTGATGCTTTAAATGTTGAGTTTTATGCTTGGAGACAAATCTGGAAATTCCAGATTTTGGATCCACGCTCGAGCAGGGAACTTTACGCTCGAGCGTACACTTTGAGTTCATGCAGTCCGCTCGAGCGTGAAATGCGTGTATCCAGTACTTTGCATGTGTTTACAGTTCGCTCGAGCGAGGCAATGCACGCTCGAGCGAGGACTTGTGTCTCACGCTCGAGCGGAGGTCAAGCGCCCATCGAGCGTGAATTGCATGCATCCAGTACTTTTGTCTGAGTTTGCAGTCCGCTCGAGCGGGGAAAGTCACGCTCGAGCGGAGATCTTTTTTCTACATGTCCGCTCGAGCGTAGAAAGCCAAGCTCGAGCGGGACCCCTGTTTCAGCAAAAATGTGAAAAGTGTTTTAAAGTGCATCTTTGCATCCTCATTCCATCCTAGGCATTCCTAGGCCTAGTTTAAGGTATCTTAATAAGGATAATGCTATAGAACCACACCGAGTCAAGATAGGGACTAAGTTATTGTTTTCCAAACGTGCAACTTAATGTGTGTTCATCCTGTAACTGTGTAGAGTTGGCATCCGAGGACACTCACTAGCCTATCTGTAGCCCAGAACACTGTGAGTAACAATGTTGTAAAGATATATTCAATCATAAATATTTTCTGAATGACTAACTGTACTGCTTTCTGAAATGTTATTTCTTACTGAACGAATGTTTGTCCTATTTGCGAACTGTAGTCGTGGCATCCATAGCAATTTACTGTTACTGTACTGTTACTGCTACTGTTACAGAGATCTCTGTCGGTTCCCACATTGGAACCACTACTGTTTACTGATATGATGGCCATCAACTTACTGTTCGGTTTATTAAGACCTACTGTACTGTTTTGCTATGGGATGTACCACATATGACTGCTATGACTGAATGACTGATATACTGTTATAACTGACTGTTTTAAATACTGAAAGGACATTCATTCTTAACCTCTTTATGCATATGTTATTCACTGGGCTTTAGCTCACTGTTTATATATATATATATATATAGGTGTCCAGGCACTGGATCGAAGCTAGGAGCGTTGGGTTTAACTCCCTTTTTGTCAAGCCAACCACTGTGCCTCACTGAGAGGTTCCAAGTCCTTCAAGCTAGGGCTTTTTGGGGTGTTTTAGATTCATCCTTTCTGTCTCTATTTTTGTATAGACTGACTGTACCTGTACTGTACTGTTCTAATAGGGATTAGGTCCATGTCCTGGATGATTGTATATGTATGTATATACTATTTTGGTTCTGAATGTGAATATGTATCAAAAGTCTTTTTTTTTTGCATACAGACTGTCACAACTCATTGGACATCTTTTATTACTGTTTTGGCTTCCGCCAGCCCCTGTACTCTGTATTACTGTTATTACTATTAAGCAGACCTTCGGTAATCACAAATTACTGGCCGGTTACGGTGCTAAACCCATAGGGGCGGGTTTGGGTCGTGACATTAATGATAACAGAAATTGATATCTTTGTTTTTGGTCTTCTAATTCTTGTATATGCTCAGTACTAGATTTGATTTTAATTCTAAGTTTTTCTTCTAAAACTATAAGATTTTGATTTTAAAACTCTTATATTGAAAATATTTCCTTGATATTTCTACTTAGGTTGCTCTCCTTGTTATTCTAAAATTCTTTCTTTTATTTGGCAAACTAATTTTTAGTGATGTTTGCTTTCATTACATGTACTCCCACCTCGAAGCTAAGCCTCGTTTAATATAGTATGTTTTTATTTTCTATTTCTTACATTTCCCTTTATGCCTACAATTTACCTTCAATGCCTAACCACAGCTCACATTGGCTCTTCAGCTAAGGTCACTCAGTAATGAAATAGAAAATAGTATATACTATGAAAGTTCAAAACATGTAATATTAATGAGTAAGCAAGCATTCCATAAACTTAGTTTTCCAAAAAGAAAATAAATTTTAGAACAGAAGAGTTACCCTTTTGAAATATCTAAGGAAAAAAAAAATAGATTACTCACACTTCATATTAATATATATTATACTTACAAAAATTATATTACAGACTTTGAGATACTAAAAAAGCTTGAAAGACTTGAACACTTAGAATTTTTAAGAGAAGGGCTTGAGTAAAGAAGTTGGAGAATTTTTGCAACGAAAGAGTGGGGAGAATTTACATTGCTTCATCCATTGGCATAAATGCCAATTTATACAATACAATTGATGGATACAAACAAAAATCAAAGACTTAACACTTATGTCTAACCTTTGCACAAAGTCTAAAGGCCTAGTCAAACCTAGTCATAGGCTTTACAAAATTTCTATATAATATAAATACAAAGACTTTGTGGCTACAATTATATACAAATTTTCTGACAAACTTTTTAATAAAAATTACTCTAGACATAGACAAAAATCAATAAAGGGTTAGGATAATGATACCGGGTACTACTTTGGGCCCCATCTTACATCATTCAATCTTTCCATTTTGATTACTATAATATGATACGATACATGTGTAAGGGTTCTCACAGTTTTTCTTTAATGGAGCAGGGTAGGGGTCATCTGCTCTATTAAAGTAGTTAGTGAATGAGAAGCCTTACTACTGACAAACGCAAATAATTACATATACAAATAATTACAATAGCTGTTGTCATTTTTTGGTGTGAATTTTGTTGCTTGTTGAAGAGAGGCCTTATCTTCTACAGACTTTGTTCTTTTCTTTTGATCATCTTGAAGCCAATTATTGATGTGGACATATAGATGCTTGGGTGATGGAGAGAGTCTTTAAGGCTAATCTATGAACGACTTCCGTAGATACAAAAACTTAAAGAGTTAAAGGTCTAAAAGTCCAAAATATTAAATGAAATATGGACTTTGTGAATACTACAATTATAAGGCAAAAAGCTTTCAAGATTTCTAAAAGAGTCTAATTATGTAGAGTGCACGGTGTTTTTTTTTTCACCTATACATTCTATCTTCAAGATCTGCTGCTGAGAGTTGATTGTAAAAATCGTCCCCATTATTTGATTCATTCTCCCACTGGTTATCTTCTTCTTCTAGTATTGGTGACTCATGAGAGACGTTATGCTGATAGTTGAGATACCGACTTTCATCGACAAATGTTTCTCTGCTGAAGGGAAAACCTTGAATGGCTAAGTTACAATATATCTTATGATTTCTATCTTCGCAGACGAGATGACTATAGTTTCCATTATATGCTAATAGAGGATTATTAGCAATTTTCCTTCATTTATTAAGTTGATCTCTGAGTGAAAATTTTCTACATGGCCAGGGTCTTCGATTGAGAAGTCCTGGGTATCCTTGAAATGTTGAAGTTCCTCTGAGGTACATTTTATGCTTGGCGGGAATACATCTTTTTCTTTTCTATTCTGGTAACTTGCTGTCAATTAATATTTCTACAAATGGATGATGCTCTTCCATTACACAAAGTACTAAATGAGCAAGTTTATTCCCAAAATTATCTGTCTATTCTGGATCTAAAAAAATTATTCTAGAAACAAAGCCATAATCTAACAATTGTGCGGCTGTTAGATGACGAGCTCTGCCTCTAATCTCTATCTCCAGTGGCTCAAAAGTTACTAGATTTATCTAGCAAAGACAGATGTTGAAATCGAGATTACACTGATATCTTCCAAAATATTTTGGCCTTTCTCTACATCTTTTTTCTTGTAAACACGATTGTTCTTCATCATCGTAGAGATAAGTCTATATTGGGGCATTGAACTCCTATTATGGAAAGGTCTTGAAGAAACTATTGTATAGTGATTAGCTTACTATTTCTGCTACCTTCGGATAAGGAGTATATATAAGGTTTAAGGTCTTCTATTTCTTGGCTTTTTTGGCAAAAAGATTAAATGATAGAATGCTTGAAAAAATACATTCTAGCACTCATTGTTCAAATTCCTCATTGATAAGTTGTTTAATTTCTAGGTTTGGCAAGGGAGTAGGCGCTTTTTCTGATGTTAGTTTTTTAAGTTGGCTAGTTAGGGTTCAAAGGTTGCTCTCAATTGTTTTTCCTTATCTCAGAGCTCGTCTAGCTCTTCACCAACCTTTTTGCCTTTATCCATAATTTTCTTGAAATTTCTGGTAAGACCTTCACAATGTCTACACATTTGAAGAGGATTTTGAGAATCTGGTTGAGGGCTAGCACTACTACTTCATGTTATCTGGCTAACTAGAACTTCACTAGTAGCAAGAATAGTTGACTGCATCTTACTCAATGTGTCCAGATAATCTTTAGCTATTTGGCTTATAAAATAACTTGTTCCTATTTGTCTGCAGGCATATGTACTGGCTTACTCAAAATCATAAAATCCTTTGAACTAAGGTAAGGGAAAATTTTTAACTAAAGGTTTAACTTCTATCCAGTCATGGTAAATATCAGGCTTGGTTCCTTTAGTTACTACATGGAAAGAAAAGCTTTTAGACAAAGGTTTATTCTGGATTTTTGAAAAATATATACTTAGAGAATTTAAAGCTGACAAACGTTTAGCTGGGTGGTTAAGGTTATTCCAAAGGTTATCTAAAAGACACTGTTGAACTGGGTCTAGCTCGATTTTTCTGTTAATGGTTTGAACTTGGTTTTGCCTTCATAAGTGGAAAGAGCAAATCCCCCAAAATTCATTTTTTGTTGTTTTCCATTCTCTGCACAAAAATTGAATTGTTTACGTCACGACCCAAACTCATCCCTATAGGTTTAGCATCGTAACCGGCCAGTAATCCTTGGACTACCAAGGCCTCTGAACAGATTAACAAGATTAAGGGGCTAACGGAAGCAAATACATAAATATAGTTGTCTAATGAGCTGTGCTGACTTATATGAAACAGAGTATTTAAAAACTTTATATACATATGCAATAGTCATTCATACATTATACCCACACACATTATACTAACTTAAGTCCAGCCAACAGAATTAAATCAAGTCATACATATACACAGAACCAACAGAACTTGAACACAGGACACTTCGGGAACCTCCACGTGAGGCACAATGGCTGGCTGACAACAGAACACTGATCCAGACAAAAGCCTTCAGGCTTGGGTTCCAGAATGCTCACCTATACATATATATACACACAATGAGCTAAAACCCAATGAATAACACTAAGGTAAAGGGGTTAGTGAACGAAATCCGAATATATCATAAGCAGAAAACAGACCAGAGCATAATCATTTTCATATCAGAACATAATAATGGTACATCCCATAGAACACATCACAGAACGTCTTCCGACTAGAGTAATCGGTTCCGGATACCGATTAAACATATATCACCACAATGAAGTGGCTAACGAGATCTCGTAAACTTGTATGTCATGGACCCGCATTTTCATGTCGTCCCCCATGACTTGGGACTATCTATGGATGCCATAATAGATTTCAAACTTGGGATGTTCGTTCACGTAAACAGATATCATTTCAGAAATCATAGCTTATCACATTTCATTTGGAACATAATTCATATCAACATATCTTTACAGAAATGTTACTCACAGTGGTTCCCGTAAATGGTCAATCAATCCTCGAGTCTTGCCCTACAATCACAACATACATAACACAAGCATGTCTTATCATTACACATTCATGTGGCCAACACGGCTTAGCTTTCAATACGTTGGTTCTTATTCTTTCTTATCACATTGCCTAAAACACACACACTTGCAGTCTCGGAACTTAGTACATTCTTTTCTTAGTGTGTTTTTAATCCATAACCTCATTACTATGGCCTAATTAATGCTTAGGAGTGTCTAAGATGCAATGAGGATGCCAAAACATGCTTTGGAACACTTAGGCAAATTTTTTGAAAATAAGGTCCATGCTCGAGCGTAGCTTTCCTCGCTCGAGTGGACATGCAAAATGTGAATGGTCACTCGAGCGCACATTCCTTCGCTCGAGCGATCTGTAAAAGACTTGAAACTTCTGGGAGCTTGCAATTCACGCTCGAGCAAACTTTTGGTCGCTCAAGCGGAGTGCACACACTCAGATTGGTCGCTCGAGCGTGAACTCCCACGCTCGAGCGTAGATGCAAATTCTGGAATTTCCAGATTGCACCTTCAAGCTTAAAACTCGAATTCCAACCTTCAAAACACATCTCTTGGGCCCCAAAACTTGAGATAACATAGTAAACTTGTAAAACATGAAGAATATAGGATCATTTCATATAATCATGGCCCAAGGGTTTGCCAGAAGTTCCCAATTTCAACTTAAACTTCAAGAATATTTATGAACACAACATGTATGAATTTTTCTTGTATCAAACTTCTCAAAACATGATCAAACACCACAAAACAACTTGAAACTTGATGATTTCCCCAAATGAAGATGAATTTCAAACATGCAAGAAAGGATTCATGGAAATCATGCTCAATTTGTAAGAAAATGCACATGCATGCATGAATTAACTCTAAATTCATCATCTATGGCCCAGCTCTTGTGCATAATCACAAATTCTTCTTGAAATGATCTACTTGATGGTTAAAACTCATAATTAAGTCTTAAATCCTTACCTAGAGTCTTCAATTAGCTAGGTACTTGCACAATCTTTGATCAATTCAAGCTATAGCCTTCAATCTCTCCTTAATCTCTTCCTTTCTCTCTCTAGAATTGTGCTCCCTCTCTCTCTAAAATGTTTCACCAGATTTTGGCACTAAGAGGTAAAAGAATTGAGCTAAAAAATGAGCTTAAGGGTTATATATATAGTTATGGTGCTAAAATACATTAATTAGAACATAAGGCTTGCCAAACGCAACTTAACGAATCAGACTGAATCAATTTTTAATAAAATTTTCCATATGGTTCTAAAAATTCCAAATAACATATTGGTGGAGTCAATTTCGGTTTCGGATGCCGATAAGGCTTTCAATTTACATATTAAAGTGGAATTCCAAACAGATATTTCTATAAGTAACAGATAGAAAGCCAAAATCACATAATTTATTTTAATCCACTCATTAACATCATTAACTACGGATTAGTGGCTAATTACGGATAGGGGTTGTTACAGTTTATTTTCTTTTTTCTAAATAAATTTTCGTACTTAATCAGTCTGTTAACTTATTATCACTCCTTTTAATATGTTCAAATGCTACTTTATATCCTTGTCCTACTAGACAATCTAAAAATTTTGCCCATCTTCTACTACTAAGTTTACGCTCATTAAGTTTATTGTGAAATTTAACTATAGCTTCGTAGTTTGTTCTAATTGTAAAAGGCTTGTGTAAAAATAATCTAAATTTGTTTATTGCATATACTACCGCTAATATTTCAAAATCTAAGCTGGTCATGGTTGTATCTTTTTCTTTAAATTTTTCAGAACTATATCTACAAATGTGCTCTTTATTTTTACTACCATATTTGTTAGGTTTAGCTAATAGTACTGTTCCCCATCTTAATCTGCTTGCATCTGTTTCTACGACGATATATTCTGATTCTAATAGAAGTTGTACGCCGAGTAAATTTCTACAAATGTCTTTAATTTTTCTTACTAAAAGTATATCTTGTTGGTTAAAATATTTTTGTCTTGTAGGTGTAGTCTTGCTATATAGAGGTCTTATTATTTTTCTAAGGTTAGGAATGTATATCCGTGCATAATTTAGAATTCCTAAAAATGATTGAAGTTGTTTTGTATCTTTTAATTTATCTGGGTAATCTAAAATTTTCTTTACTATGTGAGGTTGTAGTCTGATTTTTCTATCTCCTAACTCCATTTCTAAAAATTTTATGTGAGGTTTATTCAATACCATTTTTCTTTTACTAATTATTATTCCATTGTTTATAAATTTTTCTAATACTATATATAAATGATCTATGTGACTATTTTTATATGGATTAAATACTAATATATCATCTATATACACCAATACAAACCTATATTTGTTGAATATACTATCCATTTTACGCTGAAATATGAAAGGTGCATTTTTAAGTCCAAAAGGTATGATTAGCCATTCATAATGTCCTTGTGGACAACAAAAGGCTATCCAAGGTATGCTTTCCTTTTTCATTTTTATTTGCCAAAAACCTGACTTGCAATCAAATTTGCTAAATATTGTTGCTATCTGTATTCTATTTATAAGCTGATCTTTATCTGGTATATTGTATTTATCATCTTCTGTGTTATCATTTAATCTTGTATAATTTATAACCATTCTAACTTTCCCTCTTTTTTATCTCCGCATGATTTCTTACCATAAATGCGACACTTCTATGTGGACTATTACTAGGTCAAATTACTCATAAATCTAATAACTCCTTAATCTATATTCTAAATTCTTCTATATCTACTAGCGTATGATTTATTTGTGTTTATGTGATCCTATAGTCTTTATTTTTTCTATCTATACTACCTAAAACTTTATTTCTTTTCTAGTATTTCATGGGCTGTTCTCTTAAAATTTTTGTTGTTTAAGCTAATCTTATTATTTTATCTAAATCATTTTTTGTTCTTCTGTATATTGGTTTTTGCTTTAGCTTTTTTATTTTTGCGAGAATTAGTTCTAAGTTAACAATTTGTTGAAATTCTTCTAGCTGCAAGAGTCACATGGATGTTCAAATTTATATGGAAACTTAGATATTGTATTTTGGAGGTTTAGTATTTAAATTCAAATTTAATTTTTGGATAGAGATAAGGAGCTAAAAATATCATAAAAAAATTAAATTTAAAATTTAACATCACCTTTTTTCAAAATACAAAAATTGACTCAAATTAACAACTTTGATAATCAAAATGACAAAATTAATACTTAAGTAACTAAAATAATAAAAAAATGCATATTTTGGAGACTAAAATTGTTTTTTATCAAGAAAAATATTTCTACTATGAAATAAAAAACTAGCGAGAACGGAATATTTTATTAATTTGTATTTATTTATTTTTGTTCAATTTATTTCATATGATTTTAATTTATCTGATCTTTCTTTCTCTCCTATTTACTAAATCAGATTTTTTTTTCTTTTATCCTCCGTTTATTTGAACATAAAATATTCTTTAAAAAACATTTTTCATATTTTTTTTGATGTTTGATATAATAAAAAATATTTTTGTAATCAATGAAAAATAAATTTATTTGAGAAAAAAATATTTTTTAATATTAAAAGGAGAAAAATATTTTCTAAACTAAAATTTTATCAATGTTATCACGTTGTTACTACCACATCACTATCACCACGACCACCACCACTATCACTGTCGCTACCACCACGCCAACACCTCCACCTTTATCTCTCTCTCTCATCCCACCATTACCAAACATAAAAAAAATATATTTTTTGAAATATTTTTTTCTTTAAAAATGTTTTCAATTATAAAATATTTTCCACGTTACTTTTCTAAACAATATTGCAATAAAGTAATTTGTTACCATATTTTCTTTTTTTTATATATATGAAAAATGCTTAAAACACCTAGTTTATTACTCCTAAAAATTGCCCCTAATGATATGTTTGACAAGTGCCAAATTTTGATTTGTCAAATATTTCATCATGTGGGATCTAACCTCAATGCCACATTGTTAGGGGTGGTTTAGAGGTGGTAAATTAAGGGATGTAGCATTGAGGGTGTTTGGTGGGGATTACGGAAGTGGATTATAGCTTATTTTAATATAGGAGTTTGTGTCAGACTGTTTGGTGCAGCTTCTGCTTATATTTTGTAGGAGTGGGCAAGGGTTGGCTGTGGCCACAGACCCTCCAATCCACCATCCGTCCGCCAGATTGGCAAATTAAAGAAAATCAATCCGCATCCGTCCACCAATCCGACAAATGTAGATTGACCGGATTGGCGGATGGAAGCGAATCGGTTTGGCGGTTTAAAATTTTATAAATTTTCAACATAATTCAACTTGTGCACTTCCTCAAAAAAAAAAAAAAAATTACAGTCAATGACTTAAAAAAGTATTGGTGCCGTTTGGTAATACTTACGTTTTCAATTTTCTGTTTATATTTACAAAAATTTTAAAAACTCAAATAAAAACTTGTTTGGTAAAATTTTTGATTTATAAATCAGTGGTCTCAGTTTATAAATTTGGCTAAAAAATGAAAACACAAAAAATGTGTTTCCATTTTGAGTTTTCAGTTTTTTTTTTTTACCACCCAACACTAGCCACCACCCGCCACCATTTTTTACCATCGTCTTCACCCACCAGCCACCCACCTGCCACCCAGTCGCCACCACCACCACCATCACCACCACCACCACCCACCCACCTGCCATCTACCCGCCACCACCCACCACCCGCCACTACCATCCACCGTTCGCCGCCACCACCCGCCACCTACTTGCCACCACCACTTACCACCCACCTGCCACCACCATCCACTACCACCCACCTGTCACCCACCCACCACCACCACCCACCACCCACCACCACCACCACCACCATCACCTACCACCCACCCGCCACCCACCTGCCACCACCACCCACCACTACCACCACCCACTCGCTACCACCAACCACTCGCCACCGTCACCCACCCACCTAGCACCACCACCCGCCACCACCACCCAGCACCCGCTACCACCACCACCACCACCACCCATTCGCCACCACCCGCCACCGTCACCCACTCACCACCTACCACCCACCCGCCACCACCCACCACCACCCGCCATCCACCTGCCACCACCACCCACCAATCGCCACCACCACCCACTCGCTACCACCCACCACCCGTGGCATCACCCACCCACCCATCACCACCATCCGCCATCCGCCATCCACCTGCCACCACCACCTACTCATTACCACCCACCACCCATCACCGTCACTCACCCACCCATCACTACCACCCGCCACCACCACTCGCCATTCGCCACCCACCTGCCACCACCACCGACCACCCGCCACCACCACCACCACCACCCACTCGCTACCACCTGCCACCGTCACCCGCCCACCCACCACCACCACCCCCACCCATCCGCCACCAGCTACCTACCACCCACCGTCACTACTTTCCACCACCGTCTTCCGCCGCCACTTGCCACCACTTTCCATTTCTTACTCTTTTTTATATTTTTAAATTTTTTTAAACATTTTGTCAATTACCAAACACGTTTGTAGTTTATGTTTTTCTAAAAATAAACAAAAAATAAACAAAAACCAGTTTATAATTTTTTTGTAAATATAAACTGAAAACGTAAACGTTACCAAACACTCATCTAAAGAAAAAAAAAGTTTGAAACTTTAAAATATTACAATCATTGCATGCCTCATCCAAATATTACAATCACAGCTTGCCTCATCCACATAAAGTATTACAATATGCGGTTCTTAAAATATAAAAATAATTCAAACCACCCAAACCATGAACAGAGCAGTAGTAGAGATTGTATGCCTTTGTATTGTTACATCTAAATCTATTTTTGAAAACAAAACCCAACCAGCATTTATCATCTTTTCTATTTATTATTGTTAGAGTCAGATTTAAAAACCAAAAAATATAGATAAATAATAAATTTATTTTTTTCAATTCAAAAAATATATTCAAGTTGAAAACTCTTTTTCAATAGAATATTTAAATTATTTTTTAATTAAAAACACAAACAAAATATCTAAACAAATTGAAAACATAAAGTCTTACAAATTACTAGGGGTGCTCGCAGTTTGGCGGTTCGGTTGCGGCCAAATGAATCACAAATCCACCATCCATCCAAAACTAAGTGGATTGAAAAAAAATCAATCTGCAACCGTTTGCTCGTCATTACGCATCCGTCTAAAATGCGGCGGATCAGTTCAGTTCGGTCGGTTTTGGCTGATCAGTTGTGACAACCCTTACCTCTGATTACTGCTAAACTGTGACTAAATATGATAAGTAACTGATTAGGAGGAAATCCTAAACTGATTGCATCAGCATGTTGTTTGGTTGCATTTCTATTTGTTTATCAATTGATTGATCTGTTCATGTTTTAAGTTCGAACTGTAAATTAAAGGCCTTATCGGTGGCCGAATTAGAAATTGATTAGTGTTATGTATTAATTAGAATTTATGTGATTTTATGGTAGGTTTAATTGAAATGTGATTTGGAATGATTAAATTAGATTAAATAATGTTAAATTACATTAGTTTGGCTTTATTACCAAATTGCCATTGAGTGGCCATTTCCTACACATTTTGTTTGGACTTACTGGTTGTACTTTACATCATTTTCTCATCTCATTTGTGACCAAAACCGTGAGCAAGAAAGAGAGAGATAGGAGAAAAGTTGAGTTCAGCTAGAATTGGCTTGGAAAATTAGAAGACTTGAAGAGATATTGCATATTTGAGCTTGTGTACCTTGAATTCAAGACCTAAGATAGAGATTTCATCCTCTCATTTGTACATTTGAGTTGTTCTTGCATGGTTCATGGGATTATTGGAGGTTAGAGTCAAATTATGGTTTAAAGTGTTGAATTGAGACTTAATCCCTGCATGCATGTACATATTCTTGAATTTTGAGGTTGTTCTTCATGAATTTCCACATGCATGTCCATTTTCTAGTTGTAGTCCATGAATTCATCATGTTCTTGAGCTAAAACTTGCATTTGGTCATGTGTTAGTAGCTTTGAATTCAATTGAACACATGCATGTTAAATGTACATCTTGTTCTTGAAGTTTATTTGAAATTGGTGTTCAATTGACTTACCTTTGGGCTTGATTTTACAAAATTGATCTTTGAAACATGTTGTGTTATGGGTTTTTAAGTGTTTTCCAGAAAATTAGTCCAAAAGGATCAAGTTTGAGGCTTAAATGCTTGAGTTTTGTGCTTGGGGATGAATCTGGAAATTCCAGATTTTGGACCCACACTCGAGCGTAGGACTTTACGCTCGAGCATACCCTCTGAGTTGTGCACTTCCGCTCGAGCATGGAAAGTTGCGCTTGAGCGTGAAATACATGTACCCAGAAGTTTTTGTGTTTCTGTGACGCCCCAATTTTTTTTTATTGAAACATCATAAGATTTAAATAATAATAACTTGCTAGATAAAATTTTAACTACTAATTAGGAAATTTTAAATTCTTACATAGTCAAAGTCCAACAACAAAATAAAACTACAAGTTCACACACAACGTTACAACATAGTTAAACACTAATACAAGAAATAACAGGATTTTATTTTGATAAAATCTTGACTCTAAGTTAGCCAAGGTTCGATATTAGCAGCAGCTCCAATTTCAGCCTTAGTCCCTTCTTCGACATAATCTGGCATGAAACGCTAGGGCAACAAAATATATGCCATGAGTTTTGTAACACAGTAAGAAAACATAACCAACCTACCATTCTTTTTTAGAGAAAATAATGAGATTATAAGCACGAGATAATAATATAATCGTAAACATAAATTACAACCATTAAAATACCTTAAATAATTTTAATAACTTAGGTGACCTTTGAAATCTCGCCAAAGAGGTTTAACTTACCAACCACTAAGTCATGGCCACGATTAATTTGGAAACCCCCCCTTGGTCAAATATTCAAGAACTACTAAAGATGCCCACGCCCGGAGCTATATACCCAAGCTGTGACATCCGAGGTCTACCCTAAGGGAACGGTCTGCCCCAAGGGAACTGTCTGCCAGGGGTACGTAACTTCCCTGCGTGCCACCCGCACATCCACCCTTATTCCAAAACTAAATACCGATAAGGGTTCAAATAATCCCCGTGCCAACTTAGGGTTTCGCGACACAATTTACTTAAAAGTTATTAAAAATCAGGGCTCACCCTGAATACCCGGTATTAAAATTCATAAATAAATTATTTACACAATTCTAAAATTCGTGCAATTGAACAGAATACTCAATAGGGATGTTTAGGTCACTTTTCAGAAAGAATTTCAGAAAAAGAAGGTGTAAATAATCCTGTAAAATTCCCAGCAATTTTTTTTTGACACAGATTCGTCACATTTCCTTACATTAATTCTATGCTTAAATTTATAGATCAAATCTGTAATCTAAAAATTTATCATGAACCTAGAATTCTCAAATTTCATCTTTTAGTTAGAAATTACCAGATTTGGCTTAGTATAGAATTTTAAATAAATTTTCAAATACATAGTAAAATCTGCCTCACAGTTTCAGATTTAGTTAAAAATTTGTATAAATTCGTAGAAGGCTCAAAAATTGTTGCCAAAATTCCTGGATGAACTAGACATCATTATCAACAACTTTGTCGAAGAAATCATCTCGAAATTTTGAGTATAAAATTGTCTAAAAATTCGGACAAACATGCTAGCAGATTCAAAACAGATTATTCTCAACACAGTTTCAGATTTAGTAAAAATATTTGTATAAATTCGTATAAAGCTCAAAAATTGTTGCCAAAATTTCTGGATGAACTAGACATCATTATCAACAACTTTGTCAAAGAAATCATCTTGAAATTTTGAGTATAAAATTATCTAAAAATTCGGAAAAACATGCTGGCAGATTCAAAACAGATTATTCTCAACACAGTTTCAGATTTAGTAAAAATATTTGTATAAATTCGTAAAAAGCTCAAAAATTATTGACAAAAGTTCTGGATGAACTAAACATCATTATCAACAACTTTTTAGCAGAAATCATCTCGAAATTTTGAGTATAAAATTGTCTAAAAATTCGGGTAAACATGCTGGCAGATTCAAAACGGATTATTCTCAACACAGTTTCAGATTTAGTAAAAATATTTGTATAAATTCGTAGAAAACTCAAAAATTGTTACCAAAATTTATGGATGAACTAGACATCCTTATCAACAACTTTGTAGCAGAAATCATCTCGAAATTGTGAGTATAAAATTGTCTAAAAATTCGGATAAACATGCTGGCAGATTCAAAACAGATTATTCTTAACACAGTTTAGATTTAGTAAAAATATTTTTATAAATTCGTAGAAAGCTCAAAAATTGTTGCCAAAATTCCTGGATGAACTAGACATCATTATCAACAACTTGGTAGCAGAAATCATCTCGAAATTTTGAGTATAAAATTGTCTAAAAATTCGTGTAAACATGCTGGCAGATTCAAAACAGATTATTCTCAACATAGTTTAGACAATATATCATATATAATCTGAAAATTTCAAATATAAAAAAAAAAGAGAGAGGATTGAGAGGGTTTTCTTACTTAATAGTAGGATTCAAGTGGGTGATGAAGTGGTAGAAAAATTTTGCTTCCTTAACCTTCTCCTCTTCTTTTCCTTCTACTGAATCTCTCATCACCCGTATATGCTCCTTCTTTTGTTTGTATGTGTCCATGAACTAAGTCTACCTATGATATATATAGGCAGATCTCTCTCTCTCTCTCTCTCTCTCTCTCTCTCTCTCTCTCTTCATGATGTTATTCCCTGCCATAAACTTCACTCTCCCCAAAAGCCATCATTTGGCGGAATTCACCAAGCCAACATGCAAGTTAGCATGTGGCATACCCTTGCCACCGAATCTGATTCTCCTATATATATTTTTTTTAATAATAATTTATAACAATAATTATTGAACATCAATACCTTATTGTTTTTAATAAGGTCTTTGTTAGTGATAGAATTTGGTTAATTTAAAACTAAATTTTTTTTTTGACTATTCTATATTTTAGGTAGGTTCCGAATAACATTAATTAATTTATTTTTTTATTTTTTTATTTTCTTTTAAGAATAATTTAAATATGGATTTTCACAGTCTACCCTCCTAAAAAAAATTTCGTCCTCGAAATTAATTCGTACCTTTAGACTCGAAAAGTTGAGGGTAATTGACACGTATCATATCTTCTCGCTCCCACGTTGACTCTTCCGTCCCACGATGTCTCCAGAGAACTCGAACAAACAGTATATTTTTACCTCGTAATTTCTTCTCGCGAAGATCTAAAATCTTGACAGGCTTTTCTTCAAATGTCATGTCTTCATCAAGATTAATTTCCTCCCAATTGATGATGTGAGAAGAGTGTGGTTCTTATTTTCGTAGCATAGAGACGTGGAATACATTATGTACTCTAGCCAGTTGAGGTGGTAGAGCCAAGCGGCATGCCACTTCTCCTATTTTGTACAAGATTTCGAAAGGCCCAATGAAGCGAGGTGACAACTTTCCCTTCTTTTCGAAACGAACAACTCCTCGGCGAGGCTGTATTTTCAAAAACACATGATCTCCAACTTTAAATGCTAAAGGTCTTCTCCTTTGATCTACATAGCTTTTCTGCCTACTCTGAGCGGTCTCAAGCCTTTGCCTAATTAGTTTCACCTTCTCGGTAGTTTCTTGAACTAACTCTGGCTCTAAAAGAGGTGCTTCTCCAACTTCTGTCCAACATATTGGTGACCGGCAAGGCCGTACGTACAAAGCTTCATACGGTGCCATACCAATACTTGCTTGAAAACTATTATTGTAAGAGAATTCGACTAATGGTAAGTGTTTCTTCTAACAACCTTTAAAGTCCATCACACAAGCTCGAAGCATGTCTTCTAAAGTTTGAATTGTTCTTTCTGATTGACCGTTAATTTGAGGGTGAAAAGCTGTACTAAAGCACAACTCTGTATCCAAGGCTTTCTGCAAACTTTGCCAGAATTGTGACGTAAAACGAGAATCACGATTTGACACTATTGAGACTGGTACTTCGTGCAATCTAATGATTTCTCGAATAAATAATTGACTTAAAGATTCGAGTGTGTCTGCTGGTCCTATTGGTAGGAAATGTGCCACCTTAGTTAATCGATCAACCATCACCCAAATGGCATCATGGCCTTGCGGCGACCGGCGTAATCCCGTTACAAAATCCATTGTTATGTGTTCCCATTTCCACTTAGGTATTGGTAAAGGTTGGAGTTTCCCTGCCAGCTTTTGATGTTCTGCCTTCACTTGCTGACACGTCAAGCACTTAGATACGAATTGAACAACGTCCTTCTTCATTCCACTCCACCAATACTGTCGTTTAAGATCCTGGTGCATCTTGTTTCCTCCTGGATGAACCGTAAAAACTAAATGGTGAAATTCTTTAAGTACTTCGTCTCTTAATTGTTCGATGTTTGGCACGAAAATTCTACCTAAATACCTTAAACTACCATCTTGATGGAGCGTCCAATTCGGTGAAGATTCCCCAGACACTAATCGGGCCTTGATGAAGTCGGTCTCCTGATCAAATCTTTGGACTTCCAACACTTTGGTAAGAAGTTGGGGTGTTGTAACTATTGTAAACAACCTACCCTTCCCATTCTGAGTCTCTGGTTGTAACTTAAACCCATTCACGGTGCTTACCATTTCCCATTTTCTAATTGATATGTTAGCTACAATCTCTCTTGTCTTTCGACTTAGTGCATCTGCTACAACATTAGCCTTCCTGGGATGATAAGACAAGGTGAATTGGTAATCTTCAAGGTACTCCATCCAGCGTCTTTGCCTCATGTTCAAATCTCTTTGTGTGAACAAGTACTTCAAGCTTTTGTGATCGGTAAATACCTCAAATTTTTCGCCATAAAGGTAATGTCGCCAAGTCTTAAGTGCATAGACCACAGCCGCCAACTCCAGATCGTGAGTAGGATAATTTTTCTCATGATTCTTCAATTGTCTTGATCCGTAAGCTACTACCTTCCCGTTTTGCATTAACACACCACCTAACCCTTCTTTAGAGGCATCACAATAAACAGTGTACCCAATGTCACGTTCGGGTATGATTAATATAGGAGCGCTTGTCAGTCTCTTCTTGAGTTCTTGAAATGACTTCTCATACGCTTCGTCCCGTTCAAACTTTACTCCTTTTTGCGTTTGGCATGTCATCGGCTTGGCTAATTTGGAGAAATCCTGAATGAATCTCCTATAATAACCTGCTAATCCCAAGAAACTACGAATCTCAAACGTATTCTTAGGTTGTTTCCACCCCATTACTGCTTCTACTTTAGTAGGATCCACTGATATTCCTGATTCAGACATAACATGACCTAAGAATTTTACTTCCTTCAACCAAAATTCACATTTGCTAGCTTTAGCATACAATTGGTTCTCTCTTAGAATTTGCGAAACGGTTCTCAGATGTTGCTCGTGGTCTTCCTCCGATCGTGAGTATATCAAAATATCGTCAATGAATACTACCACAAATTGGTCCAAATAGGGTGTAAAGATTTTGTTCATTAAACTCATGAATACCCCAGGCGCATTTGTCAAACCAAATGGCATTACCACAAACTCATAGTGGCCATAACGGGTTCGAAACGCAGTTTTGGGTATATCTCCTCCTTTGACACGAAGTTGGTAATATCCCGACATAAGGTCAATTTTGGAAAAACATTTTGAGCCTCTTAATTGATTGAACAAGTCATCAATTATGGGTAGGGGATATCGATTTTTAATGGTGACTCGATTTAGTTGTCGGTAATCGATGCACAATCTTAAGATTCCATCTTTCTTCTTCGCGAATAATGCTGGCGCTCCCCAAGGAGATGTACTTGGTCTGATGAACTTTTTATTCAACAGTTCTTGCAACTGGTCCTTCAATTCTCGAAGTTCAGCTAGCGCCATACAATGTGGTGCTATTGAAATCAGTGAAGTCCCAGGTTGAAGCTCAATCGTGAAATCTACGTCTCGTTTTGGGGTAATCCCAGTAATTCATCAGGGAAAACGTCAACGTATTCGCACACCACATGGGGTAATCCTGGATCCTTTCGATTTTCGTCTTCCAAAATTAGGCTTGCCAACCATCCGTTTGGTTGATCATGCCATCGCGACTTGCGACACGTTAGAGTTAGAGAATCTTGTCTATCTCTTTTAAATTGAACTTTCGTGCCGTTAAGGGGGGATACTGTCACTGTCTTACAGTAACAATCGATAATGGCTCGATAAACTGACAACCAGTCCATTCCTAGGATGACGTCAAAATCAGACATATCCATAACTCTTAGATCACAGATCAAATATGAACCGGAGATTTCTAGCTCGCAAGATTTACATACTAGATTTACTCGGGTTTGACCTCCTAAGGGCGAAGCGACACTCATAGCTATCCCTAGAGTCTCTGGCTCTAGACCCAAACTTGTCACACATGCAGTGGATATAAAAGAATGTGAAGCTCTAGAATCAAACAATACTTTAACCCAAGAATTCATAAGGATTAACATACCTTGAATTATTGATGAGTTATCAACATCTTCTCCTTCTTGGAGAGCATACATTCTCCCCACTGCCTGTTGGTTAGTCTCTCCTGGTTTCTTTCCATTTCCAGCTCCTTGTGGTTGTGTTCTTGGTCGGCCTGCATTCCTAGAGGCTTGTGGCTGCCCCTTGTTGGTCTGGGTATTTTGAGCAGGCTTAGAACCTTGCCCTGGTTGGCATTTGTTGTATTGTTATGCCTCTCGCTGATCCATAAAATACTCCCCACCTTCAGGACACTCACTTCGACGATGCCCCTGTTGACCACATCTGAAACATCTTCATTTCCACTCATTTACAAAGTTTCCTCCTTGTTGGTTTCCTCGATTCTGCCTTTGTTGCTGCTGCATCCCTCCGGCATAAGGTGCTGGTGCATGACTCATCTTCAGTGTCTGACTCAATCACAATAACCTCCAAGGGGTTGTATATTGGTTCAACTTCTTCAGACTCAGGTTCAGGCTCAAGTTCAGGATCAGGTTCAGGCTCAAGCTCAGGCTCAGATTCATAGTCTTCTATAAGCAGCTCTACTTCTCCACTTGGGTCAGATTCTATGCATTCATAGTCTTCTATAGGCATCCCCATTTCTTCACTTGGGTCAGATTCTATGGATTTATAGTCTTCTATAGGCATCTCCACTTCTTCACTTGGGTTAGATTCTATGCCATAGTTTTCCACCGAATTTTCCTCGTTAGAGTTAATGTCTGATGACCCTGGCATCCTACAAATAAAAAGGTTCTAACTTAGTCAAGTCACCGAAAATTACAAATTAACGTAAGGTTTTCTTAAATGTAAAAATAATAAACTACTACCCATGGCCCAAAGGTTCAAACCTAGGCTCTGATACCAAACTGTGACGCCCCAAATTTTTTTTTTGAAACGTCATAAGATTTAAATAACAATAACTGGCTAGATAAAATTTTAACCACTAATTAGGAAATTTTAAATTCTTACATAGTCAAAGTCCAACAACAAAATAAAACTACAAGTTCACACACAATGTCACAACATAGTTAAGCACTAATACAAGAAATAACAGGATTTTATTTTGATAAAATCTTGACTCTAAGTTAGCCAAGGTTCGATATTAGCAGCAGCTCCAATTTCAACCTCAGTCCATTCTTCGACATAATCTGGCATGAAACGCCAGGGCAACAAAATATATGCCATGAGTTTTGCAATACAGTAAGAAAGCATAACCAACCTACCATTCTTTTTTAGAGAAAATAATGAGATTACAAGCACGAGATAATAATATAATCGTAAACATAAATTACAACTATTAAAATACCTCAAATAATTTTAATAACTCAGGTGACCTTTGAAATCTCGCCAAAGAGGTTTAACTTACCAACCACTAAGTCATGGCCACGGTTAATTTGGAAACCCCCCCTTGGTCAAATATTCAAGAACTACCAAAGATGCCCACGCCCAGAGTTATATACCCAAGCCGTGACATCTGTGGTCTGTCCTAAGGGAACGGTCTGCCCCAAGGGAACAGTCTGCCAGGGGTACGTAACTTCCCTGCGTGCCACCCGCACATCCACCCTTATTCCAAAACCAAATACCGATAAGGGTTCAAATAATCCTCGTGCCAACTTAGGTTTCGCGACACAATTTACTTAAAAGTTATTAAAAATCAGGGCTCACCCTGAATACCCGGTATTAAAATTTATAAATAAATTATTTACATAATTCTAAAATTTGTGCAATTGAACAGAATACTCAATAGAGATGTTTAGGTCACTTTTCAGAAAGAATTTCAGAAAAAGGTGTAAATAATCCTGTAAAATTCCCAGCAATTTTTTTTTGACACAGATTCGTCACATTTCCTTACATTAATTCCATGCTTAAATTTATAGATCAAATCCATAATCTAAAAATTTATCATGAACCTAGAATTCTCAAATTTCATCTTTTAGTTAGAAATTACCAGATTTGACTTAGTATAGAATTTTAAATAAATTTTCAAATACATAGTAAAATCTGTCTCACAGTTTCAGATTTAGTTAAATATTTGTATAAATTCGTAGAAGGCTCAAAAATTGTTGTCAAAATTCCTGGATGAACTAGACATCATTATCAACAACTTTGTCGAAGAAATCATCTCGAAATTTTGAGTATAAAATTGTCTAAAAATTCGGGCAAACATGATGGTAGATTCAAAACAGATTATTCTCAACACAGTTTCAGATTTAGTAAAAATATTTGTATAAATTCGTATAAAGCTCAAAAATTGTTGCCAAAATTTCTGGATGAACTATACGTCATTATCAACAACTCTGTAAAAGAAATCATCTTGAAATTTTGAGTATAAAATTGTCTCAAAATTCAGGTAAACATACTGGCAGATTCAAAACAGATTATTCTCAACACAGTTTCAGATTTAGTAAAAATATTTGTATAAATTTGTAGAAAGCTCAAAAATTGTTGCCAAAATTTATGGATGAACTAGACATCATTATCAACAACTTTTTAGCAGAAATCATCTCGAAATTGTGAGTATAAAATTGTCTAAAAATTCGGATAAACATGCTGGCAGATTCAAAACAAATTATTCTCAACACAGTTTAGATTTAGTAAAAATATTTGTATAAATGCGTAGAAAGCTCAAAAATTGTTGTCAAAATTCATGGATGAACTAGACATCATTATCAACAACTTTGTAACAGAAATAATCTCAAAATTTTGAGTATAAAATTTTCTAAAAATTTGGGTAAACATGCTGGCAGATTCAAAGCAGATTATTCTCAACACAGTTTAGACAATTTATCATATATAATCTGAAAATTTCAAATATATAAAAAAAAATGAAAGGATTGAGAGGGTTTTCTTACTTAATAGTAGGATTCAAATGGGTGATGAAGTGGTAGAAAAATTTTGCTTCCTTAACCTTCCCCTCTTCTTTTCATTCTACTGAATCTCTCCTCACCCGTATATACTCCTTCTTTTGTTTGTATGTGTCCATGAACTAAGTCTACCTATGATATATATAGGCAGATCTCTCTCTCTCTCTCTCTCTCTCTCTCTCTCTCTCTCTCTCTCTCTTTATGATGTTATTCCCTGCCATAAACTTCACTCTCCCCAAAAGCCATCATTTGGTGGAATTCACCAAGCCAACATGCAAGTTAGCATGTGGCATACCCTTGCCACCAAATCTAATTCTCCTATATATTTATATATATATTTTATAATAATTTATAACAATAATTATTGAACATCAATACCTTATTATTCTTAATAAGGTTTTTGTTAGTGATAGAATTGGGTTAATTTAAAACTAACTTTTTTTTTACTATTCTATATTTTAGGTAGGTTCTGAATAACATTAATTAATTAATTTATTTATTTATTTTCTTTTAAGAATAATTTAAATATGGGTTTTCACAGTTTTACAGTCCGCTCGAGCGAGAGAGTTCACGCTCGAGCGAGGACCTGAGTCTCACGCTTGAGCGGAGGTCGAGCGTCCGTCGAGCGTGAATTGCATGCATCCAGCACTTTTCATGGAGTTTACAGCCCGCTCGAGTAAAGGAAGTCACACTCGAGCGGAGCTCCTTTGTCTGCATGTTCGCTCGAGTGTAGAAAGCCACGCTCGAGCGAGACCCCTTTTTTCTGAAAATTTTAAAAAGTGTTTTAAAGTACATCTTTGCATCCTCATTTCATCCTAAGCATTCCTAGGCCTAATTTAAGGCATCTTAATGAGGTTATTGATGTAGAACCACACCGAGTCAAGATAGGGACTAAGTTGTTGATTCCCAAGTGTGTAACTTAGTGTGTGTTCGTTCTGTAACTGTGTAGGGTTGGCATCTGAGGACGCTCATTAGCTGCTTATAGCCCAGTGCTTTGTGAGTAACAATGTTGTAAAGATATGTTCAATTATGAATATTTTCTGAATGATCAACTGTTCTGTTTACTGAAACGTTATTGTTTAATGAACGAATGTTTGTCTTATTTGTAAACTGTATTCGTGGCATCCTTAGCAACTTACTGTTACTGTACTGTTACTGCTACTGTCACAGAGATCTCTGTCGGTTCCCAAGTTTGGAACCACTACTGTTATTGTTATGATGGCCATCAACTGACTGTTCGGTCTGTTAAGACCTACTGTACTGTTTTGCTATGGGATGTACCACATATGACTGCTATGATTTCTAAACGATTGATATGACTGTTTAATTACTGAAAGGACATTCATTCTTAACATCTTTACATAACCGTTATTCACTGGACTTTAGCTCACTGTTTATATATATATATATATATATATGTAGGTGTCCAGGCACCGGACCGATGCTAGGAGCGTCAGGCTAAGCTCCTGTTTTGTCAAAGCCAACCATTGTGCCTCACTTCGAGATTCCAAGTGCGTCAAAGCCAAGGCTAGTTTGGGGTGTTTTAGATTTCCCCCTTTGCCTCTGTTCTGTAATAAATGTTGAGACTTGCACTGTACTGTTATGTTAGGGATTTGATCCCTAACCTGAATGTCTGTATATGATGTATGTATATACTGTTTTGGTTTTGAATGTGAATATGTTCAGGAAAATCTTTTTGCATTCAGAATGTCACAGCTCATTGGACACCTTTTATTTACTGTTTTGGCTTCCGCCAGCCCCTTACTCTATATTACTGTCTTTACTGTTAAGCAGGCCTTTGGTAATCACGGATTACTGGCCGGTTACAGTGCTAAACCCATAGGGGCAGGTTTGGGTCGTGACATCAGTATATCTGCTGCTCACCCCTGATATTTTATTAGGTAGAAACAACTTCACTAAGCTGAAAAAAGTTAATTTTTCAAAAGTTGAGGGAGGAGTGTTTTGAACTTTTATTTTCTGATTTTCAGTTTTTAACTTTAAATAATCTCCACAAACACCCCATTATTGTTTTTCTATTTGGTCGTTTGTTATTATTTCTATTAATAAATATGTAAGGAAGGACTAGAAAGTAACACTATAAGAGTATTCACATTAACCTCAATAAAATTTGAGTCAAATTATAATTCAAAATTCACTTTTGTGTTTTAACTAGTCTATTTTTTATGTACACATTTTATCAGACTCTCTATTCTAAAATTCTATTTCATTAACATATTCTTTTTAATTTTTTAATTTTTCTATAATTTCTATTATATTTTATTTATAATTTCATGTGTAAATTATATTGATAACATATATAAGTGATGAGTTCTATTATTATATTTTATTTATATATTTTTTTCATTTTTTAAATATAATTATATTTTTCTAAGGATAGATTTTTTCACAATTGTATTTTTTTTTATAAATACAATTTTATTTTTTCAACTATCATTTAATTCAAAACATTTATTATTGTGGTTCAAAATTATAAAAATATTAATATAACATTATGTTTATGAATTTTATATATAAATTATGTTTGTAAACAATTTATGAGAAAGTGATGAGAGATTTTAGAGAAAGACAAATAGAGTGGAGAAAGAGAGTGTGCCAAAGAAAAATAAATGGGGTTTGAATTAATTAAAAAAGAAAAAAAATAGTAAGCTAGTTCACGGTGTCTCGTCTTTCCCAGTGAGGCACTATAGCAAAATGTTAGTTTAGTTTTCCATTAGCTAGGTTGTTGGAGAATATGGGTGTAAAAATGGCTCGAGACTTGTGGTTGGGTTTAAAGCTCGTCTAAGACCTGAGATAGGCCCGACCCGTTTAGGCCTGGGCCCGAGCGCAGCCTGGGACCTTGGGCTTGTGCCTTCCATTTGAAGCCTGACCCAAAAAATTTCGGTGTCGGGCCTCTCTCTGCCAACGATCAAATTTCAAAAAAATAAAAAAATAAAAGGCAAGTTGCAATGGTTAAATAATTAAAAAATATAATAATAAAAAATAATAAAGGCTTGATCTTGCAACAAAAAAAAAAAAAAAAAAAAAAACAATTATTTCCTGCTAGGGAGGCAGAGCTGATACCTTGTCATACATCACTTTTCACTTACATCATCATTGCAAGTTGCAATAAATGAAAAAAAAAAAAATTATACACGTCTGTTGTTGCCCAGTGCCGCTCACCTACCCCTGCTGATGTAGCAAGCAATCTGTGACCACCCACCTTAGTAGTTTCCGTCTTTTATTGCTTTAGTTGCCATTATTTTATTATGTTCACTTTTGGCAATTGCCTTATTATTTGCCTTATATTTTATTAGTTGCCTTATATTTTCTTTCCAAAACTGGTTGTTGCTTCGTTGAGTTAGGCCTCTATTTTTCTTATAAATAATGGGTGTACAGCCTTAGGGCTATAGAGTTTTTTTATCATTAATATATTTTGAGTTTTATACTCTTTCTTCAAACTTTGGTTAATTCTTTGTGAATCAACTTTTGTTGAGCCTTTAAATTCGGTATTCTTGGTGAATCAACGGGTCTAGAGAGGAGTCTTATTTCTGGTATTCTTGTTTGAATCAACGGATTTTAAGATTGTTACTATTGTTACGACTCACGCTGCATCAGTTGGTATCAGAGCATAGGCTACGATGGCACCAAGGAGGTGGCCCATGGACGACGTTTATGAAGCTGACACCGCGAGGATGCAGCAACAAATTGATGTCTTGACTGATCAACTCGCGGCGCTGCAACAATAGCAGCAGCGCCAGCCACATCCAAACCCACGGTCTATGGAGGACGAAGAAAGTATGGAGGAGATTAACGACAACCCTTTTGCTGGAAATTTTCGTAGGGAAAGAGTTCGACAAGTTGCGGAAGCAAATTCACGTCGGTGGCAAGCAGGTCTAAAAATTGACATCCCTGAATTTCAAGGCAGTGTTCAACCCGAAGACTTCTTGGATTGGCTTTTTGCTATCGAAGAGGTTCTTGACTTCAAGGAAGTTCCAGAAAACAAACGAGTTTCCTTGGTGGCTACACGATTCAGGGGAAGAGCAGCGGCTTGGTGGCAACAAATAAAGTTAACTCGAACCAGACAGGGAAAGAGTAAAATTACTTCTTGGGAGAAAATGAAAAAACATATGCGTATGGCGTTCCTTCCTCATAACTATACACCCATAATGTACCAACAATTGCAGAATTTACGGCAAGGGATGAAGACTGTAGACACCCCATTTTTGACCGGCCTTAAGACTCAGACGTCACCGATTGAGCGCTTGGTGATGTTGCATAATGTGCTCGTTCAGAAGTTTCAGAGTCGCGGCCGTAAGCCCTGCTTCCGGACTTCCGAACCCTTTTCTGTGCCTTGTCTCGGTTTGCGAACCAGACTCGGTTTTCTCTGTTTCTTTTCCTGAAGGGAGGGAGAGGTCTCGTAGACCATTTCTCAATGTCCGTAGGCTACATTTGGTGGCCGTAGGCCATTTTGCCCATTTCGGAGTCCGGTTCCCGGTTTTCGGAGCCGTCAGGCCGTGTGCCTCGGTTCGGGACCGCTTAACCATCTCCTATTGCTCTGATTTTGGGCATACATCTTATTTTCTCCCTTTTGAGGGACACTGGGGGCTGAGAAACCCACTTCGAGGTCGAATACCATTTTCGGTGCTTAACAGCCCATTTTCGGGACCCTAAACTGCGTGTTTTGGCCCCGGAACGTTCGTTTTGCAACGGTTTTCGTTCATTTTTGGCAGGTACCTCTGTTTTATCACAAGGAAGGTCACTGAAGGGTGGGAGACCAGCAATTGTTGCAGCAACCAGTTATCTCTCCTCCGGAGCCTCCCGGCGCCCGTTTTTGCAACTTCCGGGCTAATGTTGAATACCTTAGGGGTAGTGTTGCCAACTTTCAACCACATATCTGTGATCTACACATCTGGGAGGCCACTAAAAGTTGGTGGCCGGCCATTAAGGTCACCTGACCCTTTTGACCCCTTTTCTTCCGGGCTAATGTTGAACCCCTTGGACCTTTTTTCTTGAACTTTGAACCACATATCTGTGATGTACACACCTGAGAGGCCCCTAAAAGTTCATGGCCGGCCAGTAAGTCAACTTGACCCTTTTGACCCCCCCTTTCCGAGCCATTGTTGAACCCCTTGGGCCCACTTTCTTGGAACTTCAATTACATGGTTGTGTTGTACACACATAGGGCTACCTCCCCAATATCTGGCCAGCCAGAAAAGCTTGTTGACCCTTTTGACCCCTAGCCAGCCGGCTAGGGGGTGTGGCCGGCCGGCCACCTCCAGCCAAAGTGAGAGGCCGGCCGTGTTCTCCTCACTGTACCCTTTCCAGCTGTGGGGCAATATCCCCCAGATATTTTCTGTATCCGGGGGATATTTTGGGAGAGAGTTATGCTCTCCAATTCACCCCCCTTTTACACCCCTTTCTTGACCTTATAACCAGCTGAGGGTCTTCTTCTTGGGGGTTAGAAAAATTCCTCTCCAAGCACAAACCCTAAACTCCATTGTCATCCTTCTCAATTCTCCAAAAAACCCTAACTTCTTAACCTTCATTCCTTCTACACCACCAAGCTCTACCACCACCATCTCATTTCCAGCAGCAAGGAGGGATTCTTGAAGGCTAAAGAAGCTCCAAATCAACCCAAGAAGCAACAAAAGCTTGGATCTTCAAGGGTAAGTTACACTTTGATCCTTTTGACCCTTTTCCTTTATCTATTTCTAAGCCTCATTTCTTTTTGGTTTCAAGCTTCGGCCCTAACTGAAAAGGGCCATATTTTGAGCTCATATTCACTTCTCATTAAGGACTCAACCTTGTTTGAGCCCTCCATAATATACTTGCTTCATTGACCATGTTGTATGTCATGATTTTGCATGCTATTTTTGACCCATGAGAAATTTATTTTCGAGCATGTTATAAACTGATATGAGGCATATTTTGAGCCCCTCTTCAACATTGGAGAAGGGCTCAATATTGTTTGGTATTTCCATATGTCACTTGTAGTTATATCCCCTATTTGGCCCCATTTTTTGCATAAATTAGTAGCCCTCTTTGCTTCTGTTTTTGGACCTTGGTCCGAACTGAAAATGGTCTTATTTTGGCCTATACTTCATGTTTCATTCACACTTTTTTTCTGTTTGGTGATTATTTTATATACTTCATGTTATAGCACCTTTTGGGCCTTGTTTTGCATCCCATTTTTAGCATATTTGTATACTGATTTGAGGTCTTCCATATACTGTAAATGTTCATATTTTTGGTTCATCTTCAGTGTTATAGAAGGAAATTTTTCAGTTTGAGTTTTGCTTATACCACTTGCTTCATTACCCCTCTTTTGGCCCCTATTCTTGCATGCTATTTTTGCCATACCTATATTTGCTGTTTGGCCATGTTTATAACTGGAAAAGTGCTTATTTTGGGGCTGTCTAGCTTCTGTCTTTGCATTGCATATCCATGTGGTGCATGTTTAGCATGGCTATAGGCCATTTCGGGTGCCTAATGTTGCATTTCGGGACATTTCCTTGCATTTCATATCATTTCGCTCCATTTCGGGACTGTTTTCCCCATATTTTGTTGCTGAAATTCCATTAGCATGCTTGCATATCATTTCTGCCATGTTTCATCACATTCCATCATCGCCTCGGTTTGCGTGCCCGTGTGCACGCATTTCGAGGCACTCCTTTTTCTTATCCGCCGGCATCCCATGTGAGTGTGGCTGAGGCTCACTCATGTTGGTATAAGCCCATTTGTCATTTCCATGTCATTACATTGCATTCCGCCATTGCCTCGGTTTGCGTGCCCGTGTGCACGCATTTTGAGGCACTCAATTTTTATCCGCCGGCATCCCATGTGAGTGTGGCTGAGGCTCACTCATGTTGGTATAAGCCCATTTGTCATTTCATATCATTTTATCATCGCCTCGGTTTGCGTGCCCGTGTGCACGCACTTCGAGGCACCTCATTTTCGTTGTTTCTGCCATCGTCTCGGTTTGCGTGCCCGTGTGTACGCACTTCGAGGCACCCCATTTCATCACATTCTGCCATCGCCTCAGTTTGCGTGCCCGTGTGCACGCACTTCGAGGCACCTCATTCGCATTGTTTCCACCATCGTCTCGATTTGCGTGCCCGTGTGCACGCATTTCGAGGCACCTCTTTTTCATTATATTTTGTCATCGCCTCGGTTTGCGTGCCCGTGTGCACGCATTTCGAGGCATCTCATTTTCATCACATTTTTCCATTGCCTCGGTTTGTGTGCCCGTGTGCGCGCACTTCGAGGCATCTCATTTTCATAGCATTCTGTGTATGTTAGGATTGCATCTTAGTTGCATTTCACGCATATCATGCATATTGCATCGTGTCCGGAATATGAGTTAGCCCGGGCACGGGAAACGAGGTGTGTTTCGTACTCCGAGTGACGGAATGTGTCTCAATTCCCCAGTCACCGACACTCCGGATTATCCATGATGGAGTTAGGTTTTAGCTGTAGTTTCATGTGCATTCATCCTATATTAAGTTGTGCATTTCGACTCCTCGGCCATCATGCCTCGGTATGCGTGATTGGTGGCACGAGGATCGAGACATGCATATATCTGTGAAAATACATTGACATGCCCCTTTCCTGCTCTCTGTTGCAGCAAAACGAAGAATCAGCAACCTTTTGGGACTTGGCACGCATTTCAAGAACAGGTGTAAACAGAGGCTAATTGGGGCATTCCGGTGGATTTCCGCGCGAGACAACCCGGACATGCATCATCCATCAGAAGCAAGGCAGTCCCTGGCTTGCACGCCAGTTTTATTTGCTTTCTTAGTTAATTCTTTAATTAATTAGAATTCTGTAATATTTCGGACTGTAATATTCTTTTATTCGGGACTGTAATATTGGGACTGTATATTTATTCGGACCCTCCGAGTGAGGGCACAACTGTAATAAGTGTGTGTGAGTGTGTTGTATGTCTTCTAACCCCACGTCTTTCTCCCTTTTATTTATCCGCTTATGATGGTTAGATTAGGGCATATTTAAATTAGCATACAGTATGACAGCATGTTTGCATCATTCATCTGTATTGCATGCACCGGGCTCGGCGCATCATACTAACTGCATTGTAATTTCAATTCCAAGTTGAATACATGGTAGTTGTAGCATTTCATATACCATCTTAGAATAGCCGAGCCTGCTATAGTTGCATTTTGCATGTGTTGCATTAGGCATTTCTGTATACTTAGGATCATGCATGATTTCTAATACAGTTTTTGTTTTGGCTTGGAGTACCCGGTAAGTTTTATGCTTTAGCATCCTTGCATGCGTGTGAGTGCTGCCATGAATAGCATGCTTACCATGAGGCTAATTGCTTATGTGATATAACTGCCTGAATGCCTCTGGGTGAAGGTTGGGTTACTTAAATTGGGATAAATCATCAAATGTTTCAAGCCTACCTGCGGGTAGCAAACCATTTTCAAAAAGCGAACATAAAATGTTTTGTTCCAATTCGGGCGATCCAGTCTATACTTGTATGCTGTGTGCATCACATAGTAACCTAGGCTAATAAACCAGAATAAGAACTCACAATGTTTTCAAAAATTGATATCATGGTTAGTAGAGGCCGGTCTATGACCGGGCGAGCGGGGGTGCTCACGAAGTGACCTTCCCCAATCGTACCCAAGTTCCCGAGCCGAGGCAACTTTGGTGATGACGGACACGTGGCCTTTTGGCACCGAGTCAGGGTTTCCTAAATTTCCCAGAATAAAATATTTAGGTGGCGACTCTGTATCTGGCAAAGCAGTCCATGTTTGGCACTTCTTTCAAAAATCAGTTTTTCCTAAAACGATTTGCCGGATTTGGACTCTTTGGTTCAGACATAGAACCGTGACTACGAAAAGTCGAGTCCGAGCTGTAGCGAGGTCCCCTGCGGGCTTGTTACAGTTTCTGGCGACTCTGCTGGGGATTTAGAGAACTTGACTCGAACTTGTGATATCTGTTTTTGACTACACTTGAGTGTTTCTTTGCATTGCATTTGCATTGGTGCGCCTAGGACACCGTGTTTGCCATCTGCTATTCCTGAACGGTTTGCCGGAGGCTTGTCTTGTCAAGGCATGACCATAAGGCTGACCGGTTGTGGGCTCTACCAGTATGGGAACACAAACCCCTGTTTTACCGGGGCACCCTCTTTGACCATTCGACCTAGTGCATATTCGGATCCATAGTGACCATTCCAAATTAGGACAGGTTGCTTACCCGTTTATAGGTTGTTTGAAACCGCTGCGTGCGTAGTGAAACCCTAGATCCTGACAAAATAGGACAGGGAAACCCTACCCCTTTATAGGGGTGTTTTGGCTCTCACTTATCTGTTATGTGCTTTAGAGTGCGTCTCTATAGGAATGCATGTATCAGTGTATGAGTTTGGGCATCAGGCCTGCGGGCATTACTATCAGTATTTGGGAGTCAGCTTTACCCGTGGGTATCAGACTCAGTTTAGGGCAGGATTTTGGGGCAGAATTCAGTAGAGGGCACACTCATTCAACTATGCTTGTATCCGTTCAGATGGAATCAGGCTGAGATGCTGTCTGTTTTCTCTTTTGCTAGGTAGTCTGGGAACCATAGCTTCTGAAGGCTCCGATATCCCCCGAGGTTCATCGAACTTGTGCTGATAGACTTTGCTAGGCCAGAGATTCAGTTCAAGGGCAATCAGTGTTCCTCCACCAGAGGCAAGGGATAGATACCAATCAGTCAGATGGAACGGCAGAACACATCAGGGATAGAGGCCATGATGCGCCAGATGCAAGAAAGTATGAAACTCATGCAGCAGGACGCTGCCCGTCAGGAGGAGTTTTCCAAACAGCAGGCCGCAATCATGACCCAACAGGCCGAACTGATTACTAGACTGCAACAGCAGAATGAGGCATCTGCTTCACAACAAATTCCTCCACCGGCAGGGGCTCCATTACCTGAGCAGATACCTGCTGTTCGGAACGCTCCTCCAAACATCCAGAATACTGTGCCGACTATCCAGAACCAGCAAGAGGACACAAGTCTTCCAACGGGGCCAGCTCCGCCCCCGCTTCCACCACAACTGTCCAAGGTCCATACACCCAATCACCCGGACTCTCCATTCGAGGTCGAGGTTGATAATACAGCTCTGAAATTGTGCAAACTGGAGAAGCTCTTCAAAAAATCCCAAGGGGCCAAGGCTATGCCGGATATCGGAGACGGATATACCAAGGAGGCCGTAACACTCCCTGATAGGTTCAAAATGCCACAAATCGACCGCTTTGACGGGACTGGCGACCCCATGGTCCATATTCGACTGTTTGCAGACGTCTTGCGGCCGATGGGCCTAACACGACCACAGAAGCTCTCACTATTCGGCCGAACCCTGTCGGGTGTGGCCTCCCATTGGTACGCAAGATTACAAGATGAAGTGAAGAAGAATTGGGATGAGATGGCTGAGGCCTTTGTCACACAATATTCATACAACACTCAAATCGAGATCACAACTCGTGATCTCGAAACGACAAGGCAAGAGCCCAAGGAATCTTTCTCGGACTTTGTGATCCGGTGGAGGGCGAAGGCCTCGATGATGACTCTAAGGCCTACTGATAAGGATCAAATTCGGATGATTGTGCGCAATCTCCAGCCTAAGCTAATGCAGAGAATGATTGTAATCCCCTTTCCCACTTTCTCAGATTTACACGATATGGGGGTACAAATCGAAGATGCAATGAGGCAGGGTCTGTTTGACCAGGATAAGGAGCAGCCCAGGAGGGCGTTTTCCCGCAGTTCGAATGCGACCACCAGTGGTGATGCAGCTGCAAGATCTTCTGATGTGGGCATGGTTGCTACCACCGTATCAAAAACAGCTACCCCATTCACCGGTACGTCCGGAAGTAGCTCACAAGCGGCCAAATATCCACCCCAAGCTAAGAAGGTTTTCACCCCACTTTATATGCCTTTGTCAAAGGCTCTTGGGGTTTTGATCAAGAAAGGGCATCTGAAGCCCCTGGAGCCGCAGCCATTACCAAAGAACCTCCCCCTCTCGCACAATCCAGCCGACTACTGTGCCTTCCATCAGCGAGCCGGCCATGACACTGACATGTGCTTTCGTCTCCGCCACGAAATACAAGATCTGATCGACAACGGGATCATCCCCGCGCCAAGTCCTGCAAAGTCTATCGGCACTTGATCAGTGAACTTGTGGGGGATAATGTGATACGATCGAGGGATGAACCACCTGCAGGCGGCACTCAGATTACTCCGGATGTGGCGTATGGCACGCACTGTTTTGAACATTTTGCAAATACTAGTTTTTGTGCTTTCTGACTTGGGTATTGAGTCAGTCTTGTCGTTTTGTTTTGGGTCTGTCTTGTTGTATCGAGTCAGTCCTGTTGTATAGAAGTCGGGTGATTCTGGGGGATGTTACCTCGGGCGTCACCATTTTGTTTTATGCTTGTCTTTTCGTTTTGTTTTGAGTCTGTTTCTGCCAGGGAGCCAGTAACACCAGCAGATTTGATTGAAACAGCAGTGTTTTTTTCATGCTTTGTGCTTGCTCCAGCTTTGTGCCAATTGTGCCAGAAAGATTTAAATGAAACAGCAGTAATTTTTGCACTTCTGTGTTCGCTGCTGCCGTGTGCTAGGTGTGATGGAATCTGAATGAAATGGCAGTGCATTCCACCTGCTCTCTTGTACCCCAGAATCATTGCATCGACCTAAGTTTTTCAAAACTCTTTTTGAACATTGCAGTAAAAACGAAGAGGAAGGAATTCCTTGGGATTTGCAAAACTTTGATCATTTGAGAGAAAGAGAGGCGTGCCAAGCCCTTAATGAATGAAATCATGCTTGTTAGCGTGAGTACTGGGAAGGATCCTGGCTTGATCCAGATTGGTTCTACACTATCTTCAGCGTGAGTGATTTGTCGCTTTCTTAAAAATTTTCAAAAACAAAATGTTTTGCGCGGTCTTGCGAAGACCTGTGTGGAATCGCTCTTGAGATTGTGCAGCCTAGGATCGCTCTCAGCCTCGAGACTCAACCCCTTCGCTTCCGAACCTTGAACTTGAAATCAGAAGGTTCGACGGTCAACTACGATGTGAGGCCTGTGTGGCTAGATTTGAAGCAGCCCTCGAACAAGAGGCCAGGAAAGTCAGATCAAAAGATCAGAAGATCAGAAGAAGCTTGCAAAGCTAGAACAGAAGTACCCCTCGAACTAGGGGCAAAGATATCAGACATGCTCGAAGAGCTGAAGATGAGTCCTCTTGCAAAGCAGCAGCCATTCTCCTGGATTCAGATGACTCTAGGATCTCAAAACCATTTGGCATGGACTTGTTATACTTTTACCCTTGAGAGGCTCGCTGGGCCGAAAACCCGGAAGGGCGACCTAGGCAAAAGTTAGAGCAAGAGGAAAAAAATACAAAAAAAAAAAAGAAGCAAAAAATGCAAAAAGAAAAAAAGAGAACAAAAAAGAAAGATGCAAAGAAAAGAACGAAAAAAATCAAAAAAGGAAAAAGAAATGAAAAGAATTGAAAAGAAAAGAAGAACAAAGCTCGCAAGGTCGAAAACCCGCAACGGGCGCCTTGGCAAAAGTTAGAGCCTAAAAAGGAGAGGTTAATACCCGAGTGTACCTTAACCCCGAACTACGTAAGGCTTGATTCCCATCTTTGGGATACGTAGGCAACTTCATTCTGAAGTCCAGCCGTAAAACACTTCAAATTCGATTGTGTCCATGCGATGGTTTTGGTCATCTTTGTCTTCTCTGTATCTGCGAGTCTGGTTGCGTTTGTCGCTCTGAGGACTGACTACAATACACTACGGTGCCATTCAGACAAGGGGCAACTTTCCGTTGCCATTCAATGCACCGCGGTGTCATTCAAACAAGGGGCAACTTTCCGTTGCCATTCAATGCGCCGTGGCGCCGTTCAAACAAGGGGCAACTTTCCGTTGCCATTCAAAACGCCGCAGTGTCATTTCAAACAAGGGGCAACTTTCCGTTGCCATGCAGTGTCCTTCAGACAAGGGGCAATTTTTCATTGCTATGGATCCAAGGTTGTGCATCTCAAGAGTAGGTTCCGTGCTCGTTCAGCAGTGGCCGTTTGCGAAATAGTTTTTGAGAATTTTTTACTGAGGTTGACTAATCTTCTCGAAAAGTATTCCATTTTCAAAACTGGACCTTTTCTTGGACCCAAAAGAGGAAAATTTTCAGTGCTTATAGCCTAACTTGCATGATTTTAAATCAGAAAATTGAACAAGCATGCTAATCTAACTCTCATTTTGGTCAAAATTTTTTAGGAGAAAACTAAAACAAAAAAAATGGTCAAAATGATGAACTAGGGGCACAGTTGAGTCAGGCTTCCTGTCTTTCCCATTGTCAACATACTTGCCAAGAAGGGCACTCTACCTGCCAGAAAATGGCACAACAAATGGCTGAAAGTTCTCTCATCCTCCAAGCAGCGAGGTATCAAGCTGAGTACGAAGCACGAATTGGAATGGATCGAGATGCTCCATTCCCTCATCCGGCGCATCGACAGATGTCACCGAAGGAAATAGCCGCGAGCTGATTATGTTGGGCATGAGCCCACAATTTCCTGTTCATCCATCAACCACCCAGGGGAGGGATGAAAAATGAGAGATTGAAGAATAGAGAGATGTGTGATGAGAGAAAAAGTGAGAAAAGGGCTTTTTCAGAAAAAACAGAGCTTGAGGGCCGAGTGATGTGAGGATTACAAATGAGAGAGGGTGGGGAACACTACCCGGTGAAACAGGCTCCCTGTGCACGTCTGAGTGTCGTGTCTTTTTGTTTTATCTCGATTCTTGTTTTGAGTCGTTTCGAGTGTTACTCGATGTGTCTAGGTTGTGTGCCTTTTATTTCCTTGTTGCGTTGTTTTGCTGCGTTCAGTCATAGGCTCAATACTTGGTCGAAAGCTCATCTCTGAATTTCAAAAACAAAATCGTTTTGTGCTCCGAGTGCCATGCCATTCTCCACATTTGTACAAAACAAAATTTGTTCTTTCATAAAATCGCAGGGTTCAACCCGGGTCATGTCGGAACAATAGAACTAGGACCTATTTGAAGCTATATGGGTTCCAGACTACAAAGCAAAAGCAAAAGAGGAAATGTCGGGTATCTGAGTTTGTTTCAACTTCAGTAAGTTCCGAGACTACATCCCGTGTGTGCCTCTTCAAGTCTTGCCAAGGCTCCGAAGTATGAGTGTGCCTCTACCTCAAGCTCAAGATCAAGTCTGCTTCAAGCCAAAATGGTAATCAGAAGTGCTCTCCCTGAGTACCATTCCCCGCCAGAGGCATCTTGGCCGTGTTCGCAATGAGTTCCTAGGAGACCAACTGCGACGGTGGAAACTAGAGTTTGAATGGCCGATGCCTAGAACGTAAAGGTTCGGGATTTCCGAGACCAAAGTCTGGTTTAAATACCCAGAGGCATGCCCTCGGCTTGAAATCTGTATGGCAGCCCCATAGATTGAGATAGCATGTGAATGCGCCTCGATTCTGGATACTGAATCAACCTAGCCTGTCACCCCGTTGGAGAATAGGGAAAGTTGTGAACATGGCCAGGAAGGAAAGGTAGTAACTGCGGTTTGGAAGTACAATCAAGAAAGTGCAAGGAGAACCCACTCTTTTCAGTTCAAAATGTTTCTGCGGAATTTTCAACTCATATCTTCGATGTGTAGCTCATCGTCGGTTGGTATGCACGAGGTGTATCCTTTTTGGAATGTATCATGATCCCTCCGAGAGGTAAATCGGAGGTTGCGTTTGGAAATTGGTCTACTTAAGGCTTGTATTCCCTTGTTCGGCATTTTGTTTCAAATATGTGTTGTCACGCACACTCCACTTGCGTTGTTATGCATCCTTCCACCCGCATTGTTATGCACCCATTTATCTAGCATTGTTATGCTCATTCGTTGCATTGTTATGCACCTTTATCTAGCATTGTTATGCTCATTGCTTGCATTGTTATGCACATCTATCTAGCATTGTTATGCTTGCATTATTATGAACACTTCACCTGCATCGTTACGCACCTTTTCACTTACAATTGTCGTCTTTTCTCCTCTCGCATGCGATGCGTTAGGGCATCCTTGGTTTCGAACATTCGGATGAGTTCCGGTGTTCAAACTTATCTTTTCTCTCTTGCATGTGATATGCTGAGCAGTTTTCTCTTGCGTGTGATACGCTGAGAAACTTACCTTTTCTCTCTTGCATGTGATATGCTGAGAGGTTTTCTCTTGCGTGTGATACGCTGAGAAATTTATCTTTTCTCTCTCGCATGTGATATGCTGAGAGGTTTTCTCTTGCATGTGATATGCTGAGAGGTTTTCTCTTGCGTGTGATACGCTGAGAAATTTATCTTTTCTCTCTTGCATGTGATATGCTGAGAGGTTTTCTCTTGTGTGTGATACGCTGAGAAATCTCTCTTTTCTCTCTCGCATGTGATATGCTGAGAGGTTTTCTCTTGCATGTGATATGCTGAGAGGTTTTCTCTTGCGTGTGATACGCTGAGAAATTTATCTTTTCTCTCTCGCATGTGATATGCTGAGAGGTTTTCTCTTGCATGTGATATGCTGAGATGTTTTCTCTTGCGTGTGATACGCTGAGAAATTTATCTTTTCTCTCTTGCATGTGATATGCTGAGAGGTTTTCTCTTGTGTGTGATACGCTGAGAAATCTCCCTTTTCTCTCTTGCATGTGATATGCTGAGAGGTTTTCTCTTGCGTGTGATACGCTGAAGAATTTGCCTTTCTTCTCTTGCGTGTGATACGCTGAGGAGTTTACCTTTCCTCTCTTGCGTGTGATACGCTGAAAGGTTTACCTTCTTCCTCTCCTATGTGTGATACGCAGAGAGATGTTGTGTGTTAGGCTCCGGGTAGTCTCGGTAGTCGCTTTTAGCCTTCTCCGCGTGAGACGCAGTGAGAATTGCATAATTTTCTTACATCCTTTCTACATGAAATGTAATTAGATTAGTATTCACTTGCTTAAAACTGTTGCATGGTATGCTTCATTACAGCTTTCATTTGCATAATCATAAGTTATGATCAGCTGCTTGCATATCATTTTCATTTTGCCCCTGCCTGCGGGCATGCCTGCGGGCACATCTCTGTCTATCTTGTATGTTTGTCTGAGTCTTCGGCCTTGTCAAAAATAGGTCGTCTCGGGGCTTTGACATTCACTCCCGTCACTTGTGACTTCCGAGTTCTGTCAAAGAGGGGCAACTGTAGACACCCCATTTTTGACCGGCCTTAAGACTCAGACGTCACCGATTGAGCGCTTGGTGATGTTGCATAATGTGCTCGTTCAGAAGTTTCAGAGTCGCGGCCGTAAGCCCTGCTTCCGGACTTCCGAACCCTTTTCTGTGCCTTGTCTCGGTTTGCGAACCAGACTCGGTTTTCTCTGTTTCTTTTCCTGAAGGGAGGGAGAGGTCTCGTAGACCATTTCTCAATGTCCGTAGGCTACATTTGGTGGCCGTAGGCCATTTTGCCCATTTCGGAGTCCGGTTCCCGGTTTTCGGAGCCGTCAGGCCGTGTGCCTCGGTTCGGGACCGCTTAACCATCTCCTATTGCTCTGATTTTGGGCATACATCTTATTTTCTCCCTTTTGAGGGACACTGGGGGCTGAGAAACCCACTTCGAGGTCGAATACCATTTTCGGTGCTTAACGGCCCATTTTCGGGACCCCGAACTGCGTGTTTTGGCCCCGGAACGTTCGTTTTGCAACGGTTTTCGTTCATTTTTGGCAGGTACCTCTGTTTTATCACAAGGAAGGTCACTGAAGGGTGGGAGACCAGCAATTGTTGCAGCAACCAGTTATCTCTCCTCCGGAGCCTCCCGGCGCCCGTTTTTGCAACTTCCGGGCTAATGTTGAATACCTTAGGGGTAGTGTTGCCAACTTTCAACCACATATCTGTGATCTACACATCTGGGAGGCCACTAAAAGTTGGTGGCCGGCCATTAAGGTCACCTGACCCTTTTGACCCCTTTTCTTCCGGGCTAATGTTGAACCCCTTGGACCTTTTTTCTTGAACTTTGAACCACATATCTGTGATGTACACACCTGAGAGGCCCCTAAAAGTTCATGGCCGGCCAGTAAGTCAACTTGACCCTTTTGACCCCCCCTTTCCGAGCCATTGTTGAACCCCTTGGGCCCACTTTCTTGGAACTTCAATTACATGGTTGTGTTGTACACACATAGGGCTACCTCCCCAATATCTGGCCGGCCAGAAAAGCTTGTTGACCCTTTTGACCCCTAGCCGGCCGGCTAGGGGGTGTGGCCGGCCGGCCACCTCCAGCCAAAGTGAGAGGCCGGCCGTGTTCTCCTCACTGTACCCTTTCCAGCTGTGGGGCAATATCCCCCAGATATTTTCTGTATCCGGGGGATATTTTGGGAGAGAGTTATGCTCTCCAATTCACCCCCCTTTTACACCCCTTTCTTGACCTTATAACCAGCTGAGGGTCTTCTTCTTGGGGGTTAGAAAAATTCCTCTCCAAGCACAAACCCTAAACTCCATTGTCATCCTTCTCAATTCTCCAAAAAACCCTAACTTCTTAACCTTCATTCCTTCTACACCACCAAGCTCTACCACCACCATCTCATTTCCAGCAGCAAGGAGGGATTCTTGAAGGCTAAAGAAGCTCCAAATCAACCCAAGAAGCAACAAAAGCTTGGATCTTCAAGGGTAAGTTACACTTTGATCCTTTTGACCCTTTTCCTTTATCTATTTCTAAGCCTCATTTCTTTTTGGTTTCAAGCTTCAGCCCTAACTGAAAAGGGCCATATTTTGAGCTCATATTCACTTCTCATTAAGGGCTCAACCTTGTTTGAGCCCTCCATAATATACTTGCTTCATTGACCATGTTGTATGTCATGATTTTGCATGCTATTTTTGACCCATGAGAAATTTATTTTCGAGCATGTTATAAACTGATATGAGGCATATTTTGAGCCCCTCTTCAACATTGGAGAAGGGCTCAATATTGTTTGGTATTTCCATATGTCACTTGTAGTTATATCCCCTATTTGGCCCCATTTTTTGCATAAATTAGTAGCCCTCTTTGCTTCTGTTTTTGGACCTTGGTCCGAACTGAAAATGGTCTTATTTTGGCCTATACTTCATGTTTCATTCACACTTTTTTTCTGTTTGGTGATTATTTTATATACTTCATGTTATAGCACCTTTTGGGCCTTGTTTTGCATCCCATTTTTAGCATATTTGTATACTGATTTGAGGTCTTCCATATACTGTAAATGTTCATATTTTTGGTTCATCTTCAGTGTTATAGAAGGAAATTTTTCAGTTTGAGTTTTTCTTATACCACTTGCTTCATTACCCCTCTTTTGGCCCCTATTCTTGCATGCTATTTTTGCCATACCTATATTTGCTGTTTGGCCATGTTTATAACTGGAAAAGTGCTTATTTTGGGGCTTTCTAGCTTCTGTCTTTGCATTGCATATCCATGTGGTGCATGTTTAGCATGGCTATAGGCCATTTCGGGTGCCTAATGTTGCATTTCGGGACATTTCCTTGCATTTCATATCATTTCGCTCCATTTCAGGACTGTTTTCCCCATATTTTGTTGCTGAAATTCCATTAGCATGCTTGCATATCATTTCTGCCATGTTTCATCGCATTCCATCATCGCCTCGGTTTGCGTGCCCGTGTGCACGCATTTCGAGGCACTCCTTTTTCTTATCCGCCGGCATCCCATGTGAGTGTGGCTGAGGCTCACTCATGTTGGTATAAGCCCATTTGTCATTTCCATGTCATTACATTGCATTCCGCCATTGCCTCGGTTTGCGTGCCCGTGTGCACGCATTTCGAGGCACTCAATTTTTATCCGCCGGCATCCCATGTGAGTGTGGCTGAGGCTCACTCATGTTGGTATAAGCCCATTTGTCATTTCATATCATTTTATCATCGCCTCGGTTTGCGTGCCCGTGTGCACGCACTTCGAGGCACCTCATTTTCGTTGTTTCTGCCATCGCCTCGGTTTGCGTGCCCGTGTGCACGCACTTCGAGGCACCCCATTTCATCACATTCTGCCATCGCCTCGGTTTGCGTGCCCGTGTGCACGCACTTCGAGGCACCTCATTCGCATTGTTTCCACCATCGTCTCGATTTGCGTGCCCGTGTGCACGCATTTCGAGGCACCTCTTTTTCATTACATTTTGTCATCGCCTCGGTTTGCGTGCCCGTGTGTACGCATTTTGAGGCATCTCATTTTCATCACATTTTTCCATTGCCTCGGTTTGTGTGCCCGTGTGCGCGCACTTCGAGGCATCTCATTTTCATAGCATTCTGTGTATGTTAGGATTGCATCTTAGTTGCATTTCACGCATATCATGCATATTGCATCGTGTCCGGAATATGAGTTAGCCCGGGCACGGGAAACGAGGTGTGTTTCGTACTCCGAGTGACGGAATGTGTCTCAATTCCCCAGTCACCGACACTCCGGATTATCCATGATGGAGTTAGGTTTTAGCTGTAGTTTCATGTGCATTCATCCTATATTAAGTTGTGCATTTCGACTCCTCGGCCATCATGCCTCGATATGCGTGATTGGTGGCACGAGGATCGAGACATGCATATATCTGTGAAAATACATTGCCATGCCCCTTTCCTGCTCTCTGTTGCAGCAAAACGAAGAATCAGCAACCTTTTGGGACTTGGCACGCATTTCAAGAACAGGTGTAAACAGAGGCTAATTGGGGCATTCCGGTGGATTTCCGCGCGAGACAACCCGGACATGCATCATCCATCAGAAGCAAGGCAGTCCCTGGCTTGCACGCCAGTTTTATTTGCTTTCTTAGTTAATTCTTTAATTAATTAGAATTCTGTAATATTTCGGACTGTAATATTCTTTTATTCGGGACTGTAATATTGGGACTGTATATTTATTCGGACCCTCCGAGTGAGGGCACAACTGTAATAAGTGTGTGTGAGTGTGTTGTATGTCTTCCAACCCCACGTCTTTCTCCCTTTTATTTATCCGCTTATGATGGTTAGATTAGGGCATATTTAAATTAGCATACAGTATGACAGCATGTTTGCATCATTCATCTGTATTGCATGCACCGGGCTCGGCGCATCATACTAACTGCATTGTAATTTCAATTCCAAGTTGAATACATGGTAGTTGTAGCATTTCATATACCATCTTAGAATAGCTGAGCCTGCTATAGTTGCATTTTGCATGTGTTGCATTAGGCATTTCTGTATACTTAGGATCATGCATGATTTCTAATACAGTTTTTGTTTTGGCTTGGAGTACCCGGTAAGTTTTATGCTTTAGCATCCTTGCATGCGTGTGAGTGCTGCCATGAATAGCATGCTTACCATGAGGCTAATTGCTTATGTGATATAACTGCCTGAATGCCTCTGGGTGAAGGTTGGGTTACTTAAATTGGGATAAATCATCAAATGTTTCAAGCCTACCTGCGGGTAGCAAACCATTTTCAAAAAGCGAACATAAAATGTTTTGTTCCAATTCGGGCGATCCAGTCTATACTTGTATGCTGTGTGCATCACATAGTAACCTAGGCTAATAAACCAGAATAAGAACTCACAATGTTTTCAAAAATTGATATCATGGTTAGTAGAGGCCGGTCTATGACCGGGCGAGCGGGGGTGCTCACGAAGTGACCTTCCCCAATCGTACCCAAGTTCCCGAGCCGAGGCAACTTTGGTGATGACGGACACGTGGCCTTTTGGCACCGAGTCAGGGTTTCCTAAATTTCCCAGAATAAAATATTTAGGTGGCGACTCTGTATCTGGCAAAGCAGTCCATGTTTGGCACTTCTTTCAAAAATCAGTTTTTCCTAAAACGATTTGCCGGATTTGGACTCTTTGGTTCAGACATAGAACCGTGACTACGAAAAGTCGAGTCCGAGCTGTAGCGAGGTCCCCTGCGGGCTTGTTACAAAGACGATCGATGAATATACCACTGAGTTCTATCAATTGGTGTCACGTAATGACCTTGCTAAAAACGAAGACCAACTTGTTTCCAGGTACTTTGGGGGATTACAAGAACATTATCAAGATACCCTGAATTTATTTGATCCTTATTCAATTTCTGAAACACACCAGAGGGCTATACAATTAGAGAAAAGGTCAAAGCGTCGCTCAGGAGGTACTGGGTGGTCAAGTGGAAACACTAATAGCAACCGTAATCTACCCCCAATGAACCGAAATATGAGTACGAACCTTCCAGGGGCACGGTGGAGCACCACACAATCTGATACGGTTGGTAAACCTTCAGGAGGACAGTTAAACAGGAACTCTCTTACTAGTAGTGGTATGCGTTGCTTTAAGTGCGGAGAAGTTGGTCATCGCGTTGCAGATTGCAGAAAAAATGACCGGGTTGGCAAAGGCCTATTTATAGATAACGAAGAGATTGCCGAAGATGGGACTAATGAAAGTTTGCAAGATCCTACCAACGATCCCGAGGCTAGTATTTATGACAAGGAAGAACGAGTTGCCGGCGATGATGGTCCTCTATTGGTTGTGCGAAGGGCTTGCTTTACACCTCGATAGGTTGAAGGGAATGGGTGGTTACGAAACAACATCTTCCAATCCACGTGTACCATTAGTGGGAAGGTGTGCAAGTTCGTAATTGACTCCGGAAGTTGTGAGAATGTCATTGCGGAGGACGCTGTAGCAAAATTGGGAATAAGTACAAGCCAACATCCCAACCCATACAAACTGTCATGGCTTCAGAAAGGCAAGGAGGTAACGGTTTTCAAGCGTTGTTTAGTCCCATTATTTATTGGTTCTAATTACAGGGACAAGGTATGGTGTGATGAGGTTCAGATGGATGTTTGTCATATTTTATTAGGAAGGCCTTGGCAATTTGACCGCGACGTGTTACACGATGGACGAAGGAACACTTACTCCTTTGTATTTAACAAGATCCGCATTGTTCTTGAACCTCATAGAGAAGAAGCACCAAAGCTAGCCACTAAGAAGAGTTCTAGCTTATTATCTATGCACTGGTTCTTGGAGGAGGTGGCTGAAACAGGAATGGTGTTCGTACTAGTAGGAAAAGACAGTGCTATAAAGAGTAAGATCCCTGAGCCTGTGAAGGCTCTAATTGCAGAGTTCCATAATGTATTTCCCAAGGAGTTACCACCAATGTTACCGTCCATGCGAGGCATACAACATCAAATTGATTTGATTCCAGGATCAAATTTTCCAAATAGACCCCACTACCGCATGAGCCCAAAAGAGCATGAGGAACTTCGCCGACAAGTGGAGGAATTGCTAGCCAAGGGACACATCTGAGAAAGCCTCAGTCCATGTGTCGTACCTGCGCTATTAACCTCCAAAAAAGATGGCTTGTGGCACCTGTGCGTCGATAGTAGAGCAATTAATAAGATCACTATCTGATATAGGCTCCCCATACCTCGGTTGGATGACTTTTTAGATCAGTTAAGTGGAGCAACCGTGTTTAGCAAATTGGATCTGAAAAGTGGTTACCGCCAGATTCGGATTCGGGAAGGTGATGAATAGAAGACAGCCTTCAAAACTCAAGAGGGGCTTTACGAGTGGCTAGTCATGCCATTTGGTTTATCAAACGCTCCCAGTACTTTTATGCGTGTAATGAACCAACTATTTCAGCCTTTTATCAGGAAGTTTGTTGTTGTTTATTTTGATGATATTTTGGTTTATGGCGCTAATAATGAATTGCACCTCCAGCACTTGCGCCAGGTTCTATCAGTACTGCAAGAAGCAAAATTTTATGTTGGCACCAACAAGTGTTCCTTCTTAACCGATACTGTTGTGTTCCTCAGTTATGTCGTATCTAAAGATGGCCTCTCTGTTGATGAAAGCAAGGTAAATGCAGTTCGTGACTGGCCAATACCAAAAAACATTCATGACGTACGAAGCTTTCATGGGTTGGCTTCGTTTTATCGGAGGTTCATTCCCCATTTCAGTAACATTATGGCACCAATTACGGACTGCATGAAAGTTGGCCAATTCTGTTGGACAGAGGCAGCGACAGAAGCATTCCAGCAAATTAAACAAAAATTGACTTCAGCACCAGTCCTCATATTACCAGATTTTTCTAAACCCTTTGAGCTACACTGTGACACATCTAAAATGGGCATTGGGGCAGTTTTGAGCCAAGGGGGTCGACCGATTGCCTACTTTAGTGAGAAGCTTAGCAGTTCCAAAAGCAACTACAGCACTTATGATGTGGAATTTTACTCCATTGTCCAAGCCCTCAAGCATTGGTACTCTTATCTGTCCCAAAGTGAATTCGTTTTATTTTCTGACCATGATGCTTTGAAGCACATTAATAGCCAAGACAAGCATTCATCAAGGCATGCCAATTGGGCAGCATATCTGCAGCAAGTCACCTTTGTTATTAAACACAAATCCGGGACCTTAAACAAAGTGGCTGATGCACTTAGCCGTTGTTCATTGTTGCTTACTACTATGAGAAATACGGTCCTTGGGTTTGATTCCTTTCAAGAATTATTGTCTGTTGATCCCTATTTTTCTTGTGTTATGGCGGAAGTTAAATCAGGTCAGAGGCCGGACTTTCTTCTCCATGACGGATTCCTCTTCAAAGGCAACCAATTGTGTGTGCCTGCATCAAGTCTTCGATTGAGAATTATCAAGGAGTTGCATGAAGAAGGCCATGTTGGGCGTGACAAGACTCTGCAGCTTGTGGCTGGTTCTTACTTTTGGCCTTCTATGAGGAAGAAATTTTCAAGCTTGTGGACGGGTGTCGTATCTGCCAAGTATCCAAAGGATCCGCAACAAACGCAGGCTTATATATGCCATTACCCGTGCCCAACCAGCCATGGACTGACGTTAGTATGGACTTTGTTTTGGGACTCCCGCGCACTCAGCGAGGTTGTGACTCCATCTACGTAGTCGTGGACAGGTTCTAAAAAATGGCCCATTTCATTGCTTGCAAAAAGACGACGGATGTTGTAAATGTGGCCCAATTATATTTTCGAGAAATCTATTGTTTGCATGGGCTCCCTCAGTCCATTGTATCTGACAGAGACACCCAATTTCTTAGTCATTTTTGGAGATGTCTGTGGCGCTTGGCTAACACAAAGCTTGATTTTAATAGCACCTATCACCTTCAAACCGATGGACAGACAGAAGTTGTCAATCATTCTTTGAGCAACATGTTATGGTGTTTAGTAATGGATCATTTGAAATCATGGGATCACAAATTGCACCAAGCAGAGTTTGCTTACAATCGCTCTGTAAATCGAAGTTCGGGTTTTAGTCCTTTCTATGTCAATTATGGCTACCAACCTCGGGCCCTGCTGGATTTAGTACCAGTGCTAGACTTAAAGCGCATAAATGGGAAGGCAGAAGAGTTGAGTCACAACCTTCAGGAGGTGCACAAATTAACCTAGTCCAACTTACAACAATCAGTCGCCAAGTATAAGTTGACGGCCGACAAGAAACGTCGATTGGTCGAATTTGAAGTTGGCGATTTAGTGTGGGCAGTTCTTACAAAAGATAGGTTTTCAGCCGGTGAATATAACAAGTTGGCAGCACGAAAAATTAGGCCCCTTGCAATTTTGGAAAAAATCAATTGAAATGCCTACCGTTTGCAGTTGCCTAGTCATATTCGTACTTCCGATGTGTTCAACATTCGATACCTCATTCTTTATCACGATGACAACACCACCGACGAGGCTGCGAATTCGATGGCGAATTCTCTCTATCCAGGGAAGGATGATGTAGCAAGCAATCCGTGACCATCCACCTTAGTAGTTTCCGTCTTTTATTACTTTAGTTGCCAGTATTTTATTATGTTCGCTTTTGGCAATTGCCTTATTATTTGCTTTATATTTTATTAGTTGCCTTATATTTTCTTTCCAAAACTGGTTGTTGCTTCGTTGAGTTAGGCCTCTATTTTTCTTATAAATAATGGGTGTACAGCTTTAGGGCTCTACAGTTTTTTGATCATTAATATATTTTTAGTTTTATACTCTTTGTTCCAACTTTGGTTAATTCTTTGTGAATCAACTTTTGTTGAGCCTTTAAACTCGGTATTCTTGGTGAATCAACGGGTATAGAGAGGAGTCTTATTTCAAGTAATCTTGTTTGAATCAATGGATTTTAAGATTGTTACTATTGTTACGACTTGTGCTGTATCACCTGCCCCCTTGTCAATGTCATGCATCACTCATATCAAGTTCAAAGTTACAATGAATAAAAAAAAAAATGTCACACGTTTGTTGCTCCTGCTGCCCAACAGTGCCACCCACTTACTCCTGCCCCCCATTTGCATCACTCACATCAAGTTCAAAGTTCCAATGAATGGAAGAAGAAAAAAGAAAAAAAAATGGTTGCACCTCTGCAAACTTAAAAATAATAATAAAAATAATATAACAGTCATATTACCGTTTAGCACAACGGTAATTTTTTTTTTTTATAAATTTATTTCAATCTTTCAAACTTTTATAAATATCCCCTTTTTTCCAAAATAAATCTCATAACCAATTCTCCCTCTTAAACTCTCAATCTCTCTCAACTCTCAATTAATTTTGAAGAGTCATTCCTAAGTGGCAATTGCAATTGTGCAATAAGAAACTTTTATCAAAATAAGCTAATTTCTGTATTGCATTCGTCAGTCGGTAACATTAAATAGTTTAATTAAATTTATTAGCTACTCATTTTTTTTCATTAATTATTTGTGCACATATATTATTATTTTTTACTCATCGTATTTACACATTATTTAAATTAATTGTTAATTCTTATATATTATTTTACTTACATTACCATGGATCCTAATATTCCTAATGTTTATGTTGATGTTAATACATATACTACACAACATGAATCTGTTAATTCTCCTTCTAACATCCATCCTCCAACAATTGGATCATCATCTAGGGGCATAACTAGTAGTGTTTGGAAACATTTTGAAAAAATATCTATAAATAATCCTGATGATATAATTACATTTAAAGCAAAATGTAAATATTGTGCACATTTACTTAGTGTTGCATCTGCGGGGGGTATTAGTCATCTAAAAAAGCATGCTAACAAACATTTACAAAGTCAACAACCTGATATTAGAAGTAAAATGCAATTAGGGGCTTCAAAAACTGGTAATTTGCAAACATTTTCATATGATCCTATACGCGTACAAAATTCTGTAGTTGATTATATTATTATAAAAAGAACAACCTTTTATTACTAGTGAATGTCCTGATTTTACTGAAATGATTCATGAAAGTTTTGCACTGTAATATCAAAATTTTTCAAGAAATACTATTAGAAGTAGGATTTTAAAGAAATTTGAGGATGTTAAAAGTGAATTATTTGACATCTTTAAAAAATTGAATGGAAGAGTTTGTTTAACATCTGATCTGTGGTTAAATAATGGTTTAGAATATCAATGTATCACTGCACATTTTATTGATAATGATTGAAAATTAAATAAAAGAATTATTTCATTTAAAATTGTTGAACTTTCATACACTGGTCATTCACTTGGTGTAGAAATAAGAAATATGAGTGAGCTTTACAAAATAAAGTATTTACAATTAGTTTAGATAATACAGCATATTATTACCAAGCTATAGCTTATTTAAAATCAACTTTACAATTACTTGTTGATGGTGATTTATTTCATGTTCGTTGTTGTGCCCATATTTTAAACTTGATTGTTAAAGAAGTTATGCATGTATACGAGATTTTTGTACTTATAATAAAAAATGTAGTTGTTACTATTATGTCTTCTGTTAATCGAATTTTGGAATATAGAAAAATTTATCAACGAGAAAGTATGTCATTTAAAAAATTAATTTTAGATATAGATAGTAAGTTTAATTCAACGTATAATATGTTAAAAAGAGCTTGTAAACAAAGAAAGATCAATAAATTTAATTTTTGCAACAATATCAATAGGAGGAGTACTGACTCCCACAAACCATAATTGCCGCCAAGTAGTCTTGTATAAAGATTTTTAAAAAGTTTTTGATACTTTAACAAAATTGTTTTCTTATATATATATATATATATATATATATTTCTACTTCATCATTTGTTTTACATATGCTAGCAGAAATAATTGAAATTTTCGTAAAATATATGAGTAATGAATATTATGTAATCATTTTTACTTCAATGAAAGCAAAATTTGATAAATATTTTGATCATTTGCCTCATCTTTTAGGTTTAACCATAATAATTGATCCTAGGTGTAAAGAAATTGATTTATAAGAATTTTTAGAACGTATTTTCGTTGATCAAACACAATTTGCCCCTATTATGCAAACATGCAACAAATTATTTGAAGAATACAGGGCAGTTGCATCTGTAAATACACATATACACACTACACTAGCAGCGTCATCTTGAGGTGGAGATTAAGTGTTTTTTGAGCAATAAAAAGTAGAAGAATAGCTCAACATACAAGCGTAAGTAGTTCTGAACTACAACGTTATTTGGAAAGTCTGTCAGTGGATGATTTCGATGATTTTGATATTTTGAAATGGTGAAAACAAAATGAAACTATGTGGCCTGTGGTTTCACAAATAGCCCATGATATACTAACCGTTCCTATTTCTACAGTTGCTTCGGAAACAACTTTTAGTTTAGCTGGACAGGTACTGAGCGATTACCGCAGTAGGCTTTCACCCTAAATAGTTGAGGCACTAATGAAATCCAGAGATCATATGCATGCGCTTGCAAGACGACAAAATTATAGTGAAAAAGAGCGAATTCAAAATGATTTGGATGGCACATCCTCGGGCAACATGACTGAAATGTCTATTTCCTCCGGTGATTGATCAACAATTTGTTTTTTACTATTTCATTTCTTTTTTTCTTTTTTTTTATTATTAGATTATTGAGGTGGAGTATAATGCAAATGATTGGTATGCTAGTAGGTGCCAGCCTAGTTGGGATGTACTCGACCTATAGTGATGCAATTGTTCTACCATCATCAATAATTTACACATATTTTATTTAATGATTTAAACTTTTGTAATATTTTATTTCATTTTGAAATAAAAATTATTCATTCAATAAATGTTATATAATTAATTTAATATTGTAATATTGAAAGTTTCATTTTCATATATATAAAATTATTCAGTTCAAAAGAAAAAATTACATAATTGCATACTTTTTTGGTTATAAGTTCATAATTGAAAAAATATAAGTCATACACAATTAAATTTAAATACCACAATGAAACATAGCCAAACAAAAATCTCATTAACCTTAACTAAAATACTCTAGTATAATTTTTCTTTTATTTTTTTTTATTTCTAATAAATAATCTACATAGATGATGTATTTATCATTCATTGTTCTAAAAAAAAAAAAAGGCCCGCTTAGGCCTAACTCGCAACCTGAGCCTAGGCCCTAGGCCCAATCCTAGGCCCTATCCTAGTCCACGAGGCTCACTTGGGCCGGGTCGGGCCATTATTATATCCCTATTGGAGAACAAATTTAGGACTTTAACTTGCTATTATAGTGTTTTCAGAAAAATGAAAAGAGTGATGCAGATGCTTTAATATCCTCAGTAGTTAATTTTATATGCACTAACTATGCTATTGATATTTGGTACATGGGAAAGACTATGTATGGTACATGTCAATTTTTGGGTTAGTATTATGTTAAATATGAAAATAATTACATTAAACTAAATAATTAATCACAAATACTGTGATCTTCCTGGTATATCACCTACTTCATATTTCTTTTAATTTCATGAAATTTCTTATTTCAGGTTTTAATTCGAGGCCTTGTCAACTGTGTGGGTTCGTCACACTTCATATTATTGTGTATTGTGATCCTAGATTGTTCCTAGGTTTTATTTTTTCCTTGTCTTGAGTGTGAAAGCGGACCGGGGTGAAGAAAAACCTAGTTAAACATAAAATCACTTTCTAGTAAACAAAACCACACGTGCAGTGAGGGGCGAGTTCTGAGGCTTAACTATTGAAATGAAAGCACGTGCGGAAAGAGGAAACCACACACGTGTGTGACATGCCCTGGGAGTACCCGTGCGCGTTAAACAGTTCAGACTCCTAAGATCTCTTTAATCTAGTCTCACGAGTACAATGTGAAACGTAGAAGGGAGTCCATATTTGGCAACTTTTAAAAAATCCATTTTATTGCAACACCTTTTGCCAGAAATGGACAGAGTCGCTATATAATATTTTGGGAAATTAGGAAACCCATGACTTGTGCCAAGGCCGCTGTTCGTCATAACCAAACCTTAGGTATGAGAGGAAAATGTCATTAATTGAGCACCCTCGCTCACTCGATCAAAAGAGCGGCCTTTACTAAACCATGATATAAATTTTATTTACTTTATATGTTCATATTCTAATTATTTAATAAATCCAAAAAAATTACTATGTGAAGCATACAAGTATAGATTATGTCATTTGTTTTGAATAATTTGACTTCATGTATTTTGAAAGATTTTTGAAGATGTATAACCCAAATGAATTGAGTTTACAAACATGAAAAATCAACATTATTCCAAATTAAGCGACACAACCCCCATCCACTGGCATTCATACAGTTATATCTAGTAAGCAAGTAGCCACATGATAGGATGCTTAAACATAATAAGAAAAACACATACAAGCGGAATGCTAAAGCATAAAAACTTACATATTTACCGACGTCTCGCGAACAGCTATAAAACAAAATTAGTAAAATATGCATGATCCTATATATAAAATCCTAATGCAATACATACACAAGAATGCTTCTAAAGATCTGACTTCTAAGATATGACATGTGAATCATCTTAAGAACATAAGGTAGTGCATATAATCACATAGGAATTGATTAAATTCATAAATACAAACTTAGCCGAATCAAGATGCATGAAATATGGATGCAAAGCATGGATATAATGAAAGACAAAATATGATGCATATTCACAGATAAAGAAAACAAGTAAAATAACATGATAGAAAGAAGCGGGGCGGGGAATTATTACAACGCTTGAAAGAATAATTACAAACCAAATTAGAGAGGGATGAGGAGAATATTACATCAAATAAAAACCTCGCAAAACACTCAAAATAAAAATAAATAAAATAAAAGCTTCATGTTCCTTGGATCCATCGGCGGAAATTGGTCAACATTGAGAGATTACGCCATCTTGTCGAAAAGAAGCTAATCGACTAGCCAAATAGGCCGGCCGGCTAACTAGGCCAAACAAAATCTGTCTTGTTGCAAAATTAAGAAAAGCAACAAACAAGAAATATGTAGGTGGCTCAACTAACTACAACCAGTTAGCTTACAACACAACTAACATGAAACAAGAGCAAATAAATAAGCAAAAATAATAATAATAATGTGCTAAACAAATCACTTGGATTACAACAATACATTATGAAATATAAAGTATGAAAATAAATATGAGATAAACAAACCACTTGGATTATAACAAAACACTATGAAAGAAGAAGTAAGAAAATAAATATGAGATAAACAAACCACTTGGATTATAACAATATAAAGTAAGAAAATAAACATGAGATAAACAAACCACTTGAATTATAACAAAACACTATGAAATATAAAGTAAGAAAATAAATATGAGATAAACAAATCACTTGAATTATAACAAAACACTATGAAATAAGAAGTAAGAAAATAAATATGAGATAAACAAACCACTTGAATTATAACAAAACACTATGAAATATAAAGTAAGAAAATAAATATGAGATAAACAAACCACTTGAATTATAACAAAACACTATGAAATAAGAAGCAAGAAAATAAATATGAGATAAACAAACCACTTGGATTATAACAAAACACTATGAAATAAGAAGCAAGAAAATAAATATGAGATAGAAAATTTAAGCAAATGAAAAACTAGAAATTCATCTTCCAAAGAAATATTGAACTTCTTGATTTCCAAACTTCTTCTTGATCCCCTTCAAGTTTAGAAAGTGTGTTCTCAATTCTCAATTTGAAACTAGAATGGAACTCTGGGTATGTATGGTGGAAAAGTGGCTAACTCTCTTTTTTTTTTCATTTTTTTTTTCACTTTCAACAACACTCATTCTTTCCTTTGATCAATCAATACTGAAATTTAGCTATTTTAGAATTTTTGGAGGAGTTTTGGGTGTAGGAAATATAGAATTTCAGTTTGTATAGAAGGTATGGGGTGTATATGAAAGATATGATTGTTTTTGGCTCAAAAACTCAATTTTTCTCTCTTTTTTCACCATTTTCTCACTCTTTTCTCTTCAATTTCGTGGTCCTTCCCCTCTTTTACAATTTGATCATTCTATATAGGAATGAGGGAGAGTAAAGGTCAAAAAGAAGGTGGGAGACAAGAATGTGATAGGAAGGCAAATTTTTGCATGGGATACTCCATTATGGATGCAAACAAAACCTCTTTTTGACAATGAGGGATGATTAGGTATGTATTTGGTAATATATGGGTCGACCAATGGGGTAGGGGAGTGTCCTACACACAAGAAAAAAAATGTAAAAATATACTTCTTTGCCTGCTAGTTTGAAATGGTCAAATATTATTTAAGGGGAAATATAACACAAGGTAAAGCTTTGGTAGAGTGGTTAAGGTGTTAGATTGGGGGTTCAAACCACTTCACCAGCATTTCTTAAATTTATTTTTTTGGGTAAAGACAAGTTAGCACCACATCATCAGCAATGACTAATCCAGTCATGTCACGTCAGTAAGACCGCCACGTCAGTGTCACAGTTAGCATTAATGGAATATTTTGCATATGGACGGAATATTTCCTAACTTAACAGAATATTTCCTCACATAACAGAATATTCCCTGAGTTTTAAGAATTACAATTTGGCCTAGAAGTTTTAAATAATTGTGCTGTAACCCAGATTTCAGGAGAATTTTTCAGTGAAGCCCTCGAAAGTGTAGCGAAGGTTGATCCTAGCTAAACTAACCATTCTGGACACAACCGTGAGGTCAGAATATTCTCTTGGAAAGGTAATTTGTGGCTGTTTAGGGTTGAAAACAGGGCTCGAATTCAAAGTTTTCTTATTGAGGATTCTATGAGAAACACCTTCTTATTTTGTCATCATAGGGTAATCAAAAGAAAGCGCCCAAGTCTTAGGGCCGGTCAAAATGGGATATCTACAGTATGGAAGAGAGGAACTGCACATGCGGCCTAGGGCTCGCATATGCGGAAAGAGGGCGCTACACGTGCGGCAAAATGCACACATGTGCGAGAACGTTTAGTGATTCCGAAAATTTTCTTTTTATTCCTTCTCCTCTTCACTCCTAACACTTTCATCTTTTTCTCTACTTCATCTTTTCTCATCCTTCTCTCTACATTTACCCCTACCACCTCACATTTCCTTTGATTTCTCTAACTCCGATTTTGACCATATTGCTTTGGAACTTTCTTGGAGAGCTCCTCAAGGTTACATTTGGTGCGATGAAAATCGAATTTCAATACTATTGATTCTAGGGCTTTTCTTCTCATATTTCCTCTACAAACTTAAGGTAGGGAGTTTATTTGAATTATATATATGATTTTAGCTTGTCTAATCCTTTTTTGGTAAACTTATAGTCTTATGAGGTGAATTTTGTATTGTTGGGTTTTCAAAATACTTGAAAATGTGACATCTCTCATGTTTTACTCAAATTGACTTATTTTATGAACTTATGACACTCTTGGAGTTATATTGAGGAAAATGTCTTTCAAAAATGAAAGAAATATGTACTTGAAGGAAAACCCTAGATTTTGAAAATTTGAGGAAAAGTTGATTATATGAAAACTTATGCAAATGTTGGAATTTCCATGGAGAAAAATGATGAATTTTCATATGTTTATATGTTGTTGAGTTATTCACGAAATAGATAAGTTTTTATTATTGAGAAATTGGCATGGATTGCATGATTGATACATGCTTGGATTGAGAAAATCTAATAGTGATTGTGAATATGTCAGGTTGTCATATGTCACATACATATTTATATTGTTGAATCATATTCGAGGAATATCGGTGATTGAGATAAATTTGAGAAATGTGGAACATTGTGTTAACATTGAGTAAATGTTGAGAATTTGAAATTTCTTATTGAGAATATGTATATGTAATTTCATTCCATTTCATTCATTGCATGGCTTTTGAATAAAGTCTTATTAAAGGTATGATTTTGGAAACTTGAATTATTTTGGAAGTAAATGCAGTGGTAAATCTGGATAGGGGGTGTAGATTGAGATTTAAGTTGGCTTGAGTGTCCAGGGTGAAAGACCGAAAACACGTGAGGGATAGGTACCACGTACCTTCCGGTTAAAAGCTGGTAAAATGGGTTTGGTAGAGTCTTGAGGAACTTACAGACACAATCTTAGGAATTACCTGAGTCGTATTTACCACCCCGTATTGTGATTCTATTATATCGATGTATTTTTGTTTTCGAAATGATCATTGGCATTAGATTTCAAACAAATAAAACTCATGATTTTTTGAGCATGACATGGCATTGCATGCATATTTATAAGACTGTTTAAAACATATATATTTTGTTAAGATCTTTTTACTGGGATTTTGTGCTCACCCTTAGTGGATTTGTGTAGGAAAGGATGTGGTTATTCCACCTTAGTGAAGGCGGGTGAATTTTTGAGAGCCCAAGGCTCTTTTGTTTATTTGTTCTATTTTTGACGAGCCAAGAGTTTATGTATATGGGTTTGCGAACCATTTATTTGTAACTAAGTTTAAGCCTTGGAACTTGTGGTCGGGGGGATTTATTTTATAATTGTTTCTCTCATTATTTATTTGTCTCTCATGCTATAGATTCATACCTAGATTGAATATGTAATTGCATGTGAACTTCTTTTGTAAATCTCTCATATATCAAGGAGTTCAACTATAGAGATTGATTAATAAATGATGATCGGAGAATTGAGATTATTTAATTGAGATGGATTAAATTAGGGTTATCACATGTTAATTATTTGAGGGCGTTATAACCATAATCAGACAAAAAGTCTATCATCAACAAATAATCAAAAAAAAATTATATTAAGAAAGAATATACAAGTAACAAAGACCCTCTATTATGGAGTAAATAACGAACCTCATGAACAACATGGTTACATGGCATTACGAATCCAACTTTTTAATATTGCACCTTATCATATTAATTTTAATTGACAATGGATGCTAGAGAAACTATACTTATTTAATTTTTTTTTGCAGCACCTTTTAACCAAAAAATATATATATCAAATTTTACCTTCAATAATTGTCTTGTGACTTCTCAATTGAGAATGTATAACGATCATTAATTTGCTTGGTAATATATCACTTCGGGTATAACTAATACTATTTTATCTCTTAACCATGATTATTTTTCTCATAACTAGCTGTTGATGCGATGTGTGCAATTTAAATAAATAAGAATAAAAATAAAATATTTATTATATATTGTGTGTATTTTTTTTCTTATTTATTGTATGTTACTCAAATGGTAAGAGTTTTCTATAATAGATTGAGGGTCCAAAGTTCGAGTTTGACTTTTCCCATCTAAATAATTTTTTTTTTGGTTTTAAATAGAAAAATGAGAAACACATAGTATAAAGAGAAGTAAACAAAAATTTGAACGCCAAGTCAAGCTTTCACTTAATATAATTGTATAGATTTGAAGCACATTTCTCATAACCAAAAATCTCATTATTTACTACACGTCTTTTTGACACAAATAGCAACCATTAGCTAATCAAGCAGAATAGTTTGGTTCACAACTGATTATTGATTTGGCATCAACTGCAAATGATAAAAATCAAAATTTTATACATGGATTTTCAAATTTTATATTATTTGAAAACTAATTTAGTGTAAAATGGAAAACAAAAATTTCAGGAATTTTATTTATTTTTGGAGTAGAAATAAAATTTTAAAATTTCAAAAATATAATTTTTTATACTTGTTTTTATCAAACAATTTCTTCAATTTTTTTTTTCATAAATCAAGTTGTAAAAAAAAAAAAAAAAAGAAAGAAAGCCTTTTTGTGATATATTTTATTTTTTGTGTTTTATTTTTGCTTTATTTCTGCTTCAAAAGACTTTTTTTTTTTGGCATAAAAAATCTAAATTATTATTAGGAAAAATTACAATTTTTTTGTATAGAGTTTGAGCCTTAACAATGTGAAAACATAAATAAAATTAGAAAAAATGAAAATCGACTATTTTGATTGTTCAATAGTAACAAAAATGATTATTCAACTAACAAACATATAGTGAATAATACTGATATTTTTATTTTATTTTTTTAAGAGATTTAAAGTATGTATCGTGAGATTTAAGGTAAATTACATTGATGCTCTCTGAAGGTTTTATTTAATATAGATTCATTTTTCATGTTTGAAAAATTAGACTTATTCTTTTATTAGATTAAAATGACATATTTATTTCTTGGCCTTTATACATATAAAATAATAAAAAAATATTGATATTTTGTTCATGTTATTTTAAGAGAAATAACAATTATCTTATTTGGTTTAACTCACAAAAAATTAAATTAGGAAAAATTACATATTTTTTTTATATATATATTAGAGTTTGAGCCTTAACAATGTGAAAACATAAATAAAATTAAAAAAATGAAAATCGGTTATTTCGATTGTTTAATGATAATAAAAATCATCTTGTTTGGTTCTGGTTTTAAGAAAATTTTGCTTTTTTATTTTCTGTATTTTAATATTTTTAATGACTTTTTTTAAAATATTTTAAGATTTTTTTAAAATTTTTTTTTTAGATATACCTAACATAAATACACTTAAAAAGTATAATATTTGTGGAAAAAATCTTTAAAAAATACAAAAAATTCCAAAAAATACAAAAATTCAGTATATTTTTCATATTTTTGTGTATTTATTAATTTTTTAAAATATTTTTTTCAAAAATATTTTACTATTTAGATACATCTAAGTAAAGTGCATCTAAAAAAGTAAAAAAGTTGCTTAAATTTAAAAAATATTCACTAAAAACAAAAAAATACGAAAAATAAAAAACAAAATTTTCAGAAAATTGAAACCAAATACACTGCATGATTATTCAACCAATAAACATAGTAATAAAAATAACAAACATATAATTAACTTTTGAAAAAATAAAATTCACGTGCAAATACTGTCACGACTCGCTCCCCGTATCCAAGGATTAAGCATTGTGATGGCTAGTAACTGAACTTACCTACGGCCAATTTATAAACAAATCAAACAACGCGAGCGGAAGTAATATTTAAGTAAAGGTACCAAAATAATCATTGGAGTTTCTAGTTTTATTACAAAAGTTATTGACTCAAAAGGCTGATATTTACATATAAAAATATTATAAAAGTGTTGTGTGTGTCTATTCCGTAGCCTCGCGTCTAAGACTTTCCAGAAACTATTTCCGAATTGCATGTTTCCTGAAAATTGGTAAAAAACTATAAGCACATGGCAGAGTGAGAAATATTATACCAAGAGTATAAGGGCACGAAATAACCATGGATAATTAGTTAGGCCAAAACATTTATATAAATAAATCCTTTGAGTAGCAGAAATCATTTGAATAGCAGAACTGAAATACATAGATTATGTAAGTAAATAGTCATAACCACGGTACAAAACAGAACAAAATAGAGATCACAGAAGTGACAGTCAGAACAGAGGTGCGGATTCAAGAGGTGGCTCGTACGGATTCTTGAGGTGGCTCGTACGGATTCTTGAGGTGGCTCCCACAATAGTGTAGCACTTAGCTCCGCACAGCACTTTGCTCCGTACAAAACAGAGATACGGATTCAAGAGGTGACTCGTACGGATTCTAGAGGTAGCTCCCACAATAGTGTAGCACTTAGCTCCGCATAGCACTTTACTCCACACAAAACAGAGGTCAATGGATCCATGACAAACAGAGCACCACAAAATGGTCAAATAGAGACCAATAGTTATTTAAGTCCCCCAAGGCGTGGGACTCCCGTGGTGGTACTTACAAAACATAATTGTTTATAAGGTCATAGCCAAATATTCTTTAAAATATAAATAAACATATCCATGAGTTTCCTTTTAAGGAAATAGGGTTCAGAAGATAAACCACGTAACTGAAACTTTTATAAAACATAACTTTTATTAAAAATATAACTTGTATAAAACAGATTTTGATAAGTTAAAACATACGTAAAATATATTTTAGTGACTCAAGATATAATATAACTCACCTTAACTTTAATACCTTACTCTTTCTTTCCACTATCAAAAACCTTTTCAACTTCTATTATATTTCCTTTCTTTCCTCTCTTTCTTTCCTTTTCTTTCTCTCTTTCTTTTCTTCATTCTTTTCTTTTCTTTCCTCTCCTCCCCAGTGAACGTCTCCTCCTTTTATAGGGAGGAGAGACGAGTACGCAGCCTCCACGTGGCTCAGTTGTCGCATTCGTTCAGATTTAATTCATAATTATATAGATTTATTTCTATTCTTAATAAAAATTTAACAGATATTTAAGATAATTATCATTTAATCCAATATTTTAATATAATTATATAAATAAAATAATTCCTAATTAAATGACACTTTATCCTATACTAACAGAAAAATTAATTATTTATTTTAATATCACACCTATTATTATTATTATTTATATTATCTATATTATTATTATTTATATTTTGACCCTAAACTTTTAAATAATTATATTATTTTGTAAAATTACGCATAATAAGATATAATAAATTATATATTTTTCGAACTGTAATTAAATAATATTAGTATAAATTCTATAGAATAATTAAAAATCTGGGTTGTTACAATCTTCTCTCTTTTTAAAATTTCGTCCTCGAAATTTGTCATATGCATAAGCTATCCGCTGCACACTCTGATAAATATATGTTAGATGATTAATTTGATAGAAAATAGTATTTCAAAAAAAAACTTTACGAAAAATAACTCACTATCTAGTTGTCAAAAATTGGTTTGGGCCAAAATGGGAAATAAAGAACGACTTTAAAAACTTTTCACTCGTTTTGTTTACGATAAAAAAAAATAAAAAATAAAATAAAATGAGAATACAATGACAGAATCATATACAGGAGATGAACTTTTCATTGATAGAAAATAATTTTAAAATTAGTATCTTTATAATTTGAACCCACTTTTAAAAAGTCAAAATAATTTTTTTTTGAATACTGAAAATTATATGTATTTAATTATATTATAATTTTGATGAGTGCTTGAGCCCGACATCCTTCTTTTCTTGTTCTTCTTTTATTAGAACAAATATAAATTATATCTAATATCCTTCACAAATTAGGCATACTAAAAAAAAAATTATTATATATGTAATCATATAAAATTATAATATAATTAAATCGACGAACAAAATGTAATAATTTTGTATTAATTACCCGTTATCCCACTTCTTAAATGTGCGTGTGTCCTATGCTCCAATGATGATTTTTTTTTTCTTAAAAAGACCATTGCTCTGATACCACTTGTCACGACCCGCTCCCCGTACCCAAGGGTTAAGTATGGTGATGGCCAGTAATTAAAGTTACCTACGGCCAATTCATAAATAAATCAAATAACGCGAGCAGAAGTAATATTTAAGTAAGGGTACCAAAATAATCATTGGAGTTTCTATTTTTATTACAAAAGTTATTGACCCAAAAGGCCGATATTTACATATAAAAATATTATAAAAGTGTTGTATGTGTCTATTCCGCAGCCTTGCATCTAAGACTTTCCAAAAGCTATTTCTGAATTGCATGTTTCCTGAAAATTGGTAAAAAACTATAAGCACATGGCAGAGTGAGAAATATTATACCAAGAGTATAAGGACACGAAATAACCGTGGATAATTAGTTAGGCCAAAACATTTATATAAATAAATCCTTTGAGTAGCAGAAATCATTTGAATAACAGAACTGAAATACATAGATTATGTAAGTAAATAGTCATAACCACGGTACAGAACAGAATAGAAGAGAGGTCACAGAAGTGACAGTCAGAACAGAGGTATGGATTCAAGAGGGGCTCGTATGGATTCTAGTGGTGACTCCCACAATAGTGTAGCACTTAGTTCCGCACAGCACTTTGCTCTGCACAAAACAGAGATACAGATTTAAGAGGTGACTCGTACGGATTCTAGAGGTGGCTCCCACAACAGTGTAGCACTTTGCTCCGCACAAAACAGAGGTCAATGGATCCATGACAAACAGAGGACCACAAAGTGGTCAAACAGAGGCCAATAGTTATTTAAGTCCCCCAAGGCGTGGGACTCCCGTGGTGGTACTTACAAAACATAATTGTTTATAAGGTCATAGCCAAATATTCTTTAAAATATAAACAGACATATCCATAGGTTTCATTTTAAGGAATAGGGTTCAGAAGATAAACCACGTAACTGAAACTTTTATAAAACATAACTTTTATTAAAAACATAACTTGTATAAAATAGATTTTGGTAAGTTAAAACATACGTAAAATACATTTTGGTGATTCAATGTATAATATAACTCACCTTAACTTTAATACCTTAGACCATCTCCAACGGTGAACCAAACCCAGCATCAAATTCAAATTTTGATGAAAAACCTACTTTTTCAAGCTCCAACCGTTGCACCAGATTGATATCAAAATGAGATTTCAGCAAAAAAAGCATCAAACTGAGAACGAGACACAGATTTTACGAAATCACTGTTACTGACCGTTGAAAGAGGTACACCGGTCAACCAATAAAAGATTCAAACAGTTTAGGAAAAAAAAGTTCAAACTGTTAAAAAAAAAAAAAAAAAAATTTGCCTAACCGGTCAACCGGCCGGTCGACTACCCCGGTCGTCTCGAAAAAGTTCAGAAAGTTCAAAAAAAAGTTCAGACATATTCGCAAAAAAAAAAAAAAAAAAAAAATAATTTTGCCTAACCGGTCAACCGGCCGGTCGACCACCCGGTTGTCCCGAGATAGATTTGGTGAAAGGTGAACCGTTGGAGCGAGTGGTATTAAATTTAGTGAAATGGGTCATTTTTGACTTAAATTTGATAAAAAATTTGAGTCACCGTTAGAGATGCTCTTACTCATTCTTTTCACTATCAAAAACCCTTTCAACTTCCATTATATTTCCTTTCTTTCCTCTCTTTCTTTCCTTTCCTTTCTCTCTTTCTTTTCTTTTCATCCTTTCTTTCCTCTCCTCTCCAGTGAGCGTCTCCTCCTTTTATAGGGAGGAGAGACGAGTACGCGGCGTCCACGTGGCTCAAACGTTGCTTTGGCTCAGTTTTAATTCATAATTATATAAATTTATTCTTATTTTTATAGATATTTAAAATAATTATCATTTGACCCAATATTTTAATATAATTATATAAATAAAATAATTTCTAATTAAATGACACTTTATCATATATTAAAAAAAAAAAATTATTTATTTATTTTAGTACCACACCCATTATTATTATTATTTATATTATCTATATTATTATTATTTATATTTTGACCCTTAAACTTTTAAATAATTATATTATTTTAAAAAATTACGCATAATAAGATATAATAAATTATATATTTTTCGAACTGTGATTAAATAATATTAGTATAAATTCTATAGAATAATTAAAAATCTGGGTTGTTACAAATACAATGTGAATGTTCACAATTTACAATTAATATATAGCTAGCTTTAAAAAAAAAATTCTACTCACACTAATGTGAACATTCACACTAAAATGTGAAAACACGAAATAAAAATAAAAAAATGAAAATCAATTATTTCGATTATTTAATGGCAATAAAAATGATTGCAACGAGCATAAAACAAACAATATACAACAAATCATCAAATAATATACAAAAAATTATCAAATAGTTCATATATATAAATGTATATTTTTAGAAAAATCTGTATATAATCAACTCTAGCATAATATCGGTGAATAAACTACACAATATCGGTGACTATGGTTTATGTATAACAATGGGAAAAAAAAAATGATTGTTCATCGCTGATTTACCATCATCTTTGTGAGTCCATCATCATCTCTATCATCAGTCTATATGTACAACTAACCTCTCTTCTAAATATTCTTCCATGACCTTATAGTAAAATAATAGTGAATGAAGAAAATATTAAAAATAATAATCTTTTATATTTATCTAGAGTATTTTATATATATCATAAATGATTTTCTTTCTCCTAGATATATGGTAATATATATTATAATAAATGTTTATAAAGGTAAAATAGTTCACATAATATTTCTAATATAGGAAAAAGGACCTATTGGTATATAAGTTGAAATATACTAGATGGAACACAAAATTTTTTGTGAACTTACTGAGTTATAGGTCCTCTAAATGGGATTTATAAACAAATTTCTTGTTTTGTTTTTGTTTTTCTATAAGAAAATTCTAATATACACCCATTTAAAAAGAGTGTATCATATGCAACCCTAATTATAACATTTTTTTTTTCTTTAGTTATGACATTATTTTAGTTATAAATTATGAGTTTTTTTAGTTATGACTCATGTTATCTTTAGTTATGATATTTTTTTTTTCTTTTTTCAGTTATGACTTAAAAAATTAAAACTATGTCATTTTTTTTAATTATAAAGTACATATCGTGCACCCCTTTTGAAAAGTGTGTACTATAGTTTTTCCCTTTATATATCTTCTATTAGGGGTGGTCGTGGATTGGATTTGTGCGATTTGCAGTTCGGTTTTGACCCGCCCGCATCTATGCGGTTTAGAAAAAAGTCAACCCGCAACTGCCCGCAGTGCTGTTTGCGGTTTATGTGGATGTTCGCGGATGCCATTTTTTCTCAATTTTCTAAAATACTCCAACATTAATAATTAATGAATTAAAACTTATAAAATTAAAAACACAACAAAATCAATTCCTAACACAAACAAATCATTCAAACTTATAAAATTATAAAATTCCAATTCCATGCATCACGGTTCTGTTCAATGACAGAAGCAAATGTTAGGCTAAGCAGTACTCATAATGCAGATCAAACAAAAAAAAGTTCAGTATTGGGATTTCAGGTATGGTTCTCTCAATGATACACTCAAAACGAATGAATGAACAATTTTATAGGGGATGCCAAAAATTCCTACAATACAGAAACTCAATCCAAAATTTTTTTGTTATAAATAAATACTAACACACTACATTTTTTTAATATTACACAAAATTTATATGATTCATAAAATTGTTACCTGATTCATTGACAAGCCTAAGGCATCATTCTTTTCCAAGATAACTTATATATATATATATATATATATATTCTAAAAAAAAACTTATGTATATATATACATATATATCCAAGAGAAAAAATGAAAAAAAAAAAAGAAAGAAAGAAGAAGAAGAAAATATTGCATCTCTTCATCAATTATGGTTCTCAGCGTTTTTGCTGATTCATGTTTTAGATAAGAGCTTATGAAAATTGTTTCATAATGCATTATGGTTTGATTTGTTTGGTCAAAACAAAAATATTTAGGATAGATCATAGGCGAACGGTCCAGGTTAAAAAAAAAATGAAATTAAATGTTCTAAGTGCAAGCAGGTTGTGGCGGGTGCGGTTCAAACCTGCAACTTGCCCACAACCCAAAAACTTGTTATATTCCAAACTGCACCCTACCCTGTTATATTAACGAAACTGCCCATACAAGTGCCGGTCAGGTCGAGTAGGGTGGATTGTGCGGGTCAAATAACCCTACATCCAGCCTTATCTTCTATACTATTATATATATGAGTACATTACTTTGTGTCTAATAATACAACAATGATTTAGACCACTAAAAAATACACCACTAATAGCCATAATGCATTGAGATTGGTAAAAAAAAAAAAGAAAAAAAAAAGAAACAAGGCATAGAAAGTGGGCGGGGTCCACTGCCACATCATTAGTGGTCCTTCTAGTGCTCCATTTTTAGTGCTCCCAAGCATTTTTCCTAATAATATGGTGGCGTCTCTTTCTGTTACATGACAAATGTCTAGCCCTATCTTCTATACTATTATATATATGAGTACATCACTTTGTGTCTAATAGTATGGTGGCTTCTCTTTCTGTCACATGACAAATTTATCCTAAAATAAAAAAAAAATATTATTCAAAGGTAAGAGGAAGATTTGAACTCAAGACCTTAGATTCATTAAGAACACTCTTACCATTTAGACAACATACATATTATGATATTAATTTCTTTATTATTTGAATTACACACGTGTGTCATCCACTAATATATATATATATATATATATCTAATTTATGGAGAATTCTACAATATATAATATATACCTATGCCTCATATAGTATCTATTATAATTTATTTATTTATTTTAAATTTATAACTCAAAAAATATAATATTATGTCATATTTTTTTAATTATAAATCACATAGGTACACAAATATGCACTATATTCTTTCCCCTAATTCCCACATTTTTCCTCAGTTCCAACAAACCGGGCCAAGTGTGGTGAGCAGCTCTCACGCATTATCCTCGGTCAGAGACAATGCAAGCAGCAATAGCAGCCATGGCAGCTCATGCACTCCTCTTCTCAACTACTCCATCCCATACTCTTCTTTACCCACTATTCTCTTCCCCAACCCCTCACAACAACAACAACCCATCTCTCTTCTCTTCATTCCACGCCCTCCCCCTCCTCAAATTCACCCCCCAATCCATTTCCGTCTCCGCCACCGCCCCAAAGCCCCTCACCGCCGCCAAGAAAGCCGTAGCCGTCCTCAAGGGCAACTCCAAAGTCGAAGGCGTTGTTACCCTCTCTCAAGACGACGGTGGTCATTTCTCTTTTTAGGCCCTTCACATCTCTAATTCCTATCTATAAATGCAATTGAGTTGTTGTGAAATTGGGTATTTGATTTTCACAGGCCCAACCACTGTGAATGTTCGCGTTACGGGACTCGCTCCAGGACCTCATGGCTTCCATCTAGTGAGTAGTAGTATCATTTCAAATTCTTCATTACTAATTTGGGTTTTTTTAGTATTCCTATATTTTGTAATTTGGGTTTTGTATTTTTCCTATGTTTAGTTTGTGCATGTAATGTTGATTAGTGGGGTGATATTGTTGCAAGTATTAAGAAAATGTAGTAGGATTCCTAGGTATGTTAATGATTTTGTGGTTATATAAGAGAATAAGTCTTAACGTTGTGATGAATAGTCTTAATATTAGAATGTGAAGATTTATTTTTTAAACTTTATATATATGGCTTTGTAATTTAGCTATTTGGAATATGAGTGAATAGATTTTCTCTTCCAAAATTTTTGAGTTGTATAGCATTTTATTTCCAACATAGTTTAATACAGTTTTAATTGTCATGAAAGCTCTGTGAAACCGATTTGCATTTCTTCTTTTCATGTTGTGTAGCACGAGTATGGAGATACAACAAATGGGTGTATATCAACAGGTTAAGATCATCTTTGAAGCTTGAACCAGTTGAAGTGTTGGTTGTTACTGTTTTTTGATTAACAATAATTTAATTCTATTGTTGTTTAGGTATTATTGTGATTTTGTTTTTATATGTAATAGGAGCACATTTTAATCCTTATAAAAAGACACATGGTGCTCCAAAGGATGAAATCCGTCATGCGGGTGACCTGGGAAACATAATTGCTAACGCCGATGGTAATTACAGTTTCAATAACTCCTTGAAAATTGTTTGAATCATTTGGTGACATGACATTTCTTAAATTTTTTTGTTGCTTTGTATAATTTAGGGGTGGCAGAGGCAAAAATTGTGGATGGCCAAGTATGGCTTGTGTTGTGTGTGATTTTGTGTTTACGCATTTAATAGTATTTCTTTTGGATTTGGCTACTTGACCATTGATACTAAATTTCGTTGGCTGAGATGTGCAGATACCACTTAGTGGACCTAATGCAGTCATTGGCAGGGCTTTAGTGGTTCATGAGCTCGAGGATGATCTTGGAAAGGGTAACAGTTCATGTTTATTAGTTTGTAATTCAGTTGCAATTTTCATCTGTTGTGGTCATTGAACTTCTTTTTGTTGGCCAGAAAAGTTCAGATTTATGAAAATGCATAAAAAAATGTTTTCTTCATCTGTACATTATTATTGGTATTCGTACATTCTAAATCTCTTTAAATTATCCATTTGTAGGTGGTCAGGAACTTAGCCTTACCACCGGCAATGCAGGTGGACGGTTGGCATGTGGTATGCAATTATACTAACTTCATTGTGTCCCAAGTTTGTTTCTTTGTTGTTTCTTGTGTTGGCCCGCTTTGAGAGTAATCACCTTTTCTATTTATTTTGTTTTAAGTATCCTGGCTGTAAGTAAACCAATGGATTGTACCAGAGCCATTGTAGCATGGTGAGAAAAGTGCTGGTATGACATTTAAGGTAGAGGGGTTGAGGGTTTAATTTGTCATCTGTTGAAATGGAAATGAAAAAAAAAATGGAAAAAGAAAGGAAAAACTGATAACTTGGTAATCAAGACTAGCGCTGAAAAACTATTGGAGACACAACTGACTTACATAATTGGCAAAGAATAAGCTTATAGTATAGCAGTTATCTAGAGGATTTTATGAGTAGGGCCATAGTTGTCAAATTGGGATTCGTATCGTAAATCGAAATGGCCTTGTACCGAATCACAAATCGAATTGAATCGAATCATGAATTGTAAAGATTCGGTCACTTTTTCTAAATTACTTAAAAATATATATTTACACATTTAGATGTTAAATATATCTCATAAATATGAAATATTTAGATTTAAATCAATGAAAATGTTATTTTGAATAATAATCACATAGTTTAATAGGTAAGAAGTTAACAAAGGTTCCTATGTAAAATCACCATCTTATATTTTTTCTTTTTTAGATATTTCTTATTAACCATTCTTAATAAAGATAATAACCAAATAGACAAACTATCAATTTCCAAAGTAACAATAATTAATAACAATATTGATATTTGGACAATAAACATATATACTTTTCTAAGTAACAGTGAGCAAATAAAAAGAAAAAATTATTTAGAATCTTTTATTTTAAAGCCTAAAATAATTTAAAAAGTATAACTCACCTCACACATGTAATATTCAATTATATTCAATTTAATAAAATAGCAATAGATAATTTATAGTGTAACTTTAATCTTAAACGTCTTTAGAAGATATATTATGATTTTTTAAAAGGAAAAAACAAATGAGAAGAAAGGTTAAAAATACGTTGGGTGTGATTGAATCTGATTGAATCCTATTAAAAACTCCATGATCACTAAAATAACAACAAATCATATATATATGTTGGTTATTTTGGTATTAAATACTATTAGAAGTTATATTCTGTCATTTTCACTAAAAAGATAGAGAAAAAAGAGTCGAAAATATATTGGACACAATAATTTCAAAAATTGCAGGAATCGTAAAAAGTAAATCGAATCGTGAATCAATTGTGAATCGTGTGATTTACTAGAGATTCACTTCCAAAATAGATTCACCCATAAATTCTATTGATTTTGCAAAAATTGTGAATCGAATCGTGAATTGAATCGCGATTCGTAAAATTCCAATAACAGAGAGTAGGACTATACAATGACAAGATGGTCATTATTTGTATGCGTTGCATTATCATGGATTTATGTTCTTTTGATGAGCTGGATTGATTGACTGGATCTAGAGTAAGAAAGATTGTTATATGATTGCAAGTTTTTCGAAGTCCTAGGATATATCTTTCATCCGTTATTATCCAATGGTAGTGGCATTTTATTTGGTTGACATTGTATGACATATGGACATAGTTTCAGAAAGTTTTGGGGAAGAGTGTTTTGACTTTCAACGCTCGAGTAGCTAGTGGCATAAAGATTTGCATGTGTGGATTTTAACCCACCAGTTTTTATTTTTATTTTTATTTTTATAGCATTTGGCAATTTTTGAGAATATGAAAATGGGGAAAATCTGGGGAAATGTGGGATATACTGCTTTATATTAGTTTAGTGACAAGAATCTTTAGTTGCTAATGGCACTCTTGGCGTGTGAACAACTTAAACCAAATGTATTACCATGTAATATGGATTTCCACAAAGGTTGAGAATTCCCCTGAATGGCCATATGATAATCGCATCCATTGGCTTGAATCCCATACTTACTCTTATTGTCAACATGCCATAAAGACTCATGCTTAACGAGAAATCTCCACAATCACTTGCCTAACAATTCAATGTTCGACATAGTAAAAAAATGCAAATATTCTTTGAAGCAATGTTCTCCAAGGCAAGAAGCCCATTATTTATTTATTGTTTGTGAGAGAAAGCAACCCCAACTAATCAAGTATCCTTCAGTCCCCTCATCATAATTCTAAATGTTATCTTTGCTGCAATATCTATGCCTTACCTGCATCGATAGGTTTAATTTTTGAGATTTCCTAGTTAAGTTTAAATTTGCTTCTAAGTCCTTATGGTGAACCTGTATTTGCAGGCGTGGTTGGTTTGACTCCAGTATAAGTACAGATCCTCGTTTGCAATCAATCTACCGTGCACCATGTGTTGCAGCCTTTGCACATTTCATATATAGGTCAATGTTATTCAAAGCTGTGGGTGTACTCTGGGATTGTGCGACGACGATCGTTAGTGGTAAATTCTTGCAGAACTTGACCATGTTTTTGTTTATCCCCTATCCAATAAACATGATATTTGTATTGACATATTGTGAATGTTGTAAAACTTCATGTTGAATGCATTAGAGTTGGATTCTTTGTGTACACCATCTGCTTGGATATGATATTTCTCCTGTACTTCCAATATTTATTGTCAAAATCTACTTGGCAGGGAAGATAAATGTCAATGCTTTCATTGAACTTCTTTTCCAAGTCACAGTGAGTAGTGCATGGTGTAGCAGAGAGAAGCCTAGTTGAGAAATCTGTGAACTATGCAGTATTTTTGCATATATATATATACGTATATATTTCTTTTCGGGTGCAAAGCTTTTTGTTGATACAATGCACATTTCCATTTCTCAATATTTTGGATGTCCAAGATTATTTTTCACAGCTATTATCATATATATATTTTTTGTTCTTGAAGATGGAGTTGAAGCTTTTTTCTATGGTACACAAAATGTGATTTTTGGGTACCTAACCATTAGATTGAGACCCAAATAAATAAATAAAAATCAGTTATATTGATTAGTAATGAGTTACATCAAGCAACAAATAAGACTTGAATTTAGGCATCATACTTGATAAGAGAATATTATTAAACCGACCTTTGATCTTGAGTGTAAAACTTAAACCACGAATTTTGTACTGTCGTTGGACCTGTTGAAGCTAGATCCCATTGAGATTGAATTATTCGAATTTTAGGGTTTTGGGATTTTTGTTTTGGGGCTGAGGTTTTAGTTCTTGACTTCTTGAATACACCACTATTGGTGGTTGGGCACATCACTAACGTAGTGATATAGTGACTTATTTTGTTGACTATTCTGCACTTTAGGCACACCACTAACGTGGTATTTCAGGGTCACATGATAATTTCTCAAACCTCATATTTACCCTAACTAACTAGCATACATGAAAACCTAATGCTGTGTTTTTGTTGAGGAATTTGAATAGGGATTTGGAAAGAGAAATGGAAAAGATAGGTGAAATGTGAATAAAACATACTTATATTTCGCTTATTTTCCTCAACCAAACACAACGTAAAAGTAGAATCCACATTGACATGCACTTGACGCATGTGTGCATTTGCATGCCTAGAAGTTGCAATGGGTTAGGAATGGGTAATTTTTAATGTTTGATTAAGAGAGTTAACTCACGAGGCAAGTGTGAGTGTGCAAGTGTGTAACAAGAAGAGGAGATGAGTAGTGTGGAGTGTGAACTTAAGCATGTATATGAGGTTGGAATTTGGCATAAAGTCTTTGTCATTCAAAGAAAGGGAGTGGCGGCCCCATCTTATGTATCTTTCATTTTCTTTTGTGTATACGTCAGTTACAACTTCCACAAGTGGTTATCCTACACATGACTGCCACGACTAAAGTATACCACTACTACTACTACTTGGATCAAGATACTTTACTATTCTTTTTCCCCTAGTGATTTTACTATGGTCCTAGTTTAAAATTGAATAAAAATAATGTCGGTTTGAGATGTATAGTTTAAATTTAAAAAAAAAAAAAAAAAAATTTATTTTAATTTTAAACTTAGACCGTTAGATTATGTCATTTGCTAATATGACTTACTGTGATAAAAAATACAATAAGATTATTGTATAGAAAGAATGACACAGAATCCAAGTCTCTATTAGAATACTTGATGATCCTGATAAACATGTCTTGTTGTGATAAAAACTATACAATTCACTGCGGAGAAAAAATAATAGAATCCAATCTCCACCAGTATCCCTCTGGTTGGAATCATACTCATTGGTTTTGTTTCAATTTATTGATATCTATAGCTCTATTTCTTTTTGTTTTTACCTTTTTTTACTCCTTGATCCATTTCCATACTGTCCTTTCTTTCATATACTTGTTTGTTTAGTGTTTGGGTACTGAGAAGATGGAGCAAAGAGAAAAGCAAAGAGTAAGAAAAATACTTTCTGGCTCGAATTTATGTGGCTCGAATGGCTTAAATGTATCAAAACGATGTTGTTTTACACCAAAAATAACATCATTTTGAGACATTCGAGCCACTCGAGCCAAGAAAATTCGGGTCACCTAGCATTGTTGAGTAAGTGAAGGCACCTTTTATGGAAAAAACTATATGAAAATACTGTTGAAGCATGATATTCTGTGATGCTATACAATAAAGGAAAAAAAGTTACACTTTGAGAGCTTACTGTAGTGTCTTTTCTTAGAGCTTTCACATTAAGAAAGGGCCCTAATTTAAAGCACGTTTGATTATGAGAAAGAGAAATGTATATATTGATTTTTGGGTAAATTATGCAAATAGTCTCTGTATTTTACATGATGTGTTAATTTGGTCCCTCTATTTTTAATTTGTTCGATTTTGCCCCTTAATATGAATTGTGTCATTTTAGTCCAATAAATAACGGTTGTTAAATTAATTTAACGGAAGGTTAAATAATGTGTCAATTTGATCCCTGTACTTTACGCAATGTGCCAATTTAGTTTCTATAATTTCAATTTTCTCGATTTTGACAGGGACTAAATTGACACATTGCGAAAAATACATGGACTAAATTGGCACATTATTTGACTTTTCGTTAAATTAACTTAACAATCGTTATTTATTGGACTAAAATGACACAATTCGTTAAATTAAGGAGCAAAATCGAGCAAATTAAAATTACAGAGACCAAATTAATATATCGTGTAAAGTACATGAACTATTTGTATAATTTTTCCTTGATTTTTCTGTCACTGTTTTATATTTCTATCTGTCTGCATAAATATTCATGATTATCTTTCTAGATAATTATAAAAATTAAATTATATTGTGACATATAACAGTTTTCTAGGAGAAATCACTATTAATGATATGGTTCAAATTACTTGTACCTTTTGTACATAAACTCCTTAGAGATAATTTAGTTAAGTATGAAGTAAAGGTTTAGAGTGAACCAGGGAAAAGTTTTTAACATGGTTTAGAGTCAATTGGTTAAACCGGCCAATAGATTTTAAAAACATTGACTTGAGGTACTTTCACATAATTTTTTTTTTGGGTTGAGATTTATCACTGAATAGTCTGATCAAGGGAACAATTAGAAAATCATGCATAATTAATTAAAATGAGCAGAAACAAATGATCTCAGCCATCTGATTCCAACAATTAATTAAGCTGTATCTTTGGAATTAATATGAATAGAAAGATGTCTTAGCCTTAACTGATACCACATGAAAAGATGGGGAAACTCTTTGAGTGAAAGCTAACTTGAGTAAGATTAAAGACAAATGACTAATATATATATATATATATATTTAAAGTAGAGATTAAATATTGAAGTATCGTGTGTAAAACACAATTTCAAATAATTAGGGTTTAGAAATAAGTTAAAAAATGCTTACATTTGAGAAATGATTTTTCAAACAACATGCATTTAGTAAATAACTCATCTGAAGTAGGTGAATTGAGCCTGTAACCAAAAACTTAGAATTATTAAAATTAATTGAGACAAGGAGTAAAACACAATTCCAAATAACTAGGGTTTAGAAATAAGTTAAAGAATGCTTACATTTGAGAACAATGACGGAGCCAAAAAATTAAATCAGAAGGGGCACTTATTAATTATAATATTGAAATTTTTTACAAAAATATTTCACATAAATTTTTATGATTGACTTTAAGAAAGATCAAAAAAATAATATTATTTGTAACTAATGTATCATGGTCAATACAAAAAAAGTTATGATTCTTAAATTAAATTATATAATGCTAATTATACAAAATTTGAGTAAAAATTCAATATAATGATAATACCACGTTATTATTGACATGTGATGATATCATTAACCAATAATAAAGAAACACATGGAGGGTGAACCTTATATGTCAAATGTAACTAACAATTCAATAAATTATATATCTTTATAATAAGATTAATTTAAAAAAAAAAGCAGCCCAAAACCCGGGGGCACATGACCTCCTGGCTCCTCTCTAACTCCGTCCCTGTTTGAGAAATGATTTTCCAAACAACATGTATTTAGGTGAATTGAGCTTGTAACTAAAAATTTAGAATTATTAAAATTAATTGAGACAAGGGGACGTGAGAGAATCGGAAAAGAAGATTTGTTGTCATAAATTAGTTTTTTTAACAAGTGTAGGAAAGTCGGCGTTCTACTAAATTTTAAATTTCAATAACAATTAAGAGTAGGTCTAAGGAGGTAGCTATTTGAATTGCCATAACTATAATATATCAATCAAAGATTATGTAACCGATTTATGTGCATTCTTACACTTTTTCTAACTTTATTGTGATTTTTAATTTTTAATATTTATGAAATTCACATGGGGTTTAATTAGTAGCAGCCTCTTCATTGGACTTTTCATGCAAGAACTATAGTTGGTTTGATAGTTGCCTTGCTGATATATATATATATATATATATAAATTATTGTCCATATACGTTTTTATTAGGGTAAATTATACAAATAGTCTCTATAGTTTGGGGGTTTGTGTCATTTTGGTCCTTAACTTTTTAATTGTGAGACATTTGAATTTTGAATCTTGTTCCAAATAAGGACAATTGAAGATATCATTAGATTTTTCAAGGGTAAAATTGTCAATTTGATAAAATATAAACTAATTTGACAAAAATAAATGTCAAACAAATATTTTTGAATTTTTAAAAATTATTTCTACCTACTAAAAATAAAATTATATAAAATTGATAAATTTTTTAGACATTTATACATATTTTTTTTACCAAATTAATGTTTATTATTTGTTTGGATAATGATCATGTAAAATTAATTTAAAAATATTAATCATGTGATTTTTATTAATTTTACATAATTTTATCATTGGTGGATAAAAATAATTTTTAAAAAATTAAAAATATTTTTTTGACATTTATTTTTGTCAAATTAATTATATTTTATCAAATTGACGATTTTATTCTTGAAAAATCTAATGATATTTTCAATTGTCCTTATTTGGAATAAAATTCAAAATTCATGGTCAAATGTGTCACAATTGAAAAGTGAAGGATCAAAGTGACATAAGTCTCAAACTATAGGAACTATTAGTGTAATTAACCCTTTTTATTAAGCTAAGCAAATTTTATATTTGCGAGGTTCAACTCGAATATTTAAACTTTGTCTAAGGCCTCGTTTGGGAACAGATTAATTTAGTAATTTTTTGACTATTTGACTAAAATATGAGCTAAAAAAAACTAGTATGTTTGGAATGACTGTTTTAGTTTTTTACGAAAAGGTGTACAAAAAGTAGAGAGAAAAGAGAATCTTTAACTTTTTGATATGAATTGTTGACTTTTTAATTTTTTTAATAATTTTTTAATTTTATAACTAAAAAAGTCACTTACCAAATGAGACCTCAGAAATCTTAAGTTTGAGTCTTGATGTATTATATCTAATAGCATGTATCTTGCTTTTATACACTTGGAATGGAACGAAAGAGTTCCTTATCTAGGATTGATTCTCCATTATAAATATATATATAATAAAAAGCTAAGCAAACCTTCTATTATATTTACCTAGTGATGATGGTGAAAGTGAAATAAGAAAAGAGGAAGAAAGAAGCATGCTTTTTTACTTGTCCCACTAAAACCAATACTACTACCACGTCAACTCTTTTCTGGATGCATTAAAACAATAAATACATTATAAATTATTAAAAAAAAAAAAACCTAGATGAATCAACCATACCATTAAATTTGTTACGCAAAGAATATGCTCTTTTCTCATCACTCTCCTTGACTTTTTTATTTTTATTTTTTGAAGAATATTGAAAATATTGTATTAATAAAACAACAAGAGTATAGCCATTCTAACTAAATAACAAAACAAAAAACCAACAATAAAAAAAGAAATTCGCTAAAAAAAACAGTTACAATTCAGGAAAAATTATCGATCTGCTTAACGATGTGGTCTAAAAGTAAGATCTGCTTGAAAGCCCACCGTCCCATCAATGTCATCTCCGTTGCTGCTGCTACTGTCACTGCCATCACCGGAGAAGGAATGACACTCACAATAGTATAGGAGAAGGTTTGAGAGAGAAAGAAATTATTATGGGTATCAAAAAATCAAAAATCTATGCCAAAATTAGAGAAAAAAATTCTCAAAACTCCTACAGTTCAAATCTACACGTCCAAATGTCGACAGAACACCGTTGAAGCATTGCCGGAAATCCCGTAGGGAGTCTGGACCTACCACTTTGACTTTTAAGCCTCTGCAATTTTTGCAATTCTCTCTCTCGACTTTGTTACCATCTTCTCTACTCTTCCTAAATTTTGATTATTTTCTTTGTAGATTATATGTCCCCCAAAGCATCTTCTAGCCACTTCACAAATTTTAATCCAACATTTAAAAAAAAAATTTATTTTTATAACTAAAAATCATGTTTGGTTGGGCCGTTTAGGCTTATCCAAGAACATAAATTCGAGAATCAAACGATACTCTCTAATCATATGATTTGAACAAATATTGATAAAAATTGAACTTAAGTTGAGCATGTGAGAACAAATACACTGACGAAGTAGCCTACCCATTAGGGATTCTGTCCAACATTGAATTACATTAAGCAATCCTCTAGTGAATTAATATTTTCATAAAATAAATATTTGATTTCAACTCAATTCAATTATTCTCAATTTCAATAAACTAAACTGCTTGGAGCTTCTTCTTAGTTCCAAGCTCCTCTTTATTGATGTAATATTTCATACTTTGTATGTTTCATCAATAAAGATTTTGTTTAGCCGATCAAAAAAAAAAAAAAAAAAACTAAACCGCAATTTGTAATTTTTTTTATTTATTAAATTGGTTCCAAAGTAATAAACAAAAGGGTTAAATTGATATCAAATGATAAACAAAAAGTTTACACTGACACCAAATTTATCCTATTTTTACATATATATATTTTCATTTACTTGATGGAGTCACAAAGAAGAAGAAGAAGAAGAGAAACACTACCTACTTTACATCAATTTTAAAATATTTTTTATGAAATAAAAACTTTTTTTTAAAAAAAAAATCTTTCATTATTTTCAAAACACTTGAGAGCCAAGAAAAAAATAAAAAATAAAATTGAATCGTGTCATTGTCCAAAATAAAAATAAAAAATAAAAAAATTGGAGATCATTATGGTGTTAGGGACTCAATTCATAACTTGAATAATGAAGGGTCTTATTAATGAGAGTTTTGAGGATAAATGTTAACAAACGTAAACGAATTGTGCATTCCTTAAGATGTGTTCCTAGAAGTCCCGTAACAAAAACATACATTAGAAAGAAAAAAAGAAAAGAAAAGAAAAGAAAAAGACTAAGTAAGCGTGCATATGTATCTATCTGTAAGCGTGCACATGTATTTAATTTAAAAATTAAAACGCCAATGAATGTAGTTAGAATAAAACCTACCCATTAGAGTACATTAATTAATCTCTCAAAAAGAGGGTAAGCTTGGTTAATTATGCAGGTCCAATGCTGCCGCCACACACACCTACCATGTACCCACCCACAACATTACCTGGTAACCACTCTTTTCATGTATCTAAGTTTGTTGAAACAATTCTATTTAAAATTTTATATCAGATTGTTGTATAAGTTTCTGGGTGTTTCTGGAATTAATTTATCTAGAAAGATTCATTATTTTCGTAGTCTTTTTCATAACTACAGGGCCTTTTAAAATAATAAAAATTAATTAAATCAGCTGCACCATTTTGTATAAGTTTTTTAGTTTGTATAACCCTTCCCAATTTAAATCATTTAGTAACTTGTTTTATGTTTGAAGGGTTGACTCTTCAATGTTCTCAAATAATTACATGGGGACCTCCCTTTTTAAACATTAATATTCATCCAAAGTCAAACCACTTAGTAAATTACTAGCCTATTTGAACGTTTTTTTTTTTATTTTTTTGGATCAGCTACAATTTATTTATTTATTTATTTTTTGTTTTGAAAGTCACTATTAACATATGGAAGATTCTTGGAAGTTACTTGCGAGTAAAATTTGAAGCATATTCTTTGTAAGTATGTTCATCTTTTTGTATATTTTAATTTGTAATTTTTTTAATCCAAAATTCAAAAATCAATTTTATTAAGTCCGACTTCACAGCTAATAATTGTGAATGTTAATTCCAGAGCGATCTGCCTGCATTTGATGCAAAAAATTTTGCACAATAATTTTAAAAATACGACATAAATTTTGGCAATTGTAAATAAATTTTTGTGAATTCCTCTCATGAAAAATTTCATTTATATCATTGAGCATCTCTGTCAATTTTCATAAATTTTTGCATTCATTTAGTACCAAATATTGCATCTCTGAACTTGCTGTTTTTGCATCCCTACTGAATTGCAAGACCCAAACTCTTCCACTTAAGTATCTAGGATTGCCTTTGGGAGCGAATCCAAGGAGAAAGAAAACATGGCAACCTGTTATTGATAAGTTTAAGTTGAGACTTGCTGGTTGGAAAAGGAGACTCTTCTCTTTCGCAGGCCGATTAATATTGGTGAAAGCAGTACTATCAAGCTTACCTGCATACTTCTTGTCTCTTTATAGGCTGCCTGAAGAAGTTGCTAAGGAGCTAGATAAAATTCAAGCCTCATTCTTATGGGGAGGCTCAGATTCAAGGCAAAAAATCCACCTAGTGAAATGGTCGGAGGTTACCAAGAGTTTAAAGCAGGGTGGATTGGGCATTAGAAGAGTGAAGGATGTAAATGTGTGCTTACTCCTGAAGTGGTGGTGGAGGTTTGCATCTGAAAATGACTCATTATGGAAGAAAATCATCTGTAGGAAATACAAATTCCTTGGTGGGAGATGGTTCCCAAACCTCAGCCCAAGCATCAAGTTATCAAACATCTGGAATGGTATTGTATCAGCAGTGGAGCTGAATGAGTCCCTCTTCCAATACTATACCAATAACCTAAAATTAAAGGTGGGTAATGGTTGTAGAATCAGGTTTTAGAATGATAATTGGTGTGAAAATATTCGTCTAAGAGATGAGTTTCCTCGGATATACAGACTGTCACTCAATAAGGATGGATTACTCAAGGACTTTGTGGATGACTCTGGCCCTACTAAGCATTGGGTTTTCACATTTAGGAGGCCCCTTTTGGCTGGGTGAAAAGCGAACTCCTTAGACTCAATACCATCCTATGTCCAACTCCCATACTTAATCTGGAAGCACAAGACAGTGCAGTATGGTCAGAAGCTATTGCAGGGCAGTCTCTTGTCTCGGTATTCTATAATTATACTAGCATTGTCCATGGAGCATGTAATCATCCTATTCGTCTGGTGTGGAACAAGCAACTCCCGCCCAAAGTGCAATTTTTCAGTTGGCTCGCATGGAAATACAAGTTAAAAACCTCTGTCTACCTTCAGCGTATTGGTATCTTAGATGGGTCTGCCTCTACCCTATGTATATTCTGTCAAGCACAGCAGGAAACAGCAGAACATGTACTCATCTCCTGTCCTCTGGTGTGGAAAGTTTGGACTGGGCTGTTACAGTGGTGGGGGACTACTTGGGTTGTCCCAAATTCTGTCTCAAATCTGCTGCTATGGTGGTCAGGTTTTGATTGCAGAAAGTCTGAACGTTGAATATGGAATGCTATTCCTCTTGTAACTCTATGGTCCATCTGGAAACATAGGAATGAGTGTCTCTTCCAAGCATCTTCGCCAAATCTGCAGGAGCTGCAAGAGCTCATTGTCACCAGGATTGCCATTTGGTTGAAAGCTACGTCCACGAAGCTCCACTTTTCGATCAATGATTTTCTGTACAACATCTCAACTATTAGGCATTGCATCAACGAAGGTTAAGTAAGGATGCTGATTTGGTTTGGTTTGAATATGCTTGCTGCTGCTGCTCAATGATCTGGGATTTGGTCCTGGTTTTGGTTTGGTTCTGGTTCTGATTTTGTCCTCATGCTGCTTAATGATCAATGCTCTGGCTTTGTTCTACTTTGTTCTGTTTTGACCTGGTAATCTGATCTGTTATGATCTGTTTGGGGGTGCTTGATCTGGTGATCGGATTTGCTTTGAATGGGTGTATACCAACTTTGGTTAGGGGTGCTTGATCGGGTGATCTGGTGATCAGCTTGGGGTGATTGATATGTTGATTCTAGGGTGTTTGCTGATTCTGTTGATTCTGTTGTGTATGTAGCAGCTTTGGATGGGTGTATACCAACTTCAATTGAACTATCTCATTAGTTTTGCCACTGTTTTGGAGTTCTGGGGTGTCTGCTGCAAAGGAATTGATGCTTTGGAGTTTTGCCACTGTTGCGTGTTTGCTGTGTTCTTGGTGAATTGTTGGTTCTTTAATTTTTTGGAGTTTTGCCACTGTCTGATGTTTGCTGGGGTGTCCGTATATGCTGAGTTTGTGCCACTGCTGGTTCTTTAATCTTCATTAGGCGTTGCTCTAAGTTGTGTGTCTGCTGATTCTTTTTTTGTTTGTCTTTGCTTCTGTTTGTTTTTCTCCTTTTGTTGGTTTCTCACCAACCAGAGTTTTGAGCTCCTTCTAGCTCTAAGCTCCTTTTTATTGATGTCTCTTTCTTTTTTGTTTGATCCCATCAATAAAGATTTATTTTGCTGATTCAAAAAAAAAAAAAAAAACTTTACACGGTTTGGAAATTTTGTACCAAATTTAAAAAATTCCATTTGTGAAAAAAAAAATTCTTATAATAATTATGTCTATCAAATTTCATAATTTATTGTAATGGTTCAATATCATTGTACAAATGACTCACTATAGTCTTTCCATTTCTTAGGTATTAAAGCATCTCCAATGCTTGGTGTATCAAAATGATAACGCCAAATTTTGGCATACTACAATGTTATAACTTATAATATTTTAATTTGACAATATTATTTTAATGGTTCAAATGCCATTCATTCTATTTCCTTCACAAAAAAGTTAAATATAAATGAAGATAACACATCAAAGTTTGACATTATTGGCAACACTTGGCACAAAGTCAATTAACATTTCCTCAAAGCAAACCACAAGTGGCTTCTTCTTATCAACATAAAGAGATTTTGCCGAACCTACAAGGGTTGAACTGTTTGAGATTACGAGCCAAATAATAGTACATTTAAGTAAAAGGAGGAGGAAAAAAAAAAGTGCTATGGAGGTTGGAGGATGGAATCCGGTGCTAAGAAGACGACGTGTGGCTAACCAAAACAGTAGATCAGTGGATTATGGCGTGTTTACTATCTTTGTGGATGAGATCCCAAACTCAATGACTCCAAAGTGTTTGTTTACTATGTTTAATAAGTTTGGTGTAGTTAAGGATGCCTTCATCCCGTCAAAAAGACGAAAAGCGACGAGGTCGAGGTTTGGTTTTGCGAGATATGACTGCAAGGTGGCTGCTGAAATGGCGGTGATGAAGGCTGATGGCTTATGGTGCGATAATAAGGCTCTAAAAGTGAAGAAAGCAGAGTTCAAAAAAGGAGAGTTTAAGCAGCAGGCAATGAAAAACAGAGGAGACAGTCCGATGATGCAGTGCCTACAAAGGAGTTTTGGGCAAAGAATGATGGATAGTATAGGTCAAAGATCTTTTGCAGAAGTAGTCCAGAGTGGTGGCAGTAATGAGAAGATGAAGTCGGTTGTAAAGGCAGTTGAAGCTGGCAATGGGTGGCTCTATGACAGTGTAATAGTGAAGTTGAAATCATTCCTCTCTTTTGATGAGTTTAAAAAGGAGGTCGGTAAAAGAGGTATGGAGGAAGTAAGAGTCAGAGAAGGAGGAGGAAGGGTAGCAGTGCTAACTTTCAAGTCCCAGCAACATAAAAGGGAGGCTCGATCCAAGCTAGAGGAGTGGATGCTAGAATGGTGTGAGTCTATTACAGATTGGGAGAAATGCAAGTATGTTGAACAAGAAAGGTGTGTGTGGCTCATCTATGTAGGTGTACCATTTAATTTGTGGAGTGTCAATACATTCAGAGACATTGGCAAGCTGTGGGGTGAAATTGTCCAATTTGATGATGATATTACTAGCCAGAATTCTCTTCACTGGGGGAAGGTACGAGTAATCACTTCTAGGATGGAATTCATTAATACGGTGATCCATGTTGAATGTAATGGAAGCCTATTCCTAGTTAGAGTGTGTGAAGAGATCCCAGCTGCAATAAATCCGTGTCATTGCAACAGTTTCTGCATGGATAATGAGGTCATTGGTTTTATGGCTCAAGATGTAGTAGATTAACTGTCAAAAAATGGTGGGACAGATAAGGAGGAACATGAAGATGAACACACAGGAAAGGAGGAGCTGAGCAGGAAAGATGAGGTATCAGGTGATGAGCAGGATATGGTGGACTGCGATGCAGGGGAAAAAGATGAAGGTAATGAGTGCCTATCTGCATCAGCCGTAAAAGAAACTGAGGATAACATGGGAAATCAAAAAGTCAGAGGAGATAGGTTAGAGGTCAGTCTGGTGAATACGGCAACCCCAAGAAATGAAATTCAAATTGTTGAAGGCCATGTATATACTCCTGGGTTTATCAGAAGCCATAGTGGGCCAGAGAGTTTAAGGCTTAAATTAAACTTAGAGGTGGTGCTGGAAGGGCCTCAAGATGGGGTTCAGGAGAATAGGCTCATCACTGACCATTCAAATTTAAGTGACTGTGTAGCCCTAACTCAACTTAGGCCCCTTGCTCAATAAAAAGCCAAGTCAAGAGTAACAAAACAAGACAATCTCGCAAGAAGGGGAAAGCCCACTAAACCAGTGGTAAATAGATGTAATAAGGATGGAGGTAAACTGCGAAATAGGTCAAAACCGAACAAAAATCAGAGCAAGCAAAAAGGTGTGCTGCGTAGCAAATGTTTCAAGCATGAAGATATTTTCAGAGCAGCAGCAGCTGCTATATCAATGTCAGTTGAGCAGAGTCTTAACACTAGGAGGAGAAATAAGTTATTAAATGAAGCTCAAGCTACCATAGAAGTTGGGAAAATTCTGGGATTAGACTTTGAAGGCAAGGAGAATGAGGTGATTGGCAAGCTGGTTGAATTCGAACAAAAAGATTTGGTGAGAGTAGAGGGGAAAGGTGTAATTCCATAAGTCTGGTCAGGACTTATGGCAGGAGGTTTTTGGAGATGTGTAGATTTTTATGATTTTATTATCATGGAATATTAGGGGTCTGCGAAGACCCGAGAAGAGAACAAAAATAAAAAGTGTAGTTCGGGTGAGGAAGGTAAATATCCTTCTACTACAGGAGACAAAGAGAAGCACAGTAGATGATATTTTTGTAAAGTCTTTATGGCCGTGGGAGGAGCTGGAGTATATGGAGGTGGGTGCAGAAGGAAGCGTTGGTGGTTTGCTATGCTTGTGGAACCCACTGATTTTTGAGCTAAAGGAGTGCTGTTGCTCCAGGAACTTCATGCTTTTATCAGGTATGGTCCATCATACTTTCAACTGTACTCTTATCAATGTTTATGCACCCAATGATGTGCTCAAAAGAAGACAACTTTGGGAGTCCTTATCAACACTGAAATCATCCTTCACAAGCCCTTGGTGTATAGGTGGTGACTTTAATGAAATCAGATTTATGAGCGAAAGAAAAGGGTGCTCTCGAAGGGAAAGAGGGATGAAGGATTTTAACGAATTGATTGAAAAATTGGAGTTGGTAGATATGCCAATGTTAGGTAGGCAGTTCACTTGGTGTAATGCGATGGATGGAAATAGATGGAGTAGATCGATAGATTTTTAATTGATCTTAGGTGGCTGGAAGATTTCAAGTTCAAACAGTGGGGTCCGCCTAGGAGCATTTCTGATCACTGTCCAATACTTCTTATGGAGGATGAGAGGGATTGGGGTCCAAAACCATTCCGGTTTATTAATGCATGGTGTTTGCATCCCAAATTCAAAGAAGAAGTGAAGAACTGTTGGGAAGGTTACCGGGTTAGTGGTTCGGCTAGCTATAGGATTTTGAAAAAGTTAGGAAATCTGAAAGTCCATCTGAAGAGGTGGAACTGTGAAGTCTTTGGTAACATTGATGAGAAGTTGAAACAAGCAGAGGATGAACTGCATGAGTGGGATTTAATAGCTGAAGGAAGGAATCTATAGGAGGCTGAGATCAAAAGTAGGGCAGAAATAAGAAAAGTAGTTTGGGATCTGAGTAAGAAAATGGAATGGTTGTGGCTCAAAAAATCTAGAAGGGTATGGGCTGAAAATGGGGATAAAAATACCAAATTTTTTCATTTAATGGCAACCAAAAGGCAGAGGATAAACTTGTTAAACTCAGTTACTGTGAATGGTGTGATTCATGATGAGCCTGGAATGATTAAACAGGTAGTGGCAAGTCATTTCAATTACCTTTTCACTGAAGATTGGAAGAGTAGACGAAAGTTATCAGGTCTTTTTGACTCAATTAGTACAACCGATTCATCTGAGGTGTTAGAGGCAGAATTTTTGGAGGATGAAATCTGGGAAGCAATTAAAGATTGTGAGGGGAATAAAGCTCCAGGGATGGATGGTTTTAATCTAAAATGTATTCAAAAGTGCTGGGCCATCATGAAAGGTGAGTTTGTGCAATTGATGAATGAGTTTCATTCTAATGGCAAGCTAGCTCAAGGAATAAACAGTTCATTCATTACCTTAATTCCTAAGAAGGAAAATCCCGTGGGGTTGGGGGATTATAGGCCAATCAGCTTGATTAGCTCCGTATACAAAATCATAGCTAAAGTCTTATCAAGAAGGCTGAGGAAAGTGTTGCCTAAGGTTATTAGTGAAGTTCAAACTGCATTTTTGAGTGGAAGGCACATTATAGATGGGGTTCTAATTGCCAACGAAGTGGTCGATTGGTGGAAAAGGTCAAAGAAGAAAGGTCTCATCCTAAAGCTGAATTTTGAAAAGGCATATGACTTCGTAAGTTGGGAGTTCTTGTACTCGATGATGAAAATTTTCGATTTTGGAGAGAAATGCGTAAGGTGGATAAAGACTTGCATATCCACAACTCGAATTTCAGTGCTAGTAAATGGCTCACCAACGTCTGAGTTTTCTCCCATGAAACGGCTTAGGAAAGGAGATCATCTTTCTCTTTTTCTATTTAATATTGTTGCGGAGGGTGTGAACATTCTCTTGGAAAGAGCTAAGGAAGTGGGCCTGATTAGAGGAGTCTCTGCAGGACCAACTGAGTTGAAAATTACACACTTATAGTTTGCCGATGATACCATTATTTTTTGTGAAGCTGAGTGGGAGGAAGTTGTAGCCGTGAAAAGAATTTTAAGGTGCTTTGAGTTGATGTCTGGACTCAAAATAAACTTCCATAAAAGTAAGGTGTGTGGGGTAGGTGTGCAGGATGATATTGTCCAGGTCTTTGCAAAAACACTAAATTGTCTTAGTCAAAAGTTGCCAATGAGTTATCTGGGGTTACCATTAGGAGCAAATCCAAGGAGAAAGGCTTCTTGGAAACCTGTGATAGACAAGTTTAAGAGCAAGCTAGCTTCTTGGAAGATAAGGTATTTATCTTTTGCTGGAAGATTAACATTGATCAAGTCCGTCCTGTCAAGCTTGCCAGTATATTTCCTATCAATCTTCAAGCTGCCAGTGGGTATTGCAAAAGCACTACACAGTATTCAAGCCAACTTTCTATGGAGAGGGTCTGAAATCAGGAAGAAAGTGCACTTAATAAACTGGAAGGAGATATGCCTAAGTAAAACTAAAGGTGGGCTAGGTGTGAGAAATTTAAACCAGGTTAATGAGTGCCTATTAGTTAAATGGTGGTGGAGGTATGGCAAGGAGGAGGCAGCTTTGTGGAAACAAGTGATATGTAGCAAGTATGAAGGTCTAGGTGGTGGATGGTGCCCCTTATTTATTAGTTCAGTGTGGCTGTCGCATACGTGAAAAGATATAATATCAGTGGCTATAGCTAACACTGCTTTGTATGATTTCTTCTTGCAAAATTTTAGGTTAGTTGTTGGTAATGGTAGAAGACTGCATTTTTGGACTGATAGGTGGTGCCACAACCAAAATCTGAGTGTGTCTTTTCCCAGATTATTCTCATTATCAGTTGATAAAGATGGAAAGTTGTTTGATTTTTTTCACCAAAGAATGGCAGATTCAGATTGGAATTTGGCTTTCAGAAGACCTCTTTTAGCATGGAAAGAGGAGGAAGTGCAAAAACTTAATGATCTCCTGCAGAATGCGCCTAGGCTCAATAAAGGAGTGGCAGATTCTTGTTCTTGGGTAGCTCATCCGTCTGAAGAGTTCACCGTGGCATCAACTTGGAAGTGGATGGAAGCAAATCAAGGGGTAGATTGTACAGTCACTAGGAGTATTTGGAACAATCTAGCCCCTCCAAAGTTCAATTCTTGAGTTGGCTAGCGTGGAGAGGTAGGATTAAATGCTCTGAATTTTTGCAAAGAATTGGCGTGTTGAGTCCAAATGTTTCTGCTCTCTGTGTGTTCTGCAGAGTTGAGGGGGAGTCTGTAAATCATGTTCTCCTCTACTGTCCTTTCATTTGGAAATTGTGGGCCAATTTAGTGAACTGGTGGAATTACAATTGGGTTATTCTTGGTTCAGTGGAGGGTTTACTTCTGTCGTAGGCAGGTATAAAAATGAAGAAGAAGATGCAAGCAGTTTGGAAAATACTACCGCTAGCAGTTATGTGGTCAGTGTGGAAGAGCAGAAATGATTGTTTATTTAATAAGGTACAACCATATTAGAATACCTTGGAAGACCTGGTAAAGGCTAGAGTTGCTTTATGGGTTTCTTCATCTTTGAAGGGGTTTAATTATTCGGTGCAAGATGTTATATATAACCTGAATCAAGTCTGTCTCTGTGTGTAATTCATTGCTGACTTGCTGGTGCTCTACAGTTTGATTCTGGTTTATGGGGCTGAAATGATGTCCTGGTTTTTGTGGCTGAATCGATGATCTGATCTGGTCTGAGCTGGTCTGTGCTAACCTTGGTCTGCTTGTTTCTATGCTACTCCTGATCTATGGGCTGGATTGTGGTATTGAATTCTAAAGGTTGTCTTGAGCTGGCTTTGGAAGGGTTCAGTTGGCTGGATCTCTGTTTTGTTTTGGACTCAGTTGGGCTAGATGGTGTTGATGTTCTGAATTCTGTTTTTGTTTCAGTTGGTAGGCAGAGGAGCTTCATTTAGCTGTTTTGTTATGCATTAAGTTGGGCTGGATTGTGTTGATGTCTAAATTCTGTTTTGATTCAGTTAACAGGCAGAGGAGTCTGTTTTGATTCAGCTGGGTTGGATTATGCAGAGAAGTTTGATTCAAAATAATTAAGTACATTGGTGGCAGTTTTGTTCTGTTGTTTTTTTGCTGTGTTTTTTTTCCCCTTTCTTCTTCTCTTGTTCTCTTTTGGTTGGTTCCTCACCAACTGGCGTTTGGAGCTTCGTTTTAACTCCAAGCTCTTCTTTATTGATGTACTGTTCCATACTCTGTATGTTGTCATCAATAAAGATTTTCTTTGCCGATCAAAAAAAAAAAAGTTTGACATTATTGCTATAATTTGACATGGAATATATCACATCAATAGGGATGAATTTAAAAGAATTATTGTCAAATTTTGACTTTAGTATAGAGACTAACACACAATTAGAGTTGTTCTAAATTCATTACAAAATTGGTATAACAACTAGGTACATATAAGAGGGTTGCGGATCTTTTATCACAAAAATCTTTATTTTTCTGTCTCAATTTACTCACAGCCACCGAATCACGTAAAAAATTTGAGATACAAAAATTTGAATTTTTTTAATACATAGGATCCTCAAACATATAGGGGGCTCTAATTTGCATAATAACATTAAATAACAGGGACAAACCAATGTGCTAGTAAGGTGGAAGAGAACACCTAAATTAAACTAGTCACAAGCAACTAACTAGTCATCACATAGTGCCCATGGCATGACAGGTGCTTGTATGGTGGACACACTCTCCTCACCCTCCCAAGCCCACTTGCCACCACCTTTTGATGAGAGAGAAAGATAGAGTTTTAGACATAGAAACCTATATTTCTATCAAATTATAATTTAAAGAATCATTTGAGGAGAAGAAAAAACAAAAAAGAAAAAGAAAAAAAAGAAAAAGAAAAAGAAAATAAAAGTAATGAGTTTGCTACACACTTGCTCATGCTTGCATATCTCATACTTGGCTTAAAGAGGACATGGAGTGAATGAGGTGGGATAGCATGCTTTTAACGTGCAGTACCTTGCTTTTAATGCTTGTTAAGTATAAAACCGACTTAATTTTTGAATAATTCTATGGATACATAACTTATTATAGAATTGATCACAAAAAATAATAAGTGAAATAATGTGATTGAATTCGTTTTTCCAATAGCAGATCCTATTATAGAATTTGTTTGACTAATATTATTTTATGTAATTGATTATGTAATTTGTTATATGTCTACAAAGTTATTGGGAATTGTTACCCTAATTTTACCTAATTACCCCTCTCTTTCTTCTTATCCGCACCTCTAATTTTCACCTATTTTTTCTTATTAAAATAGCATACATTATTAATTGCATAAGTGCTTGGATTTCGCTAATGACAAGTTTCTAGCAAATTAAAAATTAATAGTAAAGCATTGCACAACTTTTTGAAGTTACTTTTTAATCTATTTAAATTATTTTTTGTTCATAAAAATAGAGTGTGCATCAAATATTTAGACATACACTCTCAAAATAAAAATCATAAATACATTTTATAAATTATAACAAACAAAGCTAGAGATTAGAAAATAAGTGAGCAACTCTTGCTAACATTGTCCATAAATACGTTTTTGAAAAATGACATTTCTTATTGAACGAATTTTACCTTCTTTTTATTTTTATTTTTTTAATTTTTTTTATTACTTGGATTCACATAGGACGCATCATACTTTTAATAATAAATAAAATTTGCTATCATCTTTTAGATATAAAAGCCCTATCGATCCACATAGTAATAAAATATAATAAAACTAATCGGTAATATATAATGATGAGGACACCGTCCCATATCGTTTGGGAGGGACTCTCACTTCCACCTTATAAACGTACTGGTCTCCTCCACCATGTACAAGGCCTTTTCCCTCGAGGTAGAACAAAACTGTGAGGCTCTAGTCAAAATGGACAATATCTGCAGGGGTGTGAGAGGGCCAGGCATGCAAATTTGACACTAGAAGGAGAGCGGTCCAATCCACTTGGGGGCTATGATGAGAACACTGTCCCAAATCGTCTGGGAGAGACTCCTACTTTCACCATGCAATGTGGGACAGGGTCCTCTTAGAATGGTTAATAAAAAAATGTCCAACAAATTTTTATTTTTCATGAGTAAATATACATGATGTTTTAATCAAATTTTTTTTTACCGAACATAAAAAATAATATGATAAATATAAATGGCCTAGTACAATTTGTATTTCGTTAGTTCATTTCGGACCTATTTCGATAATTCAAATTATATCAGTATTTACATAATCGTATATGTATATATATGCTGCATTGTTTTGTGATCGATCGTGTAAAAAATTATTGTCTAATTAATTTAATTTTTTTTATAAACACATTTCATAATAATCATACATGATAAACCGTTAAATTATAATCGAAATAGGTCCACAAAATACAAACTATACAGTCGAATCCATTTTTATAAGCAGGAACCACTGCTTTACTCTAGCGGTAAAAATTTGTTAACAAATCAACAATAACTCAAAAAAATACCGGTAAAATTATTCAGAAACGTGCATCTATACACCATAATTTTTTCTAACTTTTCACTAATTTTAAATTTGTATCATCCACTTTATTTTCATGATAAAATTTAATGGTACATAATATTTTTGATAACCAAATTTTTAAATTTTTTTATAATTAAAGTTGGAAACGCAAGGAAGATTGGTGGCAGACTTCAAGGTAAACTATTCACGAGAAGGGGTGGCTTTTATAACTCCAAAAAAACGCCTATTTTACCCATTCACTATATAAGCCATCTCCCCTCTCTCCCCCTTCTCTTCCTTCATTCCCCCCCTCCCCACCACACCCTAATTTTCTCAGTCTCACTCTTACTTTCTCTCTCTTCCTTTTTGTGTTTATTTTTTTTTTCTCTTTGCTAGAATGGACATGGAATCCCCAGAAGAATTCACTGGCTCCAACGATCACACCCTGATTTTAAGACGTAAGCGTACTAAGCGAGAAAGGCCTCCCTCTCCCTCTCCCCCGGCGCCAACAACCTCTACCGCCTCTAGCGGTGGCGGTGGCAGTGGCGGTGGCGGTGGCAGTGGAGATTTTTATTCTTCTTCAATTCCATCTCCGACAACCTCCTCTGGTGAGATTTCCACTAGCGTGGATGAAGATGAAGACATGGCCAATTGCCTAATTCTCTTAGCTCAAGGTGTTGGGCCAACAGGCCCAACAACGCTAGAGGAAGAGGGCACAACAACAATTGGAAAAGTCCGGTTCTATGTCTATGAGTGTAAGACTTGCAACCGGACTTTCCCTTCATTCCAGGCCCTTGGGGGCCACCGAGCCAGCCATAAGAAGCCTAAAGTGGAAGAGAAGAGGATAATTCTTGTGACACCGCCATCACCAGAAGAAGAAAAAGAAGAAGAAGCGCGATTCAATAAATTTAGTCCACCACCTCCTTTGCTTCAAACGGCTACCAAATCTTCGTTTATCAGTAACAAGCTTAAGGTACATGAGTGTTCGGTATGTGGATCGGAGTTTTCCTCCGGGCAAGCCTTGGGTGGTCATATGAGGCGGCACAGAGCTCCTCCAAACACCAGAATCACCATGATCGCCGATACAAGCCCTATCGAATCCCAGAAAGAAAGTGACAAGCCAAGAAAGATACTATCACTTGATCTCAACCTACCAGCACCACTAGAGGATGATGATGGTCATGATCACATAGATTCCAGGTTTCAATTCACACCAAACAAACAAGGTCTAGTATTCTCCGGCCCGGCCTTGGTGGATTGCCATTACTAGCTAAAAAAAAAAAAAAAAAAAAAAAAAAAAAAACAAACAAATGTACCATTATTATTAATCAACTATTGTTTATATAGTAATTAATTCTTTGAATTATTTCTCTTTTTGTTTGTTTGTTTTGGGTTATTTGTTTTATTTAATTTTTTTCCCTTAAGTTGATGATCTACTTGTTGAAGATGAATTCTTTGAGTAAGTAAGTGGTTAGTGTTGATGGTTGCCTTTCATTCACGAAAAGTGAGTGATGATGGCGCATCTTTTCATTTTCTTTTTCCCTTTTAGAATTGAATAACTTAACGAATATAAAATTTAATTATTGAATTAAACACAAAATATATAACAGATGAGATTTTTTAAAAAGTACTGTCATATATCACATAAAATTTTCATCAATTTTTTTCACTTTCAAGCGACTTCTAAATTGGTTTGATAAGTTTCACTATTTTCACTTATGTACATACATATAACAAGTAAAATAAATATAAATAACATTTTTAAAAAAAAATAACCTTACTTATAAGTTTTATAAAATTTTATGTATTTATATATATATTGATAAGTTTATATATATATATAAAGAAATCTGTTAAAACTTTTGTTTTGGTTCTTTATGAGTGGGAGAGATATGCATTACACGAGAGAGATGGGATGTCATGGCTAGGGTTTGGCAGCACCAGCACCACAACAAAAAGTCGTGGATTAGGTTCCTTTTCTCTTTTTCATTATTTATTTATTTATTTATCTTCTGGTTTTTTTGTTTTGATGAGAAGTTCCTCTTGTTTTTTTATTTCAATAAATCTATATAAATATAAAACCCCCATCTTTCTATGGTCTGTTTCATTAAATGACAAAGATTTAATGGATAGGATGGTGAGTTGGTAACAGCCTCTCTCATATATTATGTATCCATCTCTGTATTTTATTTTCATTTTGTTTTCTTTACATAATATTTTTTTTTTCTCACTTTGTTGCTGATTTTATGAATGATTCACTTCACTCACTCACTCGCTCGCTCGCTCACTCACTCACTCACTCACTTGTAGCTCTCAGACCCACCTATTACACCTAATTAAGCAACCAATTGAGTCATCCCATTCTTCACAAGTTAACTAACTAACTCATGAAAATGATTTAATGTGTGTGTACACATATTGGGTCCATCCTCATCCCACTGTCCCCTTTTAATTTTATTTTAGTTTTTGATGCATATCCATTTCAAAATTAGCTCATGTCAACTAACAAACAGTTGAGTATGGAGTCTAAGAATTTAAGGCTCAACCAAATCACTATTTTTCTCCGGTGTAGATATATGTACATATTTCATACATATGAAAAAACTAGATAAAAAATGTAATTTAAATTCAATTCTTATATGATGGCGCACAAACCTTAACGCTGTGTTTGGTTGGGGGATTTGGAGAGGGATTTGGAAAGGGAAAGGGAAAAGATGTGTGAAACTAGGTGAAATATAGATATATTTTATTCACATTTCACCTACCTTTTTCATTTTTCTTTCCAAATCTCTTCTCAAATCCCCCAACCAAACACAACATAAATGAATCTGGATTAGATATTACTATACATGGATTATGTGTCCGTTGCATTGTTGCTTTTTTTTTTTATAACACAATTATGTTTTGATAACTCACTAACTTTAATATTGACATGATTAAATTGTCATTAAATGTTGCGTGAATCTTACTTATAACATGGCTTGTCTTTTTTTAAATCATTCTAGTAGGTTGGAATTTTATTTTATTGTTATAAATTTTATTAATTTATATAACATATATTTTTTAGAACGTATATATATTTAGGAGAGAAAGGGACATAAAATAAATTAAAAAAAAAGAAAAATAAAAGTGAGGAAGAGATGAGTAACTTAACTCACTCTTCTTCAAGTGTTTGAGGGAGAGAGAGAGAGAGAGAGAGAGAGAGAGAGAGAGAGAGACATTGACATTGGCACATGTATGGGGGGACTAAGTTGTCAACATGACCTTCCATTTTCATTTTCGAAAAGAATATAACAACTAAACACTTAATAAGGTACCCCTTATTGGCCACTCAACTGATTCAATAGACAATATAATTATATTATTAGAAGAGAAATGCACTCAAAAGGTCAATGATGTAAAAAGCCTACGTGTCCATTGCCTATAAATTTGTTGAATTAATTGTAGCTTATCACAACGTATGAGCAATAATAAATAAAATTTTATACATAATTCTCGTACAAAATGATATAAGTGATCCATTCATTATGAAGATATGAAAGTAAAAATGAATAACCACATTTAATTCCTTTTATTATTTATCACTATGTTTCAAGTGGCAATGTGGCAAAAAGAATAAAAAAGATTATTTAACTTATCCATGAAGAATAGAATCATGTATATATAATAAATTTGTGATACAATTTAATAAACGATATAAATAAAGAAATAATAATAAAGCATTAATTGACACAATTACAGATTATATACATAATACTAAAAATAAAAAAAAAATTTATGTACTCTAATTTTTATATTCAACACTCCCCCTCAAGCTATTGTGAAGATATTCAATAATCGCAGCTTGTCAATGAATGACTGGAAGAAGCCGAAAAAAATTCAACGGCTAGTCCAAATAAATGCTACAGAACAAATCTGGTAGTCTACTAAATAAAAAAGGCCAAAAAGTGCTTAATACATCAATACCACACCCTAAAAAGGAAAAAGAAACAAAAAAAAAAACAAAAAAAGAAAAAGAAAAAGAAAAAGGACTAAACTGTTCTAGAAGAGTTGCCAAAACATCTATGGCCAGGAAACACCCTGGTCGGCATCCAATAAGATCTTGGTCGACATTAGAGGCCGGAGTTAATGCCTGGAGATAGTTTATGGTTGTGTCAGACCATTGTAGAAACTAGTCGGAACTAATGTCAGGATAGTTTGAGGTCATGCTAGACCATTGTAGGAACTGATTGGAATCAATGTCAAGACAGTTTACGGGGTCATGCTGGATCATTGTAAGAACTAACCGGAATCAATGTCGGGACAGTTTAAGGGGGTTATGTCGCACCGTTGTAGAGATTAACCAAAATCAATGTCGAAACCGTTTAAAAGGGTCATGTCGGACCGATATAGAGAACTGGATGTTGATCCAGTAAGCGTGGCACACACACATATAACTTATGACGTGGTGTTGAACAATGATAGCAACAAATAACTGAGTGCGCCAAGGGGCGGCTTATTAGAAAGTGCGCTAAGATGGCGGCTGTAGTTGTGCGCCATAGGGGGCGGCTTAAGTGGTGCGCCAAGGGAGCGACTTGGGTTGCGTGCCAAAGAAGGCAACTTAGGTCGTTCACATGGTATATCCACATGCTCACCATGATATAGGTATAATATCCACCTCAAACTCAAATAGGTTTGAAGAAACATATTTGAGGTTGAAATAAAGGAAAAGACAAAGTAGAACTGAAACACACAAAAAAATGAATTGTGAGTAAAACAAAAAATATGACAGAGATATTTGGAATATGAATAAACTAGTGGATAGAGGAAGATATCACAATGAAGTGATACTGAAAGAAAATATAGCAGTGGAATGGGTTGAGGGCCGATGAAGCAAAATTGCTAGCTATGAAACATGGGTACTTCAAAAAACATGTTGTACTCGTACCGGGTACTTACTGGCGTATGGTACCTCGTATGGTACTTCTGCATACGTATCGGGTATACGAAACACGTATCCAAATTTTTTCTTCTTTTGGCGTACCTAGATGTACGTAGCATATACCCAAGGCGTACCGTACCTCAATTGAAATAATATTTTCTTCCACTACAGAAATAAAACTCCTTTCACTAGATTTCTTTTTAATTTTTAATTTTATACATAGCATGATTCTAAAATTAAGCTATAGTTTATAAGTTATTTAATATATTGACATTTAATTTTGATTTATACCTTTAGTTTTAGCATTAAATGTTAATTATAGGTTGGATCTTAACAAATTACACTATTTAATTAATTTTTGCATTACTCTAAACTACAAATAAATATTTTTTTTACAAGCGTACCAAGCCGTACCCGTATCCTACTTTTTTTTAGATTTTACCGTATGGACGTACCCGTATCGTACTAGTACCAGTACTCGTACCCGTACTCGTGCTTCATAGATTACTAGGTACTTAACCTAATTCTGACACAAAAAAAAATTATTTGGCTTACCTATGAATAGTAGAGGTCATGTATATATATAATATATTTATGATACAATTTAAGAAATGATATAAATAAGAAAACAATATTAAATCAATTATTTACATAATTACAAATTATATACACAATATTAAAAATAAAAAGATTACATATACTCTAATTTGTATATTTAATATGGCATAATCTTTATTTAGTGATAGAGACAAAAGGCCTCAAGTTGTTTGAAGCTTTTGCGACATGTCATGTCCCCTAAGCTAATATTATACAATACCATGGCATTTGCCACCATTACATTCCATATTCTTTTTTTTTTTCTTCAAAAAAATAAAAAAATGAAATCTAAAATCTTCTCTAAATAATGTTTATTTAGAATTTGTGTCAAGTTTAGGATTAAATGTGGGTAATTCAGTAAAATGTTGGTGCTAAAAATAAATATGGCACTCGGGGTAAGACTTGTAATTGAGATTTTTAGTTTGCTTAGACATTGTGCTGTACAGTTTTGTGTTGGCAATGAGCATAATATGTAGAGAAAGTGAAATACCTAAAACAAAAAATTAATGCTATACAAATAGATTTTTTATACAAAATTTATAAGCATCACTTCAGCTCATAATTTAAAATTTTAAAAAAATGTTATTGCTATACCATTCGGGCTATGATTTTTGCGTAAACGTCCTATTTGTTTACTAATTTCTTTGTAAAAAAGAAAGTGGGCCTATGGTGCCATAATTATCTTTTCTTTTCTTTTTTTTGTCAGCACAATTACTTGGTAAACTAACACTCGAATTAGTATTTGGTTCACAAGAATGAAACAATTATTCTGTCAGAACATGCCTACACGTATTTGGTTCGATAAAATGAAACAAACATACATTTTAAATTGAATCACTATTCACTAATTTATGAGAATGGTCATTTCATTTGACTTACATTCAAAATTATTCCAATCAGCTAAATACTATCTTAAAAAGTAACCTTTGTAAAGTTTTCTACCCCAGCATCAAGCCAATTTTTTTCTCAAATCACATGATTCTTGAATAAGATTAGGGTTTAATAATATGCTTTTCTTGTGTGTTTTAAGTCTGGGGAGAATAATTAATTGGGTGGAGATATCTAATATTGCTTCATAAAATTAGATTACTTTTTTTTTAAAGTCACTTGCACAGTAGTCCTCTGAAAAAAGTTGAGTCATATATATATATATATATATATATAAGTCCACTACTAAAATATGTGGAAAATGATCTCACAAAGCTTTGTGGCTACTGATAAGGATCAGCAGTAGTAATTGATTTTCAAAGATTGAATCAATGCTGTCTTGGGATATACATATACTGCTCTACTCTTATAATTTTATGTAATTAATTAATTAATTTTTTAATTTGCTTAGGAGAGTGTTTAAGATTTTGTCTTGATTAATCGAGTGCATGTAATTCTCTGATCCCATATATAGGAGATAATTACCCGACTAAAACCTTGACGGTGAGGATCTGGATTAATCTCTCGAAGTACATGAGCCCAAGGTTTTAATTGAGGTCATAAGGTTTACCCCAAGCTCCACTTTGATGATCAAATTTATCCATTTTATTTGTTTTTGTGTGTAAATCGTTCATAATAATAATAATAATAATAATAATAATAATAATAAAAAATAAATAAATCAGATATTTATAAGAGTAAATTAGTAATAAATCTAATCTAAAGAAGTTGTAAGGCATTATGTTCAGTAAATATTTTTTAATTAGTGAAAGGTCCATCATTTGTGAAATAGTTTGGTGAGAAATCATTTTTTTTTTGTTTTGAATGACATTTTGTTTTTAATTTTATCCCTTAATTTATCTGTTGAATTTTGTTAACTATCTGTTCAAATTTTTTTGCAACTATTCAAAATATTTCCTATTTGTTCAAAATTTTTACCTATTTGTTCAAAAAATTTCCAACATGTTCAAATTTTTTGACTATCTATTCAATTTTTCCCCTGTTAAAATTTTGGCCCCTGTTGAATTTCACAAAAGCCTATTTTTCTTATCTGTTGAATTTCACAGGCTTATTTTTTTTCTATATGTGTTAATATTTTTTTTTATATCTGTTTAAATTGTGATAGACATAGAGAGGAAATAGAGACTGATCTGTTGAAACAACAATCTTATTTTAATTTTTTTTAATCTATCTGTGTGTACCTATAACTTATAGAGAGTTATTTGTACAATTGTTAGAGAGAGTTATCTGTTGAAATACGAAGCCAAACCAAACCCTATATGTTCAAAAAATTATTATTTTTTCTATCTGTTCAAATCTCTTCTCTGTTTCTCTGTCTCTCTCTATCCCTCCTCCTCATTTTGTCTAACACAAAAAAATAATAATTTAATCTTATCTGTTGCAATTTATTTCTTTATCATTATCGTCATCATCAACAACAACGACTGATCTAAACATAAATAAAAAAAATCAAATCAGAGAGGGAGAGAAAGAGAAAGAGAGAGAGAGAGAGTTGTAGAGAGAGAAAGAGATTGAATGAAACTATATAATGAAATTGAACTGTTGCTCATTCTTAATTTTAAGAATTGACTATCAATTTTTTTTTTTTTAATTTTATTTTAACATTGTCATGTTCATTTTATCTTATGAATTTCTTCTAAAAACGTTTCCTTCATAAAAAATATTGATCTCATGTCCTTAATGTATATACTAGATTGCTTCTGTAATCTTGAATATATCATTTATTATTTTATTTCGAACAAAGTCAAAGAGGATGAAATAGTGAAAAATAAAAAATATTATAATTTAGGTCCTTTACTCTGATGACATTTTTGAATAACAAAAATGTCTTTCAGGTTTTAATTGATTGTTAACTGTCTTGTTGTGTCGGCCTATGGTGATTCTCTCTGTCAATTGTGTTAGCCAATGGTGATTCTCTCTAAACCAGAAATGCTTAAATAACTTTGGTCCCTAGCCAAGTATTAGTGTCTCATTTTTGTTACTCAATTATTTTAATCTTTAACATAATCTAATCATATTATAAGAATGTGACTAGAAATAAAAATTATCTACATTTTTCACCAATACACAATTTATCCCAAAATTTACATTAAAATATGACTATATTAGGTTAAAACAAAACACATATTGTGAATAATTAAGAAGATAAACTAGGATTTTGCATAAATTGAAATCATGAAATTCTATTTTTCATAATAACACAGTCTTCTATCTATTCATCTTTCTTTTTCTTTGATTTCTTTGTCGTTTTATTTATTTATTTATTTCAAAAGCTTTACTTTCTTGCCCTTTTATCCCAATTTTTACCATATAAACATATATATATATATATATATATAACTCTCATGTGCTTATCACGTAGGACAAAATGTATTGGTGAGAAACATGGATGATTTTTCTTTATTATTCTAATTGCATAGTCACATTTTTATCACATAACTAGATTTTGTTAAAAATTTAAAAATGAAATAACAGAAGGGGGATACTGACATAGGGACCAAAGTGGGATTTGAGTAAAAGTGAAGGGGGTTGACTGTTATGATTTCATGTGTAGAGACCAAAGTAGGATTTGACCAAAAGTGTAGGAAGTATACTATCATAATTTCATGTGTAGGGACCCAAGTGAGATTTGGTACAAAGTGTTGGAGTGCAAAATATAATTTACCCTTTATATGAAATGATAAGCAAAATTGAATCGATTTTCAACTACAGATTTGATTTGACAATACTGTGAGAAGATCATAAAACAAAAAAATTGAAAAAAAAATTGAGTGTATCTTCATCTTCCTCGTTGTTATCGTTGATGTAGTCGTCGAAATCGAAAGTGTACCTGACATTCTAGCAGTAGTGGCTCCGCCAAACGTTACTCTTCAGCTCGGAGGTAGCGCAACGTGTGAGATCTGCCTTTGACCTTCGCGATCTGAGACAGACCTTCAAGTAAGTCTTCTAATTAGATACAGACCTCTTTGCTTGATCTCTGCCAAAGCTTCTATATAAGGTTGTGTTGCTTCAATGGAGCTGGCGACGAGAGTCATCGAATATCAATGGAGAAGGGAAATGGAGCAGTTTGAGAGATAGAGAAAGGAGTGATGGGAAAAGAGTGAGAGAGAAAACACAGTTTGGTTTGGTTATTGTGCGTGGGTGATTTTTGCACTATGAAGAAGGGTTGAACTTCGTAGATGAACAACGGGCTTTGGGAATTGAAGATCTGCACAAAATAACAAACGGTGAGGTCGCCCGACCAGGGTTTGGTCGGAAACCCCTCCGATGGTAAAGTCAGAGACTCAGGGAGAGGAAGAAGAGAGAATACAAAGGGTGTATATATGTTCAGTGTGTGGATTTTCGGATCCCTTGAGAGTGAATAGTGTTCACCTTTTATAGAAGAAGGTTGTTTGTCGTTCAAGTCCTTCTCTCTCCGCCATCTGTCCAATGTGTCTTATTCGTGGTCGTCTCCCATTGGAGGAGGACGACTACTCTGCCTGACACTCAGGTGCAAGTCTGTTTTGTTTGTCTCATTAGCGGACATCTCTTATTGGAGGAGGACGACCACTCCGTCTGTCATTCAGATGCAGGTCTGTCATATATGCACCTTGTCCCTCTGCACCTCCATGTCTCCACGTTCTGTTCATACAGAGAGAGAGGAGCAGAGTTGTTTGTCTCTTGTGGGCCCAAGAAAGATCTTCAGTGAATTGGCCTTCTTTGAGTTGGCCTACTCTAGAATGGTTGTCTAACCAGGAGGTCTAACATGTTGCTCTGCCCACTTCGGAGTGGTTGTTTGTCCATCCAGGAGGTTCAACATGCTACTCAACCTACTTCGGAGTGGTTGGCTGCCCGTCCAGGAGGTCCACCATGTTGCTCGACCCACTTTGGAGTGACATTCGTACATTAGGCCGAGCTCCTATGATTGTCTTGCTTCGGAACAAGTGTTGGCCATAGGGCCGAGGTCCAACCTAGCTCAACCTCGGAGTGAGCATCGCATTGGGCCTAGCACCAAGACTTGATTAATTTTTACCCACTTCATTTGGCCCTTGGCTTGTGCTTATGTTTGGCGAAGTGGAAGCCAATTCTGTCACAAACTTCGAAGTTTGGTTGATCACAACTTAATTTGAGCTTCGTGAGTTGGATTCAAATTATTGTTCGGCCCAACGTTTGCGTCTGCCCAATATTTTGTAGCTCGGTTATGTCCCCAAACTAAATGTGTATCTTCACTAGCCTCGTAATTGTCTAGCTTGGTGCTCTTTCAGTCGGCTGAGCATCGTTGCTTGACTTGAAAATATATATACAGAATAGTATATATATATTTTTGCAGTGTTCGTCGACTGGGCCGAGAAATACAGCGACGCTTCAAAGCAGGCCAAGTGTGCTTTATCACAGCTTTGTTCTAATTTGAAAGACATATTCGCTATCTTTTTGCTCTGTCCTACTTGTAGGAGATAAATTGGTGTTGGTCTCAATGCTTGGTTAGCCAAGTCCTGCCCCTCCACTCTGTTCGGTCTCGAAGCATAGCTTGCTAACATTGCTCGGTCATGCAGATCATGCACCACTTTCTTGTTTGGACATGATTAGCACGTCTATTTGTTCAGCTCGTTTCTTCATATATTGGTCGGTCATTTTACCTTCAGCTTAAGAATTGTCCGTCACTTAGTTAGTCGGCCGTAGCAGTTTGTTTGCATAGTTTTTGTTTTTCAACACCGAGTTGCTTGGTCGGCCCTAGTAGCTTTGGCGTTGCGAGTTTGCATTTTTTAATTCGGTTTCTCTACCACCAAGATATTGTCAACCTTAGCACCTCTTATCTTGAGAGTTGTCTAGCACATAGTCGTTATAGTCTTGGTATCGACTTCGATAATATTGACTCTCGTCGAGCACTGTACTCCTTCGACCTTGCTTGTTGTTTGTAGTGTATTTATTTAGTAGAATGTTGCACTTTCAACTTAGTTTGTTGTTAATCTTTTGGTTGTTTACTCGAGCTATGAAACTTGGTTTTGCTTAGCTAGTTTTGACCCGCTTCCTTTGCTCGGTCCATTTTGGAGTGGATGTTAGGCGTCCAATCAGCAACTGTTGCTTGGTCCACTTCAGAGTGAGCATTGAGTGTCCGACCAACTTTCATTGCTTATCCTACATCAGAATGGGTATTGGGTATCCAATCAACCTCTGTTGCTCGGCGTGCTTCAGAGAGGGTGTTGGGCATCCAACCAACCTTTGTTGCTCGGCCTAGGCATTGGGTGTCTGACCAACTTCTGCTACTCGGCCAAGTCGTTGGGTGTCCGACCAACTTTGTTGCTCGGCCTAAGCGTTGGGCGCCTGACCAACTTCTGCTGCTTAGCCCAGGCGTTGGACGTCCGATCAACTTTTGTTGCTTGGCCCAAGCGTCGGGCGTTCAACCAACTTCTATTGCTCGGCCCAGGTACTGGGCGTCCAACCAACTTTTGCTGCTAGGTCCATTTCAAAGTGAGGATTAGGTGTCCGACCAACTTTCGTTGCTCGGCCCATTTCGGAATGGGTGTTAGGCGTCCAATTAACATCCATTGCTCGGTGCGCTTAAGAGTAGGCGTTGGGCATCCAACCAACCACTGTTGCTCGGTCGAAGCGTTGGGCGTCTGACCAACTTCTATTGCTTGGCCCAGGCATTGGGCGTCCGACTAACTTTTGTTGCTCAGTCTACTTCATTCCAACTTCTATTGCTCGGCCCAGGCATTAGGCGTTCGACCAACTTTTGTTGCTCAGTTTACTTCATTCCAACTTCTATTGATTGGCCCAGGCATTGGGCGCCCGACCAACTTTTGTTGCTCAGTCTACTTTAGAGTGAGCATTGGGCGTCCGACCAACTTCCGTTGCTCGGCCCACTTCAGAATGGGTTTTGGGCGTCCAATTAACTTTTGTTCCTCGGCCCAAGCTTTAGGCGTCTAACTAACTTCTATTGCTCGGCCTAAGCGTTGGGCGTTTGACCAACTTTTGTTGCTCGGCCTACTTCGAAGTGGACGTTCAGAGTCCAACCAATCTTCATTGCTTGGCACGGTTCAAAGTGGGCGTTGGGCATCCAACCAACCTCTGTTGTTCTATCCAAGCATTAGACGTCCAACTAACTTTTGTTGCTCGGCCCACTTTGAAGTGGGCGTTGAGCATCCAACCAACCTTTGTTGCTCGGGGCGTGCTTCAGAGTAGGCGTTGGGTATCCGACCAACATTTGTTACTTAGCCCAAGCATTGGGCGTCCAACCAACTCTTGTTGTTCCATCTACTTCAGAGTGAGCATTAGGCGTCCGACCAACTTCCGTTGCTTGGCCCACTTCGGAATGGGTGTTGGGCGTCCAATTAACTTCTGTTGCTCGGCCCACTTCGAAGTGGATGTTGAGCGTCCAACCAACCTTTGTTGTTCATCCCTCTTTGTAGCTCTTCTACTTCATATCACCTTCGTTAGGCTAAGGTCCTTTTGTAATGAAACTTTAAGTTAATAAAGTATCTTCGAAATTTGCCAAGTGTTGGACTTGTAACTCGAACTTTCAATTTCTTCATGTTTATGTTGTTTGCCCCCAGCCGAGCAACAAGGATATAGCCCTACATTGTTCGTTGTTCGGCTAGACTTCGCCTTATGCCTTTGAAAATTTGAGTTGCTCTTCCAGTCGAGCAATAATAGGGAAACCTTGCAAGATTTCCCGTTTGGCCTTAATTGAATTAGTTGTCTTGCCCCTAATCGATCATCATTGTTCGACCGTTACTTGACTCGGTTACACTTCTGTTTATCCCACTTTGGAGTGGAGAGCAAGCTTTGACCTAGCTTCTATTCAGACTTCATGTAGAGGGCTCGGTTTAACCTAGCTTTTGTTTGGTCCACTTCGGAGTGGCATTTGTTCGGCACACTTTGGAGTAGACGGCTAGGTTGAACCTATCTTCATTTTGGCCTACGTTGGGTGGCCTCTATTCAACCCACCTCATAATGAAGGAGTAGCTTCGATCTAACTTCTGTTTGGCACACTTTAGAGTGGCCTTTGTTCATCGCACTTCGGGATGGATAGTTAGGTTCAACCTAGCTTTTATTCGGCCTATATCGGAGTGGCCTTTGTTCGGCCCACATCGAAGTGGCCAACTAGGATTAACCTAGACCTTTGTTAGGCCCACACTAAGGTGGTTGGCTGGGATCGGTCCAGACCTTTGTTAGGCCCACGTCAAGGTGGTCGACTGGGATCAGCCCAGACCTTTGTTAGGCCCACGCCAATGTGGTTGACTGGGATCAACCTAGACCTTTGTAAGGTCCACACTAAGGTGGTCGGCTGGGATCGATCCAGACCTTTGTTAGGCCCACGTTAAGGTGGTCGATTGGGATCAGCCCAGACCTTTGTTTTGGTTGTACCATACCCTTGTTTGTCGTTTTCTCCATCAATGGAGTCTTTCTTTCCAATAGGTGGAACAACTCAATTGCGAGGATATGGTAGAGCTTCACCACATCTAAACTTTGTTCGTCAACACAAATCTCATCTTTTAGAAGAGTCAGGAGCATCTATCCTTTGTCATTCGTCTTCTCCATCATTGGAGTTCTTCCGTCTAGTCGGTGGGACAACTGAATAGTAGAGATTCGGTGGCGCTTTGCCACATCTAGACTTCATTCATCGATACAACTCCAGTATTCTGACACTGTTAGGATTATTGGTTCTTTATCATTCGTCTTCTCTAATATTGGAGTGCTTCTGTCTAGATGAACAGACGAGTCAGTAGCAATGATGCGGTGGTGTTCCATCATATTTGGACTTTATTCTCCGATGCAGATCTGGTTCTCTAACACTTTCATAAAATATAGTCCTTTATCGATCATCATCTCTTTCATCGGAGTCCTTTAGAATGAGGCATTAGAATGACTAAACAATAGTACAATGGTGTACGCCGTGTCTGGACTTCATCTGTCGGTGCAGAACTGGTCTCTCTATATCTATTAGTGCAGATCTTGTTTTCCGGCACACTTTAAAGTGTTAATTTTTTATCCTTTGTCTTCTCTATCAACAGAGTCCTTCTCTATAGTGGCAACAAAGGTATCTCTTTCGTTCCCCTCACCAGAGCTTGTCATAGAATAGTGTGGTACTTTCTCCCTTTGGTCACTGTTGTCTCTATCAAGGGAGCTATGTTGGGGTGACTCGCCGACGATGGCATGACGTTGCTCTACTACATCGGTGGTCTATTCGTTAAGGTCTGCAAGGTTTTCATGCCTTCTAGGGAATGCTGGACCGTCATCTTTGGTTCTCTCCATCGTTGGAGTCCTCTCTGCTAGTCCAGAATGGGGTGTATTTTCGATTCTCATCGCTGGAGTTCGTCACGAAGCAATTAGTGGTTTTCCCACAAACGGCGCCAATTGTGCGGAGGTGATTTCCACAATATGAAGAAGGGTTGAACTTCATGGATGAACAACGGGCTTTGGGAATTGAAGATCTGCACAAAATAACAAATGGTGAGCCTGTTCGACCGGAGTTTGGTCGGAAACCGCTCCGATGGTAAAGTCAGGGACTCAGAGAGAGGAAGAAAAGAGAATACAAAGAGTGTATATATGTTCAGTGTGTGGATTTTTGGATCCTTTGAGAGTGAATAGTGTTCACATTTTATAGAAGAATGTTGTTTGTCGTTCAAGTCCTTCTCTCTCCGCCATCTGTCTAATGTGTCTTATTCGTGGTCGTCTCCCATTGTATGAGGATGACCACTCCGCCTGACACTCGGGTGCAGGTCTGTTTTGTTTGTCTCATTAGCGGACATCTCTCATTGGAGGAGGACGACCACTCCGCCCTGTCATTCAGATGCAGGTTTGTCATATATGCACCTTGTCCCTCTGCACCTCCATGTCTCAATGTTCTGTTCATACAGAGGGAGATGAGCAGAGTTGTTTGTCTCTTGTGGGCCCAAGAAAGATCTTCAATGAATTGGCCTTCTCTGAGTTGGCCTACTCTAGAATGGTTGTCTTACCAGGAGGTCCAACATGTTGCTCAGCCCACTTCGGAGTGGTTATCTGTCCATCCAGGAGGTTCAACATGTTACTCAACCTACTTCGGAGTGGTTGGCTGCCCGTCCAAAAGGTCCACCATGTTGCTCGGCCCACTTTGGAGTGACATTCGTACATTGGGCCGAGCTCCTATGATTGTCTTGTTTCAGAGCAAGTGTTGGCCATAGGGCCGAGGTCCAACCTAGCTCAACCTCGGAGTGAGCATTGTATTAGGCCTAGCACGAAGACTTGATTAATTTTTACCCACTTCAGTTATGGTTTGGAAACAATATATATGTGAGTAGTTTGGTCATTTTGTGGGAACCTTGTTCTTATGAACAAAGTATTTTAGAATGTGAACTTTTAAACAAAGAAAATTCATAATTAGATTACCGAGTGCCCTAATTATAATCATATTTTTTTATTCATAATTTTCTTTTTCAAAATAAACGCATGGTAAGTACAATTCATGAAGTGATGTATTTATGTCATCCTAATCTTCATTACAATTGATGAAGTCAATTATTGTAGGGAATAGTTATATATACTAATTATCTACTTAAGCTTAGATAAGTACAAGGCTGGGTATTGTTGCTTGTTAATTGAAATCACTTGTTTATGCCCATTTCAATTTGATTAACAACATTAATACTTATATTATTGAGATTTTCACTTCAACTATTTTGGGGCTGGATAATGTTTTAATTGTTTGTGGGTCATATTATACTTTGTTTGTTGAGATTTTAAGATCGGTTATCGTAAGAGTGGATCAAGTTATGGTTATTTTTTTGGGGACTTGTTGTATATGTGTTATTGGGCCTTTTTAAAAATATATATAATTTAATACTATTTGTAAATTATGACCTTAAAAAAAAATCTTTTGCAACCAAAAAATTTTTTTAAAAAATGTGTGGCTGCTTTGACTTGTTAATTGTGGGTTTTATATTTTTACTGAATGCAATCACTTGATGCTTGCCTTGAAGGAAGGCATCTTCAAATTGCTGAATCATACAAAGAAAAGGACATTTGAATTTCTTAGATACAACAAATACAAATTGAGTTAGAATTCATATTACACCTCTGAAAAATTATATTGCAGTGAAACAATCAGCTTGACTTTTCGAAGTTGGGTCCATCTAATGGTGTTTGTGAAATTTCTCTGATTTGTATGTTTAACTGATTGGCCATTGAGTGTGAACAATATGGCATTTTTGGCCATTAGGAAAAATAAAAATAAAAATCAATCAATTTATTGGCTTATTTGCTTATCAACAATGCTACATATTCTCAAAAAACACAACCCCTAACTCATCTGTTATTGGTCCAGGAAGGAAGAAAAAAAAAAAAAAAAACATGATTGGTCCACATCATTTTGGAGGTCCCCAACTTTGGGGGTTCCAATCATTTTTTATTTTCTTATTTGGATCATATCATTTTTTTGTTTTTTTTTTTTTTTTGCATATTTTTTCAAAAAAAAAGTTACTTCTCAAAATAGGTGTAAATTTGAGTACTAATTAATACGTGGGAGAGGCTTTTGTGGGGCTCATCATGGGTCTCGTTTCAATAATCTGAATCGTTCAATGTATAGAATTTCTCGAGTACTTGATGCCTGCAAAAAATCATGTTAATAAGATATCGGTAGGTCCTTGATCGGAATATATTTTTGTCAATGATAAATGTAATTTTAAAAATAAATTGTTAAAAAAAATGTATTCCGATCAAAAAGTTACTGATATCCAATTAATGTATTTTTGTTTTGTTTTGTGCAGGTATGAAGTATGCGATGAATTATACACATTGAACAGTTTGGATCATCAAAACGGAACCCGTAATAAACTCTATAAACTCAACAATAGAAAAGTCTCTCCCTTAATACGTGATACTCTTAACTAGTAAGATAATGCAAAAATGATGAATGAGATTAATTTTGGATCATATTCAGTGAACTGAGTTCTACTCATTTCGTGACTACTGTTTTATTACTTTATTGGTTTGGGAGCACTATATCAACATATTAAATTGTTGTTTCAAAAATATTAAATAAATAGGGCAATGCTGGGGACCCCAGTGGGAGCCGACCCCCAACACCCCCAGTGACAGTTGGCAACTGTCCACTGGCTCAAAACCCAAAAAAAAAAAAAAAAAAAAAAATTTCAGCCAATCAGAGATGACCCCAGCACCCCATTGGGGGTCCAACTCATTTTTCAAATAAATAATATAAGTAGAGGTGCAACTTTAGTGCCCTAACCTAAACAACTCAAGTCCAGCAAAAAAAAATTTAAGGCTAAGACTGTATCATTTTAATTTTAAATTAAATTTAATTCTGAGTGCGTCTTTCTACCATTTTATTTTTGGGAAAATTATTACGAGTATAAATGCAAAAATTTTACTTGTTCATTTCAGGTAGCAATTGTTATATAACATATTGCACATATCTAAATATCTATAGTTGAAATTTTTGGGCCAACACAGATCGTATGGTTTATGCAGAGCCCATGAGTGGTGGGTTTAACGGCCTTTTTAGCAGAAGCCTGATGGGCTTGGCCGAGACCATTGCAGCCCAAAAGACAGTCATGTTCGACCAGCTTATAAAACTGCTTGATTTTGATTTTAATTTTAAACAGTAATCACTCCGTTTGATTTGAATTTTTAAAATTAATTTTCAAGTTTTTAATTTATATATATATTTTTATTTTTAGTGATTTTTTCTAATATTTAGTCAATTTTTTTTCTACTTTTTAAATGCATCTAATTTACATTTATTTAAAAAATAAAATATTTGTGAAATAATTTGTTAAAAATCAATAAATATAAGATTATGTAATTTTACAATAAGGGCAGTCATGATAATTTTTTATATTTATTTTTTATCAATAGCAAATTATTACAATATAAAGAGAATTATATCAGAATAATCATAATTCAGTAATTATAGAAATTTAACAACCAAACAACACTATAATCACATAAAGGAGAAGAAATAAATAATAGGATGAATTATACTGATAGTTCTTATAGTTTGAGATTCGCATCACTTTAATTTCTAATTTTTTGATTATGACAAATTTGACCCTAAATTTTGAATCTTGTTCCAAATAAGGACAATTGAAGATGTTATTGCTCAATTTCAAGGAAAAAATTGTCAATTTGATAAAATATAAACTAATTTGATAAAAATAAATGTCAAAAAAATATTTTTGAATTTTTAAAAATTATTTCTACCCACCAAAAATAAAATTATGTAAAATTGATAAATCTTTTACACATTTATTTATTTATTTTATCAAATTAATTTTTGTTATGTGTTTAAATAATGATCATGTAATGGGTGGTTGTTAGGCTTTTAATGTGTAATCGATATATTTAATATATGAGATGTTTTTAGTTTTGAATTTTTTGATTTAATGGATTGGTTTAATGATAATATCAAAGTTGTCTCCATATTTGACTTTTGAAAAAATAGAAACTAATTTAATGAAAATAAAAATAACCATCCATTATATGATCATCATCCGAACGCATTATAAAAATTAATTTGGACAATAAATAAATAAATAAATGTATAAAAAATTTATCAATTTTACATAATTTTATCTTTAGTGGATATAAATAATTTTTAAAAATTCAAAAATATTTTTTTGACATTTATTTTTGTCAAATTAGTTTATATTTTATCAATATATATATATATATATATATATATTAATTGTCAATCGCCACCTATTATTTGGAACGACTTTACCCTTAAAATTAAGCAATGGTATCTTCAATTATCGTTATTTAGAACAATATTCAAAATTTAAAGTCAAATATATTACAATTAAAAAACCAGTGATAAAATGACATAAGTTTCAAATTATAAAGTCGGTTAATGTAACTCGTACTAAATAATATAACAAAATGTCTCATAATAGAAGAGAAATTATCAATTCTTGTACAAATATGTAATGTAAACCCAACAAACCCATGATAAATTGGATAAGATCACTTTAGCTAATTCACACAAAATTTGTCCTTAGAAAAGTGTTGCGCAGCATTAGCATATGACAAAAGGGCAAAAAAAAAAATAATAAAAAAAAAATTCTAAAAACTTTGATATTTATTATGCAAATTAAATAAACATGGCCCCATAAAAAATGGAAGCAACTAAGAAGGTAAAATAGAATTATGCTTAAGTCTCTGCAAGAAAAAAGACATACAGCGACGTTTTTTTCATGACGTTTTTCAAAAGCGTCATCAAATAAGTCCAGATTTTTTCAAATTCTAAAAGAATTAAACTAAACCATCTTGTTTTGTGCGCCAATTATTTCTTTTAAACAAAGCTATGGCATTCGTTTATCCTGATTGAACAGAGGCGTGACTTTAGGAAGAGAGAGAAATCGAGGCGTTGGATCTTCGATCTCCATCAATTCTTCGACTGTTTGATCCGAAAAATCTTGTTCTACTCTTGATTTGAGCGTATATCTTCCTGATTATTCGAATCCCTATGATCTAAATCGATCTAGGGCTCAAGGTTAGGGTTTTCTGGTGCATATATCTTCCAGATTGTTTGAATCCCTATGATCTAAATCGATCTAGGGCTCAAGGTTAGGGTTTTTTGGAGCGTATATCTTCCAGATTGTTTGAATCCCTATGATCTAAATCAATCTAGGGCTCAAGGTTAGAGTTTTCTGATATAGATTTGCTGCATTCACACAAGATCTATAAAATTTCATGGCTAAAACTAGCGATTTGGAATTATTTTCTCTTGATTTAGTTGATTTCCAGCTTTTTCTGCTTTTGTTTTGTGTTTCCTCCTTTTGTTTCCTTTATTCTTTCTAGTCCTTGTGTGGAAAACTCTTCTCTTTCATCATATTGAGCAGCAGCAATGGTGAATCGATTTATCTAGGGCTTCGAGTGCGGTGTTAGTGTCTCTAATCATGTACGGGACAAACAAGTGGCATTGGATGTGGATCGTTGGAAACAGTGAGTAGAAGCTCAACGATGAAGAGATGCAGATCTGCTCTCTCTTCGATCAGATCTGTTCTCTCTCTCTCTCTCTCTCCCTGATCTGCTAACATGGTAATATCAGACCTGCTTTGTCTCTCTCTTGTCCATTATTTTGCCTTTTTTTGGAATCTCATTTTGGCATTTCTTGCCTGCAAGAGAGTGTTCATCACACTTCTCCAACATCAGTAACCTATTTTATATGCTGAAAATGTCAATTTAACTTTGAACAACTGTCACTTTGGAAAATTATCTTCACTAGTTCCGATAAGGTCAAGGTAGTCGTTTACTATCTTCATTACTTTGGAAAATTATTAGTCAACAAATTCATGCTCTTTGCTGAGCATGAATATGTTTAAAATATTTTGTTTTCAGAATTTTATATTCATATGAATCTGAAATATCAAAACTATTATTTTTGGTGATACTGTGATACACAATCTAAGTAAGTATCTAACTGTTATTGTCTGACTTTAAATTTCCAGATTTTTTTTATTGTTACTTCACTGGCAGGGGAAATCCAAAGTTCAATTTTCACAACTACAGAATTTGGTCATTTCTTGGCCTTTTGATGACAACTTACACTGCATGGTACTTAACCATTGCTTCTTTTCTTCACTAAGTGCTATCAGTGCCCTCACAAGCCTTGACAAGTCTTCCTCCCTATCTACCATTACCAACATCAAATTCAAGAATTTGTAATACATATGGAAGTGTGTAAAGAGATTGCCTTTTGTAACCTTTTTCTTTTGTTCCCTTGAAAGTTGTGTGTCAATCTTCTTTTTTCCCTATATGATTTTAATTTCTAATCAAGCAAGAGAAATGTTTTCTGTTATGTTGTCAATTAGGAGGAAGGCATTGACTAATTTCTATTATGTCCTCAAACTTTTCTGTTTCTTTGTTTCCAGGAGTACGACGAGTTAGATTTTGTCTCAAGATTTTTGTACATCGAGCATGATTCAATAATTGTGATAGTTTTGGGACATGGGACAAAAGAATTTGGGAACGAAAAATTCGTAACCCATTATCTATGCCAATCAACTGATCACAAACATAATCTGCAAATTTAGGCCACCCTATCTAGTGAGGTTGAACTTTGACTTAAAACTTATATTTTTATTTTTATGTCACCTCATTAATTAGGTGTGTATGACTATTCCAGACAATTTGATGGAATTTGAAATACTAACACATTAGGTTTATGCAGAGGTCTCCATTTGCACCAGCTCTGGCCGAGGCACTTAGGGACAGGGTGTTTGGTGTGGATGATTCTGAGTGACAATTGCATATAATTTACCTTGCCAATGACATTCTATTTGACAGGTACACTTCCAGTGCTATGCCAAATCTTAGTTCAACATAAATTTGAGTGCTGTTGAAATGAATTTGATTTTGGCTGCTTTTCTGCGTGTGAATACCTATTGCTTTATTTTCTTCTTCTTTATTACATCTATTGCAGGATTCTTATTCACTGATATTTTCTGCCTCTTAAATGCTTCCACTGCTTCATATCTCGTGGTGTCCACTGGCTACTCGAGTACATTATTATGTGTCCTTCCAAATTTGTCATATAAAAAATAATAATAAAATTTGATTTTCCTCCCAGATAGAAATTTCTTTTTAAGTTTGTTCAACTTGATACAATGATATTACACTAGTGTTTTAATGAATATGTGGTATTGATCTATCCTAGTAATTATATTTTGGCAAGATAGCAATGTTCTTCGATTTTGATGATATAGTAAGGGGAATTAAAATCGAGCTATTGTGATGCGAACGCAGGAAATTATTTCTTTCTTGAATGCTTCTTAATTGTTTAATCTTTTGGCTATCAATGTGTGCATTGATGCTACATATGTTTATCTTTGGGTCATTCTTGAAACATGCAGCTTGCAGCGTAGGATCAACCCTCATGAGCTTGATAATGAGGCACTTGCATTTAAGCCTGTTTTAGGTTCCATGCTTGCTAGGATTTACCACAACCCTCAAACCAAGGAGGAAAATCAATCACGATTGCAGAAAATCTTACAGTTCTAGGCTTCCAAGGAAGTCTATGATCATGTCACTATTCATGCGCTCGAGAATGAGATGATTGGTGGACCACCAACGAATTTCTTTCCAATATTTGGTGGTTTCTACCATCAGATATTTGTTTCTTCTTTTTTTCAAGTTACCATTATAATAAGCTTTCATTCACTGTTTGTTTACTTGTTCAGGAAGCGGAAAAACTTACACTATGAAGCCATTGCCCCTTAAGGCCTCTCGAGATATCTTGAAGCTGATGCACCATACTTACTGGAACCAGGGCTTTCAGTTGTTTTTCAGCTTCTTTGAGATATATATATGGAGGAAAACTTTTTGATCTCCTCAGCGATAGAAAGTAGGTGCTGTTATCATATCCTGCTTTGGAATTACCATTTGCGGTCTTTTAATTTCTCTCTACTTATGCAGGAAACTTTGCATGAGAGAGGATGGTAAACAGCAAGTTTGCATTGTTGGTTTGCAACAGTGCAAAGTGTCAGATGTGGAGACAATCCAGGAGCTCATAGAGAAGGGAAATGCTACAAGAAGTGCAGGCACAACCGGTGCAAATGAGGAATCATCACGTTCACATGCCATTCTTCAGCTTGCTATTCAAAGGTCTGCTGATGGCAGTGAATCTAAACCTCCGAGAGTTTTTGGCAAGCTCTCCTTCATAGATCTTGCTGGAGGTGAATGAGGTGCAGATACTACTAAAGGTTCAATCTTTTGACTCTTTTGGCTTATCTTCAGATATTTATTCATCAATGAAGGTTCAATTTGTCGACTCCTATGGCCTGCAGATCCATGATTTTGACATACTTCTTTCATATTTGTAGGAGATGAACCTATTGGTTGAGGCAGATCAACCAGGAAATCAGTTGGATGATTATATATCTAGATTGAATGCAATCCTGTCCCAGAAGGCTGCTGGCATTTTACAACTACAAAACCGTCTGATGTCTAAAGGTGCATAATGTTCTAGTGTCTTCTTTTGATTGCTAGACCAGTATATGTAATTGTTTTCTATGTTGTAGATTCCATTCTTTTTTCAGTGCTCCAAATACTGTGACTAATATAATTAAAATAATATTAAGATTTTTTTTTTTTTTTGCACAATGATTGTGGACTATCATTTGATATGATTTTATTATTTGAGTGGGAGTTATTATTTTATATTAGTGTTATTCAGTTTTATTAGAGGTATTTTTTTTAGTTCATTCGCATAAAATTAGCACAATTTCAAAAAAGAAAAAAGAAAAAAAAGGGATACCACGGCGTTTTAAGAAACGCCACCTAAACCTATAAATTAAACGGTTAGGTTTTTCAAAAAATATAATGGCGTTTCAAAAATGTCGCTAAATATCACAGTGACGTCATAGTATGTTAGATAAGACATTTGGCCGCCTATACTAATATAACGACGTTTTTCAAATGTCGTAAAGTTATAGCGACGGCCGCGTCATCGGCGTTTGGTACTAAACATCACAAAAAGAATTAGCGACGTTTTTAATACTTATAGTGGCGTTTTTTAAACGCCGCTAAAGGTGAATTTTCCTGCAGTGAGTGCTACCATGTTTGGTGACAAATTATTATTTGACTAGGAATATTTTGATTTAATATAAAATAACTTCAAATTATTTAGGTTTCTATTTTTGTTGGATAATTATTCTACAAGAATCAAGAATACTTGGTGTACAAAACTTGTAATTAGTTTTCTAATATTTTATTTTCTTGCTCATAGGGTTGTTAGGGCTATTATCATTCTAAAAAAAAAATGCAAAATTTATAACTATGAGTGTGCTTTGATTATTAGTAAAATTAAAATAAAATAAAAATAGTTTCCTTTCTTCGTGTTTGGGGTGATTATTTTTGTTATGTTATTTTTAGTTCTACAAATTTCCTTACCTCAATTAGTATTAGAGTCTTGCATTCATTTAGTCTCAATGTAAATATAGGACGTATAAAATATTTGCTCTTGAGGCATTGTCTCAAGGCACTCAAGTGGGACGTATTTTAATAGATCTCGTATACATAATGATGAGTGTAAAGGGTCAAAAATTAAGTTCCAAATTAAGTATGGGCCTAAGTGCTGAGTTCACCCCCAGGAATGAAAAATGAGCATGCAAGGGAAGTGGGCCAACAGAAGGCCGAAGCAGGTCTGACCCGCCGAGGGTCTAAACGGACTCCATGAAGGAAAATGCCTAAATCAAGTTGAAGAGGTAACACATGCAATGGTCAAGTTGCGGAGGGAACACTTGCGACGATCAAGTTGCTGAGGCACTTCGCCTCAGCGCCACCATTACCCAATAATGTCGGTTCAGCCACCATCTGAAGTTGCTGAGGGAAAGACAAAGCCGAAGAAACTAAGTTACAGAGGCGACACTTACGACAGCGAAGTTGCGGAGGCACTCTGTCTCAGCACTGCCATTCGAAGTATTGTCGGTATCGCCGCCACTTGGAGTTGCTAAGGGAAGGAGAGAATCGAAACAACCGAGTTGCAGAGGCATTACTTGCAGCGCCCAAGTTGTAGAGGCACTTTGTCGACGCCATCTCCAATATTGTCAGTTTTGGCCATTTAAACTTGCCACGGAAAACAACTGCCGTAGCAACTATAGCCGCCAGAACCAATTTACAAAGGGAACATCTCGCCGAAGTGATAGCAGCCTTTGGGAAAAGCTTTCCCTCTGCAAGAAGAGGCTAATGCTTGACGCTGATAGCAGGCCCTAAGGCATTACTAACCCAGGGTTGATAGCAAGCCCTAAAGTTCATTAACTTGTGCTGATAAAAGACCCCAAGACTTACTGGTTTGAACTGATAGTAGGCCCATAAATACCAGTTTACTGCGACGATCCCGCGAAGATGGGAGCAGGGTAGCCGAAGTATAAGGGACTCCCTTTCCATTACCTAGGTCATGGATTTGCCTTAGTCACATAGACAGGACTAAGGAAGCCCCCTTGGGCTTGGTACTAAAGCATAACATAGATGATAGCAGGCTTGGTTGTGGCTTTCGCCCTCGGAAGCTGGGAAATTTGTGGTTAGGTGGCTAAGGTTGGAGGCTTCACTGAGGTGAACACGAACATAGTCGATAGCAGACTAATGGAGTCTTGAGAATGCATGTACTGGCCAAGTAGAACTGAGAAGGCAAGTGTAGCGGCAAACACTCCCGCTGTAACTGCACTTGTTGAGGCTCAAAAAGGAGTTGCAGCGCCAAACATTTCCATCGTAACTACATTGCTGAGGCTTAAAAAAAGGTAGTTGCGGAGGCAAACAGATAGTACACAGTACATGCAGGGGGACACGTGGCATCTTCAGCCTGGTGGCTCAAGGCCGAATATTCCATGTGATCTTCTAGGACACATGTCCTCTCTCTGTTTGGTCACTTGGTGTCCTCTTGGTACCAAGGAAAAGCCTATAAATAGGACCCATTTCCCAAGGTTCAAGAAGAGGAATTTTGGGAGATTTGGGGAGATGCTGCCCATTTTGGTACTGCCATACATTTCTTCTTGAGCCACTTGTTTCACTTTCACCCAGCTACACACTCTCCAACTCCCAAATAGTTGCTGCTGCTCATTCTCCAGCCACTTCCATCATTATTTGACCATTAACATAGTTTTGTCTCTCTAATCATCTTACTAACCTTGAACCCCCCTACATTTTTGGCGACTCCACTGGGGAGGCTACTTTGTTGATGGTTCATATCTACAGTGGCTTACACACTTCACTGGAAATGATGGCAGAGGATAAAGTTTAGCAACCCCCATGGTAGCAAGGCTCTTCTAATAGCAGAGCAACACATGCGGAGAACCGTGACCACAGTGTTATAGTTGAGGCAGTCTAGTCACTCCAAGATACGTAGAGGGAGATCCTAGAAGTTTTGCAAACTCTCGCTGAGGTTATTATGGCCATGGCTTCTAGACCAGCTCCATTGCAAGCACCTCCGCCTATAGCAGTCCCAAAGCCAGTGCCAAACCTGTTCTTTGAGGTTTGGGCTCTGATCTAGGTGCCTCCGGTGGTACCTCAGGTGAACAGTACGGTCGTTGGTTCAGCTACCCAAGAGCAGATTGGTCCATTCCAATCCACTTACTTCGTTACTCTAGCCGAAGTACAAGCTATGCTCGAGCAAAAGCGTAGCAAGAAGCAACTGCCATTTCTCCTAGACCCAAATGTGAAACCCCTATACTCTCAAGAGATATTGACCATGCTATACCCAACTGGGTATGTAGTGCCCAAGTTTATTAAGTTTGATGGTAAACAAGGCAATGCCAGAGAACACGTGGTGAGGTTCATTGAAACTCTTGGTGTCCATGGCAGTGACCACTCTCTGCGCCTTCGGGAGTTCTCCAAATCACTTACTGAGAGGGCTTACAACTGGTATGTGAACTTGGCTCCTAACTCGATCAAGAGTTGGGAAGAGATGGTGAACAAGTTCCACACGAAGTTCTTCCAAGTCCAAGAGAAAGTTACAACCCTCACACTTGGGCGAGATGTTCAAAAAGAAGGCGAAGATATACTGGACTATGTTAAGCGGTTCCAAGATAAGGCTATTGACTGTCATGAACCAGTGGATGAAACCCACTTAGTTAGTATATATGTGGAGGGTGCCATACACGACTACAAAATTTTCTTGGTGAACCATAATCTGTCTACCTTTCTAGCCTTGATTAAGACAGCTAGGAACCTCAGTACCATTGGTCCCTATCACAGATCTCATGACAGCCACAGCTACCTTCGTCGTAGCGGAGTTGCTGCGGTAACCTCTACAGGAGGGAGCCGCTCGCAAGGGGAGGCGCCATCCTCTCGAAAGAGAAAGAGTTATGAGGACAAAAATCCATATCCTTGCAGCCTTGAGAATGTTAAGGCCTTGGTTAAAGAATGGGTAGCTAATGGTGAACTTACTTTGCCTTTGGTTGATGTCCCTCCAACCAAGAAGGACAAAGAAAGTCCAGATTATTGTATCTATCACAGAACCACCAGACACCCTACTAGGGATTGTTGGACTTTGAAAAGTATCTTCAAAAAGAAAGTTGACACAAATGAGCTGAAGTTCAAAGATACCAGTAATCGTGACGTAAGGAAGGACCCTTATCCTAATCACAAAGAGAAGGGAAGAATGTACATATGATTGGGTACCTTGGGCCTATGCATGATCAAATGCACATGGCGTCCTACTATGATGAGTTAGAAGAAATTTCTAGTGGCCAGCTCCCTGAGATAGTACCTGCAGAGGAAAAATTCACAGAGAATACTCATGCTCAGGCCTTGCAAAACTCTATTAAGTTTCATACCTTCTTTGACCAGCTGGGGTTAAGCCAAGCTGCCAGGTTGGAAGCAACAAAGGCCTTCATCAACATTTTTGAAGTACACCATGCCAAAGTTACTGAGGTCAAGAAGTATGTGCCTCGGCATATCTAGGAAGATTATGAGGCCATTACTTTTTCAGAAACAGACAGGGCATACCCATTTCCGCATAACCGTCATCTTTTTGTCACAGTTTACATCAATGATGTAGAGTTCAAGCATGCTTTCCTTGATTATGGGGTGTCCATAAACATCATCACTACTGACACCTTTGCAAAGGCTGGTATCCCAAAGTACATGATGGTTTGCCAACCCATCACCGTGACGGGTTTTGGTGGTGAGAAAAAGGTTACTAAAGGCCATGTTGTCGTGGACTTAGCAGTTGGTGAGATCCGTTCCGCAACTAAGTTCCATGTGATCGAAGCAGACACAAACTACCATATGATACTTGGCAGAGCTTGGATGCACCGATATGGGGCTATCCCGTCAAGTTATCACCAATGCGTGAAGGCAAAGTTGGAAAAACGCACAGTAACCATAAATGAGTCTGAAAAGCCATTCAGAGTGGAGGAAGCACACTATTCGGATGCAGTGTTCTTTACTGACTTGTCAATGGATAAAACATCAAGGACTGGTAAAGTTGCAGGGGTAAAATTGCTGAAGTAGGAAGACATTCGGGATGCAGAGGCTGCACCAGAAAGTAGTAGGTAGAAGAGGAGTAGCAAGTCCACAAGTCCTCTGCCCAAGATCGTTAAGGTGCGCGAGGGCGGCAAGACAGTTTACTACCTATGACGGTTTTGGGGGCCAAACTTCATACCTTGGGAGGATGGCCCCGAGGCAAATAAATGTGACGGTGATGTGTCTCAAGAAAGGTTGGTGGAGACGTCTGAGCTCATCCCTAACTACATGCAAGATAGACCCAAACCACAACAGGAGGTACTTGCTGAGGTCAACTTTAGCGACTTACCAAGACAAAGCACGCCTGTGTTTATTAGCGATACAATGGATCCAGCAACTAAGGTAGAATTGATAATACTACTGAAGCGGTACAGTGACGTCTTTGCTTGGACATACGACAAGATGCTTGGTCTTGACCCATCCCTTGTCACCTATCATCTAGACATTTTTCCCAACTCTAAGCCAATCAAGAAGCATGTTCGAAAGTATCACCCTAATCTTAAGGCAAAGATTAAAGAAGATGTAGAAAAGTTGCAGAGGGCCAAGTTCATTGAGCCTATACAGTACCCAACTTGGCTCGCAAATATTGTGCCTGTGAAGAAGAAGAATGGCCAGATCAGGGTTTGCGTAAACTTTCGCAACCTGAATAAGGCCTACCCGAAAGATGAGTTTTCATTGCCCCATGTTGACACATTTGTCAATTCTACTGCGGGCCATCAGATGTTCTCCTTCATGGACAGATTTAGTGGTTATAACCAGATCAAAATGGGACCAGAAGATGCAGAAAAGATAGCTTTTAGAACGCCCTTGGGAAATTTTTTCTATATGGTGATGCCCTTCGGTTTAAAAAATGCGGGGGCAACCTACCAACGGGCTATGACCATAGTGTTCCATGACATGTTACATCATAAAGTGGAAGTATATGTGGATGATCTGGTGGTCAAGTTTACTGAGGCAAAACGACACCTTTGTGACTTGGAAAAAAAATTTCATCGTTGCCGCAAATTTTGCCTAAAGATGAACCCTCTCAAGTGTGCCTTCGGAGTTACCGCCGGCTAGTTCCTTGGCTTCTTGTACACCAGCGGGGGATCGAAGTAGATGGAGATAAGATCAAGTCAATCATGGAGATGTCACCACCACACTCTCAAAAGGCCTTAAAGAAATTCCTAGGCAAAGAGTCATACCTCAAGAGGTTCATTCCAACCCTTGCTGAGATAACATTTTCCTTTGGGACACTGGTGAAAGGGAATCACAAGTTTGAATGGTTGCAAGAACACCAACAGGCATTTGATATGGTGAAGAAAACACTTGCCTCTTCACTTACAATGGTGGCCCCACAACCCAAAAAGCCTCTATTATTGTACCTGACCTCTACACCTCGGTCTATTGGAGCTCTACTTGTCCAAGACATAGATGGCATTGAGAAGCCAGTCTATTACATCAGTCGCAAAGTCAATGGTGCCGAGTTGTGATATATCCCAATTGAGAGGCATTGTTTAGCCTTAATCTTCACAGTGTAGAAGTTGCGCCACTATTTTTTGGCACACCCGATCCAGGTTGTGACCTGAAGTAATCCAGTTTGCTATTTTCTGAGCAAGCCCGCTCTGACTAGAAGAATAACAAGATGGCTTTTGGCTCTAGCAGAATATGACATCACTTGTGTTACTCCAAAGGCTATTAAGAGCCAAGCACTTGCAGACTTATTGGCCCAATTCCCATCTGGTGAGCATGAACTTGCAGAGGTACCTCTACCAGGTGAAGTCCATGTCTCAACAACTGTAGTTGAGACTTATTGGGACTTAAAATTTGATGGAGCTTCCGAGGTTGGGAAAGGTGGAGCTAGCATAATACTAATCAATCAAGAAGGAGAGAAGTTTGATTTTAAATGTTCAAACAATGAGGCCAAATATGAGGCGTTGATACTGGGTCTAATTGCTGCTCAAAAGAAAGGCCTACGCAAGTTGAAAATTTGGGATGACTCCAAGTTAGTTGTCAAGCAAACAATGAGTGATTTCTCTTTGAAGGAGCCTTTGTTGGCCTTATGTCGCACCGTAGTTCAAAGGTTGCATACCCAGTTTGATGACGTCCAAATCCAACATACCCTTCGAACACACAACTGTTTCCCCGATGTCTTGGCTACACTAGGGGCAATGGTGGATATACCAGATGATTGTATAGCCATCGTCATCGAGAAAAGAACAACACCAGCAGTGTTAGCCGAAGAACATACAGAGCAAGATGCTGAGGGGTGGAAAACAGATATAATCCAACAGTTGAAAATAGGCCAGGGAACAATCAGATTAGCAGAACTTGCATCATTTCTACTTCTCAGAAGAGAGTTGTATTTTTGCGATCCCAACAACCTGCTGGCAAGGTGTGTTGGCAAACAAGAAGCAGCTTACAGACTTAAGCAAATCCATGCTAAGTCCTGTGGAGATGGAGCTATCAATCTATATCGACGGATACAAAAACAATGGTATTACTGGCTAGAGATGGAAAAGGAAAGCATTGAGTTACAGAAGTAATGTGCAAAATGTTAGTCTCATCCTAAAGAGGAAGAAGCCCATTTTTTAAGCAATGAGGAATGTAGGTAGCCGTATATTGACTATCTTGGAAATGGCACACTACCTGAGAACAAAGTCGATGTAATTAAAGTTTAGAAGCATGCCCTTCGCTTCTTCCTTAACCAAGGCAAGTTGTATCACAAAAGCTTTGAAGGGGAACCTTTGGCGTGTTTATCAAATGATGAGGCAAACAAAGTGCTGAGGGAAGCTCACAAGACATAGTATCAAGGAGAGCAACGATTATATGGATACCTTATTCACCTCGGCTACTACTGGCCGACAATGGAAGAAGTTGCTAAAAACTTTGTAAGGGGATGCCAATCCTACCAGAAGTTTGGAAACTTGATACATGCACCGGCGGTTGAACTGCATAACATCAAGACCCCTGACCCGTTTAATACTTGGGCATTTAACCTGGTAGGTCCTATAGCGCAGCAATCTAAAGGCCACAGATGGATACTTGTAGCGACTAAGGTTATTACCAAGTGGGTAGAGGCTATACCGATGAGGAAGGCAGATGGGGCAGGAGTGGCCAACTTCATCAAAGAAAACATAATCTGTAGGTTTGGCAACCCAAGATGATGTTGTCTGATAATGGGACCCCCTTTGTGAACCGTCATGTGGGAAAATTGCTGGACACTTATCAGATCAAGTACCACAAGTTTACCCCGTACTACCCGCAAAGGAACGGACAAGCTGAGGCAACCAACAAAACTCTCATCTGAATATTGAGTAAAATGATGGATGAAGCAGGGGGTACATGGTCCGAACAACTCCCCGTAGCACTTTGGGCATATAGAACGTCAAAGAGGAAGCCAACTCAAGCAACTCCATTTTCCCTAGTATATGGGTCTGAAGCTGTCACGACTCGCTCCCTATACCCAAGGGTTAAGCATTGTGATGGCTAGTAACTAAAGTTACCTTCAGCCAATTCTTACACAAATTAATAAATGCGAGTGGAAATAAAATTTAAGTGAGGGTACCAAAATAATTATCGGAGTTTTTATTTTTATAACAAAATTTATTGACCAAAAAGGCTGATATTTATATATGAAGAATAGAATTATAAATACTATAAAAGTACTATGTGTGTCTATTTCGAAGCCCCGTGTCTAAGACTCTCCAAAAACTATTTTTGGATTGCATTGTTTCTTGAAAATTAGAAAACAGCTATATGCACATGACAGAGTGAGAAATATTATACTAAGAGCAAAAGGGCATAAAATTCACCATAGATAATTATTGGCTAAACAGAGCTTGATATTAGAATACAGAATATATAATACAGAAATCATTTGACATATAATACAGAAATCATATAGACAAAATAAGTATAACCACAGTACAGAACGGAATAGATGTATGGACTTGAGAGGTGACTCGTACGAACTCTAGAGGTGGCTCCCACAATAGTGTAACATTTAGCTTCGTATAGTACTTTACTCCACACCAGAAATCAGAGTGTCAGTGGATCCATGACAGACAGAAGGTCACAAAGTGACTAATCAGAGGGCCAATGGTTATTTAGGTCTCCCAAGGCGTGGGACCTCCGTGGTGATATTTATAAAATAATTACTCAAAATACATTTTAATAAACAGTATTATTCATAGATTTTCCTTATTATATATAATAAGGTTCATAAATTAAAAATGCTAATATAATTTGTAAAACACAATTTACATAAAATAAATTATTGTAACTCAAAACATACGTACAATATATTATGGTAACTCAAGATATAATATAACTCACTTCAAAATTAATACCTCACTCTTTCTTTCTACTATCAAAGACCTTCTTGACTTTCAATATTTTCTTTCCCTTTCTTTATTTGTTTTTCCTTCCGAACTTCCCCGTGCCTTGCCCTACTATTTCTTGTTTAGCAAGCTACTCTTCGCGTCCTTATATCCACCATCAAAGTGATGACTCACACCTGTTTACCAATAATAACTTCTACAGGTGGCGTCTTAAGCATCCTTCAACTAATTCCTCATTTATACTTGGATGATCTTATCCTATTACTATATATGCATATTCACCACCCTATGTGCTAGGGTGGTGACGTGCCCATTATTTATTTATTTTTTTAATATAATTTTTAATTTTAATTTGGCCCAATTAGTATTATAATTTCATAATTGTGTTAGTTTAGCCCCAAATAATTAATCACATATTTAATAATTCAATGCCAAATTAGATTTATATATTTATTTTATTAGTATTTTAATTTGTTATTCCCGTGGTGTTAATTAAACATTTAGAGTTTTTCTTATTTATAATTAAATAATACTAATATAAAATTTAAGAGACAACTTAAATTTTCGGGTTATTACAATCTTTCCTTCTTTTAAAAATTTTGTCTTCGAAATTTGTTGCGTAAACTATCCGCTACGCACTAAGAATAAATTTAATGAGTAATCTGATATAAAATATTGCTAAATCATTACCTCAAAAAAATTACCAAGAATTCTAATTTGAACCTACATCCGTTGAACATGATCTTAATCAAATTTCCAGAGTCATCCACAAGAGTGTGATTTTCTTAAGATTCACTATTTTAAATTACTTATTATAGAGTAAAATATAAATAACATGAGTTGTCAAATCCTTACACTGGTCAGTCACTTAACGCAACCTCACAACATATTACATACACTACCGTTATTTTATTTTATGTTGTTAAATTTTTTTTTTCCATGTTTGGAAAAATATATACAATTATATATATAGTGACAAATAGTGACAAATCACTCATTTTTAATTATAAAATTTAATGAAATACCATATTTATATATTACGAACATTGCTACACAAACATTTAATTTAAATGCAACTTGTAAGCTAGTTTAACATTTCCCTCATCCTATTTGTACATGTGTTTTATGCTTCGATGTTTTTATAAAAATAATTTTAAAAACCTAGGCTCTGATACCACTTGTCATGACCCGCTCCCTGTACCCAAGGGTTAAATATCGTGATGGTCAATAACTGAAGTTACCTTCGACCAATTCTTACACAAATTAATAAACGCGAGTAGAAATAATATTTAAGTGAGTGTACCAAAATAATTATCGGAGCTTCTATTATTATAACAAAATTTATTGACCAAAAATATTGATATTTACATATGAAGAATAGAATTATAAATACTATAAAAGTGTTATGCGTGTCTATTCCGAAGCCCCACCTCTAAGACTCTCCAAAAAAATATTTCTGAATTGCATTGTTTTTTGAAAATTAGTAAACAGCTATAAATACATGATAGAGTGAGAAATATTATACTAAGAGTAAAGGGAAATTCACCATGGATAATTATTGGCTAAACAGAGCTTGATATTAGAATACAAAATATATAATACAGAAATCATTTGACATATAATACAGAAATCATATAGACAAAATAAGTATAACCACAGTACAGAATGAAACAGAACAGAATAGATGTATGGACTCGAGAGGTGACTCGTACGAACTCTGGAGGTGGCTCCCACAATAGTGTAGCATTTAGCTTCCGTACAGCACTTTGCTCCACACCAGAAATCAGAGTGTCAGTGGATCCATGACAGACAGAGGGTCACAAAGTGATGGTTATTTAAGTCCCCCAAGGCGTGGGACCTCCGTGGTGATATTTATAAAATAATTACGCAAAATACATTTTAATAAACAGTATTATTCATAGATTTTCCTTATTATATATAATAAGGTTCATAAATTAAAAATGCTAATATAATTTGTAAAACACAATTTACATAAAATAAATTATTGTAACTCAAAACATACGTACAATATATTATGGTAACTCAAGATATAATATAACTCACTTCAAAATTAATACCTCACTCTTTCTTTCTACTATCAAAGACCTTCTTGACTTTCAATATTTTCTTTCCCTTTCTTTATTTGTTTTTCCTTCCGAACTTCCCCGTGCCTTGCCCTACTATTTCTTGTTTAGCAACCTACTCTTCGCGTCCTTATATCCACCATCAAAGTGATGGCTCACACCTGTTTACCAATAATAACTTCTACAGGTGGCGTCTTAGGCATCCTCCAATTAATTCCTCATTTATACTTGGATAATCTTATCCTATTACTATATATGCATATTCACCACCCTATGTGCTAGGGTGGTGACGTGCCCTTTTATTTATTTATTTTTTAATATAATCTTTAATTTTAATTTGGCTCAATTAGTATTATAATTTCATAATTGTGTTAGTTTAGCCCCAAATAATTAATCACATATTTAATAATCCAACGCCAAATTAGATTTATATATTTGTTTTATTAGTATTTTAATTTGTTATTCTCGTGGTGTTAATTAAACATTTAGGGTTTTCTTATTTACAATTAAGTAATACTAATATTGTGATAACTCTATTTCGTATTATGTTAATTAATCTTAATTATGTTTGAAACTATATGCTTGATATGATTTTGAGTGATAATTATATGATTATATGTGTGTTTAAATTTCTATCTACTCACCGTAGGAAAATATGTTTGATTTTCTGCTTTAAAATTTAAATTGAAGATCGTAGAGGTTGTAGAAATTGAAATTGACTAAGCCATTGTGATTAGCGTAATTTTTGGAGCCTACGATGAAATGTAATTGAAAACTGATTCGGAGCGAATCAATTAGTTTAAATTGAATTAATTAAGCACCATTGATTAGTTCAAATTAAGTGTAATTAGGAAAAGCCTATATAAACAAGCTAAGTATGCTTAAGCTCATATTTTTGAGCTCATCTTCACCATTTTGCTGAGATTAAGTTATATAGAGAGAGAAATCTTCATCTTAGTGAGATAGAAGCTCAATCTTGAGGTATTGGCTTGGAAGATTGAAGATTTTGGAAGCTAGGCTTAAGAAATTGCTAAACCTAGCATCATTGAAGCTAGTAGGTAAGAGTTTGAACCTCAATTTGTGAGTTAAGTCATTAAATTATGGGTTTAAGAAGAAGATAACAAGATTAAATGTGTGAATTGAACAAAGATTGTAAGAATTGAGACGAAATTATATATGCATGCAAGTATTTTCTTTGATTCTTCAAGTTTTGGACATGAACTTTAATAATCATGTTGAATTGGGAGTTGTCACTTACATGCAATCATGTTTTCTAAGTCTTGAAGGTTTGAAATGCATGAATTCTAGCATGGTATGTGACCAAGGTCAAGAATTGAGCTAAATATGATGAAATTGAAGTTAATGTTTCTGTGTAAGTAAAGATTTACCATGAATGTGCATAATTATGAAGAATTGAGCACCAAAATTCATATGCATGCATAATTTTCATGAGATTCATGATTATAAGCATCATTTGTGCCATTTGAAATAGAATCAGAGTAAAAAATTAACATGCATGCATGATTGATGAAGATATAAAGTTTGTATGAGGATGAATGTATGAGTTTTGAAATTGATGAGGGAAATTGGGGATGATTTTGGAAATGGACCATGATTTTGAACAATTGGTCTCATATTGCTTATGTTCTCATGTTATGTAATGTGTTCCCACGTTTTTGTACCAAAAAATGAGTTTTGGGCCTTTGAACATCAAGTTTGAGTTTCAAGAACAATTCTGGAAATTCTAGAATTCACCAAGTCTGCTCGAGTGGGGAAAGCGCCGCTCGAGCATAAAATTCTAGCTCCCAGAACTTTTGCAGACATTGATATCCGCTCTAGCGGAAAGAGTCATGCTCGAGCGCCAAGTCACATGTTTTGGCTCTCAACTCGAGCATCCGAAGTCACGCTTGAGCTCGAAATTGAGGTAACCAGTACTTTTGCAGACCAAAGGGGTTCGCTCGACCATCCAAAGTTGCGCTTGAGCAGAGGACCCTGTTTCATAAAATATTGAAAAGTTGTTTCACATTCTGTTTTCCGTTCTCTTTCATTTCTAAGTACTCTTAGGCAACATTGAGCATTGTAAATGAACTAAAAGGATAAGAAGAGGCCTAAAAGAAATAAGCAAGTCAAAGAGTGGATTAAATAGTTTTGTGATCCGATTTGTGTATGTTTATGAATTGTGTAGGGGCATCCACGAGGACGAATCAACAATCCGAACACTGTGAGTAATATCTTAGTAAAGATATTTTCAAGTATGTTACTTTCCAAATGCTACTTCTGTATAAGCTTCATGGATCTATTGATTTAAATTATGAATGAGTATTCTATATGCCTAATTTTTGTATAAGGCTCTGTGAAGAACATGATTTGGGCCTAAGGCCATTTGTTGTTTGTCATTTGATACGTTTAAATATCGTGATGGGCCAAAGGCCGTTTGAATGAAAAGTGATCATGATCATGAATATGAACTACGAATAGATATGAACATAAAGAGAATGGGCCCGAGGTCGTTCGATACGTTTGATATGTTTGAATTGGGCCCGAGGCCGTTTGATATGTTTGAATTGGACCAAAGGTCGTTTTGAATAAAAAATTAGTTGGACCAAAGGTCATTTTGAATATGGGTACAGATGAGATTCCGATCATATACGCATAATCATGAATATAAGAATGGTGAACCCAAGGTCATTTGGTAATATGATGTGGAGGACCGGTGGTTATTGGTACATGGATCCAATAAACCTAAAGTCGGTCTATGAATGAGTATTGGACCCGAGGTCGTTTTGTATAGATGGATCCAAGGTCGTTTTGTTTTATATAAGAATTGGATCTAAGGTCGTTTTGCATATGGATATGATGCGTTGGACCTGAGGTCATTTTGCTTGGTTAAGATTTGTAAATCTGATGTGAATGAGAATAGTGGTTCAAATGATTACATTATAAGTATGACTCATTTATGAATGAATCTCATTCATTAACCTCTTTATTTTGGTATTATTCACTGGGCGTTAGTTCACTCTTATTTATATGTATGTAGGTGAGCAAATGGTCGTTAAACCCTAGCCTTAGTGGAGTTTAAGAAAGTACCCAGAGTTTTGTGAAGTCATCCTAGAGGCCTCATGCAAGAGGCTTGTTTACGACCCTTGTATTTTCTTTTGCTATTTCTATCGGTCATGGTAGACCATGTATGTGTATAAGCTCTTGATATAGCTGACTATGTGTTTGAATGATCCTAGGTATACAAGACGTTAATTACTAATATGTGGTGTGAGTTATTATTAAGTATATGTGTGTAAGGCCCCGGTGTCCCACATCAGGAATAAATGGGGAGTTCCTGGGCTATAAAAGTAAAAATCTGGACCCTTATATAGCATCGAGGTCTTTTCCCAAGTGGTGAAATCCCTATTAGAACTACCCAGTTAAGCGTGCTTAGGCTGGAGTAGTTCTAGGATGGGTAGAACAAATCCATGCGGGCGTGGCCCAAAGCGGACAATATCGATGACGTGTAAAGGGTCGGGGCGTTACAAATGGTATCAGAGCCAACTCTCTGGAGTACCGAGTATGGGCCCCTAGCGTCTCTCGGTGCATATGGGCGGGCTTGCGAGCTGGCAGGCTACTGCATGGGGACGTGCAGCCTTATGGGGGGTGGATTGTAAGGCCCCGGTGTCCCACATCGGGAATGGAGGGGGAGTTCCTGGGCTATAAAAGTAAAAACCTAGACCCTTATATAGCATCGAGGCCTTTTTTCAAGTGGTGAAATCCCTATTAGAACTCCCCAGTTAAGTGTGCTTAGGCTGGAGTAGTTCTAAGATGGGTGACCCACTGGAAAGAACAAATCCGTGCGGGTGTGGCCCAAAGCGGACAATATCGATAACGTGTAAAAGGTCGGGGCGTTACAATGTGAAATGTTTTGATATGCCATGTAAGCATAGCTCATTGGACAAAATTTTTAAGTCTGCTTCCGCATCTGGCACCATTTTATTAATTCTAAATTGATTTCTATTTAAGGCCGTCAGCAATCTCATGATTACTGGCTGGTTATAACCTTAATCTATAGGGGCGAGTTTGGGTCATGACAAATATAAAATTTAAGGGACAACTTAAATTTTCTGGTTGTTACAGAAGTTATGTTACCAGTTGAGTTGGCAGTACCCTCAGCAAGAATGGTTATGTCATCACACTTAGTTCCAAACAGCAGAAGGAACGACATAGAGGCAGCCGAAGAAAAAAGGGATCGGGCATCGCGGGCAATGGAAAAATATCATCAGTCCATAACTCGCACCTACAATCGGTCTGTTCAACACAGGGAGTTCAAGGAGGGGAATTTGGTATGGAAGATAGTGGACGCAATCATGCGGGGGCAACCAATCCCCAAGTTCTCACCTAGATGGGAAGGCCCCTACAAAGTTGTTGAGGCAAGCAATAGCGGGTATAACAACTTGATAAGAATAGATGATAGGTTCATAACTGGCCCTATCAGCGACAAGTATGTCAAAAAGTATTTTCCTTAATTTCTTTTGTCCAGAAAAAAGAGTAGTAAGTTTCTTTGTTAATACTTCCAAAGCAAAGTGTAAAGAAAGTGTCATACACTTAGTAAACCTGTTACCCTTGTAAACACTTAGTGCAAGGAAAGTTTTCTATATTTAGTGAAATTTTAGCCTTGCAAAAAGCTTAGTCATGGTGGAGTTTCGTTCATAGCAAGAGTTTTGTTCAGCCTTAGAAGATATGTAAAGGCAATGAAATGAATGCAATGAAGTAAGACTCAATATCTTTGCTTCTCATAAACATCAAAGTTTTCCATAGCATGATTACAATGTTCAAAAGGCAAAAGAGAAAGAAAAAAGATAGCAAAAGTACAAAGAAAAGGAGCCATAACAGAGTCACAATAAATCAAATCAAACCCTTCATGAGGAAGTCCATCAGGGTCACTTCCCTAGGCAACTGAGCAACCAATGCAGAATCTTTGTCTTTACACCAAGCCAAGTTCTGCCGATGTTGCTCCAAGGTACCCTCATACTCTTTGATAATCTCTTTCAAAGATGAAATCATCGCGACATTATCCGCATGTTCAAGGAAACCATCGACTACCTGAAGCCTATCCCTCATCCACAATAGGTCCAAACTGTTCCTCTGAAAGCCGCTCAAGTTGGCCTCAGCACCTTCTACGAACTTGCCAGGGGTTGTCAGAATCTTCTTAGCAATAAGGTCACGAATGAAGCTGGCAAGTGACTCCAGTAGCGCTGTCTGCACCATAGATCCACGAATGTTAAAAATAGTAAAGGTACTGGAGTGCAGTGCCTGGATGCGGGCAAGAATGAGAGCAGCTTTAGAGGAGACCCAATAACTTAGAAAAGAAACTTTCCCTGAAGATTGAGGGGACTCTCTCACACCGCCACCGGCTTCAATTACTGAAGGGAGACTGGCAGAGCGACCAAAGGTTTGAGGGCGACGCACCTTCCCTGAAGATGATTGCCCAGTAATATTGGAGTGTGTAGATGTTGGGTGGCGATCGGGTAAACTGGCCTCGCGAGAAAAACCAAAACTGTCTGCACCATCATGTCGCTCCAAAAAGAGGTCGTCCATATGGTAATCCTCAACATTTAGATCTAGCACAACAGTGGTGTCCATGCCTACATAAAAGTCTTGTGATCCCCCAAGGTTAGCTGGCACCTCAAGGAAGTGAGTGGGATATAGGTCAGCCAGCTGCTCAGAAGTTGTTGAGGCAACTGGCTCAGAAGCATCAACAACAGCAGTGGTACCATGAGTGACCAGATTGACAGTTGCCTCCGCAAGTTGAGCCAAACTTGGGGGTCCACAGCAAGAACAGTCACTACATCTGCGCCTCCCTTAGCAACTTGAACATTGGGGAGTGGGGTCTGTGGAACTAGTGGAGACTCAGTGGACTAGAAAGAACCCCCAAATACAACTCCCAAGGGAAGTGGTGCAACTTCTAGTGACTCTCTTACGCCACGATCCTCCCTCGAAGTCTCTAGAACAAAATCATCTCGGTCGACAGAAGAATGGTCAGAGTGAACAGAATTAGCAGGGTTTGGAGGTTCTGCACCCTCAGCAACTATAGCACCCGCTGCAACTTCCACAGCAGGGGGACTTATTCATTTTCTGTAGCCTCAACAACTGACTCAGCCTTAGCAATTGGCTCAGCCTCAGTAGTTGGTTTGGCCTCAACACTTGGTTTTTCTTCAACCTCTGGGAATACCCTTCTGCGCGTTCTAAATGTTGTGACCCTTAAAGTAATGGGAAGGTCGTCATCGTCGTCGTCTGAATCTGGGGAAATTCCAATGGCAGTAGAAGAACCTCCGGGGCCCGAAGGTGGTATGGCCGAAGGGCCCTGAAAAGGAAAAAGATCATGTAATTACTAAAATAAATGTAAAAATCCCAAGGAAATAATGCAAAATATTTTCTAAGTACAGGTACCTTTCGGAGTCTCTTCCTACTTGGCGAGGCACGTGCCTCAGCAACTAATGTCGTTACCTCATAGGCTGCCCTCAGTCTGGAACATGTCATGTGTATTGTTACACCAATTGTAGGAAGAACAACTTGTAGGGGTTGGACGGACATTGCCCCAGATGGATGAGGCACCTCTACTACAGATAGGGACAGAAGCTTGAAACGGCAGAATATACTAGTCTGTTTCCCTCGACCAGAGATAAGACGAAGGGATAAATCAGGTTGCGGAATGGGTTCCATCGTAGGGACAACGGGAGAACTGTTGCAAAAATTAAAAAAATAGTTGAGGTTGCGGTGCCAGAATAGCCTGTTACTAGGAGTAAAGACACCTTCTCGTCCAAGTGAAAGTAACTCCATAAGGCCTAAACCCTCCACAAGTAAGGCGGTGTAGTCACGAGCTAACCTTTGAAAGCTTTAATGAAAATCTATTTGAGGCAGAGGGGCATGTGGGATACCCTGATCCATACCAAACTATCTAAGGACCCTGGCCAGTCGATAGACAATGCTGGACATGCCCTCTTCATTCCATAAGAGGAAAAACCCAGGGCGTATCGTAGCAGTGATAAGAAGAGAGTTGGCTTGGACCCTGTCAAGGGAGAAATCAACATGACGAGCCTCTGAGAAATAAAATGGGACAACAGAAATCCCTGGCAGAAGTTAGGTAAAAGGGTGGAACACACACTTCTTTATGCAGTCGACGTAATCCGCAAAAGGTCTGTTGGTGCCAAGACCAGACCACCGAGAGATGCGGGGAGGGATTGGTGCACTTGTCTCATAATAGGTCGACCCTCTACATCTAGGATGGGACAACCCTCTGCATCAAGGACTTCATCGGTGAAGAAGGGCTCCTGCTCTTTAGAGACGGGGCCCATAGCAGGGAATCGCTCGTAGAAGAAGGTAGTCAGGAACTGAGTGTATATAAAGCTTCATACATCATAGCGGCCCATGGATTGCTCTATGTCCTAGTGAATGAGGTCAAGGCAGAAGAATAAGTTCCCCAAGAAGAGGGGGGCTAGAGGGATCTGACTGCCGCAGTAAAGTTTAACAGCTAGAGGGAACACCAGAGGATTGATACTCCCAGTAAGGTTGTTAGGGAGAACCAAAAAAAAGATAAAATAACTGACAAAGGCGGCCAGGTACAAGTCGCTGCGGTAGCTCGGCCCAATTATGGAGTTGTGGCTCTCCTCTGTAATGTCGCCTACAACCAGTTGCAGGTCCTTGAATAAATGTTTCATCTAGGAAAGGTAGGTGGTCTTGTCCCTCTTGGGCCTTTTCTGGAGCAATTCCCTAGTCTTAAGATCGTACCAAGAGCCATACTTCTGTCCCTCTCGAAAGGCACTTTGGAGGGTAGTGAGGGCATTTTGTTCTGCAGGAGTCAAGTACGCTGGATCGAATGGGTGGTCTCCACAAGTACTCAAGCGCAGGTAACATCTTTAAGGGTTGAGGTTATCTCCCTCCATGCCAAGGCAAATGTGTGAGTGTCGCTGCTCCAACGAGAGACAACCATATTAGTGTTGGTCTGTACCATGTGCACCGACAACTCCCTCGAAATCAAAATAGCATTGAAGAGATAAACATTCCTCAAGCGCTGCTTAAAGCCGTCATCCGTAATGATGTCATCAACCTAGAGAGACCAGTCTGCTAGAGGTCCCAAGTAAGTGTGGTAGAAGATGTATGAATAGAGAAATCTGCCACGTTCTACGCGAAACTGCAGCACAGAGACTAGGTCACCATGTCAGCATCGTCCAAAACAGCCTCGCCAAAAGGAAGCAGGGGCTTCTCCAAAGGAAGGGCATCAGGAACAAAAGAGTCAATTGCTTTCTAGAAGGTGTCAGCCAGCCCTTCGAAGTATGGGGCCCTCTTCCACTTAGTAAGGGATGGGGTAACCCTGTCCGGTAGAAACCTTATGCTGGCCGTGAGGAGGAATAAAGAAAAGTAAAGAAGACTTTGGAAGCTGGGGGCAAAGAAGAGAAGAAGACAAGGAGACAAAAAGTGTGTTGTGGCAGAAGTGGGGGACCGGTGGACCCAAAAATGGCTATTTATAAATAAAGCAGCAAAAAGGCGCCAACATATTTCCCTAGGCCCATTATGACCCATCAGTCAAAGGGGGGCACCTTTTCAGAACTGAAGTAACTTCTGACCCAACCGATGCAACCCTTGGGTAACTTGCTGACGTCATGCACGCGCGGGAAACAAAGGACGTGTCTCCCACACGCACATGCGGCAAAATATAGAGGGTCAGAAATTAAGCTCCTAATTAAGTATGGGCCTAAGTGCTGAGGTCGCCCCAAAGAAATGACTAGGAATGAAAAAGGAGCATGAGCTAAAGCCCAAAGGAAGTGGGCCAACAGAAGGCCGAAGCAGGTCCAACCCGCCGAGGGTCCAAACGGACTCCACGAAGGAAAATGCCTAAGTCAAGTTGTAGAGGCAACACAAGCAACAGTCAAGTTGCAGAGGGAACACTTGTGGCGGTCAAGTTGCTGAAGCACTTCATCTCAGCAACGCCATTACCCAATAATGTCGGTTCAACTGCCATCTAAAGTTGCTAAGGGAAAGAGAAAGCCGAAGCAACTAAGTTGCAGAGGCAAAACTTGCGACGGCCAAGTTGCAGAGGCACTTTGTCTTAATGCCGCCATTTTAAGTATTGTCGGTACTGCCGCCATTCCAAGTATTGTCGGTTCTGCCGCCACCTGGAGTTGCTAAGGAAATGAGAGAACCGAAGAAACCGAGTTGTAGAGGCATTACTTGCAGTGCCCAAGTTGCAGAGGCACTTTGTCGACGCCATCTCCAATATTCTCGGTTTTGGCCATTTGAACTTGCCACGGGAAACGACTGTCGCAGCAACTATAGCTCTCGCAACCAATTTACAAAGGAAACATCTCGCCAAGGTGATAGTAGCCTTCGAGAAAAGCTTATCCTTTGCAAGAAGAGGCTAATGCTTGGCGCTGATTGTGAGAACCCGAATATAAAAAATTAAGTAAATAATTAAATAATAATAATATTACAATCTCAAATATTTTGATGGTGAATCCTAAGTGCAAATTAAATATTTGGAGGGTCTTTTAATTAATTTTTAAACTTAAAATAAATTTATGGTGAAAGTCTTTAATTGAGAGGCAAGATTTATTATTTAAATAAATAAATAAATTTAAGTGTCAAATTAGTAAGCATATTTTGATCTAATAATATTTGTATTTTAATGGAGATAGAAATTAAAATAATATAAAGAGATAATCAATTAAGCCTTTTGGTTAGATATATATATATATATAAAGGATAACAAAACCCTAATTCTTATGTTATTGTTTCCCACAACTTTTAGAGCAACAGTGAGAGGTAAAGAGAGGGAGAGAGACATCTAGGTCATTGGGTGAAAAGTGCTGAAAATTGTTGAGTTTTGTGGTGGCCATTGGCAAGGTAAATCCCTTATTTTTTTTAATTCCCTCACTATCTTTTTCTTCTTCTTGTGAGTTGCTGCGTAGTTGATGGATCAAATCGGTGAAGTAGGTACATGTGTTGGGCATGGCTATGAAATATTTGGCTGATTGGGATAGTGTTTTGTGTATAAAGAATGGTGTAATTCTTAGTCCAAAAATTCTGTACAAAATCACAAACTTTAAAAATCATAAAACCATATCAAACGAATGAATTTTGAACTTAAATTTTTATAGTAGATCAATTACATATTGAATTGCATATCTAAATTTTTTCATAATTTTTGGGAGTCAAAATCCATATAATTTGATGCATTCAAATCTGTCCAGAAAACTGGTTTTAAACAGTAAGCTCGGGAGTGTTATTCTCTTTGGGTATAAATCCAAAAATTATCAAATCAGCGTCATTAGAACCAGTTACAAGTCTAGTTTCTTGCATTTTTGACCTTGCGTTGATTGCTCGTGTATACTAAGAGAACCATCAATTTCTTTAAAGTGCTGCAGAAAACAACTTGTTTGGGCATAATTAATTGTAAATAATTATTTTGATAAGAAAATCAAGTAAAACCAATTGGATTTGAAACTTAGGATATATTAGTTGATATCTGGAGGGTTTTGGAATTTTTCGAATGGTGTAGAGTGGGTTTTTAATTTTCAGAGTTAGTGAACAGTTTGGGAAAACCTATCAAAAAATTTATTTTATCTCAAAGTCACATTTAATTAAGTTTCGACCAAAACCCATGTCTTGGGTGATTTTAGACCTTGAAGAACATGAATTTAGGTAATATTTAAGAGTAACGGTGAGTTGGGTTGAGCCGTGTTAGTGCGTTTTAGTTGAGGTTACTTAGTTCTTATTCTTTAGTATTTTTAAATTAGTAGTGACGTGCAGTTTTTATACTTGGTTCGGGGCACTAGTTGAACTTTTATACTCTATTCGAGGATTACATTATTTCGTTTCCAGGTGAGTAGTTTCATGCTACATATTTTTATAAATGTTCCCCTACCCTGAACTGTTGAAAAATTAAATTGTTGTTTCATGACTAAACTGTTTTGATAAATTATTATATTATCAATGGAATCAAATTATTTCTGAAACATGTGTGAACTTGGCATACTGTAAACTATTTGTTTTGGTCTCATGTTTATAATGATGAACTACCATGTTTTGCGAAACTGATGTATATTGATTATTGGGACCATTTGTGTATTTAGTCTAGGGAAATTATTCCACTGTGTGTGGTGATTCTGGCCACTAGAGAACAAATCCGGGTTAGGCCGTGATGACTCTAGTACTCAACGATTGTAAAGAAAAGACCTAGGTTAAGCTAGGTGACATTCAATCGGATCGTCTTTGAGAAAAGGCCCAGGTTGCCACCCTGAAGATGACTCTTAGTTCGGTATTGGATCCAATGGGGCTTATAGCCTTGAGAACTGTGTGGCATATTACTTGTTATTTTCTTGGTACCCAGAAAATTATTGGTGTTCATGTTGTAATCTATTTTAAGTGGAAAATGTCATTTATCATGTTCTTGAGAGATATGAGTATTTTAACTGTTGAACTATGGAACCTTCTTTTTGAAACAAATTCTCTTCACCAAACTGTATGTCAATCTAGTTTCTGTGATATATATCTTATTTTGGAATTGAACCCTGTTTTCAAAACTGTATTTACTATCCATATTGCTACTCACTAAGCTATCAGCTGACTTAGTTGTTTACCATTTCCAAGTGTTAGAAGGACTTAGAGTGGGCTCATGGCATAGCAGAGACTCGATTGCATGGACCTCTAGGACATTCCTTTATTTTAGAGTGTTATGTCAAGTTTATGCATTTTTTTATTTTTTATTTTATTGGGGTTCATTTAGGATTATTTTGATATGTGGGCTGTTGATATTCCATAAGTTTGGATGGTTTTGATTACGGTTGATTTTGCCGCTTATAATTGTGGCTTGTCACTGGATTGAGTTTTGGTTATTTTTATTGGACTATTGTTTAGTTGTTCAATGTGATTATGGATTCGTGTTTAGACTTATGTGTGCCTTGGGCTCAGGCCTTGTAGGCCATGGCCGGTCATGCCCAGATTTGGGGTGTGACATTGATAGCAGGCCCCAAGGCATTACTAACCCAAGGCTGATAGCAAGCCCCAAAATTCGTTAACTTGGCGTTGATAACAGGCCCCAAGACTTATTGGTTGGAGCTGATAGCAGGCCCAGAAATACTAGTTTACCGCGGCGGTCCCGCGAAGATGGGAGCAGGGTAGCCCGAGTATAAGGGACTCCTTTTATTATCCAGGTCATGGATCTGCCTTAGTCGCACAGGCAGGACTAAGGAAGCTCCCTTGGGCTTGGTACTAAGGCACAACATAGCTGATAGCAGGCTTGGTTGTGGCCTTTACCCTATGAAGCTGGAGAGTTTGTGGTTAAGTGGCTAAGGGTGGAGGCTTTGCTGAGGTGAGCACGAACATAGTCGATAGTTGACTAATGGATGTATTGGCCAAGTAGAACTGAGAAAGCAAGTGCAGTAACAAGGTTTATTACTGCAAGAGGTTCGAATTGAGAAGGCAAGTGCAGCGGTAAACACTCCCGTTGCATCTGCACTTGTTGAGGCTCAAAAGGGAGTTGCAACACTAAACATTCCCGTTGTAACTACACTTGCTGAGGCTCAAAAAAAGGTAGTTGCGGAGGCAAACAGATAGCACACAGTACATGCAGAGGGACACGTGACACCTTCAGCCTGGTGGCTCAAGGCAGAATATTCCATGTGATCCTCGAGGACACATGTCCTTTCTCTATTTGGTTACTTGGTGTCCTTTTGGTACCAAGAAAAAGCCTATAAATAGGACCCATTTCTCAAGGTTTAAGAAGAGGAATTTTTGAAGATTTGGGGGAGATGTTGTCCATTTTGGTACTGGCATACATTTCTTCTTAAGCCACTTGCTTCACCCTCACCTAGTTGCACACTCTCCAACTCCCAGATAGTTATTGCTGCTCATTCTCCAGCCATTTCTACTATTATTGGACCATTTACATAGTTTTGCCTCTCTAATCATCTTCCTAACCTTGAACCCGTCTACAATGAGTCATCCAAACGAATATGCAGTTATATGGATATCAAGGCAATGCCCGAGAATATATAATAATTTTTAAAATATCAATCTCAAATCTCTAATTGGCAAGTTAGTTTTAAAAAAAAAAAAAAAAAGTTAAAAAGGAAAAAGAAAAGAATAAATATAATGAAAGATTAATCACCATATATGCAAAAAATATGGGAAGCCAATACACATAAAACCATTCATGTCTAGATAATAAACAATTAAATGTTATCATAATCGCACCCCCCCAAAAAAATCTTCATATTTTTAGGGAGGAAGTTAGGGGAAGGCCATGGCCCCGTAAGGTTTTTAAAACTGAATTATTATCATTTGATTTATAAGTATTTTTATAATACATGTAAAATGACTTCCAAGTTCCTAACAAATTTTTTATTAACTTTAACGCCGTGTTTGACTTATGAATTTGGATAGATATTTGAAAATAATGAAAATTTTTAATTTATATTTCATTTGCATCTCCCTTATCTTTTCCCTTTCATAATTCAAACACCATCTATGTATTTCTATAGTATATATGGTATAACGATATCAAAATATTTCACATATTGAGAGGGTGATTTATGATCCGGTGTTGGGCCGTGGTATCGACCGAGCAAGTTGAGGGCCCAGCAGTGCATTGGGCCGAGATGATCAACTGTTCACCCGGAGATGGGCTACCAGAACTTGGGCCGGGCAGGGTTTGGACTGTGTGTGCCGCCCCGGACCGTGCAGAAGTTGCTCGGTCGGGAAGTGACCGGTCAGACCAGGATGCTTGGTCCGAGGATGGTCGAAACCAGACAGACCGAGAGACCGGCGCTCGGAAAGGCGCGGTCAGCCGAGGTAGTTGATTGACCGGCGAGAAGGCCGACCAAAGGAGGAGCCCGAGCTAGGATTTGCCGAGATGCCGCCTAGCCCAGCCCTTCATGTGTTTGTCCGGCTGGGCGCATGGGTTTGAAGCATGACATGGCCGAGGTAGAACAGCTCGGCTGCCGAGCTCCAGCTGTGAAGTCTAGCAGTTGAGGTTAGGTGGTGAATGGCATGGTTTATGCTGACAGATGGGATAGCAGAGCCACGTGTCAGGAGATGACTGGGAGTGGATATGGGGTTCAGAAGGTATAAAAGCATGCCTGCGCCTCCCATACGCGACACACGAACATATCTGTAAAAAATCCTTACACTAAAAACACTCTCTCCCTTCTCTCTATTCCCTCTAAGGTGTGTGCTAACTTGACCGTCGGAGGGTTTTTCCGGCCACACACCGCCGGGTAGCTCACCATTACTTGCTCGCAGGTGATCGGACATCGACGGAGCTCGGAAGAAAGGAATACGGGCACGCCGGAATATTTGCTCCCCGTACACATATTATGTAATAACATTAGTTCTATTGATTTGATATTTATTTTTTATTATAAAAATCATAGAAATAGATTTTTTTTATTCATATAAATTATATTTGCTAATACAATACTTTAAAATAACAATAATAATAAATTATACACTAAGAACTTAATTATATAGACAAAAAATTATACAAAATAATTGAGATAACTATTAAGAAATGACTACATAAATTTGTTATTTTTCTTAGTAATTTTCATAATACTTATGTAAATAATTATCAATTTTTTAAAAATAACTTTTTTTTTTTTACTGCACTTACCTTAGTCACCTCTAAGTAAAATTTTTGATTTTGTTCTTGGATATTTTGTTCATTACATGATGTGTTATTATTATATTAATAACATATATGGATAACACATTATTATTATATTAATAACATATATGGATAATAGGACTTATTAATAAAGTAGTAATATATATGAGATGATAACTAATTTTAATATTTTAATGCTAGCAAATCACTTATGTCTAAAAACACTTCCAACACAAACAATGCCATTCATCACTATTTTTAATGAGTTAACAATTATTCATTTCAATAATACAAATTAAATAATCCAAATTAAGGACAATATTCCAATATAAAGTTTAGACAAATGCCATTCATCACTATTTTTGTTCACTATTTTGTTTCACTACTTGTTTCACTTCTTAAGTATATTGATACAATCAAAGTCATGTATATGTGTAGGATCCATATTATTTAATAAATACTAAGGTAAATAAAAAATCACATGCCAAGTGAATAGTTCACGTATAATGTTTCAATAATATATAATAGTCCTATAATAATTTATTTATAGTTATAAAAGACACGATGTATATAAATTAACAACACTAAGCTTTTAACAACAGTGAAAAGTAAAAACATTGTAATTCTTTTTAACCTTTTAATAATTTGACAAATTAAAAATGACAAAATTAGAGTATAAAATTTAAGATTCTATGCAATAGTATTAGTAATCAAATAGAAAATGAAACTTAGAAATTAAACATTGTTAGCGAATGATCAATTGTATAATACACATAGTATAGAAATTGTAACGCCTTAAAAATTGGACAGGGTATATCTATTTATGTAACAAAACCCATCTGATAGACAAACATATATATATATATATATATAGCTAACTATTCCATACATCCATTTTCATTAAATCCCAAACGCCAAATACATATTGTTCACATCTCAATGCCCTAGTTCCAATCCCAAGCATGCATTTTACAACAAGTATGAAATGAAAGCCAAACAGATAATAAGTGCCCTACAAGCTTACAAATTTATCCAAGAACATTATTGGTTACACAAAATGGAGTTTCAACTCAACGCAGATACAGCCCTGGGCTTACATTCAACAAATAACAATAAAACAAAAATGAAGCCTCAGCTCCGAGTCCTTCCAAGTCAGTACCTTGGCGGAGGCATATCACCTGTATTTGAAATGGTTTCCCTCATAGGGTGAGGCATAACCCAGTAGAGATATACTACACAACATATGAACCATGACAAGACTAAAGAGAAGTATGCTCATGCCATGCTCATGATAAAACAATTTATCTCTCTTTTTATAAAGCATGCAATGCTGAGATGCAACAACAGATATAAAGCCATTTTCATTTTAAACCATATATGTTACATGAATACAAGCTCTGTGAATTTCTAGGTGAGTGTCTGCAAGTAGGCCCTAATGCACTACCACTGTCATTTTTACCAGTAACTGGAAGGCTCGACACCTAACTGCGCGGTTCTACACCCCCTACCCAGATTCACCAAGTATTCATCTTTTCGTAAACAAATACATTTACAAACATTTCTCAAAAACAGATACATTTCCAATGAAATAAATGTAATGTAATGCAATGTCCAATGCAACAAATGAGAAATGTGGTTCGATTTACCTAAGTCTTATGCATTTCTACAACAATCATGGCTATCCTCCACCGATAGCCCAAACAAATATTTCTAAACAGATATTTAAATAATTAAATTCTAAAAATTCTGATAAATACAATCTATTCCACATCTCATTAAATATGAACAACTACACTAATTTTCATATCACAATTACGTCTGGTAACATCTCAAGGTCCATTTCTAACTGTATGGGGAGCAAATATTCCGACAAGTCCGTACTCCTTTCTTCTAAGCTCCTGCCTGTCCGATCGACCTGCGAGCACAATGGCAGTGAGCTACCCGGCGGTGTGTGGCCGGAATACCCCTCCGACGATCAAGTTAGACACACATAGGGATAAAGAGAGAGTGAGGATTGAGTGTTTAGTGTTTAGTGTGAATCTCACCAAATGTTCATCTGTTCTGGCATGGAGGGCACAGACTCGCTTATATACCTTCTGCGCCCCAAATCTACTCCTATTAATCTCTCGACACGAGGTGCTGCTATCCCATCTGTCAGCACAGGTCCAGCTGAACATCACCTAACCAAACTGCCAGCCCACACTAGTGGGAGCTCGGCAGCCGAGCTGCAACATCTCGGCTGCCAAGGGTCGTGTTGTGTTGCTAGCCAGAGCGCTCCGCTCGCCAAGCTCAATGACTACCGAGCTCGGTTGCATTCCGACATAGCCGAGCTCGGGACAGCTCATGCTGGTTAGCCGTCGGCCTTCCTGCCGGGCTAACCCACAAACCATGGAACCTAGTGAGGCAGCGGACATCTCGGCCGAACCATCACTTGACCGGTTTCTGCACCCTAAAGCCAAGTAGCTCGGTCCAACCATGCCTTGCCTGAACCGAGCAAAACCCTTCTGGACAGGCCCATGCTACCATGGCCCAACTGTGTTCGGCCCAAATCTGCCCGGCCATTACCACGGCCCAATCCAGAGGATAAATCTCCCTCTCAATTGCCCCTTAATCCCGTCCACGCAAGCGTGACTGGGATTATTTGTTCTGACCGGGGTAAACTCTTCCTCAGTCCTCGGTTTGCAAGACGACAACCGGGCTAGTTGATATGACTGGTTTCAAAACTTGCTCGGTCAACGCCTCATCTTGCTCTCCTGTCTCTTCAACTCTGATGCCACCGTTACTAGGGACACGTATCTCTCGCCTATTGACCTCGAACAGCCAACCATCACGTCCCTTCACATTCGAAACTCGCTCTTTCACCCCTACAAACATGCCATAACTTATTTCCTTTCGATCTTACTGACTCTCCTGCGTTCTAGTTGTTCCAGAGCTCCTGTGCCTCTTGCAAGCTTCGTCCTGCCCTCCCTTGCATTCGTGTTCGAAGAACAAGCTCCTGTCCTTAACTGGTAAGTCCTTCGAGCCTCCTTTTTGCTATTTCATTTGATATTTCACATATTAGGGCACATAATCCGTAGGTTTTAGGACATAACCCTCCCAAAACCCACATTTGCCCCTATTCTCTTTGCTGTTCTTCAATCCCAGTGATGAACACATGACCATATGAAGATCTGGAGCGGACCGGGCTTCAAGTCTTCTTTTGATCCAAAAAACGATTAGACCGAGCAATTTACAAGTTTGCCAAAACCTTAGTGGAAACCGAGGTAGACAGAGGACTTGGCCGCTCGACTGGGCTAGCAACTGGTCTGCTTGAGAGACCGAGCTCCTTGGTTTGTCTTTGCGACCGAGGTGGTCTGGAACTCTTCATGACCGAGCTAAAGTCAAGCTCATTTTGCGTGACCGCGCTTCCACTTACACTTGCCATCCTTTTCCTGCATAGTCCAAGGGAACCACTGACCAATTACCGAGGCTCTCAAAGACCGAGCAGGCATTAAACTCCAGTCTGTGCCAAACCACCTCAGCCGAGCTAAACCAGCCGGCTACACATGGGGCGCTTCCGCTTCCTTGTTGACACTCCGGCTGCCTTGGCCGTATTCCGGGAAGAGTATGGTATCCCGGCCGACATCCACCTAGAACTCGGTGAAATTGAGACAACCCCTTGGGGCAGATTAGACCAGTGCCCCTTCACCGTGCTATCCATCATTGAAGAAGGCCTCCGCTTCCCAGTCAACCCACTGATGACCGAATTCTTGCGCCGCACCGAGCTAGCACCCACTCAAGTCTCAACCAATACTTACCAAATAATCAACGGGGTCCACGAGTTGAACAACCGGCTAGGAACCAACTTAGGTTTAGCCGAGATACTCCGTCAATACACCCTTGGGCACACGGGCGACGGCTTCGCCTATTACTTAAAAATTTGACCGGGCAAAGAAAAAATAGTGACCGGTACCCCAGACAAGGACTTACACGATGACGACTTTTTCTGGGTGTCTGGCAACTATGAAACGGCCGACGTACCGGGCTGGTTTATTAGCGAGAACTTTGGCGAGACATGTAAGCCGTGCTAACTGCTCGATCAATTTATCTTTGCTATTCTGTATTTTACACTTTTCTTCTTTCCTTTGCAACGATCCAAGCCTTGCAAGCCCACTACCAGTACCCCAATGAAGCAGCCATCAGGACAGTGCTCCGTTACTGCAACCGGGATTGTAACGAACTCCTCGGCTACACTCCAACATACCGGTATTCAGCTCCGCGCCAGAGTAAAGTTACTGACTTTCTTCGCGCTCCATCTCCGCCTCCAGATCCTACACTGTCAGACGTTCCCTTCATCCGTTTAACCGAGGCAGAAGAAATGGCAAAGAGAAGTCGTATCAAGAACCTACTCACAGTAACCTCTACCAAGATACCGAGCATACCAACCCGCTCTCCTGCTGCCGGTTAATCCAGCGGGGCCGTGGTGGCATTGGCATCTCCCGCCGTCGGGCAAGCAAGCCAAGGCATTCGCCGTGCTGGGAAAAGGCCTCGTGCAGACCCATCTGCCGAGTTGGTTGCGGAGCTCACTACCAAGCAACCTACCGTCATAATCGACCCAACGCCCGCGTGGAAACCACAGCTCAAACATCGGGGCAAGGAGATCCCCACAACAGCTTCTGTCAAAGGTGACAAAGAGCATCTGCTCGCCTTTGACCTCACCAAAGCGCTCCTGCTACCGAGCGACGTGGTTGGCAATGATCATGCGTCAGACACCCGGTTGGTGAAGTCATCGGTCAAATCCATGACTAGGGTAAGAATCTCAAACTTCCCTCAAAATTTCTCAAGTGTTTGTTCGGTTTCCTTTCTAACCAAACTTTCTTCTTGTAGGCCATCCAGAAGCAGCACTTGGTCATGGAGCGCATTTACCGACTCCGGCAGAAGGCCAATGATTCTGCCAACCAGGTTGCAAGCCTCCAAACCGAGCTCGGGCGGGCCAAGTCTTCTCTGCAAATCGCAAATGCGGACAATACCAAATTGCTCGGCCAGCTTGGTGCCGCCGAGCAGGAAAGAGATGCAATAAAGGTCGAGCTGGAGGCCTTGAAACAGTTAAGGGAGAAGGAGCTGGAGGGCGCCAATAATGTCGACTTCAAGGAGGCCGAGGAGAGCTACACAAAGCAGGTTCATGCCACCCAAGATATCTACTTCAAGGCGGGTTGGAAGACTGCTTGTGAACAGCTCGGCCAAGGATTTGGGACCGACATATTTGCCTGGCCTCCAACTGTCTTCTTGCCGACTTATCTTGTGCCATACGCCAACGATATATTCAGTGCATTGCAGGCTGAGGCTGAAAAAGGAGGAGAAGAAGAGGCTGAGGAAAATGCTTAACAGGAGAACTATCCAGAACAGCCCGGCGCCCAAGACCGAACAGCAACAATCAACCTAGAGCTAACCGGGGACGAGTTCACTGACCTTTCTTCCCTCGTTTAGTTTTTTGTTCTCTTTTTGCCTGAACATACTTTTCACATCAATGAAGGAGCTCCGTTTTCTTCAAGTGTTTGTACGGTCTTCAAGCGAAATAGCTTCAACCGAACAAAATACCTTGGCAAGACTAACCAGCTTGAGTAACCGGAGTAAAACATCGTGGTTAGAGTCTTAGGAAGTTGAATAAATCGTCAACTTAGTAAAACATCTCGGTTTTAAACTAAAAATTGAGCAAATCATCAACGCAATTAACCGGAGTAAAACATCTCGGTTTTAAACCAAAAGTTGAGCAAATCATCAACGCATTCAACCGGAGTAAAACATCTTGGTTTTAAACTAAAATTTGAGCAAAACATTAACTCATTCAACCAGAGTTAACATCTCGGTTGAGAATCTAAAAGTTGAGCAAAACATCAATTCATTCAACCGAAGTTAACATCTCGGTTGAGAATCTCAGAGTTGAGCAAAACATCAACTCATTCAACCGGAGTTAACATCTCGATTGAGAATCTCAGAGTTGAGCAAAACATCAACTCATTCAACCGGAGTTAACATCTCGGTTGAGAATCTAAAAGTTGAGCAAAACATCAACTCATTTAACCGGAGTTAACATCTCAGTTAAGAATCTAAAAGTTGAAAAGCAACAATCAGAATGCTAAGGCAAAGATGAGACACTTCTATATATTGACAAAAAGAATATTACATTCTAAAGTGTAAGGCAAAAAGTTCCTTTGCACAAAAAGAAAACAAAAGCTAAAAATAGTAAAATTTGATGTTGGCCGTATTCCATGGCCGGGGTATTCTTCTGCCTTCCAAATCCTCCAAGTGGTATGCCCCCTTGCCCGCCAGGCCGATTATCTTGTAGGGTCCTTCCTAGTTTGCCCCTAGTTTGCCTTCACCTAGCACCAGGGTATAGCCCATGACCTTCCTCAAGACCCAGTTACCTACTTTGAACGGTCTGGGGTGCACCATTTTGTTGTATTTTCTTGAGAGCTCTTGTTGGTAGATGGCCACATGGATGAGAGCCTTTTCCCAGCGTTCTTCCACGAGGTCCAATTCTAGGGCAATGTCTTCGGCGTTCAGCTCGGGCTCAAAACTTTCACTTCTGAGGGTGGGCATTCCAACTTCCAAGGGTATGACCGCCTCCATGCCATATGCCAAAGCAAAAGGTGTTTCCCCGGTAGATCGCCGCGGGGTTGTTCGGTATGCCCAAAAGACGTTGGGGAGTTCCTCGACCTATTTTTCCTTGGCTTTCTCAAGCCTCTTCGTCAACCCATCAAGGATGGTCTTGTTTGATGCTTCGGCTTGACCATTAGACTGGAGGTAAGCCGGGGTAGAATTGTAGAATTCAATCTTTAAGTTTTCACAAAATCCTCTGAATAGGCGATCGTCAAATTGGGTGCCGTTATCAGAGATCAGAATTTTTGGGACGCCAAACCGCGTTACCGCATTCTGCTAGACAAACCGCTTGACGTCTTTCTCTTTGATTGTTTCCAAAGGCTCTGCTTCAACCCATTTGGTGAAGTAGTCTGTGGCTGCGATGAAAAACTTTCGGTTACCTAATGCGGTTGGGAGTGGCCCCACTATATCGAGCCCCCATATCGCAAAGCAATGTTGTGAAACCCGGACCGGACCGGCCGGTCGAACCGGTTGGACCGGGAACCGGGCCTGGCTCCGGTCCGGTCAACCCTCCAGAACCGGACTGTGAGCAAAACCGGCCTGGAAATTGAAAACCGCCAGAACCGGCGGTTGAACCGGGATAACCGGTGAACCGGACCGGTTCTCGGCGAGTCAGACCGGGGATTTTTTTTATTTTTTTTTTTATTTTCTTTCTTTCTTTTCTTTCTTTCTTATATATTTATATTTATATATATATATATATATTAATTATAAATATATTTTAAAATTTTGACTAAAAATTCTTACTTCAAGAGTCTCCTCTCATAAGAAAGAGTCTCATTGGAAGTTGGAGAAGATTATGAAAGTCTATTCCTATTTATAGGAGAAAAAATTTCAAAAAGAACCTACAAAATTCTATGTGGGATTCAATCAAATTATTTGAAACATATTGATGGGAGGGAGAGTTGAAAATTTCATTTCCCTCCAAAATTAAACCTAACATTGAATCAATTTGTTTGGAGGGAATGCTTGAAAATTTTAATTTCTTTAAAACAAGTGACTTTTTTTTTATCAATTATAACTTTATTAAATATTATTAATAAATATTATACAACAATTTTTATTTTTATTTGAGTATTTATATATATTTTTATTTATTTATAATTTTTAATTATATTTTTTAATTATATAATATTAATTATGACGTCACGGTTCGACCGGTTTGACCCGACGGTTGAACCGGTGACCCGTCCACCCGGTCACTTTTCCGGTTCGCTCACCGGTCCGGTTTTCAAAACATTGTCGCAAAGGGCCAAGGGCTGGTGAGGGGAAGAAGTTCTCTGGCCGGTTGGTGAATTTGGTGGGCAAAATTCTGGCACTTCTCACACTTGCGAACATACTTCTGCGCGTCGGCTTGCATGCACGGTCACCAGTAGCCTTGCGAAATAGCTCGGTAGGCCAAAGATCTGCCCCCTATGTGACTGCCACAGATGCCTTCATGAATTTCGTACAAGAAGGTGTCCACGCTGCTCAGGTGCACACACTTTAGATAACGACCGGTAAAAGACTTCTTGAATAAAGCGCCTGACGGAGAGAGCCAAAACCGCTCTGACTTCACCCGGACTTTATGTGCTTCCTTCTTCTCGGCAGGGAGGGTCCAGTCTCTGAGAAAGAGGATAATAAGGTCCATCCATAAAGGACCTAGCTCGGCGCAAAGTACTTCTGTCTGCCCGGTTTCCTTAATGCTGGGCCACGGAAGGAATTCAATCAGGAGAGGGTTGGGAGATGTGCTATTGACCATGGAAGCAAGGCTGGCCAATTCATCTGCTTGGTCGTTTTCTTCTCGGAAAATCTGTTGGACCCTTATTGCCTGGAATCGCTTGATGTGGTCTCTAACAAGAGCTTGGTATTTCATCATTCTGTCATCCTTTGCTTTGTAAACCCCAGAAACTTGGTTAACCACAAGCTGAGAATCATTGTAAACCATTAGCTCGGATGCGTGCATTTGAAGCGCGCTCTTGAGCCCGGCCAAAAGTGCTTCGTACTCAGCCTCGTTGTTTGAGGCAGGGAATCCGAGGATGATAGAATGTTAGATAGTTAGCCCGTCTGGCGAAATCAGAACTATACCTAGCCCGGCACCATGACGGTTCGAGACTCCATCAACAAAAAGTTTCCACATTTCGCCAACAAAGAGTTTCCAACAGTCTGAGGGGTCCTGAGAGGCTTGAAGGTTGACGGGATCACAGTTGTTCAGCTGTTTGGCTTCAAGTTCTGTGCTGAGTGATTCCACTTCAGCCCTCATCGGTGATTCACCGCCGGACTCAGCAAGTTGATCCGTAATGCCTAAGTCCGTAGGTGAATCGCCGGGTTGCAGTATTATGCCGGCTGCAGGCTCTGTGCTGAGTGGTTCCATTTCTTCCCCCCTTGGTGATGCGGTACCGGATGGAGCAAGTTGGTCGGAGATACCTAACTCCGTCATCGCATCGCCGGGCTGTGGTATTGTACTGACCGAAGGTTCTTCGGCGGGGCGTGCAAGTTCAGCGTCGTCGTCATCGCCGAGTTGTGTTATTGCGGTCTGGCTTGTATTCACCTCCTCATCTGCCGCGACAATATCCACCGGGCATACCGGATGAGTTTCAGGTGAGAATTCAACAACGAAGTCGGCCAATGTCTGAGCTTTGATGGCAGTTCGTGGCTGGAATTTGACATCGAATTGTCCCAACTCAACCGCTCACTTGAGGATTCAACCGGAGAAGTCCGCTCGTTAGAACAAAGCTTTGAGGGGGAACTCGGTCAAAACGATGATTGTATGGGCATGGAAGTAGTGCGCCAATTTCCTAGAGGCCATCATCAATGCCAATGCAAGTTTTTCCAGCGGCAAGTATCTCGACTTTGCCGGTAGTAAGGTTTTGTTGACGTAGAAGATAGGGAGATGCTTGATTCCTTCCGACCAGACAAGCACCGCGCTAACCGCATACTGTGAAACGGCCAAATAAAGGTAGAGCTCTTCGCCAGGTTTCGGCGTGACCAATAGGGGCGCTGAAGACAAATACTCCTTGAGCTCGGCCAAAGCCCAGTCACATTCTTCATCCCATGAGAACTTTGATTTCAGAGCTTGAAAGAAGGGGCGGCAACGATCTAATGACCGGCTTATAAATCGGTTAAGCGCGGCGGCCATTCTGGCCAGATGTTGCACATCCTTAGCCGAGCTCGGCTGCTTTAATTCTTGTACGGCTCTAATTTGTGTGGGGTCTGCCTCGATACATTTGGACATATTCAGGCGTAGCTTGTGTTGTTTGAGAATGGCGAACATCTCGGCCAAGTCGGACAAGTGGTCTGCTTGATGCCGGCTCTTAACCACCATATCATCTATATAAGCCTCCATTGTCCGGCCTAGCAGAGGAGCGAACATCTTGGTCACCATCCTTTGAAAAGTTGCCCCGGCGTTCTTCAAACCAAAAGGCATGACTCGGTAACAAAAGAGTCCCCTTGGTGTAGTGAATGAGGTGATCTCGAGGTCGGGGCCATGCATGGCAATCTGATCATAACCGCGGTAGGCATCTAAGAAACTGAGCCCGTTATGTCCAGCTGTCAAGTCCACAAGCTGGTCTATTCTGGGCAGTGGAAAGCTATCTTTAGGGCAAGCTCGGATGACGGTTTTATAGTCGACACAAACTCGACACTTTCCATTCTTCTTTGGTACAACCACTATGTTTGAAATCCACCGAGGGTAGTGCACTTCCTGAATAGCTCGTGCCTCAAGCAAGTTCTTCACTTCCTCTGCAACTACCTCGGTGTGATGCAGGGCCGATCTCCTTGTTCGCTGAATGACCGGCTTGGCCCCGGGGAAGACGTTTAGGTGATGGCAAATAAAACTCGGATCGAGGCCAGGCATGTCATAAGGCGACCATGCGAAGACTTCGATATTGGCCATCAAAAACTCAACCATCTTGGTCCTTTCTTATGCGGTAAGGCTTGAGCCGAGCAAGAAGAACCTGTCCGGACTCTCTGTATCAATTCGCACTTCAACCAATTCCTCGACGGCTTTGTCCTCGGCCCTAGTGCCCACATCGTCAAGGACTCCTCGGTCTTCCGGTCCCTCTATCATTTGGATGAAGCCCTTGGTAGCTCGGCTCCCATTGACTGCCATGAAGCATTGCTTCGACATGACTTGATCGCCCCAAATCTCCTCAATTGCCCCCGTAGCCGAGGGGAATCTCATCACCTGATGGAAGGTCGACGCTACGACTTGCATAGCGTGAAGCCATCCCCTTCCAAGGATCAGGTTATAGGTAGACGGCACCTGTAATACCCAGAACTCCACTTGCTTGTCCACGGATCTCGCTTTGACCGGCAGGATAATTTTTTCCAAAGGCCACTCAGGTTGTGAGTTGAAACCAACCAGTGGCGAAGTTGCCAGAGCCAAGTCTGTATCCCGAAGCTTGAGCTGTTTGAATGCGTCATAATACATGATCTCGACCGAGCTTCCCTGATCGATCAAGATGCGCTTGACATCGAATTCTTTGACGCGGAGTATGACCACTAAGGCGTCGTTGTGTGGCATCTGTATACGCTCTAGGTCCCTTATAGAGAAACTGATTACGTCTTTTTCTTCGGTCTTGCCCCTTTTGATCACGGGCTGGACCGACAAAACTTCCCTCATGTGCTCCGCTTTCTTGATCATACCTCGGAGTTCACACACACGCGCCGGTTCCACAATGCCGTGGATAACATTAACAATGCCCTAAGGGGATGCCTTCAAGTCATCCGGTCCACGCGGATCAATCGGGGCTTGATTTGCCTTCACGCCCCCGTTAATGTAAAGGTCCAGGTGTCCGGCTGTGACTAGCTCTTCCAAGTGTTGCCTCAAAGGCAAACAGTCCTCTGTCCGGTGGCCGCGCTCCCGGTGAAATGTGCAACGGTACCGCGGATTGAAACCATTCTGTCTGTCGCCCAACTTAGCAAGAAACCGGACATAATCCTCGTCACGAATTTCACTAAGTATGCGATAAATTGAAATCTTAAAGACCGTGGTGATGCCTGTCCTAACTTTCAACCTTCTGTTCGCATCAGCTACGTCGTCGCGGGGGTATTCATCTCGGTCATTCCGTCGACCCCTACCCCGGTTTCGACGATTTAAACCTCGGTCAGATTCCTCGGCGCGATCATTTGAACGATTGGTCTCCTGTCCGACCGCGTGCACCTTGCCAGCCAACCTCTTGTCTGTTGCTACCGGAGCTGCCTTTGCGATAGATGTTGCCGCATCATCTTGTACTCGGATGTGCTCGTTTATGCACTGCATTAATTAGCCCATGGATGTCGGCTGGTGCATAGTAAGCGAGTCCCGCAATCTATGTCCAACCGGGAGACCATGCTTATACTGCGTGATTGCAAGGTTGACCGGACAATCCAAGATCTCGTTGAAGGTTTCCTAGTATCTGGAGTTGTATGCCTTGAGCGTGTCGCTCGGCTCCATCTTGACACTGAGAAGGTGGTCAACTTCATTCGGTGTCTTAGTGTTGGTTTTTAAGCGCGTCACAAAGGCTTCCGCCAACTGCTGCCACCGTTCGATGCTTCCCTCCGGCAACCTCTCGAACCATTTCAAGCCCAGCTCGCCCAAACTTGACGGGAAGATAAGGCACATAAGAGCGTCATTTCGCCTATGTCCGGCCATGACTTGTTGGAAGTGGCTTACATGCATATATGGATCAATTTTTCCGTCGTAGAGCGTGAACTTTGGCTGGTGGAAGCCCGTCGAAAGCGGTGTTGTTTCTATCTCTAGGGAGAAAGGAGTGGCGCTCAGCCTCGCCAAGTCTGTGTCTAAAAGGAGAGGCGCAACGAGGCGAGGTGGAGGCATTCCGACCTTTTCACTGGCGTGAACCCCATAGGATAGCCACTGGAACGTCGGCACCCTCTAAGCCTCCCGCCGGCGAGCCCGTTCCTTCAAGACTGCCCGCAAATTGTCACACCCAAAATCCGGGCATGACCGGCCGTGGCCCACAGGGACTTAGCCCAAGGCACACGTAAGCCTAAACACGAATCCAATCACATTGAACAACTGAACAATAGTCCAATAATAAATAACCAAAACTCAATCCAGACATGTCACAATTATAAACGGCAAAATCAACCGTAATCAAAAACCATCCAAACTTATGGGATATAAACAACCCACATATCAAAAATAATCCTAAATGAACTTTGATAAGAATAAATATAAATATGCACAAACTTGACATAACACTCTAAACTAAAGGAATGCCCTAGAGGTCCATGCAATTGAGTCCCCGCTACGCCATGAGTCCATTCTAAGTTCTTCTAACACCTGGAAATGGTAAACAACTAAGTCAGCTGATAGCTCAGTGAGTAGCAACATGGATAGTAAATATAGTTTTGAAAACAGGGTTCATTTCCAAAATAAGATATATATCATAGAAACTAGATTGGCATACAGTTTGGTAAATACAATCTGTTTCAAAAAGAAGGTTCCACAATTCAACGCTTAAAATACTCATGTCTCGCAAGAACATGATAAACAACATTTTCCACTTAAAACAAATTATAACATGAACACCAATAATTTTCTAGGTACCAAGAAAAACAAATAATCTGCCACACAGTTCTCAAGGCTATAAGCCCCGTTGGACCTAATACCGAACTAAGAGTCATCCTCAGGATGGCACCTGGGCCTTTTCTCAAAGACGATCCGATTGAAGGTCACCTAGTTGTTTTTAAAGGTCTTTTCCTTACAATCGTTGAGCACTAAAGTCATCACGGCCCAACCCGGATCTGTTCCTTAGTGGCCAGAGTCACCACACACAGTGGAATAATTTCCCTGGACTAAATACACACATGGTCCCAATAATCAATACACATCAATTTCGCAAAACATGGTGGTTCATCATTATAAACATGAGACCAAAACAAATAGTTTACAGTATGCCAAGTTCACACATGTTTCAGAAATAATTTGATTCAATTGATAATATAATAATTTATCAAAACAGTTTAGTCTTGAAACAACAATTTAATTTTCCAACAGTTCAGGGTAGGGGAACATTTATAAAAATACGTAGCATGAAACTACTCACCTGAAACAAAATAATATAATCCTCGAATAGAGTGTAAAAGTCCAACTAGTGCCCTGAACCAAGTATAAAAACTACATGTCACAACTAATTTAAAAATACTATATAAAAAAAAATAGGAACTAAGTAACCTCAACTAAAGCGCACTAACACGTCTCAACCCAACTCACCGTTACACTTAAATATTACCTAAGTTCATGTTCTTCAAGGTCTAAAATCACCCAAGACATGGTTCCGATCGAAACTTAACTAAAAATAACTTTAAGATAAAACAGAGTTTTAAACAAGTTTTCGCAATTTATTCGCTAACTTTGAAAATTACAAAACCCACTCCACGCTATTCAAAAAATTCCAATAACCTCCAGATATGATCTAATATATCCTAAGTTTCAAACCCAATTGGTTTCACTTGATTTGCTTATCAAAATAATTATCTATAATTTATTATATCCAAACAGGTTGTTTTCTGCAGCACTTTAAAGAAATTGACGGTTCTCTTAATATACACGAGCAATCAATGCAAGGCCAAAAACGTATGAAACTAGACTTGTAACCGGGTCTAATGACACTAATTTGATAATTTTTGGATTTATACCCAAAGAGAACAACACTCCCGAATTTACTGTTTCAGACTGGTTTCCTGGACAGATTTAAATACCTCAATTTATATGGGTTTTGACTCCCAAAAATTATGAAAAAATTCAGATATGCAATTCAATATGTAATTGATCCACTGTAAAAATTTCAGATTAAAATTCATCCGTTTGATGTGGTTTCTTGATTTTTAAAGTTTGTGATTCTGTGCAGAATTTTTTAACTAAGAATAATACCCATTCTTTATACATGAATTTAACTCCTCAAATTTCTTAACAGTGTATACATATACACTACAGGAAAAAGTGTTTTTGCGACGGCGTGCGCCGTTGCTAATACCTTTTGCGACGGTAATTTGGCTTTTTGCGACGGCAAAAGGGGGTCCCGACAAAGGGGGTTGCAAAAGGGATTTAGCGACGGTAAGTGCCGTCGCCATTGTTTTTTGCGACGGGAGTCTGCCTTTTTGCGACGGCAATGTTCTGTCGCCAATAATGGAAGAAAATCTGACTTTTTGCGACGGCACAGTATGTCCATCGCTAAAAAAGGTTTTTGAGACGGCAAGAATGCCGTCGCTAAAAGTGTCGTAGCTGATACTATTGCCGACGGCAGACTGAGCCGTCGCTAAAGGTTTTATTTTAAATTAAATTTCGTAGCTTTTGCGACAGTATGGCTGCCGTCGCAGAAGCCTCCAAAAATGTTTTTGCGACGGGTTATTATGCCGTCTCAAAAAATAAAAATAAAAATAAAAATAAAACCTGTTGGGAAATTATTAAAAAAATTAAAATAACCTGTATTAAATGAAAAATAACTATAAAAAAATCTAAAAATTACATAATAATATAAATACATACATAAACAAAAGTTGACAAATAATAAAAATCCATAATGTTGTTCCATTCATAACAATACAGAAATAAAAATTCATAAAAACAAAAATTATGCCACTACATAATGTCGCATACTACATACATAATGTTATTCACAAATTTAAATAACATAAATCAAAATCAAAACTAAAAGTTTTCGTCTTGATTCTTTCGTGGGTTACAAAAACAAAAGTTGGTAATAATCTTTATACGCCCGCATTCCACAAGAAGCAAACTGCTACTTAGGAAATATCTGAAAAAAACAAGATAAAAATAATTAATAACCATATAATGGTGTTAATATTTTAATTACAGAAAAATATAAAAAAAAATTGACTACTATATAATTAGAAAGATAGTTTAGTAAATAATTTTGACTAGACCAAAATCCGGCTCTAACTCCCAAACCGGGAACCCGATTCGAGCCCCGTCTTCTCCCACAAGTCTCTCGTCCCTAGGCGGTCGCGTGTGCCAACTTTCGTGCTAAAGCGACGCCGTTTGGTGATTTTGGAGCATTAACGCCTCGAATTCAAGTTTCTTAAGGAACTAGTTTGCCTAAAGTGAAATCCGGCTCTAACTCCCAAACCGGGAACCCGATTCGAGCACCGTCTTCTCCCACAAGTCTCTCATGCCTAAGCGGTCACGTGTGCCAAGTTTCGTGCTAAACCGACGCCGTTTGGTGATTTTGGAGCATTAACGCCTCGAATTCAAGTTTCTTAAGGAACTAGTTTGCCTAAAGTGAAATCCGGCTCTAACTCCCAAATCGGGAACCCGATTAGAGCCCCGTCTTCTCCCACAAGTCTCTCGTGCCTAGGCGGTCGCGTGTGCCAAGTTTCGTGCTCAACCGACGCCGTTTGGTGATTTTGGGGCGTTAACACCTCGAATTCAAGTTTCTTGAGGAAGTAGTTTACCTAAAGAGAAATCCGGCTCTAACTCCCAAACCGGGAACCCGATTCGAGCCCCATCTTCTCCCACAAGTCTCTCGTGCCGAGGCGGTCGCATGTGCCAAGTTTCGTGCTAAACCGACACCGTTTGGTGATTTTGGAGCATTAACGCCTCGAATTCAAGTTTCTTAAGGAACTAGTTTGCCTAAAGTGAAATCCGGCTCTAACTCCCAAACCGGAAACCCGATTCGAGCCCCGTATTCTCCCATAAGTCTCTCGTGCCTAGGCGGTCGCGTGTGCCAAGTTTCGTGCTAAACCGACGCTGTTTGGTGATTTTGGAGCATTAACGCCTCGAATTCAAGTTTCTTGAGGAACTAATTTGCCTAAAGTGAAATCCGGCTCTAACTCCCAAACCGGGAACCCGATTCGAGCCCCGTCTTCTCCCACTAGTCTCTCGTTCCTAGGCGGTCGCGTGTGCCAAGTTTCGTGCTCAACCGACGCCGTTTGGTGATTTTGGGGCGTTAACACCTCGAATTCAAGTTTCTTAAGGAAGTAGTTTACCTAAAGTGAAATCCGGCTCTAACTCCCAAACCGGGAACCCGATTCGAGCCCCGTATTCTCCCACAAGTCTCTCGTGCCTAGGCGGCCACGTGTGCCAAGTTTCGTGCTAAACCAACGCCGTTTGGTGATTTTGGAGCATTAACGCCTCGAATTCAAGTTTCTTAAGGAACTAGTTTGCCTAAAGTGAAATCCGGCTCTAACTCCCAAACCGGGAACCCGATTCGAGCCCCGTCTTCTCCCACAAGTCTCTCGTGCCTAGGCGGTCGCGTGTGCCAAGTTTCGTGCTAAATCGACGCCGTTTGGTGATTTTGGGGCGTTAACACCTCGAATTCAAGTTTCTTAAGGAAGTAGTTTACCTAAAGTGAAATCCGGCTCTAACTCCCAAACCGGGAACCCGATTCGAGCCCCGTCTTCTCCCACAAGTCTCTCGTGCCTAGGCGGTCGCGTGTGCCAAGTTTCGTGCTCAACCGACGCTGTTTGGTGATTTTGGGGCGTTAACACCTCGAATTCAAGTTTCTTGAGGAAGTAGTTTACCTAAAGAGAAATCCGGCTCTAACTCCCAAACCGGGAACCCGATTCGAGCCCCATCTTCTCCCACAAGTCTCTCGTGCCTAGGCGGTCGCATGTGCCAAGTTTCGTGCTAAACCGACACCGTTTGGTGATTTTGGAGCATTAACGCCTCGAATTCAAGTTTCTTAAGGAACTAGTTTGCCTAAAGTGAAATCCGGCTCTAACTCCCAAACCGGAAACCCGATTCGAGCCCCGTCTTCTCCCACAAGTCTCTCGTGCCTAGGCGGTCGCGTGTGCCAAGTTTCGTGCTAAACCGACGCCGTTTGGTGATTTTGGAGCATTAACGCCTCGAATTCAAGTTTTTTGAGGAACTAATTTGCCTAAAGTGAAATCCGGCTCTAACTCCCAAACCGGGAACCCGATTTGAGCCCGGTCTTCTCCCACAAGTCTCTCGTGCCTAGGCGGTCGTGTGTGCCAGGTTTCGTGCTAAATCGACGCCGTTTGGTGATTTTGGGGCGTTAACTCCTCGAATTCAAGTTTCTTAAAGAACTAGTTTGCCAAAAGTGAAATCCGGCTCTAACTCCCAAACCGGGAACCCGATTCGAGCCCCGTCTTCCCCCACAAGTCTCTCGTGCCTAGGTGGTCGTGTGTGCCTGGTTTCGTGCTAAACCGACGCTGTTTCGTGATTTTGGGGCGTTAACTCCTCGAATTCAAGTTTGTTAAGGAACTAGTTTGCCTAAAGTGAAATCCGGCTCTAACTCCCAAACCGGGAACCCGATTCGAGCCCCGTCTTCTCCCACAAGTCTCTTGTGCCTAGGCGGTCGCGTGTGCCAAGTTTCGTGCTCAACCGACGCCGTTTAGTGATTTTGGGGCGTTAACACCTCGAATTCAAGTTTCTTAAAAAACTAGTTTGCCAAAAGTGAAATCTGACTCTAACTCCCAAACCGGGAACCCGATTCGAGCCCCGTCTTCTCCCACAAGTCTCTCGTGGTCTCTCGTGCCTAGGCGGTTGTGTGCCAGGTTTCGTGCTAAACCGATGCCGTTTCGTGATTTTGGGGCGTTAACTCCTCGAATTCAAGTTTCTTAAGGAACTAGTTTGCCAAAAGTGAAATCCGGCTCTAACTCCCAAACCGGGAACTCGATTCGAGCCCCGTCTTCTCCCACAAGTCTCTCGTGCCTAGGCGGTCGTGTGTGCCAGCTTTCATGCTAAACCGACGCCGTTTCGTGATTTTGGGGCGTTAACTCCTCGAATTCAAGTTTCTTAAGGAACTAGTTTGCCTAAAGTGAAATCCGGCTCTAACTCCCAAACCGGGAACCCGATTCGAGCCCCGTCTTCTCCCACAAGTCTCTCCTGCCTAGGCGGTCGCGTGTGCCAAGTTTCGTGCTCAACCGACGCCGTTTGGTGATTTTGGGGCATTAACACCTTGAATTCAAGTTTCTTAAAGAACTAGTTTGCCAAAAGTGAAAAGTGAAATCCGGCCCTAACTCCCAAACCGGGAACCCGATTCGAGCCCCGTTTTCTCCCACAAGTCTCTCGTGCTTAGGCGGTCGTGTGTGCCAGGTTTCGTGCTAAACCGACGCCGTTTGGTGATTTTGGGGCGTTAACTCCTCGAATTCAAGTTTGTTAAGGAACTAGTTTGCCTAAAGTGAAATCCGGCTCTAACTCCCAAACCGGGAACCCGATTCGAGCCCCGTTTTCTCCCACAAGTCTCTCTTTAACTTAGAATGTCTAAATTATGCAAAGATACATTTTAGCTTAGAATGCAAAGATACATTTTATACCTGATCTTCTGGTGGTGGTGTATATGGATTCTCGTCTTCTGTAGATTCCCTAAATGCCCGGTGGCCACTCGATGCATCTGGAACCTATGATAGTCAATACATAATGTGGTAATCATATTCGAATTTTATACATAATCTTGTGTGAAAATTGAACTATCAAACAATTTAATTTATATCGAACCTGTCTGTTGGGATCCACACTTGCCCCCTGTGACACTAAGGCCATCATCTCAGCTCTCATCTGCTGTAAATGTGTAGAGAACTCTGCTCGCAGCTCCTCCCTCAACTCATCCCTTAGCTCTGCATGAACCTTCTGCGTGATCTGATCAATAGTCGATAGCTGGGGTGTTGATTATGATGGCCCAGCACCATCTTTATACACCGCTCTCCGAGGCACAATTCTCCCGTATATGCGACAATATCCATGTCCGTCATGACCTATCAACTCATGGAAAATGGCATTCCTAGCCTCCAAAGTCCGACCATCCTCAAGTAGCATAGAGAGTTGACGATTAAACTCATCCTGTATTGAATAAGACATATAAGTATATGCCAAATTAAGATGGTTGACACACAAAAAATAAACTTTAAATACAATCAAAGGTGTTTGGAAACTACCAAGGTCTGAATAACCTCTGGGTCATCTACTCTACGCGTCATAAGCCAAACATTCATCTTATCAGTAGACTCCCCCTTACTGGTCATCTGTATTTTTTTAGAAATATGAAAATTAGAATGTAAATAATTTGTAAATATACAATGTTTATTTATATACAAAAATATAACAATAAAATGTAAACCTCATGCCGTATCTGAGAGAAAGTAGTACGCCCTGTGGTATGAGCTATGCCGTGAGCTCGCCGATTTTTAGCGTTCCTACTTGCGATTTTCTATAACAGGTTCGACAAATGTAAGTATGTAAATATGATTTGTATGTTTACATATCATAAATATAACTTATTTGTATACCTCAGCATCGGAAGTACGCCAATACTCCACAAGTTCTTCCCACTGGCTTGGCACAATGTGCATAGGAACATCATCCTTCAGATTAGGATCAGAACTTCTAGGCTTGAAATACTTAGCCTTAAGCTTGTTCTTGTGATCCTTCCATATGCTGTTGCAGTTTTTCATGCAGATTGGCTTGTACTCCTCTAGACATATATTCAAATTGTCCTATAAAACACAATTTCAAAGTTTAAATAATAATAACACAATTTTGGAATTCGAATTTGTGGACAAAAATATACTTTTACCTTCACATCCTTCCAAATAGCATCAATAATATAATCAGGCACATTGTTCCAGTCAAGAAAAGTAAGAGGAACAATGTTACCATTCCGCATAATAATGCCAAGTTGAGTAGTTAACTTAGCCACGTTATCCCCTATTGGGCAGTAATTTCCATCAAATTGTATGTCTAGCTTTTTACCAGTACCCCACTCTTTAATGCCCTTGGCACATCCTCTACCACGCCTAGTCGAGGTTGATGAAGAACTAACATGACCTGTGAGATACAATAACAATAAACAATATGTAATGGTAATAAACAAATGCAAATTTAAATAATGTGAATACAAATCATATCACATAAACCTGAGGTGGGCTGTGAAGAAGTCGAAGGGTCTGCAAAATACAATGAGAATAAACAAGTTATATATAATGAGCATAAATAAATGTATGTTTAAATAATTTTCATACAAATCAAAGCAAATTTATATACCTGCGGATGGCTCATAAGCTGATGATGGTAGCTGCTGTGGTGGCACTGATGGTGGACGCATCGATGGTAGGCGTGGAGGCTGAGTACATGGTAGCTGTTGTGGTGCCACTAAAGGCCCCTCCGATAGTGGCCGATGTGATGCCTCCTCTGATGGTGGTGCTACTGATGTCCTGTTATGTAGCACATCAGACATCATGCGCCGGGGATGATCAGGCTTCCTCTTCCTTCCCATAATAATCTGCAAGCAATATAACATTAATTGACATTAGAAACATAGACAATGGTTTGTCGTCAACTATAATATGACATTAATTGAACTAATACAATTACAAAGACAAAGTAAATTAAGAAATTGATGATTAACTACAACCTTGGCCTTAATTGAATTACTAATGTTTCCACCACTATCAGCCTATTTGAACATCAACTGTTTCCCCTTCTGCGGCTTCCCTCACCCAACCAACTTCTTCATCACGAAGCATTATATTTTCTTCCAATTGTTGGCTCATGTATGGCTCGATTTGTGGATCAGTCGAACTCATATCAAATAAACCTCTTTGAGACATCATCACCACGACTTGCCAGTCTGGTTGTAACGGGTCTGCAACATACCAAACTTGCTCTGCTTGGGACGCCAAGATGAAAGGTTCATTGGTAATTCGATCATCTCGGTACAACAAATGATTGAAGTTCACCAGCGTGAAATTGAAGACATCTTCTTTCTTTCCGTGAATGTTGTCAATCCAATCACACTTAAACAACACATGTTTCTTCTCATTGGAATATCGAATCTCAACAATATCTGTCAATTGTCCATAATAGTACACAGACCCCACACGAGGATTCTTGTCTTTTCGACTAGCATAACTTATGGTATCTGCCTTCAAAGCTACACCACAATTTTGTGTGGCTCGATGGTCATCCATGGCCTTTACTCGATACCGAAACCCATTCAGTATATACCTGTTGAACCTCCTTGCCAAGTTATGAGGACCATTTGCCAATAGAATAATCTCTTCAGAAAATATGACATCAGTAGTCCTTCGCAAAGTTTGGACCTATTTTACACGAAAATGTAAAATTTAAAATGTAGTTCGACTTAAGTAACTAGAATCTATAGAGTTAAATACATACATGTTCCTTGAACCAAATGTGAAAAGTTTCAAAATGTTCACGCCGAAGCTGATGATCGTCAACACGAGGCATTTTGAGCTTAAGTACTTCAAGGTGTTCGCTGTGTAGATTGAAATTTTAGCAATACAAAAAATTTTGTAGAAAATTCAATAAAACATAATAAAATATTGAGTGAGTGACTTAACCTACTTTATGAATGGTTGAACCGCGCTTGTATTGAATAAGATGTACCGATGAGCTTGTTCCCAAGAAGTATTATCAAGATAAAAGCTTGTGTTTTCACCAATAGCATGACCCAAATTATCAGCACCACTATAGTTCCTCACGGGTCGACTAGATTTGGTTTCCACATCATTGAGATATTGTGCACAAAAATTCATGCATTCTTCCATAAGATATCCTTTAGCAATTGATCCTTCAGGATGAGCTCTATTACGCACGTATTACTTCAAAGTAAGAAGATACCTCTCAATTGGATACATCCATCGAAACTGAATCGCTCCACCCAATAAGGCTTCATCAGCTAGATGTATAGGCAAGTGCTCCATTATATCAAAAAAACTCGGAGGAAATATTTTCTCTAGATGACAAAGTGTTATAGGGATACGATCTTGAATATATTGCAAATCCGTCGCACGATTCACTTTTGAACACAATTGTCTAAAGAAATTGCTCAATTCAATCAAGGGTTCAATTACATTCTTCGGTAACGATCTTCGAATAGCCAATGGAATAAGTTGTTGCATCAGAATATGACTATCGTGGCTTTTAAGACCCCCAATACTTCTATCATGTAAGCGCACACGACGTGATATATTGAATGAATAGCCGTCGGGAACTCTTACTTCCTTCAACACTTTCAAGAACAAATCTTTCTCATCCTTGGTCATCGTGAATTGTGCTGCTGGTAAATAGGCTTTATTCGACCCTCTTAACTGCAAATGTAGGGGTTTTCTAATATTCATATCTTGTAAATCACGCCGAGCATTAACGCCATCCTTCGATTTTCCTGCAACCCCTAATATTGTCCACAGCACATTGTCACAAACATTCTTCTCTATATGCATCACATCGAGGTTGTGTCTTATTAGATTGTGCTCCCAATATGGCAATTCATAAAAGATACTCTTTTTCTTCCAACTGTGGGTGCGATGTCCAGCTTTCTCCTTCTCTACCTGTCTCCTATGCCTCTCCTTAAGTTCATCCCTCTTGTATTGGGTTAAAATACCCTCAGATTCTAATTATAGCAACATCTCAGTTCTAGACAACAATTTAGGTTTGAGTCGGACTTCCCGAGTACCATCAAATGATACTTTATCCTTCCGGAATTTATGGCCAGTAGGTAAAAATCTGCGATGACCCAAGTATGATTGTTTCCTACTATGCTTCAACCAACACGATGTAGTTTCCTTATTGCAACAAGGACATGCATATTCGCCTTTAGTACTCCATCCTGACAAGTTTGCGTATGCAGGAAAATCACTAATTGTCCACCGTAAAGCTGCATGCACTTGAAACATTTGATTTGTTGATGCATCAAATGTTGACACACCCTCATTCCATAGTTCTTTCAACTCCTCAATCAACGGTTGCATGTACACATCAATCTTGTCACCAGGTCCTTTTGGGCCGTCAATAAGCACGGCTAAAATTAGAAATGGTTGCTTCATGCACATCCATGGCGGCAAGTTGTATGGAACGAGCACAACAGGCCAAGTGCTATGAACTATGTTCATCGTTCTGAATGGGTTAAAACCATCAGATGCTAAGCCAAGCCTTACACTTCGGCAATCATTACTAAACTCAATATTCCGACGGTCAAAATCTTTCCATGCAAGGGAGTCAGCAGGATGCCTGAAGACACCATCATCAGTTCGTTCCTCTGCATGCCATCTCATTAACTTGGCCGTCTTGGATGACATAAACAACCTCTGCAACCTTGGCTTTAAAGGAAAATACCTCATCTGTTTTGCAGCTATTCGTTTGCCACCTTTGTTAGGACCATTTGAACCACCATCACCATTTGATTTCCATCTACAACTGTTGCATATGACACATTTATCAAGATTGGCGTCCTCGTTTCGAAACAACATGCAACTGTTGGGACATGCATCCCACGTCTCATACGTGAAGCCCAAATCTGTTGTGACCTTTTGAGCTTTATAATATGAGTCCGGGAGTTTCACACCTAACGGGAACGTCTCATTCAATAACTCAAGCAGCATGTCAACAGACTTGTCTGTCCACTGATTAAGCACCTTCAAATGTAAAAGTCGAACAATGAATGACAAAGATGTGAGCTTCTGACAATCCGGATACAATTCACTTTGTGCATCTTGAAGAAGTTTGAAATACTTTGCAGTCTCTGCATTTGGACCGAGCTGGGGTTCAAATGCATGGGGACCAGGCCCCTGTGGTTCATCACCCTTAACACTTGTATCGGCATATGGATTTCCCATAGCCCCTTGTATCATTCCAATCATATCATCCCCAATGTCTGAATTAGCTAATGTTTCATTCTCTCGATTACCATGCAGAGATACGTAAGATTCCCCATGATTAATCCAATGTTTGTATTTTTTAAAAAAACCATTCAAAATCAGATGCTCCTGTACACCCTCTCGTACAAAATAGTATCGATTCTCACACTTCCTACACGGACAACTGATCATCGAACCTTCAACCCTATTGGTGTAGGCAAACACAAGGAATTCATCAATCCCATTAATGTATTCGCTCGACATCCTATTTGGAAAATCGATCCAACTCTTATCCATCATCTGTACACATCCACAAAAATATCTCATCAAAGTAACTCTAAATATAATACCTATGTATTCATGTACCATGATACCTATCCATCCAATTTCTCTCAAATAGGTAGGTAGTCTTATCCTAGTTAGTTATTTACCGATTTAATAGGAGAACATAAAAAATGATATAATTTCATACTTTCTGAGTCATAACTTAAAAAATAAATAAATCATAACCAAACACCACATGAGGCACAACCACAGATCTTGTAAGTCTTAACTAAAACAATATCATAATTAACGAAGATAATTCATGATAACTAAAGGAAAAAAAAATGACATAACTAATGATGCATATGATAAATGGATGTGTATGGTAGAATTCTCCAAATTATTAGTATTCCATAATACTATGCGGCATTATTTATGAACTTGATAGATGAGTTATACAAAAACACACTAATCAAGTATATTGTCTCAAAAATTATTTAATAAAAATGGATCATTATTCTGTATATTATAATTTTGAACATCACATACATAATCTTATGTAACAAAGTAGAATAAGAAAGCCCAGTCCAAGTTTCTTTTCTATCTATATATATGGAGGCCCAATTACTTTCCATACTACAAATTACTTCCACAAACACACCAGCAAAGATCAACCAGGTAACGTAAATACTTAAATGCCTCGCACGCTACATGTTGGGAACATTGTAAGATATGCTCTCCTTGAAAGAAAATGCAAAAACTACATATAATGAAATGATAGCAGAACTGCATTAGCTATGGTTATGAAGTTCACAGACTAGATAGATGTACAGTATAACCAAATTAAGCACAGAACCATTACTTGTCGATAGAGTGGTGACTGGAACTTAAAGTTTCAGCTCAGGAAGGTTTCCTTTTGATCAACAAGGGGATAACAAAAGTTGCACCTTAGGATTTCTATTCCATAGAAAGATTTTGTCAATTATCAAAAAGTTGAAATTGCAATATTCAAAGGAAACAACCAGGTAGTTCAAAACCAATATAGACGGATCACAAAACGAAATAGGAGCACCATTTACATTCGAAAATGCAAGCAGTGTTATTATAAAATACAACAAATAAAAAGAATAGACTCTTCATAGCCCATTTTTGCAATTTACAATTCTGATTACACTTTGGTCTTTCAACATGAAAATGCACACCCTTCTTCATATAGAAAGTCAAATATATGAAAATAAACATATAGGGAGAAAATATTACAACTACAGAACTACTTTCCATGTTACCTTCCTAATTTTCATAAATGAAATCAAGTAGAGTCACTTCCTCCTGACCAAACTATTCTTGGACTAATTTGGTTGCATTTCGTGTTCAATTTTTTTTCCTAATTTTTTTTTTACATATATAAAAATAGGTTGTGAATTTTTAAAAGTTTATTATTTTTCAAAAAAATAAAATGATTGGAAATAATGAGTGTTTCCATAAATGTTATTATTATTTATTTAAATATACAAATTAAGTGTTATTATTTATTTTCAAAAAAATAAAATGATTGGAAAACAATGAAAACAGATTTTAGTTTTATAATGTATATATATATATATATTTATATATAATAATGAAAACAGATTTCCATAAATGTTATTATTATTTATTTAAATATACAGATTTTATAATATCAATGTAATTAGAATTATAATGTATATATATATATTTATATATAATTTACATATTTATATATATATATATATATATATCAATATATATATAAAGATGATACAGATTTATATATATATATATATATAGATTTAATAATGTATATATACAGATTCAATAATGTATACATATTAATAATGTATATATACAGATTTAATAATGTATACATATTAATTTACATATTTTTATATATATATATCAATATATATATATATATAAAGATGATACAGATTTATATATATATATATATACAGATTTAATAATGTATATGCACAGATTTAATAATGTATATATATATATATATATAAAGATGAGACAGATTTATATATACATATTGATACAGATTTATATATATATATATACAGATTTAATAATGTATATATTATCAATATATATATAGATGATACAGATTTATATACATATATATAGAGATAATACAGATCTGTATATATCTATACAGAGAGAGAGAGAGAGAGCATACCTGTCGTCCTCGCCGCAGCACCGCCACACCACCGCACCACCGTTCGCCGTTCGGCTTCGCAGGGATTTAGGGGAAAGAAATTGGTTTCACAGATTTAGGGATTTGGATAGGTTTTACACTTTTTGATCGAGCGGCAAGATGAAGAGCGGGGGCAAAAAAAATTTCACTTTTTGCGACGGTAGGTTTTACACCGTCACAAATGTCAAGTACTTTATTCATAAAACGACGCCGTTTAACTTAGACTTATTTGCGATGGACAATTGCCGTCGCAATATGTAAAATATTTGTGACAACAACCGTACGCCGTCTCAAAACATTGCTTTTGGCGACGGTAAAAACATCCGTCGCTAATACTGATGCATTTACTTCCTATCCGCGCATTTTTTATTACCGACGGGGACAACGCCGTCGCTAAAGCCCTCATTTGCGACGGTTTAAGCTGCCGTCGCAAAAAACCATTTTTTGCGACGGGAAAAGCGCCGTCGCTAATGCTTTCGTGTTTTTTACCCCCTTTTCTTGTAGTGATATTTACAAAATACATAAATCTACAACCTCTCCATGAATGAATAAAATAATTATAGAATAAGGATGAAGAACAAAGAAAGAAGAGAAGAAAACCTAGGAGGCCACACAGCACAACACACCCAAAGCTCTCCTTCTTGGCTACAACAATAATCTTGATGATTGAAAAACCCCTCTCTTTCCTTCATAAACCCACGGCTGCTAGGGCTGCTAGTGTTATGGAAAACAATTATAACAAGAGTTAGGGTTTGTGTTTATTTTATTTTATACTAGTGGTGGGCACACATAGGTCAAATAGATAGATAAATATACAAAATACATATATAAGTTACATGCAACTCAAATGGTAAGAGCCTAACTTATTAATTTTATGGTCTAGAGTTCAAGTCACACCCTCTTCTCTATTTTTTTTTTTTAATAATAAATCTTGCTTCTAAATCAATGACTTTCACCATAAATTTATTTTAGGTTTAAAAATTAATTAAAGATCCTCCAATAATATTTAATTTGCACCTTAAAATTCACCACCAAAATATTTGAGATTGTAATATTATTATTTAATTATTTACTTAATTTTTATATTCGGGTTCTCACACAAATCCTCTGAACGAGCAGAATAAGAATACCTCGACGTCATCGCCGAACGTGGGGGTTAATAGGTGCTGTCTTGCACGCTGGACTTCTCTACGTGCGCGTCAGAATCTCCAACCTTGTAACTTCTGGTGATTGAGATGGACGGAGTACGCCGCTAGCTCTGACTTCTTAAACGGCGAGGTTGGGTGCGCTCACTGTGGTCTCCCACTCCAGCTGCACCCTTCCCCTTGACATGCCACTTAAGATCCTCCATCTCCGCTGCCATTCGCCGGATGACAGCGTCTTGGTCCATTAGCTTGTTTTCCAGTCGTTTGGCATGCGATTCTCTTCGCCACCAGTGACCGTCTGGACTCCGTGAATGACCAAAGCTTCTTCCGCGCTTATCCTGCGTGTCTTTTGAATGTCCCCCTGGAGAAGTCTCTAGGTCCGCCATAGGAAGGATGGCGGGATGTCCTTATCTCCGTCTGCCTGACTCTGGGGTAACTCTGTCGATGGCAGACAACGGAATCACGTCGTTGTTCGCCATAGACGGCGATCAGATGAGCCTGGAAGACAAGATTTTTACTGTCAAGTTTCCACAGACGGCGCCAATTGTACGGGGAGCAAATATTTCGGCAAGCCCGTACTCTTTTCTTCTAAGCTCCTGCCTGTCCGATCGACCTACGAGTACAATGACGGTGAGCTACCCGATGGTGTGTGGCTGGAATACCCCTCTGACGATCAAGTTAGACATACACAGGGATAGAGAGAGAGAGAGGATTGAGTGTTTAGTGTGAATCTCACCAAATGTTCATCTGTTCTGGCATGGGGGGCGCAGACTCACTTATATACCTTCTGCGCTCCAAATCTACTCTCATTAATCTCTCGACACGTGGTGCTGCTATCCTATCTGTCAGCGCAAATCCAGCTGAACATCACCTAACCAAACTGCTAGCCCACACTAGTAGGAGCTCGGCAGCCGGGCTGCAACATCTCGATTGCCAAGGGCCGTGCTGTATTGCTAGCCAGAGCGCTCCGCTTGCCAAGCTCAATGACTACCAAGCTCGGTTGCATTCCGGCATAGCCGAGCTCGGGACAGCTCATGCTGGTTAGCCATCGGCCTTCCTGCCGGGCTAACCCACGAACCGTGGAACCCAGTGTGGCAGCGGACATCTCAGCCGAACCATCACTCAATCGGTTTCTGTACCCTGAAGCCAAGTAGCTCGGTCCAACCATGCCTTGCCTTAATCGAGCAAAACCCTTCTGGACAGGCCCATGCTACCACGGCCCAACTATGTTCGGCCCAAATCTGCCCGGTCATTACCACGGCCCAATCCAAAGGATAAATCTCCCTCTCACTAACCGTGTCAGTTTTATTCCAACAGATACATTAAGCAAAATAATACCGTTAATGCCCAAGAAAATATCATTTTCTTTCCAAACTCATTCTCCAAACATTATTCAACTATGACATCCTATTTTGATCAAAAGCCCCAAAAGTTTAACATAATTCTTTTGTTTTCTTTAAAAATGCTCTTTTGGTCGTAAATCGGTAAAAATTTCAAAATTGATTCAATCGAAATCAGTTTTTGTTGAAATTTAAAACATAGCTCTTTCATAACCTTACAAACATATTCCAAGTTTACACTTTCGCAATTTGGACATCAACTCTTTATTTTTCTCAAAATTTTCCTTTTAAGCAAATAAATCACAAAATTTTCAAAAATTCTAATTAAATTATATACAACTCTAAGTTCCATATAATCAAATAAAAGTACATAAAGAAGTGTAGGAAAAATCTCTACCTCAAGCCAAGAAGCTTTCAAATTTTTCGGCAACATAAATTAAATTTTTTTGGAGTCAAACGACACCTTTTCCGACCTCTACGTTTTGATCTAAAGCACTAGGGGTCAAAAATGGTTTATACTAGATCAAACCTAAGAAAAACCAACTTGGAACCCCTTTTCTCTTCTTTCTCGACAAGAACTCCAAGAACGCCCAAAAGTTGAACAAAATATCCTATTTGTCACTTTTACATATATATATATATATATATATGTATGTATAGTATAAATAAATATCTAACCAAATATCTAACCTTAAATATCTAACTATATATATATACACCTATATGTATATATATCAATTAAAAATACATTTCAACATCTTTAATGACAAAAGTAAATATAATATTTTCTCACCATTAAATATATTTCATCTAATGGTACACATCATAAATATTCACAACTCTTTTATGGTAGTCAAATAATAATAATAAAACCACAACACTATTACATGGTTACTAACGAGTCACAATTCAATCAATTGGGTTCAAAATGAATAGAGTTTAATAATTTAAAATAAATTCCCAATTGAGATTAAAGAATAAATTTAATTTGATTCAACTCGTTACAAAAATATTAATTCATCTAAATATTTAATTGTGAAATATAAAAATTCAAAATGAAGAAGAAGAAGAAGAAGAAATTTAGCCATATCTAACCTATCATAATTATTCATATATAATTTGAAATTTAAAAATCTTTAAAAGGAAATTTCAAGTGTAACTTTAGTTTTATATAAATTCAAAATTTAAAAATATTTACTTCAATTTTTTTCATTTAATTTTTAAAAATTAAAAAATAAATATGGCGTTTAAAAAATTAAAATTTTTTTAGGTATCAAAATATTTATGACACATTTATTAATTAAAAAAAATTGCATGGCACATGTAAAACGAAAAAAAAAAAAATGTGTAATGTGTATTTTTATGCCGCATCCAAAAATATATGTCAAAAATAACCATCATTATATGGTAATTAATTATTAGTCAACTCATTCAAATTTACATGAAAAGAAAATCTTATCTTTTGTGCAAAAAATAAAGAAAAAGCTAAAGAGATGGAGAATGAAATTCACATGGTTAGGAATTAAAAATACAGAAAAAGTAATAATAGGAAGATATTAGGAAAGTGTTGGAACTTCCGTAGGCAGGAAATTTATTTTTGGTCAAGCAAATTTAATTGTTAATCCCATAAATGGGTTGATCTCAGCCGTTCTAACCAATTGTGTTAGAGAGACGTCTTTAATTTTTTTTTGTTTTTTGTTTTTTATTTTATTATATAAATATAATAAACGATAATGTTACGGATCTAGACATAAAAATTCAAAAATTATTTAGAAGTTCAAATCAATAACTCACATTCATTTTATATGTGAATCTCATATTTTATCAATTAAATCTTTGTTACACATATCTATCTCTGTAAAAAATTTGGGTTCCAAATTTTGGGACCCTAACTGTTTTTGTATAAAGTAAAGATTGTTTTGAGAAATATAAAATAAGCTAATTTTTGATTTATTACACACAGACTTGTAAAAAATAAAAAAATAAAATGGTATGATCCAAATAAATTAAAAAATTAATAAATTAACTTAAATTACTTTCTAAAAAGTAGGGGTGTGTGCGGTGCGGTTCGGACGGTTGGAAAATAAAATTACAAACTGAATGGTGGGTTAGTGGATCAGCGGATTGACAAATTGCGGTTTGGATAGTTTTTGACAGATTGGCGGATTGAAGAACATTTTAACTAATTATCATACATTTGCATAATATATAATATTAATTTGTATAATATTTTTTAGAAATATAACACAAAGTAATTTTACATAATATGTTTCATATATATAATCACTAATTTGTAATAAATTTCATATTTTAAATCTCTCTCACACTCATTTTTACATTGATATTTTATTAAAAATTAAAAAATATATATGTATTAATTATAGCGGAACGGTTCGATTGACAGATTATAAATTTTAAAATTTAAATCACAATTAACTATTAGAGCAATATAAATTAATACGAAACGATACAATTTTAACGGATTAAACGATATTTGGTACAACCCAACCAAAAGTGTCGTATATATTATTCTTATGACATTATTGGTATAAAAATATCAATGAACCGTGCGTGATGGTACCGGACTTAGATATCATTTCATTTCCCGAACTAGAACAGCCGATATGGTAATGACTAGTTTCATTAATCCACGCTCTATGGGAGCGCGTGAAGATTCGTCAATTTATATTATTAACACCGTTAAAAACACGAGTAATGCTATAAAAAAAAAATTATATATAATTTTCATAAATAATGATTTGTAATATTTTATTTTAAAATAAAATATTATTAAATATCAATTTATTTATAATAATAACATTGTGATAATATTTTTGTGAAATTTTTTATATCAATTTTATGTATAAATAATATTTTCTTAAAATACATGGGTAATATTATGGTACACACCTCAAAAGAGTGTGTATCATATATAAGTTATATAACATTTATGGGTTTAATTTCTACAAATCTTATAATTCAATTCTACAAGAGTCGTAATTAAAAAATATATATATAACCAAACAAAAGATAAGGTATGTACGAGCACGAAATAATTCTTCTCGTATGATCCTGTTGATCAAGTTTGTGCTCCTCCATACGTCATTGCTTTACTTCCTGAAAACATAAACGTGAGCTAGCCGGCGAGTGTGTGTCGGAAACCCCTCTGATGCCTAAGTCAGCAACTACACAATAGACAATAAGCTCTGTGTATTCTAGAGTAAGAATTAAGATACATGTCCATAGGTCTGGTCATAAGCTTTTATAGACTTTACTTTGACACAATCCTAGTAGGATTCCAACTCTTCATATGAGAGTCCTCCTAGGAATCGCACACCCTACTCACTACCAACTAAGTGAGATGATTTTGCACAATCCTAGTAGGACTCTACTCTCCTTAGCAGAGTCATCTTAGGAGTCATACTCCTACTCACTACTAACCAAGTGAGATGATTTTGCACAATCCTAGTAGGACTCTACTCTCCTTAGCAGAGTCCTACTAGGAGTCTCATCACTGCAAGCCAAGTGAGATGGCTGAACCCTTTTACCTCAGTTATACATTCCTGACCGAACTGCCTTATCTCGGTCCCCTGCCATTCGGACCGTGTAATCGAAAGCCGATCTATCGAATGTCACCTTACTGAGCTATACACAGCTCGGCCCTCGCTATTGATGTTACCTCGGTTTGCTACAGAACTTTTTTTACTTCGGCTGTCATCTTTACCTCGGCTCTGTGCTCAACTAAGTAATGGAATAGAAGCATCGACCGAGCTATACCTAGCTCGGCCATCTGTGTTATCAAACACCTCGGCCAACCCTTGGGCCTAGTATTTAGGTAGCTCGGTCAACGCCCTTGCCCAGTTTGGTACTCAAATAAAAAGGAACCGAGCTACCCGTCGTCCATACTCCGGCCCTTATCTCGACCCATTATGCGGCCCAGCTCCCAAAGAAGACTCTTCCTAGCTCGGTCCAATTTGTTTACAAATTACCCTCTCAATTGCCCCTCAATTCCATCTGCATAGCATGATTGGGATTATTTTTCCTCCAGTCGAGCTAAGAACACCCCCACTCTGCGGAGCTAAAAAGTTTGTTCGGCTCCCAATAAGCCTTGTCAATTGCTCAACATGTCCTTCCACTAATTTGGTACGACGTCATTCCCAGGATACATGGTGTGCCCCCAAAATCCTCGTTCTCCTGTTACCACCGTCATGCCGAAAATGTGAATAGCCTTGCTTTTTTGCCTTCAGCGTATATATCCTTCAAGTTTGCAATCGTATGGCGAGTCATTCTTTCTGTGTCTCACCGAGTAGACTAACCCTGCCAACCTGCTTTGGCCGAGATAACCATCTCAGTCCAGGAAAAAATTTGTTGGTCAAACCTACCAACCTGCTTTGGCCGAGGTAACCATCATCCCGGCCAAAGAGTTTAAAAATTTGTTGATCAAACCTGTCAACCTACTTTGGCCGAGGTAACCATCATTCCGATCAAAGAGTTAAAAAGTTTATTGGTCAAACCTGCCAATCTGTTTTGGCCGAGGTAACCATCATCCCAACCAAAGAGTTTCAAAAATTTTGTTGGTCATACTTACCAACTTGCTTTAGCCGAGGTAACCATCATCCCGGCCAAAGAGTTCAAAAAATTTTGTTGGTCATACCTGCCAACCTGCTTTGGCCGAGGTAACCGTCATCCCGGTCAAAGAGTTAAAAAAATTTTGTTGGTCATACTTGCCAACCTGCTTTGGCCAAGGTAACCATCATCTCGGCCAAAGAGTTCAAAAATTTGTTGGTCAAACTTGTCAACTTCCTGCAGCCTAGATCCTCATCTCGGCTTAGGAGAGCTTAATGTTGGTTATTCCTGCCAACCTTCTTCAGCGCGGATCCTTATCTCGGCTTGAAGAAGAGCTAAATGTTTGGTCATTCCTGCCAAACTTCTTGATTGCCCCCCAGTAGGGCAAAGACTTGTTGGTCAAACCTGTCAACTTCCTGCAGCCTAGATCCTTATCTCGGCTTAGGCGAAGTGTTGGTTTTTCCAGCCAACCTCTTTAGCCCAGATCCTAATCCTAGCTGAAGAGAGCTCAAAGTTGGTTATTCCGGCCAACTCTGAGCGAAGTGTTTGGTTTTTCCAGCCAAACGTCCTACAACTTGGATCCTTATCCTCGGCTTAGGAGAAATATTGGTTTTTCCAGCCAACCTCTTTAGCCCAGATCCTATTCCTAGCTGAAGAGAGCTCAAAGTTGGTTATTCCGGCCAACTCTGAGCGAAGTGTTTCGTTTTTCCAGCCAAATGTCCTGCAGCCTGGATCCTTATCCTCGGCTTAGGAGAAATGTTAGTTTTTCCAGCCAACCTCTTCAGCCCAAATCCTAATCCTAGTTGAAGAGAGCTTAAAGTTGGTTATTCCGGCCAACTCTGAGCTAAGTGTTTGGTTTTTCCAGCCAAACGTCCTGCAGCCTGGATCCTTATCATTGGCTTAGGAGAAGTGTTGGTTTTTCCAACCAGCCTCTTTAGCCCAGATCCTAATCCTAGCTGAAGAGAGCTCAAAGTTGGTTATTCCGGCCAACTTTGATTTTATTTAGAAAGAGTTGGTCAATATTGCCAACCCACTTTGCCCCCAGTTGGGCAAAGATTTTTTACTTGGTTAGTCCTTCTTGTCAACCGTGCTAACTTTTGTCGAAGGTGTTCTGTTCGACATTACTGTTTGTGCCGAACTTCGCCTTAGTGTTCGCTCTGAATCTAGTCACAAATGCCTCTGCTAGTTACGCCCATGAAGCTCTGCTACCTTCTGGCAACCTCTCAAACCACGTTAAACCCAAGTCACCAAGGCTGAGGGTAATGGTGCGTTTTCTATTGTCGGAACGAACGGTGAGCTCTGCAACCTTGCCAACGCTTTGTCTGCTGGTTCATAGGCAAGGCGTGGCTCTGGAATTCCAACCTCGACACTCCCATGTGTTCTAGGAACCAATCGTTGTAGTGTAGAGACTCTGCGGGGGTCGCGAGCCTAAGTGTCTTTTCTCCTTTGAGCCCTTTCAGTCTTCATTCTCTCAGGCTTGGAATAGCATGTCCTGGAAGTCTTTGATTGTGTATCGCTCGACTTGAGGCTTCTACTTTCAGTTTGTGATAGTGTGACTTGTCTGTCACGATCTTCTGAGTGGTAAGAGTGTGTGTTGCCTTTTATCTGGTGCTTCATCGTCTCTATGTTAGCCGTCATTCTTCTTATTACTTCATCTTGCTCCCTTACGCGATCTTCGAGAACCTGAGGATCCATCTTCCGCCTCTGTCTATCAAGGCTTTGAGAGTAGTGTGGACTTGAGCCCTGTCTTTCTCTTGCTTCGCTCTGCAGATTCCTTTGCTGCGGATCTAATTCCGCCATGGGTGGGATAGAAGGTAAACCTTCGCGCCTTCCACCCTCTTCCGGTGTTTGCCCATCAATAGTAGATCGCGGCAAGTCTTCATTGTGTGCCATTGCTTCCAACTAGAGAGGAAAACTTGATCAAGAGGTTTTGCTCGTTGTGAAATTCCCACAGACGGCGGCAATTGTACGAGCGCGAAATAATTCTTCTCGTATGATCTTGTTGATCAAGTTTGCGCTCCTTCAAATGTCAACGCTTTACTTCCTGAAAACACAAGCGTGAGCTAGTCGGCGGGTGTGTGTCGGAAACCCCTCCGATGCCTGAGTCAGCAACTAGACAATAGACAATAAGCTCTGTGTATTCTAGAGTAAGAATTGGGATACATGTCCATAGGTCTGGTCATAAGCTTTTATAGACTTTACTTTGACACAATCCTAATAGGATTCTGACTCTCCCTATGAGAGTCCTCCTAGGAATCACACACCCTAGTCACTACCAACCAAGTGAGATGGTTTTGCACAATCCTAATAGGACTCTGCTCTCCTTAGTAAAGTCATCTTAAGAGTCATACTCCTACTCACTACCAACCAAGTGAGATGGTTTTGCACAATCCTAGTAGGACTCTACTCTCCTTAGCAAAGTCCTACTAGGAGTCTTATCACTGCAAGCCAAATGAGATAGCTGAACCCTTTTACCTCGGTTATACATTCCTGACCGAACTGCCTTATCTCGGTCCCCTGCCATTCGGACCGTGTGATCGAAAGCCTATCTATCGAATGCCACCCTGTTGAGCTATACACAGCTCGGCCCTCGCCATTGATGTTACCTCGGTTTGCTACAGAACTTTCTTTACTTTGGCTGTCATCTTTACCTCGGCTCTGTGCTCAACTAAGTAATGGAATAGAAGCATCGACCGAGCTATACCCAGCTCAGCTATCTGTGTTACCAAACACCTCGGCCAACCCTTGGGCCTAGTATTTAGGTAGCTCGGTCAACGCCCTTGCCCAGTTTGGTACTCAGATAAAAAGGGGCCGAGTTACCCGTTGTCTATACTCCGGCCCTTATCTCGACCCATTACGCGGCCCAACTCCCAAAGAAGACTCTTCCTAGCTCGGCCCAATTTGTTTACAAATTACCCTCTCAAAGTATAACTAAATAACTCTTAAATTATAATTAAAATAATATCATAATCAATATTATAATAAATTATAGCTAATACCATAGTAAATTTTAACCCAAAAAAAAAAAGTACATCCCGTAAACACTCCAAAGAATTCCCCACACAACAATGCTACAGACCACTAAATTTCTACCACTAACAGCACTACTAATGATGTGGCAAGTAAAAAAAAAAAAAAAACTAAAACTAAAACACAAAACACATTTGGTAGCGAATAGGACCCACTACCATATCCCTAATATAATCACTAATTAGTGGTCTGCATTATTTTTCTTTCCCAAAACACATGTATAAACTTTCGAAATTGCTCTTCATTTTTGTGCTTTTTTAAGTGGAGATGAACGGTCCACAGTTTTAAACCACTGAAAGTTGGGTTTGGTGCGAAGAAATTTATTTTCATATTATATTTATTATTTTATTATTTAATATAATATCAATAATTTTATCTAAAAATAATAATAATAATTTAAATTTATTTTACTCATGTATCCTACACTTTATCAATTTAATTTTCACCACACAAGTCTAATTTAATTTTCACCACACAAGTCTATTCTGGTTTGGCAAGTTCAAAAAAAGTCAAAAAGTTATCAAAAAAGTTAAAAAATTATCATTATTCATCAAAAAAATATAAAAAAATTAATATACAAATATTAATTTGAATAGTAAATTAATATAAAAGTTCAATTTTTTCCACCCATCATCATACTGACGTCAGTGACCCGCAATGAAAGGAAAAAAATAATAATAATAACATCTGTACATTCATTAAATTGAATGGTAAAGTTGAGCATGTGGAGGCCCAGCATGAGTCTCATTTTGATAATCCGAATCGTTAATATGTAGAACTCGTCTACTATTATATGTCTGTAAAAAATCACGTCTATCGGATATCGCTAACTACATGATCAAATTAGTTTTGTATAAAAATTTGATAGTATTATAGTTAACAGTTGACAAAAAAACTAACACAATCAGATAGCTATCGATATCTAATCAACGTAATTTTTTACAAGCGTATAGTACTCGACGAGTTCTACACAATGACGGTTCCGAGTAAAAAAAGGGGATCCATGGTGTGCCTCCAAGGGCCGAACAACATCGTCCAATCAAACCCCGAAAAGGAGGCAATTTTTCCCATGTATTCACCAAGCCGCCTGTAATGTTTTCCATTCATATCGCGTACTACATATCTTCTCCTACACACTTCTTTACACAATTTTTTTTTATAAAAAGTCAAAAAAATTAACCCAAACATTCATATTTTGTTTCTCAACTTTTTAGTCTAAAAAGACAAAAAATATACTTATTTAAGACACCCTAAACAACCTGAATTTATAATATTATTCTTCCATATAATATTAATGTAATGAATCTCATTATTTATATATATTTTTCATGGGAAAATGCGTTGACCCCCAGTGGGGGTGCTGGGGGTCTTTGCTGATTGGTTGAATTTTTTTTTTTTTTTTTTTGGACTTCAGCCAATGACAATGTGTCATGTAGCGGGGGAGAGGGGGGTTGCTGGGGGTGCCCAGTCACTGGGTCCTTAGCATTACCTTTTTTTCATGTAGTGTTCACAACTAAAATGACATGATTATGTCTCATGTTGATCATTGTTAACACAAAAATAAAAGGATAGATTATATTGACTGAGAGGGTAATTTTTGGGAAAGAATTGGGCCGAGCTGTGAGTTGGGCCCTGCGGCCCAAAGTGTGAAGGAATCGGTAAGAAGCCGTAATGTTATTTCGGCCCAGTAGAGGCATAGATACTCCGGTCCAGGAGAAGTGTAGTTATTCCGGCCCAGGAGAGGTGTGGTTACTCCGGTTCAAGAATGTGTAAAGCAACTCCGGTCCGGTGGCAATTTGAAGTAAGTCCGGCCTTGCATTTAGTCCGGTCGTGTCATAATTTGGTTAGGTCGGTCAGAACTTGCTACTTGGAAGTTTGATCTAAACACACCATGGTTGAACAGGGGAAAGTCGAGATAAGGAGTTGGAGGAGAAGACCGAGCTAAGGACAGTTCGGCCTTCTCTGTGGCTCTGCATAGCCAAGCTTATTTCGGTCATATAGTAGGTCGGCCAAAGTGAAAACCATCCCACTTGGTTTAAGCAGTGGGGGAGGGTGTAAAAGGATAAGCATTATCCTTAGGAGTATGAATCCTAGGAGGACTCTGCATGGAGAAATAAAAGTCCTACTAGGATTATGCCACTCGAAACCTATAAAAGCTCACAAGCACCACCTTGGAGGAGGTAATTGAACACAATTCTTTCTGAGAACACAAAACTTTGTCCATTTGTCAAGCTTACTGACTTAGGCATCGGAGAGGTTTCCGGCACACACCCGCCGGCTAGCTCATGTTTGTGTTTTCAGGTGATAAAGCGATGTCGTACGGAGGAGCGTGGACTTGGTCAACAGGATTATACGAGGAGAATTATTTCCTCCCCGTACAATTGGCGCCGTCTGTGGGAAGAACAGACAAGAACAAAAACCTCTTTACTAAGCTTCTCCTTTTCTCAAATCAATGGCACACATTGAAGAACTACCGCAGTCCGCCGTCGACGGGCTAACTCCAGACGGGGGCGCAAGGCGAGAAGGATTACCCTCTGTTCCTCCTATGGCAGATCTGGAGCCCCAACAACATAACTCCAGGAGGAGTGGCAGGGGAAGGCGGAATAGCAGCCCTCGTCACTCTCAAAGTCCTGACAGGCAAAGGAGGAGGATTGATCCTCAAGCCCTGGAAGATCGCGTGATGGAGCAAGATGAACTAATTCGGAAGATGGCAGCGGACATGGAGGCATTAAAACGCCAGATGAAGACTAAAGATGTGGCGACAGGAGAGGAGCGCAAGCACAAGACGCCCCCTCGCCACTCAGAGAATCGTAGTAGGAATACTACACCCTCCCAAGGAGAGAGCAGAAGCCTCAGGACAAGTGACACTCATTCCTTATCTTCCAGAACTCGTCACTCCAGGTCTGAGAGGACGAGATCCGAAAGATCATACACTGAAGGAAGCACGTATTGGCCTTCGCACTCACACCAAACCAGATCTAGACAGACAGAGCTGCCCAGGTCATCCGACTTACGAACCGTGCTCGAAGAAAAAGCACGATGCAAGGAGGATGCCAGGGCACGCGATCCACACAGAGTCTCTGCCTTACAACGGTTGGCTCCTCGGACGCATGGAAGCGTCGAGGTTGGAATGCCAATACCACGCCCAGCATATGAACCAACGGACAAAGCCTTAGCAAGACTACAGACCTCGCCGTTTGTTCCCGCAATTGAAAACGCGCCCCTACCATCAGGCTTCCTTCAACCGAAATTCACTACATATGAAGGGAAGACGGACTCGTATTCACACTTGAGCCACTTTCGCCAAGTCATGGCTGTGTACAGGCGAAACGAGGCCTTAATGTGCATACTCTTCCCGTCAAGTCTTGGCGACCTAGGCTTGACTTGATTCGAAAAGCTCTCAGAGGGCAGCATAGCCTCCTGGGCCCAATTGGCAGAAGCGTTCGTAACAAGGTTTCGAACAAACACTAAAACACCGGTGGAGATAGACCAGTTACTCTCCATCGACATGGGTGAAAAAGAGACCCTTAGATCTTACAACAGTCGCTACTGGGAGACATTCAACCAGATTGGAGACTGCCCCACCAATCTAGCCATTGCGCAGTATAAAAGAGGCCTTCCAGTCGGAAACAGACTAAGGGACTCAATCACTATGACGCCACCCCTTACCATGGAAGCCCTGATGGAGAGAGTGCATCAGCACATCAGGGTAGAAGAGGATGGCGCACGTGCCAAAGTAAAATCTAGTGCAACCGCGGTACCAGAAAAGAGGACCTCAGCAAAGGTCAATGCAGTAGATCGGCAGAATAAAAACGGGCGTGGCAGACGAGATAACGGATAAGACCCAGATAAAAAATGGTTGAGAATCCGCACTGCCATAACAACGGTGTTCAAAAAACCAATATATCAGATTCTGAGCGAAATAAAAGACGAGCCTTTTGTCAAGTGGCCAGCCAAGCTAGGGGAAGCTCAGAAAAATTATGACGACAGATCACGGTGCACCTTCCACAAAGAAAAGGGGCACCGAACTGAGAATTGCACGCCACTGAGACAACACTTGGAAGAATTGGTGGCAGCAGGCCACTTGGACAAATACATTGAAGGAGGGACGCAACCGGCCCCCCAAGATCATAATAACCATCCCAACAGAATGCCAATCGACGCACCGCCTCAAGGTATTATCAATGTCATACATGGAGTTTTTGAACCTGAGCGCGTATGCGAGCTCAGAGGATCAATTAAAAAGGCTGAGCACTTTAGAGAAGTGCTAGGTGCCCAACCAGCCACCAAGAAAGGGAAGACAGAGGCAACAAACGTCATGTCTTTTTCGGATAAAGACCTGGATCGAATATACTGTCCTCACAATGATGCTCTGGTTGTCACTCTCCGAGTCAAAGATTTTGACGTCAAGCAGATTCTGATTGACCAGGGTAGTTCATGTGAGATCATGTACTACGAAACATTCAAACAATTGAAGCTGCAAGACAAAGACTTAGCGCCTGCAGTTTCTCCCCTAATTGGATTCAACTCCATGCCAGAATGGCCCGTCGGCAAAATAATTCTTCCGGTCAGAGCGGGAAGCGTAACAAAACAAGTGGAGTTCTGGGTATTGAAGGTCCCCTCCACTTACAACATCATCTTGGGCAGAACATGGCTGCATGCCATGCGTTCGGTAGCGTCATCATACCATCAGGTAATGCGGTTCCCCAACGACACCGGTATAATTGAAGAAGTCTATGGAGATCAGATCATGTCAAAACAATGTTTCGCCACGGTGAATGGCAGCCGCGCTGCCAAAGGATATGTTCATTCGGTGGAAGAACCAGAAAGTAATAAATTATTCGCGGACGTCGGCAAAGAGGCTGATCAGAAAGCGGTGGAGGACTTGGTGGAGGTAAAAATAGATGAGAAGAACCCGGATAAGTTCTTCTTGCTTGGCTCATCGTTATCCAGCACTGAGAGATTAGAGGTCTTGGAATTCTTAACCTCTAATATCGAAGTGTTTGCCTGGACGCCCTACGACATGCCAGGTATTGATCCAAACTTCATCAGTCACCAACTCAATGTCCACCCATCCGCCAGACCAGTCATCCAACCCACACGCAGATCGGCACTCCACCACGCCGAAATAGTGGCAGAAGAGGTAGGCAACCTGCTGGAGGCATGAGCAATAAGAGAAGTGCACTACCCAAGATGGATCTCCAACACAGTCGTAGTGCCAAAAAAGAATGGTAAATGGCGTGTCTGCGTCGACTACAAAACAGTCAACAAGGCGTGCCCAAAAGATAGCTTTCCTCTACCAAGGATAGATCAACTGGTGGACCTAACGGCAGGGCATAACCGACTTAGCTTTCTGGATGCATACAGAGGCTACCACCAGATCGCCATGCATGAACCAGACCAGGAGGTCACATCCTTCACGACACCAAGGGGATTATATTGCTACAAGGTCATGCCCTTTGGCCTAAAGAACGCAGGGGCGACATTCCAACGGATGGTCACCAAGATGTTTAAACCATTGTTAGGCAGAACAATGGAGGTTTACACCGACGACATGGTGGTCAAAAGCAAGGATGAGAATGACCATCTTAAAGATCTAGGCGAGATGTTCCAGATCCTGAAGAAACACAAGTTGCGCCTCAATGCGTCCAAATGCGCATTCGGAGTTGAATCTGGAAAATTCTTGGGCTTCCTGGCAACCAACCGAGGTATAGAAGCAGACCCCTCTCAGATTAAAGCAATCCAGGAGTTGGAGAGACCAAACTCAGTCAAAGAAGTACAGCATCTCACTGGTATGGCAGCTGCGCTCAACCGGTTCATAAGCAGGTCATCAGACAGACTACGACCATTCTTCCAAGCTTTAAAGGCCAAATTTGAGTGGGATGAAGAATGCGACCGAGCTCTGGAAAGCTTGAAGGAGTACATGTCTTCCCCACCACTACTTGTTACTCCAGTACCTGGTGAAGAACTCTTTTTGTACCTGGCAGTCTCTCAGCACGCAGTCAGCGCAGTGTTGGTTCGTGCAGAAGGAATGCAACACTTGCCCATCTTTTATGTCAGCAAGACATTGTTGGGAGCCAAAACAAGGTACTTGCCCTTGGAGAAACTAGCATTAGAATTAATGATGGCATCCAGAAAATTGGCGCACTACTTTCACGCCCACACCATAGTCGTCCTCACAGACTTTCCACTAAAAGCTCTGTTTGAAAGGGCGAACTTTAGTGGGCGAATTTTGAAGTGGGCAGTCGAGTTGGGACAATTCGACATCAAGTTCCAACCCAAGACCGCAATAAAAGCCCAATCTTTGGCAGACTTCGTCGCAGAGTTTACTCCTGGAAGTCATCATATCTGCCCAGTCGACTTAACTGACACAACCGAACTAGGGACAGAAGTTGACGCCGGAATAGCGCAACCCCTAGTAGAAGGTAGTCAATCAAGCACCAGGGCAGACCATACTAAGGACAACAAGGAAGAGACAAACAAAGGCTCACTAGCAGTTCAAACAGAGGACGAAGGGCAGACAGCCAACATGGACCTTGAAGAAAACACCATTCTAGACCCCACGACATCATCTGATCCTTCCACTTGCTGGAAGTTATTCGTTGGAGAGATGTGGAAGCTCTTTGTCGATGGAGCATCCAACCGACATGGTGCAGGGCTTGGCATAGTCCTTATCTCTCCAGACGGCCTGGTTGTAGAGCAAGCAATCAACCTTGGCTTCTCAGCATCCAACAATGAAGCGGAGTATGAGGCGCTTCTCGCAGGACTCAAGTCGGCATACTACATGAAGGCCACCGAACTAATGGTATACAGTGACTCTCTGCTGGTGGTAAACCAAATTTCTGGCGAATACGAAGCAAAGGACGACAGAATGGCCAAGTACCAAGAGTTAGTCAGAACAGAGATCAAGAAATTTGATGTAGTAAGGATAGAACAAATTGGCAGGGAGGAAAACAGCCGAGCGGACGAACTAGCAGGCCTTGCCTCAATGGCAGATACATCAATCCCTCATCCATTACTCATCGACTTCTTACCAAGACCAAGCATAGAAGACCCCGAAGTAGAAGAAGTATGTTGCACAGAATTAGGCCCTTCTTGGATGGATCCCATCATCCTGTTCCTAAAAGACGGCATCCTACCGAAAGAGAAAAAAGAAGCCAACAGAATAAGGGCAAAGTCACAGCGATTTTGGCTATCTCCATCTTTGGCATTATACAAGAAGTCATTCTCTGGGCCTTACCTCAAGTGCGTTCATCCCAGCAAAGTAGAAGCATTCTTGTTCGAAATACACGAAGGGGTGTGTGGAAGTCATCAAGGGGGAAGGTCGCTCGGTTACAGGGCTATTTCGCAAGGATATTGGTGGCCCTATATGCAAGCAGACTCAGAGAAATATGTGAAGAAGTGTGAGAAATGCCAAAAATTCGCGCACCAAATACATCAACCAGCAAGAGAACTCCTACCACTGACAAGCCCATGGCCTTTCGCAATGTGGGGCTTGGACATAGTAGGACCACTTCCAACAGCGCCCGGCGGCAGGAAGTTCTTTCTTGCAGCAACAGACTACTTCACAAAGTGGGTGGAAGCAGAAGCATTGGCATCAATCAAAGAAAAAGACGTGAAGAAGTTTGTTTGGCAGAATATCATCACTCGGTTTGGCATACCAAAAGCACTGATCTCAGACAATGGTACTCAGTTCGACGGCAGAATCTTCAGAGGCTTTTGTGAAGAGTACAAGATAGAGTTCTACAATTCTACACCGGCATATCCTCAAGCAAATGGGCAAGCAGAAGCATCAAATAAAGTTGTCTTGGATGGACTAAAGAAAAGGCTAGAGAAAGCAAAAGGCAAGTGGGCGGAGGAGTTTCCTCATGTTTTATGGGCTTACCGCACCACACCTCGGCAATCAACAGGAGAAACACCATTCTCCTTAGCCTACGGAATGGAAGCAGTAATCCCACTAGAAGTTGGCCTCCCCACAATTCGAAGCGAGAATTTTGATCCTGACTTGAATGGAGAAGCCATAACATTGGAACTGGACCTTGCAGAGGAAAGAAGGGAAAGAGCACTGGTTCACATTGCCACATACCAACGAGAGTTAATCAGAAAATACAACAAAAAGGTGCATCCAAGACAATTCAAGATAGGCGATTGGGTACTGCGCAAAGTAATGGGAAACACCTCAAACCCAGGAGATGGCAAGTTAGGCCCAAACTGGGAAGGTCCTTATAAGGTGGTTGGGTTAGCAGACAAAGGGGCATACCACCTAGAAGACAAGGATGGCAAAGCAATCCCTAGGCCATGGAACACGGCCAATCTCAAGTTATTTTACCTTTAGCTTCTTTTTTTTTTCAAACATGTGTAATTTTTTCTTCCTTCAATAAAACAAGCAATTCTTTTCAGCACAAGATGTTCTTTGTAAAAGTTAGCCTTAGTAAACATTAGGTATATTGCAAGCATTGTTCTAAGTTAGCTGGAAAAAACTAACTTAGAGGTTGGCTGGAATAAACCAACACTTGTTACTCTTCAGCCGAAGTAAGTGCAAGGCTGAAGAGTGGTTGGCTGGAATAAACCAACACTTGTTACTCTTCAGCCGAAGTAAGTGCATGGCTGCAGAGTGGTTGGCTGGAATAAACCAACTCTTTTTACTCTTCAGCTGAAGTAAGTGTAAGGCTGAAGAGTGGTTGGCTGGAATAAACCAACTCTTTTTACTCTTCAGTCGAAGTAAGTGTAAGGCTGAAGAGTGGTTGGCTGGAATAAACCAACTCTTGTACTCTTCAGCCGAAGTAAGTGTAAGGCTGAAGAGTGGTTGGCTGGAATAAACCAACTCTTATTACTCTTTAGCCGAAGTAAGTGCATGGCTGCAGAGTGGTTGGCTGGAATAAACCAACTCTTTTTACTCTTCAGCCGAAGTAAGTGTAAGGCTGAAGAGTGGTTGGCTAGAATAAACCAACTCTTTTTACTCTTCAGCCGAAGTAAGTGTAAGGCTGAAGAGTGGTTGGCTGGAATAAACCAACTCTTTTTACTCTTCAGCCGAAGTAAGTGTAAGGCTGAAGAGTGGTTGGCTGGAATAAACCAACTCTTGTACTCTTCAGCCGAAGTAAGTGTAAGGCTGAAGAGTGGTTGGCTGGAATAAACCAACTCTTATTACTCTTTAGCCGAAGTAAGGGTAAGGCTAAAGAGTGGTTGGCTGGAATAAATCAACTCTTGTACTCTTCAGCCAAAGTAAGTATAAGGCTGAAGAGTGGTTGGCTGGAATAAACCAACTCTTTGTACTCTTTAGCCGAAGTAAGTGTAAGGCTGAAGAGCGGTTGGCTGGAATAAACCAACTCTCCTGTTACTCTTCAGCCGAAGTAAAGGGCTTGGCTGAAGAAGTATTGGCTGGATAAACCAACTCTGTGTACTCCTCAGCCGAAGTACTTATATCGGCTAAGGAGTGGTTGGCTGGTAAGCATAGTTCAACCACCTTAAACCGAAATAGCAGTTGAAATACTGGAAGACATTACAAAATACAAGCATACACATCAAAACCGGAGTAAGAATTGCGTAAAATTTTCATTCAATGAAAAGTCATTACAAAGGGGCATAGTTCGGTTACAAAGAAAAAAGGCAACAAATAGAGAAAAAGTACAAAGTCAAGAGAAAAGATCTTCAATTTCGGCATCAAATGCGGCATCAGCATCAGCAGGAAGACCGGTTTCAGGCCGAAGCTCCGTATTGGCAGCGAGGGTGGTTTCGGTCGGAACCACGGTTTCGGCTAGTTGTTCAATTGTTAGATCCTCCACCATGGGCTCCGACCGAACCACCTCATCGATGTTGACAACCGGAGTATCCTCAGAGGCAGAATCTTCATCAGAATCTGAGCCTTCAAGAAACTCCTGTTGCTTGGCATTCGCATACTCCAAGAGGGAGTTCGGTATGAAGTAGGCTGGAGGGTTGAAAATCTCGGTCTGGGGATCATGACCGAGCTGCTCAACGGCCCCCCTCCAGCCGCACTTAAAGAACAGATCTTTGGCGGCCTCACATTGCTTGGCATAAGCATCTTCGGCCTTCTTGAAACCTTGTTTGCCGGCTTCCTTTACGCTCTCCTTTATTTCGGCATCTTTCTTTCTTTCAAGCTTCACCAGCTCGCGCAGGTATTTGTCCTTCAGAGCTATGGCAGTCTTCTGCCTTTCTGCCTCTGCTGAGCTAACTAGTCCGGTCAGCCTGCTGTTCTCAGCCTGCAGCTCGGCCATTTGCTTCTTGATGTTTTCTACCTCGGCCGACTTCAGTTCGGCTTCGGCCACTACGTCCCTCGTAGTTTGTCTAAGTTCCAGCACTTTCTTGTGAGTGTTGTAGTTTTTTTGAATTGCCTGACAAAACAAGGACTTCTAATGAGCCGAAGTAAAAGCTTAAAAAACTAGATAGAAAAACGGACAGAGCTACTTTCCAGGATCATGGACTTCGTTGCAGACCGAATGGACTTTAATTCGGTGTTTAGCTGCTTTTTGTGGTGCTCCATATCCTTGGGGAGGCACACACTCTTGGCCAGACTAAAAGCCAACAGGTGATCTTTTTCGGCGACAACCGAATCAGCATCTGAGACATCTCGGTTGTTGAATGTAAGTCTTGGTGCCCAACTGGTGGTAGTTCGGTCGTTGGGCTCCGGTTGGGGGCTCGGTGGCAGGACCGGTGAAACAGCAGTCTCATCTTCGTCAACCAAACTTGGTTCAGACTCGATGGTTCGTGCGCGCTTGGTTCGGCGCGATGAAGACGGCTGTTGAGAGGGGAGGGCCACAACGGCAGGCGGTGCTTGGCTGGGTGACGGTACTTCGGGCCTGCTTGTCTCGGTCAGAAGTGCCCTTAGTCTGTTCTTTTTGGCCAATTCCTCTTCAGCAGTTAAAGGAATTAATCTTATTTGTGGCAAGTTTGGGTCCGGCTCCGAAGCGTCTTCGAGAAGAAAGTCGGTTACCCTTGCTTTTCGGCGACCGCTATACCGGTAGGTCGGCTCAAAGTTTAGAAGCTTAGCCCAACTCCTTTCTTTACACCGTAGTGCGGCTCGCAAAATCGCAAGGTTGGGATAGCTATATAGGGAACGGAGGTGGGCGAAATCTACAAAAAGAGAACTGTTAGTTCGGTTAATAGACTAAAAAAACCGAAATAAAATACATGGAAGAAGACCGAAGTCAAATTACCGGGCTCTCCCTTTTTCCAATTTATAGGTCGGCCAGGAATTTGGGCTTGAAAATCCTCAAAGTTCCCAGAGACCCAGAAAAAATCATCGCCATTAAGGTCTTTGTCCGGTGTGTATTTAATTATCTTCTCTCGGCGGCGGCGAATCCTAAGGTAGTAGACCCACCCATCATCTTTTGAGCCGATGGAGTATTGATGGAAAATTTCGGCCAGGCCGAGGTTTAGTCCGGTTTGGTGGTTCAGTGCGGTTATTCCCATAATAATGCGGTATGTATTGGTGGACAGTTGGGTGGGGCATAATCTAGTCTGCCTAAGAAATTCACAGATCAATGGTTGGACAGGAAACCGTAGTCCGGTTTCTATTATGGATTGAAGGGTAAAAAGGACGAAGCCTTCTTTTTCTCAGGGAATAACATCTTTTTCGGCCAATATCAGATGGACGTCATCAGGAATTTGGTAGTCTTTCCTAAATTCGGCCATGCCACCAGGGGTCTCAACTAGATACCTATACTTACCCATCTGATGTATAATTTACTTATAATTTATATCGGCGCAAAAATCGTGCTCAGCTCGGTTAAGCACAAGAAGGAAGACCTGGGCAACCTAAGTCTGCAAAGTAGAAAACATAGGGGGTTAAAGCACTGATCAATGGACCGTGCTACAATTTAAAAGCAAGGTATAAGAGCCCTACTTCGGCCTCAAAAAACTGGTTCTATCTCGGTTCATCAAAAGGTTTGGTAGCTCGGTTTGAGCAGTTTGCTCGTTAGACCGGTTTATCGTCTAGGGGCAGCTTTCTGAGTTCGGTCTAAAAAACTAAGAAAGCTGGTTTAGCCCCAAGGCCTAAATCGGTTGTAGTGTGAATAAAGTTACTTCGGTTAAGCCTCTAGGGGCAGCTTTCTGAGTTCGGTTTAGAAACTAAGAAAGCTGGCTTGGCCCCAAAAGCTTAGTTCGGTTGAAAACCGAGGTTCCTAGTTTGATATGTTCAAAACTCGGTGATCTTATTTAGGCTAAAGTGAGTCAGGCGTTGGTGACTCTTTGAGACTTTCAAGTTCTAGTTCGGTTATTGACTACAGTGATCTGCCTATTTAGGGCAAACAGGATCCTAGTTCGGTTGCTACCTAATTTTGGATCTAAGGCAAGTTTTTTACAGAAGTTCATGCACGTATGAGCTCTGCTATTATTTTTTCATAAAAGTACAGAAGCGAAGCGACAAATGAAAGAAAATGTTTGCAAAAAGCATACAGAACAAAGCTATACAGATACGAAAGCAAGATAAAGGAAGCAAAATGAGTTCACTTACCAGGTTGAAGAAGGGGGATCTGATGATGGGAAAGTGGCAGCAAAGTCAGTCTTCAGAAGCAACGGAAGAACAGCAAAAACACAGAGAGAGAAGATGAAGAATGGAAGGTGAATGATTCAAGAAAAAGAAAGGTTATTTTGTGAAAGAGAAGAGAAAAAAGCGGCAAAAAGGGGCGGGACTGTTCAAAAAGTTCGAAGTACGAAGGCGGCGTGATAACAGCTCACAGCCTATCAGAGCCCGCCACGTGGCAAGGGAAAGGGAAGCATTACAGTCGTGATTGAAGAGACGTTTTGACCGGATAAAGCAGAGCTCGGAGTAGAACTAGCTCGGCTGGATACGCTGAAGGGTTTTTATCTCGGCTGGAAAGACTTGTAGAACTTCAGCTCGGTTGAAGGATTTGTAATCTCAATCATGCTGTGCAGATGAAATTAAGGGGCAATTGAGAGGGTAATTTTTGGGAAAGAATTGGGCCGAGCTGTGAGTTGGGCCCTGCGGCCCAAAGTGTGAAGGAATCGGTAAGAAGCCGTAATGTTATTTCGGCCCAGTAGAGGCATAGATACTCCGGTCCAGGAGAAGTGTAGTTATTCCGGCCCAGGAGAGGTGTGGTTACTCCGGTTCAAGAATGTGTAAAGCAACTCCGGTCCGGTGGCAATTTGAAGTAAGTCCGGCTTTGCATTTAGTCCGGTCGTGTCATAATTTGGTTAGGTCGGTCAGAACTTGCTACTTGGAAGTTTGATCTAAACACACCATGGTTGAACAGGGGAAAGCCGAGATAAGGAGTTGGAGGAGAAGACCGAGCTAAGGACAGTTCGGCCTTCTCTGTGGCTCTGCATAGCCAAGCTTATTTCGGTCATATAGTAGTTCGGCCAAAGTGAAAACCATCCCACTTGGTTTAAGCAGTGGGGGAGGGTGTAAAAGGATAAGCATTATCCTTAGGAGTATGAATCCTAGGAGGACTCTGCATGGAGAAATAAAAGTCCTACTAGGATTATGCCACTCAAAACCTATAAAAGCTCACAAGCACCACCTTGGAGGAGGTAATTGAACACAATTCTTTCTGAGAACACAAAACTTTGTCTATTTGTCAAGCTTACTGACTTAGGCATCGGAGAGGTTTCCGGCACACACCCGCCGGCTAGCTCACGTTTGTGTTTTCAGGTGATAAAGCGACGTCGTACGGAGGAGCGTGGACTTAGTCAACAGGATTATACGAGGAGAATTATTTCCTCCCCGTACATTGACCTATCATGATTTTGAGAAAATACAATAAGTCTGATAATTTTTACATAATTACACTGATTTTTCTTTTTATAAGGTTAAATGAACCAAATTAATACATATGATGTGAAAATATAATGATAAATACTGTAAAAACACAAGTAACACATTATTGATGAAAAGAGACACAAAAGTTATGTGAAAAATTATAAAAAATTAAGAACTCTTTTCTTAAAATCTCAAGGGAGGTTAGAGTAATTTATCCTAAATAAATAATGATTCACATAATACTCAAGCTAATAGGTGGCCACTCTGTTTGTTTGGTTCTGAGTTTTTAAAAATAATTTATAAAATTTTGATGTTTTGTGTATTTATTAATTTTTTAATAAAAAAAATCACAAATTTTAAACTTTTTTAAATGTATCTAAATTAAATTAATTTAAAATGTAAATTTTTTTCTTAAAATATTTTTTAAAAATTCACTAAAATTAATAAAATAAAAATAAAAATATTTGATAACTGTAAATCAAAGTACAAATTTTCTCTTTTAATTTATTTTTGTAGGACCGTGCTTCTTTCTTTTTCTTTTTTTTTTTTTTTTGGATTCAAATGAAAAAGAGAACATGAGTTAAGAGTATATAGAACAAACAAACAGAGGAGGTAATTAGTTCTCCCTTGAGCTAGCAGAAACCATGTCTACAATTAGGAAAGAAAAGACAGAGCTTAGGAGATCTTCTGTATCTTAGAGAAATGAGAGAGATTTGGGATAAGAAACTTAGGTCATGTTTGATTTACAAGATTAATAGTGAAGTATTAATAATCCTATTAAATTAGTATGATATTCATTATCCAATTGGATTAATATCTATGGGATTAATAATCTCACCCCTACCCCATTACTAATAATTCTATAAATTTGTTGGATTAATAATCCTAAACCAAAATGTTAAAACAAACATAGGATAATTGGGCCCACAGATTAATAATTCCAATCACATACTCTAATCCACCCAATCAAACATGTCATTAGGGTTTTCGGAAAGAGGGAGAGGAGAAAGAAGATAGAAAGAAAAAGGTGAAGAAATGATTTAGAAAGTGCTTTTTTAAATTCTTGATTTCACGCAGATCGCTCGAGCGATCTTTTCATCACTCGAGTGGTGCACGAGGCTTCTCAATATTTTTATCTACAAAACAAGATATTGGGAGCTCTTTAAGTTCACTCGAGTGGTCCACTTCCACCTGCAAAATTACTGGATGTTCTCCATCTTCACTTCAACGGTACTTTCACCATTCGAGCAGTCACTTGGAACAAAATGTCATATCTTCTAAGAAAACAAGGTGTTCTATTTGGTTGATGCCAATGTTGGCAAGTATATTTGCACATTGGTTTGCTTCTCTTCGAATATATTGAATGCTGCAGTTGCATCTTTTCAGCATAAAGTTGGCATCCTCAATCAGTGCTCTGTATGGAGAAGTTCTTTCAGCTCCATCCTTGATTAGCTTCATTGCTAGCTGGGAATCTGTCTCAATTTCTATGTTAGCCATTCCTTTTTGCATGATGATTGTTAGTCCTCTATTTAGCCCCTAAAGTCCAGCTTCCAAGCTCATAGAGTTTCCCAGATAGCCATGGTATCCCCACAACCAAGTGCTCACTTCATTTCTCAGTAAACCTCCATACCCAGATTGGCCTAAGTCTCCTTTAGAACATCCATCAGTGTTTAGCTTTAGTTTCTCTGCAATAGGAGCAAACTAGTATTGGTTCTGAATAATTTGGGTAAACCTTCTTGGATCTCTTGAGCTTGCTGTAGTATTCTGGTTGTACTGGTGTATATAGGCTAGGTTTGATTCTCAAACACTTCTTTATTCATTTCTTTCCATATGTTCCAGATGGCAAACAAGAAGATTCTTGACCATTGGATTTCAACCAATATACTTGTACTTTTCATGTTAGATTTTAACCACTCAAGCAATGGTTTCCTGTTTTCTGCTTGCCACTAGTTAAGATCTTTCAGTTTGAGCCAAATGTTTTTAGTTTTGGGGCATCCTCTTAGTAAGTGAATCATGTCTTCTCTTTCAGTTTGGCATCTGTGACAAATGTCTGAATCTGCAAGGTTTTTTGTAAGTCTCATCTGATTTGTGAGGACCCTTTCATGCATGCCCAGCCAGAGGAAGCTTTTAAGCCTTTGTGGAGCTTTGGTTTTCCATATCCATTGCCAATCCAATTCATTCTCTTCCTGTTTGGTAATGGCATTACAAGTTGTTGAAGTAGAAAAATTCTAATTAGTAGTCCCTTGCCAAGTAGGGGTATCCATGAAAGTCACAAACCTAGATCTGTAGATGTTGAGAATGTTGTCTTTGTCTTGTTGGGAGATCAGGTACTAGATTGGTGTTAAGTCCCATCTGTCTTCATCATCTAGAATAAAGCTAACTTTTGTTGTATAATCAATGTGAGGTCCTTGATTGTTATTACATAAAGGTTGTATGCCACACCACCAGTCAATCCAGAGTGATATATTCTCCCTATTCCCCACATTCCATTTGATATTTTTCTCCAAGATCTCTCTATTTTTAATTATGTTTTTCCATGTGTGAGATGCTTTTCTCTTTATGGGCCAACTAGAAATGGAGTGTTGGTTTAGGTACCTAGATTGAAGGATTTGGCGCCAAAGGTTATGATCTTTACTAGTAAGGTCAAGTTTGGCAATCTAAAAATAATCCATCTTTTTATCTTTTTATCTTTTTTTTATCACATCAGCTCTCTACTTTTCTGCATATCTTTTCGTAAAAAGATAAAAAGTGCACTTATTTAGATCATCCCAAACAATCCCTAACTTGCCAATCCAATTTTGATATTAAGGTAGAGTTCTGCTCTTTGGCTTTCCTAATACCTAGCCCACCATTTCTTTTACTTTTCAAACTATATTCCAATTGACAAAATAAACTTTCCTAACTGTGTCAGTACTATCCCATATGAAGTTTTTTATTTAAGCTATCAATCTTGTCACAAAACATTCCTAGGTAGTTCCATAGTTTGCATAAGGTGGTTAGAGATGACAGAAGTGACAGACTTCACTGGGGTAATTCTACCAGCTAGGGAGAGATTTTTAGCCTTCCATCTAGACAACCTGCTAGTAATTTTCTCAAGAGAAATGTTAGAGATCGTGAAAGTTTTGTCATGAAAAGGGTCATGAAAAATTTGTGATCCTTAGATTACCTTGATTATTGTGTGGTGCTTTATTGTAAGTGTAATCCAAAGGTCACAAATCTTTCATGACCATTTTCATGAAAGATTTTTCATGATACCTAGTATTGCTGTTTTCTCAATGATGTCTCTTATGTGATATTTAGTAACTCTGCCATGGACCAAAGGAGTTCCTAAGTATTTATCCAGATTATCAGTTTGGGATATACCACATTGGTAGCTAAGGGGAAGAGCTTCTTTCCTAAACGCCGTGCTTTCACACTTTTAGAAGCACGCTACTTTCTAGTTTAAACTGAATGTAAGTGACATAGACTTTCCTTTTATGGATCAATAGTTGGAGTTTTTTATTTTATTTTATTTAAATTCTTTTTAAAGAAATCGTTGAAGTTGGAAGTTGTTTTGGCTTGTGCTAGCCATGATACATATAATTAGAATAACGTTAAAACTTGTCTGTCCTAGGTTATAATAAGCCAAAACAAAAGATTGACTAAAACTATTCTAATTAATTTTGTAATACTAGGTTGCTAGCTATATGCTCTCCTCTCAAAAAGAATGATTGGGTCCAAGTCTGTGTGTGATATAGATGCAAAGAACTCTACCAACCGTGTAAACTATTACTATTAAGTCTATTATTGTGAATTATTTAGTGAATAATTGACTCTTATGTATTGAGATTAGGTTAGTCTCATTTTTCTAATAGAAACTAACTTCTTTGCCTCGCGAGTATTTAGGGAGATGGAATTTTAAAGTAAAATGATAAATGACAACCCCACCATATAATTTTCCAAAATGAATGGACTCAAAAACATGAGCTCATGAAAAGCATTCTCTCAAGGCTATCTTTACACATACAGTTCTTCAACGGCATTATTATATTATTATTTATTAGCAGTGGCAGAGTCCAAAAAAATTATATTAAAAACGGTACTTATCAATTATAATATTAAAAATTTTTACAAAAATATTTTGTATAAATTTTTATGATTGATTTTAAGAAAGATTAAAAAAATAATATTATTTATAACTAAGTGTATTATGGACAATATAAAAAAAGTCATGGACATAAGTTTTAAAATAAATTATATAATGATAAAATAATTCTTTATACAAAATTTGAGTAAAACTTTAATATAATAGCAATTCCACGCCATACATGTAATATCACCAACTAATAGTAAAAAACACATGAAGGATTAACTTTACATGTCAAATGTAACTAATAATTCAATAAATTTCATATCTTCATTGAGATTAGTTATGTTTACATGTCAATAATAATAGACATTATCATTATATTGAAATTTTCATAGATAATAATCTGACTTATCATAATCTCTTTAATTTCAATTAAAACAGCAATTATTGTTCTCATAATTTTAAAAATGTTATTGACATTTCACTCTAAATAATATTATTATAATTTTTTTATATAAAATATTTTTTTATATTAAAAAAATAAAAAAAAATCTTTTTATTAAAAAAAAATTCAAAACCCAGGGCACGTGACCTCCCCGCCCCTCTATGTCTCGGTCACTATTTGTTAGACCAATGTTTTAAAAACCGGACCGGTGAACGAACCGGAAAAGGCATCGGGTGGACGGGTCACCGGTTCAACCGTCGGGTTGAACCGGAATCGAACCGTGACGTAATAAATATATTAAAATTATATTTAAATAAAAATATAAGTAATAAAATTATAAATTAAAAATATTAAAAATATTAAATTATCTTAAATATTTGTCCTAATATTTTTTTTACTGAAAAATATAATAATATATTTTAAAATATTATTAATTTCAATTTTGGAAGATGAAATCAAATATTTAATATTCCCTCCATATGATTTTAATTCAAATAATTTGATTGAAAGGAAAGCAAAAATTTTGGAGGGATATCAAAATTTCAATATTCCCTCCAATACATTTGATTGAATCCCACATGGATTTCTTGAGTTTTTTTGAAAAAGTTTTTTTCTTATAAATAGGTGAAGACTTTCACAATAATTTCATCAAACTCTTAATGGGATTCCTCATAAGAGGAGACCCTTGAAAAAGAGTTTCAAATTAAAATTTTCTTATATTCTTATATTTTATATATATATATATATATATATATATATAAAATAAGAAAGAAAGAAAGAAAGAAAATAAAAAAAAACAAAGAAAAAATAAAAAATAAATAAATTGAAACCTTGTTGCAGTCTAAGATTTTTCATCGGTTTGTGGACATTTATTCTGTATTTTTTTCAATTTGATGACGCCTTTTAGATGTAGCTTTGTAATTGTTTTGAATGTATATTTACTAAAAAAATAAATAAAGATTTTTTTCTTTTATCAGCAATAAATTAAGTTCTTTTAATAATTACATTTCATGTGACTTAAAATTTTAATTAGTTTTGAAATACTTAATGTTGAATTTCAAATTTTCAATCACTTATGCCATTCCTCCAACACCCCGCTAGTGTCACCAACACAATCACCACTACACAATCGTCACGTCGCCACTATCATTACTACCATATGATTATCACCGGCACTACAACATTATAGCAATTTCTTAAAACAATAATCTTAATCATCACTCACAATCATCACTATCATTGCCACTACTATCTCACTGTCTCACTACAACCACCACTACTACTGTAACACTATCACTACCATTATCACAACCGACATAACATAAATAATGAAAGAAATAAAATAATCATTGTTTTTGGTTCTTGTTCCCTAAACTCATTTTTTTAAAAATTTTAAAATTTTTGTTTAGTTATTTTGAAAACCGGACAAAGTTTTCAAAATCTGGCTTCTAATTGCTTTTTTGAGTTTGTTCCTCACATGACCAGCCAAAACATTAGTACAATCTAGGACTCTACTCCTAGATTGCCTATTGCTTTCTTTATTACCGTCGCCATTTACAGACTTGGCTTCCCTTCCTTTTGCAGACTGACTTCATCTTTTACAACGTGTTTATTTATTTAAAATAATTTAAAATAATCTTTTACAATGTATTTTTTTATTTATTACGATATTAGACTCACTTAATCTTCACAAATGTAAATTTTGAAAAAGTAGTATAAAAATTGTATTGAAAATTTTGGCCATTTTTATGTTATTCTGTACTCAAAACGACGTCGTTTTGGCCATTTGAGCCACTTTTGAGCCACAAAATTTGAGCTACGTAGCATTGTCGTTAGTGTATTAATAATGGATTCAAAAATTATTTGCACAATTTTTAAATATACATTTACAATTTTAAATATGAAGCAAAATTTATAGTAACTTCAACAATTTATGAAAACAAATTGAAAATACAGATTTATGAATTTCAACACTTTTAAAATTATGTTGTAAGCATTGAAAAATTACATAGAATTAAATTTTCATAAATGTTATACAGAAAATTTATTTTATCACAAAATATTGTAATGTTAACACAAACATCTATAACATCATCAGAAATTGACATGAGAAAATGTCCAAATTTTTTGTATTTAATGTTGAAAAAATTTGTAAGTTGGTTACGATATTTTTTTTTTTAATGCCAATTTGTACAAAAATTACATTTTTTGTGGTTGAAATGAGTGAAAAATTTATGATAAAATCACATTTAATGGTAGGATATTTACCCATAAATGAATACATATCAAATTATATTTTTCATACATATATAGCATGTACATATATATATATATATAACTAACATGAGAGTATTTTTTGATGTGACAAATTTTTTAAAAAAAAATTGTCTCTCTCCTTAAATTGAAGGGAAACTTGAATTTGTAATAATGCATTTTTTTGAAAACCAAACAAAGATTCTTTTTTAAAATAGAGTTTTCAAATCACTTTTTGAAAAAAATAATTCAAAAAAATGGAACCAAACATGTTTAATAATTTTCAATTTTCAATTAGACTTTCAATTTTAAATTTTCATCAAATAAAACCTAAAATTAGCGTGAATAATATGAAGAAAAATTATTTATCCCCCTACTTTAGCCTATCAATTTCTCCCCTAATGATATGGAATTACGGGAGATAAAGATGAGAGAAGCAGGAGTGTGAGACTCCTTCACGTCGGTCTTAGTCATTTTGTTGGGAGACAGACTGACTTGGCATCTCTTTGTGAGTTAGTAAAGGTAAGAACTGGCTTATGGGTTACAGCCTTGTATCCTTCCATGGATTTCTCAGTCAACGACAGTACCTTCAACTTGAGCCACCTTAGAGCCAACATCAGACTTTGAATGGATCGTTTATATGGGGGCTGCTTTCATAAACATTTGAGGGTGTGTGTACGGGGAAGAAATAATTTTCCTCGTATAATCCTGTTGACCAAGTCCACGCTCCTCCGTACGACGTCGCTTTTTCACCTGAAAACACAAACGTGAGCTAGCCGGCGGGTGTGTGCCGGAAACCTCTCCGATGCCTAAGTCAGAAAACTTGACAAATAGACAAAGCTCTAAGTTCTCAGGAAAATTGTGTTCAATTACCTCCTCCAAGGTGATGTTTATGGGCTTTTATAGGTTTCCCGTGGCACAATCCTGGTAGGACTAGTATTTCACCATGCAGAGTCCTCCTAGGATTCATACTCTAAAGGATAATGCTTATCCTTTTACACCCTCCCCCATTGCTTAAACCAAGTGGGATGGTTTTTACTTTGGCCGAACTACTACATGACCGAAATAAGCTTGGCCATGCAGAGCCACTGAATAAACCGAACTCATCCTTAGTTCGGTCCTTCTGTTTTTCCCTTTCTTATCTCAGCTTTCCATGTAGAACCTATGGTACGGTCTTGGACCGAACCAACGACTTTCGGCCGGTCTAACCCCAAACCGGTATACCTCTAAGGTCGGTATAACTTCAAGGCCGGTCTAACTTCAAGTTGCTCCCAGACCGAAGTACATTTACGATCCTCTAACCGAAGTAACTTTATCATTTGTGAGCCGAAGTAATTTCACCTCCTTGGGCCGGAGTAACTTTATCTCCCCAAGGCCGGAGTAACCTTGCTCTCCTGGGCCGGAGTATCCTTTACGGCCTTCTTACTTAGTCCTTCGCGTTTTGGGCCTCAAAGCCCAACTCGCAGCTCGGCCCAATTTTTCCCAAAAATTACCCTCTCAATTGCCCCTTAATTCCATCTGCGCAACATGATTGGGATTATCAGTCTACCGGCCGAGCTAGAGTTTATTAAGCCTTTCCAGCCGAGCTAAAAACCCTCGGGCTCTCCAACCGAGCTAATTTTACTTCGGGCTTCACTATGTCCGGTCAAAACGTCTCTTCAATCACAGCGACTGTAACGCTTCCCCTTCCAATGACACGTGGCAGATTCTGATGGGCTGAGGACGGCTGTCACGCCGTCTTTCGTACTTCGTGAATTTTGAACAGTCCCCGCCACTTTTTGCTGCTCGTCCTTTTCACAAAACATCCCTTCATCTCGAATCATTCACTCACACTTTTCATATTCTTCTCTCTTCGTGCCTCTACCTTTTCAACCTGCGTTTTTGTTCTTCTCTTGCAGCCACTGTCTTCATTTCTAGTCCCCTTCTCTCCAATCTGGTAAGTAAATCTTTTTTCCTTCCTTGTTTTTGCTTTCGTATATGTTCTATGTATTTGTTTCTTACTTTCTATGTTTTTGCAAAACAGTTTTCCTCCATTTCTGCTTTGCTTTCGTACTTTCATGAAAAAACCAGTAGAGCTTCATGTGTGCATGAACTATTTATGAAGAAAACCAGTTTTAGATCCAAAATCACATAGCAACCGAACTAGGATCCTGTTTGCCCCAAATAGGTAGATCACTGTAGACAATCAACCGATCTAGAACATAAAAGTCTCAAAGAGCCACCGATGCCCGACTCTCTTTAGCCGAAGTAAGATTACCTAGTTTTGAACATTTCAAACTAGGAGCCTCGGTTTTCAACCGAACTAAGCTTTTGGGGCCAAGCCGGCTTTCTTGGTTCCTAAACCGATCTCAGAAAGCCGCCCCTAGAGACTTAACCGAAGTAACTATACTCACACTACAACCGATTTAGGCCTTGGGGCTAAACCAGCTTTCTTAGTTGTTTAGACCGAACTCAGAAAGCTGCCCCTAGACGATAAACCGATCTAACGAGCAATCTGCTCAAGCCGAGCTACCAACCCTTTTGATGAACCGAGATAGAACTAGTCTTTTGAGGCCGAAGTAGGGCTTTTATACCTTGCTTTTTAGATTGTAGCACGGTCCGTTGATCAGTGCTTTAACCCCCCTGTGTTTTTTTACTTTGCAGACTTAGGTTACCCAGGCACTCCTGTGTGCGCTCAACCGAGCTACTGAGCACGATTTTTGCACCGATATAACTTATAAGTAAATTATACATCAGATGGGTAAGTATAGGTATCTAGTCGAGACCCCGGGCGGCCTAGCCGAATTCAGGAAAGATTACCAAATACCTGACGACGTCCAGCTGGTTTTGGCCGAAAAAGACATCACACCCTGGGATAATGAAGGCTTCGTCCCCTTTACTCTTCAATCCATAATAGAAACCGGATTACGGTTTCCTGTCCAACCACTGATCTGTGAGTTCCTTAGGCAGACTAGGTTATGCCCCACCCAACTGTCCACCAATACATATCGTATTATTATGGGAATAGCCACACTAAACCACCAAACTGGTTTAAACCTTGGCCTTGCCGAAATATTCCATCAGTATTCCATCGGCTCGAAAGATGCTGGGTGGGTCTATTACCTTAGGATCCGCCGCCGCCGAGAGAAGATAATTAAGCACACACCGGACAAAGACCTTAATGATGATGACTTCTTCTGGGTCTCTGGGAATTTTGAGGATTTTCAAGCCCAAATTCCTGGCCGACCTATAAATTGGAAGAAGGGAGAGCCTGGTAATTTAACTTCGGTCTTCTTTCTTGTATGTTATCTCGGTTTTTGTTAGTCTATTAACCGAACTAACACTTCTCTTTTTTGCAGATTTCGCCCATCTTCATTCCTTATATAGTTATCCAAACCTTGCAATTTTGCGAGCCGCACTACAGATTAAAGAAAGAAGTTGGGCAAAGCTTCTGAACTTTGAGCCGACCTATCGGTACAGCGGTCGCCGAAAAGCAAGAGTGACTGACTTCCTTCTTGAAGAAGCACCTGAACCGGACCCAACTTTGCCCGAAATAAGACTTGTCCCACTAACCGCTGAAGAAGAGATGGCGAAGAGGAGCAGAGTTAGGGCCCTTCTCACCGAAACAACTAGGCCCGAAGTAACGCCTCCCAGTCAATCGCAGCCTGCTGTTGTGGCCCTCCCTTCTCAACAGCCATCATCTTCCCGCCGAACCAAACGTGCCCGAACTGCCGAAACCGAACAAGTTTTGGTTGATGAAGAACCTGCTATTCAGCCGAGCTTACCACCAAGCCCCCAACCGGAGTCTTTCGACCGAACCATCGGCTGCTGGGCACCGAAACTTACTTTCAACGACCGAGACATTCTAGATACAGACTCGGTTGTTGCTGAGAAAGACCACCTGTTGGCCATCAATCTAGCCAAGAGTGTGTGTCTGCCCAAAGACATGGAGCATCACCAAAAACAGTTAACCACCGAGCTGAAGTCCATCCGGTCTGCGACTAAATCAATGATTCTGGTTAGTAACTTCGGTCGCATTTCTGTTTTTTTTTCTCTTTTTCTTTTCAACTTTTTCTTCGGCTAAAGGGAAGTTGTTGCTTTGTCAGGCCATTCAGAAAAACCAAATCACCCATAGGAAAGTACTGGAGCTGAGGAAAGTGACTAGGCAAGCAGCGGCAGAAGCAGAGGCGAAATCGGCCGAACTGGAAGAGGCCAGAAAGGAACTGGCCGAACTCCGAGGCGAGGTCGACCGACTGACCGGAATGGTTAGTTCGGCCGAAGCTGAAAAACAAAAGACTGCCATTGCTCTGAAGGACAAGTACTTGCGCGAGCTGGTGAAGCTCGAAAGAAAGAAAGATGCCGAAATAAAGGAGAAGGTAAAGGAAGCTGACAAACAAGGTTTCAAGAGGGCAGAGGATGCTTATGCCCAACAATGCAATGCTGCCAAGGAGCTCTTCTTTAAGTGCGGCTGGAGGGGAGCCGTTGAGAAGCTCGGTCATGATCCTCAGACCGAGGTTTTCAACCCTCCAGCCTACTTTATACCGAACTTCCTGATGGAATATGCCAAGGCCATGCAACAGCAGTTCCTTGAGGGCTCAGATGATGAAGACTTTGATGAAGACTCTGCCCCTGAGGATACTTCGGTTGTGAATGCAGATCAGGTAGTTCGGTCGGAGCCCATGGTGGAAGATCTAACTATTGATCAACCAAGTGAAACCGTGGCTCCGGCCGAAACCATTCTTCTTTCTGAAAACGTCCTTGCGCCCGAAATCGGTCTTCGAGTTGACGCCGATGCTGCCTTCGACGCCGAAATCGAAGATCTTTTTTCTTGATTTTGTACTTTTTGTTTTCTTTGTTAACCGAACTAAGCCCCCTTGTAATGACTTTTCTCTGAATGAAAATTTTACGCAACTCTTACTCCGGTTTTGATGTGTATGTTTGCACTTGTAATGTCTTATATTATACCAACTTCTATTTCGGTTTTGGCTGGTTAAAATATGCTTACTAGCCAACCACTCCTTAGCCGATATAATCACTTCGGCTGAGGAGTACAAAGTGTTTAATCTAGCCAGTCCAGTGTCAGCCATACCCTTACTTGGGCTGAAGAGTAACAAGAGTTGGTTTATTCCAGCCAACCACTCTTCAGCCTTGCACTTATTTCGGCTGAAGAGTAACAAGTGTTTGTTTATTCCAGCCAACCACTCTTCAGCCATACACTTACTTCGGCTGAAGAGTGACAAGAGTTGGTTTATTCCAGCCAACCACTCTTCAGCCATGCACTTACTTCGGCTGAAGAGTAACAAGAGTTGGTTTATTCCAGCCAACCACTCTTCAGCCATGCACTTACTTCGGCTGAAGAGTAACAAGAGTTGGTTTATTCCAGCCAACCACTCTTCAGCCTTGCACTTACTTCGGCTGAAGAGTAACAAGAGTTGGTTTATTCCAGCCAACCACTCTTCAGCCTTGCACTTACTTCGGCTGAAGAGTAACAAGAGTTGGTTTATTCCAGCCAACCACTCTTCAGCCTTGCACTTACTTCGGCTGAAGAGTAACAAGTGTTGGTTTATTCCAGCCAACCACTCTTCAGCCATTGGCTGAAGAGTAACAAGAGTTGGTTTATTCCAGCCAACCATCGAAGTTAGTTTTTCCAGCTAACTTATAGTATTTGGTTATTCCGACCAAATGTCCTGCAGCCTGGATCCTTATCCTGGGCTTAGGAAGGGTGTTGGTTTATTCCAGCCAACCTCTGAGTTAGTTTTTCCGGCTAACTTAGAATGAAAAAATGCTTGCAATGCGCCTAATCTTTACTAAAGCTAACTTTTACAAGGAACAACTTGTGCTAAAAAGAATTTCTCATTTTATTGAAGGAAGAGAAAATTACATATGTTTGAAAAAAGAAAAGCTAAAAGTAAAATAACTTGAGATTGGCCGTATTCCATGGCCTAGGGATTGCCTTGCCATCCTTGTCTTCTAGGTGGTATGCCCCTTTGCCTGCTAACCCAACCACCTTATAAGGACCTTCCCAATTTGGGCCTAACTTGCCGTCTCCTGGGATCAAGGTGTTTCCCATTACTTTGCGTAGTACCCAATCCCCAATCTTGAATTGTCTTGGATGGACCTTTTTGCTGTATTTTCTGATTACCTCTCGTTGGTATGAGGCGATGTGGACTAGTGCTCTTTCTCTTCTTTCTTCTGCAAGGTCGAGTTCTAAGGCTATGGCTTCTCCATTTAAGTCTGGATCAAAATTTTCGCTTCGAATTGTGGGGAGGCCAACTTCTAGTGGGATCACTGCTTCCATTCCATAGGCTAAGGAGAATGGTGTTTCTCCAGTTGATCGCCGAGGCGTGGTGCGGTAAGCCCATAAGACGTGAGGAAGTTCATCTGCCCATTTGCCTTTTGCTTTCTCTAGCCTTTTCTTCAGTCCATCCAAGACGACTTTATTTGAAGCTTCAGCCTGCCCATTAGCTTGAGGATATGCCGGTGTGGAATTGTAGAACTCTATCTTGTATTCTTCACAAAAGCTTCTAAAGATTCTGCCGTCGAACTGAGTTCCATTGTCTGAGATCAGTGCTTTTGGTATGCCAAACCGAGTGATGATATTCTGTCAAACAAACTTCTTCACATCTTTTTCTTTGATTGACGCCAATGCTTCCGCTTCCACCCACTTTGTGAAGTAGTTTGTTGCTGCGAGAAAGAATTTTTTGCCGCCGGGTGCTGTTGGAAGTGGTCCTACTATGTCCAAGTCCCACATTGCGAAAGGCCATGGGCTAGTTAAGGGTAGGAGTTCTCTTGCTGGTTGATGTATTTGGTGTGCGAATTTTTGGCATTTTTCACACTTCTTCACATATTTCTCTGAGTCTGCTTGCATATATGGCCACCAATATCCTTGCGAAATAGCCCTGTAAGCGAGCGACCTTCCCCCTTGATGACTTCCACACACCCCCTCGTGTATTTCGAACAGGAATGCTTCTACTTTGCTGGGATGAACGCACTTGAGGTAAGGCCCAGAGAATGACTTCTTGTATAATGCCAAAGATGGAGATAGCCAAAATCGCTGCGATTTTGCCCTTATTCTGTTGGCTTCTTTTTTTTCTTCTGGTAGGATTCCGTCTTTCAGGAATAGGATGATGGGATCCATCCAAGAAGGGCCTAATTCTGTGCAACATACTTCTTCTGCTTCGGGGTCTTCTATGCTTGGTCTTGGTAAGAAGTCGATGAGTAATGGATGAGGGATTGATGTATCTGCCATTGAGGCAAGGCCTGCTAGCTCGTCCGCACGGCTGTTTTCCTCCCTGCCAATTTGTTCTATCCTTACCACATCAAACTTCTTGATCTCTGTCCTGACTAACTCTTGGTACTTGGCCATTCTGTCGTCCTTTGCTTCGTATTCGCCAGAAATTTGGTTTACCACCAGCAGAGAGTCACTGTATACCATTAGTTCGGTTGCTTTTATGAAGTGTGCCGACTTGAGTCCTGCGAGAAGCGCTTCATACTCCGCTTCATTGTTGGATGCTGGGAAGCCAAGGTTGATTGCTTGCTCTATAACCAGGCCGTCTGGAGAGATGAGGACTATGCCAAGCCCTGCACCATGTCGGTTGGATGCTCCATCCACAAAGAGCTTCCACATCTCTCCAATGAATAATTTCCAGCAAGTGGAAGGATTAGACGATGTCGTGAGGTCAAGAATGGTGTTTTCTTCAAGGTCCATGTTGGCTGTCTGTCCTTTGTCCTCTGTTTGAACTGCTGGTGAGCCTTGGTTTGTCTCTTCCTTGTTGTCCTTAGTATGGTCTGCCTTGGTGCTTGATTGACTACCTTCTACTAGGGGTTGCGCTATTCCGGCGTCAAATTCCGTCCCTAGTTCGGTTGTGTCAGTTAGGTCGACTGGGCAGATATGATGACTTCCAGGAGTAAACTCTGCGACGAAGTCTGCCAAAGATTGGGCTTTTATTGCGGTTTTGGGTTGGAATTTGATGTCGAATTGTCCCAACTCTACTGCCCACTTCAAAATTCGCCCACTAAAGTTTGCCCTTTCGAACAGAGCTTTTAGTGGAAAGGCTGTGAGGACGACTATGGTGTGGGCGTGAAAGTAGTGCGCCAATTTTCTGGATGCCATCATTAATGCTAATGCTAGTTTCTCCAAGGGCAAGTACCTTGTTTCGGCTCCCAGCAATGTCTTGCTGACATAAAAGATGGGCAGGTGTTGTATTCCTTCTGCACGAACCAACACTGCGCTGACTGCGTGCTGAGAGACTGCCAGGTACAAAAAGAGTTCTTCACCAGGTACTGGTGTAACAAGTAGTGGTGGGGAAGACATGTACTCCTTCAAGCTTTCCAGAGCTCGGTCGCATTCTTCATCCCACTCAAACTTGGCTTTTAAAGCTTGGAAGAATGGTCGTAGTCTGTCTGACGACCTGCTTATGAACCGGTTGAGTGCAGCCGCCATACCAGTGAGATGCTGTACTTCTTTGACTGAGTTTGGTCTCTCCAACTCCTGGATTGCTTTGATCTGAGTGGGGTCTGCTTCTATACCTCGGTTGGTCACCAGGAAGCCCAAGAATTTGCCAGATCCAACTCCGAATGCACATTTGGACGCATTGAGGCGCAGCTTGTGTTTCTTCAGGATCTGGAACATCTCGCCTAGATCTTTAAGATGGTCATTCTCATCCTTGCTTTTGACCACCATGTCGTCGATGTAAGCCTCCATTGTTCTGCCTAACAATGGTTCAAACATCTTGGTGACCATCCTTTGGAATGTCGCCCCTGCGTTCTTTAGGCCAAAGGGCATGACCTTGTAGCAATATAACCCCCTTGGTGTTGTGAAGGATGTGACCTCCTGGTCTGGTTCGTGCATGGCGATCTGGTGGTAGCCTCTGTATGCATCCAGAAAGCTAAGTCGGTTATGCCCTGCCATTAAGTCCACCAGTTGATCTATCCTTGGTAGAGGAAAGCTATCTTTCGGGCACGCCTTGTTGACTGTTTTGTAGTCGACGCAGACACGCCATTTACCATTCTTTTTTGGCACTACGACGGTGTTGGAGATCCATCTTGGGTAGTGCACTTCCCTTATCACCCCTGCCTCCAGCAGGTTGCCTACCTCTTCTGCCACTATTTCGGCGTGGTGGAGTGCCGATCTGCGCGTGCGTTGGATGACTGGCCTGGCGGATGGGTGGACATTGAGTTGGTGACTGATGAAGTTTGGATCAATGCCTGGCATGTCGTAGGGCGTCCAGGCAAACACTTTAATATTAGAGGTCAAGAATTCCAAGACCTCTAATCTCTCAGTGCTGGACAATGATGAGCCAAGCAAGAAGAACTTATCCGGGTTCTTCTCATCTATTTTTACCTCCACCAAGTCCTCCACCGCTTTCTGATCAGCCTCTTTGCCGACGTCCGCGAATAGTTCATTACTCTCTGGTTCTTCCACCGAATGAACGTATCCTTTGGCAGCTCAGCTTCCATTTGCTGTGGCGAAGCATTGTTTTGACATGATCTGATCGCCATAGACTTCTTCAATTATACCAGTGTCATTGGGGAACCGCATTACCTGATGGTATGATGACGCTACCGAACGCATGGCATGCAGCCATGTTCTGCCCAGGATGATGTTGTAGGTGGAGGGGACCTTCAATACCCAGAACTCCACTTGTTTTGTTACACTTCCTGCTCTGACTGGAAGGATTATTTTGCCGACAGGCCACTCTGGCATGGAGTTGAATCCAATCAGTGGAGAAACTGCAGGTGCCAAGTCTTTGTCTTGCAGCTTTAGTTGTTTGAATGTGTCGTAATACATGATCTCGCATGAACTACCCTGGTCAATCAGAATCCGCTTGACGTCAAAATCCTTGACTCGGAGAGTGACAACCAGGGCATCATTATGGGGGCAGTAAATTCGTTCCAAGTCCTTATCCGAAAAGGACATGACGTTTGTTGCCTCTGTCCTCCCCTTCTTGATGGCAGGTTGGGCACTTAATATTTCCCTAAAGTGCTCAGCCTTCTTTATTGAACCTTTGAGCTCGCATACGCGCTCAGGTTCAAAAACTCCATGAATTACATTGATAATGCCTTGAGGTGGTGCATCGATTGGTATTCTGTTGGGATGGTCATTATGATCTTGGGGGGCCGGTTGCGCTCCTCCTTCAATGTATTTGTCCAAGTGGCCTGCTGCCACCAATTCTTCCAAGTGCTGTCTCAGTGGCGTGCAATTCTCAGTTCGGTGCCCCTTTTCTTTGTGGAAGGTGCACCGTGATCTGTCGTCGTAATTCTTCTGAGCTTCCCCAAGCTTGGCTGGCCACTTGACAAATGGCTCGTCTTTTATTTCGCTCAGAATCCGATATATTGGTTTTTTGAATACCGTTGTTATGGCAGTGCGGATTCTCAACCATCTTTTGTCTGGGTCTTCTCCGTTATCTCGTCTACCACGCCCGTTTTTATTCTGCCGATCCACTGTATTGACCTTTGCTGAGGTCTTCTTTTCTAGTACTGTGGTTGTACTAGATTTTGCTTTTGCACATGCGCCATCCTCTTCTACCCTGATGTGCTGATGCACTCTTTCCATCAGGGCCTCCATGGTGAGGGGTGGCGTCATGGTAATCGAATCCCTTAGTCTGTTCCCTACTGGTAGGCCTCTTTTATATTGCGCAATGGCTAGATTGGTGGGGCAGTCTCCAATCTGGCTGAATGTCTCCCAGTAGCGACTGTTGTAAGATCTGAGGGTCTCTTTTTCACCCATGTCGATGGAGAGTAACTGGTCTATCTCTACCGGTGTTTTAGTATTTGTCCAAAACCTCGTTACGAACGCTTCTGCCAATTGGGCCCAGGAGGCTATGCTGCCCTTCGGGAGCTTTTCGAACCAAGTCAAGCCTAGGTCGCCAAGACTTGACGGGAAGAGTATGCACATTAAGGCCTCGTTTCGCCTGTACACAGCCATGACTTGGCGAAAGTGGCTCAGGTGTGAATACGGGTCCGTCTTCCCTTCATATGTATTGAATTTCGGCTGAAGGAAGCCTGATGGTAGGGGCGCGTTTTCGATCGCCGGGACAAACGGCGAAGTCTGTAGTCTTGCCAATGCCTTGTCTGTTGGTTCATAGGCCGGTCGCGGTATTGGCATTCCAACCTCGACGCTTCCATGCGTCCGAGGAGCCAACCGTTGTAAGGCCGAAACTCGGTGTGGATCCCTTGCCCTGGCATCCTCCTTGCATCGTGCTTTTTCTTCTAGCACGGTTCGTAAGTCGGATGACCTGGGCAGCTCTGTTTGTCTGGATCTGGTTTGGTGTGAATGTGAAGGCCAGTACGTGCTTCCTTCAGTGTATGATTTTTCAGATCTCGTCCTCTCAAACTTGGAGTGACGAGTCCTTGAAGATAAGGAGTGAGTGTCGCCTGTCCTGAGGCTTCTGCTCTCTCCTTGGGAGGGTGTAGTATTCCTACTACGATTCTCTGAGTGGCGAGGGGGCGTCTTGTGCTTGCGCCCCTCTCCTGTCGCCACATCTTTAGTCTTCATCTGGCGTTTTAATGCTTCCATGTCCGCTGCCATCTTCCGAATTAGTTCATCTTGTTCCTTTACGCGATCTTCCAGGGCTTGAGGATCAATCCTCCTCCTTTGCCTGTCAGGACTTTGAGAGTGACGAGGGCTGCTGTTCCGCCTTCCCCTGCCACTCCTCCTGGAGTTATGTTGTTGGGGCTCCAGATCTGCCATAGGAGGGACAGAGGGTAATCCTTCACGCCTTGCGCCCCCGTCTGGAGTTAGTCCGTTGACGGCGGACTGCGGTAGTTCTTTAATGTGTGCCATTGAATGAGAAAAGGAGAAGCTTAGTCAAGAGGTTTTTGTTCTTGTCTGTTCTTCCCACAGACGGCGCCAATTGTACGGGGAAGAAATAATTCTCCTCGTATAATCCTGTTGACCAAGTCCACGCTTCTCCGTACGACGTCGCTTTGTCACCTGAAAACACAAACGTGAGCTAGCCGGCGGGTGTGTGCCGGAAACCTCTCCGATGCCTAAGTCAGAAAACTTGACAAATAGACAAAGCTCTAAGTTCTCAGGAAAATTGTGTTCAATTACCTCCTCCAAGGTGATGTTTATGGGCTTTTATAGGTTTCCCGTGGCACAATCCTGGTAGGACTTGTATTTCTCCATGCAGAGTCCTCCTAGGATTCATACTCCAAAGGATAATGCTTATCCTTTTACACCCTCCCCCACTGCTTAAACCAAGTGGGATGGTTTTTACTTTGGCCGAACTACTACATGACCGAAATAAGCTTGGCCATGCAGAGCCACTGAATAAACCGAACTCATCCTTAGTTCGGTCCTTCTGTTTTTCCCTTTCTTATCTCAGCTTTCCATGTAGAACCTATGGTACGGTCTTGGACCGAACCAACGACTTTCGGCCGGTCTAACCCCAAACCAGTATACCTCTAAGGTCGGTATAACTTCAAAGCCGATCTAACTTCAAGTTGCTCCCAGACCGAAGTACATTTACGATCCTCTAACCGAAGTAACTTTATCATTTGTGAGCCGAAGTAATTTCACCTCCTTGGGCCGGAGTAACTTTATCTCCCCAAGGCCGGAGTAACCTTGCTCTCCTGGGCCGGAGTATCCTTTACGGCCTTCTTACTTAGTCCTTCGCGTTTTGGGCCTCAAAGCTCAACTCGCAGCTCGGCCCAATTTTTCCCAAAAATTACCCTCTCAGTGTGCATTTTGTATTTCAGGTGGTTCCTCATCAACTGTGTGGAGTGCCAATAAATGGTAGGGTATGCATTTTGGTGCTAACGTTATTGGGATGATTTTATTTATTGTGATGCTTTTGTATTCCTCTCTTTATTGATGATTTTGTTTTTGTACTTTGTTTATCATAAATAAAGGGTTCTTTTTTAGGTGATCAAAAAAAAAAAAAAATCACGAGTCAGACTTAATTGGACAGAAATGTTACACTTTCTTTTTTTTTTTCCAAATTTTTTCCTTAAAAAAATCACAAAAAATGTTACACCTACGCTTGAAATGTTGGCTATATTGACTGTTAGAAATTAATCTTTTTTTAATATTTTTATGAAATAATCATTTACTTAGTGAATAATAATTTTATTTATAATTTATTTCGTCATTATTTTTAATAAATCAAAATTAAAAATAAGCATTCTCTTAAAATGAACATTTCATTTAACCAAACAGTACGCAAACATTACCTGAGAAGCACATGCAAGTCCCAAGTTTTTTATTTTATTTTCGAAGTATCGATTACTTATTTGTATACAAAATACTTTGTTGCTACAAAATAATTTGAACCCAACCCAATTGAAACCAGGGCTGTTCTTGAGTTTTTAAGGGCCTAAGATCACTAAAAAAAAATTAAAAATTTAAGAACTAAAATTTATAAACAAAATTATTTTTTAGAGATTAAATATTTTTGCTATGAAAAATGTTATTATATTTTTGGTAACGAAAATTGGATATTAATGATGAATTATTATCTTTTTAGGACCAAATTTTTTGTCTAAAAAAAAACGAACCCTTTTGAGATCAAATTATTTTGTCCCTAAAAATATATTTATTAGTGACATTTTTAAAATTTTGTCACTAAAAGTCTTATTTTTTATTTTTAGGGGCGACTTTTTAGCAACTATCCTCATGACGATAGAAATTAGTCCCTAAATGTCTTTTGCAACAAAATTTTCATTTTTAAAGACCAAAATATTTAGTTTCTAAAACTCTTATATGTTGTAGTGGATAAAACTAAAAAAAGGGGCCTATATTCATAAAAATAAATAAATAAATAAAATACCTATTTTAGTATCACTACCGGCGATTGATACTAAAATAGATATCAAAATGTATTCATTTTAGAGTACCAAAATAATAATAATAATAATAAATAAAAATAAATTACCATAAGGTATAGTTCAAATTAACAAAATAAATTAATTAATCAACAAATCTAATCAATGAAATGTTATAGCAATGTGAAGCAAACAAATCTACTTGTTTCTTGCTACCAAAATATTTATCAAGTGCTCTCGATTAAGATTGAAATAATTGTTCTACTTTCAATTTATTCTTTCTTTTTTCATTTCTAGAACTATACTGCCTAGGAAACATTTTTTTGAAACAGCGAAAAAGAAATTTTATTGATAATGATCAAGCAATAATACATTGACAATCATCAATAAAAAAGGGGAGGTGCAAAGAGTATCATAACAAGACAACCCGCTCCCAACTAGGTTGGTACCGAGAAACATGTCCATTCATATGCTAGTACCACCCAAAGATGGAAGTTGGTAAGACACCAACCAATCCAAAAAGCGCAAAAGACACCAACAGGTTATCTTCTACAAGGAAACCTCTAGCAACAATAGCCCAAAACATATTTACTCCCCAAACAGGCATATGATTTGCCTCAAATTGGTCAAGAAGTCCTGGACAGAGAAGTAAAAATCCTTAAATCTTTGGTTCAACCACAGTGCAACTCTAATCTTAATCAAACCACACAAGTCCTCGAACTGAGGTGTACTAGCTTGATAAATGCACTCATTTTAAAGCTTCCACAGTGACTATAATACAGCCAAGGGACCTTCCAAAGAAAATTTTCTTTTCTGTTTAGTTTATCACCTTCCCACCAATGAAGTACAGCTTCCACAGAACCTAGTAAAGCCCCTTGCACCTCCCACCAATTCAATATTGCAACCCAAACCCTCCGTGCAAAAGGACAGTGCAATAACACATGGCAGATAGATTCACTTGTAGCTTTACAGAAAACACAAAGGGCCAGTGAATTAGATTGAATCACTTCAATTTTCTGAAGAAAGTCTGTTGTCTTGACTTTGTTTTTCCATGCTAACCAGTAGAAAAATTGAACCTTTGGAGGTGCAAATTTGTTCCAAACTAACTTGCTAGTAATAAGGGAGGGACCAAGGGAGACAACTTCACTTCTATAGATAGAGGAGACAGAAGACTTTCCAGAACTTGCAGCAAACCAAATTGGTTTGTCCTCTAGATCATCACATAAACCTATGACAGACAACAAAAACACCTCCGAAAACATAACTATAATCACAATTCAATTTACAAATCACAACTCACTGATTATCTCATATCTGATAGCAAAGAAATTACAAAAATTAATTTAATGAAATAAAATTAGTGCAAAAAAATTAGGAAAAATTTATTTATTCTACTAAAATCTAATAAATAAAGAAGGTAAAAAAACAAATTAGAACAAATTTATTATTCCACTCAAATCTGATAAAGAAAAAATGTAGAAAAAAATTATGACAAATTTATTTATTCCATTAAAATCTAGAGAGAGAGAGAGAGAGAGAGAGGGGGGGTGAGTATGAGTTGCCACCGTTGATAATTTCTAATCAATTTCTACCACTGCTAAGTGCTCTGCTTATGCTTGGTATGCTTGCTGATTAAACTTAATTAAACATAAACATAGGTGTTAATATCGATTTACCTAATTTTTACTTCCAAAAGTAATAAGGATTTATTTATCTGCAGTCGCATTGCAACTCATGAATAACTCTATCAATCTTGGTTTTAAATAAAAGAGGATCAGAATATGAATCAGTATCAATAATATAAGTATGTACCGATTAATATTGAAAATTAATTTATAGTATGGGGGGAGGTGGTACAATTGGATAGAGATTTAGGTTAAACACTCTCATTCAGTAGTGCTAAGGTCAGTATTGTCACAAAAAAATGGAGATTATCGATGAAGTGGTGAATCTTGAATGTAAAGGGCAGCTCTACCCAGTAAGAGTGCATGAAGAGGAAATAATGGCTGAGGAATCAGTGGGGGGAGAAGATAATGAAAGTTCAATCTCCAACTCCATGGTAGATCTCTGGTCTCATGATCAAATGAGGGAGAAGATGGCAGAGAAGAAGGATGACATTGCAGTTGACACACATGATGAAGTAGAAGGGGGGAATGACATGGATTTGGTTAATAGGTCGAATCTGGTAGCCAAAAGTGCCATGTTGGAAAATGATGATGGTTGGTTGCATGCGTCTGTAGTAGCTGAAACAAGCAGCATCTTAGGAAGCGCAAGTGAAGGTGGTGTATGTGTAAAGAATTCAAAGTTGAAGTTGGTGAAGTCTAATATGGAGGCTAGTGAGGTAAATCAAAGGGTGGGTGGACAGGGTGAAGCAAATCAGAGGGTGGGTGGGCAGGTATATATGTCTGGTTTCATAAAGAGCCTTAGTGGGTCGGGTCAAGAGAGGCTTGGAATTAATCTAGAGATTGTGTTAGGCCAGGCCCAATCTCTGAGTGTTGGGCCAAAAGGAACTGAAGTTGGTGGAGTTGTTAGCCCATGTTTGGTAGCAATTCAGCCCATTGAAAATCAATTGTTAAAGGATCAGTTGGAAGATAAAGGTTAAAAGAAAGATGAAACGAAATCTAGAAAAGTCAACAAGGTGCAATTAGGAGGGTTCGATGGTTTTGTTCGGAATTACGGTCAAAAGGGTGCATCAACTAGCAAGAAAGGATCCAAGGGTATAGTTTTCAGACCAGAGGTAGCTGTAATTTCTACTTCTAGGGCATCTGGTTGCATCTCGGAGGCTAGTGCTCTAGCTCGTGAGCTACTATTCAAATGGGTTATGCTTTGGGGATCAAGTTTAATGGAAAAGAAAATGAGGCTATGAAGATGGTTACAGAGATGGAGTTGAAGGACAAAAGAAGGATTCGAGGTGGGTTAGGGACTGCGACATAAGAAGTTCCAGTGGGTGAGGCACAGAGTAGAATTTTGTTATCCATGAAGATTTTTTCTTGGAATTGTAGAGTCTTGGAGAGGAGGGAGAAAAGGGGTAAGATTCGCAAGCTAGTTTTTTAGAGGAAGATTGAAATTGTTTTGCTCCAAGAAACTAAGAGCCAGAGCCTTCTTAAGTTGAGGTGAAATCACTTTGACCTAGGGATAAAATGGAGTATATGTGTGTGGATTCGGTTGGCTCAGCTGGTGGTCTGTTGTGCATCTGGGATCTAGGGTTGTTCCAACTTCTCGACTGTTGCAGTAACAGGAATTTTATTCTTCTCTCAGGTTTTTTTTTTGAATTCTTTTGAAGGTGTCCTAGTGAATGTCTACGATCCAAATGAGGTGGGTTGCAAAAGAAAGTTGTGGGAAGTGCTATGTAACTTGAAATCTTTATTTCCTAAACCTTGGTGCTTAGGAGGAGACTTTAATGAGATAAGGAATGTGGGGGAAATGAGAGGTTGCTCTAGGAGAGATAGGGGAATGATAGACTTTAATTGTTTTATTGATAATTGTTAATTCTCTAATATTCCACTCCTTGGTAGGAAATTTACTTGGTATAATGCTAGGGAGGGGGAAACATGGATCAAACTTGATAGGTTCTTAGCAAACCTTGAGTGGTTGGAGGTGTTTAATTTCAAGCTTTGGGGTTTGCCTAGGCTCTTATCTGATCATGGTCCCTTATTGTTGATAGAGGATGATCAGGACTGGGTTTGTAGGCCTTTCAGATTCATTAATGCCTGGACATTACATCCTAGCTTTGGATCTTTTATGGAGAAGTCTTGCAAGGAATTTGTAGTAGAAGGTTGGGCTGGTTACATTTTACAGAGTAAACTTAAACTTTTTAAGTTTGCCCTGAAAAAATGGAATAAAGACGTGTTTGAGGATGTATCTAGTAAGTTAAAGGCAACTGAAGATGAAGTGAATAAGCTTGATCTCTTAGAAAAATGTAGAGAGCTTGTTGAGCCAAAAAAATTAAGAAGAAGAGAGGTCATTAATGATGTTTGGAGGTTGAGCAGGATGGCTGAATGGGTGTGGCTTTAGAAAGCTCGATTAGATTGTTCTTTGAAAGGAGATCGCAATACAAGATATTTTCATGTCATGGCCACCAACAGGTAGAGCAGAAATGGGATTCATTCTGTCACAGTTCGAGATTCTGTTCATGAGGATCCAGGAAGAGTAAAGCAGGAGGTTTTCCTTTATTTCAGCAAACATTTCATAAATGAATAGAGAAGTAGACCAACTCTGGATGGTAGTTTTAAATCTGTAAGCAACAATATTGCATATGTGGGGCTTGAGGCAGAATTTTCAGAATCAAAAGTTTGGAATGCCGTTAACAGTTGTGAAGGTAATAAGGCCCCAGGTCCTGATGGTTTTAATCTTGTGTGTTTTCAAAAGTATTGGAAGGTAATGAAGGGGAAGGTTATGCAGTTTATGAAAGAATTTCATGTTAATGGCAGATTGGTCAGAGGTGTAAATAGCTTCTTTATAACCCTGGTCCCAAAAAAAAGTTAACACAGTTGGTTTGGCAGATTATAGGCCCATTAGTCTCGTGGGTTCAATGTATAAGATCCTGGCTAAGGCTCTTTCTAATAGGCTAAAAATGGTGTTGCTTGAGATTATTAGTGAAACTCAATCCGCTTTCTTAAGTGGTAGAAATATCCTTGACGGTGTCTTGATTGCAAATGAAGTAGTGGAGGGGTGGAAAAAATTAAAAAAGAGGGGTGTGGTTATTAAACTTGATTTTGAGAAGGCCTTCGACTCTGTGAATTGGGAGTTTCTCTTTTCAATGTTGTCCAATTTTGGCTTTGGAATGAAGTGGATTTTATGGATTAAGGAGTGTGTATCCACAGCTAAGTTATCTGTTCTGGTGAATGGCTCACCAACATATGAGTTTCATCTCCAAAAAGGGCTTAGGCAGGGTGATCCTCTTTCTTCTCTCCTATTCAACATCGTGGCTGAAGGTCTTAATGTGCTTGTTTCAAGAGTAATGGAGTTGAAGCTGGTTAAAGGTGTGAAAGTGGGAGTCAATGGGTGGTTGGTGTCTCACCTTCAATTTGCTGATGATTCCATCTTTTTTTGTGAAGCCGATGGGGATGAGATTAGTATTATTAAAAGGATTCTCAGGTGCTTTGAGCTTTTACCTAGCCTTAAAATTAATTACCATATGAGTGTGGTCTATGGGGTAGGCATTAAGGAAACCATGTTGGCTGATTTTGCTAATTCACTTAATTGTAAGATTCAATTCTTGCCAATTAAGTATCTCAGGCTACCTTTAGGGGCCAATCCTAGTAGGAGGAAAACTTGGAAACCAGACATCCATAAAGTAAAAGCAAAGCTGGCAGGTTGGAAAAGAAGGCTTCTTTCCTTTGCTTGAAGATTGACTCTGATTAAGTATGTTCTTGCTTGTTTGCTAGTGTATTATCTCTCTTTGCTCAAGATGCCTGAAGGGATTACAAAGGATTTAGAGAGAATTCAAGAAACATTCTTGTGGGGAGGCTCTAACTTGAGAAATTCATTTAGTCAAATGGAAGGGAGTCACAAAGAGACTCGATCAAGGTGGGTTGGGAATTAGAAGGATTAGAGATGTTAATTTTTCTTTATTGGTCAAATGGCAGTGAAGGTTCGCAAATGAGACTAAGTTATTGTGGCGAAAAGCAATTTGCAACAAATACGCTTTGAATGCTAGTAGCTGGTTGCCATCAAGGGAGGTTAGTTTCAGACACTCACGGGTGTGGTCTGATATTGTCTCTCTAGATGATTATAATTCTTCTATGATGTTATGCTTCTTGAGTAACTTTAAGATAGTAGTTGGCAATGGGGAAAGGGTAAAATTCTGGGAGTATATCTGGTGTGGCAATTATTGTTTGAAAGTGGAGTTCCCTAGGCTGTATAGTCTTTCTTCAGAAAAGGAAGGCACTCTGAGGAGGTTTCTTGATCTAAAAGAGGCTTCAGGGGTTTGGAACTTGTTGTTTAGAAGGGAGCTGTTTGAATGGGAAAAGTTAGAGTGGTTGAGATTTCTAGCAATTCTGTCATCTTGTCCTTTAATTAGGAGGGAGGTTAGTGACTACACAAGGTGGGTTGCTACTGTCTCAGGTACCTTTTTTGTTTCTTCTCTTTATTACCTTAACTCATTTCATATTGAGTAAGCTAGTTTGGAGTTCACTCTTGCCTTCTAAGGTGCAATTTTTTAGCTGGCTTGCCTAGAAACAAAAAGTGAAGGCTGCTGTATTTTTGCAAAGAATTGGTATTGTCACTAGCACCTCCTCCATAGCTTGTAGTTTTTGCAAGAAGTCTGAGGAATCTGTGCTTCATGTATTCTGCACTTCCTCTTTGTTTGGGAAATGTGGTCAGCCTTATTAAGATGGTGGGGTGTGGAGTGGGCCATTCCAGGTTCTGTTGAAGAAGTATTACTCTGGTGGGAGGGTCAACCTATGAAGAAAAATGAAAAGAAGATTTGGAGGATTATTCTGCTTGCAACTCTATGGTCTATATGGAATCTTAGGAATGAATATGGTTTTAGGAATGCCAAACATGTAATTGGGGACTTAAGTGAGCTTATAAAAATCAGAGTTGCTCTATGGTTCAAAACCTCTTGGAGTGATTTGCATTACTCTATCAATGATTTTATTTTCAATCTGAATCAGGTCAGAGTATGCATTGGTGGAGGCTGAGATGGCCTTATGTTTTTTGGAGTGTGCTGCAGGTCAGAATTTGCTTTGGTGGTGGTCAGAATATGCATTGGTAATGGTTGGAGTGAGGTTTGCTTGCTGGGCTTATAAGTAGGGCGTGCTGCAAGTTGTAACTCTTGTTCTTTTTTGTTCTGTTGTGGTCCTCTGTTAGCTGTCCTGTTGTTGGTTGGGCTCTAAGCTATCTCTGTTAGGTGCTGCTACTGCCTCTTGCTGTGGTTGGGTAGTGCTGCTCTAGTTAGTTGTTACTGCTCTTTAGTGTTGTAGTGCTGTTTTCTGATGTTGTTGTTTGGGTGCTGAGTTTGGCCCAATTGGTTACAATGCTGCTTTGTCCAAATATAGTTTTGTGGTTTCATAGTTTTGCTCAGTAGTGGGCTGATTTGTCCAAAGTGTTGGGTGAACTCTAGTTTTTCTGCTGTGAATTTTTTTGTGGCTGCATTAGTCTTGGTGACTATCAAGAGGGGTGTGGGTTGAACTGATATGTTATGGTCTGCTTTGCCTAAAGTGTTGGGTGAACTCTAGTTTTTTTGTTGTGAATTTTTTTGTGGCTGCATTGGTCTTGGTGACTATCAAGAGGGGTGAGGGTTGAACTGATATGTTATGGTCTGTGTTGCCCAGCTGTGTTGTTTGGTCTGCATTAGTTTTTTGTTTGCTCAACTATTATGTTGCTCTACTATGCTCAGTAGTGGCTGTTATGTTCGTCTGTTGAATCACTGTGTTTGGTTTGAGTTTTCTGGATTAAGTTTTTTGAAAACTGAATTTTTTGATTTTCGTATTTTTTTTGTTTTTAGTGAATATTTTTAAAATTTTAAACATTTTTTTTACTTTTTTAGATGCACCTTACTTGGATGTGTCTAAAAAGTAAAAAAATTGTGAAAAAATATTTTAAAAAATTAAGAAATACATAAAAATACAAAAAATGTACTAAATTCTTATATTTTTTTTTGTATTTTTGGTATTTAGTGAATTTTTAAAAGATTTTTTTACAATTTTTTTACTTTTTAGGTGTATTTATGTTAGGTGTGTTTAAAAAATAAAAAATTTGCATAAAATATTTAAAAAATTCAGACACGGAAAATAAGAGTGTAGAATTTTTTGAAAACTGTTTTTAAAAAATGGAAACCAAGCAAAGTGAACTTGGGGGTTGGAGCTTGAGCTAGCTCCAAGCTCCTCTTTATTGATGTACTTTATCACACTTTGTTTGTGTTTCATCAATAAAGTTTTCTTTTTGCTGATCAAAAAATATTAATAATAACAAATACTAAAAATAAATCTTAAAGAGTTTTTGTTAGTATTGAAAAAATATGTAAAAAAATGTATTGAAGTGTGCAAAAGTATATTTTGGCTATCCTAAATAAATACACACTTTTTATCTTTTTCCTATCACATCATCTCTCTACTTTTTTGCACATCTTTTCGTAAAAAGACAAAAAGTGCACTTATTTAGGTCATCCCAAACAAGATATGTGAAAAGTAACCAGATTATAAATACTTTGAAATTTTGTGGTCTTTGTTGGGACGGCCATTTAGCAAGACACTATTAATAAATAACGGTATTAAAACCCTGCTATCTGTAACAATTGATATAATAATTAACGGTTGCTATTTAAAACTCTGCTATCAATAAATAAATAAAAATTAATCACAAAATTAGATATAAAAATACATGGAAGAATAATAATAATAATATTTTTTTTTTTAAATTGACCTATTAACAAAAGTTATAAAGCCTTGTGCATTCATATCTGTTTGATATCTAATTATGTATTCTTACCAAGACAACAACTTATAACTAACTTATAAGACTCTGTTGGCTGTATAAATTGTAAAAGCCAATCGCAGAGTGACACGTGGCACCTAAAGGACAATTTGGGAAATTAAAGCAAGTCTCTAATCAAAGACGAACACGTGGCAGTTCATATTGGTAGTATCGAATCTGCGTGGCATCTGAATAGTCAAGAGACGTGAGATGACATAGCCTAATGGTTACCTACAATTCAAATTCAAATTCAGAAGGAAAGCCTAATTGCAAAAGAGGCGTAATGGGAGCTAGTTGAGCGAAGCCATGACCAAAGATCGTGGAAACGTATTTCGACAGTTAGAAGGCCACTTCAACGGTTATCACTAAAGAGTATAAATAGCAGAGATGGCTAAACAGAAGGGAACCAGACTGAAATCCAGAAACCAGTTTATTACTTCATATTTCTTTCTTGTTTTTTACATTTTCAATTCTTTACATTTCTAACACTTCAATTCCTGTACTGCACTTCATTTCCTAAGAGTGAGTTCAAATAATTTGTTGCTGTGAACCTTTACGAGACTGGGTCAGATCATTGTAAGTTTTCATTTACTTAAGGAAATTCAGATTCTGAAATTGTTCTTCACTTATTATTATTTACTAATTTCTCTTAAACAAGTCACCAGTAAAAGTCTTCTTCATTGTGGCTAAAAGAATTACAACGCAATCGTCTGATAATTGGTTGGCAATTAATATTCTGTAAGGATTAATTAATCCTTGCTGACATGCTTAACTTTACATTATTAACCTTCGAAAGTTAAAAAAGCTAACATATATTTTTGGCACGCCCGGTGGGACTATTAAAAATGGCTAGATGTAGAGTACAAGGAGAAAATGAAAGTCTGGAAGAGAGTGTGGAAAGAGATGTAAAAATACCTAACTCAGAAGACAATGTGGTGAATGCACCTATCCCATCAGATCCTCCGCAAATGGTCGAACAAACCAATACTTCAGAATATACAATACATGTCCAACGCACTGGACAGGGTCATGAGACTGGACCTTCGAATGTTCCTTCTACCCAACCACTAAATCCGTGAGGAGGTTTAGTAGATGCTATAGGACAACAACTAATGTATACAATGGAAAGATGGGCAACATTCTTTTTGGATTGAATGAATTCTTATCAACCAATTGCTGTAAGACAAACTCAAGAACATGTAAATGGTCTTCATCAATGATTGGCTCAAGATAAACAGCCTATGCAAAATAATAGATAAGTCAATAGTCAGACTAGTAGTCACAACCATGAGAGGCCAGCACCTGTGCCTCAGTCATGGTATAAAACTCTTTCGAGACTAAAAGCCACTCAGAATGTACCATTCTTTACCAGTGAAACCATACAATTTGGTGGATCTAGGCCAGCCCAGGGTAATGGCATGAGGTCATTTCCAAACCCTATGTTTGAGAACATGCTTGGCACAAAGGGTTTCACCAACCCTTTGTTTGAGTTTGTACTTGGGGAGTTGGAAGGATTTCCTGTAATTGGAAAAGAAGCACCTACTTCTCCTCCTATGGTACCTTTCGTAGAGCAGGCCCTAAGAGGCAGCCATACCTTTAACAGCAGCCAGTACAGCAGGGACAACTAGCCCTGAATGTACCCGTATATAGACCAAGAGGCCCATAAGCACATGGTGTTCCTCCAAACCATGTGTTTGTCCCCTCAGTAGTGGTTCAACCAGTACAAAATATGGTTCCAAGGGACCAAATTCCTGATATAGTTAGAGAAATGTGTGGACCTATGGCTCGAGGGGTCCAGACACCAGTATATAGAAAACCTTACCCATAATGGGTAGATAGGGTACACGAGTATCCTAGGGGGTTTAGAATACCAGACTTTGCTCTCTTTTATAGTAATGGAAATCAGTCAACAATGGAACACATCGCTAGGTTTATGAGCCAGTGTGGTGAGTTTGCTAATAATGATTACATCAAACTGAGACTTTTTCCAAGTTCTCTAATTGGAGCAGCTTTCGTATGATACATAAACCTTACACCTGGCTCTATCCAAACTTGGCAGCAAATTGAGGAAGTTTTTCATGCCCAAATTTTCCAAATAGAACCTGAAGTTTCTATGGCAGACTTGATAAGATTGAGGCAAAGGCCTGATGAGAAGGCTGGTCAGTTTATTATCAGATTTAAAAGGGCATAGAACAAATGCAGGGTCATGTTACCAGAGCCTGAATTTGAAAGATTGGCTTAGAATGGCCTAAAATTTAGGCTTCAAAAGAAGTTTGATTCAACCGAGTTTCGAGACTTAGTAGAGTTAACCTATAAGGTGTCTAGATATGAAACTTTACTCAAGGAAGAACAAGATCAAAGTAATGCATCATATAAGACCTATTATACGGACCCTAATTATGAAATTGATGCAGCAAATATAGTAGGAAAAGAATCTATGACTTGTGAGGCATTAATTCAGAAAGACAGTACAATAGACCAGCAGTTTAAAAAGAAAGACCTGCATAAGAAGTATTCTTTTGACTTAACAAATGCAGATAACATTTTTTATCATTTGCTTGCAGCAAATTTCCTAAAGTTACCAAAAGGAGTCAAAATTCCTACCCTTGATGTACTTAAAGGAAAACTATACTGTAAATGGCACAATTCTTGGTCTCATTTAACTAAAAACGGTATTATTTTCTAAGACAGGATCCAAGAACAAATTCTGAAGGGGAAGCTAAAGTTTCTAGCCAAGTCTAAGAAAGCTATGGGAATTAACACCAACCCGTTTCTCAAAATTAGAGCGGTTGCAGCCAATGTTGGCATGCCAGATTTCCAAAACCTATCCCTGAAAGAATTAAAGGAAGTCACTATACAGATACATGTGGCTAGCCAGACAACTTTCAAGAAAAACACAAGAAGTTCACCAGTTGATGGACAAAGCTCTGCAGGCATAAAAGAAAGCTTAGTGAAGAGATGTTAGATGATGACTCTCTTGAAGCTGCTATAGTGCAGAGGATGTGCCCTAGGTGCAGGATGTGTTACAAGTGGTTGAAAAGGCTCCCAGGTAATGGGAAACAGCATTACAAAGAAGTACAGAGGAACCGAATAACCAACACCCATAACAAGAGGCCATATCCAACTGGCCCCAGACAACATTCATCATTGGCAACCCCACCAAATACCAGGATGCAGTCAAAAGGAAAGAGGCCTCTGTATGAAACTAGGCCACCCAATTATTGCAGAGTAGATAGCTAGCTTGAAAGGAGGCATGGATTCAGTACAAGGCATAGGACCAGGACTGACAGAGTAGATAGCCAACTTGAAAGGAGGCATGGATTCAGTACAAGGCATGGGACCAAAACTGATAATTGGCTCCCAAATGCTGCTTCGAAGACTGTTTCAAAGAGTGGGATAGCAGATCCAGCAGCTAGACCAATGGGCTCATGAGTCCCAAGAGTTCCAGATTGGTTTGCCATGCAGAATAAACCTAAGGAAATGTCAACTCAAATAAAGGTTTTTGGAGACTAGGGAAGAATGATCAAACATTCCTTGGTGGCTCCAAACAACTGGGTGTTATTAAAGAATCCAAAAACAAGGGAGCCAGATGTGGTTCCTATAATTTGTAAGTCTCAAAGAAGAAAGATCCAACGAAGATATACCTAATATTAGAAGGATTTGAAAGAAAGTGAAGAGAGCACTTCCATGGCACAAGCAAATGATCAGCCAGATGGAGGGATAGGTTCAAAGCCCGTTCCCAAGATCAAAATGAGTGCCAACATGAAGCAGTTGGCTAAAGTTCATGCTGAACTAAGGGCCAATGAGAAATCCAGTTTAGTAGGCCTCGAGAAGGCTTTAATGAAAAGTGATGATGAAACGGATGAAGGGACTGAACTAGGCAAAGAGAGATAATTGGCTGAAGATGGAATATTTGACGCTTTCATGGATGAGCAAACCTTTTTGGTTGACAAGCCAACGGAGGTAAATCACTAACAGACTGTTTCAAAGGAACCTGCTAGTACAGAGGTACCATAGTGCAGCATGGAAAATGTTTCCAAAATAACTGAACAAGTTAGTTTGGAAGAGAAACAAGTACAACCAACAGTTTAATTTGGCTCATTTTCTCCAGTGTTAGTAAACATGGTATATATATTGCCACAGGAGTTCCAGGCTGAGGATAGAAACTAAGAAGGTCAGGAAGATGACCCTACTCCAATTTCTAGTGAAGATTTACAGGTTAGCATGATTCAAGATGAGTCTAAAGTGGCCACTCCAATGGAAACTGAAGATGAAAGTGAGGAGGTGAGTATTAATCTCTTGTATCCCTTCAAGTACCCTACAACATCTATGACGTAGCATGTTAAGCCCTTGTATATTAAGGCTTATTTTGATGGGATACAAATGAACAGGGTGTTAGTGGACAATGAGGCAGTAGTGAACCTGCTTCCGAAGTCCTCTTTGAAGAAATTGGAAAAAAGAAACCCCAGATTAATCCTAACCAGCACAACCATTACTGGCTTCGTTGGGGATAAATAGATGGCTCAGGGCATCCTGCCCATCAACTTGAGTGTGAGAACCAAAGATTGCATGACAGCATTCTTTGTTATAGATAGTAATGCCAAGTATAATGTTTTACTTGGTAGGGATCGGATCCACACAACAAATGTGTACCTTCCTTTCTACATCAGAAAATAATGATGGCCCTATGCAATAGAAAGACAGAGGAAATCAACGCAGACCCTCAACCCTTTTATCGCTTGTGCTAATTTGGCAGAGGCCAAGTTATATACTGAAAGAGTGACACCACTCAGTATATTGAGGAAAATTGATGGAATAGCCGAAGTGACGGCTGATGAGGAAGTAGCACACCTAAGGCACTTAGTGCAAGAGAGTGCTGATAAAGAGTTCGTTATCAAGGATGACAATGATGCTTGGTTATAGGCAAAAAGATAAGACCCAAGAAGCTAGACTTTTGGTCTTAGTCAAGTTTTCAACATTGGACATAAAGTTAATAGTTTAGAAGGTTCAGGAATAAGAGAAGGAAGTCATGGTGGTTAGTTGTAATCAGGAGCAACAAAAATTCAGGCCTTTGGCCCTTGATAAGTACTGTGCATTGGACATCGAAGCAAAAGTTTAGGAAATACAAGAAGAAAAAGCCTTATTGACAGATTTTGTTTATGAGAAAGAAGACAAAGATGTTGAACCAGAAAATGTGAGAGCAGAACAAAACAAAGAAGTTGCTTCGAAGGAAAAAGAAGTCAAAGAAGAAACATTAGTAAATGCTCAAGTACAAGACCCCTTGGAAGAAGTCAATTTAGGGGAAGGTTCTGTACAGAAACCAACTTATATCAGTGCTTGGTTAAGTTCTATTGACAAGAACCAATTGTTGGTAGTCCTAAAGAATTATAAGGATTGTTTTGCGTAGTCTTAAAATGAACTGCCAGGATTGGATAGGTCATTAGTGGAACATAAGCTCCCTATGAAGCTTAACTTCAAACCACACAAACAGAACCAAGACGGATGAGCCCTGAAGTGGTTCAAAAAGTGAAAGAGGAAATTCTCAAGCTCCTTAAAGCAAGCTTCATTAAAACAGCCAGGTATGTTGAATGGTTGTCTAAACATTGTGCCTGTGGTTAAAAAAAATGGTAAGATAAGGGTATGCATCGATTTTAGAAATATGAATTTGGTAACTCCAAAAGATGAATACGCCATGCTTATAGTGGATCTATTGGTGGACAGTTTAGCAGGGTACATGATTTTGTCTATGATGGATGGGCACTCTGGTTACAACCAAATTTGCATTGTAGAGGAGGATGTCCACAAGACAGCGTTCAGGTGTCCTGGGAGTATTGGCACATTCGAATGGGTAAAAATGTCATTTGGTTTAAAGAATGCTAGGGCAACATATCAAAGGGCAATGAATATTATTTTTCATGATTTTATTGGAGGATACCTAGAGTGTTACATTGATGATATTATTGTAAAGTCCCAGTCTATAGAGGAACATTTGGTTCACTTGGTAGCAGCTTTCGAAAGAATGAGAAAGTTCAAGTTAAAGCTTAATCCTCTCAAATGTGCTTTTGGTGTATCAGCTGGAAACTTCTTGGGATATGCTATGTACAATAAGGGAATACAGATTGATCAGAATAAAGCCAAAGTCATCATTGAGGCCAAACCTCCATCAAGTAAGAAAGAAGAACAAAAGTTCCTTGGTCAGGTTAATTTTCTTCGAAGATTTATTTCTAACACTATAGGGAAAACTAAAGTAATTTCTTCTTTGTTAAAGTTGAAAGATGAAGAGGAGTTTGTGTGGACAGCAGAACATCAAACTACTTTCGAAGGAATTAAAAGCCTACTTGGTTAAGCCTCCAGTGTTGATGCCGCCAAGGAGCGATAAGCCCTTGAAGTTATATGTTACTATAGTAGAAGATTCATTGGGAGTTTTCCTAGCTCAGGACAATAAAGAAGGCAAGGAACAAGTAGTTTATTACTTTAGTAGGTTTTTAAATTCTTGTGAATGTAAATATTCAACTGTAGAAAAGCTGTGCCTTGCATTGTACTTTTGCAGCACTAAAATTAAGATATTATGTTTTGCCTACTGTTGTCTTGGTAATTGCAACCACAGACTTGGTTAGGTATATGTTATCTAGACCTATGTTGAGATGAAGAATTGGCAAATAGAAATTAATTTTATCAGAATTTCATTTAGAATATGTCCTCCAAAAGGCAGTAAAAGGACAAGTTTTAGTTAACTTCTTTGCAGATTATCCATGTCAAACAGAAAGTCAGGAGATAATGGACCTTGGTATGATCAATGTTGAGCCATGGCAAATGTGGTTCAATGGATCAAAAGCCAATAGTTTGCTTAGAATTAGTGTTATAATTAAATCACCACATGGAGTGGAAACCACACATGATTTCAGAGTGGATGAAACTACTTGTTCCAATAATCAAGCTGAATATGAAGCTTTAATAATGGGACTTGAGATACTTATTGGATTACAAGCTCATGCAGTTGATATATTTGGGGATTCCCAATTGGTAATCAACCAAGTAAACAGAATCTTCAAGTGTCAAAGTGCAAGCATGTTACCATATTATATTGTTGCACTGCATTTGCTTTCTCAATTTCAGATAGCCAATCTGACTTATATCTCAAGATTCTTGAACGATAAGGCCAATGATGTGGCCCATAAAGCTTTGAATTTCAGAAGAAAAGGGAATACCCAAATGGACATAAGTCAAGCAACATACTAGAAGTTAATACCACCTTTGGCTAAAAGGGGTATCATGGTAGAAGTTAACTAGAATAACTTAGAAGAGCATGATTGGAGACATCCAATCATTCAATATTTAGCTAGCCTATCTTCGAAGGCCAACAGAAAAATTAAACTACAGTCTATGCAATATATAATGTATAACAATGCTCTTTATAAAAGGGGAGCAGATAGGTTGCTGTTGGAATGTTTAGGGCCACATGAAGCATTGACTGCTATGGTTGAGGTGCATGAAGGTATTTGTGGTGCCTATCAGCCTGGTGTGAAGATGAGATAGTTTTTTCGAAGACATTCCTACAATTGGCCAACCATCCTAAAGGATTACATAGAGTATGCAAAAGAGTGTCAGGCATGCCAGAAGCATGGTGTGATAAGGCATGTTCTGATAACTGATTTGCATGCAGTAATGAAGCCATGGTCATTTAGAGGATGGGCAATGGATATGATAGAGAAAATAGATCCACCTTCTTTAAAGAAACATCGTTTCATTCTAGTGGCCACAGATTACTTCACTAAATGGATCGAAGCTTGGCCTTATAAAGTTGTGGATCAGGCTGAAGTTATTGGATTTATCAAGGAATTGATCCATAGGTTTGGCATCCCTTAGACCATAACTGTAGATAATGGGATTTTATTTGATGGAAAGATGATAAAATCTTTCGCAACAGAGTTTGGAATTAGCCTTGTTAATTCCACCCCTTATTATGCACAAGCAAATGGTCAGGCTAAATCATCTAATAAATCCTTGAAAAAAGGAATACAAAGAGTTATGGAAGACAATCCTCAAGATTGACATAACTTGTTATTAGATGTGTTGTGGGCCTATAGAACTTCTCCAAGGTTAAGTACATGAATTGCTCCTTATGCCTTAGTATATGGACATGATGTAGTGTTGCCTGTGAAAATTAATATTAAATCCTTGAGAATAAAATGCCAGGACCAGTTAACTTCTAAGCAGTACCATCAAAGCATGTTCTTGGAATTAGAAAGTGTGTATGAAGCTAGAATTTTGGCATTAAATAGTATTCTTTTCCAAAAGAAGAAGGCAGCCAAAAACTATAATAAGAAAGGCACATTAGATTTGATGGAGGTGATTTGGTATGGAAAACAATACTTCTAATAGGAATTAAAAGCCATAAGTTTGGCAAACGGTCACCTAATTGGGAAGGACCATATCAAATTCATAGAGTCTTTCCTGGGGGAGCATACCATCTGAGAAATCTGAATGGATATGTGCATTTCAAGAAAATTAATGGCAGGTACTTAAAGCTTTATTATCCAACTATGTGAGAGACACAAGGAGTGTATAAAGTGCTAAATAATAGAATGATAAAGCATGATACACCGACACAAATAATAAAAGTTTTTCATTTTTATAAAGAATTAGATACATGTAGCCACAAATTGGCCCAGAAATCAGTTCAGTGTTTCAATTGTTCCCTTACAGTTGATTCTCTACTTCTAAGGGATGAGAACAATTGAATGGTTGTAGCCATGTCTTGTTTTTTGTCAGCCAACCCATGGTTAGTAATTTGTAGCTTCTTGGCATTTCAATCCAAGACTAGGTTTACTGCTGCTAGCTCCACTTCCAGTTGAACTTTATTCTCCAACAACTGGGATCGAAATTGGAATGCATAGTAATATTATCCCTTTAATTCAAACACTTCAGCATGGATGCAGGATACAAACTTCTTATCCTTCGGTAGTTTTTCTTCGGCAGCCTTAGCCGTTTGGCAGATATTAATGTAAAATTGTATGGTGGATGCTGCCTAAGATAGGTGGCTTGAAAAGGCCATATTAGATTGCTCGAACGCCTGGCAGCATTCAAGGAAACCATCCTTGATGATAGGTCTCTGCAAAACTTCAAATGGAATTCTCGAAAATGTTTGCAGTAAATCCAAGAAAGTGCCCAAGTCCGCTCAAGGTAAAGAGGCTTCAGCAGCAGTAGAGGAGCTCTCAAAAATCTCTAGCAAAGAATCAGCATGGGTTAATGGCTTAGTCTCACTGCTTGGTACCCGAGCTGGTGAAGAGATGCCAAACAAGCTGGCTAGTTGAGCTTTGAAGATGTCTATCTCCTCATCTGACATTATCAGTACAAAGGGATTGCTAGTTGAAGAAAGAGATGGAAGCATGGAAATAGATGAAGGGGTAGAAGTTCCTCTTCGCAGAGTCAATAGTCCTGGCTACCAGCAAGTCTAAAGAAGAGGGATTGGAGTTGGATGGTTGAAAGGAAATTGGTGAGCCACCAGTATCTTCCCTACGAGTACCAGTTGTCACTGAAAATGAAGTGACCACTAGAATTCACTCAGGTGATACAGGAGCAGCCATGATTATGAGAGAAGTAAAATCAAAGGAGAGGAAAGATAAATGGGACAGGTATGGTGTTAAGCCTAGGCATAAATAAGGTGAAATGTTTTGCTTTAAAAAGGAAGGCATGGAGGATATAGAGCTGGGAAGTGAAAGGACCATCTGAATAGGCTCTATAATCATTGGCACGTCAGTATAAGCCTTCTTTGTTCTTTTTAAGACCAAAGAGGCCAATGTCGGAGGATGAATGACTGTTGCATAAACAGAAAATAGAAAGAAAATGTTAATTCTTTTTGTTAAGTCTTGAGAGGGAATCAAAAGGAGTTAAGGGGGAAATTACTAGCCTCAGAGGTTGTATTGGTAATGATTGGAGAGCTGCGAAGGGTATAGAGCTCAGCAGTCTGTTTTTTCCTTGCAGCCTCCCTTTGTAGCGCATCAATAGTAGCAGCTTCATCCTTTAGTATTTGTTACTACCTCCTCTTTTCAGACCTCTGAAATACGATAATTTCTTTGGAATATTCTTTTTCCATGGCCTTAGCAGCTGCCTTGTGAATAGGATCACCAACAAGGTCAAAAGGGGAAACTATTACTTTCTTCCTCTTCTTCAATGGTGTTTCTTTCTCTTTCGCTGCTTCTTCCTCTTCTATGAAGCCTCAGGTGTCTCCTCTTCAGGATGGTTAGAAAGAAAAACTGTTATTTTCTTCCTCCTCTTCAATGGTGTTTCTTTCTCTTTCTCTGCTTCTTCATTTTCTATGGAAACCTCAGGTGTCTCCTCTTCAGGATCAAGCATAAGTTTTCTCTTCCTTTGTTGTTACTGCTTGCCTTTGAGGATATTCAAGGCTTGAACTCTCTGAGAAAAGTCCTCCTGTGAGGCTCCTGCACCAAAAAGAGGCTATAAATAACTAAGTAAGGCATTATAAAGAGAAAAGAAAAAAAAAAGAAGGCAATAATGCACACCTTTCTTTGAAGCAACTCTAGTAACTCTAGGAGGAGGAGATGGGGCAGCAAGAATAGTCCTTGCGGCAGCAGGAGTAGAAGCTGGGATAGCAGGGGCAGTAGAGGAAGTGATGATCCTAGTCCCCTTGGACTTAGCCTAAGGCACATCTAGTCCCACTAATAAATCTTGAGGAGGGATGGCCAAGTGCACCTCCATATTGGTCGTCCACCAATTCTGGTATCTTTTCAATGTATTGCTTGAGGAATGAAATGTAATTATTTATAATCAATTAAGTCTTAGATCAACTTGGAGGTTGCTTCCTCTAGTCTGGACCTTGGAACCTTCAGTTCTCTGCTTACAAGATTTAAGTTGGATTGGTTGCAGAGGGGGATAGGAATCCCCTGAGTGAATCCAAATTGCCTAACAAATTGGATAGGGCAGTAGGGCTTAGAAATACACTTTAAGTTCTAGGATTTATAATGCTAATGAAAAGCTCCCTTGGAATCAGAATGGAGGTCCACATATCTTTGTGTTGAGGCCTAGAGCAGGACTTGTCACCCAAAAAAGCCCTTAGCTAGGCAATGTTGGCTTCGAAGGGACAGAAAAATAAGCTAGAAGGGGAAGTTAGAAGTCAATGGAAAAAAGAAAAGTAGAAGGCAAAATTGGAATGGTAAAGAGAGACCTTGGCAAACTTCATGCCGTAAGAAGTAGGGTCTGGTGATAGAAATCTTAGGCATTTAAAGTGCAAGTCGGTGAAGTATGCAAAAAGCCAGAGTTGGAGTATCCGAAATGGGTCTCGTTGATTGGCATCCATGGGTTTTTCACAAAATTGGGAGCAAGTTCTGTAGACATGACCCAAACATATGGAGTTAAAGTTACCTTTTTACGCAAAACAAAAGCTTTGGCGAGAGGGGTAAACTTAGGCATAATCCTCTGAGAAGAGGTACAAAAGAGGAATTTACAAGGCCAATACAACAAAAAAGAAAATAGTTCCCTATCAGATACAGGACCTTCCCTTTTGTTCTTAGATTTGACAAAGTCACTATAGAATGAGTTTAGAGGAGGAATAGAAAAAGAGACGTTAAGGTCAAAATAGTCTGGACCAAAGGGAGTGCAAATAGGGTATAACCCTAAAACATGACAGATGTCAAGGACAGTAGGGGCCATCATACCATATCTAAATTGGAAGAAATTAAAAGTAGAGTTCTAAAAACAAAAAGCATCGGGTATTAAAAATGGATCCTCCAAAATAGTGAACCTAGATAGTTGAAGGGCGTCGAAGAGGCAAAGTTCCTGGAGATCCAATAACCTGGCGAAAATAACTCAATCGTACCATTCCTCCTATTCTAGCCTTACTGTGGGCCAACAGCGATGGGGTCGGTTCATCCTCAAACTTTCCCAATCAAGACCACCTTTATAGAGGAGGCAATGATTCTCCAAACGCGGGTATAAAGCAGGAAGCTGAACAGGGACCTCCTTAAAAATGGGTCCAAGCACATATTCGTGTTGCTCGTGACGACACGGAATGAAAATGCGTCCATCGATAGCACTTTGTTCTCCAGTTTTGTACTTCTCACATTCTTTAGCGATAACCCTCTTCAGAGCTATGGATAGGCTCACACGCTCCACAACTGGTATTTTCAAGGAGGAAGAAGCCATTAGTAGAAGTTTTTGGAGGAAGAAGCTAAGAAAAAGAATGAAGAGGAGGAAAGAGCAATAGAAATGAAGGGTTTGTGTTTTGGGTGAGCAAGTAAGTTTAAAGCGTGAAGATAAAGGGTTTTTAAACCTTTCTGTCTGAAAAATGCCCAATCAGTCTAAATGGGTAAAAAGACTTGAGATAATTGTTTGACTGATTTTGGAACCCATATGAGTTTAAGCCTTTGTCTTAAAATTTAAAGGAGTCTGGAAAGTACAACATGGAAAGTTTCTCTCAAGGGTGATTGTTTAGGAGAAAAACATATCTCAAACACTCAGATTGGCTTTGAAAACAAATATTTGGCTTCGAAACCAGGATTTGGCTCCAAAGCCAGATGTTAAACATCCAACTAGGGCTTCGAGAACAGGTAGTTGATTTTGAAGCACATTTAATGCCTAAAAATGCAAGAATGTTTAGGTTTGATCTGCTTCAAAGGGATTGGGGACTTGCTCTTAGGTTTTCTGTAAAATATAAAATCCTTCGAAGTGAACTTTGAAGTATTCTGTAGCTGGAATTTGATTCTTATTTAATGTTTTAGACTTTAAAGTTGCAAAGCCAGTACCAAGTCAAGTAAAAGATCGAAATCCAAAAGACTTACCTGAACATAAAAAATTTCTTTTGGGATTTTCTGTCAAAATAAACCCTTTTTGTGAACCAGCATTATTACTTTTAAAAGTAGTTCCATACTTCGAAGCACTTAAAAGTAACTTTGATACAAAGGTTGGTTAATTCAAATGTATTAGATTATGTTGATCATACGATTGCAATGAGAAGACCTAAGGCAAAATTGTCAATTGTATTCCATACTTTGGAGATGTTCAAATCAGGTTTCGAAGCAAAAATTGATTAATTCGAAGCTTTAATTTTATTTGAATTGTGTGAATAAAATGATCACAAGCATGCAATTGGAACATAAAACTAGATCATGCCAAATAGGGAAAGAAAACCCCTAATTTTATTGATATGTAAGCAATTAAATTAGAAAGGCCTACTTGGCTACGAATTCGATTTCATAATAATAGGGAATAGAAAAAGTAACAAGTTCATTAAATTTAACCCAACAGTGTTCAATGAACTTATGTTCTTTCTTTATTCTATTTTATATCCTATCAAAGCTAGGTTGTTGCACCTGGTATGCTCTTGTTTGGTGAAAAAGTTGTTCATCTTTCACCTTGAACTCTATCTCTTTCAAGCCTTGCTCCATTTCATCAATCTTTAAATCATCCCAGTACGCTGAATCCTTATTTTTGAAGTCATCATATTCTTCAATAAGGTTCTCTACTTCATACTAAGTTTGAATTCGTTTGGCTATGATTTTGTCCAAAGAGTCACTGGTAGCCAAAGAAATTTTGTACCAATGAAGAAGGAGTGAAACTTGATCCGAAAAAGCTTGAAACTCTGTCTGGGCAATAAGGTTGAGAACATGACCCCGAGTCATAAAATCACAGGCCCATTGGAAATTCTTGAGAGGAATCTCGTCTCCAAGAACATTGAAAGGAAAGTGAGAGAAGGCAGCAAGCAGAAGCTGAGCTTTGTATTGCTCAAATGCAGTTGGAAGAGCTGGGGGTTGGTAGGAAGGAAAAAAACTAATTCTCGAAAAGAGTAAGTTTCAATTCCTCTATCCAATGGGGATTCTCAGGGAGAGGAGGTGCACAGGGATCCATCCAGGATCCATCCTGAAAGAAGAGGAGAATTTGGGGTCATTCATGTAATCGACCCAGTCAGAAGAGCAAAGTTTTGCATTCTCAACCAAAAATGACGGATTATATCCCTGTGCTTCGTCTGGATGAGGAGTTTCTCGCACTATCTTCTTTGGCATGGAAGACGTGTACCACGCCATAAGCAAGTTGTCTTCCAGATTGCGTAGGTGATCAATGGGTACATAAAGGTAAACCACTGAGCTCCGAGCAGAAGGAGGAACTGAAAGGAGATCATCAAATTCAACAAATCGATGATGAATCCGCACCCTTAATTGGGGTTCATCAGGTTTTGACCAACTTTCCCAACCAGTGGACTTAAAGGAAGAAGAAACGGTTAGTGGTGGGGTAGAAGAAGAGCTTCCAAGATCCATTTCTGTAAATGCTTGGTCTAAAGGTTTGTAGTTGGCAGATTCTTGGTCTAAAGGTTGGTAATTTACAAAAGTTTCCATGACTTGTATAAATGGAGGCGGATAGGTGTAGCCAATAAATGCATTAAGGTTCTTTCGAGGCTTGCAATCATCTTCAAAGACTCCTCGTATGCTCGATCAATGTAAGAGAATGTGTGATTAGCTATTGGGGATATACCAGTCTTTTCGTGTACTCAAAGAATGGAAGTGCAAAGCACAAGGATTTAATGAAGTTCACTACTTCATTATTCAAAAAGCAGTTATACTTTCAGAATATATAGAGTCCATGCACGTCCTTGGACATGGGTAGATTGTACTAGTCTACTAATATCATCAAGTATTGGGTATATTAGTGCAGGGGGTAATGTTAGCTGTATAAATTGTAAAAACCAATTACGGAGTGACACGTGGCACCTAAAGGGAAATTTGGGGAATTAAAGCAAGTCTCCAATCAAAGACAAACACGTGGCAGTTCATATTGGTAGTATCGGATCTGCGTGGCATCTGAATAGTCAAGAGGCGCGAGATGACGTAGCCTAACGGTTATCTACAATTCAAATTCAAATTCAGAAGGAAAGCCTAACTGCAAAAGAGGTGTAGTGGGAGCTAGTTGAGCGAAGCCATGACCAAAGATCGTGGAAACGTATTTTGACGGTTAGAAGGCCACTTTGATGGTTATCACTAAAGAGTATAAATAGCAAAGAGGGCTAAATAGAAAAGAACCAGACTGAGATCCAAAAACCAGTTTATTACTTCATATTTCTTTCCAGTTTTTTACATTTTTAGTTCTTTACATTTCCAATCCTCTAATTCCTGTACTGTACTTCATTTCGTAGAAGTAGTTTCAAATAGTTTGTTGCTGTGAACCTCTACGAGGCTAGGTCAGATCATTGTAAATTTTCATTTACGTAATGAAATTCAGATTCTGAAATTGTTCTTCACTTACTATTATTTGCTAATTTCTCCTAAACAATCCGCCAGTAAAAATCCTCTTCATTGAGGCTGAAAGAATTACAACACAATCGTCTGATAATTGGTTGACAATTAATATTCTGTAAGGACTACTTGATCCTTATTGGCACGCTTAAATTTACATTATTAACTTTCGAAAGCTAAAAAAACCAATAGAGTCACAATTATTTCTATAAATGCTCAAACATGTGTGATTAATTTAATTATTGAACAGACAGTGAAATTATCAACCAACAATTAGACTGATCTAAAAATGTGTAAAAATATTGAGAACACACAAATAGAATATAGTAAAAGGTAAAGAAATTGCACTACACAGTTTATTTTTTCAGTTGCACAATACATTAAAATTTTTCTAATTCTCTAGTGTTTTGATTTTATACATCCATTGTTTTTGTTTTATGTGACGATGACCCATTTGAAAAATTCAACTCGTGAAGATTGACGCCATAAGGAAGCTTCCTCATCCCTCTAGCCCCCCTCTACGTGAAATGGATATGATATGTCATCCAATGAATTTAATCCTTCTATTGTATTTTACTTTTGACCATTTACTCAAAAATCTTAATTTATAAATTTATATTTTATTAAATTTTAATTAAGATTTTTTTGAACTTTCAACTCTCATTGAATTTTTAATAGTCAGGATTACCCTTCAAATAATGATTGTTCATTATTTACGATTATCTATAAAGGAATATAATGATTTGACATTTATTTTGATTTTTAAAAATTTAAAATATCAACTTTTAAATTGAAAAAACTAAAAAAAAAATTGAATTTTTTTTTTTGAAAAAACTAAATTATTTTTTTGTGCAAAACTAAAATTTTTGTCCATAAAGGAGCATGATGATAGAACATTGATGTGCAAAACTGGAAAAAAAAAAAAAAAAAAACTTTAAAAATGAAAAAACTGATAATATTCTCAGTTTTAAAACTGAAAAAAACTGTTCATATTCTCGATTTTATTAGATAGTTGAATCAAATCAATACGTAAATTGATAAAAATAGTTTAATCTCATGCTCTATTTTTTTTATCAGTTAGTGAAACAATTATCTGGAACATTACTATGCAAAATTGATAATATTCTTAATTATAAAAATTGAAAAAAAACTGATAATATTATTAGTTTTACTAAATAGGACTTATTAGTTTAAAATTTTTTAAATAGGACCTAAGCTATCATAATATTTGTAAATAAAACTTTCAGATAATTAACTCTTTACTTTTTTATTAGTTTTACACTTAAACGTAGGTTAAATAACACAACAAATGATATCTGTTCCCAAATTTAACATAAACTCTAATATTATATGTCTAAAAATTTTATTAAAAAATATCAATGTGTAATTCAGATTCATTTTGTACACAAATCTCATGATATATTATTAAATCTCAACTATGCTTCTTCATTTTGAATAAATTTATTAATAAATTTTCTAGTTGAGTAGAGTTTACCCCATACATAACCTTTGATATGTATGAATTCAAGTAATAAAAAATTAAAAAATAAAATAAAAAAGTAAAACACATCCGGTTATGCGGTTAAGAGAAACAGATAATTACAACATTTAAGAAAACAAAGATAATTATTCAGTAATTTTGAAATATAGATATATAGTATTCTATAATATTGTAATTGATAGAGAAAGTGGATAAGTAAAGTATTGTGTTGTGTGTTTAAAAAATATGAGAAAATATATTAAATAATAATTAGTTAAAAAATACGTAATATTATGAGAATATTGAATAATTTGTCGAAAACAACAGTAGACAATTTTGTAGAGGTAAATGCAAGGTGTATCCTATTATTATATTTTTAGTCTAATCCCAACTTCTCGAAACTGTTTCTTTACAAACCAATTGTCTCTACATGAGCTTGGTGACATGCTAGGAAGGTCCTGAGTGGGGATGTCTTCAAGCTCAAAGTTGACCTAGCCAGAATCTCTCTCTCTCTCTCTCATTTGTTGCTACGTTTCCAAAAAAGTGGAGAATTTCTTGTGTGCTTCCCTATATAATTTCTTATTTCAACAGCAAGCTTTTCACCAAAAGAGATTAAAAAAAACCAATCCAAAACAAAGAAAGAGTACAAAAGATAGAAACCACTTTTTGGAGAAGAAGAGAAACAAAACAAAACAAGTTGTTTCCATTCCAAGATGATTTCTGGGGCCACTTCTTGTTACCCTAATGTCTCACAAGGATTACAAATGTATGGCATCACAGAAGCCGACGTCGTTTCATCTTCTCTTGGACCAACCTCAGGTTCAGATACTCACTCAAACTCTCTCCTCTACAGCCTCTCAGTCCTCAAAGAGAAGGTCCATCAAGTTCAATCTCTGGTCTCCATCTTCATCTCCCCTCCCCAGAGCCAACCCGCCGAGTCAACGGCCATAGCCATAGCCAGTATGGGCACTTTGATTCAAGAAATCATAGTCACCGCCTCTGCGATGATGTTCACTTGCCAACAGATGTCTCTGGGCTCAACTCTGGGGAACAACAACACTGACGAATCACAGAACCGGCGTGTTAAGCTCCCCGGAGTCACTGGGTTGTCTCAACAACAACCCAACTGTGGTCCAACCCGTTTCGTCCATGTTGGTGAAGAAAGCCGACAAGGGTTTTATTCTAGCGAAACTATAGACTGGTATGGCGACAACTATAATACTTGCAGCGCAAACGATACCAACAACAACAACAACAACAATCGGACTATTACTATGACTGTAGGTGACAAAAGTGAAGCGAGAAGCGAAAAGAATGAGCTTTCGCCGAAGAATTATGATATTATCGAATTGGATGCTGCGGACTTATTGGCCAAGTACACCCACTATTGCCACGTTTGTGGAAAAGGGTTTAAGCGAGATGCGAATTTGAGAATGCATATGAGGGCTCATGGAGATGAGTACAAGTCCAGCGCTGCTTTGAGCAATCCATTGAAGAATAACAACGCAAATGAAACTGGAAACAAAGATGGCGGTGAGACAAAACCCGTGAGGAAATATTCGTGTCCACAAGAAGGGTGTAGGTGGAACAAGAAGCACGCAAAGTTTCAGCCGTTGAAATCGATGATTTGTGTTAAGAATCACTATAAGAGGAGTCATTGTCCGAAGATGTATGTGTGCAAGAGGTGTAATAGGAAGCAATTCTCAGTGTTGTCAGATCTGAGGACTCATGAGAAGCACTGTGGAGACCTCAAATGGCAGTGCTCGTGTGGGACTACTTTTTCCAGGAAGGATAAACTTATGGGTCATGTTGCTTTGTTCGTTGGGCACACACCGGCGATCAATTCTTTGGCGAAGATGGGGAGAGTCGAACAACAACACGATCAAGCGCAAATGCGGGTAGGGAATAGGTAAAAATTGTGTGAGAACTCAGATCATCTGAGAGGTCATCCTTGTGTTTGTTGTAAATTTTAATATGATGATGTATCAATGAATCTTTACACTTTTGTTACAAAGTTGGCTTGTTTGAGAAGGCTTTGTAATTTGACTGCTTAGGTGGACAGAAGTGTTTGTAATTTCTTGAATTTCTATAGGTACTTTTCCTATTCCTTCTACGTTGTAGTTTTGAAACCAACAACTATTTGTTGCTTCCTATGTTTCCTTCTTGTAAAAGGATTTTTACAATGTTTTCGGTGATATTAGTATTAGTAGATGCTATTCGAACAATTCTTTTAAGTTTCTGCCGGCGAATATTTAGTCTATATCTATTTTAGTTGCAGGGTTAACTCATGACCTCTCAGAATATGAGTCTAACTATGCTTCGATATTTATTGATTTTCTTCTTGGATTTGCATGGTAAATCTTCTCTAGAATGGAATGTGGACTTAAGAGTTAGATTACATTCACTAGCATATGTGGTTTCATTCTTATGCACAACATTGCATTCACTGAGAATGGCTATTAAGGAAAAAAGATCAAGATTTCCTCGGGATTTCTTCGTTATGCATAATTGCATGTGGTATTCTGTATATGCTTCTGTGATTAGTTTTTGTATTCTTAGACTTGTTCGGGTGATTCTAGACGTTTGTTAGGATGTTACTCATAGAAAATAGTTTGTGAAATCGTTTGGTTCTAGTAATTATGATGGTATAATCAGTATAAATGGTCCAATACTACCAATTATCCAATCTATACGACGAATCAAAACAAAGTAACATGCTTTCTGTGGTATATAGCCTGTTTATATTTTGTTATATTGAAGTAGTTAACCAGCTTTTAGAGTCCATAGTTTCTTAATTCAAACGCTATTGTGATGTTTTTAGATGAATGTGATCTTATTGCTAGCTAGTTTTCAATTCTAAACTTGATTGCTTATGAGATGTTTTATTCATGGATAATAAATCATGAGGTTTGTGTAAACTCCGTTTGGGAAGATGGTTTATGGGTTTTTTTGGCTATTTTAGTCACAAAAGACAAAATATGTTATTTTAGCCACAACAAACAAAATATCACATCCAACCCATACTCATTACACTATTCTCTCACAAAAAAAGTCAAAAAAATCAAAAAGTAAAAAACCTCTTCCCAAACAAAGCCATGTATTTTTCAAGTAAGAGGTAGTTTCTGACTGTGGCAATTAAGTTTTGAGCCATGTTGGGGACCCCCAGTTGGGAGGTGACCCCCAGCACCCCCACTCCACGTGGGAGGCTGTGGACCAAGAGAAAATCAAAAAAAAAAAAAAAAAAAAATTCAACCAATCGCGTGCCGCCACATCAGCTGGGTCACTGGAGGTCTTCAAAGTGGGGGTGCAAATCATTTTTCTTAAGTTTTTTAGCAAACTCCTTAGTTAACCCCTCTTCCACATCAATGCCACAAACCAAACTCTTATGGAATTAATCTTAAGGCCTGACACCACTTCAAAACACCTTAGAATTCTTTTGATCATAATGAGTTCATCCCATGTGGCTTCACAAAAGATAATGGTGTCATGCAAATTGTAAATGAGAAATTTTTAACCCTTGATGACCCACTAAAGCACCTTTAATCAGCCCCTTTTGTTTTGCTCTCTTCAAAAGGATATTCAAGGCTTCTGCCACTATATTAAATAGTGAAGGTGATAATGGATCACCTTGCCTCAACCCTTTTTGAGGAGAAAATTCTGCTGTGGGTGACCCATTTACAAGCACTGAAATCCTTGGCGTAGAGATACACTCCTTTATCCACCCCATCCATTTTTGAAGTTGCTGATCAAAAAAAATAAATGTATTTTTGAAGTAAACTTTAAACCCTAAACTTGTAAACAAAATCTCTACATTAACTTGGGATTGAACATACTCACTAACCATATAAAAGTCATCGCCTCTTGGCGATAATGCATGTTGAATTTTGACGGGATTTCAGCACTTAGGCCATTGAATTAGTAATTTTGCTATTTTTAGAAAGTTTTGTTTTTGTAATAATTGGGCTAAGAATGTCTTTTTTTAGTTCTATCTATTTTGGAAATTTAGGCTCAAGTTTATCAAATAATTAACATAGTTAGCTAATTCCTATTTAGATTAGGTCTTCTCTGATTACAAGTAAGGATGCACGCCTTGGAGTTAGAACAAGACAACTTAATTTTATCAATAAAATTCAATCATCCTTTGATGATTTCGCTTCAAGACTCTCCGTTTATTACAACAATATCTAGTTCTATGTAATAATCAGGTGCGTCATTTTCTCTCTTCTCAACAAAGTTTGTAAGAGAAAAATAGTTCTCAAAATCTATGTCCAATACTTAGGCTTATGTGAAAGAATTAATTTGAAGCATAGAGGAAGTTATGCACTTGGTCATGCCATCCAATTCCCAATAGATGCCAGAGCTAGCTTTGATTATTTATGTTAGGAAAACATGTTGTGCTGGCAAATTCACTCTAAAGGTTGAGTTTGTAATTATAATTAACTTTATAGCAATTTCACTTTAAAGGTTGAGTCTGTAATTCTAATTTTAAACAAACTTTCAAAGTGAGAAAACTAAAACTCATGCATTGCATTAACATTATTTTGAAGGTCTTATGTTGTTTAATTTGTTGGGTTGAATTTATATATATATATATATATATATTTTAAATTCTTAGTTTTGTTGCGGGCTTCACTTTTTAGACCCATAGACTAGATTATGGGCATGGAACATCTCAAAAGACAATATATTTCACGGACATAAGCATCGCATTCAAGTTCGTAGTAGTTATGTTCGAATGAGAATGTGTTTTTTGTTGTAGTTAATTTTCTAAATGTCAATCATTTGAATGCTTCGCTTTGTTTCTGAAATACAAGACCATTGTTTACACTTTTGGCAATGAATTTTTGGCTAAAAAAAACACAAAAGACAAAATTGACTATATAAATTAATAAGACAAAATGTTATATTCAAATTATAATCATTACACTTTTTTTTTCCCACAAAAATCAAAAACAAAAGCCAAACGAAACTAAAAAGGTCAGGCTAAAATAGTCATAAAATCAAAAAACTAAGTTATTTTAGCTCTTCCCAAACGAAGATTAATTTCTTTGTGAAATTGATTCCTTGAGACTTTATTTTTTTAAGAATTAGGCGATGATCATTGGCAAATTTTGCCTTTTGCCGCAGCCCATTTGAAATCCGTAGAAAATGAATTTATGGGCTTTCATTTTCTTCTCTTCAATCTGGCCAGGCTGTAGGAACTGGGCTTCCCTCTCAGTTCTCTGCTTGTAAACGGCCCTGATTCGATCCTACTAGTTCTATCTACTATTGTATGGTTGGTCATTGTATCATAATTGTTTAATCTAGTTGGTGTCTTCCCTGTTTTGGAGTTTGGCAAAAAAAAAAAAAAAAAAGGTCAGTTTATGATATATAAAAAATTGGGACATTTACACACAAGTTTTAATTTATAAATTTATACTCCATTAAGTTTTAACTAAGATTTTTTAGATTTTCAAATCCCATTAAATTTTTAATAGTTGAAATTGTCGTTCAAACAATGATTGTTCATCATTTATGATTATTAATAAAAAAAAATGATCATTTGATATTTATTTTGATTTTCAAAACTTTAAAATATCGATTTTCAAATTAAAAAAAATTTAAAAAAAAATTATTTTTTTTTTAGAAAAGATTAAAAAAACTGAATTATTTTTTTGTGTGAAAATGAAAATTTTGTATCTATATAAAAGAGCATGATAATGGAACATTGATATGCAAAACTGAAAAAAAAAAAAATAAAATAAAAAAAATAAAAAAATAAAAAAATTTAAATTAAATAGAAAAACTTATAATGTTATCAGTTTTAAAACTAAAAAAATTGTTAATGTTCTCAATTTTTATTAGATAGTTGAATAAACCTATAAGTAGAAAGGCAAAAACGTTAATCTCATGCTTTGTTTTTTTACCAGTTAGTGAAATAATTATCTGGAACATTACAATACAAAATTGATAATATTATTAGTTTTAAAAATTAAAAAAAAATTGATAATATTTTCAGTTTTATTAAATAAAACTTACTAGTTCAAAAAATTCTAAATAAGACTTGCGTTATCATAACATTTATAAATAAGACTTTTAAATAATTAATTTTAAAAAATTAAATAGTCGCTGAGTAGTTTATTAAAATATCATATTAATTAACATTGTTTAGTGTAGCTGTTATAATTTTTTTTTAATAATAATTATTATCATAAACTGTTTCACATCTCACTAACTACTTCAAATAGTTATAATATAATTTATTGAATGAGTTATGATTGTACATGCATTCACATACAAAATAAATAAATAAATTAAAATTTACCCCACCTTTAATATTTAGTAGAATTTACGTATAGATCTTAATAGATGAATTTATTGTTCAATAGAAATTTTGTAAGAATTAATGATATTTTTTATCAAATACTATTAAAAAAACCGTCATTAATTATTAATTTTTAACAATAGTTTAAAAATTTTATTATAAAAACACTATTAAAAAAAATTATCACTAATTATTAATTTTTAGAGAAAGTTTAATAATTTTATCATAAAAAATGTCAATAATTATTAATTTAGTTACACTTTAAAAAATTCTTCACAAAAAAATTCACTAATCTTAAACTTTTAACAACAGTTTAAAAGATTTATCATAAAAAAAATGTTACTAATTATGAGTTTTAACGATAATTTATAAAAATCATGACAAAAAATCATTAATTGTTAATTTTTAATGACATATATAATAAATTTTCATAAAAAATTATTTTTAATAAATTTTTTTATTAAAACTTATTTTCAATTCGAGTTAATAATTTCTAAATAATTATGAAGATTTATTGATAATTTATATTTTATTTTTTTAATATAATTTATTGAACGAGTTATGATATGGTACATGTATTCTGATAATCTAAGAGTAGCAGTTGTACCAGCGAGACCCTTTCAATTCGTTGACTTGTTTGGAGTCTCCATCGTGGTAGTGAGAGAGAGAGGGAGAGCGAGAGATCAGACTGTCTTTCGTCAGTACCACACATCTTTAGGGCTTAGGAAATTCTCTTCCTCTACCAATCGGATCACAGCAAGTTATGGCGATTTAACTCTTTCTCACAGCAACAATGTCCAGCAATTGATGATTTATAGGCAAATTGAGGTCTTCATCAACACATTTGCGTACTGTTCTTCCACTTGTTTCCATTAGGTACGTTTGATTCGATCATTTCAGGTTCTTTTTGCTTGTCTTTTCATGATCTATCTATCAATGCATTTCATTTCATTGTTGTTTTGAAACGCATACCATCTGTTCGTCAAATTGACCCAGAAATCGCTTTCAGTTAAAGTTAGAGTCTGTTTGGATTGAGCAATTTGATGAGAAAGAGGGAACTTTGGTTTACAAATTAGGTGAGAATGGATGAGAAATTATTAGAAATGGAGAGACTGAGATTACCCATCAAAAGGGAAGAAAATAAAAAAAAGGAAATCTTACATCCAAACAAACATGATAGTGAGAAAATCCAATAATTTCTTTACTTTTCATGTTGTTGATCAAACAATGGTGGAGGTTTCATCATTCAGTAGATTCATCATCTGAATTATAACACCTTATTATGTAATTGGACTTTTGCTTAGACAGTTTATCATAGAATTGTCACAAATTGCATATTATTCTACAACCAGATTGGAAGTTCTTCATTCAAACTTGCGTTGCCTTATAACTTCTTCTGTTTTTACTTTTTATTTTATTTTATATATTCCAAATTGAAAGAGAAAAGCCAAGTTGAGTGAGTGCTCTCTTGTAGATTTCCGAAATACTACTCGGAATTGTTGATCTGTCCCGTAAATTGTTTAGGATTGGTTGCAGTGGCCTAGCCAGAAATTTCCTTTAGCGGGGTCATTTAACAAAGCATCATCAATGTCATATATCATATTTTTAGTTCTACACAATATGTCAACATTAACATTCACATAATACTCTGTAAATTTCATATATTCCCAAATCACATTGACAAAAGTAACTCAAACTAGTGAAATTACAAGTAAAAACAAAATATTGGGATATTAACACCATTACTTCAACACCAATAAGTAAATATCTACACTACTATGTGACTTATTTCTGTGTCATTTCTAAATAAAGTTTGATTTTGTTTTTACCTTTTGGGGTCAATTTGTAAAAGTTTAAAAATTAATTTATTTTATTTAGGCCCACTAGGTTCAATTTGTAAATACTCATAATTTTTTACATATACTCTATCAAAAATTTGAAGTTCAGTGGTGTTAATTGACACCACTATTCAAAGCATAGCTCCGCCTCTGATTGGTTGAATTGTCTTCATGAATATTACTGTAAAGCATTGCTTTATTTTATTTTATTTTATTATTATTATTTTTTTGTGTTATTTCCAATTTCCCATGCTTTGGGATTTTGTTGTACTATGCAATCCGTCTAACAAGGCTGCTAAAATCACGATCTGGATCTTATGATTCATTTGGACAAAATTAATATGGATAATTGTGTAGAAAATCTCATCCATGTAGGATATTTCAATTGTGACATTGTTGGATTGTGGAATCCCACAGTGGTGTTCAAAGGTGTGTCTAAACACAGTACAAGTGTGTACCCAACATGTTCTGTAAAAAATAATATTTAAAAAAATCGACTCACCATGTCGTGTGTCCAACATGTGGACTCGCTTGTCTGCACCGAGTTGGTGTGCGATGTATGTTAGACACGAACATGGACACGGTAGTCAGTTTGGAGTGTTCGTGCTTCTTAGGCAACTACTACTGTTATTTTTTTATTTTTTTCAAATGATACATAAACATATATTTTTCTTTTATCTTTCTCTTCTTTGAATTTTAATCTATTTTGAAGTCCAGCTTTGTTTACTATTTTTTTGTCTTTCCTTTTATGTACTACTACTGCAGAGTGCAACATGCTCTGTTATAAAACTGTTTTTCTCCACCTGTTCTTTTTTTGAAATGCATAATTTTTGCCATCGAACTTTCTATTATATAATGTTTTTATTTACATGATATAATTATATTTTTAACCTCATTTTAGATTCATTTTGTGTTTACTTATTCGAAATGTTTATTATTATAACATTATTATCTAAGAAGCACGGACACTTTTAAAAATGTGACGTATTTGTGTCGTGTCCGTGTCGGACACCGACACTCTTTGAACACTCATAGAATGCGTGTCCGACACTCATCAAAATGTGTCTTATTTTTTAAATTTTTTTACAGACCTGAACACTCTTTGGACATTTGAAGGACACATGTGTCAATCGCTAAAACACACATGTCTATCGATTAAACGCATGTGAAACTAATTATAAGTTGGAACAAAATAACTTAAGATACAATAATAAAATAAAAACCATATAAATTTGTAGGAATTAGTGTCATATTGCATTTTTTATTATCTTTGAATGATATATTCATATGTATAACATATAATAAATATATAAAATTATATATTTCATGCGTGTCCCCCACATGTCATGTTCTGCATTTTTTTGAAAATTAACGTGTCGGCGTATCCATGTCGTGTTACGTGTTCATGTCCATGTTTCTTAGATTATTATGCATTTTTTTCCTGGTAAGTAAGATCATACGATCCTCAATCTAATTCTACATTCACATTCTGTAAGCCCCTCCAACAAGCCAAGGTAGAACCTCAATTTTGGCGATCTTGTCTCCTAAAAGTCTTCCAATAATGCAGCAGTGCACACATGGATTTATGATTCACCCACTGAAAATTCAAGTAATAGAAACACATCTCTCAGTCACTAGAGTCATCCTTATATTACATTTATGGACCATTTTCTACTTATACATTCAAACAACAAATGCGTGGGATATTGATATGATCAAGTCATTTGCTTCAAGACTTTGTGTAAAAATCACTTGGTTGTGGGCCCTTCAGAGAAGTGGCTTACTCCAATGAGCTTGTAGCATTTAACCATACTTTTTCCAAGTCATTGATGATGGCTAATTGTAATTGTCAGTTTTTTTTGTTTTTTTTCTTCTTCTTAAATGATTGTTGGAAGTTGGAATATCGTTTGCAAGGTGATTATGGTCAATCACTCTTTGTACATTATTTTTTTCAGGTTCAACAAATATATTGGAGACTCTGAAGGTTAAAATTTGCTACTAAATTTTCGTAATCACTGGAGTAGGGATTGACAAAAGCTGAAGTGGCAGGAAGTTGGCTTATCAACCAGAAGACAACTGTTAAAGTGGACCTGATTCCTGTGATTTTGTTGTAAAACGAGAAGTAAAAAATGGGAAGTGCAAAATTTCCCAAGCGCTATGTGATTGTCATTCTAACCTTCATCTGCACTTGTGTATGCTACATTGAACGTGTGGGCTTCTCAATTGCATATACTGTTGCTGCCGATGCTGTAGGGGTGAACCAGTCAAGCAAAGGCACCATACTTTCGACATTCTATTATGGTTATGCCTGTTCACAGATACCTGGTGGATGGGCAGCTCAGAAAATAGGGGGAAGGCGTGTTCTCCTTCTCTCATTCTTATTATGGTCTCTCACATGTGCTTTAGTACCACTAGACCCAAATCGAGTCATGATTTTGGTGATAGCTCGTTTACTTGTTGGGGTGGCACAAGGGTTCATCTTCCCATCCATCCACACCGTCCTTGCACAGTGGGTCCCGCCTCACGAAAGGTCAAGATCTGTTTCTCTCACAACATCTGGAATGTATCTAGGTGCAGCTATGGGGATGCTTTTGCTTCCTAGCCTGGTGAAATTCAGGGGTCCCCAATCTGTATTTCTTGCTGAAGCAGCATTGGGTTCCATGTGGTCTCTACTTTGGTTCAAATACGCAAGCGACCCACCTCGTTCTGAGCATCCAAAAGCATCTGCCGCCGGTTTTGGGGAATCTTTGTTGCCAATCAAAGGGAGTCTGAAGGCAAAAGTGGAGAAAGGAGGTCATTCCGTCAAAACTGCCCAAATTCCATGGAAGAAGATTGTCCTCAGCTTACCCGTTTGGGCAATTGTTGTGAATAATTTCACATTCCATTACGCCTTGTACGTTCTGATGAACTGGCTGCCCACATATTTTGAACTCGGGCTCCAACTTAGTCTTCAGGAAATGGGTTCTTCTAAGATGATGCCTTATCTGAACATGTTTGTATTCTCAAATATAGGTGGGGTGATTGCTGACCACTTGATCACCGGAAGAATCTTGTCCGTGACTAGAACGCGAAAGGTCTTGAACACCGTCGGATTTGTAGTGGCATCTTTTGCTTTGATGGCGATTCCCCTCTTCCGAACATCTGGTGGGGCAGTGTTTTGTTCGTCCGTGGCTCTCGGTTTTTTAGCACTAGGGAGAGCAGGTTTTGCAGTAAATCACATGGATATTGCTCCAAGGTATGCCGGAATTGTTATGGGAGTTTCTAATACAGCTGGTACATTAGCGGGTATTATTGGGGTTGATCTTACAGGTCGGCTTCTTGAATCTGCTAAAACTGCTGATTTGGATCTTTCGACTCCAGAAAGCTGGAGAGCCGTGTTCTACATCCCAGGCTTGCTTTGCATCTTTAGTTCTTTTGTGTTTTTACTATTTGCGACTGGGGAGAGGATTTTTGACTGAGGTAAGCTTGTTTTGCATGTTATCGTTGCTGACAGAAAGTAATTACTGTCATCTGGTAGATAATTTAAGAAATGGTGTTAGAGCCATTGGATTCCTTAGTATATCGTCTGTTCTTGATAAGAGACACGTGTTCAAGCTCCTTGGCTAGTTTAGTATATTGTCCATTCTTGATTGAGACACGTGTTCAAGCTCGATGGCACGGGAAAACCCAGAGTAGTCAGGATAGAGTTGGACATGTATTTGAAGATATCATTGCCATATTTGTCAATGTATATTTATTGAAACCTCATTCACCCATTTTTTTTTTTTTTATTTGTATACCCATTTTTTTGTACACTTTTGCTTACTTTTGTTTGTCATTGGTGATCAAGATGGCTATAAATTTGTAATTCATTTTCAGTTAAAAATACTTGATTTCGACCTATTTCTGTAAGGCAGATATTTTCAATTTAAGTTTCAGGACAAATTTTCATGAGTGAAATCATCTATAATTTTGTGGTTGGTTGATATTTGCAATTGTGGTATGAACTGATGCAGTGCTATATTGTATATGACAACCAATTTCCATGATGCCCTGTTTTGTAATGGCTGATTTGAGGATGTGGGATAATAATAGAAGCAATAGAAGCAAAATTGAATCCAACTATAGGCAGACTTGTGCTTGTGCGGTAGGAGTCAGCGTGGTTCAAAACTGAAATAAACCAATATCAAACAACTCTACGGTTCTTGAAATTTGGAAACCAAACAAAAGCAAGAAACACATTTCGTTTCGGTTTCAAACAACAAATTTTATAAATCTTGCTATCGTTTACAACATAATCACAACATACTCAAACATCAAGTAACATGTCATCATTTTACTAACAAAATTGTTTAAATAATTGTTTAGAATTCTGCCATTATATAACACCTACAAAAGTAAACGATTAACAACTTATAAATACATATGATACACAATAAGGTACTCGAGTGTCTATCATAAACAACAATATATATATATATATATATCTAAATGGTCTGAAATGGATTCAAATTTGAACCACAAACCAAACCGTACAATACAGTTCACCTGTTTTGGGAAATCACATGCCGTATGGCACAATTGAAGGTTCTATATAATGAAGGAAATGCTGCTAATGATTGTACATCCATTTCCCAAAACTAAAGTAGGCGTATGCAGTCAAGTTCATTTCATATTAAATACAAAAGATTTTCTTCACTGACTCTACAAGAGGTCTCTTAGAACCCAGAATAAGCAAATTCCATAGAAATAATTTTCGCTACAATCCAATCTCTGATTTGCATGAATGCATGAACATTTCCTTCTTCCAAGTTATTCATCCATCTCCACATCAACTAATCAAAAATCAACTAAAGCATCTTAGCAAATTCTTTCAATGGTAAGTCCAATGGTCACTAAAAAAATTATTTCTTAGGGTAAGTTCGATAGTCAGGCCCAACGTCACGTGAACCAGTGTTGATGTAAGGCCCTCGGAAAGTTGCCTGAGGTGGTAGTGGCTTTGAAGAGTCAATCACAGGCTTCATCCTTGATGACCTGGACCTGAAAGTAACACACAGTTAAGTTGTAATTATGTTTGAAGCGATGATATACATTAGTGAAATTGTTATCAGAAATCTAGATTTTACTTACGCCATGTAAAAGGGAAATGCTAAGCCTACAGCTGCAAAAGCTACCAAGCCAGTGGCAACTATGGCATTGCGCGTTCGGAACATCAGGATTGCTGAAGCAAAGCCAACAAACAAACTGCAAAGCAGAGAAACAAGATTATTATTATATTTTGGGGGGACTTACGTGCAAGTTCTGGACTTATTGTCCAATAGATCCTATGATAATTAATGACATTTTTTATCAAACACAATTAAAACAAGTCACTAATTGTTAATTTTCAATAACAGTGTGAAAATTGTCACAAAAAATGTCACTAATTATAAGTTTTAGTGACAGTTTAAAAAAAACGTCACTAATTTCTTACTTCCAACGACAATTTGAAAAATTCGTCACAAAAAAAGTCACTAATTGTAAGTTTTAACAACAATTTATAAAAATAGTGATAAAAAAAAGTCGCTAATTGTCAATTTTTAGCGACATGTGTAAAAAATTGTCACAAAAAATTATTCTAAGAGACGATTTTACCAGGACTTATTTTCAATAGGACTTGATGAGAATTAAGTCTAACTATTAGGACCTATTAGTAGTTTACCCTATATTTTTTGGGGAAAAAAAATAAAAGGGCTATCAAACTCCATTTTCAAATACACAACTAAAAAATAAGTGCATAAGTAAAGAACAATTTATGTTGACACTAGTAAAAAGGTTAGGGGTACCAAATATGCAAATGACAAAATGTTTCAAGCTGGAGTTGCTGTTTGCTACAAAAATACAGCTAGGAATGTAAAGATTGATAAAGAATTAAAACTTTCTTTTTTCTTTTCTTATCCAAAGAGAATGCTTATAAGTTCTACCAATCATCAAAGGTGGCTCAACCATTAAGCCACTTAATCAGTCACCTAAAACCTACCAAGAAAATCTCAAAAGATTCTTATTGTGGAAAGCCCCAAATTTCATTAAGCACAATCGAACAAGGCATGATTTTAGTCAGAGGCCTCAAAAATTCTTGAGCTGCTACTGCCAATCATGTAGAGATTATCTTGGAAAGAGCATCACATGAATCAATGAAATGGTAAATAAACAACTTCCTATATGCTATATTGAAAGCAATGTACATAAGTTTACTAAATAGAACCAAACTTATTTTTACTAAATTTAAAATAGAAACAAAATTCTCTGAAATTATCAATTTCGAAAAATAGCACTTCTAAACTAGTTCATTGTTTGCAGTAGCTAAATATTCCATTAAAAATAAAATAATTTATGAACTTCCTCAGGAACAGAAACAAACCAAATATACATCACAATTTTTTTTGTCTAAAAAAGGGAACTTGATACAAACCAAAGTAAGGCATATCCTCCAAACAACAAAATATGTGAAGTAACTAATTCAACATAATTAGGGTTTTTCATGTACAAAATTCTCATAATTTGGCTGATCACCGCAACATCAGACAATATTCAATGGCAATATAGTAAGACAGTTTAGATAAAAGTGCATATTAGAATCATTTATTTGAAAAGAATTGGTACAGAACAAGCTCATTCCTATTCTTACGAAGATGAAGATGAAGATGAAGATTAAGAAATCAGTAAACCCTAATTCGAACCACACATTTTCATAGATGTGTATATCTCTGTATCTATAACACAATTCAAATTAATAAAAAAACTCATTTACCTGATAATTGGAGTCCGATTGGCTCCGATCGCCGGAAAACAACTCTGAGCCGATCTGATAAGCCGAATCGCTTCGTCTGCCAAGTGTTTGGCTTTGGGGGTAATAGAAAAAAGAAATTATCCAGTGTTCTGCAGTGTCCAATATTTTTTGTCTGAAGCTGTAGATCACACACGGATCACAGTGCTGGTTTGGGTTTTCGCGAAGTGAAATATGAGCCGCCCGATGCTCTGCCCGATCCTTTTATTGGTTCTTATTAGATAACCGTCATGTGATGTTTCCGGGGTGATATTGTGGTTGGTAGAGTGAGTGGAATTTATAAATTTGTGTAGTAATTTAAAAATATGTGGATGAGCGGCATGGCTATGTAACGTGTCTGAATTAATCAATAATTTTTTTTTTTTCTGAGACTAATTGATTTTTTTAATTTTAAAATAAATTATAAATATATTTTTTAAATTTATTTAAAATACGAATTGTTTAGTGTAATTTTAGAAATTATAAATGTTTTTTATTAAAAAAAATTATTTAATAAAATTTTAAAAAATAAAATTTCAAACTATTCTATCATGTAATAAAATTATTTAAATTATTAATTAAACTAATAATTTATTAATAAAGACAATTAATTATTATGTTATTAGAAACTTAAAAGGAAGAAAGATAATTTTTAAAAGTTAGAGGATGGTCTAAATAAATATATTTTTTGATTTTTTATAAAAAAATTTATGTAAGAAAAATATAAAGGTGATATGAACTGAAAAATATAAAATATATTTTTATAGGAAATACCAAGTAGTATTGATAATTTATATTTTCGACAGTGTATTTATAATTTATTTCAAATTCCAAAAAGGGAGAGGCTCTCATCACTAGTAGGGGTGGGCGTGGGTCGGTTGCGGCCATAGAATCTCCATTCCGTCATTCGTCTGTCAGATTGGCGAATTTGAGAAAATCAATTCGCATCCGTCCGCCAATCTGGCGAATGTGGATTGAGCGGATTGGCGGATTGACGGATGAATGCGAATCGGTTTGGTAGTTTAAAATTTTATAAATTTTTAACATAATTTAACTTGTGTACTTCCTAAAAAAAAAAATATTATAGTTAATGACTTTAAAAAAATATTACAATCATTGCATGTCTCATCTAAAGTAAGAAAATTTAAAACTTTAGAATATCACAATCACTGCATGCCTCATTCATATACTACAATCACAGTATGTCTCATTTACATAAAGTATTACAATCTGTGGGTCTTAAAATATAAAAATAATTCAAACCACCAAAACCATGAACAGAGCAGTAGTAGAGATTATATGTCTCTATATTGTTACATCTATATCTGTTTTTGAAAATAAAAATCAATCAACATATATCATATTTTCTATTTATTATTTTTACAGATAGATTTAAAAACAAAAAAATATAGATAAATAATACGTTTATTTTTTTCAATTTAAAAAAGATATTCAAGTTAAAAACTTTTTTTCAACAGAATATTTAAATTTTTTTTTAATTGAAAACACAACCAGAATATTTAAACAAACTGAAAACACAAAGTTATATAAATTATTAAGGGTGCTCACGGTTTGGCGGTTCGATTGCGGCCAAAGGAATCTGAAATCTGTCATCTGTCCGCCAGATTGGCGAATTAGAGAAAATCAATCTGCAACCGTCCGTTCGTCATTACGCATCCATCCAAAATACGACGGATCGGTTCGGTTCTGTTGGTTTTGACGGACCGGGATATCTACTGCTCATCCCTAATCACTAATGGTATAGTTAGGGGTGATGCTACATGGACTAATTAGTGTACTAATATTAATTATGATATTATTATTGATCACATATATTAATCACATTACAAATTTCAAAAACCTCTTAAATTATGATACATCATCAATTAATACATTAATTAATAAACTAATTAATACATATAATATTATTCATTGTTAGGTCAATAAAATTCATCATTGTTTCGTTTATATATTATGATTAAGAAATTATTAATATTCAATTAATATAATTTTTTATAAGTACGAAATACATGACAAACTCTATCTATTAAACAACAATAATACTATATATATTAATTGATATATTAATTAATGTACTAATTGATGATGTAACATAATTTAAGAAGTCTTTGAAATTTGTAATGTAATTAATGAGTGAAATTAATGATAATGTCATAACTAATATTAATACATTAATTAATATATTAATTCATATATGTAATGCTATTGATTAAACAATTTGACTTATCAAAATGAAATTCGTAATTGATTCCATAACCCTAACCAGACGCTCCAATCCACAGTAGGGAAGTCTCTCCCTAAATTCGTAATGCAGGTATTGCTTCGCTACGTTACGGTTAGGAATTTCTCAAATCAATGTCAACGATAACCACCACCAATCAGATCTTCGCCTCTTCCAGGCGGAGGAAACCCTATTCCGCCTCCGCAACGGCCGCCGAATCGCCGGAAAATCCCACACTCGCCGCCTCAAAAAGTCCCTCACGCCGAGTATTATTCACCGAACAAGACGAAATCCACCTCCTCAAAGCCCTAAAACGAGCCAACAAACTCTCCTCCTCCGCCGTCGCCTCTCCTCCGCCACCGCTCTCCGGCGTCATCGGCGGCGATTTCAGCGACGTCCAAATAACGGACAAGCTCCGGAGGCTCCGGCAACGGTACCACAAGCTGGCGAGGACTAAGTCCCTGATGAAGACCCCTCGGGATCGGAAGATTTACGAGATGGGACGCAAGATCTGGGGAAAGAAGTTGAAAAATTCGAGGAGAGAGTCGAAGAGCGTTGAAGATGGTGGGTTTGAGGGGGAAGTGGATTTGGGGGATTTTCCGGCTCTGTTGAGGGAAGTTTCTGGGATTTTCCCGGAAAATAGGGTGTACAGAGAGGGGTTGGAGCGTTTGGGGAGAGAGAAACTGATGAGTTTGAATGACAAATGGATGGTGCAGAGGATGGAAGAGGCTGGGCTTCTGGCAAAGAAGGCTGAATTGTTCTATGAACAAACCAAACTGGAATTACAATCATCTGTTGTATCAATGTAGACCAGTCACAAGTATGTTCTCATTTCACATTTTAATCTTCACATCACAACAACAAGATCGAGATGATCTTCTGTGTGGAAAATGATCTTTTCTTTGGAGGGAAAAAGGAGAGAGCTGACTTCTTGTTTTCAATATTTGAATTTCACAGTGAATGTTGTTTTTAATATTAGATCTAATTTTACTTTAATCACCTAAATTATTGCCAATTTTTCTTTTCTATTTCATTATTAAATTTTCTCCATTTAGTTTTTAAAGTTTTTAATTTCAATTCATATCATCTAATTTGATACAATTTGTCTAAATCAACAATTGCCCAAATTGAATAGTTTATATCAGACCATGGTTGTTAAAATCGCGATCCGGATCGTAGAATCGTACGGTCCTACGATCTTACTTTGCCAAAACGATCCAGATCGTTGTAGGATCGATGTTATAACAGGATCGCAAGTAGGATCGTGTAGGATTGCATGAGATCGTGTAGGATCGTATGGGATCGTATAGGACCATAGGTAGGATCGCAAGTAAGTTTGTAGATTTTATGATTTTTCACCTTATTTTTAATATGTATCATTTTAATTTTAATTTTTATCCTTTTTTTTAATAGAAAGTAGGATCTTACGATCCTTGATCCGATCTTACGATCCGATCCACCAGACCCTCTCACCGATTCTACTTAGAATTCTGATTTTAACAATCTTGGATCAGACAACTTATACCCTATAACTAATCACATTTATTGTGAATAAAAAAATATGTATTTAATTGTGTTGTTTAAGTGATGTGAATAGTTGTCTCAAATTAGACCATATTAATTGAAATTAGAAACTAAAAAATAATAATAATGATAGTTTAAGAGATAGAAATAAAACTAATAACCCTTAAAATATTCTCCAAACTCAAGCATTTTCAAATTTATTTCTCAAAGTCAAATTGTTTATTATGTCGTATTAACTAATTTATTGTCAAAAAATTTGAAATCCTGTTTTCAAAATATGGCATCACAAAAGCAAACTGATTTGGGAAGTAAATTGAAAACTATTTTGGATTTGAGAATTTTGATTTTAAGCATGTATTTAGATTTTTTTTTTATTTTTTATTTTTTCAATATCAATTGAAAAGATGGATCACATTCATCGATATGAGAATTTAGAGAGAGCGAGAGAGAAATTAAGGAGAGCTCATCTTCAATCAAATGCCTCAACTTTGTGTTTTGTGAAAGAGAATATAGGGATCGAAAAGTTCAATCTTTATGTTGTGGTTACTTTGGAAAGTTTGAAATGGAACAAATTCAGTTGCAGAATTCAAGGCAACTAGAGAGTTATAACGATTCTCATTTTGACTTGTTGTATTCCGGACTCAAATTTGTATGGCTTTGGATGATGATTCATATGTTGTTTTCTTTGTCTCCCCTCTATTTTAGTTATTGGATTTTAGTTGTACGTTTGGAATAGATTGGTTGCTTGTTTTTCTAAACCTTTGTTGCCTAGATTTTTGCTCCTTCGCTCGAGCGGCCATTCTTGCGCTCGAGCGGCTATTTTTGGGCTCGAGTGGGCTTTGCAATCATTGCCCCTCCGCTCGAGTGGGCTTTGCGAACTCTCAGTACTTTGCAGGTCTGCAAAACTATTAGTAGAGTGTTTTCTACGCTCGAACGGCATTTCCTACACTCAAGCGGCCTTTCCTGCGTTCGAGTGTTGCTTTGTTGTCTACAAAGCTGCTGGATGTGTATTTTCTACACTCAAGCAGTGAGCATTCGTTGTATCTTGGCGCTCGAGCGGCCTTTATTGCGTTTGAGCGAAACTACTTTTTTGCATCTGATACTCGAGCGTCAACTCTTCTGCTCGAGTGGATTGTGTATATATCAAGTCGTGAAAATGACATTTTATATCACTTTTTCATTCTTCTCTCTCTTTAGAACTTTCCAAAAGCTTAGATCTTGACTCTCTCTCTCTCTCTCTAAAACATTATCTCTCTTTCTACATTTTGACCTAGATCCTTTAGGTTCTCTACCCTAGTGTCTTTGAGAAAAAATTAGAGCATTCCAAGAACTTCATTTTGATCCGATTGGAACGTGGTCTCGGCGTTGTTGAGGATTCTACTTTGTTTTGCTTGGTCTTTTCTTCTTAATGTGGGGATTTTTTACACTTTAATATGGTTTTTAACTTAGTTATTTGTCATTGTGTAACAATGGTGGGATTTGAGAGTAATATAAACAAACTTAGGGTTTGGGTGTAAAATGGAGAGAGGGGTTTTTGTTGAATGAGAAAAAAATGATTATGGGTTTGAAAATGATATTGTATGATGTCAAAATTGTTGATTTTGGAGCTTGGTTGAAACTTGGGAAAAGATGGGGTTTGCCCTAAAATGATTGTGATATTTATTTTGTATAAATAAATGAAATGAGTGTTATAAACATGAAATTTGGCGAGTATTGAAATATATGGTAGAATTGAGTAGATGATACGTCTCATCTTTAGAAATTTTGAATAATTTATCTGTCTTGAGATTGAATATCTGTTTAGAAATAACTGTTTTTGGCTATTGGTGGAAGATAATTTTGATTGTTGTAAAATTATATGAGAATTAGGTGAATTAAAACTAATCCATGGTTGGTTATCATTGAATATGATCATGTTTTAAATACATTGTATATATATGATTGTTTGGAAAAAGAAAGATGATGTACTCCATGTATGATTATGTATTTAAATACATTGTATATGTATGATTATTTGGGAGGAGAAGGGTAATGTACTCCATTGTTTGAGAGGAGAAAGAGGATAAACTCCATTATAATTAAATTGGTCGGAGTATCTTGGGTGAAAGTCTCGAAATTTATACATGGGTGCCGATTCTGCGGACGAAATTTTCGTAAAATGACAGATTGAAGTGTTTGTGTGTTAATGATGTGATTGTAGAACCATTGAGTTGTAGTCTCATGTGGGTTATTGAGAAATAATGAAATTGGCTCATGTATTGAAATGAATTGAATGAAAATGGATTAAGATTTGGATTTGGTACCTTGTGATTATATAAAATGTGAATGTTTTGTCACAGGCATTGTTTATGCATATTGTAATTATACCATTGTTAAATCTCATAAATTGTGTCAGATTATTCCTACTGGGCTGTGGTTCACCCTATTTGAGAACATGTTCAGGTAATGATGGCATGCATCCACTAAGATAATAGCATTTGAGGGATTTTTGGAAAGCAAGAGCTTCTTTTTCTTGTTTCACTTTTTGTATAGACTTAATTTGTATGAGCTAGTCTCACTTTTGTTATAACTAAGCCAAGACTTGGAAATGTGTAAGCCTATAGGGTATTTGTTTATGCTAAACTCTTTTGTACTATTAACATTATGAAATGAAAGGACTTTACATTTTAATTCATGCAGTTATTCATATATATTTGGGTTGAACTCATGGTTATATTTTGAGGGCGTTACAACTTGGTATCAAAGAGTGCCGAGTTTAAATATTTTGGATATGTGGGAAGTGATTAATACTACAATGGGTTTGTCTCGCTTAGTTAAAACGTTGATATGTATTGTATGCTTATGTGATAACATGCTTATATGATTATATGGGTATGAGATTTAATTCTTAAGATATTGATTGGATCTACGGGTTTCTGAAAGTCTTATTAGAAGAGCATTTGATCACTGTTGTTTTTAATTGGAACTCTAACAACGCCGCGGGACGGTCATTATTTAGAAAGGAAATTCGTATGTGTTTATGTGATTACGTGCTTATATGGAGTGATTTACTGTTGTCCATTACACTAGGACACGAGTAAGTTAGCTTCAACACATTTGTGAATGTGCTAATCTTTTGTTACCTTTATTAGGATGTCAGGACGTGGTCGTGGTGGTAGGCATGGTAAGCACGAGATGCCTATACCGAATGAAATTCCGACACAGGAAAAAGGGATTGGTCAGGCCAATGTGTCCGAGCCAGTAGGTTAACAGGCCATGGGCGCCTTAGCTCGTGAAATGGCCAGAGCTTTGTAGGAATCCATGGACATTCTCAAAGCTGAGAATCAAGTCCAAGCCCAGGTTGCTGAGGCAAGGCCATCTTTTCTAAAGAGGGAGTTTTTCCGATCGAAATCAGATGAGTTTTTATGCGATCCCAAGGAACCACTGAAAACGGATGAGTGGTTAGAACAGATGGTGAAGACTTTTAAGATGCTCGGTATCAAAGATGGGGGTTTAAAAGTGACCTTGGCATTGTTCCAGTTGAAGGGAGACGTGAGTCAACGGTGGAAGTATGCGCGGGGACGCATTGGAGGGACTTGGGAGGCTTTTGTCGACGCTTTTCAGGACAAGTTTTTGCCTCCCACTGTTAGGGAGAAGTTGAGGGACCAGTTTTCTTAACTGGTGCAGTTGAATACACCAGTGACTGAGTTTGAAGCCACATTCACTAGCCTCTTTAGGTTTGCACCTAAGTTAGTGGCGACTGAGGAACACCGCTGTTTGGAGTTTGAGAAGAGGTTGAGGACCGGGCTCATGTTTAAAGTGGTTGGATCCATGATTAGAGACTATGGGCACCTTGTGAAGGCAACGGCCTATCTTGAGACCATTATGCAAGCAGAGAATGAGAGGATGAGGGGCTCTAGGAGGAGTCAGGACAGTCAAGGGGACGGTAAGAGACAGAGGGGTTCTAACCCTCAACAGTCTCAAGGAGCACAGTCGAGGTCTACCTTTCCAGTGCCATGCTTAGGTTCTGGGAAGGATGGTCAGGGAGACATCACTTGTTTCAAATGTGGTCAGTTGGGCCACAAGTCTTCAGCTTGCCTGCAGAGAAGAGGAGGGCAGCAAGCAGCATCGTCTTCGGCTCATTCTCAGGGCCAGAGCCAAGGGAGAAGGCAACCGCCCAGTTGTTATCGACGTGGACAAGCAGGGCACTTGAAGAGGTTTTGCCCACAGTTAGGTGGCACATCTGGTGCGTCCGGTTCGAGGCAGACGCAGAGTCACCAGCCGGCACGATCAGTACAAGCCTCGAGTGCCACTTAGAGAGCCTCTTCGGCTCAATCAGTGTATCAGGCATATGCTCCAAGGGGTAAGCAAGTTGAGTAGAGACCTACAGGGCGTGTATATGCTGTTATCACACCAAATCTTCTATCAGTGCCTATTGTAGTAAGAGGTACCTTCTTGTTTTACAATTCAGTTGTTGATGTGTTGATTGATACGGGTGCATCCCATTCTTTTATCTCATCTGCATTTGCATCTGTTTTGGAGTTGGAGTTGGCGCAATTAGCATCTCCTATTTGTGTAGAGTCATCTATTGGTGGTGCGGTTATCTTGAAATAGGGGTGTCAGGGTTGTGACATCGAGGTTGTCGATCATCGATTACCTTTTGCATTTGTATTGCTTGATATGACTAGTTTTGATGTTATTTTGGGTATGGATTAGTTATCGTCGTACCAAGCTGTTATAGATTGTTACCGTCAGAGGATTACTGTATGTACCTTGAGCGGTGATTGTTTTTATTTCTTGGAGGATCGGGTGGATAGAGTCTTATTACCGGTGTACGATCCGCGTGGGGGGAGTGAACTTAGTTGCCTCCTTTCTAGCTTCTTTAGTGGTAAGTGTGAAGAAATCAGGGTTGAGTTGCCAAGGGTGGTTTGTGAATACCTGGATGTCTTTCCCGAAGACCTTACTTGTTTAACACCTTACCAAGAGATCGAGTTCTCTATTGATTTAGTGTCTAGTATGGCATCGATTTCTATGGCTCCGTATAGATTTGGATCCGCTGAATTGAATGAGTTGAAGGTTCAACTCCAAGAATTGTTAAATAAGGGTTTTATCCACCCTAGTACTTCTCATTGGGGAGCACCGACTCTCTTTTTCTAAAAAGAACGATGGAGCGTTGCGACTCTGTATTGATTATCAGAAGTTGAACTCGGTAACTGTTAAGAACAAATACCCAATGTCTTGTATAGATGATCTGTTTGATCAATTGAAGAGGTCTTGTTGCTTCTCTAAGATAGACTTGAGATCGGGTTATCATCAGTTAAGAGTAAGAGAGAAGGATATCTCGAAGACGCCATTCCGTATGCAGTATGGCCATTATGAGTTTCTAGTGATGCCTTTTGGGCAGACCAATGCTCCAGCTGTATTTATGAATTTGATGAATTAGATCTTTCGTGAGTTTCTAGACCACTTTGTGATCGTCTTTGTGGACGCCATCTTGATTTATTCGCCTTCCGAGACGGAACACAAGGAACACTTGCGAGTGGTTCTTGAGTTGCTTAGAGCCCATAAGCTGTATGCTAAGTTTGGAAAATGTGAATTCTAGCTGAGGGAAGTTAAGTTCTTAGGCTATGTGGTATTCAGGGAATGGGTGATTGTAGATTCATCCAAGATAAAAGCAGTGCAGGATTGGGCACAACCTAAGAATGCTTTTGAGATCCGTAGTTTCCTGGGGTTGGCCGAGTATTATCGAAGATTCGTGAAGGATTTCTCTAAATTAGTTTCACCGCTAACTAGACTGACGAGGAAGGGAGTTAAGTTTGTGTGGAATGAGACCTGTGAGAAATCATTTCAAGAACTTAAGGCTAGGCTTACCACTGCTCCAGTCTTAATTATTTCGGAAAAAGGGTTTAGGTTACTTAGTTTATTGTGATGTTTCACGGGAAGGTTTGGGTTGCATCAAAGAGGGAAAGGTAGTAGCCTATGGCTCATGACAGTTGAAAACATAGGAGAGAAATTACCCTACCTATGATCTAGAGTTAGCAGCGGTGATATTCGCTTTGAAGATGTAGATGCACTATCTGTATGATGAGAGATTTGAGGTATTTTCTCATCACAAGAGTCTGAAATATTTATTTACTCAAAAAGACTTGAATTTGAGGCAGAGAAAGTGGATGGAGTTCATAGAGGACTATGACTTTGAGTTGTATTATCATCCTGGGAAGGCCAATGTAATGGCCTATGCCTTGAGTAGGAAGTCTATTAGTAGTGTGGCTTGTGTTGCCATCCGAGAATGGGAGATTTTGGGTGCTCTTGAGGAGTTTGACTTGCATCTTAGCGATTCCATTGAATCCACGACTTTGTTTACGGTAGTTGCCCAACCTACACTTGTGAACCAAGTGATGGAGGCATAGAAGGGTGACTTTGAAATAGAAACCTTCCGAGAGAAGATTTCCAATGGAAAGGTAGAAAGAGGCTTGACTGTATATCTCGATCAGAGTGTGAGATACCGTGACCGTTTGTTCGTGCTGGAGTCTTGCCGAGAGGAAGTACTCCGAGAGTTTCACCATTCACGCCTTGCGGTGCATCCGGGAGGCACAAAGATGTATCACGACCTTAGTTGCCAATTTTGGTGGAGAGGTATGAAGATGGATGTAGCTGTGTTTGTATCGAAATGTCTTACTTGTCAACAAGTGAAACCGAGCATCAGAGACTAGCGGATTTGTTGTAACCCTTGCCTATAGTTGAGTGAAAATAGGAGCATGTCATGATAGATTTTGTTGTGGGTCTTCCAAGAACTTAACGTGGTAGTGATGCCATTTGGGTGGTAGTTGACTGGTTGACCAAGTCAGCGCACTTTATAGCTATGCGCGTGAGCTATTCGGTAGACTATCTTGCCGACCTTTACATTAGGGACGTAGTGAGGTTTCACGAGATCCCTGTAACGATTGTTTCGAACAAAGATCCACGTTTTACAACTCGATTGTGGCAGAGCTTGTAGAGTGCTTTGGACACTAGACTGACTTTTAGTACAGCGTATCACCCTCAGACCGACGGGCAGTCCGAGCCTACCATTCAGATCCTTGAGGATATGCTTCGAGGTTGTGTCCTTGATTTTAAAGAGTCGTGGGAGAGACACTTGCCCTTATTGGAGTTTGCCTATAATAACAGTTTCCAATCGAATATTGGCATAACACCATTTGAGGCCTTGTATAGCTGACCATGTAGATCTCTGGTGAGTTGGGCTGAGGTGAGTGATGTACCTTTGTTAGGTCCAAAGTTCGGGAAACGACAGATAGGGTAGCACTTATTTGTAAGAGATTGGCTACGGCTCAGAGTCGCCAGAAAAGTTATGCCGACTGTAACAACCCTCGTCACTGTTTACCAATTAACCACTGATTACTGCTAAACTGAGACTGATTATGATTGGTAACTGAATTGATTGAAGTACTGAACTGACTGACTGAAATCTGGAACTGAATTGATTAAGTATATCTATTTAATTGTATGTCTATCTGTTGACTGTTTGATTATCTGTTCATGCCTTTGTGTTTAAATTGCGAATTGAAGGCCTTATCGGCGGCCGAATCTAAAATTGATTGAGGATTTGTGATCCTTAGAATTTATATGATTTTATGGCGTATTTATCTAAAATGTGATTTGGTATGATTAAATTAGATTAAAATAAGCTTAATGTCAAGAATTAGCGTAATTACCATTTTGCCACATGAGTGGCCCACTACCTAAACTATATTTGAGCCTCACAACACTTTAACAAAACATTTCATCAGTCCATTTCTTGTTCTTGCCGACTTGAGAGAGTGAGAGGTAGAGAAAGCTTGAGTTCTTCACAATTTGGCTTAGAGTCTTGTAAAGATTGAAGGATTCTTGCATATTGAGCCTCTAGACTTGTAATTGAGGAACCTAGGTATGAATTTCATCCTCCTTATTGTGTATTTAAGTTCCTTCTAGCATGGATCATGGTAGTTTAGAGAGTTAAGTCAAGAATTGGTTCAATAGTGTTGAATTAGAGCTCAATTGTTGCATGCATGTATATGTATTGAAGTTTTGAGGTTGTAGTCCATAATTCCTCACAGGCATGTCCATGTTTTGAGAGTAGACCATGATTTCATCATGTTTTTGTAAGAGTTAGCTCATTTGAGCTTGTATTGAAGCTTTGAATTGGTTAGATTCATGCATGTTTGCATGTTTTTCATATTCTTGAAAATTGGTTTGAAATTAAGTTGTTTGAAACACCCTTGGGCTTGATTTTACAATTGAGCTTTGGAATCATGTTAAACTATGAGTTTTGGGATGTTTTCTGGAAAATTGGCCCAAGAGGATCGAAATTTATGTTTTAAAACTTGGACTTGAGCTTGAGGTTCAAATCTGGGAATTCCAGATTTTGAACTCACGCTCGAGCGGGGTGACTGGCGCTCGAGCGTGAAATTCGTGCTCCCAGTACTTTGCACTGTTTTGAACGCTCAAGCGGGACATTGTGTCTCATGCTCAAACGGGTGTCGAGCGCCCAATCGAGCGTGATTTTCACCTTTCCAACACTTTTGACTGTTTTACAGAACGCTCGAGCGGGTAAGTCTACGCTCAAGCGGAAACCTTTGTCTGCATATACGCTTGAGCAGAGTAATCTACGGTCGAGCATGACCCCTATTTTCTGAAAATTCTGAAAATGCTTTTAAAGGGCATCTTTGCATCTTCATCTCATCCTAGGCATTCTTAGGCCTAGTTTAAGACATCTTAATGAGGATATAGAACACACCGAGGCAAATTAGGGATTAAGTTATTATTTTTCCCAACTGTGTAGCTTAGTGTGTGTTCAATCTGTAACTATGTAGGGTTGGCGACTGGGGACGCGCTCTAGCTTTACTGTAGCCCAGAACTCTATGAGTAACAACTGTGTAAAGATATGTTCAAAATGATTAGCTTCTGAACAATTGAACTGTACTTCTTTCTGAACTGATACTGTTAATTGAATGAATGTAAGTCCTATATTCTGAACTGTATTGTGGCATCCTTAGCAACTACTGTTTACTGATACTGTTACAGAGATCTTTGTCGGCTCCCTTGTTGGAACCACTACTATTTACTGATTAATGGCCATCATTTACTGTTCGGTCTTTTAAGACATACTGTTTACTATACTGTTATGCTAATGGATGTACCACATATGGCTGAATGACTGATATACTGAATTAACGAACTGTTTTCATTACTGTAAGGACATTTATTCTTAACCTCTTTACGCATTACATTATTCACTGAGTTTTAGCTCACTGCTCATATATATATGTAGGTGTACAGGCACCAAATCGTGGTTAGAAGTGTCGGGGTAAGCTCCAGTTTTGTCAAGCCAACCACTGTGCCTCACTGCGAGGTTCCGAGCCTGTCAAGCTATGGCTTAGGGGTGCTTTAATTTCCCCCGTTTGTCCCTGTAACTGTTTTGTAAACTGTATAGACTGTTACTATACTGTTTGATAGGGATTAGGTCTCTGAACTGAATGATTGTTAATATGTACATACTGTTCTGTACTGTTCATGTATATGTGTATGAAAAATCTTTTTGGCATACAGACTGTCACAGCTCATTGGACATTGTTTATTTACTGTTTTGGCTTTCGTCATGCCCCTGTACTCTATTTTACTGTATTACTGTTAAGCTGGCCTTCGGTAATCTTGGATTACTGACCGGTTACGGTGCTAAACCCATAGAGGCGGGTTTAGATTGTGACACCGACCGTAGGAGAAGATCCTTGTCTTTTGAGGTGAGAGATCATGTCTTTTTGAAAATATCACCTAGGCAGGGTTTGATGAGATTTGAGAAGAATAGGAAGTTGTCCCCTCGGTTTATTGGCCATTTTGAGATCCTTAAGCGGATTAGGGAGGTTGTTTATCGTTTGACGTTACCGTCACAACTTTTCGGAGTTCATGACGTGTTCCATATTAGTATGCTTTGGAAGTATGAACCGGATCCATCGCACGTGTTGGATTGGACTGACTTAGAGGTAGATGAGGATGTCTCGTATAAGAAGAAACCAGTGAGAATCTTGGATACTCGGGATCAAGTTTTGTGAGGCAAGACAATCTCCTTGGTTAAAGTATTATGGAAACATCGCGGAATTAAGGAAGCAACTTGGGAACGTGAATTGGAAGTCTGAGAAAAATATCTAGACTTACTTGTTGATATTTAATTTTATATTGAGATTTCTATTATGTAAATGAAATGTAAAGACATTGCGTATGTTATGAGCATTTTGGAAACATGGATTCAATATAAGCATTGCATATGTTTTGAGAATATGAAATATTAAGGGTGTTGTATCACTTTTGGAAGGATTGTATATGCTGTGTAAATTTTCGAAAACTCGGATTTTGATTAAACATTGTAAATGTTTTGGAAAATTGTAAATTATACTTTTAGAATGGGACTTGTGTTTCAAGTCAATGAGAATGGATGACCGGAGAATGGGTCATGGTATTGAACTTGTGAGAATAACATTTTTATGAATGGTCTAATGTTGATTTTCGATTTTGACCCGTCACTTGTTGTATTCCGGACTCAGGTTTGTACGGTTTGGAATAGTGATTCATACCTTGTTTTCTTTGTCTCCCCTCTATTTTGGTTATTAGATTGTAGTTGTGCGTTTGGAAGAGGTTGGTTGCTTGTTTTTTCAAATCTTTGTTGCCTAGATTTTTGCTCTTCCGCCTGAGTGGCCATTCTTTCACTCGAGCGGGCTTTGCAATCTTTGCTCCTCCGCTCGAGTGACACTTCTCGCGCTCGAGCGGGCTTTGCGAACTCTCAGTACTTTGCAGGTCTACAAAACTACTAGGAGAGTGTTTCCTACGCTCGAGCGGGTGGGCGCTTGAGCAGTTTTTTTTACGCTCGAGCATTGCTTTGTTGTCTGCAAAACTTTTGGATGTGTGTTTTCTACGCTCGAGCGGCGAATTCTTACGTTCAAGCGGTGAGCGTTCATTGTATCTTGGCGCTTGAGCGTCTTTTATTGCACTCGAGCGGAACTATTTTTTTGTGTCTTATGCTCGATCGTCAACTCTTCCGCTTGAGCAAACTATGCATATATCAGATCGCGAAAATGACATTTTATATTACTTTTTCATCATTCTCTCTCTCTAAAACTTTCCAAAAGCCTAGATCTTGACACTCTCTCTCTAAAACACTCTCCATCTCTCTACATTTTGGTCTAGATCCTTTGGGTTCTCTATCCTAGTGTCTTTGAGAAAAAGTTAAAGCATTCCAAGAGCTTCATTTTGATTCGATCGGAACGTGGTTTCGGCGTTGTTAAGGATTCCACTTTGTTTTGTTTGGTCTTTTCTTCTTGATGTGGGGATTTTCTACACTTTAATATAATTTTTAACTTAGTTATTTGTCGTTGTGTAACAATAGTGGGATTTAAAGTAAATGTGAACAAACCTAGGGTCTGGGTATAAAATGGAAAGAGGGATTTTTGTTGAATGAGAAGAAAATGATTATAGGGTTTGAAAATGATGTTGTATGATGTCAAAATTGTTGAATTTGGGACTTGGTTGAGACTTGGGAAGAGAGGGGTTCGCCTAAAATGATTGTGATATTTATTTTGTATAAATAAATGAAATGAATGTTGTAAACATGAAATTTGGCGAGTATTGAAATATATGGTAGAATTGAGTAGATTATTTGTCTTATCTTTAGAAATTTTGAATAATTTATCTGTCTTAAGATTGAATATCTGTTTATAAATAATTGTTTTGGGCTATCGATGGAGGATAACTTTGATTGTTGTAAAATTACATAAGGATTAAGTGAATTAAAACTAATTCATGGTTGGTTATCATTGAATATGATCATGTTTTAAATACATTGTATATGCATGATTGTTTATGAGGAGAAAGGAGATATACTCCATGTATGATTACGTGTTTAAATACATTGTATATGTATGATTGTTTAAGAGGAAAAAGGGAGATGTACTCCATTGTTTCGGAGGAGAAAGGGAATGGACTCCATTATAATTAAATTAGTCGGAGTGTCATAGGTGAAAGTCCTGAAATTTATACATGGGTGCCGATCCCACGGACAAAATTTTCGTAAAATGACAGATTGAAGTGTTTGTGTGTTAATGATGTGATTGTAGAACCATTGAGTTGTAGTCTCATGTGGGTTATTGAAAAATAATGAAATTGGCTCATGTATTGAAATGAATTGAATGGAAATGGATTAAGATTTAGATTTTGTACTTTATGACTATAAAATGTGAATGTTTTGTCACAGACATTGTTTATGCATATTGTATTTATAACTTTGTTAAATCTCATATATTGTGTTAGATTTTTCCTACTGAGCTATGACTCACCCTATTTAAAAACAATATTTTCAAGTAATGATGGCATGCCTCCACCAAGGCAATAGTATTGGAGAGATTTTGAGAAGCAAGAGCTTCTTTGTCTTGTTTCACTTTTTGTATAGCCCCTTGTATGAGCTACCCTCACTTTTGTTTTAATCAAGTCAAGACTTGAAAATATGTAAGTCTATAAGACATTTATTTATACTAAACTCTTTTCTACTATTAACATTATAAAATGAAAGGACTTTACATTCTGATTCATGCAGTTATATATATTTGGGTTGAACTCATGGTTATATTTTGAGAGCGTTACAAGAATAAGAAAAGAGATGAAACATAAAGGGTCTTGTAATTATGTTTAGTTCTTTTGGACATTTATCATTTGCATATCATGGAAACTAACGAAAAATCCCCAGTATGAATCAAATCGGTTCAAAGCTAGTAGGATCAAAAACACCATTTTTCAATAGTTTTTGTTTAAAATTGGGGAATTAAAATCCTTTTGCAAGGCAAAACATTCGGTGAATGAATTTACCATACTAGCATGCTTTCTTCCAACAGATAAGAACAAGAATGGAATTTGGCGACAACCACCAATTTCAAAAAATATATAATAATAATAATAATAATAATAATAGTGAACAGGAAAAGAGTTAATACAGACTACAGAATGACACACAACGAAAATGCTCATAGTGATGGTTAATTGTCAAGGTTGTTAGAAATCAACACTTACTAATCAAGACCAGTGAGGCTCGAAAACAAAGAAAAACAAAAAAAAATTGTAAACCACACATGCATGCAAAAAGAACACAATTTGTGTGATTCATCCTAAAACTAAGGCTACGTCCACAATCGCAGAAATTCCACTATACATAGACAAATAGCCAACCTACACTGATGTTAAGACAATAAGACACAAGTACAAATATACCAAAAAGTACCTTACTCCAAATTTGGGCTGAGTAGTTAGTATTCAATAGTTATCAAGATCCATACTACCTCAACACGTGCACGGGCCATGGCCCCCTGGTGTGACTTGTGCTGCAATGGATTGGCATGAGACTTAAACGCAGAAAAGATCAATTTAAAAATGTCTCCATAAGAATTAACAATTCACTCCAATCAATAGAATTGCAAATTTATGAGCTGGATTGGACTGCCAAGAAAATTGAATTCATACTTATAGAGTAGTACCCACTGCATGAGAATCATGGACAAATCATCAATATACACATTCAGATAGGAAGGACAATGGAATCATAGGCAAAACGTAACCCAGTCAGCAAATACCATTATCGAGTTGGGTTGCTAACAACCAAATATGCTGATACCAACATACAAAACACACAAGCAATATGCTACTGCAACTAAAATATGTAAGACCATAAAGTAATGATGATTGCAAGTACAATCGCTGTTCCATCAAAATTTCCACCTTAATTGCTAAGGGTGGTTTTATAGTATAGACCAAGCATACAAGTCAGACTGAAGATTAAAAAGATAAAAGACAGTCCAAATGCCAGTTCTCACTAAGAAACCGTCTTATCTCCTACAATATTAGATGGAAATTCAATTCATATCTCAAATTGCAAATATTTAGTTAACAAACAAAATAGGGTTTGATATTCTGTTCACAAACTTTTCACAGTGCCTGCGCCACATTTCATCAATAAAACAAATTCTTAAGTAAATAGAAGAACACATTAATTGATGAAACATCCAAAATCTCCAAATCTTAGTATGTTTAACACCATTCAAAAATTCAAAACAACCCGAAACTGAAAATGATGGCTGTTTTGGCCAAATGCAAAGACAATTTTCAGACCACACAACAGTTTTCTGAATATAACAAAAAGAACAAGAGAAAATGAAAACCAAAGTATAATCACATAACACACGCAATATAAGAAAACAAACTGAACTGGAATATACCCCAGCAATGTAATCCACACACGAAATGCAACAATAATACGCCAGGGTTCCCCGAGTCATAACACTATTACACTGCCAAAGTACTAGTGACATCAGAGTCAACCAACAAAAGGTTCCGTATGAAATTCTCCGGAGTTCAGTTCCAAAGTTATCCGAACCTCAAATCCCAGGTAACACACATCATAGAATTCATTTCTATCAGAAATGAAGATATAGTAATTTCAAGAAGGATTAGAAAGGGACAGAGAGTGACATTTCACTAGACAGCCAAGTTTGGCTGAGCCTGATTCTCCTGCTGCTGCTGATAGTTCAGAGGCCTCCTGAAGAGCATAATATGTGGCTCTGGTCGATGGATTGCGTAGTGGACCCACCCTCTGCTCTGCTGCACCCCAATCGCACGCCACTCGTTCTGATACACAAAATCAAATAAATGATACCATCAAATTGTTTAATATTGAAATTTGCGTAAACAGTGCTCTAAAAATGATGAAAAGGTAATGAAAAGTGTTTCGGAATTAGAGAAAAGTGTTGTGTGTTCTTCATTTTATGTCATTTTGATACCAAATCGGGCATGGAATACAATATTCAAAACAAGCATTGATTACACACACACCCAAAAAAAAAAAACAGACATAAGATCACATTTTAAGAATATCAGAGGATAAAAAACGAGGGAATTATTATTACAGAAAATATGGAACCCTACGAGTTAGGGTTCAAGAAAAATGTGAAATTTAACTGCAACCAAATCAAGTAATTTGATTTATTTATCTCATATACCTAATAAGAACACATCCAAAATCAAATTTCTATTCCAGTCCATTTTCTTTAAACCCTAATTACTTACTTCAGAGAGAAGGCGATTCTTGGGAAGAAGTTTGGCCACTTCAGGAGGTAGAACCACATGCCTGCAAAATCAACAAATCAATAACCAAAGAAACGAATGCGTGTTCGGAGAGAAACCAAAGAAATGAATTCAAAATCGATAGAAAAATGAGAAATGAAGATGAAATCGAATATACCTGTACTCGTAGGTGTCGTCGAAGTACTTCTCGGAGTACTGGATCTGACCCATCCCTCTACACTGCTCTACTTCCCAATTTCACACTTTGGACAGCTTCAAGAAAGAGAGAGAAACAGAGAAATCTTCCTTGTTGCGATTCAAACTGTGGACAGAGAGAGAAAGCTAATTACAAACCCTAATGTTGATTCAAAAAAATTTATGAATTGTCGATAAATGAACATTTACCCTAAAACAATGAGAGAGGAGAGAGAGATGTAAAGAGAGCGCGACGCTGTGAGTGTTCTGAGAGAGAGAGAGAGGGAGAGGGGAAGACAGATAGGTGCTTATAAAGGGGTCGGGCGGGCGGGGCGGGTCGGTGTGAAAACGACACTAAATGAATTTGAAATTATTTATAAAAAGAAAAATTTTATAGGAGTACTAGATGCATCTTTAGTTTGAGAGGAACTTATGTATGGGTTTTAATTAGTGGGCGTAGGAGAGGGTTCAAGAAAGGAGTTGGAAAATTTGAAGATCTTCGAAGATTTTTGAAGAAAAATTTCGAATTCTCTAGAATATGATGAGAGGCTTAGATTTTTCAATAATCTCAACTTAGGAACACGACAACAAAGGAGATGATGGAGATAAGGGATTGGGTGAAGAAGAAGGCAAAATGGCTAGAGAATAGAATAATGGCAAGGCTCTCCCATGGATCTCCCACTTTCACTCTCAAGGTTGATAATGGAGAAGGGAAATTAGTTCTTTCCCAAAAGTTAAAAATCTCCAAAATCCGTCCCTTGTAAAGCTATGGGTGGGTGCTATTTATAGGCACCTCATGATGTAGGATGGAGCCCATGTGCAAAGCACATGGGGGATATTCTCTCTAACCACCTTGTCCGAGGAGGTGACCTCTCCAAGGAGGTGACTTCTCCGAGGATGAGAAAACCCCGAAGAGGAGATCACTCCCTCGGCGAACCCTTCTTCTTAGCCACACCTAACCAATGATCCCCAATCATCCCAAAGGGTCAGGGGTAGTCCCAGAGGATGTCCTGCCGCAAAATATTGCCGAGTCTCATGGACCCCCCGGGGTCGTGCCACCTCGACCCGGGTATAGGCTAGTTTAACCGAAGAGTGAATTTGTCTCCACTCACCGTCCTCGGGATCGGGTCCTTTGTTCGAACTCCATTATGCCCATGGTTCTGGTGCGTAGATCCCGGAAAGCTCCGAGCCCGCAAGTGTTCTGGGACTCATTAACGGAGCGACTTCTAGATTGCGTCTGAATCAATTCGAAGCCAAGTATCTCGGACCTCTAGGTTCGTGGATCTGAACCCTTTCGAGTCCGAGTGCCTCAGATCTCTAGGCTTGCCTAATACCCTTTCGAGTTCCGGGCCTGAGTAAGTCTCTAGGTTCGTGGATCCGAACCCTTTCGAGGCTTAGAGCCATTTAGCCCGTTTGATGGTGATAAATCTGGTCCCACCAGTCTTGGACTTGCGATAAATTTGGGCCCACTAATCTTGGGCTATTGGGCCTAAATAATTTAGTGAGCTCAAATTAGCCCCTCTTACAGTGGGTTTATTATTTGATAAGTTTAATGATAAGGAAAATGATTTGGAGCCCTAAAAAAGTTCTCCTAATCTCTCTAATTCCCAAAACGACGTCGTTTTGGGGAGTTTTTTTTTTTTTGCCTTGGTTTGAAAATTCGGGGGATTAGGGGGGGGATTTTTGGGGGACATAGCATCACCCTAATGATAATTAATGATATTTTTTAGTAAATATTATTAAAAAATGTTATTAATTGTTAATTTTTGATGATAGTTTAAAATTTTTATCAAAAAATGTCACTAATTATAAATTTTAGCTTTTAGCGACAGTTTAAAAAACTTGTTACAAAAAAATACTAATTTTCTACTTTTAGCAACAGTTTGAAAAATTCATTACAAAAAATGTCACTAATGGTAAGTTTTAGCGCCAATTTATCAAAATCATGATAAAAAAGTAACTATGTCAATTTTTAGTGACATATGTAAAAAATCGTCGTAAAAAATTATTTTTGACTCCGATTTTATTATAATTTATTTTCAATAGAACTTGATGAAAATTAAGTCCAACTATTAAGACTTATTGATAGTTTACCTTTAATTTTTAATTGTGCTATTAGTTTTGATATATTTTAATGTTGATTATAATATTATTTTAATTATGATTCAAAAGTTATTTGATTATATTTCATGTGATGTTTAATTATAAACTCTTGTTATTTTTAAAATTATGACTACCCTAATATTAAGTTACGTTATTTGTAATAATTAATTTAAGAGTTTGTCCCATAACATTACCTATTTATTTATGACAAATTTTAACAAATATCCTCATATATTGTTTAATGTTGAAATTGATGCAAAAAGTGTTTTAAAAATAATGAAAAAGTCAAAAAAATGTTTTAAAACAAGTAAAAATTATTATAAAATTAACGATAAGTGTGTTAGATTTTTTAATTTTTTTCCTTGTGCCCCTAAAGCACTCATTAGCAAAAACATTTATTTATTATATATGAAAAAATAGTGGAAATTATTAGAATGTAGGAGCACTTGCAACGGTACCTTTGGTTTGAATTTAAAATTTGAAACCAAATTTATTCCAGGTCCGGTTTGTTGGGTTCGTAACGGTACAATTGTTTCGTAACGGAACCTTTGGTTTTAACGAAATTAAGTTTTAATCTTTTCTGCAATAATGATGTTTTAAAAATCTTGATAAAGAAGTTGAAATTATTTTATATTTAAACATGTATTAATGTTAAATGACGTGTTTATCTTATTTAAATATAAAATATAAATGTTGGAATGCAATTAATCAAAGAGATAATCAAGAATCCAGTAAATATTTTAAAATTTATTTATCTGTTTGGCTAACACCAACAATGCGTATTGACCAAACTAATATAAAATTTATATTTAGAAGAACACAGTGTACTTGTGTTAAAATTCAAAGATGAGTTATGATTTCTTCATAAATATAATTTATGGGTCATATGAATATATGTTAAATAAACCATTTCTTTATTACCCAAGAGGTCAATTTAATTAATGGAAAATGAGTGGGAGCTCTAATTAGAGCTACCACTAATGATGTGGCAGTGGATCCCACCCACTGCCACAGTTTTTGTTGTGTCTATTTTTTTTTTCCGCCTTTTTCACCTCATTAGTGGTGCATTAGAGTCACCAAATTAGTGGTCTCTACCATGACGGTTAATTAATCTATCCAACAAAACTAAAAAGAACAGGGCATTCTTGTTTTGTAAATAGTCCTCGATTCCAAAACACTTACCAAACAATGCAAGCATTCTACAATGGAAATGACAAACTCATACACTATACACAATAAAACAAAAAGAAATGTCCTTTATAAAGATCCTTTGCAATTAGAAAAAAATTATTATAGCTGAAAGTTCAAATTCAAAAGGCCATGTAAAGTCAGAAATGCAACGCAAACATGTTGAGCGAGAAAAAAGAAACAGTAATATAATGACAACCATATTTGTTTAACATCATATGCGACAATATTGCATTGAGAAACAAGCATGATAAGTGAGATCCATTAAACTAAATACAATATTATCCCATAAAATTTTAAACAAATTATTGTAGGAAAAAAAAAATCATTCCTAAATAAATAAAACCACACAAAGACAAGGCAATGTTGATGTTTGACCTTGATGCAAAGTGTTAACAATTAAAACATTTCAAAAGCACTTTAAAAGAGTTTATTGTCAAAAAGAACCGTAGTACCTAATTCTGTATATCCCAAACAAGCTACAACCCAGTCAAAAACTAATTAACTGATATTTTCAACTTTCAGACTTAATAACACAAACTGGCTTCTTAAGTATAGATGTTGCTTCAAATACTATCATCTGATAAAATTGTTTCCCGTATTTTGTCAGCTGCAAGACAAAACACCACCTTATTCTGTGTTTGGTTGGGAGATTTGAGGGAAGATTTGAAAAGAGAAATGGAAAATGTAAGTGAAATGAGAATAAAATATGCTTAAATTTCACATAGTTTCACACACCTTTTCTCTTTCCCTTTCCAAATCCCTCCCCAAATCCTCTAACCAAACACAACATTAGTTAAAATTTGGAGGGAAAAAAAACAGAAAAAGAAAAAAGACAAGAAAAGTAAAAATCTGAAATGCACGCTCCTCATCTTCGGAAATCTTACTGAAACCATAAAGATTCGGCATCATCAGCAGCAGGCAGTGTTGGAAAAATGGTGTTATATAAGTTTATTTTGGATCATCTTTGAGTCCAAAATTGAGTAGGCCCCAATCGTTTTTTGGGTTGGATCTGAAGAGGTGATGTGTTTTTTGCTACGTGGCAAGTCACACGATGAAAACGGAATGTCAAAATCATTTATGAGTGAATGGTAAGTTGACGTTGTTTTCGAGTCTAACATTAATTTTTTAGACAAAATACATTTGAATTTTTTCAAAAAAATTATTGTGGGAATTTAGTTTAAATCTAAATTCAAATTTTGGTTTCCTAAGTGATTTCCTAAGAATGTACCTCTTCCTTTATTGATTAAACTGTTCAAACAGTTTAATAAAAATATTCCAACAGTTTAAAAAATAGTTCCACCAACGGATACTTTTTCAAACAATTTGAAAAATTGATCTAAGCAATGGACAGATCACTATTCAACAGTTATCAGTTTGAATAGTGCTTGCACCTGTTCAATTTAAATGTGCACCTATTCACTTTAATTTGGTACCTGTTCGGGTCAGTTTTTTGCCTATAAATTCAGACCATTTTTAGCAGTCTTGGACACGAAAAATCTGTCTCAATTTTTTTTCTCTTGCTGTCCAAATTTTTCTATTTACATTGTTTCTTCATATTAGTTTTAGAGTAAATTTAAAGAGAGTATAGAACACAAGGTTCTAGTTCGTCGGACAAATTTGTTTGGAGTGCTACTACAAATTTGTGAAGATCATTGTATCCTGGAAGATAGACGCCACTCAACCGTAAGTACCGTAGCGGAACGAATCTGTCTTAAGGACAGAATGTCACACACTCGACTTGGTCTTTGATTTTTAAATTCGGTTCGATAAATAAATTTAGTATGTTATTTATTTATTTGTTTGATTTAGTTTCAATTTATTTTATTTACACAGAAGATTGTTTTAACAATCTTAAGACAGATTCGAATTATTTTGTTTACAGAATTTTTCGTTTGTTTCCCTTTCGCTTTCTTCTTTTAAGAAAATTATTTTCTGTGCATTTACAAAATAATATTTTGGTTGGAAAAATAAATAGTGATTTTATACTATTTGACAGATAATAGTAATATACTGTCTTTTTTCTTTGACAACTAGTAGTAATATACTGGTGTCATTAACAATTCCGAATATTTATTTGTGAAATTTTTTCAGAAATTAATTTTGGTTTTTCAGAAATTTTTTCTGAGTGTTCATTAATTAAAATCCTGTTTTAGTGTTTTAATTATTGAAGTATTACAGAAATTTAATTTTCTATGTGGAATTAATTTGATTAAATAATTTTTATTTTATTTCCAAATTAATTGAAAAATAAAAGTTACATTTTTTGTTTCTTTTATTTTTACAGAATTTAATTTTGTGAATTTGGATTAATTTTCTGTGTAGTATAAATTCTAATTATAATTTTGTTTATAATTTAGAATTCATGGCTACTGAAACAAATGCACAAACAAGTACTACTCTCAACTTGGCTCGTTTTCTCCGTGAGGATGCTCCTATTTTGAAAGAGGATGAAACCGACTGGCACGTGGTTGTTACGGTCGATGCCTAGAAACATGCTGATTTCCTTTACCGGAACTGCATTTTGAATGGACTTGACAACACATTATACAACGTCTACAGTCCTATCAAGACAGTAAAGGAACTTTGGGAGTCTTGGGAGAAAAAGTACAAAACGGAAGATGCCGGCTCAAAGAAATTTGTGGATGGCAAATTCCTGGACTTTGTAATGGTTGATTCTAAAACTGTGATTAGCCAAGTTCAAGATCTCCAACTCATTCTGCATGACATTCACGTAGGAGGCATGTCTCTCAGTGAATCCTTCCAAGTTGCAACCTTAATTGAGAAATTACCACATGGTTGGAAGGAATTCAAGAATTACCTCAAACACAAGCGCAAAGAAATGTCTTTGGAAGAATTAATTATGCATTTGAGGATTGAGGAGGACAACTGCAATTCTGAAAAGTGGGCTGATAAGCATCCTATGGAGTCTAAGGCAAATATGATGGAACATGCTTCAAAAATCAAGAAACAAAAGTCTTTTGGAGAAAATTCATCACAAGACTCTAAAGGGGGGGGGGGAAATAAAAAGTATAAGTTTAATGGCAAATGTTACATCTGTGACAAAGAGGGACATCGGGCCAAAGATTGTCGTAGCAAAGGCAAAAGCAAAAACAAAAGAAGAACAAGTAAGAAGCTTGCTCAAGCCCATATGACCAAAGTGGACAATATTTCCAATGGTGTAGATGATATCAATCTTTCTGCAGTTGTTTCCGAGACAAATCTTGTCAGAAATCCGAAAAAATTGTGGGTGGACACTGGTGCTACTCGTATCTGTGCCGACAAAAAGATATTCACATCTTATTCTACTGTGAACAATGGTGAATAACTTTTTATGGGCAACTCCTCAACTTCCAAAGTTGATAGACAAGGGAAGATTGTTCTCAAGATGACATCTAGAAAGGAACTCACTCTCAACAATGTGTTGCATATACCGGACATTCACAAGAATCTTGTTTCCGGATCTTTGTTGAGTAAGAATGGGTTTAGGCTAGTATTTGAGAATGATAAATTTGTACTTATTAAGAATCGGATGTATGTAGAAAAATGTTACATGTCTGCTGGCCTTTTCAAGATGAATGTAATGACCGTTGTACCCTTAGTTATTAATAAAAATACATCTTCTTCTTACTTGCTTGACTCTTCAAATTTATGACATGGTAGATTAGGACATGTTAATTATGGATCTTGGCGTAGATTAATTAATATGGAATGTTTACCTAAATTTCACATTGATTCAAATCATAAATGTGAAATTTGCGTTGAGGCAAAATTATCCAAAACTTCTTTCCATTTAATTGAAAGAAGTACGGAACCACTTAAATTAATTCGTAGTGACATTTGTGATTTTAAATCAATTCAAACTAGAGGTGGAAAAATATATTTTATCACTTTTATAGATGACTATACTAGATATAGTTATGTTTATTTAATTCGAACCAAGAATGAAGTTTTGGAAACTTTCATTCAATATAAGAATGAAGTTGAAAATCAACTTGGTAAGAAAATCAAGAAACTTAGAAGTGATAGAGGTGATGAATATGAATCACCTTTTGGTGAGTTTTGTAAAGAACATGGAATAATTCATCAAACGACCGCTCCTTACTCACCTCAGCAAAATGGAATTGCTGAAAGAAAAAATAGGACTTTAAAAGAAATGATGAATGCCATGTTAAGAAGTTCTGGATTACCTCAGAACTTATGGGGGGAAGCAATACTTTCTGTAAATTATATTTTAAATAAAGTACCCCAAAAGAAAGTGAATCAAACACCTTATAAATTGTGACATGGAAGAGTACCGTCCTACAAATACTTAAAAGTGTGGGGGTGTTTGGCTAAAGTGGCTATTCCTAATCCTAAAACGACTAAGATAGATCCTAAAACCGTTGATTGCATTTTCATTGGTTATGCCCAGAATAGTGGTGCATATCAGTTTTTGATTCATAAATCAGAACATTCCGAAATGCATGTAAATACTATTATTGAATCTCGGAATGCATCTTTCTTTAAACATGTATTTCCAAATAAGACTGGCCAAGAGACTAGTAACAATAAAAGATCTCATGATACTATTACTAGTCAGGATCAAGAACATGATCAAGAACAAGAGTTAGATCAAAATGAGGAAGAGGAACCTAGGCGTAGTAAACGTGCTAAAACCTCAAAATCTTTTGGTCTAGATTTTCTAACATTTTTGTTAGAAAATGAGCCTTTAACTTTTAAAGAGGCTATGTCCAGTCCTAAAGCTCCTTTATGGAAGGAAGCTATCAATAGTGAAGTTGAATCCATCTTGCAAAATCACACTTGGGAATCGGTGGATTTGTCACCAGGTTGTAAACCGCTTGGGTACAAGTGGATTTTCAAAAGAAAATTGAAAGCGGATGGATCAATAGACAAATACAAGGCAAGACTTGTGGTCAAAGGATTTAGACAAAAAAAAGGTCTTAATAACATCCACTAGAATAACATCCATTAGAATGCTAATTGCCATTGCATCTCTATACAATCTAGAAATTCATCAAATGAATGTGAAAACTGCTTTCTTAAATGATGAGTTAAATGAAGAAATTTACATGGAACAACCAGCAGGTTTTTCAGTTCCAGGAAAAGAAAAGAAAGTGTGTAAATTGGTTATATCATTATATGGTTTAAAACAAGCGCCAAAGCAATGGCATGGGAAATTTGACAAAGCAATGATGTCAAATGGATTCAAAATTAATGAGTGTGACAAATGTGTTTATATTAAAAACACAGACAAAGGTTATGTCATTGTATGTCTTTATGTAGATGATATGCTCATTATAAGTAGTAATAATGATATGATTAAAACTATCAAGAAAATGTTGAATAAATATTTTGACATGAAAGACATGGGCATTGCTGATGTAATTCTTAGTATGAAAATTACCAAAACATCAGAAGGATATGCTTTGTCAAAATCTCATTACATTGAGAAAATACTTGACAAATTCAGCAAAGATGATGATCATCTTGCTAGAACACCTGTAGATGTTAATTTGTTTCTATCTAAGAATGTACAGTAAAGTACTTCTCAATTAGAGTATGCCCAAATTATTGGAAGCTTAATGTACTTGATGAACTGCTCTCACCCAGATATAGCTTATGCAGTAAGTAAATTAAGTAGATATACGAGTAATCCAGGAGTAGAACACTGGAAAGCAATTATAAGGGTTCTTAGATATCTCCTATTTACTCGTAACATTGGGCTTTATTATACTAGATATTCAACAGTACTTGAAGGATACTGTGATGCAAATTGAATATCAGATGGTAGAGACTCGAAGTCTACTAGTGGGTATGTTTTTACTCTTGGTAGGGCGGTTGTATCTTGGAAATCCTCCAAACAGACTTGCATTGCTAGGTCTACTATGGAATCAGAGTTCATAGCTTTAGACAAAGCAGGGGAAGAGGCAGAATGGTTTCGCCACTTCCTTGAAGATATTCCAATATGGCCAAAACTGGTGCCTGCTATATGCATACATTGCGATAGTCAATCAGCAATAGGTATAGTACAGAGTCATATGTATAACGGTAAGTCACGACACATTCATCGTTGACATAACACCGTAAGACAACTACTCTCTAATGGAATTATTTCCATTGAATATGTGAAGTCTAAAGACAATATAGCGAATCCACTAACCAAAGGGTTAGCAAGAGAGCTAGTTGAGAATTCATCGAGGGAAATGGGACTTAAGCCTATTAAATAAGAGTTACCACAACGGCAACCCAACTTAGTTGACTGGAGATCCTAAGATCTAGATTCAAAGGGACAACCGAGTTGTATATGACTCAGAAGGATCACTGGGGAGTTAAACTCCTACCAATTTCTATGATGAAATAAGTGATGTCTGCAGCGTTTTAGGTTAAGTAAAATTTTAATGATTCTTATATCTACGTAAACCTAGTGGAGTATGGCAGGATACTCTTCATAAGAATCACCTATGAGAGTGTGAACTGGGCTGGTTCTATGAGATTTGTGAAGAGCTACAATTCTCTAGAGCACTCATGAAAGACTAAGTTGTTTAGGGCCAAAATGAACACAATAGTGAGAACTAAACTGTGTCTGGGGATATACTGTGTGAGTTCTATTGTCTTGGTTTACACAAATGACTGAACAGTTCAAGACATCATGTTCACTGGTTAGCTAGTAAATCCGATAGTGTCTCACAAGGGAAGGTTCAAAGCCAAAAGCTACCTATCCTTTGCAGAATATTTTCAATTTCTGTACTCTCTGTAATTAGATCATGTTGTTGCATTTTCTCTTTGTCAAATTCTATTCATGTGGGGGATTGTTGGAAAAATGGTGTTATATAGGTTTATTTTGGGTCATCTTTGAGTCCAAAATTGAGTAGCCCCAACCGTTTTTTGGGTTGGGTCCGAAGAGGTGATGTGTTCCTTGCCGCGTGGCAAGTCACACGGTGAAGACGGAACGTCAAAACCATTTATGAGTGAATGGTAAGTTGACGTCATTTTCGGGTCTAACATTAATTTTTTAAACAAAATACATTTGAATTTTTTCAAAAAAATTATTGTGGGAATTTAGTTTAAATCTAAATTCAAATTTTGGTTTCCTAAGTGGTTTCCTAAAAATGTACCTCTTCCTTTATTGATTAAACTGTTCAAACAGTTTAATAAAAATATTCCAACAGTTTAAAAAACTGTTCCACCAACGGATACTTTTTCAAACAATTTGAAAAATTGATCTAAGCAACGGACAGATCACTTTTCAACAGTTATCTGTTTGAATAGTGCTTGCACCTGTTCAATTTAAATGTGCACCTATTCACTTCAATTTGGTACCTATTGGGGTCAGTTTTTTACCTATAAATTCAGACCATTTCCAACAGTCTTGGATACGAAAAATCTGTCTTAATTTTATTTCTCTTGCTGTCCAGATTTTTCTATTTGCATTATTTCTTCATATTAGTTTTAGAGTAAATTTAAAGAGTATAGAACACAAGGTTCTAGTTCCCCGGACAAATTTGTTTGGAATGCTACTACAAATTTATGAAGATCATTGTATCTTGGGAGATAGACGCCACTCAACCGTAAACACCGTAGCGGGGCGAATCTGTCTTAAGGGCAAAGTGTCACACACTCGACTTGGTCTTTGATTTTTAAATTCAGTTCGATAAATAAATTCGGTACATTATTTATTTATTTGTTTGATTTAGTTTTAATTTATTTTATTTAAACAGAAGATTGTTCTAACAAGCAGCACAAGGGTTCTCACCTTGAGATAGGGGTGCAACTTGGGCGAGCTTAACCCGAGCAACCCCAGCCCAGCTGTAGACGTGCCCTTGGGCCTCACTACAGTTCGGACTCAATTGTCACGGTCCTGTATCTAATCTCGCGGAGTGCAATGCAACACCGCTGAATCATCAAAGAGTCTAAATCCGGCAAATCGTTTTTGAAAACAGATTTTTTTGAAAGAAGTGCCAAACATGGACTGTTTTGCCAGATACAGAGTCGCCACCTAAATATTTTATTTTGGGAAATTTAGGAAACCCTGACTCGTTGCCTAAGGCCACGTGTCCGTCATCACCAAAGTTGCCTCGGCTCGGGAACTTGGGTACGATTGGGGAAGGTCACTTCATGAGCACCCCCGCTCGCCCGATCAAAGATCGGCCTCTACTAACCATGATATCAAGTTTTGAAAGCATTATGCATTCTTATTTCGGTTATTAGCCTAGATTTACTACGCAATGCGCACAACATACAAGTATAGACTGGATCGCCTGAATTCGAACAAAACGTTTCATGTTTGTTTTTGAAAGCGGTTTGCTACTCGCAAGTAGGCTAAAAATGCAGATTTTTCCACCCTCAGGTGGGCTTAGAAAACATGGTTTTGCCACTATCTAGTGGACTTAAAACTCACAGTCAATGCATTATTCCAATTCAGATAATCCAACCTTCACCCACAAGCATTCAGGCAGGTATATCACATAATGGTAAGCATGCTATCAAGGCAATTACTCACACGCATGCAAGGATGCTAAAGTATAAAACTTACCGAGTACACCAAGCTAAAACGGAAGCTGATTAGAAATCATGCATGAATCCTAACTATACAGAAATGCCTAATGCAACACATGCAAAAATGCAACTACAATAGGCTCGGCTATTCTAAAATGACATGTGAAATGCTACAGCTAACAAGTATTCAACTCGGAATTGAAATACAAATGCAGTTAGTATGATGCACCGAGCCCGGTGCATGCAAAACAGATGAATGATGCAAACATGCAAGCATAAGTATGCTAATTGAAGCATGCCCTAATCTAACCATCATAAGCTGGTAAATAAAAGGGAGAAAGACGTGGGGTTGGAAGACATACATCACACGCACACACACTTATTACAGTTGTGCCCTCGCTCGGAGGGTCTGAATAAATAATTAACTACTCTAGCTAATTATTACACAACTCTAATTAATTAACAAATTGACTAATCAAGCAATAAACTAGCATGTAAATGGACTGCCCCAACTCTGTTTTGGATGTCAAAGAATGCATGCATGCTTGAGGCGCTTTGTCGGGAAATTCCATCGCGATGCCTCGTCTCGCCTTGGTTTGCAACTGATTTCAGAAACTTGCACAAAGCTCTAGAAGGCTGAAACTCCACCTGGGGAAGGCTGCCGACCAACTCTTGGCTTGGAAAACCCTTGCCGACCACCCCTTATGGTGGAAACCAAAAAAAATGGTCGACCTGCCAGAAAACCTGGTCGACCGACCACTTTTGCCCCCTGGATTCTGGTTTTTCTGCAACAAAGGCAAGGAGGAGAAAAAGCAAGGTATTTTCAACATGTGTGTGCGCGACCACTCCTCCCCGTCCTTGCACAAGCTCTAGAGAGTGTGGTCCTCGATCCTCGGGCCATCAATCACGCATCTCAATGCATGATGGCCGAGGAGTCGAATTGCACGTTTTAATATGACAAGAATGCACAAATACACACAAAATGCCACCACCCTATCATGCATGATCAAGTGTGTTGGCGACAAAGGGGATTAGCTCATTTCATCACTTTGAGTATGAAATAGACTAATCCGCCTTGCGTTCGATATAACGTCTGATCGAACACCTAACACATGCAATGCAAACACAAGTTATGCTTATCTTGCCGTTTTACTTGGTCAATTTTATTTACTCATTTTAGCATTATCAATTCATCCTCTAATTGATTAAGTCCAAATAAAAGTCCTCTAATGGGAAAGAGGGCCTAAGCCTCAAGTGCCTTGAGCATGAAGAAGACCTCATGTCGTTGGCTAGTAGAAACCCTCAAGAGGATTAAAGCCATTAAGCATGAACGTCTCAACTTCATGCTCAAACCGACAAGAGGCTCAAGGCTACTTTCAAAGCAATGAAAGTGAAGCATGTAAGGAAGTGGCATGAATGGCATAAAGTAAGCTCTGAAATTGTGTGCAAGACACTACTACAACATGCAAATGGTTCAAGCACTCATGCTCAAATGGACTAATCAACTAGGCATACAAGAGCATTACACCATAACCACACAAGGCAAGCCTTAAACAACAAAATCAACTCAAAACAGAGTTATGCAGCCTCAAAACAGTGGCTAAAGTGCATGGAACAAAGGCCAAAACAAGTCAATGAAGCATGCTCATGCAAGAGGCCAACGAAGCACATAAACCATAGCTATATGGTACAATGCATGCAGGTCTCAACCACCTCAAAACAGTGTTTCTACATGCCAAAACAATGCTGAAAATGCTATGGACATGCACCAAAACAAAGCGATATAGCATGCCAACTCATTGGGCTCTTGAAGCACATGAACTACAACTATGTAATATAATGCATGAGATTTGTACCCAGCTCAAAACAGAGTTTATATATGTCAAATATGAGCTAAAAACATGCTGGTCATGCACCAAAACAAGCCCGCAAAGCATGCTCTCTTTTAGGCCATTCTAAGCACTCAAACCACAACCATGCAAGGCCATACACAAACCATCCAAACAAGTTAAAACAGAGCTTAAACATGCCGAGATATGGACAATTGTAGGCCAAAGTTAAGCTAGCACATGTTAGGAAGTTAGGCTAAAACATGAAGCATGTTAGGCTAGAAAGCGAGATTGCACTACAAGTGCAAGAAATAAGCAACAAGGGCCCTATCCACCCCAAAATAGATCTGAAACATGGCAAAATAGGGCCTAAAACATGCTTGGCTTAAGCTAAAACAACCCAAAAAAAGATGCTCTTTTACAAAGCCAACAAGGCATGGCATAAGGAAACTAGGAGGGGAGGCTATCCCCTCCCATTTGGGACCTCAAAACAACTTTTCTACCACTGAAATTCTACTGGAATTCAGTGGTTTAAAGGCCAAAGAAAGGTTGTTTTAAAAGCTTTAGAACAAGGCTCAACACATAGCCAAAAAGCTACAAAAGTGGGTAGATCACCCTTAACTCCAAAAGGGCCTTAAACCATCATTTTTAATCCATAAAAACAAAGGTTTTTTCAGTTGAAAACTAGGCCAAAAGAAGCATGCAAAGATGGCTATACAAGTACACCAAGAATGAGCTTAAGAGGAGAAGAGTCTTACCCTTAAAGCTCAGCACCAAAACAGGTCCTTCTTGGACCAAAATCAGCCTTAGGAGCTCCAAATACACCTCCAAGGATCACCTCTTCAAGATAGGCAAGTTTGATCAAGGGTGGAGGCTCAAGAAATGGGAAGAACACTCACTTTTAGGCACTTATATGCTTCTATGCACACAATATAGGAAGAGAGAGAGAGCTGAGAATTCTAGAGAGAGAGGAAATTTTTTTTGGTAAGAGAAGCCCTCAAAATGTTCTAAGTCTCCTAAGTTGTCTCTTCCCTTCCTAAATGTGCTCTAACCCTCTAATATGAAGAGAATAGCTTCCTCAACAAGCTTGGGTCGAAAATATTTGATCTGGACAGCTGGAGATTATGGAAGATAGCTGAAGGGTGAATATCTATCAATTTTGAGCTTTCTGGGCATAAGTGGTCGACCGACCACCTTTTATGGTCGGCCTGCTACTTTTCCTTGTTTTTCAGGACAAAAAATTGGTCTGCCGGAAAGAAAGGTGGTCGGCCAGTAATTGGGAAATCCAAAAGTGGTTTAACAGGTGTCCAAATTGAAGCCCCGGAAGTTAGCTTTCCAATGGCTTAAACCTTGTATCAAAATTCCTCTTGTGCAAAAGGTTATGCCTGTTTTGGTGAAGCCGCGCAGATTCGGTCCAAGCGGAGTGATGCCCTACTTCAACCAATCATATCTCCCCCGTCCGGAATTGGCTTTAGGAGATTCTTGAGTGAAAAATGAAGCCCCGAAAGTAAGATTTCCAACGGTGGTGGCCTCATAGCTAGAATCCAAGTATGCAAATGAATAAGCCCAATTCAGCGAGGGCTGCTCGACTCTCTCCTACCCGGATTCATGCTGAACTTCTCCCAAACTAGTTTCTTCCCTCTTCTCTTCTTTTCTTCAACTCCAAACCCCTAAGTAAGGTGATTTGAAAGATTTTTCAAAGATTTCATCTCTCTTTCATTCATTTCCACTTTGTCCTTGCTCGGTTTACCGAAAAGCGCGACATTTAACAAAGTGTGAGCCTCGAAGCATTGTAGGAATTTTATTTCAAAAATGTTTTGAAAGAGAGGGTTTTAAGGTCTAAAAACTATTCAAAATAGCTTTGGTCCAAAATGGGGTGTAAGGTTGGGACTTGACTCTCCTCTTACAGAAGAAATTGAACCTTTGCCCTGCACAACTTTCTCCACCATGTAAACCATCAGTCGCGTCCAAGTCTTAAGGGCGGTCAAAAATGGGGTGTCTACAGTTGCCCCTCTTTGACAGAACTCGAAAGTCAAGAAGTGATGGGAGTGAGTGTCAAAGCCCAGAGACGACCCATTTTTGACAAGGCCGAAGACTTGGACAAACAAACAAAATATAGATAAATAAATGGTTGTACCCGCAGGCTACCTACGTATCCCTTTGCAAGGAATCAAACTAGCGTAGTTTAGAGGCAGGATGCAAAATGATATGCGGGAAGATTTTGATAATTGGACTTATACGCTACGCGAAGCCGGTTTGAAAATTGGACTTATGTAATGCACTGTAATGACTAAAATGCAATGTGATAGCTAGGAAAGGGGAGGTACCTTACAGGGGCAATTGGCAATGACTTACCTCAGCAATGTCCTACCTCATGCTGATGTGGGAATCTTCCTCTTCTTCACAGTTGAACCACAGGTACTACTTTTCTCCTTGACTATGGTCGCAGCTTTCCCTATTCTCCAACAGGGTGACAGACTAGGTTGATTCGGTATCCAGAATTGAGGCGCATATACATGCTATCTCAATCTATGAGGCTGCCATACAGATTTCAAGCCGAGGATATACCCCTGGGTATTTAAACCAGACTTTAGTCTCGGAAATCCCGAACCTTTGCGTTCTAGGCATGAGCCATTCGAACTCTAGTTTCCACCGTCTCAGTTGGTCTCCTAGGAACTCACCGCAAACACAGGCAGGTGGCTATACCAGACCACCAGAAGTCATTCGGGCACGACAAACACCAAAGGAATTGCACCTTTAGAGGATTTAAGGTCTCCTAGACCGGAGAATGCACATGATAGTGCGATGAAATGCAAGTAAAATGCAAATACGATGCGCAAAACAGCGCAAATGATGATGCAGGATTTAAGGTCTCCTTAGACCGGAGGATTTAAGGTCTCCTAGACCAGACAATAAAACAGATACGATGCAATGGATGTAATAGATGTGATGTAATAGATAATAGATGCGATACAACAGAGAGTACAATAGATGCAAAATGGTGACATACGCCAACCACGCTGGACTCGTGAGTGGAGGAAGAACAAAAAAAACAAATCAGGAGCGCGTTCCACGCAACCTAAGATAAATTCCAAACACGCTGAAATCGTGTGAGGAAGGGGAGGCTCCAATCACGCTGAAATCGTGAGAGGAGGTCCAAAAACAACCCGCCCAGCGCGTTTACAACGCAACCTGGGATAAATTCCAAACACGCTGAAATCGTGTGAGGCAAAAAAAACACTCTAACCACGCTGAAATCGTGAGAAGAAGTCCGAAAACAACCCGTCCAGTGCGTCTACAACGCAACCTGAGATAAATTCCAAACACACTGGAATCGTGTGAGGAACGGGACACTCAAACCACGCTGAAATCGTGAGAAGAGGACCGAAAACAACCCGCCCAGCGCGTCTACAACGCAACCTGAGATAAATTCCAAACACGCTGGAATCGTGTGAGGAACGGGACACTCAAACCACGCTAAAATCGTGAGAAGAGGTGTGAAAACAACCGCCTAGGTGCGTACACAACGCAACCTGAGATAAATTCCAAACACGCTGGAATCGTGTGAGGAAACGGGCACTCAAACCACTCTGAAATCGTGCAAAGAGGTACGAAAACAACCACCCAGGTGCGTACACAACGCAACCTGAGATAAATTCCAAACACGCTGGAATCGTGTGAGGAAACGGGCACTCAAACCACGCTGAAATCGTGAGAAGAGGTCCGAAAACAACCGCCCAGGTACGTACACAACGCAACTTGAGATAAATTCCAAACACGCTGAAATCGTGTGAGGAAATGGGACACTCAAACCACGCTGAAATCGTGAGAGGAGGTCCAACAACCCGTCCAGCACGTCTGCAACGTAACCTGGGATAAATTCTAAACACGCCGAAATCATGTGAGGAAAAGAACACTCTAACCACGCTGAAATTGTGAGAAGAGGTCTGAAAACAACCGCTCAAGTGCGCTCACAACGCAATCTGAGATAAGATCCGAACACGCTGAAATCGTGTGAGGAACAGGACACTCAAACCACGCTGAAATCATGAGAGGAGGTCCAACAATCCGTCTAGCGCGTCTACAACGCAACCTGGGATAAATTGCAAACACGCTGAAACCGCGTAAGGAATGGGACACTCAAACCACGCTTAAAATCGTGAGAGGAGGTCCAAAAACAACCCGCCTAGCGCGTCTACAACGCAACCTGAGAAAGTCCTAGAGGACAACGATCCCAAACGCTGCTCAACGTAAAAAGATAAATGGTAGAAGATAACACAAGATGCAAATAAACGCAAGTAAGGTGTGCATGACAATACAACAAGTGGAAGAGTGCATAACAATGCAAGTGAAAAGGTGCATAACTTTGAAGCAGGCTTGATCTTGCACTTGAGGTAGAGGCACACTCATACTTCGGAGCATTGACAAGGCTTGAAAAGGTACATCCGGAATACAATCACGAAATTTTCTAAAGTTGAAGCACACTCAGATGCTTCGATTTTCGCTCTTTTTCTTTTACTTTGTAGTCCGGAACCAATATAGTTTCAGATAGGTCGTGGTTCTACTATTCTCACATGACCTGGGTTGAACCCTGTAGTTTTACAAAAGAACAAATCCTATTTTGCACAAATCTGGAGAATAGCATGGCACTCTGAGCATAAAATGATTCGTTTTTGAAATTGAGAGATGAGTTTTTGACCGGGTATTGAGCCTACAACTGACCACAGCCAAAACGACTCAAAAACGGAAAACAAAGGTAGAGCAGCCTAAACTCAACTCATCAAAGGAAAAACAAGATAAAACAACCTAAACACATCTATTGACACTCAAACGATTCAAAACAAGAATTGAGACAAACAAAAACACACAAATACAACACTCGGCTGTGTTACAAAGGTAAGAGACCTCTCGGTGCCCGAGGAGCCAGTTTCTCCGGGTATTGTTTCCCACCCTTTCTCATTTGTGATTCTCACATCACTCGGTCCTCAAGCTCTGTTTTTCTCACAAAACCCTTTTCCTCACTTTTTCTCTCAGCGCACATCTCTTTATTCTTTAATCTCTCATTTTTTATCCCTTCCCTTGGTGGTTGATGGATAAATAAGAAATTGCAGGCTCATGCCCCTAGCATTCTGCTTGATTCTTCCTTCTGCTTACAACAGTGAACTTTCCTACAGAGGGGTTGCGCTACAACTGGGTGTGTAGCACATCTGCAGTTGACATCAGTTGACGATGCTCCGCAGGGGAGTTTGGATGTAATCAGATGTGTCCAAACAAAGGAGTGGAACATCTCGATCCATTCCCGTTTGTGCTTCGCACTTGGCTTGATACCTCGTTGCTTGGAGGATGTGAGAGCTTTTTGCCCTTTTTGCGGTTAGCTTCCGTTGTGTCCCTTTCTGGAAAGTATGGTGCCCTTTCTGGCAAATGCGTTGATAAAGGGGAAAAGACAGAACACCTGACTCAACTGTGCCCCTAGTTCATCGTTTTGACCATTTTTTTTTTTGTTTTGGTTTTCTACTAAAACAATTTTTACCAAAATGAGAGTTAGATTAACACGCTTGTTCAATTTTCTGATTCAAAATCATGCAAGTTAGGTTATGAGCACTGAAAATTTTCTTTTTTTGGGTCCATGAAAAAGGTCCAGTTTTGGAAAAATAGAATAGTTTTCGAGGGAAAATCAGTCAACCTTAGTAAAAATTCTCAAAAACGGTTTTTGCAAGCAGCCACTGCTCAACGAGCATAGAACCCACTCTCGAGATGCACAACCTCAGATTCGAAGGAAAATTGCCCCTTGCTTGAGGGGAGCTGCATGGCAACGGAAAGTTGTCCCTTGTTTGAACGGCACTGCAGCCCATTGAATGGCAACGGAAAGTTGCCCCTTGTTTGAACGGCACCGAAGCGCATTGTAGTCAGTCTTCAGAGCGACGAACACAACTAAACTCTTGGATACAGAGAAGGCAAAGATGATCAAAACCATTACATGGACACAATTGATTTGGAAGTGTTTATGGCTGGACTTCAGAATAAAGTTGCCTAAGTATCCCAAAGATGGGAATCAAGCCTTACATAGTTCGGGGTTAAGGTACACTCGGGTATTTAACCTCTCCTTTTGTGCTCTAACTTTTGCCAAGGCTGCCCTTGCGGGTTTTCAACCTTGCGAGCTTTGTTCTTCTTTTCTTTTCAATTCTTTCCATTTCTTTTTTTTTTCTTTTATTTTTCTCTCTCTTTTTTTTTATCTCTTTTTTTTTGTTCTTTTTTTTTTGCATTTTTCTTTTTTTTTTTGTTCTTTTTTTTTTTTCTTGCTCTAATTTTTGCCTGGGTCGCCCTTCCGGGTTTTCGACCCAGCAAGTCTCTTATGGGTAAAAGTGTAGCTTTTTCCATGTCAAATGGTTTTGAGATCCTGAAGTCATCTGAATCTTGGAGAATGGCTGCCGTTCGCTGACGATGCAGGAGTCCATCCAATAGGGGCTGAATTTGTCCCTAGTGTTGTGGATAGGAACTAAGTTGTCCTTCAACAGTATTTTCTTCTTTCCTCCCTTCTGGGATTTGGCATTCTTGCCGATTTTCATTGATTTGCGGAACGATCCATCTTTGGCTCTTCGAGCACAATCGGACATTTTTCTGCCTCTAGGTCGAGGGCTGCTTCGAATCTGGCCACACAGGCCTCACATTGCGATTGACCATTGAACATTCTGAGTTAAGGCTCAAGGTCGGAAAGCAAAAGGGGGGGTCGAGTCTCAAGGCTGAGAACGATCCTAAGCTGCATAATCTCAAGAGCGATTCCACACAAGTCTTCGCAGGACTGCGCAAAACATTTTTGTTTTGAAATCTTTTAAGAAAGCGACTAATCGCTCGCGTGGAAGACAATGTAGAACCAATTTGGATCAAGCCAGGATCCTTCTCAGTACTCACATTAACAAACATGATTTCATTCATTAAGGGCTTAGCATGTCTCTCTTCCTCTCAGTTGATCAAATTTTGCAAAACCCGAGGAATTCTTCCCTCTTTGTTTTCACCGCAGTGTTAGAAAAAGTTTTGAAAAACTTAGGTTAATGCAATGATTTCAAGGCACAAAAAAGTAGGTGAAAAGCACTGTTATTTCATTCAGAACTTCTGGCACAACTGGCACAAACAAACACGAGAGTGTGAAAATCACTGTTGTTCATTCAAATTTGTTGGCATTACTGGCTCCAAGGCAGAAACAGACTCAAAAGAAAACGAAAAGACAAACACAAAACTAGCAAGTGATGTCTGAGGTAACACCCCCGAAATCACCCGACTCCAACAAAATAGGACTGTCTCGGTATAATAAGACAGACCCAACTGACTCAGTACGAAAAGACTGACTCTGTACAAAATAACAAGACTGGCCCAATACCCAAGTCAGAAAGTACAAATTAACAACATTCGTAAATGTGCTCAAAACAGTGCATGCCATCCACCATATCTGGAGTAAACTGAGCGCCATCCGCAGGCGATTCATCCCCCGATCACATGGTCACATTATCTCCCAAGTTCACCGATCCAGTGCCGATAGACTTTGCAGGACCTGACGCGGAGATGACCTTTTTATCAATCAGATCTTGTATTTCATGGTGAAGACGAAGACACATGTCAGTGTCATGGCCAGCTTGTTGATGAAAGACACAGTACTTCGCCGGGTTGTGAGAGAAATGAAGCTTATTTGGTAATGGCCGCGGCTCCATGGGCTTCAGATGTCCCTTTTTGATCAAGACCCTCAGGGCTATTGACAGAGACATATCCAGTGGGGTGAACACCCTCTAGCCCCGAGGTGGGTATTTGGCAGGTTGTGAGCTGGTTGTGCTGGATGTACCGGCGAAAGGGTTGGTAGGTGCTGACTTTTGATGATCTCTTCCGAGTGTAGGATTGGAGCTGAAAATGGTGTTTCTGGTACAACATCTCTTGTCTTGGTTTACCCCTTGATTCAGACTGCCCCCAACTTGAGTGGCAAAAGTATCATCCACAGTTTTTGCAACCACTGCAAGCACTTGCTGTTTGTTTAGTCTTTCGGCCTTCAAAGCCTTAACAGCCCGTTGAAGGTGTTCATGGGGACCAATGCTTGCCCCTACCTTGTTCTTACCACCTGCTTCCCCTTTGCCAAGGGTTTGGCTTTCTTCAACTGCAGCCAGTCCCACGATTGTGGAGCCTTTCGTCATGAAATTCCTGGTATGTGGTGTGGTCAATGACCGAGCCAATGTCCCGGAGGCTAGATCTGTCACAGTTCCCTGAAGATCTTCGATCATTCTCTTCAGCTCAGAAGTAGTGGGCTCACGAGTTTGAGATGATTGGGGTCCAGGTGCATCCATCATGCATAAGTCCATGCTTTCTGGAATGAACACCTCAGGCTTGGGTAGATGGGCTAGGGTGATGTATATGTTGGGGTCGAAGGTGGATGGTAGTGTATGGATGAGGTTGAGGTGGGGAGGTGATGAGTCAGTACTAACCTGAGGTCCTTTGGGTGGAGCTAGGGTCCCTTCGTCAATAAGATCCTGAATCTTATGACAGAGGCGGATGCAACGGTTCGTATCATGACCGTGTTGTTGATGATAGGCACAATATTTAGCTGGGTCATACCTTGGTGGAAGAGGATTTGGAAGGGGTTGGGGTTCTAGGAGTTCTAGGTGCCCTTTTTCTTGCAGCATCTTCAAAGCTTAGGAGAGACTCATATAAAGAGGATTGAACTTTCGGGCTTGGGGCCGATTTGAGGTGGTTGGTTTTTGGCCATTGAGGGAAGTGGTGATAGTGTCTACTTCTGAGCATTTCACAGCTGTGCTACCTTTAGTAATAGCATTGGAATTGTGAATAACATTTCTCTTCAACGGCTCATTATCTTCTGCAAAGATCCCTTGTTGGATGGCATCTTAGATCTGAACCCCCATTCCATAAAGGTCTGGAAAGGTAAACAGTGGTAGAACGATCATTTTCTGCAGCAACATGCCATGTAGATTCCGAACAATCATCCTGATCCGATCTTTGTCGGAAGGCCTTGTAGTCGTCATTGAGGCTTTTGCTCTCCATCTCGTCACGAACTCCGAGAAACTCTCCTTAGGTTCTTGGCGGGTGACTTCAAGATCACAAGTTGTGACCTCGATCTGTGTGTTGTAGGAGTATTGAACAATAAAGGCCTCAGCCAGCTCTTCCCAGTTCCGTTTCACGGAGTCCTCCACTTTCGCATACCAGATTGCGGCTATCCCAGACATGGTTCGGCCAAAGAGAGACAACTTCTGAGCTGTAGTCAAACCCATTGGCCTCAAGATATCAGAAAATAGGTAGAGGTGCACCCTTGGGTCTCCAGAGCCGTCAAAGCGGTCGATATGCGGCATTTTAAATCTGTCCGGCAGTGTCACAGCTGCGTCGATATACCCATTCTCGATGTCCGGGATGGACTTTACTCTCTGAGATTTTTTGAACATCTTTTCAAGCTTGCTCAACTTCAACGCTGTAGGGTCTATCTCGAACTCAAAGGGAGAGTCTGGTAGGTTGATTGGTGCTTTAGACAGCTGGGGTAAGATTGTGGGTGGAGCCGGCCCTGTCGGAATGTCTGTACCTTCCTGGACATTTGGCGTCTCCCCGGGTATTGGTTCTACTGGTGGGGGGGAGCTTGATGCAAAGCAGATGCTCCGTTTTGCTGTTGCAACCTGGTGATTAGCTCTGCCTGCTGGGCCATGACCGCAGCCTGTTGTTTGGCAAATTTCGCTTGGCGGACAACATCTTGCTGTATGAGTTTCATACTTTCTTGGAGTTGGCACATCATTTCCTTCATCCCTGCCATGTTCTGCTGTTTCGACTGACTGACTGGTATATCTATCTCTGTGATAAAAACTAAGGCCTCAGCCTGACTGTTCACTGGTGGGGTGGATAAGGGCCACTGATTTGGTAACTGCTGAACTTGTGATTTGTGCCTGACTGGCCCTTTTACCCTGCCTCTGGCAAAGGAACACTGATTGCCCTTGAATTAAATTTTTGACCTAACAAAGTCTATCAGCACTAGTCTAAGGTACTCGGGGGATATCGAAGCCTTCTGAAGCTATAGTTTCAAGACTATCTAGCAAAAGAGAAAACAAACAGCATCTCAGCCTGATTTCACCAGAACCATCATGAGCGAAGCTGAATGACTGCGCTCCTTACAAAATTCTGCCCAAAATTTTGCCTGTAAACTGATACCCTCAAGTAAAACTGATTCTCCACATACTGATGTCCTTAGGCCTGATACCCAGACTTGCAAACTGTTACATGCATTCCTGTAGGGACACACCCTAAAAGCACAAAGCAACCAAGTGAGAGCCAAAACACTACCCCACCCCTATGGTGGGGTAGTGTTTCCCTGTCTTATTTTGTCAGGAGCTAGGGTTTTTCTACGCACGCAGTGGTTTCAAACAACCTATGACCGGGTAAGCAACCTGCCATAGTTTTGGAATGGTCACTATGGATTCCGAATATGCACTAGGTCGAATGGTTAAAAAGGGTGCTCCGGTAAAACTGGGGTTTGTGTTCCCGTCGTGGCAGAGCCCACAACCGGTCAGCCTTATGGCACGCTTCTTGAAGCGAGCCACCGGCAAACCGTTCAAGAATAGCATACGGCAAACACGGTGTCCTAGGCGCACCAATGCACATGCAATGCAAAGAAACACATAAGTGTAGTCAAAACCAGATATCACGAGTTCGAGTTAAGTTCTCTAACTCCCTAGCAGAGTCGCTAGAAACTGTAGACGCGCCATTGGGCCTCACTACAGTTCGAACTCAATTATCACGGTCTTGTATCTAATCTCGCGGAGTGCAATGCAAGACTGATGAATCATGAAAGAGTCCAAATCCGGCAAATCATTTTTGAAAACATATTTTTTTGAAAGAAGTGCCAAACATGGACTGCTTTGCCAGATACAGAGTCGCCACCTAAATATTTTATTTTGGAGAATTTAGGAAACCCTGACTCGTTGCCTACAGCCACGTGTCCGTCATCACCAAAGTTGCCTCGGCTCGGGAACTTGGGTACGATTGGGGAAGGTCACTTCGTGAGCACCCCTGCTCGCCCGATCAAAGATCGGCCTCTACTAACCATGATATCAAGTTTTGAAAACATTATGCATTCTTATTCCGGTTATTAGCCTAGATTTACTACGCGATGCGCACAGCATACAAGTATAGACTAGATCGCTTGAATTGGAACAAAACGTTTCATGTTTGTTTTTGAAAGCGATTTGCTACTCGCAAGTAGGCTAAAAATGCAGATTTTGCCACCCTCGGGTGGGCTTAGAAAACATGGTTTTGCCACTATCTAGTAGGCTTTAAACTCACAGTCAATGCATTATTCCAATTCAGATAATCCAACCTTCACCCACAAGCATTCAGGCAGGTATATCACATAAGCAAATAGCCTCATGGTAAGCATGCTATCATGGCAATCACTCATATGCATGCAAGGATGCTAAAGCATAAAACTTACCGAGTATTCCAAGCCAAAACAGAAGCTGATTAGAAATCATGCATGAATCCTAACTATACAGAAATGCCTAATGCAACACATGTAAAAATGCAACTACAATAGGCTCGGCTATTCTAAAATGACATGTGAAATGCTATAGCAAACAAGTATTCAATTCGGAATTGAGATACAAATGCAGTTAGTATGATGCGCCGAGCCTGGTGCATGCAAAACAGATGAATGATGCAAACATGCAAGCATAAGTATGCTAATTGAAACATGCTCTAATCTAACCATCATAAGCTGGTAAATAAAAGGGAGAAAGACGTGGGGTTGGAAGACATACATCACACGCATACACACTTATTACAGTTGTGCCCTCGCTCGGAGGGTTCGAATAAATAATACAATCCGAAGAAATAATTAACTACTCTAGCTAATTATTGCACAACTCTAATTAATTAACAAATTGACTAATCAAGCAATAAACTAGCATGTAAATGGACTGCCCCAGCTTTGTTTTGGATGTCAAAGAATGCATGCATGCTTGATGCGCTTTGTCGGGAAATTCCATCGCGGTGCCTCGTCTCACCTTTGTTTGCAACTGATTTCAGAAACTTGCACAAAGCTCCTGAAGGCTGAAACTCCACCTGGGGAAGGCTGCCGACCAGCTCTTGGCTTAGAAAACCCTTGCCGACCACCCCTTATGGTGGAAACCAAAAAAGGTGGTCGGCCTGCCAGAAAACCTGGTCGGCCGACCACTTTTGCCCCCTGGATTTTGGTTTTTCTGCAACAAAGGCAAGGAGGAGAAAAAGCAAGGTATTTTCAACATGTGTGTGCGCGACCACTCCTCCCCGTCCTTGCACAAGCTCTAAGGAGTGTGGTCCTCGATCCTCGGGCCATCAATCACGCATCTCAATGCATGATGGCCGAGGAGTCGAATTACACGTTTTAATATGACAGGAATGCACAAATACACACAAAATGCCACCACCCTATCATGCATGATCAAGTGTGTTGGAGACAAAGGGGATTAGCTCATTTCATCACTTTGAGTATAAAATGGACTAATCCGCCTTGTGTTCTATATAACGTCCGATCGAACACCTGACACATGCAATGCAAACACAAGTTATGCTTATCTTGCCGTTTTACTTGGTCAATTTTATTTACTCATTTTAGCATTACCAATTCATCCTCTAATTGATTAAGTCCAAATGAGAGTCCTCTAATGGGAAAGAGGGCCTAAGCCTCAAGTGCCTTGAGCATGAAGAAGACCTCATGCCGTTGGCTAGTAGAAAACCTCAAGAGGATTAAAGCCATTAAACATGAACGTCTCAACTTCATGCTCAAACCGACAAGAGGCTCAAGGCTACTTTCAAAGCAATAAAAGTGAAACATGTAAGGAAGTGGCATGAATGGCATGAAGTATGCTCTAAAATTGTGTGCAAGACACTACTACAACATGCAAATAGTTCAAGCACTCATGCTTAAATGGACTAATCAACTAGGCATACAAGAGCATTACACCATAACCACACAAGGCAAGCCTTAAACAACAAAATCAACTCAAAACAGAGTTATGCAGCCTCAAAACAATGGCTAAAGTGCATGGAACAAAGGCCAAAACAAGTCAATGAAGTATGCTCATGCAAGAGGCCAATGAAGCACATAAACCATAGCTATATGGTACAATGCATGCAGGTCTCAACCACATCAAAACAGTGTTTCTACATACCAAAACAATGCTGAAAATGCTATGGACATGCACCAAAACAAAGTGATATAGCATGCCAACTCATTGGGCTCTTGAAACACATGAACTACAACTATGTAATGTAATGCATGAGAGTTGTATCCAGCTCAAAACAGAGTTTCTATATGTCAAATATGAGCTAAAAACATGCTGGTCATGCACCAAAACAAGCCCACAAAGCATGCTCTCTTTTAGGCCATTCTAAGCACTCAAACCACAACCGTGCAAGGCCATACACAAACCATCCAAACAAGTTAAAACAGAGCTTAAACATGCCGAGATATGGACAATTGTAGGCCAAAGTTAAGCTAGCACATGTTAGGAAGTTAGGCTAAATCATGAAGCATGTTAGGCTAGAAAGCGAGATTGCACTACAAGTGCAAGAAATAAGCAACAAGAGCCCTATCCACCCCAAAACAGATCTGAAACATGGCAAAGTAGAGCCTAAAACATGCTTGGCTTAAGCTAAAACAACCCAAAAAAAGATGCTCTTTTACAAAGACAACAAGGCATGGCATGAGGAAACTAGGAGGGGAGGCTATCCCCTCCCATTTGGGACCTCAAAACAACTTTTCCACCACTGAAATTCCACTAGAATTCAGTGGTTTAAAGGCCAAAGAAAGGTTGTTTTAAAAGCTTTAGAACAAGGCTCAACACATAGCCAAAAAGCTACAAAAGTGGGTAGATCACCCTTAACTCCAAAAGAGCCTTAAACCATCATTTTTAATCCATAAAAACAAAGGTTTTTTCAGTTCACAACCAGGCCAAAAGAAGCATGCAAAGATGGCTATACAAGTACACCAAGAATGAGCTTAAGAGGAGAAGAGTCTTACCCTTAAAGCTCAGCACCAAAACAGGTCCTTCTTGAACCAAAATCAGCCTTAGGAGCTCCAAATACATCTCCAAGGATCACCTCTTCAAGATAGGCAAGTTTGATCAAGGGTGGAGGCTCAAGAAATGGGAAGAACACTCACTTTTGGGCACTTATATGCTTCTATACACACAATATAGGAAGAGAGAGAGAGAGAGAGCTGAGAATTCTAGAGAGAGAGGAAATTTTTTTTTGTGAGAGAGGCCCTCAAAATGTTCTAAGTCTCCTAAGTTGTCTCTCCCCTTCCTAAATGTGCTCTAACCCTGTAATGTGAAGAGAATAGCTTCCTCAACAAGCTTGGGTCGAAAATATCTGATTTGGACAGCTAGAGATTGTGGAAGATAGTTGAAGGGAGACTATCTATCAATTTTGAGCTTTCTGGGCATAAGTGGTCGGCCTGCTACTTTTTCTGATTTTTTCAGGACAAAAAATTGGTCTACCGGAAAGAAAGGTGGTCATCCAGTGATTGAGAAGCCTAAAAGTGGTTGACTAGGTGTCCAAATTGAAGCCCCGGAAGGTATCTTTCCAATGGCGCAAATCTTACATCAAAATTCCTCCTGCGAAAAAAGTTATGCCTGTTTTGGTGAAGCCGCGCAGATTCGGTCCAACCGAAGTGATGCCCTACTTCAACCAATCATATCTCCCCCGTCTGGAATTGGCTTTAGGAGATTCTTGAGTGCAAAATGAAGCCCCAGAAGTAAGCTTTCCAACTGTGGTGGCCTCATAGCTAGAATCCAAGTATGCAAATGAATAAGCCCGATGCAGCGAGGGCTGCTCGACTTTCTCCTACTCGAATTCATGCCGAACTTCTCCCAAACTAGTTTCTTCCCTCTTCTCTTCTTTTCTTCAACTCCAAACCCCTAAGTAAGGTGTTTTGAAAGATTTTTCAAAGATTTTATCTCTCTTTCATTCATTTCTACTTTGTCCTTGCTCGGTTTACCGAAAAGCGCGACATTTAACAAAATGTTAGCCTCGAAACATTGTAGGAACTTTATTTCAAAATTGTTTTGAAGGAGAGGGTTTTAAGGTCTAAAAACCATTCAAAATAGCTTTGGTCCAAAATGGGGTGTAAGGTTGGGACTTGACTCTCCTCTTACCGAAGAAATTGAACCTTTGCCCTGCACACCTTTCTCCACCATGTAAACCATCAGTCGCGTCCAAGTCTTAAGGGCAGTCAAAAATGGGGTGTCTACACCAGCCCGAATTTTTTTGGGGCTTGGAAAAAATATTTTCAAATTCGGTACAGGCTTGGGCAAAAATTCAGAAGCCCGAATTAAATTTGGACGGACTTGGGCAAAGATGTCAAACAACCCGAGCAACTCGAAGCCCGAATTGTACATATATAGATATATAAAAATATTAAATATAAATATAAATTATTAGTCATTACATGATATTATAGTAATTTATGTTATTAAATCATATTGAATATATATTATATATACAAATAACATAAAATCTTTTTTTTTTCTTTTTATTTTTACTCATAAATTGTAAGGACTACTATAGTGGCATCTCTCTTACATTATATAAATTATTTATTTTGATGGTATTAATGATTTTCTATAATAAAAAAATAAAAAAATAAAAAAAATTTATAAAAAAAAACTAAAATTCATTTACAATTTAGACAATTCGGGCAACTCGGGTTTAGCTCGGGTCGGGCTTGTGCAGACAACCTCGAGTTACAATTCGGGTTTGGGCAAGTCTCAGCACAACTTAGGCTGGGCTTGGACAACCTCCCAACCCGACCGAACCTGCCCGAGTTGCACCTCTACCTTAAGATATGCAAGTAGGTTTTCGATACGAGAGAATAGCACCTGGAAATAGCCCTGCAAAAACTGTAATAATTTCTCACAATCAGAAGATATGTAACCCTTCCACCAAAACCTAATTGAGGATAAAATACATCATCATTATAAAATAGAAAATCTAAAAAGTAAATTCCAGAATATTTCCCAAAAGGAACAAAATCGAAGCATAAATTCATATTGTCCACCTCTCTCTCATTAAACTAACCTGTCCTTGAAAATCAATACTTGTTGCAACCAAAGGAAGTTCCGCTACTTCCTCTCCAAAAATCCGAATAATCCCAGTAGACACAATGGTTGAGCTGCATAATTAGAAATGATGATAATAAGTAACCAATACAGGGTGCAAAAGCTACATAAATCCTTTAGAAATAATCTTACTTGACTAATAATATTGCACAATATATCCCCCCAAATTCTTGATCTCTCACGTTTCTCCTGCAGAAACATTTGAAAGTAATTAGCACATAAAAATTCTAGGTAATACATAGCAATACCCACAAAGATAGTAAGCAACAAACTTGCTGATAAACATAAATGATTGGAAAGAGAATGCTAATGCTTACCTGTAAACCATTTTAGGAATAAGATCAATGCTGGCAGTGCTTGAAACTTCTATTGGGTCAACCCGTTCCTAAAAACAAAAAAAATTTAAAAAAATTAGCAAATAATTATTATTTAAGTGAAAATATTTCTTCTGGGGTAGACACAATGAACCATCAAGTCATATCATGGAAGGTTTAGAAAAACTTCAAAACTACTAAATGGCCCCAAGAAGAACTCAGTGCATAAGTGAAAATCTCAATGGTTGAAATCCATAAATTGACTACCTAAGAAAGAAAGAAGGATATATACTTCTAAAAAGGTGGTGCGTATGTCGAATACCAACACTCATTGCACACTTCCTGACACGTGTCGAATAAACGATCAAACATGTCCATCGTTTAGACACAAATGAAATACATTACAAATTTAAACAAAATAAAAACTCAAACATCTAAGATTAAAAGAAAAACAATGTAATTAATTTAACTTTAGAAATTAGTCTTATGTTTTATTTTATTTTTTATCATTTTTTAATGAACACTTAAAATTTGACAAAGGATACTAAAAGAATGCCACTTACTGCAAAGGGTTGCAGTTATTTTATTTCATTTTTAATTTTTTGATAAGTAAAGAGGACACCAGAAATTAACTACGAAAAACTGGCTTCCATAAAACCATAAACATATAAAAATCGGAATGAAAATAACAAGGGAACAAAACAACCTAAAAGAACAAAAATCAATTCAAAAGTTAGTGCCACTAAATTTGGATTGGTATTGATTCAAAAAGGGAAAAACATATATGATTCAAATTAAGATACATGGCATGCCAAACAACAGTTGCTTCTTCAAGAAAATGGAGTTTACACATTAATGGGCCACATTCTGAAGCTTCAAGTGAGCAATATCAAATTAATTAAATTATAAAGTAGATTCATTCTTTCTCCCTTCAAAATAATCGTAAACTTAATAATGAACCTCAACCGTCACAAAAATATGCCACAACAGCTCGATATGCAAGGGTAAAGCTGCATAGAGGTGTGGCCAGTATTCGTGTCTAGTGAGTGCACAACCTTACCTAGAATCATACTCGATTTTTTTAGCATTTGATAATCGAAAGAAGTAAATATATAAAAATGCTGGTTTCAGGGAAAAAAACAATCTAGACTTTGTCAATGCATGCAACAAGCATTACTCGAGATAAGATAGGTTCTAAGTGGCCTAAAGCTAGAAAAGAGAATAACAAGGTCAAGAAAGTGCAGTCTTTGCAGAAAACATACAATCAATCAGCAAATGAAACGAAAATTAAGAATCAAACAAAACAACAAGAATCCAACAATGTGTCGTCCTTTTGTTGAAATAAATACTTTTAATTGAAGAATTAGGATAATGAATTGTCTTAAAATTATATTTATTTTTATATAGATAATACTGGTTAGAATGGTTCATTCAATAGGCCGCTCAGTTGCTTACTTCTTTTGTGACCTTTTCTTTATTTATTGGTGTAACACAAGAACGCTTCTGACATTAATTTTGAAAATATTCTCAAAATTTATTGACCTACGGGGCCTTTCACACATCATAGAACTTAAAACATTAATTTAGGAAACTTTGACACTAAAACATATTGATCTGAACATATTTGAAGAATCAAATGAATCTTGAAAGAGCAAATGACCAATGAAAAATAGCAATCAACGATTACTCACATGAAAGATCGAAACAGCCTTTGAAAGTAACAGTCTAGTTTCTTTAGAAACCATCTTCCCACTAAGAAGCCTCCATCTTATATCAAGATCAGTAGTACACTTGATACCTCTCTCCTCAATCTTCTTCTTAACAACATCTAGCAAAGATTCTGGCAACTTCTCTTCTCCACTAACTAACAGGTTTTGCAAAGCAGAATGAATCCTACTGCAATCCATGCAACAAAACCAATTCCCAATGGGCAATTCCTGTTACACGAGCGGCAACAACTGTCTATTCAAACATAACTCCATGTGAACTGAATATATTCAGACAAATATATACATACATATATATATAAAGAGAGAGAGAGAGGGAAAGAAATGTTGAAATGAAGAAAAAGAAACGCAATTATATAAACTATTGAAGGTCACCCCATGTGAAAGGGGTGATCCTCATGCTGCAGGCCAATTATTGTTCCAACTCCATGCAAGCAAAGGAGAGAGTCAAGGAAGGATGGCGTGCATGGACTTCCACCACAAGTGAAGTGAAGGTCTAAGCTGGGCACTTCTCCCTTCTCTTCCCGTTGTAGCCATTGTTGACTCTCACCATTAAAGAAGGTAGAAAATGGTGTGAGTTTGTCTCCTCTCCCTCACTCTTTTTGTGTATAAATAGAGACGGGAGGGAGAGGGTGATTTGCATCAGAAATTTGAGAGAGAGCTGTGAGTTGAGTAAGAATTTTTATCTCCTCCTTTGTTTTGTATTTTGCTCCATTTTAGTGAAAAATTCTCATTTTTGTCAGTGGATGTAGGCATTAGGCCGAACCACGTAAATATTGTGTTGTGTGTGAGATAATTTTTCTGGGTGTGTTTGATCCTAACAAAGAGGTATCAGAGCGGGTTTTGTATGTTTTCGGCAAAACAGAGTGTGTTCTCAAAAAATGCCCATTATTGCTCTAATACCAATTCTTAGAGGTCACCCCATGTGAAAGAGGTGATCCTCATGCAGCAGGCCAATTATTGTTCCAACTCCATGCAAGCAAGGGAGAAAGTCAAGGAAGGATGGCGTGCAAGGACTTCCACCAGAAGTGAAGTGAAGGTCTAAGCTAGACACTTCTCCCTTCTCTTCCTGTTGTAGCCATTGTTGACTTTCACCATTAAAGAAGGTAGAAAATGGTGGTGAGTGTGTCTCATCTCCCTCACTCTCTTTGTGTATAAATAGAGACGGGAGGGAGAGCGTGATTTGCATCAGAAATTTGAGAGAGAGCTGTGAGTTGAGCGAGAATTTTTATCTCCTCCTCTGTTTTGTATTTTGCTCCATTTTAGTGAAAAATTCTCATTTCTGTCTGTGGATGTAAGCATTGGGCCGAACCACGTAAATATTGTGTTGTGTGTGAGATAATTTTTCTGGGTGTGTTTGATCCTAAGTGGTATCAGAGCGGGTTTTGTATGTTTTCGGCAAAATAAAGTGTGTTCTTAAAAATGCCAAGAAATCAAAGTGGTAGAAATCCACTTTTGATCAGACAAGGTTGAAGCCCTCGAAGAGACGAGCACAGCGGTGAAAAACGCGTCGAAAACGGAGATCTGACGGCCCCTCACGCGCCACACGAGCTCTGTGACGCCGTTCCCATGCGCGCCAGACAATGTCATCCAAGCCGAGCCGCTAGTCGACGCCGAGCCTCCAGCCAGCGCCGAGCCGCCAAGCCGGAGTCGTTGACCAATCGCGCCGCTGACCAAGCCGCTGACGTCAGCCTGACGCCAGCCGAACCGAAGAACTAATCTGGTGCTTCTTAGGCACTCTAGAAGTCACCAATCTGAACCATTCAACTTGTTTTGGCTTGATCTGAGCCATTTGAAGTCCGGTTTGGGTGATCCAATAGTGCTTTTCAATTATTTGGAATATTTTGGACACATCCGTACAGTCAGATTTTGTAAATCAGCTTTAAAAAATTTATATTTTTTATTTTGGCAATCCGAAGTGCTTTTGCGGCTAATTTGATCAATCTAGACTCAATGGCAAAGTCGATGGAGGAATCCACATCAGTTTCAGGGCTGATGATTTAGTTGAACGCTTCCAATTATGTGATATGGAAGCCGTGGATGGAGGACATCCTGTATTGTAAAGACTTGTTTGACCCTATAGCACTAAAAGGGGTTAAACTAGATGGGAACTGGATAAAAACTAACCAGAAGACTGTCGGTCAAATCAGATAGTGGATTGACCATAGTGTGTTCCACAATGTTGCCCAAGAGACGGACGCCTATGCCCTATGGATGAAAATGGAGGGCATGTACCAGTTCAAGGCCATACGGAACAAAGCCTTGATAATGAGAAGGCTTATAAACCTGAAACTGAAAAGTGGTGTGTCTGTTGTTGAACACACCAGTGAATTCAACAGCCTTGTGAACCAGCTTGCATCAGTCAAAATGGAGTTGGAGGATGAGATGCAAGCATTATTATTACTCAGTTCCTTACCAGACAGCTAGGAGACGTTGGTGGTTTCTCTCAGTAATTCTGTACCTGAAGGGAAACTAACCATGGGAATGGTCATAGACGCCTTATTCAACGAGGAGGCAAGGAAGAGAGAGATGGGAGAAGAGCAGTCCCAGGCCCTTGTCACAGAAAGTAGAGGCAGAGATAGAGAAAGGGGCAGAGGTAGAGGAAGAAGTAAAAGCAGAGGGCGTTCACAATCCAGGCAAGGCAACACGAGGAGGTGCTTTTACTGTGATCAAGAAGATCATGTAATAAGAGATTGCCCAAAGAAAAAGGCGGACAGACAAGCCAAATAGAAGGCTAAGGGACACGGGGGTCCCTCAACTACAGCAGTTGTAGTGAATTCCTCTGATGATGAAGATGCGATGCTTACAGTCTCATCAGAGTTAGAGACACCCGACTGGATTTTGGATTCAGGGTGTACGTTCCACATATGTGCGGATAGGAAGTTTTTCTCCACTTACCGAAGAGTCAGTGGTAGCATTATCCAGATGGCCAACAACACAGTGAACAGAGTTGTCGGCATAAGGACAGTGCAGTTCCTTACTAAGGATAGAAGAAAAGTGGTTTTATCTGAGGTCCGACATGTGCCAAGAGTACAGAGGAATCTAATCTCCCTGAGTATGCTAGATCTAAAAGGAAAATGGTTCTCATCTAGTAGCGGGGTTCTTCATGTACACAGAGGCAATAGAGAAATGTTACAAGGCAAGTTGTGCAACAAACTGTACAGACTGGAATGAGAAGTTTTGACATAGACGAGTGTTGTCAAACGCCAGTCGAAGGGTACAAAGAAAGAACATACACAACCAAAGCGTAGAACTAAGCAAGGCTTTCATCAGGACTGGCGAAAAAGGTACACGGAAATGCAAGGAGGCAGTTCGAAGATGCACAGATCTGAGCCAGTGAAACCAATCTTAAAGGAAGTTCAGAGCAAAAAAATCAAGTCGATAGAGACTGTGCCAGTGAAGAAGAGAGTTTCTTTTGCTCCCGTCTTAGAGACATTTTGCAACCTCTCAAAAGATGCATGGAAGGAAGGGATGCAATCTCGAGTCGCAAAGTGAGCTTTGCACGGCACCCCAATAAGGGGGTGGGAGCACTATGCACGGAGTTGCATAGTGGTAGCTTGTACAGACCGGTGGAAGCTGTCTTGGCAGAAGGGCTAACTGTCAAACATCAATACGAACGTACAAGTGAGACAGAACCGAACATTAGGGATTACAGTACAGACAACAGGTGTATGAGATCGCTGGGAAGTTGGTCTGAAGTGCAGAAAGCAAAGGCTAGTTATTCAGAAATAAGCTCCGAGCAAGGAAAATTGAGGATGTTGATGTGTCAAACTCTGAAGTTTTTTAGTTGCTCCCGTGTTCATCAGGCAAGGAGTTGCATAGCAATACAGGGTATCCCAAGCAAGGGGTGCAGGGTATCCAATCAGGGGGTGCCAGATACCTTGGCAGCAGGTTTTGTTACGGATCACCTCACATGGGCTGAGGGGGTGATTGTTAGAGGTCACCCCATGTGAAAGGGGTGATCCTTATGCTACAGGCCAATTATTGTTCCAACTCCATGCAAGCAAAGGAGAGAGTCAAGGAAGGATGGCGTGCAAGGACTTCCACCACAGGTGAAGTGAAGGTCTAAGCTGGGCACTTCTCTCTTCTCTTCCCGTTGTAGCCATTGTTGACTTTCACCATTAAAGAAGATAAAAAATGGTGGTGAGTTTGTCTCCTCTCCCTCACTCTCTTTGTGTATAAATAGAGATGAGAGGGAGAGGGTGATTGCATCAGAAATTTGAGAGAGAGCTGTGAGTTGAGTGAGAATTTTTATCTCCTCTTTTGTTTTGTATTTTGCTCAATTTTAGTGAAAAATTCTCATTTCTGTCCATGGATGTAGGCATTGGGCCGAACTACGTAAATATTGTGTTGTGTGTGAGATAATTTTTCTGGGTGTGTTTGATCCTAACATAAACTACAAACCTTTAGATCAATTATTTCATACTGTTTCAAACAATCAACGTGATACTCCTTCGCACACTAAAAGCACAAATGCAGCACGCCAAAAAAAAAAACAAAAAAAGAGGAAACACATAGTTTGTTGCGATCACAATCAATTAAGAATCAAAAAGAACATTGAAATTCAAATATGACAAGGCAAAGACAATGACAACAACGAAATACCTGATCACAAAAGATAATTGTCCTAGGACCAAATCCTGATTTTATGAAATCATGGGCCCTGCAAGTATTATCAATTTCAAAAAAATAAATAAATAAGCTCACAAATGTTGAATTGAAATATGAGAAGAAGAAGAAGAAGAAGGCAAGAAGACAAAAGTTGATTGTAGACTTCAGCAAAAAGACTCCATGATAAAGAATGACAATATTCTGCGGCATGCAGATTGATACTGCATCTTAATATTGCATATCACACTAGTGGAGCCCTTAATTTTGATATAAATAGAAGTGAGATGGGACCTAGTACAGCAGCAGCACCATGCTACATACAACAGAGCTTTTGCATACATATTGGTCCATGGAAGTCAAGAATTTCTATGACCAAATTGAAAATTATGTTTCTCTTTAGTGGAACTGGATTCAAGAGCAATCCATTGGAAATGGTTATTCATATTCAATTTATTCTTTTGACATATAGAGAGAGAGAGAGAGAGAGAGAGAGAGAGTAGTGTAAACTATCACGAGACGACTTAATCTTCTTAAGATAGATAACCTGCATAATGCACATCCGCCAACATCAGCCTCAGCAGTTTCAACAATGCAGATGCACCGCTTGGTTATCTCTTCTATAGAATCTGCTTTTGCAATACTTCCAGCTGCCACAACATTTTTTTTTTTTTTGTGCTTTTCAATTTTTTTTTTTTTTTGAAACATGTTCTAGCAATATTTGCTGTACCAAGGATCACTGGTGATACTAGGTAAAGAAAAACATTGAAGGGACTAAATATGAAATGGGTTGGATCCAAGCATTGGGTCGACCCAATCTACTAAAGCCCAAATCCAAGTGGGTCAGATGAACATATGGGCAAGCCAAGTAAGCCCAACTCCATAACCAACAGTCTACCCAAGTATTCAAGCACTTGGGTCCAACTCGCAGTGGAAAGGCCAGTCCAGCCGTGATGCTGGGTTGGGCCGAGTTGCAGGACTTAATCTATAGGCCGAATTGATGGGCCGAACCCATTGTCAGAACTAAAGTGGGCTAAGCCCATACAAAGATATCTGAATATGCCAACCCATCTCTACAAACGGTCTTGTGAAAGACCGAGCCAAGGCACAACGGTACGGAGTTGAGGAAACCTCTCAGAGAAACGTGGAAGCTATGAATACATGCACATGGAGGATGCCACCTTAGTTGGTCCCCTCCCCCTAGAATCACAGAAACGGTTGATCAAGGGAACGTAATCTGTTACAAGCATGGTTACAATGAGTATATGCATACATTGTTAAATACCCAATGGTCCCTTACCTGGAACAATGTTAAAAGAAGCCTAGCAGCACCAAAGCTTCAGGAAACCATCTTGGGCAACAAGCAAAGTTTTCTATATAAGCATCACTCTTCACATTGAAGATATCTGATCTTAACTTGAGCACGACCGAATTTACTCTTTCATTTCTTCTCTCTACACCTAGAGAGAGTCCTTCATCTTCTCCGATCACTCATTCCAACGCCGGAGAGGTTTTTCGGCCAATCCCGGCCAAGAAGCCTTGATGGTGTTCTGTGTTGCAGGTCCTCGGTTCCTGGACAGTCCATTCAGTTGTGGAGCTCTGATTCACTTTTATCTAGTACGGTATTCGGTACGCACAATTGGTGTGGTGAGCGTGGATTCTTCATCTATGAGTTTTGCATCTGATTCTGGCTATGGGAACTGAGGATATTCTACCCTTTGTGTCGACTCCGCCGACGGAGAAGACGAAGGACAAAGGCCTGGCGCTGCCAATAGTTTAGGAGAAGCAGACCAAAAACAATAACCGGACTCCAAACTCTGTTGAGCACCGCCAGCCTTTTGCTAGTGGCTCTTCCCATCATTTCTTGTTGGAGAATATTATAGAGATCATATCATCGATTCCATGGGGATGGAGATACAAGAATTGAAAGCACAACTCAAGAAGATAATGGGCAACCCAATGAAGAAAAAGACCGACATAGAATCTTCTCGTCTGCACTGGAGAAGCCCATCCTTGGAACCACTAGAAAAGATGGTCCCAAGGAATGAGTCTAGGCAACGAAGTCAGCCAATTCCGGTGTAAAGTGAAGCAGCGAGCAGCCAACCCGTGGTTCTCACCGGAGAAGGGCTAAGAGGCAGAGAACGGCCAGCTAGCAGATAAAGTATCCACCTTAGGATCTCCGTACCTAGTTGGTCGAGAAAAGAGAAGATGAACAACGACGGGAATGGGAAATTTAATATCTCGATCACATTGTTCATCAGAGGGAGCACCAAGCACTGAATTGGCTCGTCTCCTCTCCTTTTTCTCCTATATATAGCAATTTCAGACCATGCTGTAAGCACAGTATTGATTCGCGAAGTGGAAAAGGAACAGAGGCTGGTGTATACAGCAAGACTCTCCTAGATACCGAGATACGGTACCTACCATTGGAAAAGCTGGTTTATGCTCTGTTCATTGCCTCAAGAAAGCTATAACATTACTTTCAGGGTCACACCATCAATGTCCTCACTAAATTCCCCCTCAAGCTTGTCTTCGGCGGAGCCGATTTCTCTGGCCGAATAACGAAATAGGCAGTTGAGTTTGGTGAGTTTGATATTCGGTATTAGCCCAGAACAGTAATCAAGGCCCAGGTCTTGGCAGATTTTGTCGCCAAATTTGCACCCGCCCAGAGAACCAAGCATAAGAACTCCAGCTCGATACAAGTACCACGTACCACCGAATTAGGAAAACAATGTGCTTCAGAAGCATGGAAACTCTTCATCGGGCAACATCTAGCAGCTCTACGTTGCCAGATCATCCAATAACCAAGGCTCGGGTTAGGGGTGGTACTCATATCTCCAAAAGGATTCATCTGTCTGAAGCTTGGATGGAAGGCCTCTAACAACGAGGCATAATATGAAGCACTACTGGTAGGATTATGCAATGCTGAACACTTCAGTACAGATCAACTCCTGGTTTTCAATAATTCTCGGTTAGTTGTCAACCAATTCACTAGGGTCTATAAAGCGAAAGATAAAAGAATGACAAAGTATGCAGACAAAGTAAGAGATTCACTTAAGAAATTCCAATCAATACGAGTGGAACCGATCAATTGGGACAAAAATAGCCATGCTGATGCTTTAGCCTGTCTTGGTTCATCAGTGGAAACCAAAAATGCTAGAAAGATTTGGGTCGAGTTTTTGGCAGAACCGAGTATTGCGTCTCCAAATTCGGTCCTTTGTACGAACTTAGGACCGAGTTGGATGGATCTAATACTTAGTTTTCTGAGATCTGGCACTCTCACTGAAGACAAGAAATAGGCAAACAAAACCATCATTAATGGCGTAAAAAAAGTGGCTCGAAAGTGCAAAAGGGAAATAGGTTGGAGAGTTATCCCATGCATCGTGGACCTACTGAACAACGGCACGGCGCTCGACCGGGGAAACTCTCTATTCCTTGACCTACAGAAATCAGGCTATTATTCCTCTGGAAGTCGGTCTTCTAACTATCCGATCAGAACTGTTCGAAGATACAAGTAACGAAGAAGCCATTGCCCAAGCACTGGACATAGCGGAAGGCTGAAAAGAAGCAACACTGATCACACTTGCAACCTATCAGCAGCAGCTTATCAAGGGTTTCAACAAGAAAGTTCTCCCAAGACAATTTACACCTGGTGAATTGGTTTTGGGCAAAGTTATGGATCGCAAAAGGGCGTCTGGCAAAGGAAATTTAGGACCTAACTGAGAGGGGCCTTACAAGGTTACAATCGTTCCTGGAAATAGAGTATACTACCTGGAGGATCTCAAGGGAAAAGCCATACCTCGGCCCTGGAATATAGCAAACCTCAAGAAGTACTACTAGTAGACTATCCCCCCTAAATATCTATCAAAGTGTAACGACATTTGTCTTTTGATCAATGGATGAAGTCTCTCGAGAAAAGTCGCGACTCCGATGGTGACATGCGAAGCAGCTAGGGTTTCGAACCTAGCTCTGATACCATGTAAGATTTCTGAACGAAAACTGTATATTAGATTGAATATTTGATTACAATCAGTCCTTATATTATATAGCCTTAACTCCTAAACCCAAAAAGAAAATACAACCATGCCTCTGATAGGACTTTAATACAATCACGCCTCTAATAGGACTCTGATATGTACAACCACAATCATGCCTAATTTGTTAAATTCGCGATATATTCTCATAGGAGCCACTGTCAGATGACTTTGGAACGGAAATATTCATTGGTGACCTAAAATTACCAAGGTAAAGTATACCAGAATTCAGAATATATTTTATAAATTGGTAAATAAATAAGGAAAAAATTGTATTAAGCTTATTGAAAAAATGTCGAATTTAAATGCTAGCAAACACATGCACATGCAAATGCTAAACTACAAATATAACTCTATTGACCAGTAATATAGTGCTCAATGTCAGTTGTCTCTATTTCAATTCCAATTGAACCAACTGTTACCAAAGCAGGGCTTACTCACACCATCAAAATGAGAATTAAAGTCATATGAAGAAATTTGAATGGATGATGACATAGGCAAAATTGAATCCAGTCCCACTCGTACATTTATGAGCCATGAGCCTATGACATCGTATAGCTAGATGATGTTACTAACCAATTATTGAAACAAAGCAATGGGTGGCAAGCAATTATAAGTGAAGGTCATTCCATGAATACGAATTAAAGTAGTCAATTGCACATTGCAGACTAGAGGCACAACATATCCAACAAAGTAGATTGACAACATGATGTGTAATTTCATCCATTCCTCTATTAACTTTCATGCATTATAAACAATATGAGAAGCATATACTCGGACCATGAAAGGAAAACTTCAGCCTTTGGATTTATAATTTAGTGTTCTCCAATAACAAATTGCTAACCATAATTGTATTATTACAACTGCTTAAGAAACATGGACATGTGACATGATATGAACACAATTCAAATACGCTAACATGTCAATTTTTAGCTAAAAAGAAATGTAGGACACAACACATGGGGGACACACACAAAATATGTGATTTTAGATATTTATTATATGTCATAAATATGAATTCTATTCAAAGTTCATAAAATAAAAAAATAAAAATGAAAATAATAGCAACACAACTTTCTAAAGTTTAAAGGAGGATATAAATCTACATTATTTTTCTTTAGAAAGTCTTGTAGATTGGGCTGAGCTGTGCTGTATTGGGCTTAGTTTGTACATGTATTTGAGATTGGGCCTAGATCAAATTGTGACCCAACACACGTATTCATTTTGCAATCCATCGGGTTTGAATAGCATTAAATACATATTTAATTATATATATTATGCACATGAAAGTTTTGTACCTTTGTAACTCTAGCTCTAATGGCTAAAGTTGATGGCCATTAATGCTAGATTTTATGATAACCTTCATGGTTAAGACCCATTCCCTACAAGTATAAAGGGTCTTTCCCCTCCAACTTAAAAGTATGATATAGAGGTGATTTTTGAGATGGAAAATTTGTGATTTTCTTTATATAAAGTTGGAGATGTGTTTACACTGAAAGAAAAATTTAAAGGTTTTTTTCCTATCTTCTTTTTGCTAGCCCATTCTTTTGGTTCTTGTTAGAAAGAGAGTGATGCCCTTCGTCAGTTCGACAAAACTATATAGGAGGTACTCCTACAACAGCCTCTCAACCATCGTATCCTGGGAGACAAGCGCTGACGTTCTTCTAGCACCCTTCGGTTAGATGACAAATCTATTTTAAGGAAACTGTGTAAACCACATGCTTCGGTTTGCTTCTTTTGTCATTTGTTCTTTCTTTTTTAGAGTTAAATTTACTTCGACAAGTTCTAATATTTATTTATCCATGTTATTTGTCCTATTAGTGATTTTGTTTGTACGAATCCATTATGTAACGTATTTATCCATGTGGGTCTTACAATCATATAAAACATTTGATAAAAATATTAATAAATCTATTGATGTCTCTAGCATTGTTGGTTCAAGATTATGGAACGGAGAAAAGTCTACTCCTGACCATATAAATGTTAGTATTTACAATCATATTAGGAATTCTCATTCTAACTACAAAATGCTACTAAAATTTATACTTTTTTTCAATGAGCAGTATTGCTATTTAAGTTTAAAAATTAGACTTATTTTTTAGACTCAGTGATATGGCACTCTATTAAAATATCTAAGGAAAATTACTTAACAGTTGGATAGTGGAAAAAAAATACACAAACATAGAGGGGTGCAACTCTCACTTGCACCCATAGTTTTCACTTGCACCCCACCACAAAATCACTTGCCCCCCTCATGTTTTGTAATTTTTTTTCTATGCCCCACTGTCAAGTAATTCCCCCACATATATAATCCAACTCTCTCTTATTTATTCTCTAATTATTAACCAGTTATCTTCTAATACATCACCGAGTCTAGAAAAATTAGTCTAAAAAGTGACCTTATATATAATTTTCTTTTTTTTATTTCAACTAATTATCTTCAATTATAGTGTTTATATTCCCTTATAATAGTTGATTTTCTAATAATTTTATAAAATTTAATTTTAAATCCATTCAAACGAACTCTAAAAATAAATCAGTATCTAAATTTCAAAATAGCTAGTTTAACACTAAAAAAGTGACTTGTGTTCATGAACAAAAGTTCAGTTTTCAGCAACGAAACAAAGCTGTGACTAAAAGTTAAAAATTAGTTGAAAAAATGTATCTCAAATGCATTCATCGCGAATGGTATATTTCAGAATTCATTTTCATCATGGAAAACATAATCTATTTATTAATTTAGAAATTTTGAGGAAAAAAAAAAACTCCCCTTGTACCGACATTGGGGCTCCGAATTCTCCCCATATGACATTTCCAAACCATCTAATAATTTTTTAATGTTGAACTGCACTTCTAATTTAAATTTTGAATAATCAAAAACAAAAATAAAAATAAAAAGTGAATAAAATTTAGGAGTGATTTGAAATATTCTAAATAACTGTATTTTTTGACTTTTTATAAATAAATAAAAAATAAAAAAATAAAAAAAATGGGTAGAAAAATAGAGATGAGATGTTGATTGATGTGATTCAAATAAGTGTACGTAAAAAAAAAAAAAAAAACACTTTTTCAGTATGTGCCAAACACCTACTAAGCTTCCACTACATTAATCTATTACCTTTTTCTTTTTTCTTTCACAAAATCTAGAATCCAAACACATTTCAGCATTCACATCTAAGGAAAAGCATGCTTGCTTGTATGCCAACATTTCAGAAGTTTCAAGGAAGCGAAGAAATTACAAAATACATATATTAATACTGTATTTGCTTGAAGGATTTAGAAAGGGATATGAAAAAGAAAAGAGAAAAGGGAAAGGGTATGTAAAATTAGGTCAAATGTTGATAAATTTTATTCATATTTCATCTATATTTTCTTTTTTCTTTTTCCTTTCGAAATCTTTTTCTAAATCTCCCAACTAAATACAATATCAGACAAACATATGTGATGTTACACACAATTAGATCTTGAAGACAATCTTCTTATTATTCACACTAGATAAGATAACAGGAAGAAAAAAAAAAAAAAAAAGCAAATCAAACTCCAATTTTCTGTCGACCCCAAGATCACGAACAAATATTGGGTGCAATGGAGTGTAGTGGTGCCATTTTAAATATCATTACGTATGGTATTTGCTCTTACATAAGGATACTTTTAACTTCTAATATATTGTTATTCAAGAATATCCAACGATATTACTGATACTCTAATACCTTTATTTAAAACCACGAATCACACACCTTTGTAAAAAAAAAAAAAAAAAAAAGAGGCCGAATCACACCATGCGTAGAGATGCATTACATCTATGAGTAAAATTTGCCAAAGGATTGAAGTTGCCCTGTGGGAGAAAGAGGCTCTCTCCTCCGGTAAGAAGCCGACCTGAGCTTGAAGAACACCAATTCAACCACCCTCCATTACCACCACCACCATTGCCGCCGCCCCAAATACACCCTCTTGAGCCGCCATTGATGCCACGGTGGTGGTGGTGGCGGTGGCGGCGGCAGCCTATGGGGTCATGGTTGTGGTGCTAGGACTAAGAGGAACACACGAGAACTTGAATAGTAAGTAGCTAATAAAAGGTTTGATACTTAGTGGGTGGATGTGAATTAAGGGTTATGTGAGAGAACAAATATATATAGAGAAGGAAGTCTAGAGTAAGAATGAGGTTTGGCTCCTTTGCCTCTCTTCTGGGTTCTTTGCAGGATCGCATCTTCCAAAGGAATATGCTGCAACCACCCACACCATTGCTCTCCACACTTGATGACCACACACACATATACCTTTATGCTGTGTTTGGTTGGAGAATTTGGAAAGAGATTTGAAAAGAAAAATGGAAAAGATAGGTTTTCCCTTTCCCTTTCCAAATCCCTCTTTAAATCCTCCAACCAAACACAGTATTAAAGAGTCCTTTGATCCTTTACCTCATTTTTCTTTTGCCTCCCCCCATTAGTTTTTTTTTTTTTTTTTTTTTTTTTTTTTTTTTTTTAATATGGAGCAGGATCTTCTGTTCTAAACAAATAAATATTAAGTGTAACAGTATTACTGTTTAAGTTAATGTTATTCGTTTGAGTTAATGTTATTCGTTAAGAGGGCAATTTTTTCTGCTACGAATATAACTGTGTCCCCACTATGATAATATGAGATTTTTTCACTAATTAGAGATGCAACTTTGTAATATTACTATTATACTTAACATTTACTCATCCCACACACTTGTGCCAAAATAATTGATTTTTAAATTAGTAGTTGCCATATTGTGAAGCACTAATGCTAAAAATATAAAATGAATTACAAAAAGTATATTAAATAATTGAGATTTATTTTAAATGTGAATCCATTATAATTGGGTTTAATTTCAATCACCAATTACATTTTATATGGATCATTTTGGGATTCATTTTGTATTTCTGGCATTACTGTATTATAAAGTGAGGATAGTGTTATGAATTGAAAAATAAAAAATTAGAGATTGGGGATCATTAATAGAAAATTTTGCCTATTTATTTATATCATCTCTTCTTTTTTTTTCCTTTTTTTTTTAACTAAAGCAATTTTTTCATTATTTTAAATTTATGTACTTAAAGTACATAATATTTTAAAATTTTAATGTAGAAAAATGGTATGAACATGAGTTTCATCCCCTCCCACTTGAAGCTTGATTGCGTAATGCATTTTGGGAAGAAGATTCGACTTTGATGTTTCATGTGAGATGAGAAAGTCACCCATTTAATTAATTAAACAATGTGCATTATTGTCTTTTGGTAAGGGAATAAGACATTGTTTGGTACAATAATACCTAATTCTGGTAATTTCAGTATACCTAATTTCCCCATAAATGTTTCAGACCAATTTCCCTTTATGAGGATTTCCTTCAATTCAAGCATAGCATATTCATAGGAGCCACAAATTAATTCAATTAATGTTGGCAATATTTTATTTAAAGGGCACCCATGCTAATCTGTTATGGGTACATAAAATAATGTGATTAGTGTCAAGTAAAACTTTATATCAGATAATATTTAAATTTAATCAATATCGCATTACACATGGTAAGTACTCAATATTATCTTCTAATTAGTCTCTGCCAATAAATAAATAATTTATTTTATGGTGGCAGCTTTAGAAAGAAAAATACAAGCCATATAAAAATTTTACACAAAAAAAATTTATGCAGAATAATGTGAGAATGATATTTTTACGATTATAATATATAATAATGGATTTTTTTTTATTTCTAATAGTGAATATAAATTAGACATGTCATTTTCTATGAAACTTTTTGTATTTAAATTTTGTTTGTATAACATTAATTTTAGGAGAAATCGGTCAAAATTCATTCATAATAAAACTTTAATGCATTAAGAGTACAAAAAAAGTTTTTCTTAAAAAGTCGAACATATACCACTATTACTAAAATATCTTTAATGAGTAATTTAATATTTTAAACTTTAAAATGATATAACTTTGGATCTAAATGTTAGTTTTTAATAAAAACTAATATTTTTGTAATCATCTCACAAATATCTATCAAATAAGATCCAAGTCGACTAAAATTCTTAAATAAAAAAAATTATCGTCAAAATTGACAACAATTCAATCAACAACAATTTGAGTTCCTTCACTACGAATTCACAAACAAATCAACAACAATTTGACAACAATGCACCGTACTTGAAGAAAGCTCTACAAATAACAATCTACAAAATCAACAAATTAATCAAAAAAACACTCGCAAAAAATTCAACATACTTGAAGAAAACTCCATAAACTCAGATAGTGATGGAATGAATCTCTAAAACTCGATTAATACTCTCAAAAAAGAAGACTATGGACAAATTCTTTGCGTGAAGAAAGCTGAATCGTGAATCGTATCCCTTCATGTAAATCGCGATCTCAGTTTGGGAAGTAATTACTTTTCGCTTGAATCATGTATATAAATCTAATTCAAAATCTCTGAGATATATATCAAGTGCAAGATTGTCCAAAAAAAAGAGAAAAAATATTAGTCTATCTTTCATGAAAAAAGCGCTTGTTACTCCGGAGATTTAGGAAGTAAAATATTTTGGCATGTCTTTTACACATTAAAATGTTGGGCTTAGGGAATTTGGACTAAATTTCTCTCTTCTTCTTTTTTTTTTTTTTGGGGGGGGTGGTGGTTGGTTGCTAAGCATGGGCTGCTGTGTAACGTTTTGGACCATTTTCCCGGGGCTTCAAAATTATTCGGCCCAATTTTTTTTGGACAAACGGCCCAATTGATTGAAGATATTCCGTTATATATTCGCATTGTGTTTGTTTAAACTTGGTTTGACTGTGGCATAAAAATTAATTATTAATTAAAAAAGCTTATTTTGTTTATAAAAAAAAAAAAAATCACTCACTTGATAAATTTATTTTTTGTGAAAAAAAAACGCACTTTAGTCATTATAAAAAATCATTAAAATCGTATAAAAAAAATTAAAAATGTGCCAAATAAATTAATATTTTTAAAAGTACATTTTTAACCAATAAACCAACTAATAATCTCAAAAGAAATTTGCAACCATAACAAGGCAAAACTTATTCAAATTTGGAAATTTTTATAGTTATTGGAATATTCCATTTTATATTTTTGATAGGCAAGGGTACATGCTTTAGTTTTGATTGTTGATCTTTGTAACTGAGGTATGCCCCTCTTCATTCTTAGCTTGTGTTTTAATTTATTTATTTTTTAATTATCTGAAATATAACAAAAATAAGTTTAAAAAAAGTCATCATTTTTATATCTTTTTCATTTTTATGCAAAAATAACTTTTAAAAATTTTAAAAACAACCTTTTAGTATTTTCTAAAAAGTGGGTTGCTGTTAGAATTACTTCTGTTATTTTGTTTTTTGTTTTTTTTTTTTTTTTGAAAAAAAAAAAAATTGAAAACAGTTTACCAAATAAATTCGTTTTCTGTTTTCATTTTGTGGAGAATAATTGAATTAGCCATGGGACCATATTAATTAAAAAGAGCAAAGATACCAAAAACGTGCAAATTCTATCAAATTAGCTAAATACTAAATGAGCATAAGGATATATTCTTGGAAGGATATTTATTTCAAACTTTTTTATTATTATTATTATATACTTGGGTGGCTTCCAGGTGCTCCGACATGCAATTAAAAGATCTGTGCAACTGAAATACAACTGAATTTGAAAAATCTAAAAACTCCGACATATGTATTTGTGACTATATATTAATTTTTATCAGTAAATAATAATTCTAATCAAACAATCAAAAACGTATCGACACAATGATTTAACGTGAAAAAATTATAATTAGAGCGCCTCTAATTGTGATAACAAAAATCATGGGTTAAAGCCATAAAGCAATTCACTAAGAAGACAAAAAGGAATTACACAAGTGTACTTTCAATTACCTAGCGAATCTACGCCCAAATTGAACCAACCCCAATGTGCCTCTTCCACCACCATCTTCACTTCAGAATTGTCTTGTCCAATGTTAAATCCATAACGCCGATGTTGAATCCACAACGACGAGCCACTTTGAAATCCACCAAAACTTCAAGTCCAAATTCTACGGAATCCACCGAAGAACAACTCTCTCTTTTTTGAATAAAACAAAATAAACAAACCTTTTGATGAAATCCACTCAATTCATGATATAAACACTCACAGTTATCAAAGGAAACAAGCAAAGAAACTCCAGATGAAAACCCTAATACCCAAAAAGAATATCTGGAAGTTGTATCCTAGAAATTGAATTAATCACAGATTTATAGAAAACAGAATCACGATTTCCGCTCGAGCGCAGGAATGGACGCTTGAGCGATTTGACTAAAATGCGTGTTTCAGAATAAAGATCTACGCTCGAGCACAGGAAAGGCTGCTCAAGCACAAAAATACAACTCTCAGTACTTTTGCAGGCAAGTGAAACTTATAAAATTATAGCATCTTCGCTCGAGCGATCAAACAGCTTCGACTACAATTTTGCTTTTTTCTTCAGGGGTACTGCAAAGTGACAAATATGATAGGATTAAGATCACAAACTCTTCTGCATAATTACAATTCTGGTTGGATTCGCATCTAAATACTCAAAACCTCAATAAAATAAAAAATCAAATAAAATTACAATTAAAAAGAATTTTGTCAGACTAAATTGTCAATTACAAAAACCTAACAAATTTGAATGTCATTTTCACAATGAGAGAGGGTCACATGATGATACGGACTAGCAACTCTTTTCAAGAAAAGAATCATCAATGTAATATCCTTTCCTCTAAATTAATTAAACCTAGGTTTTGTGAAAGTAGGTTTTGTTTGGGTTAAGAATTTATACACTTAATCAGAATTAATTATGCCTCTAAATTATCCTTTTCTCAATGTGAAACTAGGTTTTGTTTCGGTTAAGAATTTATACACTTAATCAGAATTAGTCAAATACAAAATACAAATAGGAATAATGATAAATAAATAAATGATAAATTAAACACACAAGAAGAGCACAGATATTTACGTATTTCATCCCAAATGAGGATTACGTCCACAATTTGTGTGATTTTTATTATGATAAGAGAATTACAATATACAAAAATAATTATCTCCTCCTCAACTATTTCATTCACTCTTTTTTCTTCATATTCTTCCTTTTATTATTTGTATCAAACATTTCATTCTTTAAAATTTTAAAATTTATCAAAAAACTTTCCGCCTATAACTTCACTCTTTCCTTGAATCTAATTGTTCATGAACCAGCCTTCTACCTCTATATTTCTCCTGAGCATGACAATTTTAATCAATTTGAAATTGAGAATAGCATAACACGACTTCAAATTTGATTAAAGGTTCTACTTTTATATAATAGTATAAATAATTTAACATGGTAACTTCCATCTAATATTTATAAAGCAGACGCAAGAATTTTGATTAAAAGCATGTCTTGCATATGATTGATTATTGTCACCATCATATTCTGCTGATTCAATAATATGTTAATTCTGATTATCAATCAATGGGTGCTTTTGGAACACCTTGGAGGCAAAGCAAGAATCACCAAAGAAATAGTGTTTCCACTTCAAAAGTTTCATGAGATGATTGCTTGGCATCTAATTTAAGCCCTTCCCTTTTTTCTGTCTGCAAGCTAAGTATATATTCATATCCAGTTTCAGCTCTGCATATCTGTTTTGTTGATTGAGAGAGTACCCTCCTAGGACTTTTCAAATCAAATGTCCCTAAAACAAATAAAAGAAAGTGTTTTGATTAACTACATTTAGTACTGCTAGACTTTCACCAAAATCTCACTTTAGTTCTTCTACGTTTAATAGAGATAGTCAACCTCTTACACTTTAAGTCAAGTTGCAATGTCACATTTCTAATTCACATTTGGTGTTAATAATGTTGACAAATGTCTAAAATTTTGAATTTCTCAGGTGTCTTGAATGCAAAATTTTTTAAGACATTTGCCAATATATGAGAAGTGGAACCTGAATTTCTCAAATGTTTTGAGTTTCATGCAAGAAATCAGCTATACAAAAATTATTCAAATAATAATAATAATAATAATAATAATAAAGCAATTGGAAAGATAAAGAAAGGAATATAGAAAAGTGACATTAAATTTTTTTCACATATTACTAAAATATAGGCACCAACGCAAAAATTTTATGTAGAAGCACAAAGTGTAGCTTCTCAATACAAACATTCTCTCACCTTTTATCCTGTATAAAACAACGGAGATTTCAAACCCTAGGCTCAGCATTGCATACCATCCATCAATCTCTCTACAATGGCCAATCCAAGACCATACACTGCCCAACCAAGACAATCAAAGCTAGTGAGAACCATTTGCATGGTCTTGATAGCCCTAATTGTCCTCATAGGCCTTACTGTGCTCATCATTTGGCTCTCTCTCAAGCCCAAAAAACCCAGGTACAGCATCGAAAACGCTTCGATCAGCAACCTCAACATAGCCAACAACCACCTTAATGGCACATTCAACTTTGTGATAAGCGCATTCAATCCCAACAGCAAAGTCTCAATCTATTACGACAAAGTGGAAGTGTATGTGTTCTACGACAAAGACAAGTTGGCGGCCAGCGCTGGCCAACCTTTTTTTCAGCCTCATAGGTATGAGACTCATTTGGATGAAAAACTTGTGGCTCAAAATGTGACATTGACTGGGAAGGTGGCGAAAGACTTGGGGCTTGAGAAGGCGGCAGGGAATGTGGAATTGGATGTTCAGATGAAGGCGAAGGTGAGGTTTAAGTATGGATCGTGGAAGACAGGACATCGGAGATTGAGGGTTTTCTGTTCACCTGTTTTTGTGCAGTCATCCAAGAAGAATTCACAGACGACTGACTGTCACGTTTCACTATAAGCTGCTGCAGAGAGTGCAGTTGTGTTTGCTTGGATTTCTTATGAGGATTTTATTCTATTAATTTGATGATTCTTGTGATATTTTCTTTTCTTAAATTTTTTTTTTCTTTTTGGAATCGAATGTTTGATGATCATTGTTGTGTTTAGTGTTTCCCTATACTTTGTAATATATTTGTTTGATGGAAAATTGAGTTCCAGATTGATAGTCCAATTCTGATATAGTTCATATATTGATTCCTAGTGAGTGCGGACTAACATGTAAAAAGATTTAAAAGACCGCATCTATGTTTTACACCATGTAATAAATGTCTAGTAATTTCAAACAAACATTTTTTTTTTTGATCGGCAATTTCAAACAAACATGTGATAGAATAATATAGAATTGTACTATCCCCTCCCAATCCAAAAGTATTTCAAACATGGGATATGATACAAAATCCTAAAGAATTGGTATCTTCAATTCAAGCAATGTATATAGACCTCATGATGTAAATTCTACAATTATGTGAATGTTTTTATTTTTTTTTTTTAATTTTTGGTCCAATGAAGAAAGCTGCTTTTATGAAATTCGGATAATTGAGAAATTTTTGTAATCAATGGAACAATATTTCCTAGGTTAGAGCTCTCTCTTTATGTGATTGGCCACAATAATACTAGAAATAAAAAAATCATAAACAAAAAGCTTTTATTATCAGTCCAGCTTGTCTCCAGTTGGAGATCAAGACTAGACCGTCCAATTTGGTCCGTAGGTTCATTTTTTGGCCTCATTTTGATAATTTGAATCATTCAATATGTAAAATTCGCCAAGTATTATATCTTTGTAGATAATTACGTTAATCAGATATCGACAACTATTTAATCCGATCAGTTTTGTATTAAAAAAAAAATGAACGGCAAAAAAATAAACGGCTAACAGAAATCTGATCCGATTAAATAGCTATTGATATTTGATCAACATAATTTTTTACAAGAATATAATACTTGACTATACAATGAACGATTTAAATTATCAAAAAGGAGTCCAAAAATGGGCCCACGGTCTAGTCTGGACGGTCCAGTCTTGATCTCCAATTGAAGATCAGCTAGACCCTTTATTATGGTCTCGTTTGGGAAATGGCTATTTTAAAGGCTTTTTGGCTATTTTAGTAGGCTATTTTAGTTTTTATGTTTGGGAAGATGAGATGGATTTTTATTTGAGTTGTTGTATTGAAGAGTGTGTTGAAATGATGTTTGAAGTTAAAATGACAAATTTATCCCTAAAATTTTTTAAATTGATGTGAAGGGGCAAAAATGTAATTTCCCAAGTGATGTAGAAATTTGACACTTTGACAGTGTAGGCTGACCCTACACTATCACGGCAGCTGAGGCTATTTTTTTATTTTTTATTTTTTAATAAAAAGGATTGCTACCGTAGGCTTTTTGACTTATTTCCATTTTAAGGCTATAATAACCCCAACTTATGCTTCCCAAACAGCGCCATATATCTTTGAATTTGTATAAACAGAGATACATGCATAGACATTTGTATCGTATATTTGACATGTATATATTTATGTATAGATATGTCACTGATAGATAAAGTAATATAAAAAATAAAATAAAAAAATTATGTGGTGTGAGGTTTTTGGATTAATGGAGAGGAAAATTCCTAATTTAGAAATTAAAAATTCCCAAGTGAAAATTAAAATCTTAATTTTTTAACTTAAAACCTGAAAATCAAACCTGGGTGGTGGGTGTAGAAGTGAGAGGTGCGAGAACTTTAGCGGGGTTGTCTTCTCCCTCTCTCTGATTTATTCTGCCTCATTCTTTCGCTCTCTCTCTTTCTGCCCTTTTTTTTTGGGGGAGAGGGACAAATTACTTGTAAATCCTCTTTAAAAATTGTGCACTCTGTCTAATTTCAAAATCTTTTGGTAGACTAAAAAATTCTGCGCATCTTCCTTCTTCTCTTTATTTCTCTTTCTGATATTCGGCAACCGGCAACTACGTTTTTCTTCTTTTTCTTTTTTTTTTTATGATATATAATCACGAGTAATTGACGATTACCATCAATTGAGATTCACCGACAACAACTAACTACCGACTCATTACCTTACCCTCACAGACAGTGAAACAAATGAGTTTTCGAATAGGAAAATGAGTAGATTTACATCAAATCCTGCTAGATATAAATCAAAAATATTTGTCGGAGTACAATCCTCTCTCGATATCGTCTCTCTCCTTTAATCTATCAGTTTTTTTACTTTTTCTCTGCTATACACTTCTCTTTTCCTATTTTAATAAAAAAAAATCAAATTTTGAACAAGTTATTTTGAGTTTTAATTACAGGCGATAAAAATTATAAAAAAATTTCAATTTTTTTGGTACTGAAATCAATCATACTTTAAAACTGTAAAATTTGATAGTTTCATAACATGCTTTTACTGTAAAATTTTACAGTTTCATAACATTTTTTTATAGTTTGATTAATAAGGATACTCAGGTCTCGTTTAGTAAGTGCCTCTTTTAGTCAAAAGTTACTAAAAAAAATCAAAAAGCAACTACCCATACCAAAAAGTCAAAAATTTCATTTTCTCTCTACTTTTTGCACATCTTTTCGTAAAAAGTCAAAAAGTTATCCTAAACATTCTATTTTTTTTTTTACATCACATTTTAGCTAAAAAGTCAAAAAGTTATTAAAAAAGTCTGTTCCCAAACGAGGCCTCAGTTTCAAAATTTGCTTTTCAAGTTAATCAATATTAGAGATTATTTGCTTAAACTTTACAAAAATTAAAAAATAATATATATTTTTTCTCATTATCGCTATTTGTTACTCTTTTTTTTTGTGTGTGTCAATTTATCAATATTTAGCACATTTTATTATTTTTTTGCTCTAATTTTTTTATTTATTCTTTTTTTTCTTCTAGCAATATTCTTGACATTCCGGCAAGTCTCTGACAATATTTTTAACGTCCAATGAACGTTCTCAATATTCTAGCGACTTCCAATGATGTTTAAAACATTATGTCGATACTTCGGTTGGCTTCTCAGTGATGTTGAACATTCCAGTAAGCCTCGGTAGTGGAATGTAACAGTATCTTTAATATATTTTTTTAAAAAGAATTTTTTGGTAACAATTAAAATATGTAGAATAAATTAATATAAATATTTTATTTTGAAATTAAATAAGTTTTGAATTTTGTATATATGACCTACCACTAATTGCGGCTTCTTTTTTTTTTTTTTTTTTATGTCCTTTCCAGTCGGCAAAACGACATCCGAAATAGCCCAGCCCCGGGCTACCAAAAGACCAAACGGGTCCATTGCCTGTAAAAGGGCTTCATCACTAATTTGTGGCCAATTATAAGTCAAATTGATCAAAATTAATTACAGAAACATGGGTATAACTGTCCTTGTGCAAAAAAAAAAAAAAAAAAAAAAACTATAAAAACAATTACACTGAATTGTAATTATTTTTTAATTTACCTATAATGACATGTAAGTTACATATCAACTTCTGATTTATCATAAAATTTATCATGTACGGTCAAACTACCTTATTATCGTGAGTGAAAGAGCATTTTCCTATTTCCATCTTATTGGCTGTTAAAAAAAATTTAAAAATTATCATTTTATTAAAGCTCATATTTTGAAATTTTATACTTCAAATTTTTTACATAAGTTAATAATTATGAGTATTTTAGAAATTGAAAATTTTGTGACACCTTTCGGTTTGGGCTATTGCTGCAAGTAGCTTAGATTACTGGCCCATCATTATAAAATCCCAAGTTTGATAAGTGTTGGCTGTATATTTTGTATAAGTCAATTACAGTTCAACACGTGGCAAGATGAGGGCAATACGGAAAGACAATTCAAATCTTCAATCGTAATCATACATGTGGCAATCAGTATTGGTTATTGTAGATTTGCGTAGCACTGAATCAGTGAAGAGATGCAAGATGACGTGGCCTTAACGGTTACTCATATATTTAAATTCAAAATTAGGAGGGAAGCCTAACTGCAGATATGGCATAGTGGAACTAACTATGAGGAAACATGACCAACGATCATGAAGGGATGGTTCAACAGTTAGAAATTCATTTTGACGGTTGTCATTGAGAAGTATAAATAGCAGAGAAGGCCCCAAAAAAAGCCCAGACTCATATCCAAAAAATCAGTTTTATCTACTTTATTTTCCTTTCAGTTTTTACATTTCTTGTTCTTTACATTTCTATACTTCAAATTCCAGCACTGCACTTCGTTCATAGAAGTAGTTTCAAGTAGTTTGTTGCTGTAAACCTCTACGAGGCTGATTTGGATCATTGTAAGTCTTCCAGTTTACTTAATGAAATGCTACAATTGTTTTTCATTTAATCATTGTTTGCTTAATTCTCCTAAACAAAGCCACCAGTAAAAGTTTTCTTTATTGAGGCTGAAAGAACTAAAACACAATCGTCTGATAATTGGTTAGCAATTAATATTCTGTAAGGACTGATTGATCTTTGCTAGCACGCTCAAAATTACAATAATAACCTTCGAAAGCCAAAAAAGGCAACATATATTTTTGGCACGCCCAGTGGGGCAAATTAAAATGGCTAGACGTAAGAGACAATGAGAAAATGAACGCTTGGAAGAATGCGTGGAAGGAGGGGTAGAAATATCTAATCCAGAGGATAATGTGATAACACATCCTGTGGAAGTATCTGTTTTATCAGAACCTATGGTCGAACAGACCAGCACTTCGGAGCAAGTACCACATGTTCAAAATATTGGACGAGGCCAAAGAATTGGACCATCCACTGTTCCATCTACTCAGCCAATGAATCCATGGGGAAGCCTAGTAGATGCCATGGGACAGCAGTTAATGAATACAATGGAAAGATGGGCAACATCCTTTTTGGATTGAATGAATACTCATCAACCAACTAACGCAAGACACATAGAGGAAATTTCAAATGTCCCTCAGCAAAGATTGGCTAGAGATAAACAGCCTATGCAGAGTAATGGACATACTAATGGTCTTAAACTAGTAACCAAAACTATGAAAGACCATCATCTCGGTCTTGGTATGAGCCTCTTTCAAGGCCTGTGACAAATCAGAATACCTCATTACTTAATGATGAAACCATGCAAATTGGTGAATTCGGGCCAACACAAGAGAATGACGTAAGAAGGCTCCCAAATCCCATGTTCAAAGCCATACCTGGCACAAGGGGGTTCACTAATCCTTTCTTCGAATTTGTACCCGGGGGGTTGAAAGGGTTTCCTACGACTGGAAGAGATACAACACCTGTTCCAGCACCTTTCGTAGGTCCTTTCGCAGGACAGGCTCAGAGGGGTCACTCATATCCTCAACAGCAGCCAGTACCACAGGGACAACCAGTCCCAAATATACCATCCTATGGACCAAAAAGACCTCAGGCACAAGGTTATCCACCAAATCTTGTGTTTGTTCCTCCAGTAGTGGTTCAACAAGCACAAAATATGGTTCCTAGGGACCAAATTGTTGATATTGTTAGAGAGATGTGTAGACAGATGGCTCAGGGGGTTCAAACTCCTGTGTACAGGAAACCATATCCAGAATGGGTAGATAGGGTACATGAGTACCCAAGAGGGTTTAGGATACCAGACTTCACTCTTTTTTATGGGAATGAAAACCAGTCAACAGTAGAGCATATTGCTAGGTTCGCTGCTCAATGTGGTGGATTTACCAATAATGATTACATGAAGTTAAGACTGTTCCCAAATCCTCTAACTGGGGCAGCCTTTGTATGGTATATTAACCTTACACCTGGCTCTATTCAAACTTGGCAACAATGGAGGAGGCATTTCATGCCCAATTCTTCCAAACAGAGTCAGAAGTTTCCATGGCAGACTTGGCAAGATTGAGTCAAAGGCCTGATGAGAAGGCTGCTCAGTTCATTGCCAGATTCAAAAGAGCACGAAACAAATGTAGGATCATCTTACCAGAGCCTGAATTCGTGAGATTGACTCAAAATGGTTTAGAGTTTAGGCTTCGAAAGAAGTTTGATTCAACTGAGTTTAGAGACTTAGTGGAACTAACTTATAAGGTGTCTAGGTATGAAGCATTACTAGAGGAAGAACAAGATCGAAGTAATGCATCATACAAGACGTATTATAGAGATCCTAATTATGAGATTGATGCAACAGAGATTGTAGAAAAAGAACCTGTGATCTGTGAGGCATTCATTCATAAAGACACAATAATAGACCAGCAGTTTAAAAAGAAAGACCTTCATAGGAAATACTCTTTCGATTTAACAAAGGCAGATGACATTTTTGATCATTTGCTTGCGGCGAACTTCTTGAAGTTGCCAAAAGGAATCAAAATTCCGTCTCCAAAGAAACTTAAAGGAAAAGTGTATTGTAAATGGCATAATTCTTGGTTTCACTCAACTAAAAACTGTATTATTTTTCGGAACAGGATCTAAGAACAGATTCGAAAGGGGAGTTTAAAATTCTCAGCTAAAGTAGAAGAGCCTATAGGAATTGACACTAATCCATTCCCAGAAATTAAAGAAGTCGCAGCCAATGTTATTGTGCCAGACTTCCAGAACTTATCCTTGAAGGAATTGGGAGAGGTCAATGTGCAAATACATGTTGCCAACCAAACTACTATCAAGAAAGATGCTAGAAGTTCACCAACTGTTGGATAGGGCTTTCTAGACCAAAGGGAAGACTCTGATGAAGAAGCACTGGGTGATGATTCTTTAGAAGAAACTATTATGCAAAGAATGTGTCCCAGGTGCAGATTAAGCTACAAGTGGTTGAAAGGGCTTCCTATTGATGGGAAGCAATATTACAAGGATGTGTAAAGGCGTCCTAAACCAACCAGTGACTGTAACAAAAGGCCACATCCAACTGGCCCTAGGCAGCAGCCATTCATGGCTGGGTCAGCAACCACTAGAGTGCACTCCAAGGGCAAGAGACTTCTGCATGAGTTCAGACTACCTAACAATTACAAAATTGAGGGCAATCATCCTGAAAGGAGACCTAAAAGCGGTTCAAGTTATGGGATCAAAGCCAGAGATTGGCTTCCTAGACCAGCCACACACAGGATGGAAAGTGGCCACCTTCATGGAAAGACTAAATTAGGCCCAAAACAGGGAATCAAGGCTAAGTAGCGGCCGTCACAAGCAGCTTCAAAACTAGCTTCGAAGGAGGAAAGGAACGGTTCAACAACTGAGTCAGTGGGCTCATAGGTACTTGAAGTTCCAGATTGGTTTGTTATAAAGAAAAAAGCTAGGGAAATACCTACCCAAAGAAATGTTGTTGGAGACTAGGGTAGAATGGTTAAACCTCCCTTGGTGGCTCCAAATAATTAGGTGTTACTAAAGTATCCAAAAACAAAGGAACCAAGTATGGTCTTAGTGATTTGTAGATCCCAAATAAGGAAGAACCAGCGAAGGTACACTCAATACCAGAAAGACCTAAAAGAAAGTGGAGAAAGCTCTTCATTGGTCCAGTCAAAAGGCCAGACAGAGGGAGAAGCCAAAGAAAAGCCAAAGAAAGATCCAGTTTAGTAGGATTGATCCCATAACTTGAACCGCTTTTCAGTCAACTCCTCAAGACAAAATGGATTGCAGCAGAGAGTAGTTGGCCAAAGTTCACTTCAAACTAAAAGCCAAAGAAAGATCCAGTTTAGTAGGATTAGAAAGGGCTTTGATGGAAAGCGATAGTGAGATAGAAGGAGAAGTTGGCCTAGGCCAAAGGAAAGAGATGGTTGAGGAGGAAATGTTCGAAGACTTTATGGCTGAACAGACATTTTTGATCGAAAAACTAACAGAAGCAGACCATTCGAAGAAAGTTACTAGTATTGAAGTGCCAAAATGCAACATGGAAGATGCTTCTGAAGTAATTGAACAAGTTGGCCAGGAAAAGAAACAGGTACAGCCAGTCGTCCAATTTGGCTCATTTCCTCCAGTGTCAGTGAATATGGTGCATATACTACCACAGGAGTTTCAAGCTTAAGAGGAAAACCAAGAAGGTTAGGAGATTGACCCAATTTCAATTTCTAGTGAAGACTCACAAGTGAGTATGGTGCAAGACGAATCCGAAGTGGCCATACTAATGGAAACTGAAAACGAGAGTAAGAAAGAGGTGAGTATCAACCTCTCCTACCTTTTTGAGTATCCCACGACATCCATAACACAACATGTCAAACCTTTGTATATCAAGGTCTTCTTCGATGGGATACAGATGAATCGGGTATTGGTGGATAATGGGGTAGCAGTAAACCTGCTTCTAAAATCTTCTTTCAAGAAATTAGAAAAGAGGAACTCCAAATTAATCCCAACCAGCACAACCATTGCTGGTTTTGCTGGAGACAAACAGATGGCTGTGGGAACCAGGGACTACATAACGGCATTCTTCGTTATCGACAGCAATGCTGAGTATAATGCTCTACTTGGTAGGGATTGGATTCACATCAACAAATGTGTGCCTTCCACTCTGCATCAGAAAATAATGATGGCCTTGGGCAATGGAGAGACAGAGGAGATCAATACAAACCCTCAACCATTCATAGCTTATGCAGATTTTGCAGAGGCCAAATTGTATACTGAATGAGTAACACCACTCAGTATACTGAGAAAACCTGATGGATCAGCCAAAGTGACGGCTGATGAGAAATTAGTACACCTAAAGCACTTAGTCCAGGAAAGTGCTGATGAAGAGTTTGTCGCCAAAGATGACAATGATGCCTGGTTGTAGGCAAAAAGATGGAACCTAGGAGGCCAGATCTTTGGCTTTAATTAAGTTCTCAATATTGGACATAAAATCAATAGTCCAAAGGGTGCAAGAGCAAAAGAAAGAAGCCATAGTAATTGGCTGTAAGCAGGAGCAGCAACAGGTCAGGGTTTTGGCCTTGGATATATACTGTGCATTGGACATTGAAACAAAATTTCAAGAGATACAGGAAGAAGAAGTCTTATGGACAGACTTTGTCTATGAAAAGGAAAGCAAAGATGTTGAATCAAAGAAACTAGGAGCAGGACAAAGCAAGGAGATTGCTTCAAAGAAAAAAGAAATAAAAAAAGAAGCATCAGCGAGTTCTCAGATGCAAAACCCTTTGGAAGAAGTGAACTTAGGGGAAGGTTCTATACAACAGCCTACCTATATAAGTACTTGGTTAAATGCTCTTAACAGAGACCAGTTGTTGGTGGTTTTGAAGAGATATAAAGATTGTTTTGCATGGCCTTACAATGAACTACCAGAGTTGGACAAGTCATTAGTAGAACATAGGCTCCCCATGAAGCCTAATTTCAAGCCATACAAACAAAAACCAAGAAGGATGAGTCCTGAAGTGATTCAGAATGTCAAAGAGGAAATTCTTAGGCTCCTTAAGGCAAGCTTTATTAGGATAGCCAGATATGTTGAATGGCTATCTAATATTATGCCTATAATTACGAAGAATGGTAAAATAAGGGTATGCATCGATTTCAGAAACCTAAATGTAGAAACTCCAAAAGATGAGTACCCTAAGCCCATAGTAGATTTATTGGTGGATAGTTCAGCAGGGCACAAGTTTTTATCAATGATGGATGGGCACTCTGGTTATAACCAAATCTACATTGCAGAAGAGGACATCCACAAGACAGCATTCAGATGTCCTGGGAACATTGGTACCTTCGAATGGGTTAAAATGCCATTTCGTCTGAAGAATGTTGGGGCTACATACCAAAGGGTTATGAACACTATCTTTCATGATCTCACTGGAGGATATTTAGAGTGTTGCATTGATGATATTGTAGTAAAATCTCAATCTATGGAGGAACATTTGTTTCACTTGGAAGCAGCTTTTGAAAGAATGAGAAAGTTCAAGTTGAAACTTAATTCTCTCAAATGTGCTTTTGGCGTATCAACTGGAAACTTCTTGGGCTATGTAGTACACAAGATGGAAATATAGATTTTTCAGAACAAAGCCAAAGCTATCATTGAAGCTAGACCTCCATCAAGTAAGAAAGAATTACAAAAATTGCTTGTACAGATTAATTTTCTTCGAAGATTCATTTCTAATACTGCAGGGAAAACTAAAATATTTTCTTCCTTATTAAGGCTGAAAGATGAAGAGGAGTTTGTGTGGACAGTAGAGCATTAAATTGCTTTGAAAGAAATCAAAGCCTACTTGGCCAACCCTCTAATACTGATGCCACCAAAGGGTAATAAGCCCTTAAAGTTATATATAGCTGCATCAGAAGATTCATTAGGAGTTTTCTTAGCCCAAGACAATAAAGAAGGCAAAGAGCAAGTAGTTTATTACCTTAGTAGGTTTCTAAATTCTTGTGAATGTAAATATTTAGCTATAGAAAAGTTGTGCCTTGCATTATATTTTGCTGCAATGAAATTAAGATACTATCGTTTGCCAACAACTGTCTTGGTAATTGTAACCATAGATTTGGTTAAATATATGTTATCTAGACCTATGTTGAGAGGAAGAATTGGCAAATGGATACTAGCTTTATCAGAATTTCATCTAGAATATGTCCCCCAAAAGGCAGTAAAAGGACAAGTTTTAGCTAATTTCTTGGCAGATCATCTATGTCAAATAAAAAGCCAAGAGATAATGGAACTTAGTATGGTTAATGTTAAACCATGCCAAATGTGGTTCGATGGATCAAAAGCTAATGGTCTAACTGGAATTAGTGTGGTGATTAAGTCACCACAAGGGGTAGAAACCACACATGGTTTCAGAGTTGATGAAATTACTTGTTCCAATAATCAAGCTAAATATGAAGCTTTGATAATGGGACTGGAAATACTTATCGGATTACAAGCTCATGCAGGTGACATATTTGGAGATTCTCAATTGGTGGTTAACCAGGTGAAAGGAATTTTCAAGTGTCAAAGTGTGGGCATGTTGCCATACTATGTTGTTGCATTACATTTGCTTTCTCAATTTCAAATAGCAAATGTAACTTATGTCCCAAGATTCTTGAATAATAAAGCTAATGATGTGGCTCAGAAAGCTTTAAATTTCAAGAGAAGGGATAATACTCCAATGGACAGAAGTCAAACAACATATCAAAAGGTAATACCACCCTTAAATAAAAGGAATGTGGTTTCAGAAATCAATCATAATGACTTACAAGAACAAGATTGGAGGCATCCAATAATGCAGTATCTAGCGGGCCCATCTTCGAAAGCCAGCAGAAAAATCAAATTGTAATCTATGCAATACATAATGTATAGTAATACTCTCTACAAAAGAGGGGCAGACAGGTTATTATTGGAGTGTTTAAGTCTAAAGGAAGCATTGACAGCCATGGCTGAGGTTCGTGAAGGCATCTGTGGTGCTCATCAACCTGGTGTGAAGATGAGATGGCTACTTTGAAGACATTCCTACTATTGGCCAACCATCCTTAAAGATTGTATAGAATGTGCTAGAAGTTGCCAAGTGTGATAACCCTCACATCTGATTAGCGTTAATCTGTGATTAAGCATGATAAGTAACTGTTTAAGCTGAAGTTCTGAACTGATTGTATGAGTGTGTTGCATTAATTGCATTTCTATCTGTTTGTCATTAAATGATCTGTTCATGTTTTAATTTCGAACTGCAAATTGAAGGTCTTATCGGCGGCCGAATCAGAAATTGATTAGTGTTATGTGTTAATTAAGATTTATGTGATTTTATGGTAGATTTAATTGGAATTTGATTTGGAATGATTAAATTAGATTAAATAATGTTAAATTACATTAGTTCAAGTAAATTACATGGTTGCCATTAGTGGTTAATGCTAGGCCATGTAATTGATTCATATGTTTGGCACTATCATTTCATCATCTCCTCCATTTCCTAGGCCAAAATCGAGAGTGAGAGGGAGAGTAGGAGAAAAACTTGAGTTCATCAAAATTGGCTTAGAGAATTAAGAGAATTGAAGGGAATTTGCATATTTGAGCTTCCACATCTTGAATTCAAGACTTAAGGTAAAGGATTCACTTTCTTGGTTGTGAATTTAAGTTGTTCTTGCATGATTCATGGGAAAATTAGTGATCTAAGTCAAGATTTGGTTTAAAGTGTTGAATTAAGAGTCCATTCGTGCATGCATGTACATATTCTTGGATTTTGAGGTTATTCTTCATGAATTTCCACATGCATGTCCACATTTTGGTTGTGGTCCATGAATTCACCATAGTTTTGAGCTCAATCTTGCATTTGGTTATGTTTTGGAGCATTAGAATTCATTAGAACACTTGCATGTAATGTTCTTGCATTGTTCTTCAAGTTTCTTTGAAATTGGTGTGAAATTGGCTAACATTTGGGCTTGATTTTACAAATTGATCTTCAAAATATGTTGTAGTATGAGTTTTCAAGTGTTTTCCAGAAAATGGGCTCAAAAGGTTGAGTTTTGAAGTGTTGAATGCTTGGTTTGAGCTTGGGAGGCAAATCTGAAAATTCCAGATTTTGACTTCCACGCTCGAGCGAAGGACTCCACGCTCGAGCGACCATCTTTTGTTCAGAGCTCCGCTCGAGCGAAGGAATGCTGGCTCGAGCATAGATTGCAAGCTCTCAGATGTTTGGTGCACGCAGATGCACGCTTGAGCGAAGAGCTGTGTCTCACGCTCGAGCGAGCATCGAGCGAGGAAGTCCACGCTCGAGCGACCCCTCTGTTTAGGCTTCCGCCAGCCTCTTTACTCTGTATTACTGTTTTTACTGTTAAGCAGACCTTTGGTAATCACGAATTACTGGCCGGTTACGATACTAAACCCATAGGGGCGGGTTTGGGTCGTGATACCAAGCATGCCAAAAGCATAACACAATAAGGCATGTACCCATAACTGATCTGCATGAGGTTGTGAAGCCTTGGCCATTTAGAGGATGGGCTATGGATATGATAAAGAAAATACACCCACCCTCTTCGAAGCATCATTGTTTCATTTTAGTGGCCACAGATTACTTCACTAAGTGGGTCGAAGCTAAGCCATATAAGGCTGTAGACCAAACCGAAATTATTGGATTCATTAAAGATCTGATCCACAGATTTGGCATCCCATAGACTATAACTGTTGATAATGAGACTATATTTGATGGGAAGATGGTAAAGTCTTTTGTGGCAGAATTTAGAATTAGCTTTATTAATTCTACCCCCTATTATGCATAAGCCAATGGTCAGGCATAATCATCCAATAAATATTTGAAGAAAATAATACAGAAAGTTGTAAAGAACAATCATAGGGATTGGCATAACTTATTATTGGATGTATTATGGGCTTACAGGACTTCTCCAAGGTCAAGTACAATAGTTACTCCTTATGCCTTAGTATATGGGCATGATGCAGTGTTACCTATAGAAATTAACATCAAGTCCTTAAGGGTGAGAGACCAGGACCAGTTAGTTCCCGAGCAGTACCATCAGAGTATGTGCTTGGAATTAGAGAACGTAGATAAAGTTAGAATTTTGGCCTTAAATAGTATTCTTTTCCAAAAGAAGAAAGCAGCCAAAAACTATAATAAAAAGGTCAAGCACATTAGCTTTGATAAAGGTGATTTGGTATGGAAAATAATACTCCCAATAGGGATTAAAAGCCACAAGTTTGGCAAATGGTCACCTAACTAGGAAGGACCATATCAAATTCACAGAATCTTGCCTTCGAGAGCATATCATTTGAAAAATTTGAATGGATATATGCACCCAAAAAAAATTAATAACTGATATTTGAAGTTTTATTATCCAACCGTGTAGGAAACACAAGGAATGTAATAAGTGCTAAATGAAAAGAGATTGGAAACACTCAAATAATAAATAAGGATTTTATTTCATAATGAGTTGAATACATGCAGCCATAAATTGGCCCAAAAGTCAATATAATGTTTCAATTGTTCCTTTACAATAAACTCTCTACTCTTAAGAGATGGGAACAACTGAATGGCTGTAGCCATCTTCTATTTTTGATCAGCCAGTCCTTGGTTAGTGATCTGCAGCTTGGTGGCAGTTTGATCTAAAGCCTGATTGACTACTGATAACTCTTCTTTAAGCGGAGCTTTTTTCTCTAATAGTTGAGCTCGAAATTGGGAGACAAAGGAATGTTGCTCTTTCAATTCTAACACTTTAGCATGAATTTGGGAAACAAAACTCTGGTCTTTCAACAATTTTTCCTCTACAGCCTTGGCAACATGGCAGATGTTAGTGGCTGTCGCTTGAGATAAATGACTTGAAACAGTCAACTTGGATTGCTCAACAATCTTACAGCACTAGAGGAAGCCATTCTTGATTATAGGCCTTTGTAAGGCTTCGAAAGGAATCCTTGAGAAGAATGTCAGCAACTCCAAACAGCTGTCCAAGTCTATTGAAGGCAAGGAAGTCCTACCACTGGAGGAAGAGCTCTAAAAAATTCTAATAGAGAATCAGCTAGGACTAATGGCTTAGTTTCATTGCTAGCTGTTGGAGTCGTGGAAGGCATGTCAAAAAGACTAGCTAGCCTAGCTTCGAAGATGTCCACCTCATCCGTTGACATGGAGGGTGCAGAAGGAATTCTAGTAGAAAGAAGAAATGATTGCATAGGAATAGGAGAAGAAGGTAAAGTATCACTAGTAGTCTCCATAGTTTTGGCTACCAGTAGGTCAAGAGAAGAGGGACTGGAGCTAGGTAGAGATAATGGACAAGGGATTGAAGAGCTATCAGTGTCTTCTCTATGGAAATCAGCTATCACTGGAGATGAAGTAATAGCTGGAATTTCCTCCAGAGGGGAAGGAGCAGCAAGGCTTGAAAGAAGAACAAATTGGGTAGAGTTGAAGGATAGAAAAAGAAAGTATGAAGTTAAGCCAAAAGATAGAGATACAGGAATGCTTGGCCTCAAGAAAGGTATGGAAAACATAGGACTAGGAAGTGGGAGTATTATTTGAATTGGATCCACATTTTGAGGTTGTTCAACTTCGGATGAAACTGAAGGAATCCTTATTGAAGGAGAAAGCAAAGTAGTTGTTGCTACAAAAAAAGAAATACAAAACAATGTCAAGTCTCAGTATCAAGAATTTGTGAAAACAAAGTGGAAACATGAAAGGAAATTACTAGTTTCAGAGGTGGTGGCAATGATGGGAGAACTACGAAAGGAATAATGCTCATCAATGTGTTGTCTTCTCGCAATTTCCCTTTGGATTGCATTAGCAGCAGCAGCTTTATCCCTTAGTAGTTACTGTTGCTGCCTTTTTTCAGCTCTTTGGAAAACAATTATTTCTTTAGAGTGTTCATTTTCCACTATTTTGGCAGCTGCCTCATGAATAGGGTCTTTGACCAAATCAAAAGGAGAGACAGTTATCTTCTTTCTCTTTTTTCTTTGCAGTGGTATTTCCTATTCTTTCTCTGTCTCTTTCTCTTCAATCTAAGACTCAGACTCCTCAAGAGTGAGCATTAGTTTTCTTTTCTTTTTCTGCTGGTGTTTGTCTTTGAGAATAGCCAGAGCTTTAGCTCTCTTGGGAGATCCTTCTTGTGGAGACCCTACACCAAGTAGCATGAACATGAAGAAAACAAACAGAAAATTCTGAAAGAAATGAAACCTAAAAATGCATACCCTTTTTCAAAGCAGCTCTGGTAACTCTGGAATGAGGGAGTGAGACTGCAGGAATAGTCTTGGTAGCTGTAGAAAGAGAGGGGATGGTTCTGGCTTCTTTTGGTTTAGCCTTAGAAGGCACACCTAACCTTATTAGTAAATCATGAGGATGTATTGCTAGATGCACTTCCATATTGGTTGTCCATCAATTTTGAAATCTTTTTAAAACTGAGCCAGAGGGGAGGAATGGAGTAAATTTAAACTCACTCAAATCTTTCAACAGTTTAAATGTTGCCTCATCTAGTTTAGATTTGGGTACTCTCAGGTCTCTAGCTATAAGATGGATATTCGAGAGACTACAGAGTGGAATGGGAATTCCTTGGGTAAGCCCAAATTGCCTGGCAAATTAGGAAGGGCAGTATACCTCAAATATGCACTTATAAGCTCGAGGGTTTAAAATACCAATAAAAAGTTCCCTTGGCAACAAAATAGAAGCTCACATATCTTTGTGCAATGGGATGGAACACTCTCTATCAGCCAAGAATATTTTTAGCCAAGTTGGTCCTTTATTGGCATCGAATGGGTAAAAGAAGGTGGCAGCTGAGAAAACAGGAAGCTGATGAAAAAAGGTAAGATAGTAGGAAAAAAAAGCAGGATAAAGGGCAATTCTAGCATACTTTTTTCCATAAGTGCTAGGGCCTTGAACTAAGAACTTCAAGCACTTAGGATGCAAATCAGTGAAGTATGCAAAGAGCCAGAGTTGAAGCACCTAGAGGGGACCTCCCTGGTTGATATCAAGAGGCCTTTCACAAAATTGAGAACAGGCTCTATAAACATGACCTAAAAGATAAGGGGCCAAAGCTATTCGTTTCTTCAAAACAAGGGCCTTTGCAAGTGGGCAAACTCAGGCATGATTCGTTGAGATGATATACAAAAGAGAAATTTACATAACCAATATACAATAAAAGAGAAGAGTTCTCGATCACTCACAGGGCCCTCCTTTTTATTTTCAGCCTTTACAAAGTCACTGGAGGAAGAATTCAAAGGTGGAAAGGAAAATTTAACTGAAAGGTTTGGATAGCTGGGTGTAAAAGGAGTACCGAGTGGTGAAAGCTCTAAGAGATGGCAAATATCAAGAACGGTGGGGGTCATCATACCACACCAAAACTGAAAAAAGTTAAAGGCCATATTCCAGAAGCAAAGAGCGGCAGAAATCAAAAAAGGGTCTTCAGGAATAATAAACCTGGAAAGACAAAGGGCGTCGAGAATATAAAGCTCTTGTAGGTCCCATTGTCTTGCAGGCACGACCCTGTCATACCATTCCTCCCACTCAACCCTCAATGTTGGCCAACAACGATGAGGTCGGTTCATCCTCCAATTTCTCCAATCAAGCCCCCATTCATAGAAAAGAAAATGGTCCTCCAAACGAGGATACAAAGCAGGAAGTTGGCGCGAGAACCTCTCGAAAGATAGGACTTAGGACATATTCTTGTTTTTCACTATGACGAGGGATAAAGAGGCATCTGTCTATGGTACTCGATCCTTCAACTTTGAATTTAGCAATTTCTTCCTTAATACATCTTTTCAAAGCCATTGTTGGGCTTATACGTTCGCCAATTGGTACTTTCAAGGAAGAAGACTCCATTGGTAACGAACAGTAAGAAAGAGAGGGTCAATAGAGATGAAGAGTTTGTGTGTTAGACAAACAAGTAAATTCAAAGCACGAAATAAAAAGGGTTTTTAAACCTTTATGTCTAAAAAAAACCCAGTCATTTTATGTGAGCAGAACTCATAAAGAAGCACTAAAGATACGCGTGCAAAAAGTTCCCCTCAAAATTGATAGTTGTGGAGGGAAATGTATCTCAAATACTAATGTTAGTTTCGAAATAGAATATTTGGCTTCGAAGCCAAATTTTGGCACCAAAATCAACTGACAAACGGCTTCAAAAGCAGGAAGTCGATTTCGAAGCACATTCCACACCTAAGGGTGCAAGAATGCTTAGGTATTTGTTTACTTTAAAAGGATTGAAGACATGTTTTAGGTTTCTTGATGAGAGTAAAATCCTTCGAAGCAAAATTTGAAATACCTTACGGCTAGAATTTGTTTGTTCTAGGTTTCAAACCAATAGTTGGTTTGGTAGTATACAGAAGAAATCACTTTTTTAAAATAAAACAGTGTAGTCCTTAAAAGAGGTTTCCATATGTTGGAAAATATAGATTGTTTGTTCGAAACATAATTAGTTGATTTGAAATAACTTGATTATATTAACCATATATTGGGAATTGGATATGATCAAATTAAGTTTCGAAGGGCAAAATTGGTAAATTCGAAGCTCTGATTCTGAAAGGAAACCGACAAAAGTTGTCAATTACACTCCATATGTTGGAAAAGTTCAAATTGGACTTCCAGTATTTCGTTGGATGTGTTTAAATCAAGCTTCAAAAGACAAAGTTGGTTAATTCGAAGCTAATAGCTGAAGAATTATGTTAATCTTAGAATCAGTATGAAGGGCAATAATTGTTTTCTTAAAGAGAAAATTTCACACTTTAGAAGAGTTTGAGTTAGGATTTGAATTTGAAAATTTCACATCAACCATACAATTAAGTTTACAATTGGAGTGGTAAATCAGTGTCTTACAAATGAAATTTCGGAAAGCTTAGTTTTATTGATAAGTGATGTTTACACCGGGATTCATTTGATTACATTCTTAATTTCAAAGAAATATGGAATGGACAAAGTTACAAGATCATGGAATTTAGTCCAACAAAACTTAATAAATGAATACTCTTTTCCTACTATATCCTCTATCTTGTCCAGGTTTGGTTTATCTAATTAGTAAGCTCTTAATTGAGAAGTGAGTTGTTAGACCTTCACTTCGAATTCTATCTGTTTTAGGGCTTTATCTGTGGCATCCATCTCCTCTTCTTCATGCACTTCGTTCATTGCAACATCCTCCCCATGCTCAGAATCCTGGCTCCTGAAGGCCTCATATTCATCAAGGAGGTTCTCTGCCTCATATTGAACCTAAATTCGAGCAGAGAAGGCTTCATCCAAAACTTCACTGGTAATGGAAGCATAGAAGTGCCAATTGAGCAGGAGAGAAAGTTGGTCTAAAAAGGTATAAAGTTCTATTTGGGCCATAGGGTTGAGAAGATGACTTCGAGACATAATGTCACAAGCCCATAGAAAGTTTTTGCGGGGAATGTCACCTCGAAGGACTTCAAAGGATAAATGGGAAAAAAACAATAAGCAAGGTCTGAGTCCTAAATTGTTGATAAGGAGTTTGAGGCACTAGGACCCGGTAGGGGGTGAAGTATTGGCCCTTAGAGAGAGTGAGCCTCAATTCATCAATCCAATTTGGATTGGAAGGCAGAGGAGGAGCAGTCGGAGGTTCTCTGTTTGAATCTAGGAATTCAAGCCTGGCCACACACAATCGGAGGCATAAAGTTTTACTTTTTTGGTTAAAAGCGCAGGACTGATCCCTAAAGCTTCATCAGGACGTGGGACACTTTGAACCATCTGAGATGGCAAGGTAGAAGTATACCATGCTGAAAGCAAATTGCCCTCAAGACTACGTATATGGTCAATAGGAACATATGTATATACTACAGAGTTGCGTCTAGAAGGGGGGATTTCAAGAGGGTCATCGAATTTAGGGAATCGGTGATGAATGTGTTCCCTCGTCTAAGGTTGAGTAAGGGTAGGCCAAGTTCCCCAGCCAAAGGTCGTAGAAAAAGAAGAAGCAGCAGCTTCATCCCACGCGGAAGGCTTTATTGCAGAAGAAGAGCTTTCAATATCCATGGTTGCAAATTTGTGTTCCAAAGAATCGTAAGCAGTAGGTTCTTGGTACGAAGGTCGGTGATTTACGAACGCTTCCATAACTTGTATAAATGGGGGTGGATAAAGGTGGCTAATCAATGCATTAAGGTTTTTTCGAGGACGAACAGCATTATCAAATAACTCTCCGTATGCTTGATCAGTGTAAGAAAAGACTTGCTTGGCCATAAAAGATGTACCAGTCTTTTTTGAATACTGAGATAGTGGGAATGTTCAAAGGTTAGAAGAGAATTTAATGCAAATATTTCATTGATGAATGACAGTTGCATTTCTGAAAAGTGTAAAGCCCATGTACGTTTTAAGACGTAGATAAAATACCTTGATCCACTAATATCACCAAGTATTGGGTATATTAGTGCGGGGGTAATGTTGGCTGCATATTTTATATAACTCAATCACAGTCCAACACGTGGCAGGATGAGGGCAATACGGGAAGACAATTCAAATCTTCAATCGTAATCATACACGTGGCAGTCAGTATTGGATATTGTAGATCTGCGTAGCACTGAATCAGCGAAGAGACGCAAAATGACGTGGCCTTAACGGTTACTCATATATTAAATTCAAAATCAAGAGGGAAGCCTAACTGTAGATATGGCATAGTGGAGCTAACTGTGAGAAAACATGACCAATGATCATGGAGGGATGGTTAGATGGTTAGAAATCCATTTCGATAGTTGTCATTGAGAAGTATAAATAGCTAAGAAGGCCCCAGAAAAAGCCCTAGACTCAAATAAAAAAAAACTCAGTTTTATCTACTTTATTTTCCTTCCAGTTTTTACATTTTTTGTTCTTTACATTTCTGTACTTCAAATTCCTGCACTGCCCTTCGTTCATAGAAGTAGTTTCAAGTAGTTTGTTGCTGTAAACCTCTACGAGGTTGATTTGGATCATTGTAAGTCTTCTAGTTTACTTAATGAAATGCTACAATTGTTCTTCATTTAATCGTTGTTTGCTTAATTTTTCTAAACAAAGCCACCAGTAAAAGTCATCTTCATTGAGGCTGAAAGAACTAAAACACATTCGTTTGATAATTGGTTGGCAATTAATATTCTGTAAGGATTGGTTGATCCTTACTGGGACTCTTAAAATTACAATAATAACATTCGAATGCCAAAAAAGTCAACAATAAGAGAATTAATAATATCATGAAATTAAGGTTGAGATTAATTAATAATATGTAGAATAGAAAATGAAATTACATATGCTATGTGTGGAGAATACTCTACTCATTGAATGGATTTATGCTTTGATCTGAAATATAAAATCATGAAGAGAAAGCGATAAACTAAATACCAACAATATATCAGATCTAGATTATCATTTTGATATTAGATTTTGGCCCAAAAAAATTTATAAATTGAATCACCACACACTGCTGGAAATTCAGGTTTTAGGGGCGTTTTAAAAACGCCGCAATAGGTCTTAAAAACGCCGTTAAATCTTTTTGTGACGTTTTACACCAAACGCCGAAGATGTGGCCGTCGCTATAACTCTGTGACGCTTTAGAAACGTCGCTATATGACAATAGGCGGCGTTTGCGTTTTTAAAAACGTCGTTAAAAATTCTACTAACGGTAACATGACGTCAGCATGTTATTTAGCGACGTTTTTAAAACGCCGTTGTATCTCTAATGCTATTTAACGACGTTTTTAAAAACGCCGTGATAGCCCTCTTTGTTTTTTCTTTTTTAATTGTGTTAATTTTAGGTTATTGAACCCAAAAAAAAAAAAAACCTATAATAAAACTGAAAAATAACACTAATATGAAATAATAACTCCCATTCACATAGTAAAATCTTATCAAATGATAGTCCACAGTCATTGTGTAAAAAAAAAAAAAAAAAAAAAAAAAACATTCACACAAATCATTTGAATTACATTAAGGAGTCACCAAAATTAGATGCCCCTCCAAAAAGAACACAGGGATCTATATATATACACAAATTGAAACATTGGTTTGATAGATTACTAAGATTAACAAAATGAATGAGAAAGTCAATTATCAGAACACAAATTGAAACATTGGTTTCATGCAGACTTAATACCTATGAAATACAAGCAAAAAATACAATTAAACACCTCTTTTAACAAGATTTTAACTTCCAAAAAGTAAATTTTATTTCTTCTCTGCCACATACCTGCAAAGGGGTTTTGGGTAAGGAAGAAAGAGAAGAGAAGAAAAGGAAAGGACATTAGAATAATTACCTAGATAGATAGAATACAGACACTAGAATAAAAAATTACAACATTGCGGGCCATGCTTTACTAACTCAATGGGAGTCTTTCACAATCCTTTCAAATGTGATCTGCAAAACCCAGTTAAATCCAATCCTCTGTCACAGCATGAAACCTGTAAAAAAATTCATCGGTAAAAAATAAGCCCTCAGTCCATAAGAAGCAGGGATACCTGAACCTGCAAAACTTGTAATACCCGTAAGATCATAAGATCATAACTTGTTAACGTAAAAAGAGGAAGTTGACAGAAGACAAAACCCGTTACGAAACCACATGAAAAATTGCATGTTAACTAGCCTGGAATGTGCTGTGGTCAGAGAGTGCCTAACTGCAAACAAATACCAACACATGCAATAAAAGCAAAAAATAGGAATGCATCTAAATACCAAACCCATGTAATTAATGATTTTACAGAGCATCACTTGTAGTAAGACATTTGGAAACCCATGTAACTTAAAGAATGTATAGTATCAAAGTAGAACTTCTTCAAGTTATTTGTCCTAAAATTCTAATCTATCCAATTTGGACAGGGGAAACCAAAAGGAAAGCCAGGAAACAAGAATTTTCAATCGGTGGATAACATAATAGGTTTTACAAGTCAAGCAGATTCCATTTCAAAATATATGAACTAGACCCATTTCTCTCTCACACACACCCAACCTTTAACTACTACACACAAGTCAGGAATTGACCATTCCTTGACGGAGACCAAAAAGCCATTGTAAATATGTTTGGTGACTTACAACTATACAGGACTACTGCTTCAACTCCCTTACTGTTATTAAAACAAGACATAAAATAGTAGAAGCTCGCCGCTACTTATAAGTTCAAAGGGACAACACAGAAATGATACTATGTGGAATGAAAACAGTATCACAATCAATACAAAAACATCAAAAGACTACACCTCATACCACATTTCAATCATTCACAAAAATCTCCATCAGAAATAAGAATATAAGGAAATAGCATGAAATTAAAATGAAACTCAGGAATTTTAAAGGAAACTCTTCAGAAAGATTTGAGACATTTCTAAGATCTCTAACACAACATGAAGAAAATTCTTAGAAACTCTTGAAAAATTTATTGTTAACTCACCAGAAACTCTTGAAAAATTCTTATTTCCAATCATAATATATAATTGTTTTAATAATTTTCTACAAATCTAAGATTCAAACACAGCCCCAAAAGGATATTTTAACAAATTGAAACAGAATAGACAGACAGCTTACTTACAAAATAATTAACAGATATAAAACAGCCAGTAAGTGTTTATTGGAAATGGGAGGGGGGAGGACTCTTTTAAAACAAAGAAATTTGAAAAGTTGATGACCAGCAGTGATGATGAGAAACATTGGAAAAAGTAAGAGATCAGATGAATGCGAAAGGGAAACGATCTAGGAGGTTTTATATCACCATGCATGCAAGGCACACAAATCAAGCACATCAAAAGCAATTATGAAACCAATAAAAAAAGGTGGGGAAAAATTATCCAATCATAGAACAGTGAACCTGCACATCACCTGCACAGTGGAAAATTGTGTAAGCTACTTTGTTGGATGTGTGGGTCTTTTTTTAAATGGAACTCTTTATTAAAAGAGCAACCCAAAACATCAAAATTTTAAGAAAACAAGAATACATACCAGAAAATATTAGTTGGATCAATATCCATATCCTCGCCGCTGCTGGTTTCCATAGTACTGATCTTCATTGTTTCGTTGTTATTGTTGGAACCATAAGTATTATCCTTATTAGCTTTTTCTGACTGTTCCTTTTCCCTGTTCCACTGCCCGATTTTGGCATGTCTCTCCTCACTTTCTTCTCTTACTGGACTCTGGTCCCTTCTTCCCCCGGGCTCCTGCTTCGTCCTCTTCTGTGGCCAGGGCTTGTAGTCCTGTTCCTCTTGCTACGACTCTCATGGTAGTAATCCTCGTCATCATACCTTCTACTGTGCCCACAACCTCCATGAGGGCGCTCATCATAGCTGCGATGCCTATAAGGACTTCAACTTCTGCTCCGACTGCGGCTATGCCTTGAGCGATACCTCCCAAACAATTGGCGTCTCAACTCTCTATCATTCATAACAGTAAGATAAATCGTTTTAGAAACAAAATCAGTCTCTGCTCAACTGTAATACCTTGCAAAATATAGATGAGACAAAAACAAACACATCAAGGATGCTTACCTGCCAATCCTTTTCAGATGCATAAAGTTGCAATACCCACCACGATTGCAGGCATTCTCTTCATACTGCCTACATGTGGCTTCACGAAAATCAGCCTTAGGCACATTAAGTAAGAACAATAATTTTCTAGCCTTTTATGGACGACAAAGAACAATAACCAAAAGCTAGAATTTTAAATCTTGTCCCATGTTTCCAATCCATTATACAATAAAATTTCACTTGCCCTCCCATCATAGGATAATGATGCAAAAATCCATGGCTCTCGGGAACTCCAAGCAAGACCAGCAATTTTGGTAAAACTAGTCAGGCTAAATTCAGACATTAAGCTTTATACATATGTAGAGAAGAAGAATAATGAACACTGCAGCAATCACCATAGACCCTGTCTTCGTAGTCACTGTACGAATTGAGCAATGGATCTACCGATCTTGTATGTGACTCCATCAAGCTGCAAAATCATAGAATTAAACAAGACCATCAGAAGAAATCAACAAAGGAAAACTACATGATGAAGTCCTAGCCTTCGAAAATAGGAAAGTAACCTTTCAGATGATAAATCATCACTGCTAGGAGGAGAAGCCATCCACAAATTGACAGCTGAGTCTGTTCCAGCACTAACAAATTACAAATTAGAAGTATAACCTGGGTACAATACTACAGATGCACGAGCCTTAGCCAGAAAAAGAGAAAAAGTAAGCTACAAAAGAGTGACTGTATTGATTTCTATCTGGTATAATTGCAACCAATCATATCAAGACTAGTAATTTCATTCAGAACATGAGGGACGTCGTACGAATTGCACTTCTCAAGTCACAAGACATTGTAGCCAAAAATCTGCAGTTTGATTCCCTTCTCAACATCGAGTAACATAACAGAAAACCAAATTAACCTAGGAGTACACAACTGTAGAGTACCAAATATGATTAGTGAAAACTGTTATTCCTAAACACCAAAAACCCAATACCCAACCTTAAGTACACAGTAATTGTAATAACATGATACCTGTTATTCCTAAACACCGACACCACTCCCGGCATCTCTGTTTCCATTTTTTCAATACAAAAACAATTTGAGAGTCATGAATATGAATTAATCACTTGATATATATCCAATGCAACAAGTGGAGTATGAATCCAGCCAACAACCTTAAAAAACAATTTTGTTTTCTTTATCCATGCTATCTCTAATTTCTAGTATTAAAAAATTAAAAATTTTAAAAATAAATTAAAAAAATAGGAGGAATAAACATGATGGTACTAGGATTCTAGGGCATTTAACATTAAATAAACCAAAGCTAACTCATTTGTTGCTTAGAGTCAACATAAGAGTAAAAGAGCAGATAACTAACGTAGGTGCACATACATGTTGCTAGTTTAAGAGAATGAAACAAGAAATCAGTACTTTGATTTTGTTAGATGCTCAAATCCATCCAGTTGATTGAGAAGCTCCAGCATCGTCCCCTGCACTTCTATCACCATTACCAGATCCAGATTCCATTCAAAGAAAGGCAGGTTTTACTTTGAATAAATTTAAAAAACCCTTTCCTTGCCCCTTCTAACCAATTAAACCTCACTGCATAACTCCAAAACCAAACCCTTTATTACACCAATTTCAGACCTTGAGAGTCCACAATAGTCACTCTCGAAGACCCTCTTTGAGAAATCAAAATCAAACTTTAGATCGGAGTTTATAAGAGTGTGCTTCGCCCCATCAGTTTCATGTTTTTCTGTTAGTCAAAGAAGCATACCACCCAAAAGTCCCACACTATGATTTAAATGCCCAGCATCTGGTGCATTTAATTAGAGCAAATACTTTTACCCTCACATTGAATTTTGTTATCCTGAACTTAAAAGCAAGTAAGCACGCTGGTGCAATATTAAATCACAAATTCATTAGAGTAACAATGTTCCATAAATACACATGTATCAATAACCCAGCACCAAAAAAATGAATACAAATGCATCAGTATGACTAATACATGCATAATGATTTCATCTAGTTAGCACATGCACAATAAGATAGATTTATAATTTTATATGACTGATTCATGTTAACTTGTTAACCAAGTCCAATGTAATGGCAGATTAATCATGAGCCTTGTGAAATGCACCTCCTCAGAAGACAAATTTCACAAAGACTATGAGATCTGAAATAACACAATCAAGATTACATCACCTTCTTATTGCTGGCTGCATCTTCCGCTTGTTTAACCAATGTTGTACCTTCAGCAGTAGCATGCTGCATAAAGAAAAACCCAGCGAAACTTCAAAATAAACAAGGGGAAGAAACAAATAATACCAGAGGCGCAATGCTACATTCTTTACAGAACAATGTACTGCAAGTTAAAGACCAAAACCTGTTTAAATATACTAGAAACCGGATCTAAACCTCGAGGTATTTTGGAAAAGAGCCTATACATCCTTGATAAATCGTCTACCTACAAGAGAACAGGAAAAAAATGTTAATAAACTTTAGTTAATTGCAACTGAAATAACAGCAAGAAGGCTTGAATAATAACACTGTCCAAGTCTGATAAAAAAAAATGGTCCAAATGACTACCTTGTCATCCCTAAGCAATGCATGACATCCAGAGTGCTCCTTCTTGAGCAATTGGGTTGCATAAAAAGACAACAATTCATGTTGAACTTTCTATAGGAAGACAAAATTACCCACAATTATAACAGCAAAAGTGCATATCTTCAAAATTGGCCTCAAAATAAATAAATAAAAAAGAATTTGTTATATTTACACATGTAGGGAACCATAGCTTGGCTCAATTTCCAAAAGTAAGCTTTCATTACCAATGTTTTAATTAATATGAATATGCTTTTATTTCATGTAATACCCCGATTTTTCAAAACTACAAAGGGAAAAACTTTTCAAAATCACAAAATGACTTCTGATTCATATTTTGTGAACACTAGATGGATTTCTTTTATCAGATAATTTAAAGCATTTATTGTCATTGATATTTTACATATTTATGTGACTTGCATATTTATTGGGAGAAACTGTCAGATTGCTTGGGATGTCTGTCTGTAAGAGGCATGGACCACCACATGGCCTTCGCCAGGTGATGTCCTGGAAGCACTAAATAACTTCTCCCAAAGCAGAGCCCACCTGTAGGCCTTTTATCCACTTTTAAAAACATATTTATTTTTATCACAGCACAAACCAGATACACATTTGAAAAACATAATATACCATGCAATCAGCGTAACTGGAAAACATGCAGAAAGAAATGTAGACCTGATCCATACTTATATCAATGCAAATAACTTACAGTAGAAAGCCGGAATGGACAATACTTCGGCTTCCCTCTGCGTCCATACTTTAGCAGATATGCCCCCCTCTTTAAGGCTGCAATAGACTACATTTAAAAATAAGATACAGAAAAAATTATCAGATCACTCACGGATAATTTAGCAAAAGCACATAGCATACTGAAGTACCCTAAGAGGAAACAGGGAGAATATTAAGAAAATTAGCATATGTGAAGATAAATAAAAACTTCATGATATCACAAGAAATTCCCAATCATGGGCTTCCTACACCAAAAATGGTGTTTAATCATGGGCATCCATCCCATGTCTAAGGCCAAAGCAAAGATAGAAGCATAGGAACCACTGGACCACAAGCAACAAAATCACTTGATGCACTGCTGGATTACTCTACACAATAAATACTCGATCAAAATGAGGAATCGCTCAACTCCAAAGCAAGAACACTTGCAAACTTGATCAAAAGGCCAGCCTTCCTATCATATTCTCAGTGATGCCTATAGATTACAATGTAAGAAGAGGGACCATTCGACTCAAAGAGGAAGCCAAAGGAATTAACCATGTAACTAATATTCAAAACTAGGATACTACTTGTTCACAATTCAAAATGGCACATAAGCATTTTAATTGTTCCTAGGTAGTCAAAATGTAAAACTGGAATGGAGACTTCCACCTTAAAGTGAAAAATATTTCATATGACTTCTTGTTGGTTTTTATTTTCTTGTTCTTCTATTCTTTTTTCTTCTTTTTTTATGTTTAAGAACTCCAGCAAGACTCATTTCCATCAGTTGCAGATACCAACAGCCATCTTAGTTCTCTTAGAGAAAAGAAAACTGAAAGCATTTAAAGCAGACTTTCAAATGGGAAATTCAATGCAATTGGATATCAAGTCAACACAGAAGCCACACTTTCAGATTCTGGCTATTAAAGGAAAGAACAAAATTTCTAAAGTCTTAATTTGTAAATTGAAGTAAATTTTTGGCAACTATGTATATTTGAGCGGGCATTGTGCCCCTCCATTGTTTGATTTTGTAGTCTTGTGAGTGTGTAGTATTTTTCCGATTGAGAAAGAAATTGTGTCAGACATAACAGATTCAATGTGGCCCAATAAATTGGTTTATGATTTTTTTACATTTGCTTCTTCTCCTAAAAAGTTGTGAAAATGGCTTCTACAATATTTAATAGTTAAAGCTGTCCCCATCATATAGCTATGGAAGCAACCTCAGATAGGAAACAAAAGCAAAAAAATTCTAATTGGCAATAAAATTATGAAAGAAAAGAAAAGGAAAAAGATAGAGAAGTTACATCACCTGCTTGACATCCCTCTCATCAAAACTAGTCCTCTGTACATGAGCCATTCACACTGCAATATCAGGTATAGCCCTTGTGCAGTGTAAATTCCATTCGGACAACACAAAATCTCTAGAAGATGCGTCGAAATTCGCCCCATAAAAAACCTAACAGCACGCTCGGCACTAAAGAATCAAAACTTGGCAACAAACAAATCAACAAAACAGAAGAGAGTTATAATATATATACATATATATATATATATAGAATCACTGAACCAACACAAACAAAACAGAATCACCGAATTAGATTTACGATAGTCATATAGAGAGAGAGAAGGGGTAGATCCGAACCTTTCTGCCTTCTCTCAATGGCTTGATCTCCGCATAACAGATAGACCTTCGCAATCGAGAGAGAGACCTTCGAAATCGAGAGAGAGAGCGCTTTGAAATCAAAATCGAAATCGCCGAGATGTCATTCTGAGATGAATCATCGAGATTCGATCGATCGATCTGTTGAGAGAGAGCTTGAGAGAGAGCGATCCGTTGAGATATCGATCGATTGATATTCTGAGATGAATCACTGCTATTGGAAGTATTTGAGAGAGAGAGAGCGAGCGAGCCGTCCACAGATCAGGAGAGGGTTGAGTGACTGAGAGCTTAGGAAGAGGGTGTAGAAGAGTGAGTCAACGGCCGGCCCATTTAGGGAGATAGTGTTTAGAGATTTGAAGGCGCTTTTGAACGCCTCTTATCATTAAAACGGTGCCGTTTTCATTTAAAAAAAGGCGACGTTTGCAAAACACCGTTAAATATTATAAAACAGTGACGTTCAAAAAAACGCCATTAAATAAACGCCGTTAAAACCTTCATTTCCTGTAGTGACAGGAATCACCACTCTAGCACCCACCGCCTAGTTTCTCTCACACTCACACATACACACACACACACACACATATTTGGAACTTTCCGTTGCAGTTGAAAGATAATGTAACGCTCACTTCATTATCTAGATTATCATTTTGATATTAGATTTTGGCCAAAAGCAAATTATAAATTGATCTCATCGTTATCTTCATCAAATCCTTTATTTCAGTCACTCCAATTTGATAGAGAAAAAAGAAAAAAAGAAAAAAAAAAAAACCATTTTTAAAAAAGATTATGAAAAGAAATTAAAAATAAGATTAGGTGCAACAAGTAGAAGGAAACTGTTGTTTAAAGTTTCTCTTACTTTGATTCTTCTCTAAGCCCCTATAGGTAAGTCTTTTAAGGGAAAATGACTTGTGATTTCCACATTAAATTTTATTTACTTATTTATTTTTATTTTTTTGGTCACATTAATGTTAGAGGGTAGAAGTTGATGGATCAAGTATTCAAAACTTGGAGAGAGAGCATATGCTAAAAGTTTTTGCCTTTGTAATGAAACAGATTAAGAGGGAAGTTTTAGTTGGTGGGAGTCACAATTGGTACTCTTAATATTTTAGTCTTTGGATTGGAAAAAACAAATACTTGGGGACCAAAGTAGGTGGAGATGAGAGAGGATTTGTGACCACATGACTTAAAAAGGAGAAATTATTTAATAATTTCGGAATACTATCTAATCATACTCTAAATTAATCATTGATTACTTAATCTTCATTTGTTCCTTATCCCCAACATAAATCGTGAACCCATATTCTTTTCTACCAATCAAAATCTTATAAAACACTATGTGTTCATACTCCGAAAACACTGAATAACTACTCCTTAAAAACTGTACATATTTGGTTATAATTCATGAGAGAAGAAAAACAATGGTGGTTGGTCAGTCTACTTTCACATGGAATTGAAGTGTTCATACCTCCACATCAAGCAAGTCACATTAGAAAATGTAACTCATGAGTAACTCATTATTATGTGGAGGTGATAGATGAGAGAGACAAAACACAAATTCAGGATTAATACTTCACAAGCACTATTGCTTCATTCGGATTTTAAATTTATGAAAAATAAAATAAAATAAAATAAAGCGTGCATTTGGTATTTTTTTTTAATATGTTTTTTGCAAAAAAGAAAGGAAAGAAAATAACTCACTTAACAATATTTCAAGATTTTGAAAACATTATAAGACTATGGCACATTCTCTACTGTTTTGTTTCTGAAAACATGCAAAAGAAAATTGAAAACGACACCAACTATAGGAAGAATCTGAAAATAAATAAATAAAACTAACTACTCATGATTTTTGCCATGACTAATATCTGGAAAGATCTTGTGTGGTTATGGTATGGTCTAAATTTAACTCTTTGTATGATGAGATCATATACTTAAAATGCAAAATGCATATGGATTGTACAATAATTTTCTTAGTAAAATTCTATTCTGAATAAAAAAAATGTTTCAGTTATCCTTTTGCAAATTAATCCACATGGTTGGTTTCATGACAAGATGCAAGATATTTAGCCCTGTTTATTTTTAGAGGTAGAATAGAAAGAATTTATAATGAGGAGATTAATAGTGAGGAGATTATTAGTGAGGAGATTAAGTAAAATTGTGTTTGTTTTGATGATAGTTGTTGGTGTAGGGATTGTTAAACTATTTTTATATAAAATAATAAAACAAATAAAAAAATACAAAAACATTAAACATTAATGTTCAAAAAAAATACCCAACATGTAAAAAATAATAAATAAATAAATAAATAATTTCCAAAAAAATATAAAACAAATAAAACAAAGATTTTTACTTAACAAAAAATACAAAAAATTAAACATTAATGTTCAAAAAAATGCCCAACATGTAAAAAAAAAAAAAAAAAAATAGTCTGACGGATTATGTTTCTAATACCACCTTCACCTCATCCATCCCAATCTCCCTTCTAAGGCATATCCTAATATCAAAGAATTAGAACTCTCCTCCCCATCTCTCAAAACAAACACCCTATATAGTAGGTCTCACCTCACTACCAATTCTAATCCCCTTCCTATAACCCCAAACAAACGGCACCTTAAGATAGCCAAAGATACATACATATGTTTCATGATAGCCTATATTATTACTCTTTTATTTGACGTGGGGATTACTAGTAGAGAAGAAGAGGATGTGAAGTAAATTGAACCTTAAAAAGGCAACCAATTATCAGGCAGTCAGTCCAGCTGCAAAATTACTCATCATCATCCTCAATTAGTAAGATTGGCCAGTAGTAGATGGGAGTTTTTGCTTATAAAAAGGGAAACAGAAAATGATGTGTAGAAGGGATGGAAAGGGTAGGGTCATGAACATGAATGGAATTCAAAGATAGGAAACCTAACACATGTAAACAGTTTCTCCATGTCCTCTATTAATGCCACTATGTCTTCATCCGCACAGACAGGCACAACTGATGAGCCCTATCCACGAGGATGGACACAAGGGGGCAGCATTTTCTATAGCCCTATTTTGTGAATTTAAATGAGTATTTATTACAAAAGACAAAAAAAAGAAAAAAAAAAAAAAAAAAAAAAAGAGTTTATATATTAATCCCTCCTAAATCATGTTTGTTTGTGGAAGAATGCTATAGGATTGCTGTCAATCCCCTACTATAGTGGGAATAGCATTCACATGGGAAGATTGAGATTGCTAATCCAATCTCATAGATTGGTGGATAAAATATAATTTTGTCTCTCAGTTTATAAAATCAATAAAGTTATCTTGTATGTTATAAGAGTTTTTACATAATTTTATAAATTTAATCTCAGTTAATTAATACTATTACACTAGTGCATAAACAAACAATTTATCTTACATTTCCAATCTAATCTCACTACCACACTAGTAATTTCATCACTTAATATTATGTACTTATGATCCCATCGAATCTAATCCGACAAACAAATATGACTAGAATAACAATGAGTTCTGACTGATGTGAAAAAAGTTCTCGTGCAACAATGCTAAAATAACTATCATTTTTACTAATAATCTTACACTCACAAGCTTTAGTTTATAGGATTGACCATCACTCAAGATTTTTAATAAAAATGTTGCTATTCTTAACATTTATCTTTACCATTTTCGTCATCTTAAAACAATGAAAAATGCTTCGCTTAATTTTCCTCCCTTCAAACTCCCTCCCAAAACAATGAAAAATGCTTCACTTCCTCAATTTTCCTCCCTTCTAACTCCCTCCCAATAATGTGGCACATTATTGGAAGAGAATTTTGGAAAAGAGAATAAGCTATGTAGCATTGCTCTAAAACAATTTATTGAGCTATCATTAAGATGTTTTATTTATTAAAAAAAAACCTTATTTTAAGTTGAATTATGGTCTCGTTTGAGAAATTGGCTATTTTAGTAGGCTATTTTAATTTTTATCTATTTTAGTAGGCTAAAATTTTTATGTTTGAGAAGAGGATTAGACTTTTTTATAGTTGGATGTAATGTTTATGAGAGAAAAAGTGAAATAGTTATAGATTTGATATGACATTTTGTCTTATTAATTATTTTAACTTATTTTATCTTTTTGTAAATTCTAACAAAAACAAAAAACAAAAAAGACCAAATTTGACTTCTAAACACTGCCTATTAGGGGTGTGCGCGGTGCGGGTCGGTGCGGTTTGAGAGAAAAATATAAACCGTATGGCGGGTGGCGGATTGATAAAAGTGTCACTAGAATTTGCCCATTTCCTTTTCAAAAACCGGCGGTTCGGTTGGCAAATAATGGCGGATTTGCCTTGGCAGTTCAGGCGGATTGGCGGTTTATAAAAAATATAATTTAAATTACAAAACTTAAATAAAGAGTAAAAAAAAGACGAGAGATACCGTGATGTTAAGCATCTTGCGAAGCTTTCTTCTAATGCAGCAAGTGTAGCAACAACATGATAATATCAACGACTATGCCATCAGTTCATTACAAGCATCTGTGGAAGCTACAATGATCAAATACAATACATAAAATTAATATCATTAAGGGTTTACAATATATTGAAAATGTTTACTGTTGAAAAGTATTTAGATTGAAAAGTGAGCTGATGTAAGTTTGCAACATGGCCAGAAAAAAAAAAGATTGAAAAGTGAATTGGAATCCAACTTTATTTTGGATTACTGACATCTTGAATTCCCCTCGAGCAGTAATGTAATACTATATTCTAAGGTATAGAATAACAAGCAAACTTAAGTAAAAAAGAACTTTTAGAATCTTATAAAACATGATTTAATAGCGGTGCGGGTCGGTGCGGTTTGAAAGAAAAATAGAAACCGGCGGATTGATAAAAGTGTCACTAGAATTTGCCATTTTTCTTACAAAAAACCGGCGGTTCGATTGGCAAATAATAACGAATTTGTCTTGGCGGTGCGGCTCGGTACGGTTTCGGCAGTTTCGGCGGTATTATGCACACCCCTACTGCCTATGTGACTGAGATTATACTTCAAGTAAGCATATATTTTCTTTTATATATTTTTTTAATTTTAATTATCTATGCTAATGAACAAGTTTAGACCTCATTTGGCATGCGAGAGTTTTAGTCTAAAAGTCAAACAGTTAATAAAAATAAAATCAAAAAGTTTATAACCTATACTAAAAAGTCAAAATTTTCATTATCTCTACTTTTTGCACATCTTTTCGTAAAAAATCAAAAAATCATTCTAAACATATTAATTTTTTTACCTCATATTTTAGTCAAAAAATTAAAAAATTATTAAAATAATATATTTCCAAACGAGGCCTTAACACATCTAGTTTTGAAAGAATATTATAATTGTTTTGGCTCATGCGTGCCCTAGACGTTGACGGCTTGTTTGGTAACTATTTCATTTTTAGTTTTCAATTTTCAGTTATATTTATAAAAATTTTAAAAATTATCATAAAACTTGTTTGATTATATTTTTGATTTATAAATAGTTGTCTCCGTTTATAAATTTGAGAAAAAAACGTAAACTCAAAAAAATGAGTTTACGTTGGTTTTTAAACAGAAATTCGAAAATTTAACTAATAAATTTTTTTTTCAATTAATTTTTTTTCAATTATAATGTGTATGATTCCTTTGCCATAAATAATAAAAAATAAATATAAATATTTTAGGCATGAACAAACATATTTTTTAGTTTATGTTTTTAAATTTTTTTAAATATTTTGTTCAAACCAAAAGCGTTTGTAATTTATTTTTAAAAAAAAAAACGAAAGCTAGTTTATAAATTTTTTTGTAAATATAAACTAAAAACATAAATATTGGGCATGTTTGGTAACGTTTACATTTTCAGTTTATATTTACAAAAATTTTATAACCTGTTTTTTGTTTATTTTTTGTTTATTTTTAGAAAAAGATAAACTACAAACGGGTTTGGTTTAGACAAAATGTTTAAAAAAAAATTAAAATATAAAAAAGAGTGAGAAATGGTAAGTGGTGACGGGTGGTGGGTGGAGACGAGTGGTGACGGCAGAAGACGGCGGTAGAAAATGATGGCGGGTGGTGGTGGCGGAAGATGGTGGAAAATGGTAGCGAGTGGGTGGCGGATGGCGGATGGCGGGTAGGTAGCGGTGGTGGTGATGGGTGAGTGGGTGGGTGACGGTGGCGGGTGGTCGCGAGTGGGTGGTGGCGGGTGGGTGGCGGGTGGTGGGTGGTGGTGGTGGATGGCGGATGGCGGGTAGGTAGCGGTGGTGGTGATGGGTGAATGGGTGGGTGACGGTGGCGGGTGGTAGCGAGTGGGTGGTGGCGGGTGGGTGGCGGGTGGCTGGTGGGTGATGGTGGCTGGTGGCGAGTGGGTGGCAGGTGGTTGGTGGTGGCTGGTGGGTGGCAAGTGGTGGTGGCGAGTAGGTAGCGGGTTGGGGGTACGTAGTAGGTGGTGGTGGTGGTGGCGACGGGTGGTAGGTAGTAGTGGCAGGTGGGTGGCGGATGGCGGGTGGTGGTGGGTGGTGGCGGCGGCGGTGGTGGCGAGGGGTGGTGGCTGGCAAGTGGGTGGTGGTGGCGGGTGGTGGGTGGTGGTGGTGGGGGTTGGGTGGTGAGTGGTTGTGGCGGAAGACGGTGGTGGAAAATGGTGGCGGGTGGTGGGTGGTGGTGGGTGGTGAGTGGTGGTGGCAGGTGGTAGTGGGGGGTGGGTGGTGGTGGCCAAAGACGGTGGTGGAAAATGGTGGCGGGTGGTGGGTGGTGGTGGGTGGTGAGTGGTGGTGGCAGGTGGTAGTGGGGGGTGGGTGGTGGTGGCCAAAGACGGTGGTGGAAAATGGTGGCGGGTGGTGACTGGTGTTGGGTGGTAAAAAAAAAAAAACTGAAAACTCAAAATGTAAACTCATTTTTTGAGTTTACATTTTTTGGCCAAATTTATAAACTGAGACCATTGATTTATAAATCAAAAATTTATCAAATAAGTTTTTATTTAAATTTTTAAAATTTTTATAAATATAAACTGAAAATTAAAAATATAAGGGTGTGTTTGGTAACGTTTACGTTTTCAGTTTATATTTACAAAAATTTTATAAACTGATTTTTGTTTATTTTTTATTTATTTTTAGAAAAACATAAACTACAAACGCGTTTGGTAATTGACAAAATGTTTAAAAAAATTTAAAAATATAAAAAAGAGTGAGAAATGGCAAGTGGTGACAAGTGGCGGCGGAAGACGGTGGTAGAAAGCGGTGACGGTGGGTGGTGGGTAGCTGGTGGTGGTGGATGGGTGGGCGACGGTGGCGGGTGATGGGTGGTAATGAGTAGAAGGTGGTGGTGGTGGGTGGTGGGTGGTGGTGGCAGGTGTGTGGCGGATGGCGGGTGGTGATGGGTGGCGAGTAGGTGGCGGGTGGTGGGTGGTGAGTGGCCGATGGCGGGTGGTGGTGGGTGGCGGGTAGGTGGTAGGTGGTGGTGGTGGGTGGGTGGGTGACGGTGGCGGGTGGTGGCGAATGGGTGGTGGTGGTGGTGGTGGTAGTGGTGGCGGGTGATAGGTGGTAGCGTGTGGGTGGTGGTGGTGGTAGTAGTGGTGGTGGGTGGGTGGCGGGTGGTAGTGGGTGGTGGCAGGTGGGTGGCTGGGTGACAGTGGCGGGTGATGGGTGGTAGCGAGTGGGTGGTGGTGGTGGCGGCGGCGGCGGCGGCGGCGGCGGGTGGTGAGTGGTGGTAGCAAGTGGGTGGCGGATGGCGGGTGATGGCGGGTAGGTGGCGGGTGGTGGTGGATGGGTGGGTGACGGTGGCGGTGGTTGATGGTAGCGAGTGGGTGGTGGTGGCAGGTGGGTGGCGGGTGGCGGGTGGGTGACGGTGGCGGGTGGTAAGTGGTAGCGAGTGGGTGGTGGTGGTGGTGGTGGTGAGTGGTGGGTGTGGGTGGTGGTGGCAGGTGGGTGGCGGATGGTGGTGGTGGTGGTGGTGGGTGGATGGGCGACGGTGGCGGGTGGTAAGTGGTAGCGAGTGGGTGGTGGTGGTGGTAGTGGGTGGTGGGTGGTGGGTGGTGGTGGCAGGTGGGTAACGGGTAGGTGGTGGGTGATGGTGGTAGTGGTGGTGGCGGGTGGGTGGCCGGTGGCTGGTAGTGGGAGGTAGTGAATGGTGGTGGTAGGTGGGTGGTGAGTAGTGGCGGCAAGTAAGTGGCGGGTGGTGGTGGCGGGCGGTGAATGGTAGTGGCAGGTGGTGGGTGGTGGCAGGTGGATGACAGGTGGGTGGTGGTGGTGGTGATGGTGGTGGCGAGGGGTGGGTGGTGGTGGCGAGTGGATGGCAGGTGGGTGGTGGTGGCGGGTGGTGGCTGGTGGTAGCAGGTGGGTGGTGAGTGGTGGTGGCAGGTGGTGGTGGTGGGTGGATGATGGGTGGTGGTGGCGGAAGACGGTAGTGGAAAATGGTGGCGGGTGGTGGCTAATGTTGGGTGATAAAAAAAAAAAAAACTGAAAACTAAAAATGGAAACATATTTTTTGTGTTTTTATTTTTTGGCCAAATTTATAAACTGAGACCACTGATTTATAAATCAAAAATTTTACCAAACAAGTTTTTATTTAAGTTTTTTAAATTTTTATAAATATAAACTGAAAACTGAAAACGTAAGTGTTACTAAACGACACCTAAGTGTTATCACACGACACCGACCCAACGTTATTGATTGGTTGTTTTATAAACTGTTTTATTATTTGATCCGCTTAGACCCAAAACCATTTTTAATTGCATATACTAGAGACATTGTTCAAAATCTTTCTCTTGAATAAAGGGTAATGATGTGTGTCGCTTTTGCTTACAAGCACATGTTAAGAATTTTCGCTACTATTTTTTTTCTTTTAGTTTTTTAATTTTTTAACCACAAACCTTTTTAACGTAGAAGTACATTGAATCTATCTGTATTTCAACAATGATAGAGGCCACTAATTTTGAAACTCTAAAATGATCACTAATGATATGACACTCAATAAAAAAAGAAAAAAATACAACACCAAAGTCAAAACATCAAATCATTCTTAATGGGAGCCACTGTCACATCATTAGTGATAACACTAATTAGTGCTCTCACCATTTTCCATATGTATTTATGATTGCATAGAGCTACAAAATCACGTGTATTAAATATATGCAATGTCAAATGTAAGATGTTTAAATTTACCGTTCTATGTGAAGGTGAATTACACAATGGGAAACTAGATACAAATGGAAGAAAAAAAACAAAAATAACTCATACATAGAGGTACAAGTGACACTTGTTTGACATGTTTGTGTACTTAACAACAAACAGAAGAAATAAAAAAAAAAAGAGAGAGCTTATTTGATTATAAAAATCAAACCATAATTTAAAATAAATAAATAAAAACAAATTTTTATTTTGTTACAAAAACAAAATCAAAATCTGAAAATAGAAAGTAAATTAATTACTTACCAACTTAATTTGTTAAACAAATTTTTGATCAAGTCCAGTGTTTAATACTGTGTCCTTAAGACAGATTCGTCATCTCCACGGTACTTTCAGATTGTGGACGTCTATCTCCTAAGATAAAATGATCAACTGCGAATAATAGCAGCACTACAAATCATTCGCACAACGAATACACTTTGTGTTTGCACTCTTTCTCACAAGAAAATAATGCAACAAAATGTAAAAAGTAATTGCAAAATTTTGAACGAAAATTTCAAGTGAAAAACTAAATGAGGGACTGCCTATTTATATAGGAAAATAGTAGCTGTTTGATTTGAATCCAACAGGTATGGTACCTGTTTGGTTTAAATTAAACAGATATAAATCTGTTTGAATTTAAATTAAAACAGGTAAGGGTTTTTTTGAACTGAATCTGTTCGGACAAATTTGAAATCTGTATAGAAAGGTGCAAATTTTCCAACCAAAATTTGAATTTAAGATTTTATTTTACCAAAAAATAAAATTAAATTGAAATATTTTTTTACCCAAAAAGATAAGTATTAGGCCGGACAAGCCTAATCCAGCCTTACACCATACACCCAAGCCCAGCCCAGCCTAGCCCACCCGGACGGACAGCGGCGGCGGCCGCGCGCGCGTGTGTTTATTTTTGGGTCCAATGGGTCTAGCCCAATTTGCCTATAATCTCTCCCTTCTACAAACTTGGGGTGCCCCTTAGGGCCCTCTCCAAGTTACAAACACATACCTTATAAACCCACATAAGTTGCCCACCAAACCAATGTGGGACAAGTCTTAAACCAAACCTTAAAAAATTTCCACCAAAAACTCAATTTCCATAGAGCTCACTTTAGCTTCAATTTCCCATTCACTCTATAATGGTTTTGAGCAACCAAATATACTACGTAAATCACAACGCGGCATAGAACACGTTACCACTTAGACCTACCAACTTTGATGCATGAGTCCCATCTAAAAAATAAACCAAAGTTGAGGAAAATTTTATTTTCCCAAAACTTCCAAAACCCATTTCTAACAATCCCCCACATGAATGGAATCTGATGACAACTAAAATGTAATAAGATGCAGAATTTGTCGAAAGAGTATAAATTGAAAATATCTTACATCAGGATATGTAGCTTCCGGCCTTAAACCTTCCCTAGTGATAACCTATTGGACTTATTAGCTAACCAATGGACGCGATGCCTTGAATTGTTCAGTCGCTTGTGTAAGCCAAGACAATAGATTTCACACAAAATATCTTTCTGACATATCGTGGTTCTCACGGTTGTGTTCATTTTGGCCTTGAACACTCTTGGTTGTTCATGAGTGTTTTCTAGAGAATTTAGCCTCTTCATTCTCATAAAACCAGCCCCAGTTCGACACTCATATGGGTGATTCTTATTATGAGCATCCCTTTTATACTCGTCTTGATTTTTATACCTAAATCAAGATATAAGTAATCATTAAAAGCAAAGCTTATCATTAAACCCCTATATACAACACATGTTGCAGATATCACTTTCATCATAGGAAGGGGTAGGGAATTTTAATCCCTTGGTGATTTCTGGCGAGCCACACATAACTTAGTTGTCCCTTTAAACTTAGTTATTGGGATCTCCAGTCATTTAAGTAGGGTTACAATTATGATGACTCTTATGTAATAGGTTTTAATCCCATCCTCTTTAACGAGCTATACACTTGTTCTTTAGTCAAACATTTGTTAACGGATCCGCAATATTTTCTTTAGATTTTATATAATCTATTGAGATTATTCCATTTGAGAGAAATTGCCTTACAGTATTATGTCGACGACGAATATGTCATGACTTACCATTGTATATATGATTCTGTGCCCTACCTATTGCAAATTGACTATCACAATGAATGCAAATAGCTGGCACAGGTTTTGGCCACATTGGAATATCTTCTAGGAAGTGGCGAAACCATTCTGCTTCTTCTCTTGCTTTGTCTAAAGTAATGAACTCAGATTCCATTGTGGATCGTACAATGCATGTTTGTTTCGTGGATTTCCAAGAAACAATAGCACCTCCCAAAGTAAAGACATATTCACTAGTGGATTTTGAATCTTTAGTATCCAATATCCAATTGGCATTACAATAACCTTCAAGTACTGCTGGATATCGAATAAAGTTCAAACCATGACCATAAGTAAATCTTAGATATCTAAGAACCCCGAATAGTCGCTTTTCCAATGGTCTTCTTTGGGGTTACTAGTGTACTATTCAATTTACTGACAACATAAACTATATCAGGATGAGTGCAATTCATTAGGTACATTAGGCTTCCAATGATTTGGGAGTATTTTAACTGAGACACAGCATCACCTTTATTTTTCGATAAATAAAGACTGATGTCTACAGGTGTTCTAACTACATTCATATCATCATTGATAAAATTACCAAGAATTTTCTCAATATAATGTGATTGAGATAATGTATATTCGTCAGATGTTTTAGTAATTTTCATTCCTAATATTACATTTGCAATCCCCATATCTTTCACATCAAATCTTCTATTTAGCATTTGCTTAGTTGATTTGATCATGTTTTGACTGTTTCCAATGATAAGCATGTCATCCACACAAAAACAAACGATGACATAACCTTTGTCAGTGTTTTTAACATAGACATACTTGTCACATTTGTTTATCTTAAACCCATTAGTAAACATAACAAGATCAAATTTTTCATGTCATTGCTTAGGTGCTTGTTTTAATCAATAAATAGATTTTACAAGCCGACAAACTTTCTTTTCTTGCCCTGACACTACAACCCCTTTAGGTTGCTTCATATAGATCTCTTTATTTAGATTACCATTTTAGAAAGCTGTCTTAATATCCATTTGATATATCTCTAAATTATACAACGTTGTTATGGCAATAAGCATGTGAATAGATGTTATTCTTGTCACAGGAGAATATGTGTCAAAATAATTCAAACCTTCCTTTTGTCTGTAACCTTTTATTACAAGTCTTGCTTTGTACTTGTCTATTAAACCATCTGCTTTTATTTTTCTCTTAAATATCCACTTATATCCAAGAGGTTTAGAACCAGGTGGAAGATCCACCAATTCCCAAGTATGATTTTGCATAATGGATTCAATTTTATTATTAACAGCCTCTTTCCACAAAGGTGCTTAAGGACCTGTCATTGCTTCCTTAAAGCTTTAAGGTTCATTTTCTAACAAGTATGTTAGAAAATCTGGACTAAAGGATTTTGATGTTCTTCCTCTCTTATTTTGTCTTGGTTCATCATCAGTTAAATCCTACTGATCGAGACCATTACTAGGCTCTTACGTTTGATTGCCATTAGTCTCTTGACTTTATGTACAATCATAAGTTCTTTTATGTGAACTTAATTCTCGTCCTTTCTTGTAAGGAAAATCATGTTTAAAAAACATAGCATTCCTTGACTCTATAATAGTGTTCACATTTATATCAAGTATTTCTGATTTATAAGTCAAAAATTGATATGCACTACTATTCTAAGCATAACCAATAAACACGCAATCCATGATTTTTGGTCCTATCTTAGTCTTTTTAGGAACAGGAACTTCTACCTTCACCAAACACCTCCACACTTTTAAGTATTTGTAGAAAGATAGTCGTCCTTTTCACAATTCATAAGGAGTGTTGTTGATTTTCTTGTGGGGTATTCTGTTAAAAACATAATTAGCAGACAATATTGTTTACCCCCACAAGTTTTGCAGTAAGCCTGAACTTAAGGGTTGTTTGAGATGTTCTAAATAAGTAAACTTTTTGACTTTTTATGAAATATGGGTTGGGTTTGAAGTGATGTGGTAGAGATGTGATGTAAATTAAATAAGATGGTGTAACGTAAATATGATAGTAATTTTTTGGCTTTTTGGCTTTTTTAGGAGATAGCAAACAATGCCTCTTAGTAATATGGCATTCATCATTTCTTTAAGGGTTCTATTCTTCCTTTTAGTAATTCCATTTTGCTGTGGAGAATAAGGTGATGTAGTTTGGTGAATAATGTCATGTTGTACACAAAATTCATTTAATGGTGCATCATATTCAGCACCCCTATCACTTCTGACCATTTTAATGGTTTTACTAAGTTGATTTTCAACTTCAATTTTGTAGAATTTAAACATTTCTAAGGTTTCATCTTTACTTCTAAGTAAGTATACATAACAATATCTTGTACAATCATCGATAAATGTTATGAAATACTTCTTGTCTCCTCTAGTTTGAACAAATTTAAGATCACACACATCAATATGAATTAATTCTAGAGGTTTAGTTTTCCTTTCAACTGATTTAAATGGAGCCTTAGTTAGTTTCGCTTCTACACAAATCTCACATTTGTGATTAGGATCAATTTCAAACTTTGGTATATAATCCAAACCAATTAATCTACGCAAAGCATCAAAACTTACATGTCCTAATCTACCATGCCATAAATTTGACTCAAGAATATAAGCAAAAGATATATTATTCTTATTAATAGCAAGTTTTGGTACAATCGTCATTACATTCAACTTGAAGAAACCATCACTCATGTATCCCTTACCAACATACATACCACTCTTTGTTAATATAAATTTATTAGACTCAAATACAAGCCTAAAACCATTTTTACTTAACAAAGAACCAGAAATTAAATTCTTTCGGATGTCTGGTACATGCAACACGTTACTGAGAGTTAGTTCCTTCTCCGATGTCATCTTCAAGACTACTTTTCCTTGTCCAGCCACAACAGAAGTAAATGAATTTCCCATGAATAGTCGCTCACCGTTTGCAACCTCATTATAAGTAGTGAACGTCATCTTGTCCGCACATCCCCAGTGTTAACCCATCATTCCTTGGGATTTCCAACCAAATTAGCCTCAGACACCACAGCAGAGAGATTGATGTCATTTACCCCATCAGAGATGTAATCTAATTCTATCACATTGGTTTGATTGGTGGTCTTCTTTCTTGTATTTTCGCGATCCTTCTTAGGGCGGCGGCAGTCAGAAGCTCGATATCCAGTCTTGCCACAGTTATAGCATTTTCCTTTGAACTTCTTATTGTTATTGTTGTCACCTTGTTTAGGACCATCTCCAGCAAACTTCCTCTTTTTGTTATGTGGTTTGTGCACTTGTTCAACTACATTAGCCTTGGACTCAATGGGATTTTTACCATTCCTCTTCTCAGCCTTTCGGTTATCTTCCTCAATTCTCAGTCTTACAATAAGTTCATCCATGGTCATTTATTTGCGTTTATGTTTTAAATAATTTTTGAAATCTTTCCAAGTCAGTGGTAACTTTTCCACTAAAGCAGCGACTTGGAAAGACTCGCTAAAAGACACACCTTTAGAATGAATATCATGTAAAATTAATTGAAAACTTTGAACTTGAAAAATTACCGTCTGGGAGTATACCATAACGAAGTCCAAAAATTTACCGACAACAAATTTTTTTGTGCCGGCATCCTCTGTCTCGTATTTTTTTTCTCCAAAGAATCTCACAATTCTTTTGCTGTTTTGAAAGGGCTGTAAACATTATACAGCATGTTATCAAGGCCATTGAGGATGTAATTTCTGCACAAAAAAAATAGAATGTTTCCAAGCGTTTACAGCGGCAACAACTTGCTGATCACTTTCATCATCTCTAAATACTGGAGCCTCTTCACGGAGAAACCCGGCCAGATTTAGAGTTATAAGATAGAATAGCATTTTCTACTGCCATCTCTTAAACTCAGTGCCATTAAATTTTTCTGATTTTTCTCCATGATTTATTAGAACTTGAACAGGGTTCTAGATAGGGACCGGAGTCGTTGTAACGATCGGATTTGGAGTACTACTTTCAGCTGGCATAATATTTGATTACAAAAATCAGAAAAATCAAAACACAAATTAATTTTCTAGTTACTCAAATCAGAAAATAAATTATAACACAAAATAATTTTTTTTTCTAGTTACTAAAACCAAGAAAATAAATTACTACACAATAATTTTTTGTAACACTATTACACAAAATAATATTATGAAATTGCTAATGACACCAGTATATTACTATTAGTTATCAAAAAAGATAAATAGTATATTACTACTATTTGTCAAACAGTATATTACTACTATTTGTATTTTCCAACCAGAATATCACTTTGTGAAAGAACAGAAAAATAAATACAATGAAGACACCAAATAAAGTATGTCTTAAGATTGTTGGATAATCTTCACTATATTCGAAGAATAAATAATGTTTGTGTACTTAACAACAAACAAAAGAAATAAAAATAAAAATAAAAATAAAGAGGGTTTGTTTAATTATAAAAATCAAACCAGAATATAAAATAAATAAATAAAAACATATTTTTATTTTGTTACAAAATAAAATCAAAATCTGAAATAGAAAATAATAAAACAGAAAGTAAATTAATTACTTACCAAATTAATTTGTTGAATAAATTTTTGATCAAGTCTAGTGTTTAACAGTGTGTCCTCAAGACAGATTCGTCCTCTCCATGGTGCTTTCAGATTGTAGACGTCTATCTCCCAAGATAAAATGATCAACTGCGAATAATAGTTGCACTACAAATTATTCGCACAACGAACACACTTTGTGTTTACACTCTTTCTCACAAGAAAATAATGCAGCAAAATGTAAAGAGTAATTACAGAATTTTGGATGAAAATTTCAAGTAAAAAACTAAATGAGGGACTGCCTATTTATATAGGAAAATGGTAGCTGTTTGGTTTGAATCCAACAGATATGGTACCTGTTCAGTTTAAATTGAACAGATACAAATCTATTTGAATTTAAATTAAAATAGGTAAGGTTTTTTTTAACTGAATCTGTTTGGAAAGATTTGAAATCTGTACAGAAATGTGCAAAATTTCCAACAAATTTACAAATCTGTTTGAATTTAAATTAAAACAGGTAAGGGTTTTTTTTAACTGAATCTGTTCAGACAGATTTGAAATCTGTACAGAAATGTGCAAATTTTCCAACAAAAATTTGAATTTGAACGGTCAGATTTTATTTTACCAAAAAATAAAATTAAATTCAAATGTTTTTGACCCAAAAAGATAACGTGCCCAAGCCCAACCCGGACGACGGCGTGCGTGTGTGTTTATTTTTTGGTCCAATAGGTCTAGCCTAATTTGCTTATAACCTCTCCCTTCTATAAACTTGAAGTGCCACTTGGGGCCCTCCCCAAATTACAAACACATGCCTTATAAACCCACAAACTAACGTGGGACATGCCTTATAAACCCACATACGGTTGCCTACCAAACTAACGTGGGACAAGCTTCAAACCAAACCTCAAGAAATTTTCACCAAAAACTCTATTTTCATGGAGTTCACTTTGGCTTCAATTTTCTATTCACCCTATAATGGTTTTAAGTAACTAAATATACTACGTGAATCACAAAGCGGCATAGAATACGTTACTACTCAGACCCGTGAACTTTGGCGCATGGGTCTCACCTAAAAAATAGACCAAAGTTGAGGAAAATTTTATTTTTTCAAAACTTCCAAAACCCATTTCTAACAAGACTCATACCTAATAATTTTTTATTTGCACCCCATTATAGATACACTTGCACCCTTATATATTAGTAATTTTTTCTCTCATACTCACACCTGTAATTCTCCCAATATACAATTTCCTTTATCACTAAGATAAGATACTTGTAAGAATTTCTGAAAGTTAATTACTGTGTTTGGTTTTCAATTTTTTTTAATTTTTAATTTTTTGAATTCAATTTTTTAGAAATTGAGTTTTTTATTTTTTGTATTTTTTATTTTTAGTGAATATTTTTTAAATTTTAAACAATTTTTTTACTTTTTTAGATGCATCTTACTTGGATGTATCTAAAAAGTAAAATATTTGTAGAAAAATATTTTAAAAAAATCAATAAATACATAAAAACATGAAAATGTACTGAATTTTTATTTTTTTTAATATATTTTTTGTATTTAGTAAATTTTTAAAAAAATAAATTCACAAATATTATACTTTTTAAGTATATTTATAATAGGTGTATCTAAAGATTAAAAAAATTACTTAAAATATTAAAAAAAATCGTAAAAACAAAAAAACACGAAAAGCAAAAAAAAAAAAAAAAAATTAGCAAACAAGCTTAATAGAGTTTGTTTGGGAATAACTTTTTTAGCATGATTTTTTGACTATTTTAGTCTAGCAAAAAAAGTTCCATTTGTGATGAACTTTTGGCTTTTTTATTGTTTTGCGAAATAAAAAGTGAAATGATTATAATTTGAATGTGACATTTTATTTTATTAATTTTTTAACTTATTTTATCTTTTAGTGAGCTAAATTAGTCACAACCATGTTAAAATAAAGGCATAATATTTTTTTATATATTGTTGATCATTTGATAATAAAAATGGGTGCTATAAATACTAGATTATTTTAATTTTCTTTTTCTTTTTATATAACTCTCAAAATATGAGTAAAAGACTCCAAAAAAAATATAGAAAGGGAAAAAAAGAAAAAATTTCAGTTCAGTGTGAGTCTTAAAAAATAATTACAAATAAATAATAAATTTTATAAATATTAATAATTAAATTTATAAACTTTTTCATGGATATGCAATAATTTTATAGAATTACCACTGATTTATAATTTTCTCCACAAAAAAAAAAAAGAAAAAAAAAAAGGTATACATAAGAGGAGAATTGAACCCTGATGTTATTTTTTTCAATTGATGAATATTCAATCAAGGGAGAATAATGAGTAAAGATGATTCAATTGAACAATGTTGTTTGACTCGTAAAAGAAGTACAAATTCACACACACACACAAACACAAAAGGAAGAAAATAAAAACTTGGATCATTGTTTTGAAGTAGCTAGGCAGCAGCAGAATGAAAAAAAGTGTTTGGACAAATAGAAAATAAGTGGAGGTGTTTTATGGCAATTGACTTGGAAGCAACAAACAGGGACTTGGATTTGGTGTATCTCTATGAGGTCAATTTATTACTTTATAAAATTTGTCTTTATATTGAAGCTAAACTAATAATGAGGTCAATTTATTACTTTATAAAATTTGTCTTTATATTGAAGCTAAACTAATAAAATAAAGCAAGACTCCACGAATTGACTCACACCGACATCCGCATTTCCAACCGCTAATTTTTTTTTTTTTTTTTTTTTATAAAAATAAGCAAATGGCTTTTCTCACCTATCCCAGCCAAAAATAAACAAAATACTTCTTATGGTTCTTAACCTTTGTGCATAAGATCAAATGTTAAGGCCTCGTTTGGGAACAGGCTAATTTAGTAACTTTTTGGTTATTTGGCTAAAAAGGTAGATAAAAAAAACTTGTATGTTTGGGATGACTTTTTGACTAATTACGAAAAGATGTGTAAAAAGTAGAGAGAAAAGAGAATCTTTGACTTTTTGGTATGGGTTGTTGGCTTTTTGGCTAATTTAGTAACTTTTTGGCTAATTGGCTAAAATAGCCTCTTGCCAAACGAGGCCTAAGGTGTGCATTTTTTTTAAAGTTATTTAAATAAAAATAAAATATATTTGTAATTCTTAAAGTATGCATTTGTGTCACTTGATCTTTTAAGTTTTAATTTTATCAATTTCATCTTAATTTCTTTTTTAATTTGGGTCAAATTAATCTAATTTCAGATGAACCGTTTAAATTAGTAACTTTCATGTCACTTTGATCTCATAAATTTTTAATTTTACACTTTGGTCTCTAAACACAGATGAAGAGAACGAAATATATATAAATTAAAGTATGCGTTTAATATCATTTGTAGTGATTATTTATTTCTTCCTCTTTATGAGGGTTGTGATAATGGTTTTATTTGTTGGCCCTGTTTGGTAGAGCTTAATTCCAGCTTATTTCAGTTTTTAATTTAATTTAAACTATTTTGATGTGTTTGGTTTAGCTTAACAATACAGCTTATAACTTTTTGTAAGTCAAAAATCAACTTATTCTTTGAGTGGGGGAGGAGAAGCTTAATTTATTAGTCAAAAATCAGCTTATGTTCACAGTTATAAGTTATAAGCTGTTAAGGTATAAGCTATTATTACTTTCTCACAGTTCTACCAAGCGGGGCCGTTGTTGGGTTAGGTGTTTTGGTTGTGTTAAGTTTTGTTGAGTTTTTAGTTATTGTGGAGTAGTAGTCTATTTGATGATATATTTATTTCTCATATTTGTAATTACTCTCCGTTTGATTATCAACAAAAAAAAAAAAAAAAGAGAGAAAATTGACAGAATTAAACTTTGGAAACCAAAGTGACATAAAAACACATATTTTATAAATTTTATAATTACAACGTTAACAGATTTAGATGACCGTATGTAATTGGACTAATTTGAATAAAATTGAAAAATTTATAAATAAAATTGATAAAATTAAAATTAATAAATTAAAGTGATACAAAATGCATGTTTTAAGGACCATGCTTGTATTTTGTCGTTTAAATAATGACGCATGCAATACATAGCCAAGGTGCAAAGTGTAATAACAAGAGTCTTAAAGTATTTTTTATAAGTCTTAAATCACTTTCATATTTTAAAATATTTTTCATACATTCTTATACTTTTCTTACCTCCTTGTAGATTAATGTAGTACATGGAGTCAAAAATAATAATAAGATAGTATTTTTTTTTTTCCTCAAACGCGTGAAACTTATTACCTTAAATAATTGAATGTTTAGAAGAAGAAGAAGAAAAAAAAAAACTATGTGAAAACATCTATTCTATTATTAAAAGGGAACATTGATTTTGGTGTCATGAAGTTTTTACCACCTGTAAGTTATATATATTTAAAATAAATAAATACACTTGCACGTCTCAATTGCCCTACACGTTTTGTTCCTACACTTGCACGTCTCAACTGCCCTCACTTTAACTGCCAATTATATATTTTTTACTTCATCCCTCACGTTTGTTCTCTCACTTTTCGCTTCATCCCTTTGCACAAACTTTTCAACAGATTTCCAATCTCACTATCAACAATTCCGCATCGGTGAATTCAATTCAATCAATTTGTCTAACAGATTTCCAATCTCTTTGCTTTATCCCTCTGCACAAACTTTTCAATGGATTTCCAATCTCTCTCTTTCAATTTAAGTACGTGTTGCTATCTCTCCATCCTTCTCTTTCATGGGCTCTCTTATCTTTTGGTGAGAGCAAAATCTTTTTCATGGACCCGAGCGGTGGTGTCATCGCCAGATTCCGCATCCAAAGAACCATTTCCTCCTCCTCAACGAAGACGAGCAAAATCTTTTTCATGGACCCGAGCAGTGGCGCCGCCGCCAGATTCCGCATCCAGAGAACCACTTCCTCCTCCTCAACGAAGACAACGTTTTCTGGACCGGCGACTTCGCTGACCACAACCGTTCCTCCACCTCGCATTCCATTTACTCCTCTCCCCCGCTCCCACCACCACCACGGCGTCGGCCGTGCGGAGAATTTCGGCATCCTCGCTGCATTACCTTCGGTAACGGAATCGGATCAGACTCGCTCTGTTTTCAACCACAAGGCTTCGACGTCGGTCTCTTCGTCGACGTCTTCGACTTGGTCGTCGTCGAGGATGATTCCGAAGAAACCGCCTCTGGATCAGAATAGTCTGTTTTCAAACAAACAAGAATAATATTTTGTGTGTGTATGTATTTTTTATTTTTTAAAATCAATGTTCTTAATTTTATATTTGTGTGTTTATAATTTATGTTTTGAAAAAATTGGTTTGTTTGGATAGTTAATTTTGTGTGTGTGTCTTTAAAAAAAATAAAAATAAAAATATTATGTTTTCAATAAAATTCGTTTGTTTGTTTGCTTAATTTTATGTCTTCAAATTTAATACTAAATGTTACATTGTACATAATTATTCATATGAATTATATGTATATTATTAAAAAAAATAATATCAAATTCATATTATAATTCTAAACGAATTTACATACGCATCGCGTGTGCATGGTTGCTAGTAGTTGCTAAAAATCTGCTCTCTTTTTTTTCACAAAATTTGTTTGTAACCCAGCTTTACAAAAATATCAAACTCCACTCATATAATTTAAAATGTAACAAGAGATTAGGCAGATATTTTAAAAGCCTATCTGATAATTTTTTTAGAAAAATATCATTAAATGAAATGTTAAAAAATAAATATTAACCAAAAAAACTTTAAATATTATTAAAAGATAAATTTGTAAATTTTTCCATCACATGATACTCTTTTCAACAATTCCCCCCCCCCCAAAGAAAGTAGAAAAATTACAAACATATGAGACAATCACAAAATAATTATATTTCAAATGAGAATTTTTTAGAACAATTCTAACACACAGGAAGAATTGCAGTAAGTACAAAAATTAATTAGACAATGCACATAAGATAGGAGAAGAGTTACATCATCATAAAAATATACTGTAATTTTTTTTGAATGGGAAAGACTATGGTATACACCCGTTAAAGGGTGTATACAAATGCACCTTTCAACTTCATAAAAAAAATTATATAATTTTATACTTTCTGAGTCATAATAAGAAGAAAAAAAAAATTATAACTAAACACTACATGAAGTATAATCAAATATCTCAAAATAATATTATAACTAACAAAAAAAATCATATCTAAAAAATAAAATGACGTAAGCCTATTTTGACATGAGTTAAAAGTTATCTTTTTAATTTTTTGACTTTTCTTGATCACATCTCTTTATTTTTTTTATATATTTTTTTAAAATAAAAAAAAATTAACTATTAACCTATTTCACAAAGCACAGGAAAAAAAAAGGGCAAATTACATATACCTCCCTTGAGGTTTGACTAAATTACAAACACTTCCCTGAGGTTTCGGAAATTACATTCCGCCCCCGAGACTTGTATTTTCATAACAATTTGTCCCTTGAGGTTTAAATTTCATAACAAATTACCCTCTAATTTGTTATGCAAATATAACACTCAAGGAAAAATTTATAATTTTTTAAATCTCAGAGAAGTATTTATAATTTAATCAAGCCTCGAGGGATAAATGTAATTTCCCCAAAAAAAAAAAACCAACTTGTCAACTTATTTTTGATCATATACCTCTTTACTATTTTATATATATTTTTTATAATAAAATAAGGCAACGAGCCAAAAAATTTTACTTCAATTCTCATCCTTGTAACGGAAGTGTAATTTTCCCAACCAAAAAGAAAGTAAGTTGCGACGTGGCATTCCCTCGCGGCCTGTGAAGAAATATAGACGTTGGAGTTACGGCAAATTTTATGGGGAAGGGTGAGTGAAAGTCCATCAAATAAGGGAAGTGTGTGACGTGACCTCATTTATTATTTCGTAAATCGCTGCGCTTCCCTCTCTCGCTCTCTCCAACAACTGAGCTAACTCCTCTCTCTCTCTCTCTCTCTCGCTCATTTCGTTTCTGTATTAACATTCTGTTGAATTCAGCAGCTAGGGTTTCGATTCTTCCAGTTGGAAAAGGAAAAGAAGAACACAGAGATTGAAAGGTCGGTTCTATTCTTCTCTGCTTTTCCTTCTGTTTTACCTTTTTTTTTTTTTTTTCCCTTTATCTCGCTTTCAACAATGCGTAAACGTGCCATCCTTCTTCTGATCCAATCTTGAATTCTGTTTCACGGTTTGAATCAGCTTTTCACCTGATTTACATTGTCTTGTGTTGTTTTCCTTTTGTTTTATATATATATAGATATATTTTTTTGAACGGATTGTTTTATATATATAGAGAGAGAGAGAGAGTTTTCAAATGATTCATTAATTTCGATTTCAACGTGTCTGATTTTTTTTCTGATGTTAATTGTAACTGAGTTTTTGAAGTTGCATGAATCAAAATTGGTTTTTAAAATGTAGAATAGGAATACTTGAGGTTGCCATTAATTATGAATGTTTGTTGTTTGAATCTCTCTCTCTCTGTCTCTCTCTCTCTGTGGTTTTGGGATCTGCCTTGTTACTTTTTGGGCAAATTACAACTTTACTTCATCAATTATGGGTCGTTCTACCCCTCAATTAAAAATTATTACATTTTGTCACCTAATAATTTGTTCAATCTCAATCGTCTGTTAATATTATGTTATGAAAAGAAGGTGAAAAAAGTGGCATGTGAATTGTACATGCCAATTTTACGATAAAGATGTCCATTCAAGAGCTAATTTACATACATGTAGGTGAGAAGGGCAAAATAAAGCATTTTTTAGTTGAGGGGTAGAGTGACAATGGCATATAATTGAGGAGGGTAAAGTGTAATTTGTCCTTATTTTTTTAAAGACATGGGATGGTTGTTAGTCAATTGTTTCTTTGACACGTTTTCAAATTTATGCAGCAGAAGCAAGGAATTGGGCCACGCTTGATATTATTCCCATAGAAGTCTGATGTTGGAAATGGGTTCAAGATGAAGCTTTGGTAGATTTTGGGCACTTTTCAGGTCTTTTAAGCAGATGCGATGTTTAACATACCCGTTAGATGCTTAACATGGTTGGGCATTGGAGTTGTTAGTGAGGTCTAGTAATGGCTATTGCTGGTTTACAAAATGTTCCTGTGCTTGATTCTTCTTTTAATAGAGAATCTCGGTCTCCACTCTCAAGGCGGTGGGGTAATCATGACAGGCTGAGCACTCGGACATCCTCTCTTCTGCAAATGTGGCGGACGCTCGAGGGTGAGCATGTGATGAGTCATTCCCAATTGAGAGTTGGTGATAGATTGCTGCAACAGAGGATTCATGTCTCAAATGCTGACCTTGAGAATGCACATTTATCTGAGAGACAAGATGGTGATGATGAAGATAGCTTGGGGGATGGCAATGAGATTGCAAATGAGTGCCAAACATGGTCCCAAGGACAAATCAGGTTGCAGAATGAACAAGAAAATGGGAACAGTTCTAGCTCAGAGCAGTCCACTGATTTTGGGGAGGTTGAAAGGGAGAGGGTGAGGCAAATCTTCCAGGAATGGATGAACAGTGGAGTAAGGGGCCAAGTATCGGACGTTTCCCATGTGAACAACTATTCGAGGGCACAATGTCTTGGTGAAAATGAGTGCGAAAGAGTGAGAGTTATAAGAGAGTGGACACAAATGACTAGCCAGCAGAGAGACACTTGTGGTAGCAGTAGGGAAGAACAGGCTGCTCACATTGGTGCTCAAATTGAACGAGTTCGTGATGGACTTGTTGTTAATCATAGTGAGATTGGTGCTCGGAGGAACATCCGCCAATTATGTGGCAGACAGGCTTTGCTTGATTTGTTGGCAAGGGCCGAGAGGGAAAGGCAAAGAGAACTCCAGGGTTTGTTGGAGCATCGGCCTGTATCTGATTTTGCTCACCGTAATCGTATTCAGGTATAATCTGTTTTTGAAAGCTGATATTTCTTCACTCCTATTTTTATGTCATCTCTCAACTCCTTTTCCTTTTCACTCTGTAGCCTTATTATTTATGCAACAACCTCTACAGCAACAACAAAGCTTTAATACAAATCAATTATAAGTGGTCTCAATCAATCAACTGAGTTCGACAATCTAATTAGAGCTCAATGGACACTCGACTGTGATCACAGATTTAAATCAAAGACTTGACTAAAGTCGCAACCATGCTTGATTTCACTCAATCATTGTTTGAACTAATCAGATTATGTTCAAATTAGAGAAATCGTAACAGATGTCCTTCGAATTGATCTAATTAGGACTGGAATGTGTAATCACAACTTTCTTGAACTTGAAGCGATCAATTAGGGCTCGGAATTTGGAGTTGCGCATTGGTTCAAAAATTCCAGGGCGTATGACTACCAAAATTTTGTTTTTTGTTTGTTTTTTTTTTTTTTTTACTTAAAGATGACTTCACATTATGGCCTTTTCATAAGTTTTAATATATGTGTACAGATATATCCAGTTTTGATGCTTTGTTACTGAAATCCATGCTTCATGTTTGACCCATGATATTGTTCAGTTTGGGGTTTCTGCATACAAAGCATGGGAAACTTTTTGACAGTTTAAATGTTGCAACTATTTTTCAGTCATTACTGAGAGGCAGATTTTTGCAAAGTGGAAGATTGGTCCAAGACGAGAGACCCTCTTCTGCGGCGGCAAGTGAATTGGGTTTGTTGAGGCAAAGACAGAGTGTGTCTGGTTTGAGGTATCTGTTTGTCTTCTATATCTGCTATAAGAGTGTGTTATATCTTTTCCTTTCTCTCATAGGCATGTTTGCTTTTACTTTTTTCTTATTTTGTGTGCATCCAATAAAATATAGTTTTTTTTTTCAAATTAATCATGTAAACATACATTTCTATGAGTATTATGACTTCCTTTTTTTCCTCTTTTCTTTTTATTTTTTATATTTTGTTATGCCAAAACTCCAATCTCCTCTTATTTGCTCCTAAGAAACCTTAAGGAAAAAATTGGGACCCCTTTGGAATGTTACTCACATTTTAGAACAAAAGTGTACACCACGCTTTGGAACTTGCATACTAAAATGTCAAATTGCTAGAGTATTGGCGTTTTCTCCTGATACTGCTTCCTGGCAAGTTTGTGCTGTTTTCTAAAATATAAATTGGTGAACATCAGGTATTACCCAATGGTATGCAATGTGATGTGTCACTTTAAGTTGACTTCATTTTATGAGCAATGGTTTACAAACATGGAAGCTTTTTATTTTATGCACTAGTCAATCAATTTAGCGATTTAGCGATTTATGCACTATTTCATGGACTGTCGGAGCATTATTAAAGTCTTTGTACTCATTCTCCTTGGTTATATCTATTAGGTCATTATGGTTTTTGTTTTTCTCTAGTATTGGAAATATCTTATTGAGTTCTTGGATTAGACCATATGTTCTTATTTTGGCATATTACTGAAGGAGATCTGTACCTATGTTACCTAGAATATGGATCGTTCTGGTATATGAAACGGGAACGAAAACGGGAACGTGGTACGCTACATGCTCTAAAATGTGGTATGATAGGAGTAGACTTGTATATATTACACTTAAAAATTTAAGATACGTCTAGAGTAATTTTCTTTTAACTATTAGGTATCCAATTTTTTTATTTTTTTTTTCATTTTTTATTATTATTTTTTTTTTCATGTAACAAATTATTTGTATGAAAATTATGACCCATTTTTTATTTTTTATCTCGTCAAAATTTAACTCACCTTAGATTTTAGTTTATATATTTGATTTTTTTTTCTCCTAAGGTAACATTTAAATAAATATATTGGAAAGAATTTTTCGGATCGCATCGGATCACTAAATTTACCATTTTGGAACGAAAGTGTACCATGTTTCGAAACGTACGTACCAATACGTAAATCGCTAAGGTATTAGCGTTTTCTAGTAACATAGGTCTGTACTTGTTCATAGTTAGTTTTAATTCATAAAAGCAAAGATTTGTTTGTTTATTTATCCACTAAATTGGAACCATTTTGTTCAAACAGGGAAGGATTCCTTTCCAGATTGGACAATTTTATCCCAGGATCAGCTATCACTGCCCAGTCTGATACCACGTCTTACAATGACATAAATGATTATAGAAATGAACAAACTCAAACAAACAGTTCATTTGAGGACCTAGATGCAATCCAGGAACAATCTGAGCCTTGTAATGGTGAAAGAGACATTGATGAATTATGCACTGTTCCCTTGAATAGCGACGCTAGTGAAGATATAAATTGGCAAGAACCTAATGCTGCACATGATTTTGAAAATGAGGAAAGAGAGGGACAACCATCATTTAATCCTGAGTCCATTGGAAGGAGAGATAGTGTTATGGAAAATGCGGGTAGAAAGTGGGAGGGAAATAGTACAAATGAACAGTTACAAGGAACTTCAGGAAATGAAAGTGAAGAACAAGGTTGTCAGCAAGAAGCTCATGAAGTATTTCATGAAAGATATGAACCTAGTGGTGAGGAATGTGATGTCCATGGGTCATCAATTTATGCAGATGGTTATGAGAATAACACAACTGAAGGCGTACAACGGTCACATACTTTTCCAGGACAAGGTGAGTGGCAGGAATCAATTACTGATACTGAGGACAGTGACTGGCAACAGTTAGACAATGCTGAATTTAGTGGATGGAGAGATGGTACTGCAGAAGGCACAGATGGAAACTGGAGGGAAAGTGATGTTAATCACTGGTACCAGGAAACATCAGGAAGTGAAGGTGATGAACACCAACACCTGCAACAATTGCATGAAGAATGGCATGACAATGGTCAGCAGGATGATGCTATGGATAATTTGCTAGAAGGATCTTCCGCCTGGGAAGCTGATCCAGTGAGAAGGTTTGATACATTTTCTTTCCGAGATGATGATAACGTTTACAGTACAGAAATTAGAGAGCTTTTAAGCAGGTTTGTTATTTGATTACTTTAGGCCTTGGGCATTTTAATCCTTCAAAATGATGGAAATTTATGGGAGGTTTTATTCATGTTGTAGGAGAAGTGTCTCTAATCTTCTTCAAAGTGATTTCCGTGAGAGCTTAAACCAGTTGATACAATCATATGCGGAAAGGCAAGCTCATGCTTCAGTTGATTGGGAAGTAGATGGAATGTTACCCTCTCCACTATCTCCTGCATTAGTAGAGCAAGATGTGCCGCAGAGTGGAAATCAGAACCAGGATTGGCCAGATGCTTTGGAGAGGACTCCATTTGTTCTCCCTCCACCTCCAGTCATCCCTTCTCATCCTTTTTGGGGCCCGGAGTTGCATGGTGATAATTGGCCCCAAAATAACTTGCATCAACGCTTGGGAATTGTGCGTTGTTCATCCCATATCAAGTATTACTATTTAGGGTAAATTACACTAACCTCTCTTGAGGTTTGAAAAAATATACTAAGCCCCACAAACTTAGCATTATTACATTGTACTCCCATGTTGGTTTATTTCACATAACACAGCGCCTTTTCCATCAGTCATTTGTTATGAAAAAATAATGTTATCATCTCTTTTACACTGAAATTTATGTTTTACCGTTGATTATCCATGTGTTGTTTACATACTACATGTATTAGTTTTGTTTGCTTTAGAGCATTATTAAAAGGGAGGTGAGTGTAACTATGCCAAACTTGTGGGGCTTATATTATTTTTTCCAAAAACTTCTGGGATGGTCAGTGTAATTTACCATACTATTTATGTTGTGTAAAATATCTCACAGATTTTCTTTAAAGTCATTTGAATCAACCTTAAATGTGCAAAATAAATGTCATGGTGAAATTTTAGCACGTGAAGATGATCTTTCTTCATGGTTACATTGTGATCCAAGTGATCCAAACGATGAATATTCTAAATGGACCCTATTTGTAAGTTGCATCTTTGGTGAAAGTTTTATGTGAATGAGTATTGTTATGTTGAAATCTCTCTTTTCGGTCTATTGATTTCTATAGTTCACAATTTGAACTTAATATTGTTGTTGATTGGGAGCAGGAGTGGGAGATCATTAATGATTTGAGGATTGACATGGCTAGGCTTCAGCAGCGAATGAACAACATGCAGAGGATGCTAGAGGCCTGCATGGATATGCAGCTTGAATTGCAGCGCGCTGTACGACAAGAGGTTTCTGCAGCTCTGAATAGGTCAGCTTGTTCTACAGGTTTGTCTACACCCTTGACACAATTGGGCTTTTGCGTGTTTTTTTTTTTAAATTTATTTATAACTTTTCCCTCTTTCCTACTTTGCTAATGCTGGCCTGTTTGTTTTTCATAAATTTCTCTCTTTCCTTTTGTATCTAATTTCATTTAATTTTATTTACTTGATGTGTGCAACTCCTGCTGGCCTGTTTGTTAGTTTTCGTTTCCTTGGCTAAATTTCCTTAGGTTGTGTTTGTATCTTGAATTTGTTGATAGATTTGTGAAGGGTTCCTTCCCTTTTCTTTTTCCCTCAATAAAACATTTCACAAATACAAGATCCAAAAGTATTGACCACTGAAAGCCGTCTTTTAATCTGTTGCAGAGGAGGGTGATGATAAGTGTCTGCCAAAGGATGAATCCAAATGGGATCATGTGAGGAAAGGAATTTGCTGTATGTGTTGTGATCGCAACATAGATTCTTTACTGTACAGGTAAAATTGGACAACGCTGCTGCACAGTTTCATGATATAGATCACAAGAACACGCATGTCAAATGACATTCTTCACCATAGGTCTTTTAGTTTCAATCTTGTAAGAACTTTTTCTTTCCATGCTTTTCGTGTCACAGATGTGGGCACATGTGCGCGTGTTCAACATGTGCAGATAAACTGGTCCAAGGAAGAGGGAATTGTCCGATGTGCCGAGCGCCTGTGGTTGAGATGATCCGAGCCTATTCTGTTCAATAATAACAAACACATGACAAAAACAGAAAAGGAAAAAAAAAAAAAAAGAATATGGGGAATAAATGTTGGAATAACAAGATATAGAATCCTCGTCAGTTGTTCTCCGACTCTCCCAGGTAATATTCAAATTTGTTTTTTTTTTTTTAATTCAAATTATTGGTTACCATTTCATTGATATGGGCAAAATCCCAGGTTAAATCCAACTGTATACCGATGAACTTTCTCAGACTGCTGGATCTACATCTCAAAAAGACAGTTCTTGAAATTAGGTCAAATAAGTTGATCGATCTGATTGCGCCCCAACGAAACTGTTACAGTATATCGGTGAAAGAACAATATATGTGAATATAGAATGTCTGAATTGGCTAGTTTCTTAAGGTTACAGTTCCATCACTCGAAAGGTCTCTTCTGTTCTGATGATGAGTCCCATTGTTGAAAGCTGTGGAACCATGAACACAACACCTATACAGTTTGCAAAATGCATCAGTTTTTTTGAGGTGATATTGAAGTCTATCAACATGTTTTGATTTTTTTAAGTATTGTTTTTATAATTTTTTCCTCTGAAAGGTATTTAATATCAGATTATTATGGTTCTCAGCGGTGTAACTAATAAGTTACCAAATTATGCTTCTCTAATACCAAGTGACATACTTATTATATAAGTGGTAAACGTACTTGTTATATAATCAACTCAACATTTTAGAATAAACACAATTATAAATTTATATTTTTATTTCATATTTATATGTAATAAAAATATTTAAAAGAAGATCATTTCATTTTTACACCCAAATATTCAATAAGCATTTTAGTCGTGTGTTTTTTTAAAATAAAGATTAAGTGGTCTAATAAAGTGTTTATGACCCAATCAAAAAACTTATAACTAAATAGAATGTTTATTATATCTTATTTAAAAGTTAAACATTCCAATTAATTTGAGGGGATCTAGACTTCAAACAAAGTTGAGTGAAAAATTCAACTTAAAAGATGGATAATTCTGTTTTCAGCAATGCTACAGACCCCCACTGGGGATGACCCCAGTGACCCCCCAGTGCCACGTGTCGGCCTGGGGTTGGCTGAAAACTCAAAAAAAAAAAAAAAAAAATTGTTTTTTTTTTGGACCAATGGGAGGTGACCCCAGTACCCCCACTGGGGGTCCAAAGCTTTATTCTTCTATTTTATATTCCATTTCTCTAGATAGGCACTCTGATGGGATGTTGTACAAGAAGAATAATACTAGGGATCATGAAAAAAATATCATAAAATGTATCATGAAAATTTTTTATCCGTTGATTAATGTGTGATGTTTTATTGTATGTGTAATCAAAAAGCGGAGAATATTTCATGATCATTTTCATGATACTTAGAAATATGAAAGAAAACAAAACAAAACAAAACAAAACAAGAAATATGAAAGAATATTTCATGATCATTTTCATGATTCCTAGCATTACTCACACAAGAAATATGAAAGAAAACAAAACAAAACAAAACAATACAAAATTTTAAAAAAAAAACACACACACACATTAACATACCCTACTCAAAAGAGGTGAAAGTTCTCTGATTTTCCTTACATTCTTTACAAACCACCAAATTAAAAGCATAAAAACAACTAAAAGTCCAAAATATACGAACCACAGTACATGCCTAGTAAAAAATAGAAACCAAAAACCACTAATTAAATCCAAAAAAAAAACTACTTGGACCCTTTCCAGTGTTGGATATGTAGTTAGTGACAGCCTTAGCATGTTTTGCAAGCTCTCCAGGCAAAACTAGCGTCACCGCCCCCTGCACCTCCCTCGACAACAGCGCGTCATCCTGTCCGTGTATTTGGACAGCCTGGCGGCCTCCTCTGCCAGCCTCTCAAACATGTCTGTCATGAAATTGTTGATAATAGTCATAGCCTTGGAGGATATACCCATATCAGGATGTACCTGTTTCATCACCCTATACACATACCTCTTATAGTTGTACACTTCACCACTAGTACCCCTTTTTCTTCCCCCTCTCTCTCTTTTTCTTCTCACTCTCTTCCATTTCTTGGGCTTTCTTGTTCTTCTTGGTTTTTTGTGCTTCTTGGGTTGTCTTCTTTTCACTCTCATCATGATCTTCATCTTGTTCTTGCACTGTTTGATCTTGTTCTTCCTCTTGGGTTTTGTCTTCAACAACAGTCTGTTTGGTTGGTGTTACAATCTCAGCTTTTCTCTTGGTTTCTGACTGTTAGTGTATAATTGTTAATAGCTGTTATAGCATTATAGCTTTAGCATAGCTTTATCTTTTATATTGTAAATGCTTTATGCTTTCGGTGGGCATCCAATGCATCATATCCTCTCTATAAAGAGAGTGCATTCTCTTTGTAAACATAGATACACAATTACAGACAATTCAGTGTCTCTCTCTCTCCCTCTCTCTCTCTCTCTCTCTCTCTCTATCAAACTATTGTTACGATTCCAACGGCACCACGCACGTCATCAGAAACTCCTTAACGCGCTCTCATGCGCCTCCTATGTGATCGGCGCGTCTCTTCTTCCGTCGCCACTCTCACATGCGCCTTCACGTGCCTTCAGGTCTGCTCCTTCGTGCGCTGCGCCTGCTACCGTGCACCCGCGTGCGCTATCCCTCTACCGTGAGCCGCGCCTGCCCCGTTCCACTATCGTGCACCCGCCTGCGCCATCCTGCTATTGTGAGCCGCGCGTGCGCCAGTTTTGCTAACGTGCGCCGCTGACATCATCTTACATTCTGCTGACATCATCTCTACACAGCACACCTTTCCTAACTATTTTCGACCTTCCAGACTCATTGGTACACTCTGTTTTACCTAATTTTGCTCCTATAGGTTTATTCCTATTAATTTAGCCCGACTCAACTATTATTATGGATCATCATGATGCCTCTCATCCCATTTCCGTTATTTTGAATGGTTCAAACTATGTTCTGTGGGCCCAAGCCATGCCTTCCTTCCTCAAAGGAAAGAAGCTCTGGCGAATTATCACCGGGGATGTGACCAAACCAGTGAAAGACAGTAACACTAATGAAACTACTATTACTGCTGCTACTACTGCTACATATGAAGACCGACTTGAGGAATGGGACAGTAAGAATTACCAAATCATTACCTGGTTTCGAAATACCTCTGTTACCTCTATCAATCTTCAGTTTGGTCGCTTTCAGCTTGACTCTGTAACTACTCCTGCAAAAGACATCTGGAATTTTTTGAAAGAACGATACCAGACTATTGGTCTTGCCCATAAATATCAACTTCAAAACCAACTTCATCGCATGCGCCAAGAATCCACTCAGTCCATTAATGACTTCCTTTCTCAAATGTACTCTGTTTGGGATCAGCTTGCTCTTTCAAAACCAACTTGGCATGACCGAGAAGATGCTGTTTTAGTTACTATCTATCGCAATCAGCAAAGGTTGGTGCACTTTCTCATGGCTCTTACTTCCTCTTTTGAGCCCGTACGTGCCTCTCTGCTTCATCGCCATCCATTGCCACTCTTGAACAAGCAATTTCTGAGTTGCTATCAGAGGAGACTCGTCTCGGTACTCTTCAAACTCATCATATGGACTCTATTCTTGCCACTCCTCCATACCGGCCATCATTTACCCAGCGGACCACTGCCTGCCTCTATTGTCAAAATCGGGGCCTTCCTTCAACACATCTCCTGGTCAATTGCCTCGTCAGATCCTGCCGCTACTGCAACAAACTTGGTCCCGGTCATCTGCAATAAGATTGTTTTCGCAATCCATCCCGATCATCCTCCAATAGCCACTCCTCTCGCGGTGGCTCTTCCCGGGGGAGCTTTCATCGTTCCGGGAATCAGTCTCATCACACTGCTGCTGCTGCTTCCGGGAATCAGTCTCATCACACTGCTGCTGCTACTGCTGCCTCTGAGGGGTTCTTTGAGTCACCTGCTCCATCTACCTCTTGTTTTTCTCAAACGGATGTAGAGGCCATGCTCAAACATCTCCTCTCCCCTTCTGGTACACCTCCTCCTACTGCTTTGTCTGTGATCCCAAGTAACTCTTCTTGGTATTTTGACTCTGCCTGTTGTAATCATATGACCTCCAGTTCTACTATATTTTCTTCCATCTCTTCATCTCCTCATATTCCCTCAATTCAATACTGCTGATGGTTTCCTCATGTCTGTCTGTCATGTTGGTACTGTTTCCACATCTTCTTTATCTATACCTCAAGTTTATCATATCCCTGCTCTCACCTTAAACCTTATTTCCATTGGTCAATTATGTGAACTTGGTCTAACTGTGACATTTTCTGCTACTGATTGTTTGGTACAGGACCCTCAAACGGGGCAGACTATTAGGATCGGCCGTAAGCATGGACGTCTCTATGAACTCATTCACCTTCATGTTCCTGCCTCTCCTCAGATCGCTGCTCCTGCATCTACTTCCTCATTATCTCCCTTTCATCTTTGGCATTGTCACTTAGGGCATATTTCTGTTAATCGTTTAAATTCTTTGATTTCTAGTGGACAGTTGGGTCATGGAATTCCAGATAATTTCGATTGTATACCCTGTCAACTTGTCAAACAACCTGCTTTATCATTTAATAAAAGTACTTCTGTTTCCCTTGCACCTTTTGATCTTATACATTCGGATATTTAGGGCCCCTCCCCTACTACTACTATGGGGGGATCTCGCTATTTTGTTGTTTTTATTGATGATTTTTTCCGGTTTACTTAGCTTTTTCTCATGCAAAATAGGTCTGAACTTAAACACATTTATTATAGATTTGCCCAAATGGTCCACACCCAATTCTCCAAAGCCATCAAAATTTTTCGCTCTGACAATGCTATGAAATATCGGGATTCAGATTGCCTTTCATTTCTTTAGCGTCATGGTACACTGCATCATCGTTCCTGTGCTGGCACGTCCCAGCAAAATGGCCGCGCTGAACGGAAACATAGGCATATTCTTGACACTACTCGCGCTCTCCTTCTATCTTCTTCCTGCCCTGAAAACTTTTGGGGGGAAGCTGCCCTCACTGCTGTTTACACTATTAATTGTGCTCCTACCCCTGTCATCCATAATCAAACTCCCTTTGAACGTCTGCATGGCACTCCCCCTCCTTACGCCAATCTTCGGGTTTTTGGCTCTGCCTGCTTTGTTTTGCTTCAATCCCATGAACACACCAAGCTTGAACCTCGTTCTCGTCTTTGTTGCTTTCTTGGGTATGGAATTGAACATAAAGGCTTTCGCTGTTGGAATCCTCTCTCTAAACGTCTTCGTATCTCCTAACATGTCGTTTTCTAAGAGCACCAAATGTTTTCCGGGAGCACCAAATGTTTTCCTCACTATCCTCCTTTCACTTACCCGCACTTTCCACTAATGTACTGTTTACTAATCCTTCCATAGATCTTTTCTCTGATGATTTTGATATAGGTTCCTCCTTCATCGAGACGCCCTTGCTCACTCCTGATCCCGTCCAGCCTGCTCTCTCTGAAGGTCCACCTCTCATTGCCACACCTCCTTCTCCACCGATTCTTCCTCCCACCGATCCTCCTACGGGTCGACCACGCCGGGTAACTCAACCTCCTATCCATCTTCGTGATTATATTGTTGGATCTGCTGCCTTCTCTACTTATGAACCTACTTCCTATCATGAGGCTTGTACTAATCCTCTTTGGCAGCAAGCTATGACTGATGAACTCTAGGCCTTGGACAAAACTCATACTTAGGATCTTGTTGATCTTCCTCCTAGCAAGACTGCGATTGGCTGCAAATGGGTTTATAAAATCAAAACACATTCTGATGGCTCTATTGAACGCTACAAAGCTCGTCTTGTTGCCAAGGGTTTCAACCAGGAATATGGTATTGATTATGAGGAGACATTCTCTCATGTTGCTCGGCTTACCTCTGTTCGCAGTTTACTTGCTGTTGCTATTGCTGCTGCTCGCCACTGGAGGCTCTTTCAGATGAATGTCAAAAATGCTTTCCTCAATGGTCATCTTCTTAAGGAGGTCTACATGCAACCTCCACCTGGGTCCACTTTTCCACCTCATCAGGTTTGCAAACTACAGCGTGCTCTCTATGGCCTCAAGCAAATGCCTCGTGCTTGGTTTGCTAAGTTCAGTTCTACCATTCATGACTTCGGGTTCACCTTTAGCTCCTATGACTCTGCTCTTTTTATACGGACTACTCCTCATGGTACCACTCTTCTTCTTCTGTATGTGGATGATATAATTATCACTGGTAATGATGAAGCTGGTATTCTCCACCTCAAACAGTTTCTCCACCGTCAGTTTGAGATGAAGGACCTTGGTACTCTTAACTACTTCTTAGGCCTTGAAGTCTCTTATGATTTTACTGGTTCCTATTTGTCCCAGGCCAAATATGCATCCGATCTTCTGGCTCGTACTGGTCTTACTGATTGCAAAACTACCTCTACTCCAGTTGATCCTCAGATTCGTCTCACTCCTCTCGATGGGACTTTTCTCTCCGATGCTACTCTTTATCGCCAGCTCGTCGGCAGTCTTGTCTATCTCACAGTGACTCGTCCTGACATTGCCTATGCTGTTCACATTGTCAGTCAGTACATGTCAGCTTCTCACACTCCCCACTATACTACTCTACTCCGCATCCTTCGCTACCTCAAAGGCACTCTATTCCATGGCCTTCACTTCTCTGCTTCCTCCTCTCTTGAACTGCGTGCCTTTTCCGATGCTGATTGGGCTGGGGATCCTACGGATCGACGCTCTACCACGAGATTCTGCTTCTTCTTAGGGAATTCTCTTCTTACTTGGCGTAGCAAAAAACAATCCCTCATTGCCCGCTCTAGCACCGAAGCTGAATACTGAGCTCTTGTTGATACTACTCAGGAACTTCTCTGGCTTCACTGGCTCCTTGCTGATATGGATGTTTCTTCTTCTGGTCCTACCCTTCTCTATTGTGACAATCAGAGTGCCATTCAGATTGCTCACAATTATGTTTTTCATGATCGCACCAAACATATTGAGATTGATTGTCATTTCATTCGCCAGCATGTTACCTGTGGTACTGTTCATCTTCTCCCTATTGCTTCAGTCGATCAACCCGTTGATATCTTCACTAAGGCCCATCCCCCTGGACGCTTCAATGATCTTGTTTCCAAACTCAACTTGGTTGATGCTTTCCCTCCTTGAATTTGCGGGGGGATGTTAGTATATAATTGTTAATAGCTGTTATATCATCATAGCTTAGCATTATAGCTTTAGCATAGCTTTATCTTTTATATTGTAAATGTTTTATGCTTTCGGTGGGCATCCAATGCATCATATCCTCTCTATAAAGAGAGTGCATTCTCTTTGTAAACATAGATACACAATTACAGACAATTCTGTGTCTCTCTCCCTCTATCCTCTCTCTCTATCAAACTATTATTTCACTGACACTGAAATTTGAACAGTTTCTTTGACAACAACTTTCCTAGTGGATCTCAGCACAGTGCCCACATCATTCCCTGAACGTTTCTTAGGACCCATCTCTCTCTCTGAAATGTAATTCTTTGCCTTTTTCTGGTTTTCCCTCTTCTTTGGATCGGTTTAAAAGTGGAGAATTTGCTTTCAACTAGGATATGTAACTGTTAAGGTTTGTAGAGGTTGGCACGTGGAGGACAGGTGCCAATAATCTTTTGAATAAAAAAAAATTTGAAAAGGAGTTGAGGGTGCAGTTAAAAGTGAAAAGGAGTTGAGGGTAAAAAAAAATTTTAAAGAAAAAAAATTATAAATCAATATAGAAAGATTAAAAATAATTACAAGTGTAACTTCCTTTTTTTTTTTTGTGAAAAAAAAAATTACAGTAAAAGCTATGTTCCACTAAAAGGTAAATAAAATTTTCACTTTTTATCTTGTAATTTTCTATCTAATAATATGTTATTATGTATCTTAGGATAAATTTCAAATCAGTGTATAAGTTAAAAAATAATTATAAATTGATAGTAAATTTTATTAATATTATTAATTAAAATTATAAATTTTTCCATACATATGTAATAATTTTCTATAATTATCACCTCCAGGTAATTTCTCCTTTCACTACTACAAAAATAGTTAAAGATCACACTTTGACAAAAAAAATATCTCACTTTTATTGAAAGTGTGATAAAAAAAAATTATATTGATATTTTAATCATACTTAATTTGATTGAGTGTGATTATATTCATTTTTTATGTCACTTTTCAATTAAGTGTGATTCTATATTTATATTTTTAATCACACATTCTAATTAAAGTGTGATTATATATACACTACTACTTTTTAATCACACTTTTTAAATAAGTGTGATTATATATATATATATATATATTTTAATCACACATTCTAATTAAAGTGTGATTATTTATATATTTTTTAATCACACCTCTAATTAAAGTGTGATTATATACACATTACTACTTTTTAATCACACTTTTTAAATAAGTGTAATTATATATATATATATATATATTTAATCACACTCCACTACAAGAAAAAGCATCTTTGGCGAATAAAAAAGCACATTTGGTCGCTGAAAGTATAGGTTTTGGCGACCAAAAAAGCATTAGTAGCCAAAAGTAAAGATTTTTGGCGATTAAAAAAATTTAGTAGCCAAAAATATAGGTTTTGGCAACTAAAAATCTGTTTGGTTGCCCATATATGGCTTTTACTGACTAAAAAAATTTTAGTAGTCAAAAAGTAACTCTTTTTGGTGACTAAAAAAAAATTAGTTGCCAAAAGTGAGGTATTGGGTGACTAAAAAGATGTTTGGTCTCCAAAAATGAGACTTTTACCGACTAAAAAAATTTTAGTAACCAAAAGTGAGATTTTTTGGCGACTAAAAAAATTTAGTAGCCAAAACTGAGGTATTGGGCAACTAAAAAGATATTTAGTAGCCAAAAGTGAGGCTTTTTGGCGACTAAAAAGAAGTTTAGTCGCCAAAAGTGGTAATTTTAGCCCGGGAATTAAATTTTTTAACGACTAAAAAATAATTAGTAGCCAAAAGTATAGAATTGGCGACTAAAATTATGTTTAGTCGCCAAAGGTGGTCTCTTTTTTTTCTAGTAAATAATTTATTTTTACATAAATTATGTTCAATAAAAAATAATTATCTTTATATATATACTTTTATATTAATACGGGTCTATGTATTATATAAATAATATATATTGCATATATAATCATATGGTGTTATAGAGGTGTAGTGAAAAAAGTGTGGTGTATAAGGTTTATGGTGTGAGAGGGTTGATGGTTCGAATCTCCACAAGAGCAAATGAGAAGCTAGTGAGTGTAATTTTTTTTTTTTCACGAATGAGCTTTTGGCGACTAAAAGGTTTGATTTAAATGTTATTAATCACACTTAAAAGGTGTGATCTAAATATTATTAATCACACTTAAAAAGTGAGATCTAAATGTTATTAATCACACTTAAAAGGTGTGATTAAAAATGACCCATTTTAATCACACTTCCAAATATCACACTTTAATAAAACTTAAAGGGTGTGATTAAATAACATACATCACACAAAAAAAGTGTGATCTTTATCTATTTTTGTAGTAGTGTTTATCTTTAAGGCAGTTATTTCTTGAAAGTTAGATTTTCCGTTCATATGTAGGTTTGGAATTTTCAGCTTAGATCGTCAATGCTCAAGGAATAATCTCTGCCTTTTCTTTGCCCCCAATGTGAACCTGAGTTTGACTTGGGTTCACATTAATTATGTCTTCAATAAACATTAATGCATAACTTTATCAATCATGTGTGTTGAAAGAATTCTGAAAAGACTTTATTGATGATATCGGCCAAAAAATGATGCACATCTAATGATAGAAAAATTTCAAATTACAAGTATTCCAAGGTCTGGGCAATGCTTTGCCCTCATTGTCCTCAAGCCGATAAGCTTCATTGCCTAATACTGAAGTAATTCTGTAGGGTCCTTCCCAGTTTGGACCAAGCTTGCCTTCCCTGGGATCCTTCTTGTTCCCGACGACTTTTCTCAGGACTAGGTCGCCGACTTAAAAATCTCTTGGATTGACCTTCTTGTTGTAAGCTCTGGCAAGCTGTTGCTGGTATACTGCAAGCTGAATTGCAGCTTTCTCTCTTCGTTCTTCCAACAAATCCAGATTTCGGTCTAAGAGTACGTCATTGATTTTCTGTGTTTTGTCATATGGTTTCATTGTTTAAATATATATATATATATATATTAAGGTATGATATCACATATATTTATAACTGAAACTATGGTTCATTTGGATGCAAGTTGATTTTTTAACTTTTTAATTTTTTAGTTATTTTAGTCCAGGATTAAAAGTCATGTTTGGGATAAGAATTTTGATTTTTTTGACTTTTATGAGAGAAAAAAATGAAATGATTATGATTTGGATATGACATTTTGTCTTATTGACTTTTTAACATATTTTACCTTTTTAGGACTATTTTAACTTTTTAACCTCAAAATTTCACATGCCAAACGAGGGTTAAGGCCTCGTTTGGAAACAAGCTATTTTAATAATTTTTTGATTAAAATATGAGATAAAAAAAATTAGTATGTTTAGAATAATTTTTTGATTTTTTACGAAAAGATGTGTAAAAAAGTAAAGAGAAAATAAAATTTTTTATTTTTTGGTATAAGTTATAGACTTTTTGGTTTTGTTAATAACTTTTTGACTTTTAGGCTAAAACACTCGCATGCCAAACAAGGCCTAAATTGTCAATTCAAAGTACATAATTGCCTTTCTAAAAAGTTTTTTTGATCAACAAAAGAGGAAGAAACTTTATTGATGAACCAAGAGAATATTACATCAATAAAGAAAGGGGATGAGTACACTACAAGAAAAAACACATTTGGCAACTAAATTTTTAGTCGCCAAAAGTCAATTTTTAGTTGCCAAAAGTCGATTTTTAAGTTTCTCCGACTAAATTTTTTAGTCACCAGTTTGGTCGCTGGAAAACGGTCGGGAAAGGTATTGGCGACTAATTTTAGTCGCCAAAAAGCAAGTCTATCGCAACAAAAACTTTGGTCGCCAATAGTCAATTATATTTTTTAAATTATACATTTGGCGACTAAACATAATTTAATATATTTTTAAATTATATATAGTACTTTGGTCGCCAATAGTCAATTATATATTTTTAAATTATACATTTACCGACTAATGTTTTAGTCGCCAATGCTCAAGGAATCGGCGACCAAACAGATTTAGTCGCCAAAAGCTCATTTCGAAAAGAAAAAAAAAATTTACACCCTACTCTTGTGGAGATTCAAACCTTCAACCTTCCACACCATAAACCTTATACAACACACTCTTTCCACTACACCTCCATAACATCATATGATTATATATGCAACATATATTATTTATATAGTACTTAGACCCGTATTAATATAAAAGTATATATATATAAACATAATTATTTTTTATTGAACATAATTTATTTAAAAACAAATTATTTAGTAGAAAAAAAAAGGACACCACTTTTGGCGACTAAACATAATTTTAGTCGCCAATTCTATACTTTTGGCTACTAATTATTTTTTAGTTGTTAAAAAAAAAATTCTCGCGCTAAAATTACCACTTTTGGCGACTAAACTTTTTTTGGTCGCCAAAAAGCCTAACTTTTGGCTACTAAACATGTTTTTAGTCGCCGAATGCTTCACTTTTGGCTACTAATTTTTTTTGTCGTCGCCAAAGGGCCTTACTTTTGGCTACTAAAATTTTTTTAGTCACTAAAAGCCTCACTTTTGCCGACCAAACAGATTTTTAGTCGCCGAATGCCTCACTTTTGGCTCCTAAATTTTTTTTAGCCGCCAAAAGGCCTTACTTTTAGCTTCTAAAATTTTTTTAGTCGCTAAAAGCCATATATCGGCGACCAAACAGATTTTTAGTCGTCAAAACCTATACTTTTGGCTACTAAATTTTTTTAGTCACTAAAAATCTTTACTTTTGGCTACTAATGCATTTTTAGTCGCCAAATGCTATACTTTCAGCGACGAAATGTTATTTTTTAGTCGCCAATAGTGCTTTTTCTTGTAGTGGTATAAAAAGTATCATAACGAAACAAATCAATCCCAACCACCAATAAGACTACCAAATCATATACTAACACACCATTAAGAATTGGTGAGTAACCAACCACAAATACAGAGACCAACCACACCCAAATAATAACTAAAATAAAACCAAAAACAACAGAAACAGAAAAAAAGAAAATTACAAAAAAAAAAATTTCTCCGCTTTACAAATCTCTGCCCAAACAGACCAAAACCAGTAAACAGTAGCAAAAAGACCAACATCAAACATCATCAGCAACAGTAGCAGCCACTCTCAAATGGATCTCTACCCAAATAGGCCAATAACAAACAGCAGAGGCGACAACCATCCTCAATAGATCACCTTTGCTTACAACTCCACCTCAGACCAACACATAACAGATACTCCTTTTCATGACTTGCTGAAATTCTGCACAATGTCATTGACGGAGTAAATGCAATCAGCATCCACAGCTTTCAACCAGATTGTCACCCTCACTTTAATAAGATCAATAAGGCCACAATGTTTGGTTAAGTACCAAAAAAAATACACTCATTCATATACCTCCATACCGACCAAATCACAGCCACTAGTTCTCCAAATCTGCCTCTCTTTCTTTCTGAATTTCCAATCCATCCACCATTGCATCAAACATTGCATAGACCCCGATAAAACCCAGTACAATCCCCAAAAATCCAAAATACTTGACCAAACTTTCCACACTAAAGGGCACCAAAGCAGGATATGATTTAATAACTCTGGTTCAGATTTACAGAAAACACAAGACAAATCAACATTACCTCTTAGCACTCCAATTTTATGCAAGAAATCCACTGTTTTCATCTTGCCTTTCCAAGCTAACCATGTTAAAAACTTAGCTTCGGGTGGGGAAAAATTATGCCAAATCAAAGATGCTGACCTTATTTCAGGTCTTAAAGACAATTCACAACTCTTATACACATTACACACCTTAAACACCCTAGCTTGATCTGCTTTCCATCTTGGAGTGCTAACCAAATTCATAATCAACCTTGGCCCTTCACCTAACAGATTATTACTATAACAAAAACACATTTTAGTAACACCATACTAGTGGCATGTTCTTAAAAAATGTCACAAAAAGAATATTTGGTGGCATTTTTTAGAAAAATGTCATAGAGCCACAAACATACAAGGCTCTAGTGGCATTTCAATTAAAAAAGTGTCACTTCACTACAACAAAAATGTCACTACAACAAATTTACACTTTAGTGACACTACACTAGTGGCATGTTTTTAGAAAATGCCACAAAAATAAAAATTGGCATTAAATGTTTTAGAAATATGCTACAAAACCACAAACATATAAGGTTCTAATGGCATTTTAATAAAGAAATGTCACGTCAATTTTATGGCATTTTATAAAATAATGACACAAAAAATTATGTCCGTGACATTTACCAACAGATGTCACTAAACTTTAGTCGCAATGGCATTTTTTAAAAAATGTCAGGGCACTAGGTAGATGCAAATTACTTTTTATGGCACTTAGGTGAAAAGTGTCATAAACAAATATTTTATAGCATTTTGAGAAATGCCACTAAGCCAAAAACTTTCTAAGCTTATAATGGCATTTTTGAAAAAATAAAAAATGCCAATATATTTTCTAAATTTTTAAAATGCAGTAAATGATTAAAAATAAATAAATTAAACTCAATATACACTACAGGAAAAAGCACATTCGGCGACTAAATTTCCTGACCAAAAAAAATTTGGTCGCTAAAAGTATAGCTTTCAGCGACCAAAACAACATTAGTTGCCAAAAGTAAAGCTTTTTGGCGACTAAACAATTTTAGTAGCCAAAAGTCTACAATTGGCGACTGAAACTAAGTTTGGTCACTTATTATATGGGTTTTAGTGACTAAAAAATTTTTAGTAGCTCAAAGTAAAACTTTTTGGCAACTAAAAAAATTTAGTAGCCAAAAGTCTACAATTGGCAACTAAAAATAAGTTTGGTCGCTGATTATATGGGTTTTACCGACTAAAAAAATTTTAGTAGCCAAAAGTAAAGTTTTTTGGTGCCAAAAAAAATTTTAATAGCCAAAAGTCTACAATTGGCAACTAAAAAATAAGTTTAGTCGCCAAAAGTGGTCATTTTTAGCGCGGGAGAACTAAAATCCAAAGGTGGGAATTAAATTTTTTGGCAACCAAAATTTTGGTAGCTGAAAGTACATCTTCGGTGACCTAATCCGATTTTGGTCGGCAAAAGTTAAGTTTTTTAGCAACTAAAAAACAATTAGTAGCCAAAAGTATAGAATTGGCGACTAAAACATTTTTTAGTCGCCAAAAGTGGTCTTTTTTTATTTTGCTAGTAAATAGTTTATTTTACATCAATTATGTTCAATAAAATAATTATGTTTATACATATACTTTTATATTAATATGGATGTATGTACTATATAAATAATATATGTTACATATATAATCATGTTGTGCTATAGAGGTGTAGTGGGAAGAGTGTGGTGTATATGGTTTATGGTGCGGGAGGTTGGCAGTTCGAGTCTTCGCAAAAGCGGATCAAATTCTTCTACAACGAATTATCGTCACGAATGGCACTTGATAGCGTCACGAATAGTGCCTACCATGACATTAAAGTGTTACTGAAATGTTTTAGTCTTGATGGTGTAATGACACTTATAAGTGTCACTAACTCTTTTTTTAATGGCGCTTGATAGTGCCACAAATAATAGCTACCATGACATCAAAATGTCATTGAAAGTTTTTAGCCATGATGGTGTAGTGGCACTTGCAAGTATCTGCCGTAGCACTAGTATCTACCGTGGCACGGATACAAATGACACTTGTTTAAAATGCCACAAGACTAAAAAATGTTATTAAACCAATAATTTTGTGGCACTTTCAAATGTTACTAAACTAAGAAAATGTTGTAGTGTATGAAGTCTATCTAACTCTTCCTCCTCCCAAGCATGAAAGGGTCTTCTGAATCTGAAAACCCACTTGCTCTACCTATCATATCTTGAGAGTTGCCCATTCAATGATATATCCTTTTCAGTGCATAACTAATACAGTTTAAGAAATTGTGCCATCAGACTTGAATCACCTCTCCACTTATCTATCCAGAACAAGATCCTACAAAAGGGATGTAACATGAGGACTTCCTAGAGGGTTACTTATCCTAATACTACTCTCGTAGAGGTACGCTTAATTGCAGAGTTTTGATAGGATCCAGTATATTAGTGCTGCTATAATTGCTCCCAAAATAAAGCTACTAAGTGATTCTCTAGTGATGGGATCCGGTGGATTAGTACTGGAGAGTTCTAAAAAGTTACTGCATGGTTCTCTAGTGATTGAGGTGCTTTATAGGTTTCATATTTGTAATAAACCTAGATAATACATTTTAAATAAAACTAAGGTGTGCCTTGTCATTACATAAGTGTAATGATGATCTCCAATATTATATCATCTAAGAGTTATCAAATAATTATTAAAATTTATTATTATTTTAAATTTAAAGAAAGTAATTACATATCCTTAAATAATAGAATGAGATCTTTCATACAATTTTAAAATAGTGAGAATCACAATCCATAATAAACATATGGGCGAAATGATTCATTTTCTTACCAACAAATACAAAGAGAGAAAGTGGCTAAAAAATTGAGTGGCTATTTTTAAAAAATTGGCATGATTTAAATATTTCAATTTTTGAGATGAATTGAGATTTCTCCAATTTGAAATAACCTCTTAAATTCAATAAATTCAAAAAGGGAAAATTCAGACATAATAAAGAAATAAACAATAATATCGAATTGGGATCTTGTGGATCAAGAAGTTACAATCCTCGTTCAAGATAAAGGGGGAAACGTTAATATCACAAATGTTAGATTTAATATAATGACGAGCGAATTTGATAATTTTGAAGTATGAATAGTGACAAACATCGAAAGAAAAAGTTAAAAACAAAATAAGAAGAAGCGAGAATCACTTAAATGAAAGAATTAATTATATCTCATTCTTCGTCTCCCACAGTAACTAGGGATCAAAAACAATGGGCTACTCCAGAAAAACTTACCAAAAAAAAAATGACGAGTTTGATATGATGGCCCTGACTATGAAAAATTAACAATAAATAAACAAATAAAAAGGTAGTTTGATAGTCGTCAAGAGAACACATCAGAAGAAATTTTTTTTTTTTTTTCCCTTCTTGTCTTCAATTATCCATAGGTAATTAACTCTAGGGGGGGGAAAAGTACTATAAAGAAAATACAAAAAATTAAAGGCAGAGAATGTTGTGCTAAAAGTTAAGAAATCCCAAACAATTAAAATGAGAAAATTCCCAAACTACAATGAAGCAGTTCTAGTTACTTATATATATAATAATATCTCAACTATACATAACGAGAATAGTAAGAAAAGTTTCACTGATCATTGAGGTGTCTCTTCTTAGCAACACCAGACAACTCAAAGCTCGATCGAAAGAATGAATCTATCTCCTCACGCCACATAGCTTCGAAGAACTGCGACTCGGGATATTTTCTTTTGCGTGAGAAAACATGTCCTTGTTTTCTTGGTGCCGGTGGACATGTTTGGATGGCGGGAATCTTGTGATCTTGAGAGGTTGGTGTTCGACACTCCTCATAGTCGATCGCTAACTGATTTTGTTCTTCACAATCTTCTTGTTTGATTTCTTGTGGTAAACTTTGGTGGAGTAGTACATGATCTGTAGACATGGAAGAGTCTGCACCTAGGTAAATTGAAGAAAGAAAAGTGGAGATTGGAGGTGCAAAATGTGCATGAGAGAGAGAGAGAGAGAGAGAGAGAGAGAGTGTTTTGACAAATTTGTTTGCTTATTTTTCTTATGTTTTGAAACTGTCTTTTGGTGAGCTCTGCTTCTTCTCTTGTACTCTTGTACATTGTACAATATGTTTCATGACTTCATTCATTTTTTTCTCTCTATTTTATTTTGGAGATACAATGACAAAGCTGTCATTTTAAGGCATCTGACTGATACCCTCACCTACTGAATTTGCAAGAAAAGAACATGATTCATTTTGACTTTGATCCAAGATCCAACTTGATCCTAAAGCAATGTTTGATGCAATTTATTTTAAATTAAAAGTGAATAATTTAAAAGAAAAATTGAAAATTTATTCATTCTCTATTAGAATAATCAATTCATCTTAGTTTCTATGAGAAATTTATAATTTCTTTTCAAAATTATTTTGAGAGTGTCATTTGATGTCGCCCTCCTTGCAACAATTATTAGGCATCAATAATTTTAAAAAATTGATTATTCAAAAATTAGGATAGGAGTGTTGTTGACGTATATTATTTTATTTACAGTTTTAACATATAATAGGCCTCGCTTGAGAACAACCTGTTTAGTAATTTTTTAGTGTTTTGGTTAAAATAGTATATTTTGGATTATTTTTTAGCTTTGTATGAAAAAAAAATATGCAAAAAGTAGGGGGAAAAAAGGTATCTTTGACTCTCTTTTTTTATATATATATTTTGTTGATTTTTTTACTTTTTTAAGTGATTTTTTTACTTTTAAATCAAAATCATGTATTCCCAAACTTAGGCCTTATTTGTTAACTATATATTTTAGCCAGAAAGTCAAAAAGTCATTATAAATTGTCACATCACTCTCTCTACTTTTCTGTACATCTTTTCGTAAAAAGTCAAAAAATTACTAAAATATTATGTTCCCAAATTAGGTCTTAATACTATAAGTTACACTAAACAAGTCCATAAATAACCTATTTAAATTGCAGGAAACAACATATAGCTTGTAAATTTATCCTTTCTTATATATGATCAAAATGGGTCAAGTCCATTGAGCTTCAATTACTTGTACGAAAAATTGTCTTCTTTTTCTCTTTTTTTAACCATATGATGTTAGGGTGTTGGCAAGTCAGATTGTAAGAAAAATGTCACAGTCACTCTATCGAGTCAAATTCTGAGTCTCTAGTTTTCTCATTATCACTAGAGATAGTTACATAGATCACTAGGCGAATTGTCCGATCCATTATATGAAACAATTGGAGGGCTTTAAATTATGTCACAATTAATCTTATTAGACCACCATTAATCTCAAGCTAACACACCTAACGCAAAGCAGTTAAAGTTGTACCAACAAAGTTAATATATAGAATTGATTAAACCCTTTTTACTATTGTCGGTAACTTAGGATTCTCTATGATTTTGGGCAGTTATACTAGTTGCTGTATGTAAATGTTGAGTTAGTTAGAGGAGTGTTGAAGATCATCATATATATATGTTTCAAAGCAAACCTAATTCTTGAAAAATCTTCTTCTATCTCACAGACAGTGGTTTTAGCCATATTCTTAGCTTACGTCCGGCACTGCACACCTCACATGCACAGTGGTTGAATTTTCTTACCAAACACACTCAGTTTTTATAACATATTTTCCAAATTTAAGTAATCTTGAATTTATTTCTTAATTTCAGATTGTTTGGTTGACTTTCAATAATCAAAAAAATATTTTCAAAGTTTATTTTTGTTTTAGAAAAGTGAAAATCATATAAAAATTATGTGTTTATTTTTTTTATCAAATTAGTTTTAGCTTTTATATAAAAAAATATAGAATATAATTTGAAAGCCTGACTTCAAGTTTCAAGGCTTGTTTTAAAACATTTCAAGAGTTTAATGAATCTCAATTGAGATTTAAGTTGTGTTTAGATGGCAAAAATTAAAAGAAGGAAAACAAGAATCATATTATCAGGAATCATATTATTAGGAATAGGATTGTCTAAGAAAAAATTTTAAATGGTGAGCCCAACAGTTTTTTTTACTCTTAGCTATGTTTGAATAGTAATCTTGAGGGAGAATAAAAATATGATTCCAACATTAGAAATAGATTGGAATGAGAAAGTTACTTCTATTTCAGTAGGAATCACATTCTCAAACTAAGTAGGAATTTAATTTACCTACTTTCTCGTGCAAATTTCACATTCTTGAAGAAATGTTAATAATTTAAGAGTAGAAAAAAAATTGAACCAAAATATTTTCAATCTTATTATTTCCCCATTGAAAATCCTAACGAATACAAACACTTGAATACTATTGACACAAAAAATTTGTTATTAGTAATCTTATTAATAGTAATAAAATTCTCATTTCCCCTTAAAATTCATCTCATTCAAACATACCCTTAAAATAATCAAGGGTAAGGTGACTATTCCTACTTGAAAATGTAATTCCTGATTAATTAAGTAGTTTTCCAAAGATAACTTTAAAGTCTAATTTTTAAAACAAGACGTCATGAATTCAAAACAACTACTAGCATTTCAAAATATTTCTTGAAAGATGTATAAGAGTTTGGTAAATAACTCCACAATGGCCATATCTTTCTCTCTCTTCACCTGTCATGTCTGTCTCTCTAACTTGCCTGTACACATACTCAGTGCATAGGATACCATTTTGGACGTAGAAGATAAGACATGAAATTCAAGAAGACGTATACAATGCAACTTACATCTTTTTTTCTACACCACAAATTCTTCAATCACATCTTACTAAACAACAACATTTTGTTTTGGTACTCATTTCATTTTTGTTGTGTCATTTGAAATTTTGGGTAATCAAATCCAAAGAAAATTCTGTGATTGGTAGGTATAAAAGTTGCATGAAGAATTATTTTTGAGAGGATTTAAAGTTTAACCTAGATATATAAATACTCAGCAATATATACATTAATATCTGCAATGTACTTGCTCCTTTGCAATTTCCTTTTTCTTGTCTTTCTTTTCGTTCTCCTTCAAACTCATTCTCAAAATTTCACCCTTTTTTAATTTTTTATTTATTTTTTATGCTGAAGACAATTCTACAGTAAAGCAAATATAAGGGGTATTAGGAAGACAGTTAGGCCAAAATAACCTATTAAAATATAACTTAAGTTAAAATAGTTAATAAGACAAAATGCTATATCTAATCCATAATCATTTCATTTTTTCTCTTACAACCATCAAATCAATTACAAAAACAAGTCAATCAACTTCCCAAATACAACTTTTTTAACTCGGATAAAACAACTAAAAAGCCAAATAACTAATTAAAATAGCCAACTTCTCCAACAAGGCCATAGATTCATAATTGAATTACCTCCTTACTCCTTACTCCTTACATTCATGCACCAAGCCATCATTTTGTTTTTCTTCTTCTTCAGAGGTAGAATGTTAGCGAATTAGTAGTTAGATTACTTACCAATAGGCAATAAGCATTCGATGTTTCTCTATGAACTTGAACCTCTTCCTTGCAAACAAGATGTAAAACCTCTTGAGCGGAGCTCAAATTCTTTATTTTTAGTGAATTTTGTTAAGTTTTTCACCTTTTTAAGTTCTAGACTAGAAAGCCCTAAAATTATAAAAAAAAACAATGGACTAAATTTCAAAAACATTCCTTCAATAAAATAAAGAAATATAAAAAAAGTGTAATACACCACAAAATTTATTTATTTTTTATTTTTTATTTTTTTGTCTTCAATAAATTATAAAAGTAAAAGCTTTGACAAAATAATAATAATAAATCACTAAAAATAAAAATTGAATAAATTCTGTTAGAAAGCATTTGTCAAAAAACCCCCCAACAAATTATTATTAGGGAAAAATTCAAATCAGAGTATATTTTTTAAAAAAATAGTACAAAAAAATTATAAAGTTTATATATATTAATAATTAAAGTTATAAGATTTTTCATGAATTAGTAATAATTTTGTGGTATGGGAAGTAATTTTCCCTTATTATTATAAATAAAATAAAAACAACTTTGTTCTTTCTTTCTTTTTTTTAGATGGTAGACAAAAGTGGAGTTGTGTAAAATACTGCTCAATCCGCTAAAATCGCACTAATTCGCATCAATCCGCACTGTTCTATCCGCTTATCGCATATTAAACTTTAAAATTTATAATCTGTCTTCAAAACCGTTCCGCTCCTCAATAATTAATACATATATATATATATATATATTTTAACTTCTCATAAAATATTAAAGTAAAAATAATTGTTAAGATGTGAAATTTATTACAAATTAGTAGTTATATATATGAAATATATTATGTAAAAATAGTTTGTGTCGTACTTATAAAAAATATTGTGCAAATTAGTATTATATATTATGCATATGTTTGATAATTGATTATAATATTTTTCAATCTGTCAATCCGCACAAAACTATCCAAATCATGATTTGTCAGTCCACTATTCAATTTGTAATTTTACTATAAAATCATTCGAATTTCATTGCAAATACCTAGAGAGAAAAATAAATGTACTTTCTAAGTCCTGATGTTCTGTTCATTTTAATATCCAATACATCACCCAATTTGAGATGAGTTTAGCCCAATGGATCACATGCTAAACTTTTCACCTTTAGCCTTTTCAGCCTTTGAGTACAACTTGAGGCCGTTGCTTTTCGGCCCAATATGGTCTGGGCATAGGCCACTCTTTGCCAGCCGAAAATGGTGGTTCAAGCACCACCTCAAAATGGCCCCCCAGAAAATCACCTCGAAATAGAATGGCAAACGGGACGAATTTTTTTTTTTATTATCAATTTTGGTGTTTCCCTCCCCTCCCCTCCCCAGCAATGAGGCAGGATTTTTTTCTCCGCCCCTGTATTTATTTATTTATTTTTTTTTTTTTTTTTTTTTTGAACCATCTCCGCCCCTGTATTTGAACCCCTCATCATCTCACTAAGCCTTCGTTAGAATGTGGGTTAGTTTTTTAATTTTTTTTTTTTTATTTTAACTTAAGACTAAAAAATCTCATTTGAGATGAATTTTTTGATTTTTTTAACTTTTGTGAGAGAAACATGAAATGATTATAATTTAGATGTGACATTTTATTTTATTAATTTTTTAGCCTATTTTATCTTTTTGTGACTAAAATAGCCAAAAAAAAAAACTCATGCCAAACATAGCCTAAATAATTCAAATCAAAAATAGTAACAAAAATAGTGATATAGGTTTTTGCTCACTTCACCAACCTATAAGGGTGTTTAAGAAGAGCGTTGGGCTAAAATAATTTATTAAAAGATAAAATAGATTAAAATAATTAATAAGATAAAATGTTATATTAAATTTGTAATCATTTCATTTTTTCTCTCACAATCATAATTATTAAATCAACTACAAAAAATAAAAATAAAAATAAAAAAATCAACCAATTTATCAAACACAACAATTTTAGCTAGGCTAAAATAATCAGAAAGTCAAATAGTCAACTTTCCAAAAAAAGTCATTAAAAAGTCTTAAGGGTTCGTTTGTAAATTGGCTCTTTTAGTGTATTTTTTACTTTTAAGTGCAGCTATTAGCACCCGATTAATTATTTTAGATCCCCATTTATTTGGACTCCCACTTATAAATTGCAAAATCCTTAAAATCTATTTTCTCTGCCCAAATAATACCAAAATTACAGTTATAAAAATATTTCACACATTACCCACACATCAAAAAGCCTCTATTTCAAAACCCTAACAAAACCCATGATAGTAGAACCTGTCAAAATCAATAAGAAAAAATGATGCTAATTGAAAAGTTTTTTCTACTTCATTACGAAATTTGTCAATTTGTTTGATTTTTTTTTCTATTATCTCTTTTCACACACACAACACAATCCACTTTTATGTTTCTCTGGTTGGTTTTCTGTCATTCATCCATGGCCTCACTGTACTTCTTGTTGGGATATACCTCCTTATTGGAGTTTGAGACCCAATTGGTTTATTAAAAGAGTTTAATTTGATTTGGTATTAGTTATAATAAAAATATATTATATCTAATTTTTGGAAACCTAATTCAGTTTGAAAACAATTAAGATTTTGATAAAAAATCCTAGATTCACAAAATACATATATATATTGTTCTTCGAAAAATTGGTGAGTGGGGTGAGAAAACCAAAAAGGAGCAGCGGCTAGTTGCTTTGTTTTGTGAGATAGTGCCTGTGGAAAAATCAATTCAGTGGGTTAATTGATTAAGGTGTGATCTTCGGCTAGTTGCTCTGTTTCAGCTGATTTGGTTAGTTATTTTGGGTCTTCTTCAATTCTGGTTTTGAAGATTTTGATTCATCTATTTGGTGAGATTTTTTCTCTTATTTATTTGTGATTATTTAGAATTCACCCAAGGGTGGTTTTGTGAAACCATTCGTGCCTCGTTTGTAATCATTTGAAAACTTATTTGGTTGATAGTGGAATCGGATTTTGATCCCGTGGACGTACCTTACATTGAGGGAACCACGTAAAAATTCTTGTGTTGCTTTTGATTTAATTTTTCCGCATTAGTTTTAATGGGGATTTGGTGATAGCCCCCTCACTATCTAATTTGTCTTTCAAAAAGACAAGAATTAAATAAGTACTTTCAAAACCCCCTAATATTTTAAAACTTGTTTCTTTTACCATATTACCCTCATAAAATTTTATTTTGTATGAAAGTAAAATTTTGCTCTGTATGACTCTCTGAAACTAAAAGTAAAATTTTACTCTGTATAAAAGTAAAATTTTACTCTGAAAAATGAGTAAACTGTGAGACTTTGAAGCTAAAAGTAAAATTTTACTCTGTATGAAAGTAAAATTTTACACTCTGAAACTAAGAGTAAAATTTTACTCTGTATAAAAGTAAAATTTTACTCTGAAAAACGAGTAAACTGTGAGACTTTGAAGCTAAAAGTAAAATTTTACTCTGTATGAAAGTAAAATTTTACACTCTGAAACTAAGAGTAAAATTTTACACTCTGAAACTAAGAGTAAAATTTTACTTTGTATAAAAGTAAAATTTTACTCTGAAAAACGAGTAAACTGTGAGACTTTGAAGCTAAAAGTAAAATTTTACTCTGTATAAAAGTAAAATTTTACTCTGAAAAACTAGTAAAATGTTACTCTACACAAAAGTAAAATTTTACTCTGGTTCTGTCAAATGAAAAAACAGAACAATAGAACCAGAGTAAAATATCAAATGAAATTTGATAAAAAAATAACAAAAATAAATCAAAAACAAAACAAACAAAAACAAAACAAATTAATCAACAAATCAACATATCTAATTGAGAAGAAAAACTTCTAAAACTCGATCAACAATCACAAATCTCATTGAAAAGAATACATATGTTCAACAACACTCATACACACAAATATATATATATATTCTCAAAATCTTGAATGAGGAATGTAACGGCTGCGAGATCTTCAGATTTGGAGATCGTCTTCATCGATTTTGTGAAGTATGATCGATTTGGAGATCGTCTTCATCGGCTACGAGTTCAGATTTCAAATTTTTCATACATATGATACTATATATATAAGGGCAATATTGTGATAAAAAAAAATAGAAATTATAAAATGTCCTTATTAAGGTAAGCATTTCTTACTCAGGGACTTTTTGAAAGAAAATTAATTAGGTTATCCTTTACCCTAATAAAAAGGCCCAAAAGGGGGGTTCCACTAAAAATCCCTAGTTTTAATTCTCATTGATTGATTTACTTGTGGAAAATCATTTATTTTCCCTAACAATTGGTATCAGAGCTTACGGTTTATTTGGGTTTATTTATTTGTGCAAATCAATGGAGGGGAATGTGGGTCGTATGTCTAGCTTCAATGGAAGCAATTGGGTAACTTGGAAAACTAAAATGGAGGACCTATTATTTTGTAAAGATTTGCATGGCCCTATTGAGGGTGATAGTGGCAAACCCGAAGGTATGAAAGATGATGAATGGAAGAGGCTTAATCGAAAAGTCGTTAGTGTTATCCGTCAATGGATTGATGACAGTGTGTTTCATCGTGTTGCTACTGAAACTTTAGCACATGATTTATGGAAAAAATTAGAAGGCCTTTATGATAGGAAATCAGCCACAAATAAAGCTTTTCTGTTTCGTAAGTTGGTTAACTTAAAATATAAAGAGGGCAGCCCTATTCCGGAACATCTAAATGAAATAAAGAGTATTGTTAATCAACTTGCTTCTATGAAAATTATTTTTGATAATGAGTTGTAGGCTTTGATGCTACTTAGTTCTTTACCCAAAAGTTGGGAGACTTTGGTTGTGTCAGTTAGTAATTCAGCACCCGATGGAGTTGTCACAATGGGCCAAGTAACTAGTAGCTTGTTGAATGAAGAAACTAAAAGAAAATCTGCGGGTTCTTCTCATTCAGAAGCATTTGTTGTGAGAGGCCGAAACAAAACAAGGGGGAGGAGTAAGACTCCTCATGGTCGTGATCAAAGCAGTGACAAATCAAAAGATGATTCTTTTTCAAAGAAAGACATTGAGTGCTATTATTGCCATGAGAAATGGCACATGAAGCGAGAATGCCGAAAACTCAAGAACAAGGAGAAAAGACGTGACAAAAGTGTGGATAAGAAGCAAGAAGACACAACAGCAGTTACTACCAATGATCTCATGGTCGTTTGTGAAGATGATTGTATCAATTTTGTGGGCCAAGAGAGCAATTGGGTGATTGATTCTGGTGCTTCATTTCATGTGACTTCTCGAGTTGATTTCTTCACTACCTACACCAAAGGAGATTATAGTTCTGTTCAAATGGGTAATGAAGGTTTGTCCAAGATTATTGGCATTGGTGATATTTGCTTGGAAACAAATTTGGGCTGCAAGTTGTTGCTTAAAGATATGAGGCATGTTCCCGACATTCGCCTCAATTTGATATTTACCGGGAAGTTAGATGATAAAGGTTTCAACAACAAATTTGGTGATGGAATATGAAAGCTCACAAAGGGTTCTTTGGTGGTGGCTAAGTGCAAGAAGACTCATACACTTTATTCGATGCAAGAAAAAATTTGTAAAGGTGTTGTCAATGCACTTGAAGATGATACTTCTACTGAATTGTGGCACAAGCAGCTTGGCCATATGAGTGAAAAGGGGCTACAAGTTTTGTTCAAGAAAGAGCTTCTACCCGGTTTGAAAGATACACATCTTAAAATTTGTGTTCATTGTTTGGCGGGTAAACAACATAGAGTTTCTTTTCAGAAAAATGTTGCTTCTAAAAAAGAAAATGTTTTGGAGTTGATTCATTCGGATGTTTGTGGTCCTTTGAAAGTTATAACACATAGTGGTGCACTTTATTTGTTACTTTCATTGATGATTATTTAAGGAAAGTTTGGGCTTTTCTACTAAAAATTAAAGATCAAGTTCTAGAAGTATTTAAGCATTTTTAGGTCATGGTTGAAAGAGAAACATGGCAGAAATTGAAGTGCATCCGATCAGACAATGGTGGTAAATACATTGGGCCATTTGATGAGTATTGTCGCAGCCAAGGTATTCGACACCAAAAGACAGTTAAGAAGACTCCTCAACAAAATGGCGTTGCCGAGAGGATGAACCGCACCATTGTGGAAAGAACAAGGTGTTTGCTTTCACAAGCTAAATTGCTAAGATCCTTTTGGGGTGAGACAATGAAGACATCAGTTGACGTGATCAATTTGTCTTATTCTTATCCTTTGAATGGTGATGTTCTAGAAAGAGTTTGGACCGGTAAAGATGTGCCTTATGAGCACTTGAGAGTGTTTGGTTGCCGAGCTTTTGTTCACATTCCAAAGGATGAGAGGTCTAAGCTTGATAGTAAGTCAAGACAATGTATTTTTCTTGGCTATGGGCGTGATGAATTTGGGTATGGATTGTGGGATCCGGTCGACAAGAAAGTCATTCGAAGCCGTGATGTTGTGTTTCTTGAAGACCAAACAATTGAAAACTTTGGCAAAGGTGATCAACCGAAGCCAAAAAATAGTGATCTCATTGACATGGATCCATCTCCTTCATCTTCAGTTGATGATGAAAATTGGGGAGATGTGCAGCCACCTCTTGAAGATGTAGATGATAATGCTATTCAAAATGAAGTTAAACCCGAAATTAAGGAAGAGCATCCAACTCAAGAACCGTCACTACAACTTGAGTTAAGGAAATCTACAAGGGACCGAAAACCTTCGAGAAAGTATCCTCCCAGTGAATTTGTGTTGATTTCCGATCAAGGGGAGCTTGAGAGCTACCAATAAGCAATTGAGCATGCAAAGAAAGGTGATTGAAAAAAAGCTATGGAAGAGGAGATGAATTCCTTACTTGAAAATCACACCTATGATTTAGTGAAGTTGCCTAAGGAGAGGAAAATTTCGAAAAATAAGTGGGTCTTCAAATTGAAGAATGATGACAAGAATTTGAGGTACAAAGCACGTCTTGTTGTGAAAGGCTTTGGGCAAAAGAAAGGTATTGACTTTGATGAGATTTTTTCACCAGTTGTGAAGATGTCTTCTATTTGGGTTGTACTTGGCATGGCTGCAAGTATGAACTTTGAAGTTGAACAACTTAATGTGAAGATCGCATTTCTTCATGGTGACCTTGAAGAAGAAATTTACATGGAGCAACCGGAAGGTTTTTTAGAGAAAGAGAAAGAGAAATTTGTTTACAAATTGAAGAAAAGTTTGTATGGCCTCAAGCAAGTCCCGCAACAATGGTACAAAAAATTTGACTATTTCATGATGAATAATGATTTTTCTAAAACCACTTTGGACCATTGTGTGTTTCTGAAAAATTTCCCGGATGGCAAATTTATTATTCTTTTGCTTTATGTTGATGACATGTTAATTGTGGGTCAAGATTCTACCATGATTAAGAAGTTAAAGTTAGAGTTGAGTAAATCTTTTGCTATGAAATATTTGGGACCGGCAAAGCAAATTCTTGGTATGAAAATTGTTCGTGATCGCAAAGAGGGGCTGATTTGGTTGTCTCAAGAAAGCTACATTAAGAAAGTTCTTGAGAGGTTCAACATGAATAAAACAAAGTCGGTTGGTTGTCCACTTGCGGGTCACTTCAAACTTAGTTCGAATCAATGTCCTACAAGTGAGAAAGACAAAGAGGAGATGTTGAAAATTCCTTATTCTTCAGCAGTTGGTTCTTTGATGTACGCCATGGTTTTGTACAAGGCTGGATATTGCTCACGCCATTGGTGTGGTGAGTCGGTTTCTCTCTAATCTAGGTAAAGAACATTGGACAACGGTAAAATGGATTCTAAGATATCTTCGAGGGACTTCGAAAGTGTGTTTGTGTTTTGGGGATGGTAAGTCGATGCTAGATGGGTTCACAGATTCTGACATGACCGGTGATGTTGATTCTAGGAAATCTACTTTTGCGGGTATGGTTGATGTCTCCACCTAAGTCGATAGGGGGAGAATTGTTGGGGTATATCTCCTTATTGGAGTTTGAGACCCAATTGGTTTATTAAAAGAGTTTAATTTGGTTTGGTATTATTTATAATATATTTATAATATATTATATCTAATTTTTGGAGACCTAATTCAGTTTGGAAACAACTAAGGTTTTGATAAAAAAATCCCAGATTCACAAAATACATATATATATTATTCTTCGAAAAATTGGTGAGGCAGCTACAACGTTGTTGACTTTCGGTGGGGTGAGAAAACCAAAAAGGAACGGCGGCTAGTTGCTTTGTTTTGTGAGATAGTGCCTGTGGAAAAATCAATTTAGTGGGTTAATTGATTAAGGTGTGGATCTTCAGCTAGTTGCTATGTTTCGGCTGATTTGGTTAGTTATTTTGGGTCTTCTTCAACTATGGTTTTGAAGATTTTGGTTCATCTATTTGGTGAGGTTTTTCCTCTTGTTTATTTGTGATTATTTGGAATTCACCTAAGGGTGATTTTGTGAGACCATTTGTGTCTCGTTTGTAATCGTTTGGAAACTTATTTGGTTGATAGTGGAATCAGATTTCGATCCCGTGGACATACCTTACATTGAAGGAACCACGTAAAAATTCTTGTGTTGCTTTTGATTTAATTTTTCTGCATTAGTTTTTATTCCCATTGATTGATTTACTTGTGGGAAATCATTGATTTTCTCTAATAGTTGTATACTCTCTGTGTGAGCAAAACTGGGCAGGATTTCACCCACTGGTTGACTCTCTGGTCAACTGGCCAGTTGGCTACTAAAGAGTGGTCCGACCTCTTTTGTTTGCCTCATTCTACTACTGCTTTGATTATCTATTCTCGAACAAATAAGAAATATTTGGTTACCTATTCCCGAACAAATAAACAATGTTTGGGCATGTGCTCCTGAATTTCGATCATATGATCGGGAGTTCAATTCCAAAAAAATGAAGAACATATTTTATTATTTTTGTAATTTTTTTTCAAGAAACTTACCCTGTAAGACCAATCTCATCCGAGCTAAGAACACCATCAAAGTTATGAACTTTTTTAAGTTTTTATTATTGTATTTTCTCTCGTCTCATGGAGTTGTGATTTCTGAAAAAAAAAATTCACTCATTGTCATTACTCGAGAAGTGTATGTAATTAAATGGTAGCCACTGTTGCCACTAGAATATTGTCGCCAACATATTTTTAAGGTTTTAAAGATGGACAGATTTTGAAGGTGTGATTTGGAAAAAAAAAAAAATGGATGAGTGGTGATGTAAGTGAGTGCTCTCATAAACCCTAATCATGATGTAGTGAGTGTGTGAGTTTAATTGTAAGATGTGATATCTCAAAATTATTGATATCCTTTGTAATAATTTCATTTGAGGTTATTATTGTAATAAAAAAAAAAACTAAAAAACAGATATCTAAAATAATTGATGGGGTGCTAATAGCAGCACTATTGCTTTTTATTAAAAGATATATAAAAAAGTAAAGAGAATAAGCTAACTTTTTGACTAACATAACTTATTCTCGAAGAAGGCCTAAGAGATTTGAATCGATCAAGTCAATAGATTTTTGGCTCACCTATCCTTATATAAATTTAAGAGATTTAGGATTGGTTCATAAATTGAATTTTTTAGTATTTTTTGATATTTTTATAAAAAGATATGCAAAATAATAAAGATAGTAAATTTCCTTTTATAATAATTTTTTAATTTTTTTAGCTAAAAATTTAACTTTCCAAACAAAACTTTATTGTAACAAATAAAAAGTGCAAAAAGATAAAATGAAAGAACTGGGTTTCTCTCATATTTACATTTCAATATGAGAAAATTTGAGGAGTTCATAAGGACCATCACGGGTTCTATTTCGATAATTCGAATCATTCATTTTGTAATACTATCAATGTATTTGTGTAAAAAATTAATTTTAATTTGATAATAGTAATGCGCGTGTTTGGTTTGAGTTTTTTGGATTAGGTGTTTTGAAAATTGAGTTTTTTATTTTTTGTTTTTATTTTTATTTTTAGTGAATATTTTTAAAATTTTAAGCATTTTTTTTCTTTTTTAGATGTACTTTACTTAAATATATCTAAAAAATAAAAAATTTGTAAAAATTAATAAATACATAAAAATATGAAAAATATGTTGAATTCTCATTTTTTTTTTTTTGAATTTTTGGTATTTAGTGAATTTTTAAAAGATTTTTTCACAACAATTATACTTTTTATGTGTATTTATATTAGGTGTGTTTAAAAATTGCTTAAAATATTAAAAATTTAGTAAAAATAAAAAATATAAAAAATAAGAAAATAAAATTTTCTGAAAAGTATTTTTAGAAAAGCAAAAACAAGTATGGTAAATATTTTTATTTCATTGTATTTATCTTTAAAAAAATAAATAACAAATATATATTTAAAAATATATCATTTATTTTTTTAAAATATTACAATTAGAATCAATTAAAATTTTATTTTATAAATAATACATATTATGAGTCTTATAAAATAAATAATTTAAATTATCGTTGCAAAATAAATCTCTCGAATTCTTTCATATTAATATTAAAATTATGATAGAGACCCTCACACATATATGACCTCAACTCTCATTCCAATCACTCATAATATGAAATCTACGCGAACCTCACACAAACGTCAAAAACCAAAATCAAATTAGAAGTCATAGAATCTTAAAAAAAAAAAAAGGGTCAAACATTTCTCTTAATGTTAAAGTATGTGAAGCATGGTTTTAAAAATCGGACCGGACCGGCCGGTTCAACCGGTTGAACCGCCGATCGGTCGAGGTTCCGGTCCGGGTACACCCATAAAACCGGTCACAGTGAAAAACCGGCCTATTTTGGGAGAACTGGGAAAACCGGCGGTCGGACCGGCGAACCGGTTCCGGTTCACCGGGTTGATAAAAACGAACTTTTTGTATTTTTTTTCTTTTTTTTATTCTTTCTTTTCTTTCTCTTTCTTTCTTATATTATATATATATAATAAAAATTTAATTGGAAACTCTCTTTTAAGGGTCTCCTCTTGTGAGGAATCCCATTGAGAGCTTAAAATTATTGTGAAAGCCTCTATCTATTTATAAGAAAAAAATTCTTCCAAAAAAACTCAAGAAATCTATGTGGGATTCAATCAAATCTATTGGAGGGAAACTTAAAGTTTTGATATCCCTCCAAAATTTTTGCTCTTCTTTCAACCAAATTATTTGAATTAAAATCATATGGAGGGAATATTGAATATTGAATATTTGATTTCTTCTTCCAAAATTAAAATTAATAATATTTTTAAATATATTTTTATATTTTTTAATAAAAAAAATATTAAGAGAAATATTTAAGATTATTAAAATTTTTAATTTTATTACTTATATTTTTATTTAAATATAATTTTAATATATTTATGACGTCACGATTCGATTCTAGTGACCCGTGACCTGTTTACTTGATCATTTTTTCGATACACTCACCGGTCCGATTTTCAAAACATTGATGTGGAGCGTGAAATGCAAAAATGGGAAGGACTAGTGCCAATCCCCATTTTGTCATTGCTGTTTTGTCGTATTGCAAATAAATAAATAAACAACTGTTTAACCGGCAACAAAAAGCTCACTACCATGTCATCACTATTCACACCTACAAAATCCCCAAGCCCCCCTAAAACACGAACCGAACCCAACCAAACCTCCCTCTCTCTCTCTCTCTCTCTCTCAATACTTTCTATCTCCACCATAGACGGGGCTTGACAATGTCTCCGAAGCCCTCAGAGAACGGAGTCGACGGCGACGATGAGCGAGAAGAGGAGGAAGATTCAGAAGACGAAGAAGATGAAGAAGAAGAATTGGACGAGGAAGAAGAGGATGAGCCGAGGCTCAAGTACCAGCGAATGGGGGGAAGTGTGCCCTCGCTTCTCTCTAGCGACGCCGCCTCCTGTATCGCCGTCGCCGAGCGAATGATCGCTCTCGGCACTCACGCCGGCTCTCTTCATATTCTTGATTTCCTCGGCAATCAAGTAACTTCTTGAACATCACTTGTACTTCAATTGAATCACATCTTTATTCAATTCTCATCAAATTACTTGATTGAACTGAAATAATCATGATTGAAATCACTCCCCAGATCTAAAATTTCCCCTATTATTGTTAAAATTGATTTTTTATTTTTATTTTTTTTATAATTAGAAGTACAGTAGTTTATATTTTAAAAGAAATTAGCTTTGATCTTCATCTTGCTCAATTGAACTGACCATTCATAAGCTTTAGTGCAACTTACCCATTCCAAGTCTCTAAATTGTATATGTATATATATATATTATGAGTATAATGAGGGTTTATTTTGTAATTCTGAAGATATGGTGTATATATTAAGTTGCTGATTTTTAGGAATCATTTAGTTTGTTTCCCTACTCATTTTGAACTTGAGCTTGCATGTTCACTCCTCCTTTCGCTAGCAAAACCCTCCTCCTCCCCTCCAATCTTTTGCCAGTCTTCTCAATAACTAGAGGCTATAGAGCCCAAAAACTATTAACACCTAGGATTATACCCAAAGATGGACCTGGATACTTCATGCCTTCATTGGTAATAACTCAATGAAATAGCCTAAACCCCAAACCCTGAACCCTGCACGCCTTATACCCACAATACTACTTGTACATAAAGGTCATGTTTGATTGGGTGGATTAGAGTATGGGATTAGGATTATTAATCCGTGAACCCAATTATCCTATGTTTGCTTTAACATTTTGGTTTAGGATTATTAATCCAATAGATAATTAATCCAACAAATTTGTAGGATTATTAGTAATGGGGTAGGGGTGGGATTATTAATCCAATAGATATTAATCCAATTGGACAGTGAATACCACACTAATTTAATAGGATTATTAATACTTCACTATTAATCTTGCGAATCAAACATGACCAAAGTGAATAAAAAACAATCTCAATATAGAGAGCAATTGTACCATTTTGTCATCTTCACCACAAGAGAAAAATATAGTAATAGTTCGAACTAAAAATGAGAAGCATGAGTTAAATTATTATTATTATTTTATTTATTTATTTTTATCAGTAAAATGAGAAACAAAAATACTACCCGTCCCAATTACAAAGCCATTGGTCAATCTCCTTAGTCCTTATCATTAACATCACAGACAAATTACAAGATGACAAAAACCCAAATCGACCTTCTCCACCTATCCTCAAAACCCTTCTTTTGCAAGACAAAATTCATAAAACCCCACTTCACTTGGTCATATGCTTTTTGAAAGTACCTTAAAAATGAATTCTTCCTTGTTTTATCTCTTATATTTCTCTGCTGTCTCATTTGCTATTAACACATCTAAAATTTGGCGGCCTTCAACAAAAGCACCCTGATAAGAGGAAATGGTATTAACCAAAACTGCCCTCAACCTTCTTCACAAAATCTTTGCTAATATTTTATACAAAGAGGTGACTAAATTGATTGGCCTAATATCACTAATTTTTAAAAATTCTCTATTTTAGGATTTTGCCAAATGAAAGTATGGTTTGTAGATGCCTTTACAACTCAATTATTAAAAAATTTAACAAACACCTCAACCAAATAATGTTTAACCACCTCCTAATAATCTTGAAAAATGGCCATGGAGAAATTGTCAAGCCCTAGTGATTTGTTTATCACGCTAAAAAATGAATGCTTGAAATTTGAATTCCTTCAAACCTTCAACCCTTAGCCTATAAACCATTTGAAGAATACAACCTAGAATAGAAGGGAAAAAATTTCGTTAACAATTTGATCCTCCATATTCACAAATGACCCGACATAATTGGATGAACTTCTTCTTTCTCTTTCCATTTGCAACCATGTGAAACAATTTTGAGTTATTGTCTTCTTCCTTTAGCCATGTCATCTTTTTCTTTTCCCCCCAATAAATTTTCTTCGCAAACATCACATCCTCAAAGCTTAATGTTAAAATATGCCTCCTAAGATTCTCACTCAAACCTTGCATAACCTCAATTCTATCCTTTGACTTTCTGCAGTAGCCAAACTTTTTATTTGCAACCTTGTGAAAAAGTTTTGAGTTATTACCTGCTCTGCCTCTAGCCATTTCATCTTTGCCTTTTGTCCCCAAAAAATTTTCTTTGTAAACACTACTTCTGCAAAGCTTAATCTTAAAATTTGTCTTCTAAGATTACCCAAACCTACCATAACCTCAACTCTATCGTTTTCCTTTATCTAGCAACCAACTTTCCAAAAGATAGTAAGTTTCTATTGCATACCATTTGTCTGTTTCAAAAAAGAATAAATTATGAATTTGCATCCTAGTGATGCCTTAGTGATTAAATGTAATTATCTAGAATATTATTTTGTATAAAAATCAAAATTTATGCCTTTCATGCTTGAGCAAGGACGTACAGATTAGCAATTTATATTATCTTCAAAATTTTATTTATTATATTTTTTTGGCAAACTTAAAGCATAACTGTGTATTCATCTGTAAGAATCTCTGGCATCAGTGTTGTGAAATGCATAGGACAAAGCAACTGGAATTTGTGTTGCAAATGAAAGTTCTAGAGATTTTTGGTTAAGAATCATGAATCTAGTGGGTGGTACACTATGGGATCTTTGCTTAGGGTCATGATTCAGACCTTTCAACTACCTTGTTAGCTTGGACAATGGATGGCTTCTTATTTATTTCAGCTTTACTAAGCTGATATACTGTTGCATTCAAGTTAATGTTTTCCCCCTCCCCCTTCAAAATACGCATCTTTCTTTTCTACAGGTAATGGAATTCCCTGCCCATACTGCTACTGTCAATGATCTTTGCTTTGACATAGAAGGTGAATACATTGGAAGCTGTTCAGATGATGGATCTGTTGTAATAAGCAGCCTTTTTACTGACGAGAGAATGAAATTTGATTATCATCGTCCAATGAAGGCGATTGCTCTGGATCCAGATTATGCAAGAAAATCATCCAGAAGATTTGTTGCTGGTGGTTTAGCAGGTCATTTATATTTTAATACAAAGAAGTGGATGGGGTACCGTGACCAGGTTTGTTCCAGGTGTCTGGCATGTCCCTTATGTCTCTACTAAAAAAATATAGCTATTTTTTTGGTTCCTGAAATAATATATTTATTTGTTTTTTCAGGTTTTGCACTCTGGTGAAGGCCCTATTCATGCAGTGAAGTGGAGAACAAGTCTCATTGCTTGGGCTAATGATGCAGGTGTGAAAGTTTATGATTCTGCTAACGATCAGCGTGTAACCTTTATTGAGAGACCACGAGGAAGCCCACGCCCTGAGCTTCTGCTTCCTCACTTAGTTTGGCAGGTTAGTAGAACATTAAGATAGGCACAATATTGGGACACACACGGACACCCCTGCATGAAGTGAGTGCCTCTGCAATTGCAGTAATATTTTAAAAAGAACTACAACACTGGAGTTATCTAGTTTATTTATTTTGCCTCTGAAAAGAAATGTATCACAACTATGTTAATTTAAGCCTGCTTGCCATTGCATAATGTCTCTCCATCATGTTTAGGATGATGTTCTCTTGGTAATTGGATGGGGAACATCTGTGAAAATTGCATCTATAAGAACAAATCAGAACAAAGTTGCGAATGGGACACATAAGCATATTCCCATGTCTAGCATGAACCAAGTGGATATTGTGGCATCTTTTCAAACCAGCTATTTCATTTCCGGAATTGCTCCTTTTGGTGATACTTTGGTTGTTCTAGCTTATATTCCGGGGGAAGGAGATGGAGAGAAGGAATTTAGCAGCACCATTCCATCACGCCAGGTATTTTTCTTCCTCATTTGTGTTTTCTAGTAAAGCGGATTTGTATTTTTAACCCTGCATGCAACACACTGAAGTTTGGAACACTCATTTCCACTTGGTGAAGAAGATTGTTTGTTTCTATATATTTACTTTTGATCTTAATGCACTACTCATTTCACTTTGTGCTTTGGGTGTATGGGCATTTTGTATCAATTTTTACCAAGAGAATTTGGAAAATTTTAAAATCTTTTTCCTTTTTCACAAATCATGAGTGAAGGACAAATATTGAAGACAGAAGTTTTGTGCTGCTTATAGGAACCCCCAATAGGAGCGGTCATTGTAGACATGTTTGCTTTTCGCAGTTATGCTTCACTGCAAGACCAGGTTAACCAATTTCGAACACTGAGATCCCTGCTTTTTTGTTGGTAAAAGTTAGGATGTGTTTTACTTTCCAGAATTGTTGTACTCATTTGCTCGTGTAATTTTGCAAAATAAAGCTTTTCTTGGAACTATTCACACCTTAATTCTATTGATAGATTTTTGTGGTCCTGATGCATAGGAACTGTGTGAATACTATTTTTCATGAGTAATAGTAATATTTCTTTAAAAGATGGGATTAAAGGAATGGGATTAAAGGAATGCCACTTGTATACAAAAGAGAAGAAGAAAATGGACGATACTAGTCTGCCAAAAATCAGATTAACAGATTCCCCTGAACTCATATTATAGGACTCCTTGCATGGAGAAAGGGACCTTTAGAGCTGTGGGAGGGAAGAAAAAGAGCATAGCTGGAAGAACACTGTTAAACTTCCAATGTTTACAGTTTCCCAAATGTTTTTTTCTATGTTTTCTATGAGAGATGAGAACAGAGGGGAAGAGAAGAGAAGGATAAAAGAAGAGAGGATAGGAACAGAGGGGAAAAGAAAACAATTATTTCCCCTTGTTTGGTTATTTTATTGTACTTGGTCCAAGTCCCCCCTCTTCTGTGAGGGAAATTCGTGGACAAGCTTTTAATTTTTTTTCCTCTTCCCAACCAAACAAGTGAAAAGGAAGCGATAATGGTTAAAGAGTCTTGAGAATGGAGGCAGAAGGGATCATAACCCATCAAATCTTCCCTAGCCACCATCTTTATTGCCACATTATCTTAGGTGATTTTTCTTGACTTACAAGGTCTTAATTTTGAGGCCCTCTTCCCTTCAGTTCAGAGATTGTCTCCTGATTCATGAACAATATCTATTTTCTTTCAGCATCTCTGCCCATGGAATGCCAATTTTTTGTGTGATTGTTTTATCTATCCTTATTCCTTTTCACGAAGTAATTTTCTGTGCTTTTCATCTATTAATTATTCAGAGCTGTTTAGTATTATGATTTCTACAATCCTTTTATGCCTCAAAATCTTCTTCTGACAACTTTTTTTTCTTTTCTATGACACTGCATATTGTCCTTCATTGACCCTTTGAATCATGGACTATTCTGTTGTCTAAGCCTCTAATAACCTTTATGGTTCAGTTCTATTACTTTATTCAATTTATTCTATAGTACTAGAACACTGTCATATTTCTATATAAATATAGATAGGTAGAAGTCAGTAGTTTACATGATAAGTGTTAAGATGTAGAAATTTGTTGTAAGCAGGGAAATGCTCAGAGACCGGAAGTGCGTGTAGTCACATGGAACAATGATGAGCTTGCAACAGATGCACTACCTGTCCATGGCTTTGAGCATTACAAGGCAAAGGACTATGCCCTTGCTCACGCTCCATTCTCAGGTAAAAGTGTGCAAGAGTTTATGAATTTGCATTCAAACAGTGGTAATACTTATGCATTTTTATGTAGGTAGCAGCTATGCAGGTGGGCAGTGGGCTGCTGGTGATGAGCCATTATACTATATTGTATCCCCAAAGGATGTAGTTATTGCAAAACCTAGGTTAGTTCAATTTTATCTTTCCTTAGTTTCTATTCTAATAGAATGTCAGTATGTAATTTTCCTATTGATAATTAATTACAGCACAAAAGGCCAGAATATTTATAATCCGAATACACTTTTCACATATCCAAAATACTTTCATATTTTTTTATTCACTTTTTACATATTTCAATACACTTTACACATTTTTCAACACTAATAACAGCCCTAAGGGCTGTTTTTATCATTATCGTTAATTATATCAATCTATGTGCTATCTTATCTATAAAGTGAGAAGACACTTTTTTCGCACTTGTGAATCCAACCACTGGTCAAGTTTAGTTCATGAGATGATTATTATGCAAACATTAGGAGTTATCTGTTTAAAGTTGTCCCCCGCTTCTCATCTTTTTCATATGTCTGCTCACCAAATGCAGTATCTTTAGAATTCCAATTAAGCATAGGCTCCTCACCATTTATGGATATCTAAATCTGAATACTTCAAGTTTGTGAGAAGGTAGATAGAAGTGAAAAAAAACTGGAAGTTCTTATTGAAAAATAAGAAAATGGTGAAACAAATTAAGAAGGTGCATGAGCAGATAGGTGTCCCAGTTGGTTGGGGGGTGCTTGAGCAGACAAGTGTAGAATTCATCCATTAGTTTTAGTGAGTTCAATGAATTTTTTATTTAATGAATTTAAGTGTATGTCATCTTAATATGGAGAGTGAATTTCCTGAAAATGGAATGCTTTAAATTTTAATTCACCTTGATAGAAAAAATTGTGGGATTTAAAAGCATAATTTTGATTCCTTTACTGCTCGCATTGTTTGTTTTGCCATTATATCGTCTCCTATGCCATATTAAAAATCACAAACTTCGTTGATTTACAAATGCAATTTCTTGTTGATTGCTAGGGATGCAGAAGATCATATTTCTTGGCTTCTTCAACATGGATGGCATGAAAAAGCTTTAGCAGCAGTTGAAGCTGGGCAGGGACGAAGTGAGCTTCTTGATGAGGTATTTCTGTTTAATTTAGTTTAACGGTTCATTTATTTATTTGCATTGTATTACTTACTAAATAAGTAATTGATGCATGATTTACATATGAAATGTTTACATTTTCTTTCCCATATTTTCATGGAAACAATGTAATATAGAAATCTACAATTTGTCTAGATTCTCTTATTTTTTGGAAGTAGGCTATTTATGTGTTGTTATTTTTAGTCATTCTGGGTTACTTTGTGAATATGTCAATTAATACCTAATGTTATAATCATGAATCACCTGGTTCATGAGGCATTTGGGTTGCATATGTTCGTAGCATGAATAGTTTGAAAGTGTCCTAGAAGGATCAAATTGTTTTGGGACCAAAAACTATGCCCAATGCAATGCACTGGATACTTGTCTAAGGCCCAACATTTCAAAATTCAAAATAATGGCCTTTATGCCCCAAATGCTAACATTTGGAAATTCAAAACAATTGCCTTTATGGCCTAAATGCTTATTCGGCAACAAAGCCAAAAAAATGATCAACCCACTGAAATCCCTCCATAGCATAAATAATTCAATGCTCCAAAACTTTACGAACCAAAATTCATGCCTCTTTTGTGGCTCCAAATTAAAGCCCTCCCCCGAAGTATGAGGTGGTTAAAATTAAAATCTAGTCATTTTCTAGATAAAAGATGGTGCCTAGTCCCTGACAATTGGTTATATATGCCATTTCCATTTATGACGTTCAGACAGTCATTTTTGTAGCCATAGTATGTCTGTTTTCACTATCTCCTGTTGTCAGTTTTGATTGTTTCGATTGCAAAATCTTTTTCCTGTACATGTGGACAATAACTAAACTTTGCTATGTATTTCCTTCCACAGTTCCATATTATATTATAGTATCGGTAGTAATACATTTTCAATTTGTCCACTATGTATGCAGGTGGGGTCTAGCTATCTTGATCATTTGATTGTGGAAAGGAAATATACTGAAGCCGCATCATTATGTCCCAAATTGTTGCGAGGATCGGCTCCAGCATGGGAGAGGTACTAAATACTATTAAGTATGACTCTCCTGTAAATTTATTTTTAATAACTAGCAGTGGGTTATTTCTCACAGATGGGTTTTCCACTTTGCTCATCTTCGTCAGCTACCTGTATTGGTTCCATACATACCAACTGAAAACCCAAGGTTACGTGATACTGCTTATGAGGTTTGCAATATTTGACATTTCCTGAAAGCTTAATTTGATACTTCATATGCTCTTTGGACTTGCTAAATTGGAAATAAAGGTCTTAGCGGTTTTTGTTAATCATCTACAGGTAGCTCTTGTTGCTCTAACAACAAATTCATCTTTTCACAAGGATCTCTTGTCAACTGTCAAATCTTGGCCGCCTGTAATTTATTCTGCCTTGCCTGTTATCTCAGCCATAGAACCTCAGCTTAATACTTCATCCATGACTGATGCACTAGGAGAGGTCGGTATGAACATTGTTATCTTGATATTGATTATGAATTTTGGTTATTATTACATCTTTTCCATTATGAATTACTTTACCATGTCAGGCACTAGCAGAGTTGTATGTAATTGATGGACGGTACGAGAAAGCGTTTGCGCTATATGCTGATGTAAGTGCTCTATATGGAGTCCTGCATAGTTTACGCAGAAAACCAGCGACAGCTTAAAGTAGTTACACTACTGAATACACTCACATGATGCTCTGCAAAATCAAGCTCTGGCTATACTAGTTTCTTGACATTAACTTGGTTGTTTCCTTACTATTTAATTTTCTTTTATTCTTCAGCTTATGAAGCCAGATATATTTGACTTTCTCGAAAAACATAACTTACATGATGCTCTTCGTGAAAAGGTATGTGTATGTTACCACATTAGGTGATTTTTTTTGGTTCGTATCATATCTAAGCTTGAAATTGCCCATTTCCTTGATTTGCTTTTTGTTTCTGCTGTTGTTGTTGTTATCATTATCAGTTGTTACCTAGAAAGGAAAAATTCAAAGAGAAAAATTCAAAGAGAACACTGAAACTTTTTTATTGACACTTTCTTTTGTAATCTATGAATGTGTAGGTTGTCCAACTGATGATGATAGATTGCAAACGTGCAGTACCATTGTTGACCCAGCACAGAGACTTAATCACTGCATCTGAAGTCGTTTCACAACTTTTGGCTGCGGGGAATAAGTGTGATTCCAGATACTTTTTACATCTATATCTGCATTCGCTATGTGAAGCTAACCCGCATGCTGGAAGGGATTTCCATGATATGCAGGTATGCGGAAAGAGAGTTAAATTCATATTAGAAAATGCTTTCACACTAGAGTTGGTTTTGTTCTTAACTTTTGGAGTGATGGGGAGATTGAATCAGAAGAGGCTCATGGGAAATAAAAAGAATTGCATAATGGCCAAGTATTATCATCTAAATTGATCTTTTGTAAAAGCAACTGTGGAGTGTGAGAACCATCCACTTGTGAGCTCCATCAATAAGTTCACCTTTTTTGCCAGAATCTACCTTCTTGTAGATGCTGGAACTATTAAAGTCTTCAGAACAGTAGTTGATTAATCATCCATTCCATGGAAAGACACTTCTACTGGAAATGGTGATATTTCGAATCATGGGATGTGGTGGTGTTATAAGTATGTTGTCTTAGATTCCCATATTTTGTGTTTGTAACCTATAGATATTTGGTTCATTCAATGGGAAATGCCCAGCCCAATGAAAATGTTCATTTTGCATCTGTTTGGCTATAAATTTAAATAATTTTATTATTTTTTGGACTTTTGAAATAATTATATATATTTTTGGTTAATGGGGTATGTGAGCCTCATAGAGCACCCAACTAATTCATGGGCACATGCAGTCCTCTCATCCACATGCACCAGGTAATTACTATGATAAATCCCTGGGGATGGACCCAAGGGAAATGACTCAAAATCAAGACCTTTGCTTGAAAATAATTCAAATAATTAGAGTATTTTCCTTACACTGTACTTTCAAAGAAACTACTTGCAGTGTTCAACCAAACAAAACCAGAACTGCTGGTTGAACCGTTTTAGTTTTTAAATCCACTTAATCTTGATATACTTAAAAAAGTATAAAACTTGTACAAAAATCTTTAAAAAAATTCATTAAATACTGCAAAATACGAAAATGTACTGAATTTTTATTTTTTATTTTTGTATTTTTTGTATTTGGTGAATTTTTTAAAGTTTTTTTTTTTTTTGCCTCACAAATATTATACGTTTTTAAGTGTATCTAGATTAGGTGTATCTAAAAAATAAAAAATAAAAAAATTGCATAAAATATTAAAAAAAAAATACTAAAAACAAAAAAATCACGGAAAACAAAAAACTCAATTTTCAGAAAACTGAGTTAAACCAAACAAGGTGATTGCCTGTTATTTCCATGTAGTTATTGTATGACACATGCCTATAATTTCATGCATTATGTTGCATGCAATATTTGACAAATTTGCTATTGTTTACAAACTGTACTAGGTGGAGCTTTATGCAGACTATGATCAAAAAATGTTGCTTCCATTTCTTCGCAGTAGTCAGCACTATACACTTGAGAAGGTTGGCACAGTAAATGGCTGTAAATCATTTCTCCATGATTCACCTTTGTGTTAATAATTTCTGCAATCTTATCTCAGGCATATGAAATTTGTGTCAGAAGAGATCTATTGAGAGAGCAAGTTTTCATCCTTGGAAGAATGGGAAATCCAAGACAAGCCCTTGTGGTTATCATAAATAAATTAGGGGATATTGAAGAGGTACTTTCCATTTTTCATCTAGGGTGTCATTTTTATGTAACATCGGAGTTCAGTGGTGATAGTATTAATGTCATGACATTGTACAGGCTATAGAATTTGTGAGTATGCAGCATGATGATGAACTTTGGGAAGAATTGATAAAGCAGTGTTTTCATAAACCTGAAATGGTACCGTCTGGACTTATTTTCCTTATTAAATACACATGAAAACATAATCACTGCAAATGTTCAAATGTTTCTTTTGCAAGTTTTCATGTATGTTTCTGCTAACTGGCAGGTGGGAGTGTTGCTGGAGCACACTGTTGGCAATCTTGATCCTCTCTATATTGTAAATATAGTGCCCAATGGCCTCGAGATACCTCGGTTCGTATGATCGTAAAATGCTTTTCTGTTAGCAGTTCTTTTAGACGTTTCTTCTGTTTTTTAGGGTCAACTTTTGGTGTTCAATTAAACAGTCCATCTGTGTTGAGTTCTCATGGATGAAAGAGTTTGTTTTGATTGGAGGTTAATAACTTGCTTAACGTCATGGTTTTCTTATAGCTCCCTGCTAGGTTGCATGTGTTATGCTTTTTAATGAACTGCTAATTTTCTATAAGACGCTGGTCAGAGGCTACTTCTCAGCCATTGCCTGTAATTTAGAGGGAACTATAAGATAATGATTTAAGCCAATGGAAGTTGGCTGAGTTGGTAAGGATCGGACTCTTTGCCTTCAAGGCTTAGGTTCGATTCCTGCTACCAGTAGTCCTCCTTGGTGGGCAATCTATAATTCCAATGTAAGTCCTTGCTAAGGCTGCGGCTTGCCTTGGCCTTGGACTTGGACTGGGGTAGCCTCCCCTCACCTAAACTTCTATTTACCAAAACTAGATAAATAAATAAATAAGATAATGATTTACCTGCTGTTATACGTAAGTGTGTGCTGGTTCAATTTGAAATTAGCCTCTGATATTTTATGGTAGATATGCTTTTTGTAGCATGAACATTAACCAATGGATATTGATACCATTAGTCCTAGATAGGGACATTATACTACTTTTGTTAAAGCTGATATATCATATTATTATTATACCAGAAGTTCAGAAAATCTGATTCTGTGTACATAAATCACATGTTGACCTTTGATAATTTTTTTTACTCCATGAAGAATCCCTCAATGACAATGTCCGTCTTCTTTTGAAGGATGGGAATTTCGTATCTATAAAGGTACGGATTTTAAGGTTTTCATGCTCTATGGAAATTTTAAGGCAGGCATCCCAGAGCCTCATAAATGGAAATGATTCAGGAATAGTTTTTCTAGGATACAGAACCATTTATCCGTGGCAATAGCATTACCTAATTTTATATGAAAAGCACAAAATTGTTGGGAGAATTTATTTTTTTATTGGCAACAGAATTTTAAGATACAAAATTATCCATATCTCTTCTCGTAAATGGGTATAGGAATTATCCTTGAATCACTCAATTCCTTCATTAAGACAAATAAATTAAATATATATATATATATGCTGAAAAGTAAAATTTTGAGGTATTTTGCGAACTAGCTCAAATGGTTTTGTTATCTTCATTAGGTAATGAAGACAATGATACTGGTCTGACATGGTAAACAGAATATAGGGACTGGTTGGTGTTTCTTAGGGTCAGGGTGGTGGAGTGGCGAATTTGTTTTTGAGGTACTTTGAAAAGAAAGATGAGAAGAAGATCCTGGGAAGCTCTCCTTGGGTCCTCTAGGCATCACAGCTAAGGTTATAGTTGCATCACGCACACTCCCGATTAAAACTTCAAAGCTCCTGAAAATTCTCTAGACTGATGTTCATTGGATTGAGAGAATTGCATTACTATATATAGACTCTTAGCTACTTCAAATGCTGTTAGAACTTAAGAGCATCGCCATCTAACTGGCTATTTCAATTTTTTAGCTAAAATAGTGAGTAAATCACCAAATTCTCTACTCCCATCAAACTAGTTATCAAGTTAGGTATTTTAGTTTTGGTACTTTAGGCTCAACAAATGTAGTAGTGGTTTTTACTAGTCGAACATTAAAATAATATATTACTTCTGATATTTTGGAGTTGGTTGTATGAGGTTCATAAAAAAGAATTTTAAATTAAAAAGAATAAAATGAATATTTAAAAAGAATAGAGAAAAAATAGAGAATTTGTTGGAGAGATTTAAAAAAGTGACTAACCAAAATAGAAAGTAGCTTTTTAGCTAAAATTTAACAAAATATTTAGCTAGTTTGATAAAGAGAATTTATATAGACTTACCAAAATTCAAAAATAAAAACAGTTTGACCATAATACCTTGGCTCAACTTAATAAAGCATAAATTTATCAAAGCTAGCAGCATGTCGTAGAAAATATAGACGCTGATTCAAAACAACCTGAAATCATACCCAATCATTATTACGAGTTATGTCTTGTTTAAATTTGCATTCCCTGTTGTGTTATGAACTGCATCATCACATATCATTCTTATGCTTGTTTAAATACATTACTTTGATGTTTTTACTGGAAAATTGTATAAAATCTTGTGCTTAAAAATATATTTTCTTTCACATATTTTTCTCCCCTTCTTACAATTTTCATCCAACTTTTTACTTTCTAGTTGGTTCTTTTTGTTTCCTTTTGTATATGTTCCATGTGCATGCATAGAAAACTCTCTTTTTTGAGTTGAAAAATGTAATAATTTTGCTGACCATATCTTTGTTATGGAAGTAAGGAATGTTTGCACCCTTTCATCTTCTCTACAATTATTGGACCCATATATGACTTTTCCCTTTCAGACTCAGGGATCGCCTAGTCAAAATCATAACAGACTACAGAACAGAAACTTCTCTTAGACATGGATGTAATGATATTCTTAAGGTACTACTACGCTTCGTGTGCGATTATTCCTTGCAGTACTTCCTTGATTTCCTCCTTTTAAAACTGATTGAAAATTGACAATTTGGCGTTACTTTTAAAATGGCAGGCTGATTGTGTTAACCTGTTGATCAAATACTATAAAGAAGCAAGGCGTGCCATTTACTTGAGCAACGAAGAAGACAAAACACGAGCTAAAAGGAATGACAGTAGTAGTAGGGCTTCTCAGACTGAGATCATGAAAACCACGGAGGTTAAGTCGAAAACTAAGGGAGGTGGAAGGTGTTGCATTTGTTTTGATCCCTTCTCTATACAGAATGTATCAATCATTGTATTCTTTTGCTGTCACGCGTATCACACAACTTGTCTTTTGGATTCTATCAATGCGGTTCTTGCCAAGAAAGAGGCAGCCAGACCTACTTCTCGGGACACGGAATTGTATTATCAATACGAAAATGGTGATGGTGATGTTGATGATGATGACGAGGATGGTAATACTGCTTCGGGTGCCCCTCGGATGCGTTGTATTTTGTGTACCACAGCTTCAAGTTGAGTATAAGGTGTGTGAGTGTGTGTGTGCCCTGCGATGTGTTTTTCTCGTGGTGTGTGTCCACTTATGTATATTAGGTTTTTGTTTGTCTGTTGTTGATGGGCTTTTTGTATTTTAATTTATTTTTTTGGCGAGAATTTTGATTTTCTGGCCTCTTAATTGTTTCTTTGGCTTCAGTTTTCTGTGACTAGCTTTTGCATATTTTATGGGGTGGGTCTGATTACTTTGATATGTCTGATATATAGAAAAAAAGAAAAAGATTAGTTCAATATGTGTTGAGAAGTAATTGGAGTATTATTGATGTAGTTTGAACAGTTTGGTTGCCACATACTGATGCGTAATATTCCATAGTGGTTTCAAACCTCATATAGAATTCATACAGATTTTTATTATTGTTATTTTTTATACAGAATGATTTGATAAATAATCATTTTAAAACAAAATTCAACTTTTTTATAAAAAAATTGTCATTAATTGTGGCTTTTTTTTAATAAATAAATTTTGTGAAAACTAACAATACATTTAACAAATTATTTTTAAGAACTATGGGGTGTGGTTGCGGGTTTGGGGGAGGGTGGTGAGGGACTGGGTGGCTGCCGGAGCTGTGGAGGAGGCTAGAGGGCAGCGGTTGGATGGGGGTAGGGAGGATTAAAATTAGGGTTTGGGAGTTAAGTAATGGCGGTAGAAATAGATTTTATGAATGATTAAAATTAAAATAAATTTTTCTATGGTCATTTGGGGTTGAAAGAATAATTTTTGGGTGCTAAAATTATGATAAAATTTTGTATGGTCATGTGGGGTCGAAAGAATAATTTTTGGGTGCTAGTAGATTTTTTTTGGGGGATTTCTCATTAATTCATAAATAACTACCCCCACTTTCCAATTTTTTTTAGTAATTCTCCTTTACTTTTAGAAAGGGAAAATTGTATAGGGGATATTATCAGTGGTAACAGGGGAAATGTATTATAAAATCATGAAAATGTTTATAATTTTAATTATAAATATTTATAAAGTTTATTATTTATTTATAATTATTTTTTAAAAATCAACTGAATTCTAATTTTTTTTTTTTAAATTATATTAAGCGTGTGAGCTCATCTGATGGATGTACTTAAAATACAAATTTTAATTTTGAATTGAAAACATATCTTCTATGTTGTTTAAGTGGCAAAAATGTTATTTATTAAGTTAATCAATGGTAATAGATTTAAGTCTTATATCCCTCTTGTAGCTATTATGTTTTTTTTCTTTTTGAATGGAAAAATTGACACTTGGTGCAAAGACAGAAGACTACTTAGCAAAAGGAGATAAAAATTTTGAATAGAAAAATTGACCCCTGAACTGAAGGAGATAAAGAATTTTGAATGGAAAAATTAACACTTGGTGCGAAGATAAAAGACCACTTGACAAAAGGAGAAAGAAATTGATGGACACCAAGTGAGTTGTTCATTTTTAATAATAGTGTAGATAGTATAGATATTAGTGTAGTTTTTTTTTTTTTAAAAAAAAAATTACAAATTAATTGTAACATTTATAAATATTAATAATTAAAATCATAAGATTTTTATGTGTAATTTTTTTTAAATACATTTAATTGTAAAATACAATGAAGCAACTACTTCCAGATATCCTATGGCTTGGATAAGAGAAAAGTATACGCGAGGATGCGTATGAAATTAAACGAAAGGGGGAATTATACTTTTCACTTTGTACAAATTTTCATTTTGATTTTTACACATAAAATTGCGACAATTAAATATTAATATCTCTCTTTTTGTTATCCACCATGTACATTTTTAACAAAAATTAAGAATGTAACAAACATATGACTACAAAATGAGGACAAATACGAAAAATCACTCTCTTTTCTCGCCACATTTTATCTCAAAATTTATGTCAAATTATGACTATATTTAGTTAAAATAAAATACAGATTATGAACGATTAAGGAGATAAACTAAGGCCTCGTTTGTCAACTATATATTTTAGTTAAAAAGTAAAAGAGTCACTATAAATTGTCACATCACTCTCTATTTTTTTGCAAATCTTTTTTTAAAAAGTCAAAAAATACGAAAATAGTCTGTTTCCAAACGAGGCGTAAGATTTTGTAAAAATTGAAATTACAAAACTCTGTGTTTCATAAGTGGTAAATATGTTCTTAATCAAACCTAAGATCTTTAGTTCAAAATTTACTTACGCGCTTTGTATAATAATTTTTTTTATTTTAGGCCTCGTTTGGGAATAGGTTAATTTATTAACTTTTTGACTATTTGGCTAAAATATGAGCTAAAAAAAACTAGTATGTTTGGGATGATTTTTTGACTTTTTACAAAAAAATGTGCAAAAAGTAGAGAGAAAAGAAAATTTTTGACTTTTTGACATGGGTTGTTGGCTTTTTGACTTTTTTAATAATTTTTTGACTTTTTAACTAAACCGGCTTGTTGACAAACGAGACCTTAGCATACAAAAAATTGCTACGTGGCATGAAAAGAATAAAGCTTTACTAAACCAATTGAGACCTTTGCTAAATAATAGTATAGATAGATAATAGTATAAATAGATGTGTTTGTGTGATAGAAATTGAATTGATAAATTGTGGAGTCTACATATAAAATGAATCTAAGCTATTAAATTATTTTTTTAAAAAATAGATTCTAAATTGATAAGAATGGATTTGTAATATTGTTAACTGTGTTTGGTTTCAATTTTTTAAAAATTAAATTTTTTATTTTTCATATATTTTTTTATTTTTAGTAAATTTTTTTTAAATTTTAAGCAAGTTTTTATTATTTTTTTAGATGTATCTTACTTAAATGTATTTAAAAAGTAATTTTTTTAAAAAAATCAATAAATACATAAGAATATGAAAAATGTACTGAATTTTTATATATATTTTAATATTTTTGATATTTAATGAATTTCTTAATTTTTTTTCACAAATATTATATTTTAAATATATTTATGTTAAGTGTATTAAATTTTTTTAAAATTATTAAAAATATTAAAAAATATAAAGAATACAAATTTTTAATTTTTAAAAAATAAATTTAGAAAATTCAAACTAAGTGTTTGTTTGGCAATGACTTTTTTAGTTGGTTTTTTAATTTTTTTGACTTTTTTAACCTGAGACTTTTTTAATCGTTTGGTATTCTTGATTGATTTTTTTAATTTTTTAACTTTAGAATAGTAGATTTTTTTTGTCTTTTTATGATTTTTGTCATTTTATAATTTTTGAACTTTTTTTTTTTTTTGATCTTGTTGTAATTTTTTAACCTAATGGGTTTGCCAAACGACCCCTAAACCAACTGAATTGATAACCAAAGTTCTGAAAGTAAAAAAGCAACAACTCTACTTTCCCCCCCAGTTTACTCTTTATATAAGAAGGGTTCTAGGGTTTCGCTTCAATTCAACTCCGACACCGCCAGAGTACCCTCCCTCTCTCTCTCTCTCTCTCTCTCTCTCTCTCTCTCTCATTACTCTAGGGTTCTGAGGGTTCGAGATCTTCCATCGAACCTCCATTGCAAGCCCAACCACAGCTTCTCTAACTCTTCGACGTCGTCAAAGGCCTCCGCTTCCAGATCCGAGCCTCCCACTAACCCTACTACTACGGTATTCTCTCTCTCTCTCTCTCTCTCTCTCTATGTATTATACTAGAAGTTAGGATAGATTGGTTCCTTTCTGAGAATAAGATTGTGAAAGTCTAATTTGGACTCAAACTTTGAAAACTGAACCAGGTTTTTATGTTGTGTAGAGAAATTTTAGTTTTCATGTTTCGTCACGGAATTTAAGAACCGAATTTATTAAGATTGTGAATAGTCCATTGGATCCAAAATTTGAAAACTCAAACAGTCTATTGAGTTGTGCAGAGAAATTTTGATCACAGAGTTTAAGAAACTCAATCTGTCATTCGTGGCGCAAAATTGGTAACAAAAGAAATTCAACGGAGTTGGGTGTTCAAATTATATAATAGAATAGATGCATTAGCGGTTATATTATGAAAATAAAGATGTTTTTGTTGTTTCAACTTTAAAACTGTATAGTTTTTTAAACTTACCGAATTTTTAACGCACATATGATTCATATTTGTAGTTATGTATAATGTAACAGGCTAAGTAAATGGAATTTATCAATCTTTAATGTTTGAAAAAATTAGTGAAACATTTAACTTTAACTTTTTGTGGCAGGAGAGATCAAGATTTTATTTTATTAGTTAAGTTCTTTCGATGAAATTTCTCTACGACCATGTCAGGAATTTTTTTTGAAATAACTCTATGAAATGAGAGAAATTTCTCAGCTGTGTTTGGTTATGTTGTGTTTCAAACACATTTTCACTCTCTAATTTGATTATGGTGTTTGTTTTGACCTTTCAAATTATAATTTTACACTCATTTTTGAAAACTTCTTTTTCAGGTGGGAAAATTTGGCTAATTTGGTTGTCCTCTTGGACGTCTGGCCGGTTGATCTGAACAGTATTCGTGTTTTTTTTTTTTTTTTTCACCTGTTATTTTTATATTGTAAATAAAGAATATTTTTGAATATTTTTTAACTTTTATATGAGCTTTAAATAGAATTTTGAATTGTGTGTTTAGTTATGAGTTGTAAGTTTTTAAATCAAATAACTTTTCTAATCTTAAAAATTCAAAATTTCTCCAAAACTCAATTCAAAACTCATAATCAAACAAATTTTTTACACTCAAATTGAAGTTTTAACTGTTTTTTATTATTTTATTTTTTTTTACAGAAAAATCCTCCCACTCTCCCGCAGGTCCAAGGCAGCGCCCCTTGAGGAGATCACCAGGGTGTCCTCTTGTCTGTACCTGGAAGCTTGTCCCGCAGGTCCAAGGCAACGCCCCTTAAGAGATTATAACCTGAAAGCTTGCCCCGACCTCCCAAGACAAGTTCTGCTTAAATCAGGACTCGCACAGCGGGGGAGAATTCACTTTGTTATTTTTAAGTTTTATTAGTTCATCGGTTTAATAGCAAATGTAATTTGGCTCCTTTCTAACTCTACAAGGCCAAGTAAGTGGAATTTATAATTTTTTTTTTCCAAATATTTAATTTGTTTTATGGTTTTTTATTTTTTTTTTGTATGCTAAATTTTAAATTATTTAATTTAGCTGGTATTTTATTATTTTTATGGATGTTTTTACTTGGTTTTTATTTCTGTGTTTTAATTTTTAAATTGTTGTTTCCAACTATTGTTTCAATTGTTTTTTAATTTTAATTGTAATTCTGTTATATATATACACATATACATATTTGGGTGTTTTGTGGTTGTTATCTTACTCCACCAATTTTTTTAAGCCTCCGTTTGGGAAGTGGGTTGGCTTTTTGGCTTTTTGGCTTTTTTGGCTATTTTAGCCTGGGCTAAAAAGCTTGGTTTGGGAAGGGCTTTTTGGTTTTTTGGCTTTTTTGACTTTTTTTGTGAGAGAAGAATGTAATGATTATAGGTTGGATGTGATGTTTTGTTTGTTATGGCTAAAATAGCCTATTTTGTTTTTTGTGGCTAAAATAGCCAAAAAAGCCTGAAAAAGCCCTTGCCAAACGGAGGCTAACTGTAGGTTTTAGCAGTTACTTAAGTTATTGTTTGGAAATAAATTATTTTAGTAATTTTTCAACTTTTTACGAAAAATATGTAAAAAAGTGAAAAAAGTGATGCGATAATTTATAGTGATTTTTTGATTTTTTGACTAAAATGTATGGTTGACAAATGGTGTTTTCTAAGTTTTTTTTGTGTTCTAATTTTTAAATACTAGTTCTCAATTGTGAATTCCATTCAGTGTGTTTGGTTTGAGTTTTCTGGATTAAGTTTTTTGAAAATTGAGGCTCCGTTTGGTGGAGTTTTCAAAATCTAGTTCCACACTTACTTTTGAGTGTGGTGTTTGTTTAGGATTTTCAAATCATAATTCTACACTCATTTCTCAAAACTCAATTCAAAACATAATCATTACTTTTCAAAACTCATAACTAAACACATAATTCAAAACTCTTTTCAAAACTTCATTCAAATCAATATTTTAAAAATATTTTAATTTTGTTAAGATTTTAAATATTTTAATATTTAAATATGTTACGATTTTTTTAATTTTTTGAATATTTTTAAATATTACGATTTTAATTTTTTAAATTTTAAAATATTTTATAAAAATAAATTCAAACTCTATTTTATAAAAATATTTTTAAATATTTTAATTTTTTTGTTATGTATTTGGTTACGATTTGAGTGTAGAGTTGTGAAAGTAGTATGGAGTTTCGAGTTATGTGTTTGGTTATGAGTTTTAAAAATAATTTTTTAATTGAGTTTTGTTTTATGTGTTTGGTTACGATTTGAGTGTAGAGTTGTTTTTAAATTTAAAATTTTAAAATTTTAAATTATTTTAATTTTTTCAATATTTAAATTATTTAAATTTTTACGATTTAAAATTTTTGAATATTTATTTTAATTTTTTACTTATTAAATTTTTTAGATTATTTAAATTATTTAAATATTTATGATTTAAATTTTTTGAATATTTATTTTGAAAAAAAATTATTTCCTTTGCAGTATTTTCAATTAAAAAATTGATTAATGTTATTTTTTGTTAATAATAAATTTTTTTAATTGAATTTTAAAAAGAGTTTGGTTATGAGTGTTGATCAAAATTTTCAATAATGTGAAAGTAATGTGTTTTGTTATGAGTTATAATAATTTGAATTAAGTTTTGAAAACTCTTTTCAAAACTCATAACTAAACAAATTTTCTTACTTCACATGTCAAATCAAACTTTCAAAACTCAATTCTACACTCAATTCCACACTCAATTCAACACTTTATTCAAAAATCATAACCAAACAAATTTTCTACACTCAAATCATAATTCTAAAACACACAAACTCAAAATACAACTCATATTCTCAAATCATAATTACAAAACTCTACCAAACGGAGCCTGAGTTTTTTGTTTTTTGTATTCTTTTGTTTTTAGTGAATATTTTTTACATTTTAAACATTTCTTTTATTTTTTCAGATGCATCTTAGTTAGATGTATCTAAAAAGTAAAAAAATTGTGAAAAAATATTTAAAAAAATTAATAAATACAAAAAATATATTAAATTTTTGTATTTATTTTTTGTATTTTTGGTATTTAGTGAATTTTTAAAAGATTTTTTTTACAATTTTTTTTTTATTTTTTAGGTGTATTTATGTTAGGCGTGTTTAAAAAGTAAAAAAATTGCTTAAAATATTAAAAAAATTCAGTAAAAACAAAAAAGAAATAAGAAAGTAAAATTTTCTGAAAAGTATTTTCTGAAAAATGAAAACAAGCAAGCTGATTGTTTTTTAATTGTTCATTTTGATAGTTGTATATTCATCAAGAAAAATAGCTTGTAACTCGAAATCCCCCAGGCTCGTATGGCTCGAAATCAAAACGTCGTCGTTTTGATTTTTGATTTTTTTTTTTCCCCTCTTTTATTTGTAAAACGTAAGAAGAAAGGGAGAAAGAGAGGGAAAGATGGAGAAAGAAAGAGAAGAGAGAAGAAAGAGAGAGAAAGGGCCGATCTGATCTTCTTCTTCCACTCCGCTCTTGCCATCACCGGCGACTGCCATCATCGGTAGATTTGTTTTCTCAATTTTTTTTTTTTTTTTTTTTTTTTTTCTAGATCTGAAGATGAAAGAAAAAATAATAAAAAAAAAAATTGTTGGCGGATGATGATGATGTTGATGAAGATGTTCTTGATTTTTTTATTTTTTATTCTAATAAATCTAGATCTGAAGGTAAAGGAAAAAAAAAAAATATTGGCTGATCTCTATTCTGTTTGTTGTTATAGTTGATGATGATGATGATATGTTGTTGATGATGATATTCTCTTCCTTCTTCTTCCTTCTCCTCTTCTTCTTCCTTTTTTCTTCTCTCCGGCCTTCTTTTTTCTCCTCCTCTTTGTCTGAGTAAAAAATGATAAAAAAAAAAAAAAATCCAAAACGATGTTGTTTTGATATTTCAGGCCACTCGAGCCGCGGGAAATTCGAGCTACCAAACGGGGTTGATTCATCAAATATGTTTTTGTTTTTATTCCTGTTTGCAAATACGATTCACAGATAAATTGGAACAGGTAAAAAGATAGAATCTATCTGTTCAAATTATATGTGAATTTGATTATCTGTGAATCTATTTGAATAGAATCTATTTGAACATATAGATTCTATCTAAGCAGGTAGATAAGGGAAAAAATTGTACAGATAGTCAAAAAAAATTGAATAGATAGGAATTTTTTTTGAACAAACAGTCAATGAAAGTCAATAGATAAATTAAGGAGTAAAATTAAAAATAAAAAGTTTTTCAAAAAAAAAAAAAGGATTTTTCACCAAATTATTTTATAAATGGTGAACTTTTTACTAACAAAAAATATTTATTAAATCTAATGTCTTATACATTCTTTATTTTGAACTTTTCAACAATTTATTTATTTTTATTTATTAATTTTTGAGTTCTAATTTTTGGATTGTAATTTTCAACTGTTTTTTAGTTGTTCAAATTGTTATGAAAAATGCTTGGGAGCACTAATTAGTGCTCCCACTAATTAGGTGGCAGTGGGTCCCGCCATTAATGATGTGATGTTTTGGTCTTGGAATTGTATTTTTTTTTTTGTTTTTACTTTTTTTATGCATTAGTGCTATTAGTGGTGATATTTTTAGTGGGATGAATCATTGTTGAATTGTTATTTCCAACTGTTATTAAACAAGAATGGCTATAATTAATGAAAGGGTGAAATTTGAATGAAAGTTGAAGGGTATTGCCACACCAATTTTGTGTTTTTGTTTTGGGTGATTATATTTACACATCATTAATGCTCTCAGTACATGCATCATTAATACTCTCAGTACATACTATTATTTAGTGTGCACACAATAATTTTTAGGGTTTAAAAATATCTCAGTTTACACCTTAACTTTCATTACTAATCCTATATTAACACACCAATAATTATTTGAATGCACACCATTCCACATAAGAACTCTTCATCTTTATCACTACACAACAAAAACTCTACAATCTTTAGAATAGAGATCGATAGAGACCATTTACATCGATTTTGATCTCCATCGTCACTGAAAGTTTTAATCGGCTTCCATCTTCGCTAGTGTTGATCTCTGTAGTTAGTGTTGAATTTTTGTCGTGTCTCATCTGGTCATTTCATCGTTTTGGATAACCGGCGAAGTGTTTCATTCGACCTCCATCTTTGCTGGTGTTGATCTTTATTATCGATTTTTTTTTTTGATCGGTATCTTTATTATCGATTTTGAACTCTTATCTCTCATCATCGTTTTAAATTCATCAAATTAGTTATGTTCATAAATAAAGAGTTGAACAAACTTAATGTGTTTAAAAGTTTAGGGCAAATTACACAAATAGTCCCTATAGTCCTTACAAACTTAATGTGTTTAAAAGTTTAGGGCAAATTATACAAATAGTCCCTATAGTTTGAGACTTGTGTCACTTTAGTCATTGACTTTTTAATTGTGATACATTTGACCATAAATTTTGAATCTTGTTCCAAATAAGGATAATTGAATATATAATTAGATTTTTCAAGGGTAAAATTATCAATTTGATAAAATATAAAACTAATTTGACAAAAATAAATGTCAAACAAATATTTTTGAATTTTAAAAAATTATTTCTACATACTAAAAATAAAATTATGTAAAATTGATAAATCTTTTAGACATTTATTTGTTTTTTTATCAAATTAATTTTTATTGTGTATTTGGATGATGATCATGTAAAATTAATTTTAAAAAAGTAATCATGTAATTTTTATTAATTTTACATAATTTTATCATTGATGGATAAAAATAATTTTAAAAAAATTAAAAATATTTTTTTGACATTTATTTTTGTCAAATTAGTTTATATTTTCTTAAATTGACGATTTTACCATTAAAAAATCTAATGATATTTTCAATTGTCTTTATTTGGAACAAAATTCAAAATTCAGGGTCAAATGTGTTATAATTGAAAAGTCAGGGACCAAAGTGACATAAGTCCCAAACTATAGGAACTATTAGTGTAATTAACCCAAAAGTTTATATTTGAATAACGAATACAAGTTTAATTTATTTTAATCGAATTAACTTAAAATGTTCAATTTTTTATGTATGAACATTTAATATTTGGTTAATTTTAATAATTTGAATAAAATTATTTTGTTCAAATATAAATAATTGAGCATTGTATAAAAGTTCAACACGACGAACAAACTCATCTTTTCAATATATGAACGAGATAAATAAAAAACTAAAATATTAAGTCATAAATTAACATTTTCAATATTGAAATCAACACTTTCAATATTTATATTGGAACCAACTATCTTAATGTCATCCATGATGTGCAAATTTTCAAAATTAATTGCATTTAATGTTTTTAAATCCTAAATTTTCAAGGGTAATAATGTTTTGAGTTTGAAAGACAAGTATAATGGAGAAGAGAATGAAGTAAATTAATTGATAATAAATGATATTATAAGTGTATGTTAATGATGAAAAAATATAATATTTATATAACCTTAAACTCTATAGAAATGATGGTGCGTAAAGAGTATTTTATATTTTTAAATATGAAAATTTTGAATGTAGAACACACCTTATATTATCTTTAATGATCATTTTATTGAAGGATATTATTAGAATATAAATTTAGAAGGTTGTTATTAGCACTTACCTTATTTATTTAGACCCTCTCTTTTCTATTTTTTTTATTTCAATTTTGTCCAAAAATAAAATTTCATTTTTACCCTCATCTCTAGCCTTAATTTTCCCAACCATAACCCTAATTACATCAACACCCCCGCATCTCTCTCGTCGGCGCCAGCGCCACCCCACTCACCTACCACCATCTCTTCTACCTCCGACTACCTCTCTCAACCCCATGACCATCTTCGACAGCCCTCTTTCGTTTTTCCATGACCGAAGCATAACTCTAAAGACTCTGATGGCCACAATCTCATCGAAGAAGATTTCTCCAATCTCATTGATGAAGATCTCTCCAATCTCATTTAAGAATATGATCGAGCCTCCTCACCACCATTCAAGATTAGAGCCCTTCTCTCACCGCCCAAATCTGCCAAAAAACTCTTTCATCCTCCTTCATTCGTTGCATCATCCAGCAACCAATGATCCCATTCTACCGCCACCGCTCTTATTCTTCGAGATTTCTGATAGCTGCCACGAATTGGTGTATCCACTAGATATCGAAGCCGGTACTCTATCCCCTGTGCTATAAGAAATCAAAATCTGTATTTGCATCTACAACTGGAAAGATTCATCATCCTCACTGTGTGGGTGATTTTCCGCCCACACTGCCAACTTAGTACTCAACTGGAGAACACCGGCAGAATAGATTAAGCCCGAACGACCTGCAATAGAAAGAAGAGTTTCCGACGGTGGCTCGTCCACCCGGGGGCACTCCGACGATCAAGTCAATATATCTCTCAAAGATAATCAAAAGTGCTTAATTCACTAGACAGAATATCAAAAGCATCAAAGACATAACTTAGACCCATGAGGGTGCCTTTCTTTTATAGCCAACACAATCCTAGTCCCAATAGAAGCCTAACTCTAATGGACTTAGGATTACTGCTAACCTTAGACTCCTAGTAGAATTAGGATAAACTCTCTAAGAGTCTCATCTTTACCCAAGCTGAAGTCTTCTCCCATTCTAGGACTCTTATCCCTTATCTGCTTATCTCGGATTCCGGTATCTTCGGAGATAACCTCGGCCTTGCCGAGATCACCTCGGCGTCATGACCAGGACACGTGGCACCTCGGCTGGCACTTCGGTGACACCTCGGCCACGTGTCGTTATTCAAAATTTATGTCCCCACAACTGCCCCCTAGGTTCTATTATCTCGGTATCCTGAGGTGATGAAACCTATATCATTCCTTCTTTTAATCATGATCCTGGTTTAACTTCAACTTGTAAACTTTTCTCAAGTTTTAACAAGTGTTAAACAATGGTTTCGGTTTAACTTCAACTTGTAAATTGTCCACAAATTTCAACAAGTGTTAAACAATGCTCTCGGTCTCTTGTTTGTTGGAATCTGGGATCTGCTCACTTTAGGCTGAGCTCTTCTCTTCTCGGACCTAATCATCTAGGCCGAGATTGTGTCTTCTAGGATTCTCCATGGCCGACCTCCCGCGAGGGCCGGTGAGAATGTCCCTTGGTCTCGCCATGCTAAGGGACTGCAGGAACCGTTTTCTGCCCCATTTTCTGGGCTTCTTTCTTGGCCGCTAGAATCGGCATATCTTGTGACGGGAACGGTGGCTGCATGACGTTGTTCTGTATCATGAAATTAACAACCGTTTGCAGGTTCGCCAATTTGTTCGCCATTCATTTCATCTCGTCGTCCCTTCGTAAGCATCTTTCTTTCCATACCTGGAGGTCGTTCTCGTTATAATACTCGCTTCGGTCTGATTTATTCGGTACGCCGCCCTCTTGGCCGACGTCTTTTCCTCCGTGATTCTTATCATGAGTCTCTTCGTTGCAGTTGTCTTCTTTGACGTCAAGGTCAATATGTTTTCCACTCTCAATAGGGGTGTCGTCCCCAACCTTCTCTTTCGGTCTGTCGTTGGCCATCTATTCTCCTTTCGTTTCCACAGACGGCGTCAAATTGTGTGGGTGATTTTCCGACCACACTGACAACTTAATACTCAACTGGAGAATATCGGCAGAATAGATTAAGCCCGAACGACCTGCAACAGAAAAAAGAGTTTCCGGCGGTGGCTCGTCCACCCGGGGGCACTCTGATGATCAAGTCAGTATATTTCTAAAAAATAATCAAAAGTGCTTAATTCACTAGACAGAATATCAAAAGCATCAAAGACATACCTTAGACCCATGAGGGTGCCTCTCTTTTATAGCCAACACAATCCTAGTCCCAATAGAAGCTTAGCTCTAATGGACTTAGGATTACTGCTAACCTTAGACTCCTAATAGAATTAGGATAAACTCTCTAAGAGTCTCATCTTTACCCAAACTGAAGTCTTCTCCCATTCTAGGACTCTTGTCCCTTATCTGCTTATCTCGGATTCCGGTATCTTCGGAGATAACCTCGGCCTTGCCGAGATCACCTCGGCGTTATGACCAGGACACGTGACACCTCGACCACGTGTCGTTATTCAAAATTTATGTCCCCACACTCACTATGCTTATCATCATCTTCATCATGGAAATGCTAGTCGTATCTTCCTCATTCAGAATGGAAACCATTGGCAATAGCTCTGCTAAGTTTTATTGTAGTACTTGGACTAAATTTCATTGAACAAGATATATATAAAAGATAGGCAGTTTAACATTAAAAAAATAAAAATAATAAAAAAAGGATTGAGATTTGTGTAAGAGTTGAAATGGATTGTAAATTTTGATTTTGTTTTTTGAAATTTTGATCCATGGCATGAAATCAATGAAATTGGTCAGTCCAGTACTCAGATTTGAACCATTCGATGTGCTTTGTTTTTGGACACCATTGTTGCAGAGAGAGAGAGAGAGAGAGAGAGAGAGAGAGGACTCCTACTGCCGGCGGGGTGGGATTGCCGACGGTAGGGAACATTGCAGAAGAAAAGTTGGAGTTCAAAAGATGAGGGGTATAATTGGAATTAAGGTAGAGGTTGAAAGTGAAAATGGAGGGGACTTAGTTAGGTGGGTGGGGGTTTAAAGAAGTGGAGAGTCCAAAGAAATTAGGTAGGTGCTAATAATAGCTCTCGAAATTTAATTTATTAATGGTATCTATTGAGAGTATTAGTGGTGCATAAATAAAATTATTTATTTATTTTGTTATAATTTTTTTGAAAATTAGTCTTACATTCAACAAATTATTTTTAAGAACTGTGTGGTTGAGGTGGCGAGCAGCCAAACAGTGGTGGTCGGATTTATTCTGGTGGGTGGTGCGTGGGACGGGTTATGGATGGATCGGATTTGAAAGGTAGGGCATGAGAGTAGAATAGGAGCTTTATGAATGGGCATTGGGCATAATGTGAGGCTGAAAAAAGAATTTGGATTTGTTAATATATTTGCTGAGAGGTTTTTTTTTTTTTTTTTTTAAGAATTGTGTTTCATTTAATTTTTCAAAATTTATATTTAGATGTGTTTTTAGTGAATTTTTAAATATATTTGTCATTTATTTTATTTTATTTTTTAAAAACATCTAGATTTTTTTTAGATGGTAAAAATAAAAGTAAAGCTTCCAAAAAAAATGCATCTAAAAATATGCAATTTTTTCTCCAATATTTTAAAGTAGTTCTTTATTTTCAAAAAATATATTTGCTCAGAGTTTTTTTTTTTAAAAAAATAATTGTGTTTGATTTGATTTTTCAAAAATTATTTACAGATGAGTTTTTATTTCTTTTTAGTTAATTTTTTATATATATATTTTAGTCATTTTATATTTTATATTTTAAAAACATCAAGATTTTTTTTAGATGGTAAAAAAAAAAGGTAAAAATAAAGCCCCCACAAAAAATGCATCTAAAAAATATGCAAAATTTGAAGTAACAATAGAATAATAAAATTTTGTTTAAAAATAATTTTTATAAGAATTAAATCAAATAAAATCTATACTTTATAATTCTTTGTTTTTTTGCAAGTATATGAGAGATTGTTAAGAGTAAATATTAAATATAATAGTGATGCGATATTATCATTTTGTGGTGGGAATCACATAGTATTGTGTTAATGGGAGATAAAATTTATCAATTTGTAATCTTTCATTTGTATAGTGGCACTAGTGTACACTCAACATTTTTATTTTAGTGAGAAGGTAAACTTCTTGAAGCAATGTGGATAAGTCCCCAATCCACTTTTAGGCCGACTCTGAGGTGGCATGTAGTGATTTGTCAACTTTCGGAAGCACCAAAAGCATCCACAAAATAAAATAAAGGACAAATTTCACTTTATTCTCCCATGATTTTGGCTATTTGTGAATTACTCCAATGACTTTCGAATATCACTACATAATTTTTCTGTGATTGATGGAGTAAAATGAGCAATTAATACCATTAATGATAGACGTAAAAAGAACAATTTATCTTTGTATATATAACTCTTATTTATCATTTCTCATTCAATTGTACATTTGAGAAGAGTTTCAATTACATTTCCCAAGTTCATCAATTTACACAAAATCATCACATTTTTAGTCACAAAATAAATCATCACATTTACTGTAGGGGTAATGTGATGATTTTGAGATAGTAACACATCAATCCAGAGAGAAAAACAGATAAAGAGAGAGAGAAAAGAAAGAAAAAAAGGAAGAAATGGAGTAAGTTAGCAAACTTTTTAGTGGAATCCAATGTATATAATTTGTGGCTATATACATACATACATATATATATATATATATAATCTTCTTTGATTTCAATGAAGATCCAGTTGACTTACTTCTTCCATACGCCACCACTGCCACCGGTGTTGTTGCCGTCGCCGTCGACTTCCTATTTTCTTCAATTGAAGATGAAACCCAGTAAGAACATGAAGAGGATGAGGAAGTGACGAAACCCAGTAAAAGCTCTTGCTTTTGCACATGACGGATCTAGATCTGGAAACTCTTTGGCCAAACGCCACCGGGTTTGGATGCTCACTGTCATCCATCACTACCGTCGTTGTCGCAAGCTCCTCCCTCTTCTTTGATCTCTGCGACAACGAACCCACCGACGAGGAATCACTTTTGTCTCTCTCTCTAGCTTTCTTTCTCTCTATCTCTCTGTCTCTGTGTCTCTCTCTCTTTCTCTCTACAGTATTTTCGAATTCAAATCAGATTCTCCTTTTTGCTACCCTTTCAGAGGTGCATAAATTTTTCAATTTCTATTTTTTAGTGTTCATGAATTATGATTGTACTTTATGTTTTGAAATAAAATTGAATTTTCGGGTTTTGGATTTTGGATTTTGGTCTAAATTCTATGATTTTTTTATTTGATGAATATAATTAATTGAGTGATTTGGTAAGAAATGATAAGAAATGAAGATAAAGAGAATAAAATTAAAATTATCACATTTCCAAATCTGATGATGAAGATGAAGAAAATAATGAGGGTTGTTTTTGGAAATTGATGATGAAGATAAAGCTATTTTAGTCATTTAATATGGAGAAAAAATTATAATTTCATGTCAAACTGCACCACACTCGCGTGTACTGCACAGCCTATTAGAATAGATGGAAAAGTTAATTGTGCATTTTACTTTATCAATTACAGGGGAGTTATGTGATAATATTCAAACGTTAAAGATAATATGCGCATGACTTAAATCATAAGAGGATAAGATAAAGTTTGGCCTCAAATAAATCCCAAAAAAAGTGTAGTGATCTGTCTAAAGTAATCACTTGTCCATCGGTAATGACGTGGTCTTAAAGGACTTGAACTGTCTTCAATCTTTATTACATATTTTAATTTTTAACACATTATTTTAAAATTTTAATCATGATTTATTCTTTTACAGACTGAGGGATCAAGGGTCAAACTTTTAGGAGACTACAGAGCAAAACTTTCTCTTAGACATGGATGGATGTAATGATATTCTTAATACTTGTTTGATTGAGGCCTTAATTCATGGGATTGATATTGCATTGTTTAGTTATAATTTTTGTTATTCAAATTAAATTGTGCGATTCAATTTAATAAAATTAACGAATTTTTTAATTGTTGCACTAATAATTTAAAACAAATGTGGCCGGCACTTTTCCTGTGACTAGCTCATGCATGTTTATGTAGTGTGTTGCGATAATTTTTTTTTTAAAAAAAAATGTAGGAAATGAAAAAAATTTGAGAAGATAAAGAAAGGGAAGTGTTGGAGATGGTAAGGCTTACACAAATTTACATGTGCGCAGATCTCATATTCACATAAGAGATTTGATAAAAAATTTAGGCCTCGTTTGGGAACAGATTAATTTAGTAATTTTTTGGCTATTTGACTAAAATATGAGTTAAAAAAAACTAGTATGTTTGGGATGACTTTTTAACTTTTTACGAAAAGATGTGCAAAAAGTAGAAAGAAAAGAGAATCTTTGATTTTTTGGTATGGGTTGTTGGCCTTTTGACTAATTTAGTAATTTTTTGACTTTTTAACTAAAATGAAGGATTCCCAAATGAAGCTTTAATAAATAATTTGAAATTCCTACCACAACCCATAAAATAAAATAAAATTAAGAGAGAGAGAAAAGGAGCAAGTAGGTGGGACTATAAATAGAAGAGAGACAGAAAGAAAGAAGGGGGGAGGAGATAGTGTGGAGTGAGGGCCAAAAAAAAACTATCGTCGGCTGGGGTTGCAGGAAAATTATTTAATATTTTTAAAGTATCATGTGTTTGTACTTTCTAATAAATCATTATTTAATATATTTTTTTATGTTTTTTAATTACTTAACACAATATCTCACATATTTACTTTGTTTATTAATTATAACATTATAGAATATCACGGATTCATGTTTCGAAATTACTTCCGAAATTACTGAATAATTATACGGAATTGCATAATTTCTAGTTTCCGTCAAATTGTACAGGTGGGGATTTTTAAGTGGTTAGTTGAACGGATGACACCTACATTCAATTTCAAAAGGAAACATTACAACCCGAAAGAGGAAGTTTCCTTGTCTTTCTCAGAGGTCATGCAGTGAGTCAAACACGAACAAATCAAAACTTTGCACTGACTTGTTCTACAAACATAATTTTCTCCCATTTAGAGACTTATCCTAAATCCATCTCAATTTCTTCTTTGTCCTATTAATAGTGTTACATACAGCTAGGCCGAGTCTCTTTCTTGTGTGCTTTCCTTTCCTTTTTTTTATTTTATTTTATTTATTATTATTATTATTTAAGATAATATACATAAAGGGTTTAAAAATATGAAATATTAGAATTATTGAAACGAGACCAGAACCTCACAAATTCAGATGACGTCCAGGAATCCACATCCAAATTTAAATGGGTGGCCCTGTTTCACCTGTCAAACAAAAAAAGAAAATAAATCAACATAACAGGAAACAAGAAGTTAAAATGCCTCTTTCGTATTGTCTTCTTTGAAGATTCTTCGAAGGTAGCCTCCCTCAAATGATGCACTGTTATTTTGGGGTTTGTTTATTTTGTGAATTATGTTTTTATTTATTTTCATCTTTAGTATTTTTTTTTAAAAAAAATTTACTTGATGAATTAGAAAATTATAATTTTTTCAAAAATTGTAAAAAAAATGCAGAAAAAACAAAAATAAGCGAGGGTAATTTATATGTAAATTGGGCCAAGCTATGGGCCATTCTGTGGGTTACAGTAAGAAGGACTGAGTAAAAGAACCTTGTAATTAGTCTGGTCTAGAGGAGCTTTGCAGAAAGCCCGGTCCGAAAGAGCTTGGTGGTTAGTAAGGTCACCAAGGTTGGTGCGGTGACAGTTAGTTCGGTCAAACCATCTTGAGCCGAGCTATTTTTGGTTTCTACTCAGGACCTTGCTGTTGAGTAGCTCGGTCCAAGTACGCCATGGTTAGCACAGTCTACAGATGAAACCGAGGTACGATTAACAGAGAAAAGAACCGAGCTAGCTAGAGCTCGGTCGTTCCAGCCAATTTAGCAAGGCTATTTTATCCCGGTCATATTGCCTTCCAACCGGGATAAAACCATCTCACTTGGTTTAAGCGGGGGTGTTGAAGGATAAGCATTATCCTTCAGGAGTGTGATTCCTAGGAAGACTCTGCATGGAGGAATAAAAGTCCTACTAAGATTATGACACGCGGAATCTATAAAAGCTCATAACATCACCTATGGAGAGGTAACACAACTTTGACTCTCGAATACATAGAGTTTTTGTCTATTTACTTATTTTGCTGACTTAGGCATTAGAGAGGTATTCGACACACACCCGCCGGCTAGCTCACGTTTGTATTTTCAGGAAATAAGGCGACGACATTTAGAGGAGTGCGGACTTGATCAACAGGATAATACGAGAAGATTATTTTTTTTCATACGATAAGTTTTTTTTTTTTTTACTTACTATGACTTTTTTTCAATTTTTTTTTAATTTTTCTAAAAAAATATACTTTTTTAATTTGTCTTGACAAGACGGACCGAAAATTAAAAATTTTTGAAACAATTTAAAAAAAAAAATTGAAAAAAGAGATGACTTCTGAGTTGCCAAAAGATTTATGTAATGAATAAAGAAACAACAATGATAGAGACCACTAATTTTAGAATTCTAAAAATATCACTAATGACATGACACTCAATAAAAAAATAAAAAAAATACAACACCAAGACCAAAACATCAAATCATTCATGGTGAAACCCATTATCACATCATTAGTGATAACACTAATTAGTGCTCTCACTCATTTTCCATAAAGAAATCTTTATACAAACGCAGCCCCCCCCCCCCCCCAAATGAAATAAAATAAAATAAAATAAAATCTTGGTTATAATAAGGACTCTCAAACCCCTGTAAAAGACCATCCCAATTGTGTATTATCTCTCAGCTCCAATCTTCTTTCCTCCATTAATGTTACGTGAAGTTAGGCCAAGTCTCTTCTGCTGGCGCTACCTTGGCATGGCTATTTTCATGTCTGAAGATGGATTTTCTCAACAAAATCACCGGTGTTGTTGCCAATATACTTGTGCGACTGACAATAATTTTGTCATGGTTTGTCCTCAACGTTTTGCGCAACGATGCTCTTTTGTTTTTCCTAGGTCAACAGCCACAAGATCGTTTATTCCGCGGCTACAAACGCCTTGGGAAGACAGTTGGCTCTGCTCTTCTCTTCTTCGGAAACATCGGTCTCTACTACTACTCCGAGAAGTCCATTGCTTGCATGTTGACTTTCCTATTTCTTGCCTTGCACTGTCTCTGTGCTCTTTTCTGCATCCAACCTTACACGGATTTTGGAGTTTTGGAGTTCTTTCTTGGCACGAGTTTGAATCAGGGGTTGTGCCTTTTTGGGATTCATAGCTACTCCTTTTGGTTTGTTTTCATTGCTTGCATTGTCGTGGTCGGTCTGCGCTATTGCCTAGAGCCGACTAACAAATCAAACCCAAATTCACTTTCGGTTCAGCTTGAAATCGGATCAATTTCGGCACTTCCTTCTGTCTGGTTGTGCTTCAAATCAGTTTGGGTGTTCCTCCAGTTCAATTGCGCACGGATATTTAATTTAGCGCTGTTTGTGTACCCCGCACCCTTACCCACCCGCTCATTTCACTACTTGCCCCCCACCCCATTTTCGAGGTGGCGCCTCTAAGTGGAGTCATTCAGAGAGACGGAGATTCATTTCCATTGTGACCATTCATGAGAGAGAGACGGAGACGGAGACGGAGACGGAGGGAGAGAGAGAGATAATAAATGAAGGAATACAACAATAGTGGTTAGAGAGTAAAGAGTTGATGGAGCAAACGAATAAACGAACACTGACTTAAAATTGACACCACTAAATAATGAATAACTCCAAATATATGTGATATTTATCTAGATTCACTGGGGTCATTTTGTTAAAATTGACACCACTAAACAATGAATAGCTCCAAACACTGGGGTCATTTTGTTAAAATTTAAAATTATTAAACAAAATTTCATTTATATTTAAACAAAATTTGAAAGTTCAGTGGTGTCAATTGACACCACTAAATTACACATAGCCCCGCCCCTGCTCAGAACCAAGGATGACTAGATCTGCCCCTACCACCGACGATGTCTTCACTGCTTCTTTCAACGACGTGACTCATCACCAGATGTATTTTGAAATACCAAAATTAAGCATTTATTATTTTCAGTTTTGTTTATATTCTGAGATTTGAAGTTATGAAATTGCTTGTTGAGTTTCAATGACATTGTTGAAATTTTTTTATTGAATTTGTTTGAGATTTATTGATTGTTGTTGATTGATTTTGTCAAAAAAAAAAAAAAAAACCTTACTGATTTCGGGTAAATTAAATTTTTTTTTGGTGAATTCTGATAAAAAAATGTTGAAATAGTTGTTGGGTGGGTGAGTGGGAGGAAACAGTTGGTTTTGGCTGAGTTAGTATAAATGGCAACTGTCAAAAGCTTGTGTCAAATTTGATACAAGTTTTGGTATTTTTCAAATTTGACAATTGCTATATTCAACTATTGGAGTATCATTTTCAACACAACTGTTATATTATAACAATGGCAGCTCTAATGGCAGCTCCAATGACAAACCATTAGAGATACTCTTACACTACAGTTCCAATGACAAACCATTAGAGATGCTCTTACACTACAGCATATAAGAGTTGTTAGAGATCAAATTTGGTCTCTAAAAATAAAAATTTGTTACAAAAGACATTTATGTTGTGTTTGGTTGGGGGATTTGGGGAGGGATTTGGAAAGGGAAAAGGAAAAGGTGTGTGAAACTAGGTGAAATATAGGAATGTTTTATTCACATTTCACCTACCTTTTCCATTTCTCTTTCCAAATCCCTCCCCAAATCCCCCAACCAAACACAGCATTAGGGATCAATTTCTTTCATCGTGAGAATAGTCTCTAACAGGTCGTCTCGAAAAATCAAAAGGAGGATTTTAGCGACAAAATTTTGAAAATGTCACTAATAAATAGACTTTTAGAAACAAAATAATTTGGTCTCAAAACGATTTATTTTTTAAGACACAAAATTTGGTTTCAAAAGAATAATAATTCATCACTAATATTCAATTTTCGTTTATAAAAATATAATAACGATACTTTTTGTAACAAAAATACTTGATTCTTAAAATTTTTTTAGCACATTGATTTCTTTTTTTAGAAAGGACATTGATTTCTATTGCTTATGACCATTCCATTTCATGCTTCGCTCTCTTTATTTATGTTTTTTTGAACGTTATTACTCGGGTCCATGTATGAGTCATGACAAGTAAATTATTTTATACTCATCCAAATCAACTAAATAAAAACCGTACAATAAAAGAAGCTCCTATTATCAATAAATATATTCACTAATGTATGAGAAATTAAACTTAAGAAAATAAAAATTCACGATCGTGACATCCGATTCAAAATAGATATCACTTGATACTTCTAATATTATTACATCACGATGAATACCATTTCAAATTCAAGTACCATTATTTAAACTCATGCAGTGCAATCTTGTAAAGAATTTAGTAGTCGGACATTCATCATGAGATATGACATGAATAGGGTCATATGACCAAAGTAAAAATGAAAATGTTATTCTTTCAAAAAATTTATACAAAATCATTTACAAGAATTGATGTATTAGTGACAGTTTTAATACTAAAAAGTAGGGTTAAATTTATTTTATTCATTTGTGATTTGAGGCTCGAACATATTACTCTTATGGTTTAAATATAGCCATAAAACTCCGATATGATTTTAAATTAAAATACCACATTATTTAGTTGAGCAAATCAATTGATTACTTATTCATTTATTTATAACAAATTAGTTTTTTAATTTAAGGTATTGCTTTTCAATTACAGAAAGTTTAGAATGCATTATCTTTCTCTTTATTTTTATTAACTATTGATATATTTTGATGCATTGCAACTTATAAATTAGAATCTAAAAAAAATATAAATGTTATCAAAGTTGGATATACATAATGTTTAATGTAAATCAAAGTATTATATTACAGCGGGAAAAAATATCAGAATCATACCTTGTAGCGAAGAACCTCGTGGGTAAATCACGTGCTTTCAAAATCTGAGCAACGAACCCAGCAATGGAGTGATACTACAAAATGAGTATCACCCACACAAGTCATAGTGCAAAATGGCTTGATCGTTGTTTCTGGGAGAGAGTCAGAGAGAGAGTCTGGGGAAAAAGGCTATGGGTAAAAACCACATAACGTATATCTTTAGATTAACCATATAATCTGATATATAACCAATATCTATCTATCCATCTATCCATATTTATTGATATGATAGATATAGATATGCTGAATGGTTATCCAAATAAGTTTTGAATTCAAATTCAAACTTACATGGATAAGGTTCAAAAGGTTCTAAGGGTCATGCCACATGGGAGCCCAATTTCTAACATCTCCCACTCGGACATGAGTTGGCATGACACTGCCACATCTCTATCTCAATCTCCCCTCAAAAAATAAACAATCTTATACTAGCCACTGCATTGTGCGACTGCTGAGAACACCTGCATGTGGGAGCTCTATACTAGAAACTCAAAATGAGTCAGCATAGAGACATCAACCCAAAAAGAACAGAAATAGTGTCTCATATACCCCAAACTCATCTAATTACACTGGTCCAAAAAACATCTCTAATTCCTCAAAAAGAGCATGTTTGACCCTCTCAATTCTTGCAATATATTCACACTTAATCCGTCTCTCATACAGAGCGATGTGAGTTGCCGGCAGTGAATATACAACAGTAGTGTAATACTAGATGATCTTCCCTTTGCCCTCATGCCATTTAGTTTAGGATTGACCGCTTTCCCAGTGATGTCCCTTAAGGCTGAATCATACATGACCGCAGGCAACATACCAAAGTAGTAGAACATCAACCCCTTACCTTATGACATAGTCAAAAGTCACAAAAGGGTACATAAATGAAAGTCATATCAATAATGACACGTAAGACTCACATGGTGAGGAAACAGGGATCCATTCTCTCACCTCATTACTCGGTCGCCAAGCACATATAGTATGAATACATGCTACGATGGAGTAACTTTTCCATAAAGAGTGACGTATACTCGATACACCATACAGATATTAGTCTAGTCGCTTTCTAGCGCCTAACCTGAATTCTCTATTTGCTCGCCTTTCACGCGCCAAATGAGATCTCGCATCTGGCTAATCATAACAGGCACAACATGGAAAGTGGGTACGAACATCCATGTTTGGTCCTTAACACGACCTCATCTTGGTTGTAACCAAGGCGACATGCATAGTGGATTATTTAAGCCTCTCTTGGCTCCAAATAAAAATAAATCACTAGTCTCATCCTTGCTCGCTCCCAAGCGCCAAGGGCGATTGCTCGTGTGAGTGAACCAATCTTGCCTGCTGACATCATCATCTGCTAATCATTATGACACAAACCATAATAGTGTCAACATCCCATCATCTCAAAATAAGTGATCGATTTTAAAAAAAAATGACCACAGCTTGCGCAATTATAGATTCCAAACATAAGCCTTATCAGCACCTCTTGCGATAAGTATATACAACGGAATCCACCATGTGCGCTTCACATGAAGTAATTTAAGATCACTACCTCTTGCGCAATAACCTCTCTAAAGATATTTTGGTGACCAATTTGCGTTCATTCTTAATGCGCCCAACTAGCGCAGATGCGTCCAACTAGCACATTGAATCTTACAAGGAGCAAATTAATATACTATTAGTAAAGCATTTTATCCACAGTCTAATGAGCAAGGTCAATGTCTAAACAACTCAGTTGACCATTTACTAAAGATAACACTTATCATGCCGAATACGCCCACATAGCGTATTTTAGGCTCCCACAACAAAGAAAAGATCAAGGAATATAGGTCATCTGTTTCTCCCAAAGACAATCCGAGGATTCACTGAAGAGCTAAGGCTCTGGCTTTTACCGATAGGTAAGTCGATGGGTTTGCAATTTTACATCTAGAATCGTTCTAGGATATTCCTTATGTAAGTTATCGAAGACAAAACATGAATTCTCTCAAAGCAATCCCTAAGGATCGTACATCCGAGCATATAAATTACATCACCCATGTCCATCATATCTAAAATAGAGGACTGCCCACCCTAGGTGGCGACAACCTTATAAATTCCTGGCTCATAATGACTAAGTAAGGAAAAACTTCTTTTGGACCATTGATCATGCCTCATTGGTCTTCATCGATCATTGTTGGCCTATCATGGCTTGACGAAATCTAAGAACAACTATTTGGATAACTGTTTTAGGCTGTAAAAGATTTATTGGAACTAGCAACCTTTTTGCGTTCCTAACTTTTCACCATAAAAGCAGAAGGTAAATCCCTACGGATCTACTTATCCAATTCTCTAACGAGAAAGTTGGGTCACAATGTCTACAAATCAATGTTCCGAACTTATGTCAATCATAGCCTAAGTCAAAATAACCTCACTCCCCAGGAGGAAGTCTTCTCATGGTCTACACTTTCCTCAATGGTGCGACCTTTCGGTATCTAGCGAGCCTTATGCCTCAACAATGACTATCCAAATTACGCATAACTTTATAACAATTTTGCGTCATAATGAAAACTCAACCAAATTATAAAAATGGTTAATCCTCAAAGACTTTGTCTTAAACTGCGCCACATTGATCCACTTTCTAAAAATAGGAGACTAGAGCCTTAGGCATTATCCTAGGCTCTTTATCATCTTGCGGAGTAATCATGAATGTTTCCCTCTCAATCACCCAGTGATGACGCGGAAAATTTTCACATTTGCTACCACGCAACTAAGAATGTAGAGTATTCTTCTCTAATGGAGTAATCCATTAGTAGGCACATCGCTCCCACTGTCCCTAGGATATTGGAAATTTCTTTCCATTCTCAACTAGGCTACATAAAGCGCTATGTTTAGAATTCTCTATCTTATAGAGTTCCAAAACTCTATTCACGTCACCTTTACTAAGAAAACTTTATGTGACTTAGTTACACTACCACAAAGCTGCTTACCTATATGCACATGACCCGGAGGGTTTGAATGACCTCATACAATAATGCGCCACACGACCCTTTGTGTTTACAAGACAGCATACAATAATGCGCTATAGAATCCTAGGTCTTAACTTCGCAATCTTATGAGAAGTAGAATAAAGATAAGCTGCTTAACGGTTACAGATCGCCTATAGATGGCTCTCTGCTAACCTATTACTCAAAATAGAGTGTAAAATCTGATATGGAGGGCACTTAGTTAGGGATATAGGCAACAAACTAGTGCAATTCCCAATTGGGAAACATTTTGCGCCATTATCCACCTAACATTAACAACACTTAATTCCTTATCTCTACTACACCATTGTGTTATTGAGTATTAGGAATAATCAATTTTCTAAGCATCCATCTCTCTTCACAGAGCTTTCTAAAAATAACTCAAATAGATACTCGCTACCTTGGTCAAAACTAAAAGCACAAAAGCTCTTATCTAATTGATCTCAACCTCATATGTGCAATGTCAAAAAAACATCTCAAAACTTTTGACTTATGGGAGATCAAATAGTCTTGACTCAGATGCGTATCGTAATCTATAAATGTGTCGAGATTGAGGCTTAGCTATCATACCCTCACACATGTCTAGTCACAAATATCATAGTGGATTAAATGCGCCAATACAAATGACCTTCTATGGCTTTCCTACTTACTTGTGCGCAACTATTGCGAACAAAGTTACACATTCACATGAGAGCAGGATGTCATAAGCAAGTGGGCCCGAGAAGGCCTACTCAAACCATCGTGTCATCATCTCATTAATGTGATTAAGTATAATAAGCCACTGGTTCATGACCAATGTCATAAACTAATCTTAATGTGTGAGTTCTCGAAGACAAGTTTTAAAGGTTTAGGCCCAACTAGGTAATGACTCACAACTAATTCATATTCACTAGATCATAAAAGGATGTCATGGAGATATCAAGTGCGCCTAAGTCACAAATTTAACTAGTAAGTGCTAATCCCCTGCACCTTCAAGTCAATTTTATTCTCCATACACTTTACTACATCTAGTTGAAAGATGACGATACTCCTCTTGCCATCCCTGTTTCTCGCTTCATAGTTGCTTGCAATAAATTCTACTATCCACAAGAAGGAGAGAATAAGCTATCAATCTATGACAGCTCCTGAAGTAACTTAAGCACGGATTAGGCTGAAGAGTCTAATTCAACACAATGCTCTCACAAGCGATGTGTCAAATTCTTAGAATCATAACAACCTTGTCGGTCTTGACCTTTTCATTATTATGCTGCAACGCTTGCGCTTAGTGGTAAACGTTATTCAAAAACGTTAGCCTAGCTAAGGAATCATACAAAGAAGCCCCTCCTCATGTCTCACACTCAAGTGTGGAAACAGTAAGTGTCCAGACTTAGACAAGTTGGCAATGCTAATAGATTTTGCAGCCACTAAGCGCTAATCTTTTCACTTCATGTGATATTTCAACGCACACTCTTATAGTGCATGAAATTTTGCTCCATCCACTGCCAATAATTGGGTAGAGAGCAAAACACTGCTCATATTGGCTACTCGTCTTACACTTAATGCCTAATTTATTTAAGCTCGTATTTCTTGGATGACGTGACTCTTGAATGTTACTTCATCTAATGATGTAACATTATTTACAAGTCAAATTACAAAGTTAATCCGCACAGCTCAATAGTCAAGATCATATATAGATCTATTGAGGGCTTACTAATTTCATAACTCTAAAACTCGCCAACCAAAACTACGTAGCGTGCCACTAACCATAGCGCACACATTAGTTTTTATTATGCCAAATAAGGTAACAAAACCACGGCGACTTTGAGTCATGTTTCCTTACTTTGGCTCAATTAAGGTCTGACCTCAAGTCTCCAAGCCTTTTGCTCATCTAAAGAATTGGATTACATTGTTCACATTTGAACATCTCTACTAGTCTAGGTCAACCAAATAACTTCCATAAGCTAAGTCAATTTAGAGAGAAATTCGTATTGGGATTAATTTTGATTAGCATAATATAATTTTGTCGCAAAAATTTAAATTAAATAGTGACAATATTACACAAGTCGCAAGATCGAAAATCCGCTATGCTCGTAATCATCTCTTGCGCCATAGGTGACAATTATCCAAAATTTAATTTAATTTATGTGCAAAATATTGGTTTTCGGGAGTAAATCTACAAATATTTCTCTTAACCGAACAACCTCCCACTGACTATGGCATGTCAAAGCATGATAAATTCCATACAATAGCATCTTAATGTAAATTTACAAATAACTCATGCTATATTCATTCAATAATGGAATTCAAATAAATAAATAAAAAACTAATCATGCTATTCTAATTACAACATATTAGAAACTCTAAAAAAAATGATATGCTGTATTAAATATTCAAATTATTCCATAACAGAATGTACATCATCCTTAATTTTTCTGGAATTTTTTTGAATTTTTTTGAAATTTTAAATAACTAATAAACACACATAAAATTAGAAATAAATATTCTAGAATCTGGTAAAATGCTACAATTATACCAGTAAACAGTAAACCATAACAGTAGTCTATAATAAAAAATTCAGCCCCAGAAACTTAATCATGCAACACCAGATGCATTTTAAACCAGAAATAATGAATTATTATTTCAGGAAAAATATTTTTTATTTTCATAAAATTTTCAAAATTTTACCGTAGATCAAAAATTTAATTCTGAGTCTAACGGTATCAACCATGCTTAAAACAAAGCTATAACGAATTAATTATGACCATTTAACGTAATTCTGAATTTAAAAACAAAACAAATAGACCCTTACATCAGCAGCCAAGCCGGCGGAGGAAAAATGGCGCGGCTCAGCATGTAGCTCAGCGCGCGGCTCGGCGCGCAGCTTAGCATGCGGCGCACGTATGTGGCGCGGAGGGCGCGAGCGTGGAAAGCACGGAACAGCGCGCACGTGGAGGCGCGTGAGAGCGCACAGTGGCGCGTGACAGCGCGTGGAGGCGCGTGAGGCCCACGCTCCGCCTTTCAAGGTGTTTTCTGGTTCGATTTTTATACTGCCGGACTCCATTTTTCACAATAAAAACATCTATGGCATTAAAAATAACATTTAATGAACATAAAAATGAAATGTATCATATTCTCAATCAATGAGAGTTGAAGTGCAAAAAAAAACCGTGCACTTCATCTTCCTCCTCCATTAATTTTCATGCATATAATGTGTATATATTTATATAAAAAAATACACATATTTTAATGCATAAAAAATAAGCACGAGAAAACCCATATAGGTTCTGATACCAATGTAAATCAAAGTATTATATTACAGCCGGAAAAAATATCAGAATCATACCTTGTAGCGAAGAACCTCGTGGGTAAATCACGTGCTTCCAAAATCTGAGCAACGAACCTAGCAGTGGAGTGATACTACAAAATGAGTATCACCCACACAAGTTACAGTACAAAATTGCTTAATCGTTGTTTTCTGGGAGAGAGTCAGAGAGAGAGTTTGGGGAAAAAGGTTATGGATAAAAACCACATAACGTATATGTGACATACGTATATCTTTATATTAACCATATAATCTGATATATAACCAATATCTATCTATCCATATTTATTGATATGATAGATATAGATATCCTGAATGGTTATCCAAATAAGTTTTGAATTCAAATTCAAACTTATATGGATAAGGTTCAAAAGGTTTAGGTTCAAAAGGTTCTAAGAATCATGCTACATGAGCACCCAATTTCTAACAATTTAGTCCCCTATCTTAAAATCCTGACTCCGTCCTTACCTAGAAGAGATAGAAATCCAGCAAGTTAAGCAATCTCCTTGTCCTAATAAACTCCAATTGCTAGAGGGGCCACTAATAAGGAAAGTTGTGCAAATAAACTCCCATACCTAGACCCAGCGAAATATGGAGTATATGAAATGGAAAACGATTTAGAGACAATGGAAAATGTACGATTACTAGGCACACTTATTTATCATGGAAAAATTTATCATTACCAGAGAAACCATGATATGACCACTTAGGTTTTTTGAAATATTGGCTAATAGGTAATAAATAGTTTTACTAATTATGTAGTTTGAATGGTATAATCTACTATTCTCACACATTCTGTATTTTGCTATAAATTAGGATGCAACTCAAGTATGATGTAATAGAAAGAGTATTTGTACCTAGATAAATTGAACTTAAACTCGGGCATAAATTGGGTTTGCGCTATTTGGAATATTTGGCTGGCCCGTAACCATAGCTTTTTCAATCCAACCCATGAGTAAACAACTTCAAACAAAACCAACTAGGCTTAACCTAGTCGGCCACTATGCCTTCCTTAGGTCCTAAGGAGGTTATGAGTTCAATTCTCCTTAGAGGAGTTGAATTTAGAGAAGCACTTAGGTGTTTTACCAAGGGTTGAGAGATTTTCTCTCATAAGTGCTAATCTAACAACTAACAATTAACATTTGTCGGGAAAAAAAAAAAAAAAAAAAAACTTCAAACAATTATCCGCCAAACCATGGAATTCTACTTTTCGGCTTATCCTGTTAAAACCACAACGTACCATCTGGATCAAATGGACACCACCTCCTCTTCCCTTTCTCAAACTCAATACCGACGGTTGTGCAGTCGGTCAACCAAGTCGAGAAAACATTGCTGGCGTCTTCTGCAACCACAGTGGTAATTGGATTCTGGGTTTTGGCCAACATATTGGCACTGCCACCAGTATGGTGGCCGAGCTATGGGCGATCCGCACTGGACTTACTCTACCTTGGTACCATAACTATCGCCACATTGAGCTTGAAATTGATTCTCAAGCAGCTTGGTCACTATTATCCACCACACACATTACTTCACCATGGATTCTGTTGCGGATCGTGGGCACACCAGGGGACACTCACAAGCAAAAACACAAGAGTTTTAACGTGGTTCGGCAAACCGGCCTACGTCCACGGGAGCGATGTTGTTATATATCAACAAATGGAGGAGATTACACACTCTCAACTCACTGTCTCTCTATATAACACACTCACTCACACTCTCTGACAAACAGAAAATAGCTCTCACTAGCTCTCTCTGTTTTGTGCCTTTCTCTCAGCAATGTGTTTTGCCATTTGCCCTGTCTACAACTCACCATCACCATTCCATTTTATACACCTTGGAGTAGGTGGGAGTGCCATTGGGTAGCCTCCATGCTTGACTTCGGCAGCCTCCTTCTTTGACATGGTTGGTAGCCTACTTCCTTGTTGACCAACCAAGGTGTGTTCACAAGACAATTTGTTGAATTCACCCCATGTGAAAATCACCCCCTCAACCCATGTGAGGTGATCCACTGCACACACTGCTGCTAATCTTGTCACGCCCAAATTCAACAAAGTCTGCATCTCTTCACTGAGATGCTTGCACCCCCTTGCCTGGAGTGCCCGGCACCCCCTCACTGGGGTGCCATGCAAAGCTTTACTTTGCAACTCTTTGAGATGGCATCTCTCCCTTCCATCCAGTCTTGGAGAGATCCCAATATGTCTCTAATTCAGGAGCAAAAGAAACTTTCTTTCCTGGGACATGCTTTGCTGTCTTGGTCTCTTTGCTCTGAGCTGTCTTTAGAATTGGCCGCAATGGCTCCGTCTTGTGCACCTCCGAACTGCCTCCATGCGTTCTTGTACACTTTGGTTGCCATGTCTGCTGGGCCCTATGTCTCTTCTGTGCATGTCTTGTACGTCTTGCCCGGTAAGTGACAGTAGCTCCGTCTGTCACAACCTTCTCCACAAGCCTGTACAGATTCCCCTCCAGTCGTCCATGTAGCATCACCGTATCTCCATGGATGACTTTGAGATTTCCTTTGCTAGATGTGAAGCTATAACCTTTCATGTCTAGCATACTTAAGGAAATTAGATTCTTCTTCAGTCTTGGCACGTGTCGGACTCCATCCAACGTGAAAATTTTTCCATCTTCCATTCTCAGCCGTACTGTTCCCATGCCAACAATCTTACTCACAGTGTTGTTAGCCACTCGAACAATACCTCCATCCTTGGCTTGGTAGGTAGAAAAAAGTTTCTTATCCATGCATATATGATATGTGCTTCCGGAATCTAAGATCCAATCAGGTTTCGTCATACTCGACGAAACTGTAAATGCATACTCATCCTTGGCATTTACTGCAGCAGCGACATTTGATGAGCTCGCCTGTTCCTTTTGTGCTTTGTCCTCCTTGAGCTTTGCACAGTCTTTTATGAGGTGATCCTCCTGATCACAGTAATAACACTTTCTCCTGAAGCCTGACCTTGATTGCGAACGTCCTCTTGATTTGGATCTACCCCGTCTATCATTGGACCTACCTCTGCCTTGCTCATTTTCTGAGGCAACCATGGCATTTCCTTCTGGGTGTTTGCTACTGCTACCTTCCTGTTTCTTCATCGACTCATGAGAAATGAGCGTAGCAATCACCTCATCCAGTCCAAGAGCATCCTTCCCGTACAATAGAGTTGTCCTGAGATGCTCATATGATGCAGGTAGAGAGACCAGCAAGATCATAGCCCTATCTTCCTCCTGGGTCTTGTCTCCAATGGTGTCCAATTCCATTGTGATCCTATTGAACTCGTCCAGATGTTCTGTGAGGTTCGCACCTTCTGGCATTCTAAGTGTATATAGCTGCCTCTTTAGAGATAACCGGTTTGTCAAAGATTTTGACTTGTACCTCATCTCTAACTTTGCCCATAGCTCCGCCGGATCTACTTCACTGATGACTTCCCGGAGTGTGTTGTTCCCGAGATACAACTGAATTGTACTGTTTGCCAATTCCCTCAACTCCTCCCACTTGTCATCCTTTATGTCTTCCGGTTTGTTGGACTTTTTGAGAAGAGCTTTCACCAGACCTTCTCGTGTTAAAATGTTTTTCACCCTTTGCTGCCACAGGGTAAAGTCATTACTACCATTAAAAGGCTCAATCATGAAACTTGCGCCTTTTCCTGCCATTGTAAATTTCTTCCCTTTTTAAAGAAATTTCGATGTAAGAATCTGACCGTACGGATGGGTCCGGAATATTTCAAATAGTTGGAACGCACTATTGGGTCGCCAAAAACGGACTCCGAATGGCCTAGATCTAGCCAAAAGAGTTTGAATGCCTCCGATTCAAAAACTAACCGTACGGATGTGTCCGGAATACTCCAAATAGTTGGGACTCACTATTGGATCGCCAAAAACGGACTCCGAATGGCCTAGATCTAGCCAAAACAGTTTCAACGGTTCAGATTTGCTGAATCTGGTGCGCCTGAGAAGCACCAGATAATTCCTCCGGATTGGCAGGTCAACGGCTCGGTCAACGGCGCAGGCGGCGCGGTCAACGGCGGCTTGACGGCTGGTCAACCCGGCTTGGTCAGCGGCTCAGGCTGACTGGGCTGACACGTGGCTGACACGTGTCTGACACGTGGCTGACGTGTCGGCTGACGTGGTACGCGCGTGTATTACACGCGCCTTCCCCCACTCGTCTTCTTCCTCCGTCAGCGCGTGTGGCGCGTGGATGAGAGTGGGACCACGCGCCGGGTGCCTGAACGGCGCGTGGGGGCGCGTGTCGAGACTGTGACTCACGCGCCAACTTCTAGGAGCGCGTGAGGGCGCGTGGAGAGGCTTCTGGGCTCTGTTTTTGCTGTTCTGGACTCCTCTCCTCCTGACCTTCCTCCTGGTATGCTCAAAAGTGGATTTCGACCACTTCGAAATCTGGACACTTTCGGAAAAAACTCGATTTTTCTCCACCCGGGCTCTGATACCAATTGTTGCGGATCGTGGGCACACCAGGGGACACTCACAAGCAAAAACACAAGAGTTTTAACGTGGTTCGGCAAACCGGCCTACGTCCACGGGAGCGATGTTGTTATATATCAACAAATGGAGGAGATTACACACTCTCAACTCACTGTCTCTCTATATAACACACTCACTCACACTCTCTGACAAACAGAAAATAGCTCTCACTAGCTCTCTCTGTTTTGTGCCTTTCTCTCAGCAATGTGTTTTGCCATTTGCCCTGTCTACAACTCACCATCACCATTCCATTTTATACACCTTGGAGTAGGTGGGAGTGCCATTGGGTAGCCTCCATGCTTGACTTCGGCAGCCTCCTTCTTTGACATGGTTGGTAGCCTACTTCCTTGTTGACCAACCAAGGTGTGTTCACAAGACAATTTCCCCTTCACATGGGGTGAATTCAACAGATTCAACCCCTTGTATCTGATTGCAGGTCTCTTCTTGGGTGTAATTGGGCGATCTCTTTCCTACACATCTATCATGAGGCAAATACAGTTGCGGAAAAACTAGCAAAAGTTATTGTTTTTGATCAACAAGGATCTCTTATGTTATATCCTTAACCTCCTTGTTTTGTAAAACCTTTGTCAACAGCGATATCATCGGAATGGCTACCCACGATGTGTAGCTAATTATTAGTATAAATGATAGTTTTTTGCCTCTTTATCCAACCAAAAAAAAAAAGTAAGTATTTTTTGTTTAATTTTTGATTTTGTCAAATTAATTTATATTTTATTTAACACGAAAATAAATATCAAATAACAAAAAAGAGAGAATCACGTGAAAATTATGTTTTCTTTCACCAAATTAATTTTTAATTTCTTTAGGAAAAATATATAAAAGATAAAATTTGAAAATTCAACACAATTGTGGATTGTCCAACAAGTAGCCAAATGTAGCACAAGACCATCATTGCCACTTTGTCCATCCATTGGGTAAAAAAAAAAAATAGTAATATTATAACTTCAGACTTAATAATTCAAAATTATTATTTAGTAATTTATATTTATTTTTCACATAGATCTCATACTACACAAATTTAATCTCAAACACATATCATCATTCTGAGTAGATTCAGGGATCATAAGTCTGGTCCCTAGACTTATTAAAAAAAAAAAAGAAAATTACTCATAATTTTTCATCAAAAGCTATTGTTTATTCATATTATAAGCCCACAACAATTTATTCAAATATACATCATTGATTTTTTTTTTTTAGATGGTATAAAGCAGCATAAGCTATCTAGGAAAAAAAAATAGAAAATCACTCAAGAATTTTCATCAAAGGCTATTACTTATTCATATTACAAGCCCACAACAATTTATTTAAATTGATTTTATTTATTTATTTATTATCCAAGATGGTATAAAGCAGCATCCAAACAAACAAGCTACCTTGAGTTCAAAAAAAAAAAAGAAGCTATATGGAAATCAAAGCACTTTCTGACTTTATTTTTCTAGAAGAACTATAGACTGTCTGTAGTCCATCATCTATTATCTCTGTATGGGAGCCAAATAGCCGACGTTGTCCGTATTCCTCGTGTTCAAGCTGCGCTTCACTCCGATCGACTTGAGAACACAATGAAGGTGAGCTACCCGACAGTGTGCTGCCGGAAAACCCCTCCACGGTCAAGTTAGCACACTTAGAGAGAGAGAAAAGAGAGGAGACAAAGTGGTAGGTGAGTTCTGATCAGAGGATGTTCTAGACTTGAGTATGGGGGAGCAGCACCGTTTATATAGTTTCTGCGTGCACTTCTGCACCCATTCTCCTCTAGACGCGTGGACCTGCTCTCCTCTCACATTTCCCCACGAGTCAACGCTAATACAGCTAAACACCACCTAACGAAACCTCCAAACAGTATGGACGCATACGGACAACAGAATCTCCTTCCTGTAGTCCCGTGGTGCCGCGTAGTACTTCCTACCGAGCTACGCTTGGCATAGCGCCACGTCAACACCTTCCGACCGAGCTTCTTGTTCAGTTCCATGACAATTCCATGACCGAGCTCCTTAGTCATGATCAAGCTCTTGCTTGATCCATCCTGATGTTGAGAGGGCTAATCCCATCCAACCCTGTAGAGCGCACATCCCCCCTGGATTCGCAATCCAAAGTTGGCCCAACTAGACCGCACTGAGTCCTTGGTCCAGAACGCACCAAATGTCTAACCGAGCAAGGACTTTCCTCTGGCCCAAACCAGCTTGGCCCAATATTAGGTCATAAACCTCCCTCTCAATTGCCCCTTAATTTTGTCCGCGCCAGCGTGACTGGGATTACCTTCTCGGCCAAGGTCACTCAACTGCTCGGTCATCTACTTCCAATCACTCATCGTGCTGAATTGCTCGCTCGGCCCAATGACTTACTCGGTCGGCGCTTCGATCTCTCAAACTGTCTTTTCTAGACTGACACTGGTCTTGTCAACGATACATGGCGTTCACTGATTGGCCTCGTGTCGCTTAACTTGCTGTCATACGCCGTCGCCTCAGTTTTAAATTTTGGCGCCTCTTCTTCTCTTATACTTATATCATACGCCCTTTTATATTTCTTCTTCCACTGTTCATCTTCTTCTCAAATGACCCAGTAATCCAGAGCACCCATTCTTCGAGTTCCTTTGATTGTACTCATATCAGAGCATTCTCCCAAGTCGCTTCTATTCCGCTACCTTCACTGGGGCCCTATCTCTCAGATTGGAGCTACGATCCGCGCCTTAGCCAGTAAGTCTTCAATCTCTCCACTGTTCTTTATACTCTTCTTTTTTTTGTGTTCTTAAACTCAACTCTGATAGATGTGTCTAGGATATGATAACAGTAGGTTTCATGGCTTCAAATGAAGTTAGGCTAGGGTTGTTGTTCCATTGTGATGGCATAAGCTGTTTTTGCCCCTTTGTCCTTGACACTATTCATCATCTTTTGTGATGAACAAGTGAGAATCTGGGACCGACCGGGCTACTTCGTTTGATCCAAAATCATAAGTGAACTGAGCAAGTTCTTTGTTTATAGAACTGAGCAAGTTCTTTGTTTAACCGATCTAAGAAACGCACTGTGCCGCTCGATCGGGCTAATATCTGGTCCGCTTGAGCGACTGAGCTGTTGAGTTTACCCATCGAGACTGAGTCGCTATTGTGCCCGAAGTGACCAAGCTAAAGTTGAACTCGTTTGCGAGCCCGCGCTATCACTTACACTTGGTTTTTAATAGCAGAGTCCTAGGGAACCAGACACACCAACACAAGGGCTCTCGAAGACCGAGCAACCACTGTGCAAAAATTTGCAAAATTAACCCATGGGGCGCTACCGTTTCCTTGTTAATACACATGGCGCAGTGGTCGCGTTTCGAGAAGAGTACGGTATTCCGGCCGATGTACATTTGGAGTTCGGTGAGGAGGATATAAACCCATAGGGTAGGCTGAGTTCTACCCCTTCACCGTGCTAAGCATAGTGGAAGAAGGGTTATGCTTCTCTGTGCAACCCTTGATCTGCGAGTTCCTAAGACACACTGGGCTCACTCCAACACAAGTATCTACCAACACTTTCAGAATCATAAACGATGTGGCCGAGTTAAACCACCGGCTTGGTTTAAATCTGGGCCTGGCCGAGATCTTGCATCAACACATGCTCAGTCGAACAAAAGACGGTTTCAACTATTATTTGAAAATAAGATTGGGCAGAGAACGGTTAGTGACTGGCATGTGTAGACCGCCCGAACTCCGCTCCACGCGCGAGGGCGCGAATTGTAGTTCTAGCTACTACAGTTCAGACTCCTGTCACGGTTCTGAATCTAATCTCACAAAGTGCAATGTAAAACTGATAAATCACCAAAGAGTCCAAATCCGACAAATCGTTTTAGAAAATCGATTTTAATCAAAAAACGCCAAACATGGACTGCTTTGCCAGATTTCAGAGTCGCTACCTAAATATTTTATTTTAGAAAATTTAGAAAACCATGGCTCGTGCCTAAGGCCACATGTCCGTCATTACCAAAGTTGCCTCAGCTCGGGAACTTGGGTACGAGAGGGGAAGGTCATAACATGAGCACCCCCGCTTGCCCGATCAAAGATCGACCTCTACTAACATGATATGTTGTTTTTGAAAACATATGTGTTCTTATTCTGATTTATTAGCTAACCTTACTATGTGATGTGCACAGCATACAAGTATAGACTAAATCGCCTGAATTGGAACAAAACAATTCAATGTTTGTTTTTCGAAAATGGTTTGAAAGTGCTACTCACAAGTAGGTTAAGACGCGGATTTGCCACCCTCAAGTGGTCTTAGAAAACAACATGATTTTGCCACTCCGCAAAGTGGGCTTAAAACGCACATTTTGATGAATTGTTCTAATTCAAGCAATGAAGCCTTCATCCACAGGCATTCATGTAGTTAAACACTTAAGCAGTTAGCCTCATGGCAAGCATGCTATCATGGCAGCACTTACACATATGCAAGGATGCTAAAGCATAAACACTTACAGTGTACTCCGAGCCAAAATAGAAAACTAGTTAGGAATCATGCATGATCCTAACTATACAAGAATGCCTAATGCAACGCAAGCAAAATGCAACTAAGATAGGCTCGGCTATTCTAAGATGTCATGTGAATGCAACTTGATAACATGTATTCAAATTGGTATTGAAATACAATGCAGTTTGAATGATGCGCCAAGCCCGGTGCATGCAAGACAAATGAATGATGCACGCATGCAAAGCATAAGTAGGCTAATTGAAATATGTCCTAATCTAACCACCGAAAGCGGATAAATAAAAGGGAGAAAGACGTAGGGTTGGAAGACATTCACACACACACGCACACTTATTACAAAATTTGCCCTCTCGACAGAGGGTCCGAATAATAAGCTAACTAGCTACGCTAATTGAGCTAATTATTACAAACAAAACTAATTAACTATTTCTAGTTAACTAATTAGTTATTACAACACAAATGAATTTGAACAATTAGCTAATCTAAGCCCAAAATGAATTAATTAATTAAACGCATTAACTAATTAATTACAAAACCGACGAATTAGCTAACTAAGATAACAACTTATTCTAAGTTAACAAAAGCGCTGAAATGGACTCGGGACGAGGGATGTATGCATGCTCAACTTCGCTCGGAAATCCATTGCCATTCCACCCATTGCCTCTGTTTGTATTTGATTTGTTCTCTGGGAGTTGCACAAACTTCCAGATTGCTTCTGCTCCAACATGATGACTTCCTAGTGGGCTGCCGACCAGAAAAGGGAGGTATAGACCACTTGTAGACCAGAAAAAATTGGTTGTAGACCAGAAAAAGTGGTCGGTCAACCACCTCTACTGGTCTGCCGACCAGAAAATCTGCCAAGCTCCAGTTTTGCAGCAACAGAGAACAAGAAGGGGCACAGCTGTGTATTTACAAGACATGTGTGCACAACCACCCTCCTTATCATTTCTCAAGCTCAAGGGAGTGCAGTACTCGACTCTCGGGCCACTAACCGAACATTGCAATGCACAATGGCCAAGAAGCCAAGTTTGCACGAGTCAATGTCAATGAATGCACAAATAACACATAAGGGCCTCCACCTCTATCATGCTTGATCAAGAGGGTCGGCGACTAAGGAATGCTACACGTTTCATGACTTTGAGTATGAAACGTGCCACATTCCTTGTGTTTGGATCAACGTTCGATCCAAACACAATGCAACACATTCAACATGTCTATCTATCAATGCTAATATGGCATGCACAAGGTTCTATCATGTGAATAATGCATGCATGGCATGTTTGAAGGCTAAAACATCAAAGCAAGTAAAGAGCATCATACAAGAGGCATGCAATATATTGTTCAATGGACCAAACCACCCCCAAATTGACCTCATGCATGCCAAGACAGTGGCCAAAATGCTCCAAAATGCTAGCATTAAAAACAAGAAAATGCATGCTCATGCATTGGCCCATGAATAAGGCATAATACACAACTCTCAAACACAATCAAAGATTGATATGCATGAGGATATGACAATGCTATATGCCCTAAAATCAAGTGTTAAATGATGCCAAATCACATAAACACCACAAATAAGGCATGCTAGAAGGCCTAAGGCACAAGGCTACTAAGAGGGACTACACAAGAGGCATGTAATACATGGCACAAATGATTGAACCAGCCATAGATAGAGCTCAATTAGGTCAAAACAAAGACCAAAATATGCTGGGATGGGAGCTTAAAAGCCTAGACAAGCATGCATATGCATTGGCCCATAAACGAGGCACAAAGGCACAACTCTTAAAAGCACTCAAAGAGTGAAAGAAGTGAGAACATGGCAATGCTATATGCTCTGAAATAACATGTTAAATGATGCCATGACATGCAACTATCACAAGTATGACATGCTATGGTGATCAAAACTTAAGACTAGCAAAGGCACTTGCACCATAGCCATATCAAGCAAGCCCCAAAGGACCAAGATGGCCCAAAACAGTCCTAAAACATGTCAAAACAAGGCCAAAAACATGCTTGAACATAGCCAACATATGCTAGAATAAAAGGTCAAAACACCAAGTAGGCTAGGCCAATGAGCATGATTACACTACAAATGTAAGGAGCAAATGAGGGATGCTCTAACCAACCAAAAATAGAGTTGTATTATGGCAAAATAAGACCAAAAACACACTGAGATGGTAGCCTAAAAGCTTAGGCATGCATGCATACAAGTTAGGCTCATGGTTAAGGCATAAAGCACAACCCTTCAAAGCATTGAAAAAGTAAAGCATGAGAGAGTATGACCACACTTCATACACTAAAATCATGGTATAAATGAGGCCAAAGCATGCCAACAACTCAAGTAAAGCATGCTAGAGACTTTGAAACTCAAAGCTAGTGAACAAGATTGCACTATGGCTATACAAAGCAAGGCATGCATGACCAAAACTACTTAAAACAAAGCTTAAGCATGGCAAAACATGAGTAAAAGCTTGCTGGAGTGGAGCCAAAAACATGCTAAAATGGTGGTCCAAAGCATGATGCATGTTAGGCTAATTAAGAGAATTGCACTACAAGTACAAAAACCTAGCAAGAGGCATCCTTACCAACCAAAACCAGAGTTGAGGCATGTCAAAATAGCACCAAAAACATGCTGGAGTTAGATTAAAACATGCTAGAAAGATGAGCTAAAACATTAAGCTTGCAAGGCTAGTATGCAAAGTTTACACTACAAGTGTAACATGCAAGCAACCAATGATCAATCTAGCCTAAAATAGAGTTATGGAAGGTCCTAAAAGTCACAAAAAAGTGCTTGAACAAAGCCTCAAAAGAGTAGAAACACATGCTCATTTGGCAAGCCAACAAGATAAGCAAACAAGATAAGAGGAGAGAAGGACCACCCCCTCCCATTTGGGGCCTTAAAACACACTTTCCACCACTGAAATTTCTCTGGAATTTAGTGGTTAAAACGCCAAGAGAAGGTGATCTCAAAGGCCTAAAGACATGGCACCAAGCCTAAGCAAATAAGGCACACAAGAGGGTAGAACACCCTCAACACCAAAGAGGCCTCAAACAAACATCTTAAGTACTTAAAAACAAAAGTTTTTGTAGTTGCAAGTTAGGCCTAAAACATCATGCAAATAGGGCCAAATAAGCAATAAAAATAAAGCCTAAAAGGGGGTATAGACTCACCCTTGAAGAACAACTTCAAAGCAGTAACTTCAGAGGCAAAAACCAAGCTTTTGAGCTTCAAACAAACCTCCAAGAACCTCAGCTCAAGAGTGAAGGTGTTTCACTAGGTGTTTAGTGCAAAAGTATGAACAAAACTCACTTTTAGGCATAAAACAACACAAATATAGAGAGAGAGAGAGAGAGGAGAAATCAAGATAGAGATAGATATGTATAGCCCTAAGAAAAATTTCTGAACCTTAAACAAGAGGGAGGAGGCTCCCTTATATAAAATTTCATGCTTTAAGCTTGTTAGACAAGCTAGAGGCTTGAAGTAATCCATCCATACATGTATATGGAGGATGCTTTCTGTGCCCAACAGCTGGCACAGCTGGCAAGAAAAATATTTACAGAAAATGCAGAAAAGTTGTCGACTAGTGGAAGTGGTCGATCAACCACTCCCACTAGTCGATCGACCAGAAAAAGTGGTCTACAGGGACAAAAACTGGTCGATAGGGGGGAAAAGTGGTCTACACCGAGAGAAGAAGGTGGTGGTAGGCTGTCGACCACCTTAGGTGGTCCACAGACCACCCACCCTAGCTGGCCGACCAGAAAAAGTGGCTGGTAAGGAAGAAAAGTGGTCTGCAGGGAGAGAAACTAGTCTACATCCCTGTTCCACCCTCTAGACAAAGGGGTAACAAGGTTTGGTTCAAAAACAAACCAAAAGGAAGAAAGACAAGAGTCCGCAAGGCAAGACACTCAGCCGGAAGCCCCGAAAACTAGCCTACGGGTGCAAAAAGTGGCCTACGAGAGGGAAAGGTAGTCTACAGCTACAAAAAGTGGCCTACAGGCCTTTGTTTCCCTCTAGGCAAAAGCAACAAGGCATGGTCCAAAAACCAGGCCAAGAGAAGAAAGTTAAGAGGTCCCAAGACAAGGTCCCAAGACAAGGCGCTCGACCGAAGACTCCGAAAACTCAAAACGAGCACAAACATGCACAATCATCGAGTGCACAGACGATGACGTCTGAGTTTTAAGGTCGGTTAAAAATAGGGTGTCTACAGCACGTTGGACAAGGACATACATGATGATGATTTCTTTTGGGTGTCTAGTAACTATGAAATAACTGACGTGCCCGGTTGGTACATCAGCAAGGACTTCGGTTCTTCTTGTAAGCCTATCTTTTTGATTGATTGATTTTGATGATATTAATTGTGCCAAGCTAATTGTTTTCTTTTTTGCAGCTCTCGAAGAATTGCAAGCCAATTATCAGTATCCGAATGAAGAGGCAATCAGGGCCGCGCTGAGATACCAGCACCGAGATTGCCACAAGCTTCTCGGTTACGTACCGACCTACCGCTATTCAGTTTCTTGCAAGAGTAAGGTCATAGATTTTCTGCGGACACCTTCTCCGCCTCCCGACCCAACACTTTCAGACGTTCCCCTCATCCATTTGACTGAGGAGCAGAAAATGGCAAAGAAAAGTCGAATCAAGAACCTTATCACCGCCACTTCGACCAAACTACCAAGCATCCCCCCTCCTACCCCAGCCGTTGGCCAGAGTCCAGAGACTGTGATTGCCCTGGCTTTCACGGCCGTTTCACCTGCTGAGTCTCGCCACGCTGGTAAGCGGGTCCAGTCGGTTGACCCCTCTGCCAAGCTCGTGGCTGAGCTAAGCACTGAGCTGCCAGTGTAGGATGCTAAGCCTATCACTCTGTGGAGGTCGGAGTTTAAACACCGGGGTAAAGAGATCTTGGCCACTGAATCTGTCAAGGGGGATAAGGAGCACCTCTTGGCTTTTGATTTATTAAAAGCGTTGCTGCTGCCGAGCGACGTGACCGGGAGCGATCATGTTTCCGACACCCGGCTCGTGAAATCGACAGTCAAGTCCATGACTAGGGTATGATTCAGCATTTCATGAAGTCTCTGCTTGGTTTACTTCTTTGCTTGGGCTAACTTTCTTTTTACTTCTTGTAGGCCATCTAAAAACAGCATCTCGTCATGGACCGCATTGTTAATCTGCGTCATAAAGTGACCGAACTAAATAACGCCAGCAAGAATGTCTCGGCCGAGCTAAGGCCTCCCTCGAGATTTCTAACGCTGTCAATGCCAGGCTTCTTGGCCAGATTCGTAGGGCCGAGCAAGAGAAGGAAGCTTTGAAGGGTGAGCTAGAGACTGAAAAGAAAGCGAGGCAGGAGGCTGTGGACAAGACCAACAACCTCGACTTCAAGGAGGCCGAAGAGAACTACACCAAACAAATTGAAGCGACCAAGGACATCTTTTTCAAGTTCGGTTGGAAGGCTGCTTGTGAAAAACTTGGCCAAGGATCTAAAACTGAGGTGTTCACCTCTTCTCCCCCTGCCTTCTTGTCAAGACCCAAACCCGCCCCTAAGGGTTTAGCATCGTAACCGGCTAGTAATCCTTGGATTACCGAAGGCCTCTGAATAGAATAATATATATAACAAAGGCTGTGGAAGCAATTATACGAAGTTACATAGTCCATAGAGCTGTGCAGACATATATGGGACAAAATATTTGAAACTTTTTCTTTACATAATTGCAAACATACAGACAAGGCATTAAAATACGGTAGCCTCATATCAACCAAGCCACATATATACAAGATCATTACGTGTTCAGGCAAAACATAGACATTCAGAATGCAAAAGTCCCAAAGACAATTAACCCGGGTAGAACTCAAAAGGGAACCTCCGCGGGAGGCGTGATAGCTGGCTGACACCAAAACTCGCCAGGCGGTATCTCAAGCCTGGTCACACGCTTGCCCACCTACATACATATAAATAATACAGTGAGTTAGAGCCCAGTGAATAATAGCAGAGTAAAGACTTTAATGAATGATGCCTATAACATATTTCAAATCTCGTAACAGAACATAATCATAATTATGTCTATATTCAAATCATGTGTGGTACATCCCTTAGCACAAGCATGTCTCTTGGGTCAAGTTTATCCAGTTCCATAAAGGAACCTCCGGTACCGGGTAATATATCTCATACATAAGCCATGGTATTGTTTCCCCCGGGCGAGGGCCTGTGCCACGGTATTAACCCCTAGGCGAGGGCCTCATGACCATAAGCCACAGTATTATGTCCCCTGGGCGAGGGCCTCTGCTAAGGATACCACAATTATGTTCAAAGATAATCTGGACAATCATTCATTCATACAAAACATCGCATATTCATACAGAACATCGCATTTCAGGGAACTTGTCATTTCATATCATCAGAAAATAATTAAAATTAAACATAACTTTACAGAGTTATTACTCACAAACAATTGGTTGCCCTAACTAGAGGGCAAAATGACACTTCACTTGTCTTGAGGCGCGTGACCTACACGAACACACATACAATTACCCACTTGAAACACACGCTCGAGTTATACATAACTTACTTCGTTTGTTCTTAGTGCGTGTTTAGCCATTAACCTCGTTATGGAGTTTTAATCATGGCCTAGGAATGCCTATGATGGAAAGAGGATGCAGTAATGCACTCGAAAACATTTCTCAAATTTTGCTGAAAATTGGGTCCCCGCTCGAGCGTGGCTTTCCCTACTCGAGCGTATATGCAAGATCTGAAGGCTCGCTCGAGCAGGAATTTACTCGCTCGAGCAGACTGCAAAACATAAGAACTTTTGGGTATATGCATTTCACGCTCGAGCGTGAAACTCGTCGCTCGAGCGGAAGCGCTTGTACTCAGAGTTCACGCTCGAGCGTGAAGTTCCCCGCTCGAGCGTGGGTCAAATTTTTGGAATTTCTAGATTGATCTTCAAGCACAAAACTCAACCTTTAAAGCTTTAAACTTTATTTTTTCTGGGCCAAATTTTCTGGAGAACACTTAGAAACCCATAATATAACATGTTTAAAGAATCATAACAAGAAATCATGGCCCAAAAGCATGCCAATTATGCAAAATTCAACTTGAAACACTAGATTAATCCATGAACATAACATGCATGCACATCTTTGAACTAAGGCTTTCCAAAATATGATCAAATGCTACTAAATAACATGAAACTTTCCCAAAATTAAAGTGAACTCAATACATGCATGAGGGAATTCTTGAAATCAACCTTCAAATTGCCATGAAACATGCATGCATGCATGGAATGACTAACAATTGCTTAGTTTTAACCCAATTCTTGCATAAGTTCAACAATTTCACTTGAATCTTAGTAGAATCAAATTCAATTATACAACTAAAAACTTGATTCCTTACCTAGAGTTCACAATTCCCTTAAGTTTAGCCAAATCCTATAACTAACCACTAAACCCTTCCAACTCTTGATCCTTCCTAGCAATTCTCTTTTATCCCCTTAGAAATGAACCCAAGCTTCTCCTTCTCCCTCCCTCTCTCGTTTGGGACTTAAAGGTGAGGAGATGTGGAGTGCCAAATAGAATTAGTGGGGTCAAATGGTTTATTTGGCGGTAGTGGTGGACTAAATTGAGTCAAATGAGCATTAACTTTATTTAATTTAATCGTTCCGAACTGAATTTCAATTAAACCTACCATAAAATTCTAAAAATCCTAATTAACATATAAATCAAATCAATTTTGTAATCGGATGCCGATAAGGCCTTCAATTCGCAAACCGAAACTAGAACGTAAACAGATCTTCCTACGCCTAACAGATATAAACACAAACAATGCAACACACACATGCAGTTTAATTCAGAATTTCACCTTAATTACTAATTAGGCATAATCAATCATGGATTAACATTAATCAGAGGTCGGGGTTGTTACATTTTTCCCCCCTTAAAAGAGTTTGGTCCTCCAAACTCGAATTACTTTCATTCTGGAACAACATTGGGTCCAATGGGAACAAATCCGGATATTTCTTCATCATGTCTTCTTCTGTTTCCCAGGTTGCATAGGTTCCTCCGTGGTTTTGCCAATCAACTTTTCCTAACGGTATTTCTTTGTTTCTCAATCTTTTGATCCTGCGGTTCATAATCTGGATAGGTCTTTCCTCATAAGTGTAGTCATCCTTCAAGAGCACTTGTGTTGGTTCAATGACATGGAGCGGATCTCTCAAATACTCTCGAAGCATCGATACATGAAAGACGTTATGCATATGCCCCATTACTGGAGGTAAGGCTACCAGATAGGTTACTGAATTGATCTTTTCAAGGATTTCATATGGTCCAACATATCTTGGCGCCAATTTGCCCTTAACACCAAACCGAGTTTGACCCTTCATCGGGGTCGCCTTTATGAACACATGGTCCCCAACTTTATATTCCCTATTTCTTCTTCGGACATCAGCATAGCTCTTCTGCCGACTCTGTGCAGTTTTCAGACGCTGTTGGATCAGTTTCACCTTCTCAGTTGTTTCTTGCACAAGTTCTGGTCCTAACAAAGGTCTATCACCTATCTCAGCCCAGCATATCAGAGAACGACATTTTCTTCTATACAAAGCTTCGTAAGAAGCCATTCCAATGCTTGAATGGTAACTGTTGTTGTATACAAATTCAGCTAATGGCAAATAGGTGTCCCAACTTCCTTGGAAATCTAATACACACATTCTAAGCATATCTTCCAGAGTTTGATTGGTTCATTCAGTTTGCCTAGAAATGGTAACGGGGCGGGGCAGGGAGGAGCCGGGGATCGCACTCCCCGTCCCCGATCCCCGAAGCTACAAAACTCCCCGTCCCCGATCCCGGACGGGGAACCCATCACCCCCCCACCCCCGCCCCCAACGGGGATCGGGTTTCCCCGACCCCGGAAAATCCCCGTAGCTCCCTTTCTCTCTGTTTAGCTTTCTCTTTCAATAATAAATTATCAACATCATTTTCATCAACAACATCATCAACGAAGACAGACAGATGTGGAGACAGACAGATTACACAAAAAAAAATGTATATACAGATTAATAATATACAGACCCGTAGCTCCGTCGGCAACATCATCAAGATCTGAGATGTGAGATGGGATCTACGGTGGTGTGGAGACTGCGGTGGTGTGGAGGAGATGGGATCTACTCAGATCTGTCTAGATCTGTCATGGTAGGAACCGAAGCCGTCGCCATTGGAGAGAGGAGATTGCACTCGCCGTCACAATTGGAGATGGAGAGAAGAGAGAGTGAGAGAAGAGAAGAGAGAGAAAGAGAGAGAGTGTAAGAGAGATAGAGTGTAGACCATACTAAACATATATATATATATATATTATATATAATATTTAAAGAGAGAAGAGTGATGTGCTTGTGTTCAACCAAACCAAACGCTAAATACATATATATATATATATATATAATATAAATCGGGGCAAATCGGGGAGGGGGGCGGGGTCGGGCCGGGGCCGAGGATGAAATATGTATCACCGTCCCCGGCCCGAATGTCACCATGGATTTATTTTTGAATACCATCCCCGGCCCGTCGGGGGTATTTTTCGGGGAAAAACCATTCTTATCGGGGATGGGGGGTCGGGTCCCCATAGGGCCGGGTTCAAATTGCCATCCTTAAGGTTGCCCATCTGTCTGTGGGTGATAGGCACTACTTAACCTTAGTTCTGTCCCCAAAGATTGTTGCAAACTCTGCCAAAATCTTGACACAAACTTTGAATCCCTGTCAGATACAATAGATACTGGTACCCCATGTAATCTCACAATTTTATTCACATACATGTTAGCCAGCTTGTCTGCATTGTAAATAGTCTTGACAGGCAGAAAATAGGCAGACTTAGTTAAACGATCTACAATGACCCAAATAGAGTCCATACCTCAGGGAGAGCGAGGCAATCCCACTATGAAATCCATGGTTATGTGCTCTCATTTCCATTCCGGTATTGGGAGTGGTTGTAGCAAACCAGCAGGTCATTGATGTTTAGCTTTAATCTGTTGGCAATGTAGATATCTAGCCACAAAATCTGCAATACTCTTTTTCATTCCAAGCCACCAAAAATTCTGTTTCAAATCATGATACATCTTCGTATTCCCTGGATGCATAGCAAATTTAGTATTGTGGGCTTCAGACATAACACGTTTTCTCAATTCACAACAATCAGGTACACAAAGACGGTTTTAGAATTTAAGCATATCATTCTCAAACACAAATCCCGACTTCAGCTTCGAATCAAATTCCTTTATGATCTTTTTCAAGTATTCATCTTCACATTGCTTCTGTTTGATTTCTTCAATAATTGTAGGTTGAGCGGAAATAGCAGCTAAAATCCCACATTGCTCTCGCAAAATAATTTCAATCCCATTCTGTTCCAGATCATCTAACAACTCTTTTCGATTAGATAGCAAACATGGCAAATTTGCAATGGATTTTCGGCTTAAGGCATTTGCCACGGTATATGCCTTCCCTGGATGGTACAGAATCTGTAGATCGTAGTCTTTAATCAATTCTAGCCACCTTCTTTGTCTCATGTTTAGTTCTTTTTGGGTAAAGAAATATTTGAGGCTCTTATGATCTGTATATACTTCACAAGTTACCCCATACAAGTAGTGACGCTAGATTTTCAAAGCAAACACCACTGCTGCCAATTCAAGATCATGTGTCGGGTGTAGACGCGCCCTTGGGGCTTCATGCTACAATTCGGACTCAAATGTCACGGTTCTTAATCTGATCTCACAATGTGCGATGTGAGATTGATAAATCACCGAAGAGTCCAAATTCGACAAATCGTTTTGGAAAACTGATTTTTGTGAAGAAGTGCCAAACATGGACTGGTTTGCCAGATATAGAGTTGCCACCTAAATATTTATTTTGGAAAATTTAGGAAACCCTGACTCGTGCCTAAGGCCACGTGTCCGTCATCACCAAAGTTGCCTCGGCTCGGGAACTTGGGTACGAGAGGGGAAGGTCATCCATGAGCACCCCCGCTCGCCCGATCAAAGATCGACCTGTACTAAGCATGATATCTTGTTTTTGAAAACACATGCGTTCTTATTTCGATTAATTATCTAGAATTACTATGTGATGCGCACAACACACAAGTATAGACTAGATCGCCTAATTTGGAACAAAGCATCGCATATCCGTTTGTTTGAAAATAGTTTGAACTTTGTTACTCGCAAGTAGGTTAAAAACACAGATTTCAATGAATCGTTCCAATTCAAGTAATCCAACCTTCACCCACAGGCATTCAGGCAGTTATATCACATAAGCAATTAGCCTCATGGCAAGCATGCTGTCATGGCAACACTTACACACATGCAAGATGCTAAAGCATAAACACTCACAGTGTACTCCAAGCCAAAATAAAGAACTAGTTAGTAATCAATGCATGATCCTAGTTCATGTTAAAATGGCTAATGCATTGCATGTAAAGTGCAACTAGAATAGGCTCGACTAATCTAAAATGGCATATGAGATGCAACAATTGATACACGTATTGAACTTGGAATTGAAATACAATGCAGTTAGTATGATGCGCCGAGCCTGGTGCATGCAATACAGATGAATGGATACAAACATGCAAGCATAAGGATGCTAAACGAAATATTCCCTAAAACTAACCATCGTAAGTGGTTATGTAAAAGGGAGAAAGAAATGGGGGTTGAAAGGCATGCATCACACACACGCACGCTTATTACAAAATTGTGCCCTCTCGACGGAGGGACCGAAAGAATAATACAAATCATCTAATTAACTAACTAACAAGCTAATTAATTATTACAAAATCAAATCGAAATAAATAACTATTCTAAGTTATTAAAACACTGAAAAGGCCTCGAGACGAGGGATGAATGCATGCTCGAACGGCTTCGCTCAGAAATCCATCACCATGCTTCATGTTGCCTCTGTTTGCACTGCTCCGTACCTCTAAAAGCCGTGCCAACTTCTGTGACACTTCTGAACCACCTTGTGGGCATGCTGAGAGGCCATCGGCCAAAAGATGAGGCCATCGGCCAAGGTAAACTAGTCATCGATCAAAAATAGGGCTCTCGGCCAAATGTTTGTTGCCGATTGGCACTGAACATGGTCGATCGACCATCTCTTCCTGTAAAAAGCTCCTGTTGCTGCAGCAGAGGACAAACAGAGCATGGCAATACATTTACAAGACAATGTCTGCACAACTACACCCCTTATCATGTTTAAGACTCAAAGGTGTGTAGTTCTCGACCCTCGAGCCACCGATCAGGCATTTCAATGCATGATGGCCAAAGGAGCCAAGTGTGCAATTCAATATCAAATGAAATGCACAAAAACACATAAGGGGCCCCAACCTCTATCATGCTTGATCAAGAGGCAAATGAATACACACACAATGCAATGCAACCTAAGCATGCAAGCAAGCTAATGCAACATGAGCATGCAAGCAAGCGATATACAACCTAAGCATGCAAACATGCATGCATACAATGTAATAGGCATGCAACAACAATACCAATAATAAACATACAACAACATGTAATCTAACAAGTATGCAAGATGGATGAGCATGCAACAACATGTCAATTAGCAAGCATGCAACAAGCATGTAAGCATAATGTAATAGGACTAGCATGCCACAACATGCAAGGGAACTAATATGCAACAACATATAATGTACCAAGTATGCAACAAGCATGCGACAACATGTGAGCTAAACATGCAACAACATGCGAAAGGATGGACTTAAACTAAAGTGGACAACTCTTAAACATGCCCAAATCAGTGGCCGAAATGCTATGGAGATGAAGACAAAGGTACGTACAAACATGCATGCCAATTGGCCTATCACCTAAGCATAGGAGAGCAACTTTCAAGAACACTTAAAAGGGGACAAATATGGACATGTGACATACATTATAAGCTCTGAAATCATGTTAGGAAAGGTGCCAAACCAACCAAACAAAGCAAGCAAGTTATGCAAAAAGGCTTAAAGCTTGAAACTAACCAAGGGGCTCGAACCAAGGCTATGCAAAATCTAAAGCAAATGACAAGTGTAATCCAAAACAGTCCTAGATCATGCCAAAATGAGCCTAAAACATGCAAGGACCAAAGCCAAAATAAGCTAGAACAAAGGGCCAAAAGCATGAGGCATGCAAGGCTACAAACGAGGTGTTACACGACACCTATCAAAACTAAACATGGCATGACTTAAGCAATGAAAAACAAAGTTATGGCATGCTAAAATAAGACCAAAAACCCACTTAAATGGCATCCCAAAGACCTAAACATGATAGCATACACAATGACCCATTCATGAGGCATAAAACATCAACTCTTTAAAGCATTAAAGGAGTGACAAGTGCAAGTGTTTGAGTATGAAACATGGACTGAAATAGTATAACAAATGATGCCAAATCATTGAAATGGTCCAAGTAAAGCATGCTAGTGACTTGGACACTCAAGGCTAACAAGCTAGCATGCCTTATGGCTATACAAAGCATGACATATGTGGTCAAAACAACTCAAATCAGAGCTTAAGCATGTTACAACAAGGCTAAAAGCTTCATGGAGTCGAGCCAAAATCATGCTAGAAACATGGCTTAAAGCATGATGCATGTTAAGGCAAATGCAAGGATTGCAAGGCAAGTATATGAAGCATACATTGTATGTCCAAACCAAGTCAAAATAGTGTTATATCATGGCAAAACAAAGCTTAATACATACTGAAATGAAGCTAAAACAAGCCAAGCAAACATGCTACCAATATAAGCCATTTATACTAGCACTCAAGACAATAAGGAGAGGGGATGACCCTCTCCTATTTAGGACCCCAAAACCACCTTTCCACCACTAAAAATCTTCTGGATTTTAGTGGTAGAAAGGTCATGCAAGGCTAAGAGCAAGGGCCAAAAGGGATGGCCTAAAACAAGGCCAAACAAGGCCTAAGAGGGGGTAAACAACCCCAAACCAAAAAGAGACCTTAACCAAAGATCTAAAGCACCAAAAAACAAAACTTTTATCAGTTAAGAGCTAGGCTTAAAACAATAATCAAGAAGGGCTAAAAGCTTAAGCAAGAATGGGGTATTAAAAGCAAGAATGTTCACCCTTGAAGAACACTCTCAAGAACACCACTCTAGCAACTTTATCTGATCAAAATCACCTCAAGAACCCTAACACCAACTCTCTAGCACCTCAGCAACCAAGGATGGTGTATTGCTAGGTGTTTGTGTGCAATAGTGAGAAGAAAACACCCTTTAGAGCACAAAAACACACACAAAGATGTAAAGAGAGGGAAATATAGAGATAGATAGATATATATCTTCTATCTCAGATTTTTGGAACCCCTGAGAAGGGAGGAGGCCCTCCCCTCTTATAGAAATCCAAATTCAAAGCTTCTAGGAGAAGTTAAGCCAAGGGTCAAATCCCTCTATACACGTGTATGGAGGGGGTGAATTGTCACAGCTGGCATAAAATATCTATATAAAGCAGATGAACGGGGTTCAGCCAGAAAACATGGCCGATCGACCAACATATGTGCCGATCGATCAAAATGAGTGCCGATCGGCTAAAACTTTTGGCCGATGGAAAGAAAACAAGGCCGATGGCTTCAAGCCTTGGCTGATGGGTTTAGGGGATGGCAAACAAGCCACCCTCTTCCCTCAGAAGAAAAAACACAAGTGCTTGGTCCATAACCAAGCACAAAACAGACAAGTTGAGAGATCCTAAGGCAAGGCACGTAGCCGAGACCTCCGAGAACTCAAAACGAACACGAGCATGGATGATCATCGAGCGTCCAAAAGATGATGTCCAAGTCTTGAGGATGGTTAAAAATGGGGTGTCTACATCGGGTTAATCCTTTCATGAGGTCGGAGTTGTCGAGAAGCATAGGCAATCACCTTCCCATTTTACATTAACACATAGTCCAAACCTTTGTAGGAAGCATCACTGTAAATTTGAAACCCATCAGTACCATTGGGCAAAGTTAAAATTGGTGCAGTCACTAACCTGGTTTTCAACTCTTGAAAGGTTGCCTCTCTTTGTTCGTTCCAATCAAATGACACATTTTTCTGGGTTAACTGGGTCAATGGCATGACAAGTTTAGAAAAGTCCCTCACAAATCTCCTGTAGTAACCTGCAAGTCCTAGAAAACTTCTAACTTCTGTCACGTTCGTCGGTTTAGGCCAGTCCATGATAGCTTCAATCTTTTGAGGGTCAACAGAGACACCGTCTTTATTGATTATATGCCCCAAGAATGCTACACTGTCAAGCCAGAATTCACATTTGGACAATTTAGCATATAATCTCTTTTCTCTCAAAATCTGCAAGGTAGTTCTCAAATGGTTCTCATGTTCTTCCCTGTTTTTGGAATAGATCAAAATGTCATCAATAAACACAACAATGAATTTATCGAGATAGTGTTTGAAAACCCTATTCATTAGGTCCATAAAAGTTGCAGGTGCATTTGTTACTCCAAAAGGCATTACCAAAAATTCATAATGCCCATATCTAGTTCTGAATGTAGTTTTTTCTACGTCTTCTGCTTTAACCTTTAACTGATGATAACCGGACCTAAGATTAATTTTAGAGAACACTTTGGCTCTTTAGAGTTGATCAAACAAATCATCTATTCGGGGTAATGGGTATTTGTTCTTAACGGTCACTTTGTTCAATTCTCGATAGTCAATACATAGCCTCAAAGACCCGTCTTTCTTTTTGACAAATAACACTGGAGCACCCCAAGGTGAAGTACTTGGGCGAATGAATTTCTTGTCTAGGAGTTCTTGAACTTGGACTTTTAGTCACTTCAATTTCGAAGTCGACATCCTATACGGAGTCTTGGAGGTGGGTTGTGTTTCAGGCATTACATCAATGGTAAACTCAATTTCCCTATCAGCTAAATCCCCGGGTAGATCATTGGGAAACACATTAGGAAAGTCACAAACTACAGGAATAGTTTCAATATTGGCACTATCCGAAGGCACAGTCAACACGCTACACAAATAGCCCCGGTACCTTTTTCTTAACAGCCTTTTGACTTTCATAAAGGAAATCAAGTATAGCAGAGGGACTACTCCATTTCCTGTGAAAGTAAACTTAGGCATACCGGGTGGATGAAAAATGACAGATTTATTCACACAATCAATGGTGGCACAGTATTTAGTCAACCAATCCATATCCAGAATACAATCAAAATAATTGATGTTCAAGGGTACTAAATCAACATAAAATGTCATTTTGCTAATCATAAGATCACATGCTAGATATACATAGGCACATATCATAGAACCCCCAGATGGTGTAGTCACAGATAACACACAGTTCATAGGTTCTAATGGTCTTGTTAATTTTCGAGAAAAAGCATGCGATACGAATGAATGTGTAAAACCGAAATCAATCAACACATATACGTTGTGAGCACAAATAGAAATGATACCTGACACTACTGATTTAGTGTTTTGTGCATCGCCAGGCACTAAGGCGAATACTCTCCCTTGTCTCAGTGTTTCATTCCCATTGTTACCTCTGGCATTAGTTCTGATGTTTGATTTGGCCACTGAAACAGACCCAGCTGAACTTGCTACAGGGCGACTAACATCCCCGGATCCTACTGGAGAGTCTTTTATCATATGGCCCACTTTGCCACACCGGTAACAGGCACCTGACGCACAATGGCATACTCTCATATGTCTCCTGCCACAATCTGCACAAATCGGTATAGACCCACTACTCTGGCTGGAACTACCGGAGGATCCCGTGTTTCGCTTCTTTGAAAATGATCGAGCCCGTCTAAAATTAAAACCGGTCCTCTTGCCTTTCCATTCAGTTGGTGGATTTGTAGTTTGTTTCTTTGCTGCTATTGTAGCTTTTGCCATTAATGCTCTGTCAAGCACCTCTACATAGGTAGGCAGTTTTAGGACACCCACTCGATCAAATATCTCCAAGTCCAGTCCTCCTTCAAACTTTCGTGCTTTCTTGTAATCAGTGTCTACCATGTGTAGAGCAAAACGAGCTAGTTCAGTAAACTTAGCTTCATATTCGGCCACAGACATTCTGCCTTGTTTGAGTTCTTGGAATTTCGAAACTTTTGGGTCCCTGAAACACTGGGGAAAGTACTTGTTGTAGAACATCTCATTGAATTGTGCCCACGTCATGTCCCCATTGTTATTTCGAATCAACAGCCACTATCTCCGGGCTTCATCCTTTAAGGTATAAGTGGCCAAAAGGACTTTCTGAGTTGCAGAGCAAGGAAACACTTCGAATAGCTTTTCCATTTCTAATAGTCAGGTTTCTGCCTTCAATGGTTCGATACCACCCAAGAAGTTCGGCGACTTCATTTTCATAAATTTCTGAGTCAAGTTGATGATGTCATTGTTGTCCTGTTTGGCAAGCACCGGTGGAGGTGGAAGAGGTAAAGGTTGTTGTCTTTGTTGTTGTGTCATAGCTTTTGTTAATGTAGCAAGCATTTGTTCCATTCGGCTCATGCGAGCCTCTAAAGATTCACTTACATCATTTCCCCTCGCATTCTCCATGTTGCTATAAAGACACCAGATACTAATAAACATAGGAATGTTCTCATTTGCTTCTTTCAATTCATTTACTCAAATTCACATTAAGATCACTCATCCATTTAGATAACCACGCACTCACACATGCAGATGGAATATCCCTAATTCTTACTAGGACATCCTAAGCTCATATGGACTTGTGTTTGCGGTAGAACACGTGCTCTGATACTACTCTGTCACGACCCAAACCCGCCCCTAAGGGTTTAGCATCATAACCGGCCAGTAATCCTTGGATCACCGAAGGCCTCTGAATAGAATAATATATATAACAGGGGCTGCGGAAGCAATTATACGACGTTACATAGTCCATAGAGCTGTGCAGACATATATGGGACAGAATATTTGAAACTTTTCCTTTACATAATTGCAAACACATAGACAAGGCATTAAAATACAGTAGCCTCATATCAACCAAGCGACATATATACAAGATCATTACGTGTTCAGGCCAGACATAGACATTCAGAATGCAAAAGTCCCAAAAACAATTAACCTGGGTAGAACTCAAAAGGGAACCTCCACGGGAGGCGTGATAGCTGGCTGACACCAAAACTCGCCAGGCGGTATCTCAGGCCTGGTCACACGCTTGCCCACCTACATATATATAAATAATACAGTGAGCTAGAGCCTAGTGAATAATAACAGAGTAAAGACTTTAATGAATGATGCCCATAACATATTTCAAATCTCGTAACAGAACAGAATCATAATTATGTCTATATTCAAATCATGTGTGGTACATCCCTTAGCACAAGCATGTCTCTTGGGTCAAGCTTATCCAGTTCCATGAAGGAACCTTCGGTACCGGGTAATATATCTCATACATAGGCCACTGTATTGTTTTTCCCAGGCGAGGGCATGTGCCACGGTATTGTTTCCCTCGGGTGAGGGCCTCATGACCATAAGCCACAGTATTATGTCCTCTAGGCGAGGGCCTTTGCTAAGGATATCAAAATTATGTTCAAAGAAAATCTGGACAATCATTCATTTATACAGAACATCGCATTTCAAGGAACTTGTCATTTCATATCATCAGAAAATAATTAAAGCTAAACATAACTTTATTGAGTTATTACTCACAAACAATTGGTTGCCCTAACTAGATGGCAAAATGACACTTCACTTGTCCTGAGGCGTGTGACCTACACGAACACACATACAATTACCCACTTGAAACACACGCTCGAGTTATACATAACTTACTTCATTTGTTCTTAGTGCGTGTTTAGTAATTAACCTCTTTATGGAGTTTTAATCATGGCCTAGGAATGTTTAGGATGGAAAGAGGATACAGTAATGCACTCGAAAACATTTCTCAAATTTTGTTGAAAATGGGGTCCCCGCTCGAGCGTGGCTTTCCCTGCTCAAGCGTATATGCAAGACCTGAAGGCCCGCTCAAGCGGGAATTTACTCGCTCGAGCAGATTGCAAACATGACAAAAGTACTGGATGCATGAATTTCACGCTCGACGAACGTCTGATCCCCGCTCGAGCGTGAGACTCAGACTTACGCTCGAGCGTGAATTCCTCCGCTCGAGCAGACTGCAAAACATAAGAACTTCTGGGTATATGCATTTTACCCTCGAGCGTGAAACTCGTCGCTCAAGCGGAAGCGCATGTACTCAGAGCTCCCGCTTGAGCGTGAAGTTCCCCGCTCGAGCGTGGGTCAAATTTCTAGAATTTCCAGATTGATCTTCAAGCACAAAACTCAACCTTTAAAGCTTCAAACTTGATTTTTTCTGGGCCAAATTTTTCGGAAAACACTTAGAAACCCATAATATAACATGTTTAAAGGATCATAACAAGAAATCATGGCCCAAAAGCATGCCAATTGTGCAAAATTCAACTAGAAACACAAGATTAATCCATGAACATAACATGCATGTACATCTTTGAACTAAGGCTTTCCAAAATATGATCAAATGCTACTAAATAACATGAAACTCATTGTTTTCCCAAAATTAAAGTGAACTCAACACATGCATGAGGGAATTCTTGAAAATCAACCTTCAAATTGCTATGAAACATGCATGCATGCATGGAATGACTAACAATTGCTTAGTTCTAACCCAATTCTTGCATGAGTTCAACATTTTCACTTGAATCTTAGTAGAATCAAATTCAATTATACAACTAAAAGCTTGATCCCTTACCTAGAGTTCACAATTCCCTTAAGTTTAACCAAATCCAATAACTAACCACCAAATCCTTCAAACTCTTGATCCTTCCTAGCAATTCTCTGCTATCCCCTTAGAATTGAACCTAAGCTTCTCCCTCTCCCTTTCTCTCTCGTTTGGGGCTTAAAGGTGAGGAGAAGTGGAGTGCCAAATAGAACTAGTGGGGTCAAATGGTTTATTTGGCGGTGGTAGTAGACTAAATTGAGTCAAATGAGCATTAACTTTATTTAATTTAATCGTTCCGAACCGAATTTCAATTAAACCTACCATAAAATTCTAAAAGCCCTAATTAACATATAAATCAAATCAATTTTGTAATCGCATGCAGATAAGGCCTTCAATTCGCAAACCGAAACTAGAACGTAAACAGATCTTCCTACGCCTAACAGATATAAACACAAACAATGCAATACACACATGCAGTTTAATTCAGAATTTCACCTTAATTACTAATTAGGCATAATCAATCATGGATTAACGTTAATCAGAGTCGGGGTTGTTACACTTCTTGCCGGTCTATATGGTACCTTATTCCAATGAAGTCTTCAACTCTTTACAAGAGGAGGCCGAGGAGGAGGCCGGCCAGAAGGAGACCGGTGACAAAGAAAGGACTGTCATGGTCAATCTGGAGGCTGCCACAAAGGGAGCCAGAGATGAATTCGCCAACCTCTCCCCCCTGGCTTAGATTTATGCCCTTTCTTATTTTCTTTTTGAAATCTTTTGTAACCGGGCTGCTGGCCCCAACTTTTGTACTTACAAGCTCTATCAATGAAATTTTTTTTATTGACTTGTCTCTTGTATGCTTGTCATGTATGTTATGTTTTTTCTTTCAACCGTGCAATCACGTAACCAAACATCAACTCATTGAGTCGGACAAAATTATCTAGGCTAGAAGTTTAGAGTTGAACAATTTATCAATTCTTTTAGCCGGGAAAAATCATCTCGGCTAAAAACTTAGAGTTGAACAATTCATCAACTCTTCTAGCCAGGAAAAATCACCTCAACTAAAAGCTTAGAGTTGAAAAATACCACAACTCTTTGGGCCGAGCAAAAACATCTTGGCTAAAAACTTAGAGTTGAACAATTCATCAACTCTTCTAGCCGGGCAAAATCATCTCGGCTAAAGCTTAGAGTTGAACAATTCATCAACACTCATGACCGAGCAAAATCGTCTCGACTACAATCTTAGAGTTGAATAATTCATCAACTCCATTGGCCGAGCAAAATCATCTCGGCTAAAGCTTAGAGTTGAACATTTCATCAACTCTAATAGCCGAGCAAAATCATCTCGGCTAAAAGCCTAGAGTTGAACAGTTCATCAACTCTAATGGTCGAGCAGAATCATTTAGAGTTGAACAATTTATCAACTCTTTGAGCTGGGCAAAATCGCCTCGGCTGGGGAATATTTGCCTCTTGTTCATTGCAATCCATTAATCATGACAAATTTTCTATGTACAATAAGGCATTGCAATTACATATAGCTTTCATAAATCCACATGGTGACTGAGAGAATTACATCGATAAATGGAGGGTAATGCTTGTCCCTTACAAAAAATTACATTCAAAGATTAAAACTTAAAAATAATACAACTCCAGATTGGCTGCATTCCATGGCCGAGGTATAGTTTTACCATCTAAGTCTTCTAGATGGTATGCCCCTTTGCTCGCCAGACCGGTTATCTTGTAAGGCCCTTCCCAGTTTGCCCCTAGCTTCCCTTCGCCCAGCACCAGAGTGTTGCCCATTACCTTCCTTAAGACCCAATCCCCGACCTTGAACGGTCTGGAGTAAACTGCTTTGTTATATTTTTTGGACAGTTCTTGTTGATATACTGTGACATGGATCATCGCCTTTTCTCGGCATTCTTCTGCAAGGTCCAATTCTAGGGCGATGGTTTCGGCGTTTAAGTTGGGCTCAAAATTTTCGCTGCGGATGGTGGGCATACCAATCTCTAATGGGATGACTGCCTTCATGCCATATGCTAAGGCGAAAGACGTCTCCCTGGTCGACTGTCTTGGCATTGTTCGATAAGCCTAGAGGACATTTGGAAGTTCCTCGGCCCACTTTCCTTTGGCTTTCTCTAACCTTTTCTTCAGCCCATCTAGAATGGTCTTGTTTGATGCTTTGGCTTGGCCGTTAGACTGTGGGTAGGTCGGTGTGGAATTATAGAATTCTATCTTTAGTTCCTGGCAAAATCTTCTGAATAACCATCTATCAAATTGGGTGCCATTGTCTGAGATCAAAGCCTTAGGGACTCCAAACCGCGTTATCACGTTCTGTCAAACAAACTTCTTCACATCATTTTCTTTAATTGTGGCCAAGGGCTCGACTTTGACCCACTTGGTGAAGTAGTCTGTCGCCACTATGAAGAACTTGCGGTTGCTCGGCACGGTTATGAGTGGTCCCATTATGTCAAGCCTTCACATTGTGAAAGGCCAAGGAATCGTAAGAGGAAGAAGCTCTCTGGCCGGCTAATGAATTTGATGGGTGAACTTTTGGCACTTCTCGTATTTTCTCACATATTTCTGTGCATCTGTCTGCATGCACGGCCACCAGTATCCTTGCAAAATAGCGCGGTAGGCTAAAGATCGCCTGCCGATGTGGCTTCCACACATGCCTTCGTGGATTTCGTAAAGGAAAGTATCGACTCTGCTTGGGTGAACATACTTGAGGTAAGGACCAGTGAATGACTTCTTATACAAGGCATCGGATGGAGAGAGCCAAAACCGCTTAGACTTTACTCGAACTTTGTATGCCTCTTTCTTGTTGGTCGGTAGGATCCTTTCTTTAAGAAAAAGGATGATAGGGTCCATCTAAGAAGAACCTAGCTCGGTGTAGAAAACCTGCATCTGCTCTAAGTCTTTAATGCTGGGTCTTGGGAGGAATTCAATCAGGAGAGGGCTGGGGGTTGATCTGTCAGCCATGGAGGCTAAGCCAGCTAACTTATCTGCCCGACCGTTATTTTCTCGACCAATTTGTTAGACTCTTATGGCTTGGAATTTCTTGATTTGCACCCTCACTAAAGTTTGGTACTTAGCCATTTTGTCATCTTTGGCTTCGTATTTCCCAGATATTTGGTTTATAACGAGTTGGGAGTCACTGTTGACCATCAGCTCGGATGCTTGCATTTGGAGTGCGTTTTTTAGTCTGGCTAGCAGTGCTTCGTATTCAGCCTCGTTGTTTGACGCAATAAATCCTAGCGTGATGGAATGTTCAATGGTCAATCCGTCTGAGGAGATCAAGACTACTCCCAGCCCGGCTTCATGCCTGTATAAGATGCCGTCAACCAAAAGTTTCCACATTTCACCGATAAAAAGCTTCCAACATTTTGCGGGGTCTTGGGACGTTTAAAGGTTCAGGTGATCAAAGTTGCTCGGCTGCTCAGCTACTTCGCGGCAAGCGTGTCATTGATGATTGTAACAAACATGCATTCGTTCCCCCTTGGCGATGCGGCATTGGATCTAACAGGTTGTCCTATTATTTCCAAATTTGATGGCGTATTGCTAGGCTAAAGTGGGTCTTCAAGTGATGGATTTGTGGATATGTGCACAACTTCCGCGTCACCTTCAATGTTCAGTTAAATGGGAGGCTGTGCAATTTTCGCTGTGCCTACCCCTTGCAAGGATGAATGCTAGGCGAGAATTCTACAACGAAGTCGGCCAATACTTGAGCTTTAATGGCAGTTTGGGGTTAAAACTTGAAGTCGAATTGCCTCAACTCGATTGCCCACTTCAGGATTTGGCCGGAGAAGTCTGCCCGCTCAAACAAGGCTTTCAAAGAGAATTCAGTCAGAACCACGATCATGTGAGCATGAAAGTAGTGTGCCAATTTCCTTGAATCCATCATTAGTGCCAAGGCGAGTTTCTCCAGCGGCAAGTATCTCGATTCCGCCGGGAGCAAGGTTTTGCTCACGTAGAATATTGGTAGATGTTGGATACCTTCTGTTCGAACAAGTACAGCACTTACGACATGTTGAGAAATAACCAGATAAAGATAGAGTTCTTCGCCATGCTTCGCTGTGACCAAGAGTGGAGCGGTAGATAGGTATGTCTTTAGCTCAGCTAAGGCTCTGTCACATTTTTTGTCCCATGAAAACTTGGACTTTAAGGCTTGAAAGAAAGGGTGGCAACGATCTGACGATCGGCTTATAAATCGGTTAAGTGCGGCTGCCATCCTGGCAAGATGTTGCACGCCCTTTGCCGAGTTGAGTTGTTTTAGTTCTTTTATGGCCTTGATTTAGGAAGGGTTTGCCTCAATGCCACGGTTGGTGACCAGAATACCCAAGAATTTTCCCGACTCCACGCCGAAGGCACACTTCGACGCATTCAAACGCAACTGTTGTTGTTTAAGAATGTCGAACATTTCCGCCAAGTCAGACAGGTGGTCGGCCTTATGTTTGCTCTTCACGACCATGTCATCGATATAGGCCTCCATTGTTCGGCTAAGCAAGGGAGCGAACATCTTCGTGACCATTCTTTGAAAGGTCGCCCTGGCATTTTTTAACCAGAAAGACCTAACCCGGTAGCAGAACAACCCCCTTGGCATTGTGAAAGAGGTAACCTCCTTACTGGCTCATGCATTGCGATTTGATGATAACCGCGGTAAGCATCCAAGAAACTAAGTCGGTTGTGCCCAGCCGTCAAGTCCACCAGTTGGTCAATTCTTGTAATCGACCTAGACTCGCCATTTCTCATTCTTCTTTGGTACCACAACCGTGTTGAAAACCCATCGAAAGTAGTGCACTTCCTGGATTGCCCTTGCTTCAAGCAAGTTTTTGACCTCTTCTGCCACTACCTTGGCGTGATGAAGCGTTGATCTCTGTATTCTTTGAATGACAAGCCAGACATCCGGAAAGACGTTGAGTTGGTGGCAAATAAAGTTTAGATCGACGCCGGGCATGTCGTAAGGCGTCCATGAAAATATTTCGATATTCACCACCAAGAACTCCGCCATCTCCCGCCGTTCTTGGGCGGTCAGGTTGGATCCTAATAGAAAGAACTTCTCAGAATTATCTTCGTTGATCTGTACCTCCACCAGGCCTTCAACGACCTTTTCTTCTGTCCTAGTGCCCACATCATCCAAGACACTTTGATCTTTCGGTCCTTCGATCATTTGCACGAAGCCTTTGGCTGCTCGGCTCCCATTCATGGCCACGAAACACTGCTTGGCCATGACCTGATCTCCCTAAATCTCTTCAATCACCTCCGTAGCAGGGGGAACCTCATAACTTGGTGGTAGGTTGAAGCCACCACTCGCATGGCATGAAGCTATCCTCTGCCTAAGATTAGATTATACGTGGAAGGCACCTTCAACACCCAGAACTCCACCTGCTTGACCACGGACCCTACTTTGACCGGCAAGATGATCTTCCTATGGGCCACTCCGGTTGCGAATTGAAGCTGACCAATGGCGAGGTTACTGGGGCCAAGTCTTTGTCACTTAGCTTGAGTTGCTTGAAGGCGTCATAGTACATTATTTTGACCGAGCTATTCTGGTCGATCGGAATGCGTCTAACGTGGTGACCACTAGCATGTCATTGTGGGGCATTTGAATTCATTCAAGATCCCGGCTTGAAAAGATGAGTGCATATGTCACCTCGGTTTTGCCCTTTTACATCGCGGGCTAGACAAACAGGACTTTCCTCATATGCTTTACTTTTTTGATCTTCCCACGGAGTTCCCATACCCACGCTGGCTTGATGTTACATGGATCACGTTGATCACACCTTGTAGGGGTGCTTCTAGGGCGGCCAAACCATTTGGCTTAGCCGAAGTATGGGGCACGGCCTTAACGCCTCCGTCAATGTAATGGTCCAAGTGACCGGCGGCCACTGACTCCTCCAAATGTTGTTTCAGAGGCAGACAGTCCTCGGTATGATGCCCTCGCTCCCCATGAAAGGTGCAGCGATATCGTGGATTGAAGCCCCTCTGTGCGTTGCCCAACTTAGCCGAAAACCGAATGTACATCTCGTCACGAATTTCGCTAAGGATACGGTAGATTGGGATCTTGAAAACCATGGTAATGCCTGTTCGAGCGTTCGACTTTTTTTTCGCATATGCCGCGGCATTACGAGGGTAATCAACTCGGTCGGTGCAGGGACTTTTACCCTGGTTGCTGCGGTCTTCACCGTGGTCACTCGGACGGTTTGCCTCCTGTTCGACCGCGTGAACCTTTCGCCACTGAATTCGCTTTCACGGTGGCCATGGTAGCATCATCCTCTACTCAGATGTGCTCGTTGATGCATTGCATCAGTAGCTCCATGGTCGCTGGTAGTTCATGGTAAGCGAGTCCCTCAATCTATGTCTGATTGGGAGACTGCACTTGTATTGGGCGATTGCCAAGTTGGTTGGGCAATCAAGGATTTCGTTAAATGTTTCCCAATATTTGGCATTGTATACTTTGAGGGAGTCACTCGGTTCCATCTTAATGCTCAGAAGGTGGTAGACTTCCTTTAGCGTTTTGTGTTAGTTTTGAATCGGGTCACGAATGCTTTCGCCAACTGCTGCCACCTTTTGATACTTTCCTCCAGCAGCCTCTCGAACCATTTTAGGCCCAACTCACCCAAACTTGACGGGAAGATGAGGCACATAAGAGCATTGTTTTGCCGGTATCTAGCCATAACCTGCCGAAAGTGGCTCACGTGCATGTATGGATCAATTTTTTTATCGTAGAGCGTAAACTTGGGCTGGTGGAAACCTGCAGGGAGCGGTGTGGTCTCTATCTCGAGGGAGAAGGGGGTGGCGCTCAGTTTCGCCACGTCTCTGTCCAAAGGAACATGTATAACTGGGTGAGGTGGCGGCGTTACGACTTCCTCATTAGCACGACCTCTGTGGGATAACCACTGCAGTGCTGGCACCCTTTGCGCCTCCCGCCGGCGCACTCGTTCCTCCAGGACGTCCTTCAAGCCCTCCGCATGGGCAGAGTAGGAATATCTCGACGTCGTCGACAATCGTGAGGGGCGATAACTACTGTCTCGCGCGCAAGACTTCTCTACTGGCGGGTTAGAGTCACCAACCCCATAACTTCTAGTAATGGAGAGGAAGGGTGTCTGCCGTTGGTTTTGGTTGCCAAAAAGACGAGGTTGGGTGCGCTCACTGTGGTTATCCACTCCAGCAACACCTTTCCCTTTGACCTGCCGCTTCAGCGCCTCCATCTCCGCTGTCATCCTTCAAATAACGGCGTCTTGGTCTCTTAGCTTATGCTCCAGGCGCTGAGCGTACGATTCTCTTCACTACCAGTGCCTGTCGGGACTCTATGAGGGGTCAGTGTTCTTTGCACGCTTGTCTTGCGCATCTTTGGGGAGCCCTCTAAGAGAAGTCTCCAAGCTAGCCATGGTAGGGATGGTGGAGGGACCATTTCTTCTCCGAACAGATTTCGGAGTGATGCCGTTGATGGTGGACAGTGGAACTTCGTCGTTGTTTGCCATGATAGATGATCGGAAAAACTTAGAGGACAAGGTTTTGCCTGTCAGAGCTTCCCACAGACGGCACCAATTGTACGGGAGCCAAATATCCGACGTTGTCCGTACTCTTCGTATCCAAGCTGCGTTTTACTCCGATCGATCTGAGAACACAATGAAGGTGAGCTACCTGACAATGTGCTGTCAGAAAACCCCTCCGACGGTCAAGTTAGCACACTTAGAGAGAGAGAAAAGAGAGGAGGCAAAGTGGTGGGTGAGTTCTGATAAGAGGATGTTCCAGACCTAAGTATGGGGGCGCAACACTATTTATATAGTTTCTGCACGCACTTCTGCGCCCATTTCACTCTGGACGTGTGGACCTGCTCTTCTCTTACGTTTCCCCACATGTCAATGCTAATACAGCTAAACACCACCTAAAGAAACCGTCAAACAGTATGGACGCGTATGAACAACGAAATCTCCTTCCTACAGTCCCGTGGCGCTGCGTAGAACTCTCTACCGAGCTGCGTTTGGCACAGGGCCACGTCAACACCTTCCGACCGAGCTTCTTGTCCGGTTCCATGACAATTCCACACCGTGGCTCGACCGAGCTCCTTAGTCATGACCGAACTCTTGCTCGGCCCATCCTGATGTTAAGAGGGCTAATCCCGTCCAATCCTGTAGAGCGCACATCCCTCCCGGATTGGCAATCCGAAGTTGGCCCAACTAGACCGGACTGAGTCCTCGATCCAGAACGCACCCAACGTTTGGCCGAGCAAGGACTTGCCTCTGGCCCAAACCAGCTTGGCGCAATATTAGGTCGTAAACCTCCATCTCAATCTCAAAATAAAAATAATAAAAAATAAAACCTATTACCTTAATGTTCGAAAAATTCAATGAAATAAAATATTAACAGCAATGCTATATTTACACTAGGGGTGATTATGAACCTGCCCAATCTGACCAAATTGATCTAATTCGATTGATTTTGGGCAGATGCGGATGATATATTTAAAAAAAGAAAAAGAAAATCACTCAAAAATTTTCATCAAAGGCTATTACCTATTCATATTATAAGCCCACAACAATTTATTTAAATTTATTTATTTATTTATTTTCAGATGGTTTAAAGCAGAATCCAGACAAACAAGCTATCTAGAGTTCAAAAAAAAAAAAAAAAAAAAAAAAGCTATCGAGAAACCAAAGCACTTTCTGACTTTATTTTTCTAGAAGAACTATAGACTGACTGTTGTCCATCATCTATTATCTCAAAATAAAAAAAATAAATAAAAAATAAAACTTATTACTTTAATTTTCGAAAAATTCAATGAAATAAAATATTAACAGCAATGCTATATTTACACTAGGGGTGATTATGAACCCACCCAATCTGATCAAACTGATCCAATTCGATTGATTTTGTGCAGGTGCGAATGATATATTTTAAAATTTGTGAATACGGTTCAGATGGCGGATCAACCATTCTGCACATGCATGATTCTGATTTGCTTGTAGATGAAATTGAAAAAAAAAAAAAAAAACTAACAAGTAACAACGTAGAATATAAATAATAAAATATATATTTTTATGAAAACGAAAAACAATATCTTAAAAAAATAGGGTAAACTACTAATAGATTCTAATAGTTGGACTTAATTTTCATCAAATCTTATTGAAAATAAATCCTAATAAAATTGTAGCTAAAAATAATTTTTTTACGACAATTTTTTACATGTCGCTAAAAATAGACAATTACTGACTTTCTTTTGTCACGATTTTTATAAATTGTAGCCAAAACTTATAATTAATGAGGTTTTTCTGTGACAAAATTTTAAAACTATCGCTTAAAGTTGAAAATTAATGGCTTTTTTGTGAGAATTTGTTTAAACTATCACTAAAACTTATAACTAGTGACATTTTTTATGACAATTTTCAAATTGTAGCTCCAAATTAACAATTAGTGACCTTTTTTAATAGTGTTTGATGAAAAACGCCATTAATTTTCGTATGACCTATTGAACAATAAGTCAACCTATTAGAACCTACATGTAAGTCTCCTTTAAAAATATACATGTGCGGTGCCATGGCCTATTACAGACAAATAATACATATTTTTTCAAATTACTAGTTTTTAGAGATTGTAAAAGTTATGAATTATAATTATAATAAAAAGCCCAAAATTTATAAAGTCCAAACCGCCAAATTGATCGCATCCATCGGCTAACCAGCACGGTCCGCTCAATCCGCATCCACCAAACCAGTGGATGGAGGCGGATTGATTTTTTTTCAATCCGGTTAATTTTAGAAGGATGGCGGATGTGATACTACCCAACCAAACCCGATCCGCGATCACCCCTAATCTATGCAATTTCTTTTTCACACAATCCCCCTAATGAAATGGTAAGATAGAATGTATGTAAGGAGAGTTTCGAAGAAATATTTAAATGTGAATCAAGTAAGTTTTCAAATTTTGTTGGTCACATCATTTGGGAGAATTTGAGGTGGGGAAAATTGTGTGGAGATGAATCATTTTTCAATATTTAATACTAGCATATCACCCGTGCTATGCACGGATTGTGTTTATAATTATTTATATATGTGAATAGTGATTTTTTAATTTTTTTTAAATGTCTTCTTTTTTTCTTTTTTATATTATATTAAAGTTTAATATTTTGATAATAATATATGTGTTGGAATTTTCAAGAAAATAAGTGTCTTTTTTTTATTATATTATATTAAAGTTTAATATTTTGATAATAATCATATGTGTTGGGACTTTTCAAGGAATTCATATGTGTTGAATTTTAAAGAATTTTTTTGTGTGCTTGTTCTTAATTCATTAAAGTGTTATTATGAGGGTAAGAATTGGGAGTTGGGAGAAGTTAATATATGTTAAGATTTTTTTTTTTAAATAAAAAAATCAAGAAATTTAAATTGGTAGATTGGAGCTCCCACATGGCTTGAGGTTAAAAACCCCCTTTTGCTTAATGTATAGTATAGATGAGGTCTCAAAAAATCTTGAGAAATGTCCTATTCTCCCATTTTATTACTCCCAATATTGCACCTCTAATAAGATAATAAATAATATTAACTAATCAATTTTCTTCAAACTCTTCTCTCTCTTTTCAAAATTATTTGCTACTTCATTAAAAATGTAATTAAAGGTGACGAAATGGGGAGATGTAACAAAACTTAAAAATATTTAACTACCGGTTTACGCTATTGTCTTGAGCCGTTGAAAGTTGAGCAACCTTTTATTCCCATTAACCTCTTATCATTCCCGGAGAAGATAGAAATCCAGCACCTTCGATCACTAAAGGAGGAGAAATTATTCAATATTTTTAGAACAATACTCTATTTCATTTACAAATTGATACTTAACCTAAAATCGCTAGAGGGGCCACTAATGAGGAAAGTTGTGTCAAGTCTTAACCTCCTATCTCATCCCTAGGGCCAGTGAAATACAGAGTATATGAAAATGATTTAGAGACAATGGAAGATGTGCAGTTACCGGGCATACTAATTTATCATGGAAAAATTTACCATTACCGAAGAAACAACGACTACTTGATGGAGAGAAAATTTGAGATGGAAAATGTTTGGTAGCTCAAAATTTTGTGGTTCAAATGGCTTAAATCTGTCAAAACGACGTCGTTTTGACACTCATTTACACTCAAAACGACGTCATTTTGAGGGATTTGAGCCATTTGAACCACAAAATTTTGAGCTACCTAGCATTGTTGATTTGAGATTAGGGCTGGCCCTCAGATCCTCGAGCCAAGGCAAATAAATTTAGGGCTCTTCATGTATTAAAAAAATAAATTATTTATCTAAAATTTTATCTTGACAGTGCATAATGTAGATTTAAAGTTAATGTAATGTAATGTAAGCCATATTTAGATGAAAGTGATTCATAAATATATTTTTTTGAATTAATTTTGTAAGAATATATAATATTGTTATATACATAATCATAAAAAAAAAATTGTGGTAAAAATTAGTACTTTGTAAAAAAAAATTTACTAGTACTCACACACAATATACTTGCATATATAATTATTAAAATTAGTATTTTTTCACTTTCTACTTCTAAACTATTGTCAAATTATCTATTTAGTCCTAAACTATCAATTGGGTCTACGAAGTCCCTAAACTATGTATATCAAAGTCTATTTAGTCTATCATCTATCAATTGAATCTATTTAGTCCATAAAATATTTTATTCAAACTTGTTTAATCCCTAAAAGAATTATAAAAATAAAATATAAGCTCATAAATATTATAAATTAGTAAAAGACCTTAAATAGTTAAGATTTTATTTTAAAGAAATTTTAAATTTCTCTTATGTTTTTAACAAGTGGGCACACGTTTTTCTAATGAATTTCCTTTATAAGGGTAAGAGTAATTATTTATAGTATTTTGGGATAATTACAAAAAACAAAAAAAAAAATCTCAGGATTTGAGTTTTATAAAAAAATAAATCTTAAATTTTTAATATATTAAATTTTATAAAAATAAATTAATTAATATATTATTTTGTTCTATTCACTACAAGAAAATTAGGTTTTAGCAGCGTTTTTTAGTGCAGCAACCTGAAAAATGCTGCTATAAATGGGTTATTGTAGCAGTTATTGACCACAACTAAAAATTAAATTTTTAGTAGCATTTTTTTCCTAAAACGCTACCATATGTTTTTTTATAGTGACGGGTTGTACTCAACCGTCACAAAAAGTCAAGTAATTTAAAGGCCCGCCAAATTCAACTCTGATTTCCCGGGAAATCAGATTTTTTTTTTTTTTTTGTGGGTGAATAACATATCAGAATTTCAGCCCAAAAATAAATCGTTCAACTCACAATTTGTGCCCTACTCCACAACACTTCTTTGGCGAAGCATCAAAGTTCATCCTCCCCGCGGCGTATTGACGACATCAAGCTATAGCATCACTGTGATTTCAAGGTCAGTTTGCTCTCTTTCTCTATCCCTCTCTTTCTTCTTGTCTCTTGGTTTATCTCTCTACCGTTCTCTCTTTCTTCTACTGTCTATGTTTCTCCGTTTCCTTTACTGTCTTCAGTCAAGTTTGGGTGAATGAAATTCATTGTTAACCTAAGACTTGCCATTCCATTCATTGCTTCTAATATCCCCAAAACTTCTCTACTTTGAATGATTTCATGAACATCTTGAATGATTTTGATTTGGGAAAATAATTTAGAAAATATATTGATTAACATGTTTGGTATTCTGATTTTTGATCATCTATGATGTACGAGCAAGAAATATTCTTTCTCGTATAATCTTGTTGATCAAGTCTGCGCTCCTTCGTACGTCGTCGCTTTACTCCCTGAAAACACAAACGTGAGCTAGCCGGCGGGTGTGTGCCGGATACCTCTCCGATGCCTAAGTCAGCAAAAATAGACAAATAGACAAAAACTCTGTATATTCGGGAATCAAAGTTGCGTTACCTCTCCATAGGTGATGTTATGAGCTTTTATAGGTTCCGTGTGGCACAATCCTAGTAGGACTCTTACTCCTCCATGTAGAGTCTTCCTAGGAATCACATTCCTGAAAGATAATGCTTATCTTTCAACACCCCCCTCACTGCTTAAACAAAGTGAGATGGTTTTACCATGGTTGGATGTCAATACGACTGAGATAACATGGCCACGTTAAAGCCGCAGACTAGACCGAGCTCCAACTAGCTCGGTTCTTTCTTTCACTGCGAGTGTACCTCGGTTGACATATTCCAACTAGGTTGTCTGAAACCGTGTTATCCACGATGAGCTTGGACCGAGCTATCTAACAGCAAGGTCCTAAGCAGAAGCCAGCAATACCTCGGCTCGAGATGGTTTGACCGAGCTAACTGCCACCGTGCCGACCGTGGTGACCGAGCTAACTGCAAGGTTCTCTGGGATTGGGCTAACTACTAGGCCCTTTTACTCAATCCTTCTCACTGTAGCCCATAGAACGGCCCATCACCTAGCTCGACCCAATTTCCACATAAATTACTCTCTCAATTGCCCCTTAATTCCATCTGCGCAGCATGATAGGGATTACCTGTCACCAGCCGAGCTAAAAGCGTTAGCTTGTCAACCGAGCTAAAAAACTTTAGCCTTCTTAACCGAGCTAAACTCACACCGGGCTACTTTAATATGCCCGGCCAAAAAATGTCTCTTCAATCTTTGTAATTGAATCGCTTCTTATTCCAAGGAGACGTGGCATATCCTCATTGGCCCAGTGTGGCTGTCACGCCGCCCTCGTACCTAGCGATATTTGAACAGTCCCATCCAAAACTTGAGCTTTTCACCAAAACCCTACTTTTTGAATCATTTCACTTGCACTATTCACCTTCTTCTCACTCTCTTCTTAGTGCTTTCACTTTTCTCAAACATAGTGCCTACAAAACTTGCGTTCTTGCTGTCATCGCTCCCTTCTTCAGTTCCTCCATCTTGAGCTGGTAAGTGGTTCGAATCTGTTTCCTTTTTATTTATTTCGCACTGTTCTTGCAATACATAGTTTAGTATTCATATGTTTTTCAAAATACATACCATGTTTGCTTTCATTTTTCTAGGAAAAACCACGTAATAAAAACCACTTGTATCTCACGAATAATCTGAGAAACACTGTATTTGATCCAAAATCACACCCCAATTGAACTAGGATACTGTTTGTATTAAGCGCAAACCTAGCCACACCTAACAACGAACTAAAACTTTACGCCATACTTATAGCTTCCATAAGTTAGGGACCCTCTGCTTCTTTTAACCGAGCTATCGAACCGCACTAAGTTTGGGCAATACCGTGCTAGAAAGTCTCAACCACTGACCGAGCTAAAACTTAGGGCTAAACCAACTCCCTTAGCTCAGACCGAACTAAGAATGTTGCCCCAAAGACTTAACCGGGCTAAGGACCCTTGCTCAAACCGGGCTAAGAAGGGGTAGTGGCCGACGTAGCCGAGCTAGGACTTCATTTATTTTGCCTTTGTCTCTTTTAGCACGGTCCAGCGATCTGTGCTTAACCTCTCTTTTTTCACTTTGCAGACTTAGGCTGCCAGGCACTCCTTTGAACGCTCGACCAAGCTACTGAGCGTCCTTTCAGGACCGAGCTAATACTCCGCTTATTTATTCATAACTTAAAACCTCATGGGTAAATATAGATATTTGGTAAACACCCCAGGTGCTATGGCCGAGTTCCGAAGGGACTACCATATCCCTGATGATGTCCACCTCACTCTAGTCGAACTAGATACCATACCCTGGGGAAACCCTGGCTTTGTTCCCTTTACACTTCTTTCTATTGTAGAAACTGGACTAAGATTCCCTGTACAGCCCCTTTTATGTGAATTCCTTAGACAAACAAACCTTTGCCCTACTCAACTTTTCACTAATTCTTACCGTATAATAAACGACATTGCCGAGCTAAACTGCCGGGCCGGCCTTAATCTCGGTCTAGCCGAGCTCTTCCACCAATACTCCATAGGATCGGTTAAGGATGGCTGAGTTTACTATTTAAGAGTAAGACGCCGTCGTGAAAGATAATAAAAAATACCCCGGACAAAGACGTGAATGATGATGATTTCTTCTAGGTATCTGGGAATTTTGAGGACCAACAAGCCTGGATCCCGGGCGACAAAATAAATTGGAACAAGGGTGAAGCCGGTAGGATTACCTCGGCTCAGTTCCATGCTTTTCTTTACTTCGATTTTCTGATCTTGAACCGCACTAACTGTATTCTCCTTTCTTCATGCAGATTTGAACTTTCTTAAGTCTCAGTACAACTACCCAGACTTAAACGTACTTCGTGCCACACTCCGATATCCAAACAGAGGCTGGGCCGAGCTACTGAATTTCGAACCGACCTACCGATATAGTGGCCGTAGGAAGACTAGAGTGACCGATTTCCTCCTTGAACCTTCGCCAGAACCAGATCCATCCTTGCCTCAAATCAATCTCATCCCACTAACGCCGAACAAGAAATGGCCAAGAAACGAGCTGTAAGGGCCCTCCTGACCGAAACAAACCAGCCCGAGGCACCACCAGCCGGCCAGACTCAGGAGACCGTGGTGGCCCTTCCATCCCATCAACCCTCATCATCTCGTCCAAACAAGCGTGCTTGGACTTCCACAACCGAGCCACGCCTTGTTGATGAAGAAGATACCATCTGTAGACGTCCCCGAATGCCCCAGGGAGGAACGAGTCCCCGTTCCGTTCGATATTGGGCTCACTACAGTTCAGGACTCTCAAATTGTCATGGTTCTAAATCTAAACCAAAGAGTCCAAATCCGGCAAATCGTTTTGAGAAAACAGATTTTTTTGAAAGAAGTGCCAAACATGGACTGCTTTGCCCGATACAGAGTCGCCACCTAAATATTTTATTTTAGGGAAATTTAGGAAACCCTGACTCGTTTGCCTAAGGCCACGTGTCCGTCATCACCAAAGTTGCCTTGGCTCGGGAACTTGGGTACGATTGGGGAAGGTCACTTCGTGAGCACCCCCGCTCGCCCGATCAAAGATCGGCCTCTACTAACCATGATATCTATTTTTGAAAATATTATGCGTTCTTATTTCGGTTATTAGCCTAGATTTACTATGTGATGTGCACAGCATACAAGTATAGACTGGATCGTCTGAATTGGAACAAAACATTTCATGTTTGTTTATTTTGAAAATGGTTTGATGGTGCTACCCGCAAGTAGGCTAAGACGTGGATTTGCCACCCTCGTGTGGGCTTAGAAAACAAGATTTTGCCACTATCTAGTGGGCTTAAAACACACATTTGATGAATTGTTCCAATCCAAATAACCTATCCTTCACCCACAGGCATTCAGGCAGTTATATCACATAAGCATATAGCCTCATGGTAAACATGCTATTCATGGCAGTCACTCACACACATGCAAGGATGCTAAAGCATAAAACTTACCGAGTACTCCAAGCCAAAACAGAAGCTAGGTTAGAAATCTATGCATGATCCTAACTATACAGAAATGCCTAATCTAACACATGCAAAAATGTAACTATAGCAGGCTCGGCTATTCTAAACATGGCATATGAAATGCAACAGCTAACAAGTATTCAATCTTGGAATTGAAATACAAATGCAGTTAGTATGATGCGCCGAGCCCGATGCATGCAAAACAGATGAATGAAGGCAACATGTTATCATACTGTATGCTAATTGAAACATGCCCTAATCTAACCATCATAAGCTGGTAAATAAAAGGGAGAAAGACGTGGGGTTGGAAGACATACATCACACACACGCACACTTATTACAGTTGTGCCCTCGCGCAGAGGGTCCGAATAAATAATATACAGTTTTGAATAAATATTACGGTCCAAATGATTACAAAATCCTAATTAAATTACAAATTTAACTAAGAAAGCTGTAAAACTGGCATGCAAGCTAGGGACTGCCTTGACTCTTCTCCGGATGATGAATGATGCATGCTCGGGTTGTCTTTGCACGGAAATCCATTGCGATGCCCCAATTAGCCTCTGTTTTGCAATGATTTCTTAGAAAGCGCGCCAAGCCCCGGAAGACTGCTGATTCTTGATTTGCTACAACAGAGAGCAGGAAAAGGGGCATGGCAATGTATTTTCACAAATGTATGCATGCCTCGATCCTCATGCCACCAATCACGCATCTCGATGCATGATGGCCGAGGAGTCGAATTGTGCAACTCAATATAGAATGAATGCACATGAAAACAAAACAAAACCTAGACTCCATCATGGATAATCCGGAGTGTCGGCGACTGGGAATTGAGACACGTTCCGTCACTCGGAGTACGAAACGTACCTCGTTTCCCGTGCCTGGTAATTCCTATCCCAAGCACAATGCAATATACATGATATGCATGAAATGCAACTAAGATACAACCTAACATACACAATGCTATGAAATGGCATACACGATGCACGAGGTAACATGGCATACACAATGCGGTAACATGTAACCTAGCATACGCAATGCTATGAAATAAAATGGCATACACAATGCATAAATGGGCTTACACTAACATGAGTGGACCTCAGCCACACTCACATAAGAGGCCATTAGATGAAAATGAGACACTCGAGATGCGTGCACACATGCACGCAAACCGAGGACCGACCCTAGGGCACCAAATGCCACTCTAACAAGACATGGCAAGGCATGGAATATGGAATACTAGCATGCAAATTTTAGTAGCAAAACAAGATGCAAAACAGCCCCAAAACATGGCAATATGGCACCCGATGCATGAAATGAGACCCGAAATGCAAAACTAGGCACACGCAATGGCCTATAGCTATATAAAACATGCACTATTTGAACATGAAGTGTGAATACAGATTCAATTCAGTCCCAAAAAAAGCATATTTACAGTTTTAAGCAAGGCCAAAAGGTGAACACAAATAGGGCTAAACCAATATGCAAAAATGGCCCTAAATGTGAGATAAAGAAGCAAGTCATGGTTTCTGGCCTCAAACAAGAGAGGACCCTTCAACAATATTGAAGAGGGACCCAAAACATGGCATTTTACAGTTTATGATCAAACCCAAAACAGTGCACATGCAAGCCTAAAATACTATGCAAAATAAAGCCTAAAAAGAGATTTAAACACAAAGAGCAAGAAGGGAACCTCAAACATAAAAATACCCTTGATAAAACATGAATAGGGGGTCAAAATAAGGCTATTTACAGTTTGGACCAGAGTCCAAAAATATAAGCACAAAAGGTTAACAAATCATGCAAAAATAAGGCCAAAAGAGGGATATAAAGGCAAGTGGCAAATGGAAGCCTCAAACAGTGATGAGCCCTTCAACAATGTTGAAGAAGGGCTCAAAATAGGCCACTTTACAGTTTATGACAGAGCTCAAAATAGTTTAAACGTAGGCCAAAAATACTACACAAGAAATAGGCATACAAGAGAGGTAAAGAAACAAGTGAAAAAAGGAAGCCTCAAACAGTGAGAGGCCCTTAAACAAACATGAAAAAGAGCTCAAAAAAATTCTATTTTAAGTTAGGGCCGGAGCCCAAAAATGGAAGCAAGTATGGCTAATATATTGAGTAAAGTATAGCACAAAAGAGGGAGAATAGGGACTCACCCTTGAAGACCAATCTTTGACAGCCTCTTGGCTTGAGTTTGGGAGCCTTTGACCTCTGGAAATGGCCTTGAAGCTTCTGGAATGGATGATGGAGGCCTTGTGCTAAGGGGTGTAGGGTAAATGGTGTAGGGTTTGGAGAGGTTTTGGTGTTTGGAAGAGAAGGAGAGGGAGATACAATATAGGAGGCTAAGGACAATTTTTTGTAACCCTCAAAAAAGAGCTGGAGTTGCTGTTATATAGGCAAAAAAGGGGGAGAAAAGGGAGGAAAAATGGGGGGAAAAGAATTCAAGTTTCCCCCAAAAAATGCAGCCCCCCGGATACAAAATCTAGGGGGAAACAGAATGTATATTTGTAATGTGCCTGGAGAGAGGATCATGGCCGGCTGGTTATTGAGGTTGCAGGTGGCCGGCCGGCTCTCCCCATGGCCGGCTGGCCAAAGGCCAAAAGGGTCAATCATGATTAGTGGCCGGCCACCCCAGAAAGAGGGCCTCCCATGTATGCACAACACAACCATGTAGTCAAAAACTGGAGAAAGTGAACCAGGAGAGAGAAAAGGCCACTTTATGAGGGGTTCAAAAGGGTCAGAAAGAATTACTGGCCGGCCATGTGATATTGGTGGCCTCCCAGGTGTGTACAACACAAATATGTGGTTTGGGGTAAGAAAAAGTGGCCTTAGGGTGGTCAGCTTTGGCTTTCAAGTGAGGAAAACGGGCGACGGAGGACGATGGAGGAATAAAACAAGTTGTCAAAACAATTACTGGCCTCCCAACCATCTACGACCTTTCCAATAATGAAACAGAGGTCCCTGCCAAAAATGAGCTCAAACTGATGCAAAATGGAGGTTCGGGGCCCGAAACGCGCAGCCCGGGGCCCCGAAAACTAACTGTTAGGCACTGGAAGTGGTGTTCGACCACGAAGTTGGTCTCGCGAACCACAGTGTCCCTCAAAAGGGAGCAAACAAGATGTATGCCAAAAATCGGGGCAAACGGAGGTGGTTATGCTGTCCCGAACCGAGGCACACGGCCAACGACTCCGAAAAATCAGAAACCGGACTCCAAACGGGCAAAATGGCCTACGACTACGAAACGTAGCCTACGGACACTGAGAGATGATCTATGAGACCTCTCCCTCCCTTCGGGAAGAGAAAACAAAGAAAACAGAGCCTAGTTCGCAAACCGAGGCAAAGCATGAAAGAGTCCGGAAGTCCGGAGGCAAGGCTCGCAGCCGAGACTCTAAAACTTCTGAACGAGCACGATATGCAACATCACCAAGCGCTCAATCGGTGACGTCTAAGTCTTAAGGTCGGTCAAAAATGGGGTGTCTACAGTTGCCCCTCTTTGACAGAACTCGGAAGTCATAAGTGACGGGAGTGAATGTCAAAGCCCAGAGACGACCCATTTTTGACAAGGCCGAAGACTTAGACAAACAGGTGAGATAAACAGAGATGTACCCGCAGGCGTGCCCGCAGGCAGGGGCAAAATGCAATCGACAATGCAAGAAGCCGAAGGTAACTCAATGATCATGTAAATGCAGCAAGCTGTAATGAAACAAGTATTCGCAAATAGATGCAACAGTTTTAAGCAAGAATGCAAAGCAACAACTATATTTCATGCAGTTAGGAATGCAGAGAATTATTCAATTCTCGTCGCGTCTCACACAGAGAAGATACAATACCTGCGCGATTCGTCTGGTCGCACCAGCTTCAAATGAACCGTACATACAATATCGTGCCGCAAAAGAAAGAAACTCAACAAGCACAACAGATCTAGCAGCATATGTTCAGTGTGATATCGAATGCAGACAATTGCGGTGTTGATAGAAAAGTGCATCGCAATGCGGGAAGGAACGCGCATGACAACGCGGGTTCAAGCACGGAGGCTCGGTGATGTCCAAGAGATGTGCATAACAATGCAAGTATGTGCATGAGAACGCAAGTCATGTGCATGATAATGCAGAACAAACGTAAACCAGGATGCATGTTTGTCACAAAACAACGAGCAAGGAAATGCGCGTTTCGGCGAGGGCGACTCGATCGCGACCTCCGGTTCACCTCCCGGAGGGGTTACAATATGTTCGACAGGATACATCTCACTTTTGACGAGTAATGATGAGACACACATCGGAAGTTGAAGATGAGGTTCTGACGAAGCGATTTTGCGACAGAAAGTGCACTTCTCTTGTACTTTTTCAGGTCTTGGGGACTCCAATCCTCTCCAAAATTTGCAAGGACCTTGGAGGGCATGTGGGGAACACCACCGGCCAGTTTTATTGGGAGAGGGAGGCCACTGACCATTTTTGGAAAAGGGAATGGCCGGCCTGCCAGAAAAAGTGGCCGGCCGGCCAATTAGCCAAATCTGGGGGCAGTTTTGTCTTTTCAGCCCTTTTTCTTTAAATACACTTATCCAAACACTTCGGGCTCACAAGTGTAGCTCCGAAATCCTCTTCTCTAGCTTCCCAAACCATTTTCTCTCTCAGATCTGTGCTCTATACGCGTTTTCCAACGTCCCACGCAAGTTGTTTTCGCGAAATCTTTCAGTTTTAAGCACTTTGAACCGATTAAATTTTGGTTTCGGGGCTTCTTTTCTCATTTTCGCCACTTGAGGTGAGTTTGTCTCAATATTTGGAAGATTTTCTCGGGAGTTGACTTTTGTTGACTTTTTCATTTCCCGAGAGTTGACTTTTGTTGACTTTTTCCAATTTTGGCTCATTTTTGCCCCTTTTGCAGATTTCTTGAAATGGCGGGTCAATTTTCCCACGGCGGAGGTTCTCCAGGCGCCGGAGGTGAGCCTGACATCATTTCTCTGCCTTCGAGGGTTCGCCCCTTCATACCTGAGAGGTATGACCCACCAGTACACATTCTTTCGTGGGCTGTTTTCCATCATTTCACCGATTTCGACGAGCGAGCACCCAGGGATCTCCTTCTGCGAGAGCCAGAGTATCATCTCTCCCATGAGGCACGAGAGGTATTTACTTCGTTTTTACCTTTTCTGTAACGTATTATGAATTTTTCTTGCATTCTGTTCGCACTCTGAACACACGGTTCAATCACTTGAATTCCTGAACACTCAGCCCATAAATTGATTGTGAACACACAGCACACACTGGTTAAGGGTTGAACACGCAGCCCACACACTGATTTTCTGGACACACAGCCCAAATCGAAGGTGAACACGCAGCACACACTAATTGAGAGTCGAACACGCAGCCCAAACACTGATTTTTTGAACACACAGCCCAAATCGAAGGTGAACACACAGCACACACTGATTGAGAGTTGAACACGCAGCCCAAACGCGGATTTTCTGAACACACAGCCCAAATCGAAGGTGAACACACAGCACACACTGATTGAGAGTTGAACATGCAGCCCAAACACTGATTTTCTGAACACACAGCCCAAATCGAAGGTGAACACACAACACACACTGATTGAGAGTTGAACACGCAGCCCAAACGCGGATTTTCTGAACACACAGCCCAAATCGAAGGTGAACACACAGCACACACTGATTGAGAATTGAACACGCAACCCAAACGCAGATTTTCTGAACACACAGCCCAAATCGAAGGTGAACACACAGCACACACTGATTGAGAGTTGAACACGCAGCCCAAACGCGGATTTTCTGAACACACAGCCCAAATCGAAGGTGAACACACAGCACACACTAATTGAGAGTTGAACACGCAGCCCAAACGCGGATTTTCTGAACACACAGCCCAAATCGAAGGTGAACACGCAGCGCACACTGATTGAGAATTGAACACGCAGCCCAAACACTGATTTTTTGAACACACAGCCCAAATCGAAGGTGAACACGCAGCACACACTGATTGAGAGTTGAACACGCAGCCCAAACGCGGATTTTCTGAACACACAACCCAAATCGAAGGTGAACACACAGCACACACTGATTGAGAGTTGAACACGCAGCCCAAACACTGATTTTCTGAACACGCAGCCCATTTTTTGATTGTGAACATGCGGCGCACACTTTGTTGAAAGTCGAACACGCAGCCCAAACTTTTGAATTTCTGAACACGTAGCCCATTTTTTGATTGTGAACACGCAACACACATTTGTTGAAAGTTGAACACGCGGCTCAAACTTTTGAACTTCTGAACACGCAGCCCATTTTTTTTATTGTGAACACGCAACACACACTTGTTGAAAGTTGAACACGCAGCTCAAACTTTTGAACTTCTGAACACGCAGCCCATTTTTTGATTGTGAACACGCGGCGCACACTTGTTGAAAGTCGAACACGCAGCCCAAACATCTGAACTTCTGAACACGCAACCCATTTTCTGATTGTGAACACGCGGCGCACACTCATTGAAAGTTGAACACGCAGCTCAAACTTTTGAACTTCTGAACACGCAACCCATTTTTTGATTGTGAACACGCAGCCCAAACTTTCGAACTTCTGAACACCCAGCCCATTTTTGAAAGTTGAACACGCAGTCCGAACTCTTGATGGTGAACACACAGCCCACAGTTTTTAGAAGTCGAACACGCAGCTCATTCATTTCATTTGCACGCAGCTTATACATCACACTTTGAACACATAGCTCATACATTTCACTTGTGAACACGCAGCCCACACATTTCTCTTCTGAACACGCAGCTCATTCATTTCATTTGCACTCAGCTTATACTGAACACACAGTTCATACACTTCACTTCTGAACACACAGCTCATTCACTTCAGTTTGAACACGCAGCTCACATATTTCAATTCTGAACGCGCAGCTCATTCATTTTCATTTGCACGCAGCTTATTCTTAATTCTGAACACACAGCTCATAAATTTTCACTTCTGAACTCACAGCTCATTCACTTCATGTTGAACACGCAACTCACATACTTCAATTCTGAACACACAGCTCATATACTTCAATTCTGAACACACAACTCATATACTTCAATTTTGAACACACAGCTCATATACTTTATGTTGAACACGCAACTCACATACTTCAATTCTGAACACACAACTCATATACTTTATGTTGAACACGCAGCTCACGTACTGCAATTCTGAACACACAGCTCATATACTTCAATTTTTGAACATGCAGCTCATATACTTTATGTTGAACACGCAGCTCACATACTCTAATTCTAAACACACAGCTCATATACTTCAATTCTGAACACACAGCTCATATACTTTATGTTGAACACGCAGCTCACGTACTGCAATTCTAAACACACAGCTCATATACTTCAATTTTTGAACACACAGCTTATAACATAACACTGCTCAATTTGAACACACGACCCATAACTCAGTAGTCTTTTAATTTTGAACACACAGTTCATTCTAAACCTATAGGATGCGATGACGAAACTTGCAAAAGTTGAAACAAACTCAGATGTCTGACATCTTCCTCTTTTCCTTTTGCTTTGAAGTTTGGAACCTATATAGCTTCAGATGGGTTCTGGCTTTACTGTTCCCACATGGCTCGGGCTGAACCCTGCGTTTTTTTTTTTAAAGAACAAAATCTTGTTTTGCACAAATGTGGAGAACGACACGGCACTCTGAGCGCAAGACAATTTTTTGAAATTAAGAAATGTGTTCTTAATTGGGTATTGAGCCTACGACTGAACACAGCGAAAAAGACTGAACAATGGAAAAGAAAAGGTAAACAACCTAAACGCATCGAGACACACTCGGAACGACTCAAAGCAAGAATCGAGACAAACAAAACAAAAGACACGACACACAGACGTGTTACAAAGACTAGAGACCTCTCAGTACGCGAGGAGCCAGTTTCTTCGGGTATTGTTTCCCACCCTTTCTCATTTGTGATTCTCACATCACTCGGCCCTCAGGCTCTGTTTTTGCTGAAAAAGCCCTTTTTCTCACTTTTTCTCTCAGCGCACATCTCTCTATTCTTTAATCTCTCATTTTTTATCCCTCCCCTGGGTAGTTGATGGATGAATAGGAAGTTGCGGGCTCACGCCCAACATAATCAGTTCACGGCTATTTCCTTCGGTGACATCTGTCGATGCGCCGGATGAGGGAATGGAGCATCTCAATCCATTCCAATTCGTGCTTCGCACTCGGCTTGATACCTCGCTGCTTGGAGAATGAGAGAGCTTTCAGCCCTTTGCTGTTAACTTCAGTTATCCCCTTTTCTGGCGGGTAGAGTGTCCTTTCTGGCAAGTAGAGTGCCCTTTTCTGGCAAGTATGTTGACAATGGGGAAAAGACAGAACACCTGACTTAACTTTGCCCTTAGTTCATTATTTTGACCATTTTTGGTTTTTGACGTTTTGTTAAAACAATTTTGACCAACATGAGAGTTAGATTAACATGCTTGTTCGATTTTCTGATTTAAAATCATGCAAGTTAGGTTATGAGCACTGAAAATTTTCCTTTTTTGGGTCCAAGAAATGGTCCAGTTTTGAAAAATGGAGTACTTTTCGAGAAGATTAGTCAATCTCAGTAAAAATTCTCAAAAACTATTTTTACAAACGACCACTGCTCAACGAGCACGGGACCTACTCTTGAGATGCACAACTTCAGACCCATAGCAATGGAAAATTGCCCCTTGTTTGAAGGACACTGCATGGCAACAGAAAGTTGCCCCTTGTTTGAAATGATACTGCGGCGTTTTGAATGGCAACGGAAAGTTGCCCCTTGTTTGGATAGCACCGCAGCGTATTGTAGTCAGTCCTCAGAGCGACGAACACAACCAGACTCTCAGATACAGAGAAGACAAAGATGACCAAAACCATCATATGGACACAATCGAATTTGGAAGTGTTTGTGGCTGGACTTCAGAATGAAGTTGCCTACGTATCCCAAACATGGGAATCAAGCCTTACGTAGTTCGGGGTTAAGGTACACTCGGGTATTTAACCTCTCATTTTGCGCTCTAACTTTTGCCAAGGCCGCCCTTTCGGGTTTTCAGCCTTGCGAGCTTTGTTCTTCTTTTTTCTTTTTCTCAATTTTTCTTTCTTTTTTTTTGATATATTTTTTTGCATTTTTCTTTTTCTTTTCTTTTTGCATTTTTTTTTGTCTCGCTCTAACTTTTGCCTGGGTCGCCCTTCTGGGTTTTCGGCCCAGCGAGCCTCTCAAGGGTAAAAGTGTAGCTTGGTTCATGTCAAATGGTTCTGAGATCTCGAATCCGTCTGAATCCAAGAGAATGGTTGTTGTTCGTTGATGATGTAGGAGTCTATCCAATGAGGGGGCTGAATTTGCCCCTAGTGTTGTAGATCGGAACTCAGTTTTTCTTCAGCAATATTTTCTTCTTTCTTCCCCTCTGGGATTTGGCATTCTTGCCGATCTTTGTTAGCTTGAGAAACATCCCAATTTTTTGACTCTTCAAGCACATCTAACAATTTTGCCCCTAGTTTGAGGGCTTTTGATCTAGCTTCGCAAGCTTCCTTTGAAAACACTTGATCTTCTTGATCTGACTTTCCTTACCCCTAGTCCGAGGGCTGCTTCGAATCTGGCCACGCAGGCCTCACATTATGGTTGACCTTTGAACTTTCTGAGGCCGAGTTTGAGGTTTGAAAGCAAGGGGTCGAGTCTCGAGGCTGAGAACGATCCTAGGCTGCACAATCTCAAGAGCGATTCCACACAGGTCTTCGCAGGACCGCGCAAAACATTTTTTCAAATCTTTTAAGAAAGCGACTAGTCGCTTGCGCTGAAGACAATGTAGAACCAATCTGGATCAAGCCAGGATCCTTCTCAGTACTCACATTAACAAGCATGATCTCATTCATTAAGGGCTTAGCACGCCTCTCTTTCTCTCAGTTGATCAAATTTTTGCAAATCCCGAGGAATTCCTTCCTCTTTGTTTTCACCACAGTGTTAGAAAAAAGTTTTAAAAACTTAGGTCAATGCAATGAGTTCAAGGCATAGAAAAGACACAGTTCTGGTCAAATACTGCCATCTCAATCAAAACTTCTGGCACAACTAGCACACGGCAGAAGCAAATACAAGAGCGTGAAAATTACCGCTGTTCCATTCAAATTTGTTGGTGTAACTGGCACCAAGCAAGAACATACTCAAAGCAAAACGAAAAGACAAACACAAAACAAAATGGTGATGCCCGAGGTAACACCCCCGGAATCACCCGACCTTTGTACAACAGGACTGACTCGATGCTACAAGACAGACCCTTAATCAAGAAGACTGACTCGAGACAATGAGACAGACTCAAAACAAAACTACAGAACTGACTCAACACCCAAGTCCGAAACTACAAAACTAGCATTCGCAAATGCTCAAAATAGTGCGTGCCATACGCCACATCCGAGGTAAACCGCGCGCCGCCCGCAGGTGGTCCAACCCCTGATCACATAATTGCATTATCCTCGAAATCCACCAACCCCGTGGTGACAGACTTTGCCGAGCTTGGAGGGAGGATGACTTCATTGTCAATCAAATCTTGCACTTCGTGGTGAAGACGGAAGCAGTTGTCGGCGCTGTGACCGGTTTGCTGATGGTATGCACAGTACTGGGTACCATCATGCTTAGCTGGAAGGGGACTCGGGAGAGGCCGAGGCTCGAGGGGTTTGAGATGCCCTTTTTTGACGAGGATTTGAAGTGCTTTAGACAAAGGCATGTAGAGGGCATGGAAGACCCTGCAACCTCGGGGCGGATACTTCGAGGCTTGCTGACTTTTTGCTGGACGCACTCGAAAAAGGGTCGGCAGGTGCTGCCTTGGCTCTCTGATCTTTTCTAGGTGCAGGGTTAGGATTGGAAGGAACTGTTCTGGTACGACGGTCCCCATCTCGATTTTCCCTTTGGCTTAAACTGCTCTCGGCCTGAGTGAGGAAGATGTCATCCACAGTTTTTACAGCAACAGCGAACACCTGCTGTTTATTCAATCCTCCGGCTTTCAAAGCCTTAACAGCCCACAGGAGTTGTTCGTAGGGATCGGTGTCCACCTTCATCTTGTTCTTACCACTCGCCTCGGCTTGGTAGAAGGTTTGAGTTGCTACATCAGAGTGGAGCCCCGTTGTTGTCGACATGCCATTGCCGGAACTTGGGATGGCTTCAGGTTGGATAAGTTCGATTACAATTCGTCCCAGTAGCGGGGGCTCCTACGGTATGAAGTTCCCGGCATACGATGTGGTTGGTGGCGGAGCCGACATTCCGCAGGCTAGATCCGCCACAGATCTTTGAAGGTCACCAATCATTCCCATCAACTCGAATGTGGTGGGCTCACGGGTTTGACAAAACTGGGGTTCCCAGATCGGATGTGTAGCAAGTGACCTGGGTGGGTGTGGCACTTCAACATCGGTATCACCTTGCAATGTGATTCCTTGGTCTGATGCGGCGGCCATAATTTCTTCCGAATTTTGTGTCATCATGAGTTTTGCTGAACTGAACAGAGGTGATGTGATTGGTGACTAACGGATCAGATGGACCGGATTGGTGACTGACGGATCAGATGGACCGGACTGGTGACTAACGGATCTGAAGAACCGGTGAGCCTTTTTCTGTCTTGCCTCAGCAAAGGAGAACACTGGTTGCTTTGAACCGAGTCTCTGAACCCCCCTCTGAAAGAGAAAACATGCGGCATCTTGGCCCAATCCCACTAATACAGACATGAGCATAACTGAATAACTGCATTCGACTGCTGATCACTGTTTCCAAAATTACTGCCCCCCTAAACTAAATCCGATACCCGCAGATATAACTGATTCCCAAAATGCTGAACTGGTGCCCGCAGGCCCTTGATACCCAGAAACACTGAACTGGTGCCCGCAGGCCTGATGCCCAAACTTGTAAACTGATACATGCATTCTTGTAGAGACGCACTCTAAAAGCACATAACAAGAAAATGAGAGCCAAAACACCCCTATGGTGGGGTAGGGTTTCCCTGTCCTATTTTGTCAGGAGCTAGAGTTTCACTACACACGCAGCGGTTTCAAACAATCTATCGGGTAAGCAACCTGTCCTAGTTTGGAATGGTCACTACGGATTCCGAATATGCACTAGGTCGAATGGTCAAAAGGGTGCCTCGGTAAAACCGGGGTTTGTGTTCCCATACTGGTAGAGCCCACAACCGGTCAACCTTATGGTCATGCCTTGACAAGACAAGCCTCCGGCAAACCGTTCAGGAATAGCAGATGGCAAACACGGTGTCCTAGGCGCACCAATGCACATGCAATGCAAAGAAACACATAAGTGTAGTCAAAAACAGATATCATGAGTTCGAGTCAAGTTCTCTAAATCCCCAGCAGAGTCGCCAGAAACTGTAGACGTCTCCGAACGCCCCGGGGAGGAATGAGTCCCCGTTCCGTTCGATATTGGGCTCACTACAGTTCAGGACTCTCAAATTGTCATGGTTCTAAATCTGAACCAAAGAGTCCAAATACGGCAAATCGTTTTGAGAAAACAGATTTTTTTGAAAGAAGTGCCAAACATGGACTGCTTTGCCAGATACAGAGTCGCCACCTAAATATTTTATTTTGGGAAAATTTAGGAAACCCTGACTCGTTTGCCTAAGGCCATGTGTCCGTCATCACCAAAGTTGCCTCGGCTCGGGAACTTGGGTACGATTGGGGAAGGTCACTTCGTGAGCACCCCCGCTCGCCTGATCAAAGATCGGCCTCTACTAACCATGATATCTATTTTTGAAAACATTATGCGTTCTTATTCCGGTTATTAGCCTAGATTTACTATGTGATGCGCACAGCATACAAGTATAGACTGGATCGCCTGAATTGGAACAAAACATTTCATGTTTATTTATTTTGAAAATGGTTTGATGGTGCTACCCGCAAGTAGGCTAAGACGTGGATTTGCCACCCTCGGGTGGGCTTAGAAAACATGATTTTGCCACTATCTAGTGGGCTTAAAACACACATTTGATGAATTGTTCCAATCCAAATAACCCAACCTTCACCCACAGGCATTCAGGCAGTTATATCACATAAGCATATAGCCTCATGGTAAGCATGCTATTCATGGCAGTCGTTCACACACATGCAAGGATGCTAAAGCATAAAACTTACCGAGTACTCTAAGCTAAAACAGAAGCTAGGTTAGAAATCCATGCATGATCCTAACTATACAGAAATGCCTAATGCAACACATGCAAAAATGCAACTATAGCAGGCTCGGCTATTCTAAACATGGCATATGAAATGCAGCAGCTAACAAGTATTCAATCTTCGAATTGAAATACAAATGCAGTTAGTATGATGCGCCGAGCCCGATGCATGCAAAACAGATGAATGAAGGCAACATGTTATCATACTGTATGCTAATTGAAACATGCCCTAATCTAACCATCATAAGCTGGTAAATAAAAGGGAGAAAGACGTGGGGTTGGAAGACATACATCACACACACGCACACTTATTACAGTTGTGCCCTCGCGCAGAGGGTCCGAATAAATAATATACAGTTTTGAATAAATATTACGGTCCAAATGATTACAAAATCCTAATTAAATTACAAATTTAACTAAGAAAGCTGTAAAACTGGCATGCAAGCTAGGGACTGCCTTGACTCTTCTCCGGATGATGAATGATGCATGCTCGGGTTGTCTTTGCACGAAAATCCATTGCGATGCCCCAATTAGCCTCTGTTTTGCAATGATTTCTTGGAAAACGCGCCAAGCCCCGGAAGACTGCTGATTCTTGATTTGCTGCAACAGAGAGCAGGAAAAAGGGCATGGCAATGTATTTTCACAAATGTATGTATGCCTCGATCCTCGTGCCACCAATCACGCATCTCGATGCATAATGGCCGAGGAGTCGAATTGTGCAACTCAATATAGAATGAATGCACATGAAAACAAAACAAAACCAAGACTCCATCATGGATAATCCGGAGTGTCGGCGACTGGGAATTGAGACACGTTCCGTCACTCAGAGTACGAAACGTACCTCGTTTCCCGTGCCTGGGCTAATTCCTATCCCAAGCACAATGCAATAAGCATGAAATGCAACTAAGATACAACCTAACATACACAATGCTATGAAATGGCATACACGATGCACGAGGTAACATGGCATACACAATGCGCTAACATACAACCTAGCATACGCAATGCTATGAAATAAAATGGCATACACAATGCATAAATGGGCTTTGTGGATGCGCCCGCGTGGGGGCCCTCGCTACAGTTCGGACTCGATTTGTGTCACAGTTCTTAATCTGAACCAAAGAGTCCAAATCTGGCAAATCGTTTTGAGAAACAGATTTTTGAAAAGAAGTGCCAAACATGGACTGCTTTGCCAGACATAGAGTCGCCACCTAAATATTTTGTTTTGGAAAATTTAGGAAACCCTGACTCGGTGCCAAAGGCCACGTGTCCGTCATCACCAAAGTTGCCTCGGCTCGGGAACTTGGGTACGATCGGGGAAGGTCAGCTATGAGCACCCCCTCTCGCCCGATCCGAAGATCGGCCTCTACTAACCATGATATCCATTTTTGAAAACGTTATGTGTTCTTATTCCATTTATTAGCCTAGAATTACTATGTTATGCGCACAGCACACAAGTATAGACTAGATTGCCTAATTTGGAAATAAGCATTGCATATCCGTTTGTCTTGAAAAACACTTTGGAATTTGCTACTCGCAAGTAGGCTAAAATACGGATTTCAACGAGTTTTTCCAACTCAGACAATCCAACCTTCACCCACAGGCATCCAAACAGTTTATCACATAAGCATATAGCCACATGGTAAGCATGCTGTCATGATAGCATTCACACGCATGCGATATGCTAAAGCATAAATGCTTACCGAGTACTCCGAGCCAAAATAATAAACTAGTTAGCCAACATGCATGGTCCTAGTTCATGTCAAATTGACTAATGCAACACATACAGGATGCAATTAGGGTAGGCTCGGCTAACCTAAACATGGCATGTGAAATGCGATCAATTGATGCACGTATTCAATTTGAAATTGAAGTACAAATGCAGTTAGCATGATGTACCGAGTCTGGTGCATGGGAGACAAATGTATGGATGCACGCATGCATAGCGTAAGGTATGCTAATTTAAACATGACCTATTACTAACCATCAAAGCAGGTAAGTAAAAGGGAGAAAGAAGTGGGGGTTGGAAGGCATGCACACACTCACCCACACTTATTACAAATTCGCCCTCACTCGGAGGGACCAAAAGAATAATACAATTCGAATAATGAATTAACTATCCTAGCTAATTAATTATTACAAATTACCTAATTAGTTAACAAACTAACTAAGCTAGGAAAAACAGTAAACCGCCTTAGGAAGAGAGCTTAATGCAATGCATGCTCGGTCTTGCTCGGGAATTCACTGCCATGCGCAATCTGCCTCTGTTTTTCCTGCTCTGCTTCTCTGAAGACTGCCGAAGTCTCAAAATTGCTTCCCTGGACATTGGGAGACACCACCGGCTGAGTAGAATGGCCACCGAAAGTAGTATGTGATCATCGGCTGTTGGTGAAGCTATCGGCCACCAATGAATTGCTGGTCGGCACTGAACACTGCCGGTCGGCAAAGAATGTCTGCAGAACCTGCAATTGACAGCAGCAGAGGGCAAGGCATATCATGGCAATGCAATTCAAGCAATGTATGCACCAATCCTATCCCTTATCATGTGTATGACTCAAAGGGACATAGTCCTTGGTTCCCGGACCATCAATCGCGTATTTCAATGCGTGATGGCCCAGGAGACCAAGTTGTGCGTTTTCATGTCAAATGAAATGCAAACCAAATAAGCACATAAATGCCCAACCTCTATCACTTGACTTCAAGAGGCAAGGCATGCATGTTCAATGCGATGCGATCTAAGCATGTTAGCTAATATGCAACATGGCATAAAAGAGAGCATACAAACATGCAATGCACATTAGATACACAAACTAAGCAACAAAGCAAACAAGCATGCCACAATTGTGCAAACCACTAGAGCATGCAAGATGTAATCCAATCACGCAACATATTAGCAACTCGACCAATGGAATGCAAGGCGAATGCAGGTGATTTCAAGCATGTAACATGTGCAACCAAAGCATGCAAACATGGGATGATGTAACAACACTTGAATGGCATGCAAGGGATGGACTTACACTAATTGGACAGCTCTAAGTTAGGTCCAGAACAGTGGCGAAAAGCTTAAGAAAATGGGACCAAACACACATACACACATGCACATGTTAAGGCCTAACGTTTAAGCATCAAAGTACAACTTTTAAGCACACTTAAAAGGGAATAATCATGGACATATGGCATGCATTATAAGCCTTGAAAATCATGCTATAAGAGGTGCCAAACCAACTTAAACAAGACAAACATTAGCATGCAAAATGGTCCAAGCATTTAAAGCAAGTCAAAGGGGACTTAAACCATGGCTAAGCCAACCAATCCTCGCAAGGCCAAAGGGACTTAAAATAGGTTTAATGCAGACCTAAACAAAGTCAAGGATGTACTTAGATGGCATCTAAGTGGTCTAAAAATGCAAGCATACTCCAAGGCCTAAACAAGGAGCATAAGGCAACAACCTTTAAACACATTGAAGGGGGATCAAATGCAAGCACATAGGCACATCATGAGGTCTGAAATAACATGTCAAGTGGTTCCAAACTACTGAGACAAAGCAAGGATGGCATGCTAGAAGGGCCAAAGCTTAAGGCATACAAGAGAGTTTGCATGGTAGCTATACAAAGCAAAGCATGGATGACTCAAATGACCAAAAACAGTCCCTTAGCATACTAAAACAAGCATAAAAGCTTCACAAAGCTAGGCCAAAACACATGAGCATGGTAGTCTAAATGCTAGGCACATGTTGAGGCAAATCATGGCATTACAAGGCATGTATGCTAAGCAAGCATGGTGTACCAAAACCAACTAAAAACAGAGGCATATTATGACATAATAAGCTTGAAAATCAGCTAAGGCATGGTCAACATGAAGCTTAGCTAGGTACTCCCTCAAAAGGCCAAAAATGGTCCTTTTCAAGGACAACAAGGAGAGGGGGGGACCCTCTCCTTCTTGGGACTTCCTTACCACTGGAATCCCTCAAGATTTCAGTGGTGAGGAGGCCCAAACACCAAAGTCCTGGAGCTCACTCAAAATGGCACAAAATGGGGCCTCTCAAGGCCTAAGAGGGGTCAAACACCTCCAAACCACAAAACACTCTAAACAAACTATTTAGAGAGCCCAAAAACAGAACTTTTTTATATTATACACTAAGCTCAAAAACAATTCTAAAATAGGCAAAAATAGTATGCAAAAATGGGGAATAAAAGGGCAAGATTGTTACCCTTGAAGACCTCTTTCACAAATGAAGCTCCAGCAGCTCCTTAAGCTCCAAACCAGCTCCAAAACTTTGAAAAGAATCCCTTAGAACCTCAATAGTCAAGGGAAGGTGTAATGGTGGGTGTTTGTGTGCAATACTATGAACAAATACACCTAGAACACTCAAGGGAGGGAGAGATATAGAGATAGAATATGTATAAGTTCTAACCCTAGAACCAGAGCTTCTAACAATGTCTTTCTCTCTAAAATGTCTAACCCTAAAGCCAAGAGGGGAGGGCTCCTCTTATAGAGGAGCCAATCTTGTAAAGCTTACAAGGTAAGCTAACAAGAAGGCCATCCCTCCATACACGTGTATGGCGGGGAACAAAATGCCATACAGCTGTATTAAAATATCTGCAAAAGTAGATGAACAGTAGTCGGCTGCTCAAAAATGCCATTTTGACAAAATTGACTGCCGACCGGCAACAAAGAATGCCGACTGGCAATATACATTGCCGATGGCAACAAAACACCAGCTGGTGGCCTCTGGCCCTGGCCGGTGGTGTGTGGGGATGCCTCAAGAGGCATTCCCCGCCCCTCCAAGGCAAAACACAAGTGTTTGGTGCAAAACCAGACACTAAACAGTCGAGTTCGGAGATCCTGAGGCAAGGCGCGTAGCCGAGACCTCCGGGAACTCCAAACGAACACAAACATGGATGATCACCGGGTGTTCAAACGGTGACGTCTAAGTCTTGAGGACGGTCAAAAATGGGGTGTCTACAGTTGCCCCTCTTTGACAGAACTTGAAAGTCATAACAAGGCCGAAGACTCAGACAAACATGCAAGACAATCAAGATATGCGCCCGAAGGCAGGGGCAAAATGCAAGACAATGCACAGAGTCGGACATAACTTATGATCATGCAAAGAAAGCTGTAATGAAGCATACATGCGACAATTTTAAGCTAGCATACACCGATGCAACTACATTACAAATGTAGAAAGGATGTAAGAGAATTGTGCAATTCTCGATACGTCTTACTCGGAGGATACAATACCTGTGCGGTTCGTCTGGTTACACCAGCCTCAAATGAACCGTACATACAATATCGTGCCTGCGAAGAAAACAACTCAACAGGTACGATGTTATTAGCAACATGCATGACAATGCAAAAATGGATGCAAAATGATATGCAACATATACAAAACAATATATAAACAATGCAAATGAAAATGCAATGTAATTGAAACAATGCAAACTATATGCAAAGCAATTAAATCATGATCCAATCATGAGCGGTTCGAAACCACACCTATGTCAAATAGATTGATGGAGGTAACAAGTCCGTCTACCATAGAATGGTCAACTGAACTATGAGTAATGTAGACGGACGCAAGCACAAGTATTGGGGGGGGGGGATGACATAAGTGGGGAAACGACCCGCTAGGGAAAGGACTATGATCCTAATGCTGGATGCGACAATTACACTACAATGTAATATGAAAATGCTGGGGAAATGGCAATGGATATGGCACGCGGGCTAAACCAAATCTTGCCTAGGCAAGGCATGTACGCATACAAGCCACGTCTAACATAGAACGGTCCACTGAACTATGCTTCGACACGAGAAGTATGGGCACATACCAGACCAAGCTCAACATGGAAAGGCGCAAGCCATAGGCGGAGGTGATGTAATGAATGCATGCAAGCTACGATGCAATATCTACACTAGGATGGAAAAGATACGATGGATAAGGCACGCAGGCCAAACCAAATCTTTGCCTAGGAAAGGCATGTACACATACAAGCCGTGTCTAACATAGAACGGTCTACTGAACTATGTTTCGATGTAAAAAGTATGGGCACATACCAGACCAAGCTCAACATGGAAAGGTGCAAGTCATAGGCGGAGGTGATGCAGTGAATGCATGCAAACTACAATGCAATATCTACAAATATGCAATGGAATGGAAATAGATGCAATGGATATGGCCTGCGGGCCAAACCAAACCTTGCCTAGGAAAGGCATGTACACATACAAGCCGCGTCTAACATAGAACGGTCCACTGAACTATGTTTCGACATGAAAAGTATGGGGCACATACTAGACCAAGCTCAATCATGGAATGGCGCGAGCCATAGGCGGAGATGATGCAATGAATGCATGCAAATAACAATGCAATATGCACTATATTCTAATGATGCATGACAATGCAACTATTTACAATGATGCATGACAATGCATGTTTTTTTTTTTTGTTTTTGAAATGCAAATGATGTATAAAATGCATGTTGCAAGGAATGCGCGACAACACGCGGCTTTCGAGATGCACGACAATGCGAACGAACTGTGCACATCAATGCACCAAAGGTCTTGCACCTTCCAAGGATTTAAGGTCTCCTAGACCGTGTAGATTGCACAAGAAATGCATAACAATGCAAGTGAACTTGAAATGCGCAACAACGTGCGGCTTAAGATATGCATGATAATGCCAACGAACTGTGCACATCAATGCACTAAAGGTCTTGCACCTTTCAAGGATTTAAGGTCTCCTAGACCGTGTAGATTGCACAAGAAATGCATAACAATGCAAGTGAACTTGAAATGCGCAACAACGTGCGGCTTAAGATATGCATGATAATGCCAACGAACTGTGCACATCAATACACTAAAGGTCTTGCACCTTTCAAGGATTTAAGGTCTCCTAGACCGTGTAAATACCTGTGCGGTTCGTCTGGTTGCACCAGCCTTAAATGAACCGTACATACAATATCGTGCCTGCAAAGAAAACAAACTTAACAGGTACAATGTGATTAACAATATGCATATTAATGTATTTGAAAATGCGTGACAACGCAAAGCAAGTGGGAAGCATAACAATGCTGTGAAAGCACAGACATGTAAGTGGAGCACGCGGTCTACGCAGGCAACGAAATAGATCATAAGCATGCGGTCTACGCAAGCAATGAGATCGAACATAAGCATGCGGTCTACGCAAGCAGAACATGCGGTCTACGCAGGTAATGAAATTAAACATAAATATGCGGTCTACCCAAGGAAAACATACGGTCTACGCAAGTAAAACATGCAGTCTACGCAAGTAATGAAATTGAACAAACATGCGGTCTACGCAAACAAAACATGCGGTCTATGCAAGTAATGAAATTGAACAAACATGCGGTCTACGCAAGGAAAACATGCGGTCTACGCAAGTAATGAAATTGAACAATCATGCGGTCTACGCAAACAAAACATGCGGTCTACGCAAGTAATGAAATTGAACAAACATGCGATCTACGCAAACAAAACATGCGGTCTACGCAAGTAATGAATTTGAACAAACATGCGGTCTACGCAAACAAAACATGCGGTCTACGCAAGTAATGAAATTGAACAAACATGCGGTCTACGCAAACAAAACATGCGGTCTACGCAAGTAATGATATTGAACAAGCATGCGGTCTACGCAAGTAATGAATTTGAACAAACATGCGGTCTATGCAAACAAAACATGCGGTCTATGCAAGTAATGAAATTGAATAAACATGCGGTCTACGCAAACAAAACATGCGGTCTACGTAAGTAATGAAATTGAACAAACATGTGGTCTATGCATACAAAACATGTGGTCTACGCAAGTAATGAAATTGAACAATCATGCGGTCTACGCAAACAAAACATGCGGTTTACGCAAGTAATGAATTTGAAAAAACATGCGGTCTACGCAAACAAAACATGCGGTCTACGCAAGCAAAACATGCGGTCTACGTAAGTAATGAAATTGAACAAACATGCAGTCTACGCAAACAAAACATGTGGTCTACGCAAGTAAAACATGCAAACATGCAAAAATGCAATGAGATGCGCAAAACCGCGCAATGCGCTTCAGACAACGCGAGCGCACAAGACAGTGCGATTGATATGCGATACGCATGGGGCAACTTTTGAGTTTTGTAAAAGCCAAAAGGATACGAAAAGGATACACCTCGCACGAATTCGAGTGCCACGCACAGAAGACACGACCCGAGGTCAAAACGGAGGCCGGTTGAGCGTCGGAAATGCACTGTTTTGCACTGTTTTGAGCACTAAAGGCCCTGGACCACAGATATAATCCAAACAAGGAGGTAGGAGGATCAAAAACCATTTTAGGAGGCCATCGGATGCCCACCGGCCATCAGAATGCATCACCGGCCATCTATCAGCCTTCATAAAATTCCATCGGCACAATATATTGTCGACCGGCAAAGAGTGTGGCCGACCGGCAAAAACTCCCTGTTCGGGGCAGTTTTGACATTTCGGCTGTGGGTCTTTAAATATAGGGCCTCTAGCCCTATATTTCTCACATCCCCTTGCTCGAAAATTGCCTCTCTCTCTCTCTAGAGTGTTTTCGTCCTTCGATCTCCTCGTTTTCTTGCGTTCTAGCTCCCATTTCGTTGTTCGATTCGCGATTTCCTTCGCGTTTCGGACATTTTCAACCGAACGAAACTTTGTTTCGGTGTTTGTTTTTTGGTTTCCGCCACCCGAGGCTTGTTTCCCTCGAGTTTCTCTCGATCTCTATACCTTTTCCACACTTCGGCTTTTCCGGCCCTTTTCGACCCTCTCGGGGTTTGACTTTTTGTTGACTTTTCGCATTCTTGCCCAGTTTTCCGTCTTCCGGCCATTTTCACATTTTCTTCGAGATGGCGGACGATCTTCCACAGGGCGGGGCTCCTCCAGAGCACGAGATGGACCCTGAGGCCGAGCCCTTGCCACTCCGCGTTCGGCCATTCAATCCGGAGACCTACAGGCCCGCGGTTCACGTGATGCTTCCTGACGGACTACGCCAGTTCAGGAGCTTTGATAGGCACGTGCCACCCGAGCTACTACTGCGTGAGCCTACCTCCCACCTATCCTTCGGCGCTTCCGAGGTAACTTTCTTTCTCTGCTTTACTTTCTGCAATGTAGGATGCAAAACTGCCGTAGTTGGTTATGCTCTTTAACTGCTTTAGCTCAGATACCCTGACGTATTGTAGTTGATCGTAAACAAACTTGTAACTGATATCTGTTTAGGACTGACACATGCACACATACTGCACTGACCCCGAATCACCCGAACACACGGCGCGCATTGTATTTCACTGCATACACACTGGTACCCGGTATCTGTTTGAGTCTGAAAACATGCACGCATGCTACGTTTGCACTGAACCATTCGAACACACTGACGCATCACACGTTGTAGTTCACTGTAAGCACACCGGCACCCGGTATTTGTTTGAATCTGTTAAAACTTGCACGCATGCTACATTTGCCCTGAACCACCCAAACACGCTGACACATCACACGTTGTAGTTCACTGTATGCTTCTTAGAACTGCATTTTGAATATTGCCTCGCGATTGTTGTTTTTGATTACAGGAGGATTCCCATACCATCCGCGGGTATGGGAACACCGTTGCTCGGGACTGGTACGTAGAGTTGCCAGACGCGGTTCGTGACATCGTCGACGAGGTCGGTTTTGGCATCTTCTGCAGGGGGCTCTCTCGACTGACTACCTGCAGGCCCTTGCTTGCTGCTCTAGTGGAGAGGTGGTGGGATACCACCAACTCCTTCCACTTCTCCGTCACAGGGGACATGACGATGACCCCTTACGACTTCTCGATGCTTACTGGCATTGGGGTAGGGGTGATCCGATCCCCTTCGACACGGATATGGATGAGTGGGACGCTGCCCAGCTGTACCTGCTCGACACTCAGCCTCCCTTCGCTCGAGCGGGGTTCGTCAGGTATTCCTGGTTCGAGAGCCACTTTCGGGTCCAGTCGGCCTTGGTAGAGGAGGCGCAGATGTCCCCGGAGGAGGTAGACTAGTACGCGCGGGGCTTCATTATGTTCCTTTTTGGGACGACCCTTTTCCCTGATCGGGCGAACACCGTGCCCTTATGCCTGTTGAGCGCGCTGGTGGACGTCAGGCAGATCCGCCGCTACGACTGGGGTGGCGCAGGCCTGGCCACATTGTATGGTTATATGAGCTTTTCTTCCCGCCTCAGCGGACAGCTCCTCGGTGGCTATTGGCGAGCTTGGGAGGTACGTCTTCTTCCCATTTTACATTCCTGCCTTCTGCTTTCTGTATTTTGTACACTGCACATATACTGTACACTGCCCCGCACTGATTGTACACTGCACACCCGGCACACTTATACTCTGCTTTACACTGACTGTATACTGCACACACTGTACACTCTACACAATACACTGTACAACACACGGTTCTGCTATTTCTGCTTTATTCTGTATTCTGCCTTATCTGATAGTCATACTGATATCTGTTCTGCAGTTGTGGGTGTATGCCTACTTTCCTAGGCTTGCTCCAGTACCCGATGAGGAGATCCCACTCGACGTCCCCTTCTCTCATCGCTTTGATGTGCGATGCGTGCGGAGACCACGGGAGTCTCTTATTTTCTTCTGCCGATACTTCGACACCATTACCGCCGTGGAGGTATGTTCAACCTTAGAATTTATTTTTTGGCTTTGCTTAGCACTGTATGTTTTCAATAACGGTAGATAATAAACTGCATTTCATTTTCAGATCACCTGGCAGCCCTGGGCTCCGTTGCCGGCCGCGGTGAGGGATCACTATGAGGGCGCAGGGGAGACTGCCCGTTGTCAGATCCTGTTGGAGGGCCCGGTCTATCGGGCTTGGTACCTGGGTGAGCGTTTCTTGCGTCAGACCCTGGGTTTACCGGAGCAGATAGTGCCGGGTCCACCTCCTGCCCATATGAGAGATACCGAGAGGTTCGCCGCCCAGGAGATGAGGGATTACACCGTCGGTTGGGGTGCAGAGCATCACAGAGGCGAGGACGACTATGCAGAGTACGTCCGGACCTACATTATGCGACCCTTGAGCGGTGGTCGCCGAGCTGAGGGGGAGAGGCCAGCAGCGCCAGTAGCTGGAGCGGGAGCTGGGGCTGGAGCAAGCACATCGAGGAGGGCTCGAGTGCATGGCAGGAGCAGAGCTCGGGGGGGAACCTGCCCACTGTACTGTCATATAGAGGGCAGGATGGGGCGACCTACCAGATCCCCTTTGCTCCTCCCCTAGCTGATCATGAGTTAGCTGGTATCCCCGACTTGCCTCCGGTATGTATTATTTCATTTTTCATCTTGCATTGGCATTTTATTTCAGTTTATTTGATATTCCGCAGAACACTGATGTATCTTATACTCTTGCAGGCGTCCTCCGAGTACACCCGGCAGTCCGTGGAGTTGAATGCCTCCATGATGGGGATGCTACAGCGGACCTTTGACCTCCTGGCCCTCTATAGTATTCCGGTATGCCCTTCTGACGATAGTCTCAAACCATTCATAAGCTGATTCGCGTAATCTGATGCATGACACAACACCTGACACACTGATCTCACAGCATTTGATACACTGCATACACTGCATTTATACACTACGTTCTGCACTTGATAAACTGCTTACAGCGTCCACACACCATACCCATACACTGCATTTTGCATTGATAAACTGCTCACAGCGTCCACACACTGTACTCATACACTGCATTCTACACTGATAAACTGCTCACGGCATTCTGATGTGTTTACCTTTTTATGCTTTTCAGCCTCCCTTCCAGATTCCTCCGGTGGGCGGTGCTCTAGCTGGGCCTTCTATTCCTGCTCGAGGAGGGTGTGGAGACACTGCACGTCCCCGTACCAGGGGAGGGCGTACTCATGTCGGGAGTAGTTCTCGGGCACCGACCCCTGATGATGATGATGATGACGATGATGAGTCCGAGGCAGAGGCAGAGGCCGGGTCATCTGGAGATGACTCAGACTCAGGCTCAGACGGCGATGCTGATGACGATGCCCCTAGACCTTCGTCCAGGAAGAGGGCGAGGGCAGATCCCCGGGCCCGAGACTACTGATGACGATCCAGATTGCTGCTTTTCTTCTTTTTTTTTTTCTCTTTGCTGGTAGTTAGATTACCTTGTACTGCCACAGGCAGATTTTTGTTTTCAAAGCTATGTACTTGAAAAAGATAATGAAATGAACAAACTTTTTGCTTAAAAAGTGTTACATTTACATATCTCATGTATTGCATCGCATCACATTATGTTACACCTCAATGTAAATGGAATTGACCTGTTGTCTGAAAAATTGAACACTTGCACTGTAATAATCAGATAACCAAACGGCCTCATAGCAAAACAGCCCAGGCAACACACTGCTCAAACTGAATGCACAGCCCATACTCTGTTGGGGATTAGTCTGCATACAGCCCCTAACACCACACTCGGTTCATTCTGCACACAGCAAATTCTGAACAAACAGCCCGATCTGGCAAGACGGACTACGGAGGTGAAACCAGCTGGAGTTGAAACACGCTCAGATGCCCCAACTTTTTTTGTTCTTTTGCTTCGCACAGATGTAGAGAATGGCACAACACTCTGAGCATAAACGATTTTTTAAATTAAATAAGGGTTTTCAACCGGGGTATCGAGCCTACAACTGAACACAGCGGGGAGGACTCAAACAAAAGGGTACACGACCTGAACACAACGAGACACGCTCGGAAGAGACCTAAAACAAAGGTTGAGGTAAGCAAAACAAAAGACACGACATACAGACGCGTTAACGAAGACGGGGGACCTCAGATCACAAGGAGCCAGTTTCTCTAGGTATTGTTTCCCACCCTTTTCTCATTTGTGATTCTCACATCACTCTGGCACTCAAGCTCGGTTTTTCTCTCAAAACCCTTTGGCTCGCTTTTTCTCTCAACTTACACCTCTCTATTCTTTATTCTCTCATTTTTCGTCCCTCCCCAAGGTGATTAATGAATGAATAGGAAGTTGCGGGTTCATGCCCGATGCCGTTAGCTCACAGCTATTTCTTCTGGTGGGTAGAGTGCCCTCTTGGCAAGTATGTTGAGGACGGGGAAAAGACAGAACACCTGACTCAACTGTGCCCCTAGTTCATCAATTTGACCATTTTTCGTTTTGGTTTTCTACTAAAACAATTTTGATCAAGATAAGAGTCGGATTAATGTACTTGTTCGATTTTTGATTTGAAAGCCATGCAAGTCAGACCGTAAGCACTGAAAATTTTCCTTTTTGGGTCCAAGAAAATGGTCCAGTTTTGGAAAATGGAATAGTTTTCAAGAAAATAGTCAACCTCAGTAAAAATTTTCAAAAACTATTTTGCAAACAGTCAATGCTCACCGAGCATGGAACTTACTCTTTGAGATGCGCAACCTCGGATCGGAGGCAATGGAAAATTGTCCTTAGCTTGAAAGACGCTGCACGGCAACGAAAAGTTGCCCCTGGTTTGAACGGCGACTCACGGCAACGGAAAGTTGCCCCTTGTTTGGATGATGCCGCAGCATATTGTAAACAGTTCTCACTGGTGATGATCATGACCGAACTTTCTCGGATACAGAGAAGACGAAGATGGTCAAAACCAATATATGGACACAGTCACTTTGAAGGTGTTGGCGACTGGACTTTGAGATGAAATCGAAACCATTGTATGGACCGAGATGCTATGAAAGCGTTGGGGGCTGGACTTCAGAATGAAGTTGCCTACGTATCCCAAACATGGGAATCAAGCCTTACGTAGTTCCGGTTAAGGTACACTCGGGTATTTTAACTTTCACTTTCTCAGGCTCTAACTTTTGTCAAGGTGCCCGATGCGGGTTTTCGACCTTGCAAGCTTCTTTTTATTTTCCTTTTTTTGTTCATTTCTTTTTCTTTTCTTTTTCGCATTTTTTTCTTTTCTTTTCTTTTCTTTTTTGTATTTTTTTGCTTTTTTGTATTTTTTCTCTTGCTCTAACTTTTGCCTGGGTCGCCCTTCCGGGTTTTCGGCCCAGCGAGCCTCTCAAAGGGTAAAAGTGTAACAAGTCCATGCCAAATGGTTTTTGAAGTTGAAGCCTCTCTATATCTAGGAGAACGGCTATTGCAATGATTTGTAGGAGAATCCATCATGGCTGCTCCACGAGCTTCTTCTGGTGAGATCTAATCTTTTTGATTCGACTTTGGTGCCTCTTGCTCGAGGGCTGCTTCAAAACTGGCCACGCGGGCCTGCTTTGACAGTTGACCGTTGAGTGTTCTGGATGAGTTCGTGGTTCAAAACAAACAGGTCGAATCTTGAGGCTGAGAGCGATCCTAGGCTGCACAATTTCAAGAGCGGTTCCACACAGGTCTTCACAGGGCCGTGTAAAACATTTGTTTTTGAAAGTTTTTAAGAAAGCGACGAATCGCTCGTGCCGAAGATAATGTGGAACCAATCTGAATCAAGCCAGGGTCCTTCCCAGTGCTCACGCTGACAAACATGATTTCATTCATTAAGGGCTTAGCATGCTTCTCTTTCTCTCAAAATGATCAAAATTTTGCAAAACCCGAGGAATTCCTTCCTCTTCGTTTTTATCACCGCAGTGTTCAAAAGGGGTTTTTGAAAAACTCAGGCTAATGCAATGAGTTTGGCGCATAGGAGAGTAGGCGAGATGTACTGTCAGTCCATTCAAATCCTCTGGCACAACTAACTTACACTGGAAGTAAGCATGGAAATGAGATAGCCACCGCTGTTTCATTCAGATTTGTTGGTATAACTGGCCGCTCAGCAGAAACAGACTCAAAAACAAAAACGGGTAATTACAAGACAAAACGGTGTTCGAGGCAACAACCCCGGAATCACCTGGTATTCTATACAAAAGGGACTGACTTGCTACAACAAGACAGACCCTTAAGCAAAAAGACTGACTCAAGACAAAGAGACAGACTCAAAACAAAAAACTGACTCGATACCCAAGCCAGAATTTACAAAGCTAGCGTTCACAGATGCTCAAAAATGCGTGCCAGACGCCACATCCAAAATATACCGAATGTCGCCCGCAGGTGGTTCACTTTCTGATTACATACTTGTAGTATCTGTGTCCTCAAAATCCAATAACTGGTAACGGACTTGGCTGAGGTGGGCGGGAGGATAACCTCGTTGTCAATCAAATCTTGCACCTCATGGCGGAGGCGGAAACAATTGTCGGTAGCATGGCCTGTCTGCTGGTGGTACGCGCAGTACTGAGCAGCATCATGCGTAGCAGGGAGATTCTTCGGTAGAGGTCGAGGTTCCAAGGGTTTAAGGTGTCCCCTCTCGGCAAGGATCTAAAGTGCCTTAGACAGAGGCATGTAGAGAGCATGAAAGACCCTGCGCCCTCGGGGCAGGTATTGAAGTCTGAGCATTCTTACTAGACGCACTAGCAAAAGGGTCGGCAGGCACTGCCTTGGTTTTCTGATCCTTCCCAGGTGCAGGGTTGGGAATAGGAGGAACTGTTCTGGCATGACGGGGCCCATCCCGATTTTCTGACTGACTTGAACTACCCTCAAGTGGAGTGGGGAAAGCATCCTCCACAGTTTTTGCCACAACTGCGGATATCTGTTGCTTGTTCATCTCCCCGGCTTTCAAAGCCTCGACTGCCCGCAGCAGTTGTTCAATGGGATCGGCATCTGCCTTCACTTTGTCTTTTTCTCTGGCCTCAGCCTAATCGAGGGTTTGGGTTGATGTTGATATGTCATTACCATAGCTGGAGGCCATCTCCGGTTGGCTAAGTTCAATCACAATTCACCCCAACAACGGGGGCTCCTGGGGTACAAAACTCCCGGCATATGGTGCGGCTGGAGGTGAAGCTGACATTCCGTAGGCCAGATTGGCCACGGATCTCTGGAGATCACCTATCATCCCCATCAATTCAAATGTGGTGGGCTCATGAGCCTGGTACAACTGGGGGCCCAGACTGGGTGTATGACAGGCGACCTAGGCGGATGCGATACATCAACATTGGTTTCATCCCGCGGGGTGATCCCTTGATCTAGCGTAGCTATCATAACCACAATCTCTTCTGAATTCTGCGTCGTCATAAGTCCTGCCTCAATCAAAGGGGAACACTAGCTATTCTGTACCAATTCTCTGGATACTCTGAACTGAAAGGAAAAACAAACAGTATTTTAGCCCAAACAGATCAACCACAGGTGTAGCCAAACAACTGCACTCTATTGCTGATCACTGTTCCCCGGAATCACTGTTTCCAAAACTTAACGACCACTGCTCAACGAGCACGGGACCTACTCTTGAGATGCACAACTTCGGACCCATAGCAATGGAAAATTGCCCCTTGTCTGAAGGACACTACATGGCAACGGAAAGTTGCCCCTTGTTTGAAATGATACTGCGGCGTTTTGAATGGCAACGGAAAGTTGCCCCTTGTTTGGATAGCACCGCAGCGCATTGTAGTCAGTCCTCAGAGCGACGAACACAACCAGACTCTTAGATACAGAGAAGACAAAGATGACCAAAACCATCGTATGGACACAATCGAATTTGGAAGTGTTTGTGGCTGGACTTCAGAATGAAGTTGCCTACGTGTCCCAAACATGGGAATCAAGCCTTACGTAGTTCGGGGTTAAGGTACACTCGGGTATTTAACCTCTCCTTTTGCGCTCTAACTTTTGCCAAGGCCGCCCTTTCGGGTTTTCAGCCTTGCGAGCTTTGTTCTTCTTTTTTCTTTTTCTCAATTTTTCTTTCTTTTTTTTGATATATTTTTTTGCATTTTTCTTTTTCTTTTCTTTTTGCATTTTTTTTTTTGTCTCGCTCTAACTTTTGCCTGGGTCGCCCTTCTGGGTTTTTGGCCCAGCGAGCCTCTCAAGGGTAAAAGTGTAGCTTGGTCCATGTCAAATGGTTCTGAGATCTCGAATCCTTCTGAATCCAAGAGAATGGCTGTTGTTCGTTGATGATGTAGGAGTCTATCCAATGAGGGGGCTGAATTTGCCCCTAGTGTTGTAGATCGGAACTCAGTTTTTCTTCAGCAATATTTTCTTCTTTCTTCCCCTCTGGGATTTGGCATTCTTGCCGATCTTTGTTAGCTTGAGAAACATCCCAATTTTTTGACTCTTCAAGCACATCTAACAGTTTTGCCCCTAGTTTGAGGGCTTTTGATCTAGCTTCGCAAGCTTCCTTTGAAAACACTTAATCTTCTTGATCTGACTTTCCTTGCCCCTAGTCCGAGGGCTGCTTCGAATCTGGCCACGCAGGCCTCACATTATGGTTGACCTTTGAACTTTCTGAGGCCGAGTTTGAGGTTTGAAAGCAAGGGGTCGAGTCTCGAGGCTGAGAGCGATCCTAGGCTGCACAATCTCAAGAGCGATTCCACACAGGTCTTCGCAGGACCGCGCAAAACATTTTTTCAAATCTTTTAAGAAAGCGACTAGTCGCTTGCGCTGAAGACAATGTAGAACCAATCTGGATCAAGCCAGGATCCTTCTCAGTACTCACATTAACAAGCATGATCTCATTCATTAAGGGCTTAGCACGCCTCTCTTTCTCTCAGTTGATCAAATTTTTGCAAATCCCGAGGAATTCTTTCCTCTTTGTTTTCACCACAGTGTTAGAAAAAAGTTTTAAAAACTTAGGTCAATGCAATGAGTTCAAGGCACAGAAAAGACACAGTTCTGGTCAAATACTGCCATCTCAATCAGAACTTCTGGCACAACTGGCACACGGCAGAAACAAATACAAGAGCGTGAAAATTACCGCTGTTCCATTCAAATTTGTTGGTGTAACTGGCTCCAAGCAAGAACAGACTCAAAGCAAAATGAAAAGACAAACACAAAACAAAATGGTGATGCCCGAGGTAACACCCCCGGAATCACCCGACCTTTGTACAACAGGACTGACTCGATGCAACAAGACAGACCCTTAATCAAGAAGACTGACTCGAGACAATGAGACAGACTCAAAACAAAACTACAGAACTGACTCAACACCTAAGTCAGAAACTACAAAACTAGCATTCGCAAATGCTCAAAATAGTGCGTGCCATACGCCACATCCGAGGTAAACCGCGCGCCGCCCGCAGGTGGTCTAACCCCTGATCACATACTTGCATTATCCTCGAAATCCACCAACCCGGTGGTGACAGACTTTGCCGAGCTTGGAGGGAGGATGACTTCATTGTCAATCAAATCTTGCACTTCGTGGCGAAGACGGAAGCAGTTGTCGGTGCTGTGACCGGTTTGCTGATGGTATGCACAGTACTGGGTACCATCATGCTTAGCTGGAAGGGGACTCGGGAGAGGCCGAGGCTCGAGGGGTTTGAGATGCCCTTTTTTGACGAGGATTTGAAGGGCCTTAGACAAAGGCATGTAGAGGGCATGGAAGACCCTGCGACCTCGGGGCAGATACTTTGAGGCTTGCTGACTTTTGCTGGACGCACTCGAAAAAGGGTCGGCAGGTGCTGCCTTGGCTCTCTGATCTTTTCTAGGTACAGGGTTAGGATTGGAAGGAACTGTTCTGGTACGACGGTCCCCATCTCGATTTTCCCTTTGGCTTAAACTGCTCTCGGCCTGAGTGGGGAAGATGTCATCCACAATTTTTACAGCAACAGCGAACACCTGCTGTTTATTCAATCCTCCGGCTTTGAAAGCCTCAACAGCCCACAGGAGTTATTCGTAGGGATCGGTGTCCACCTTCATCTTGTTCTTACCACTCGCCTCGGCTTGGTAGAAGGTTTGAGTTGCTACATCAGAGCGGAGCCCTGTTGTTGTCGACATGCCATTGCCGGAACTTGGGATGGCTTCAGGTTGGCTAAGTTCGATTACAATTCGTCCTAGTAGCGGGGGCTCCTCCGGTATGAAGTTCCCGGCATACGATGTGGTTGGTGGCGGAGCTGACATTCCACAGGCTAGATCCGCCACAGATCTTTGAAGGTCACCAATCATTCCCATCAACTCGAATGTGGTGGGCTCACGGGTTTGACATAACTGGGGTTCCCAGATCGGATGTGCGGCAAGTGACCTGGGTGGGTGGGGCACTTCAACATCGGTATCACCTTGCAATGTGATTCCTTAGTCTGATGCGGCTGCTATAATTTCTTCCGAATTTTACGTCATCACGAGTTTTGCTGAACTGAACAGAGGTGCTGTGACTGGTGACTGACGGATCAGATGGACCGGATTGGTGACTGACGGATCAGATGGACCGGACTGGTGACTAACGGATCTGAAGAACCGGTGAGCCTTTTTTTGTCTTGCCTCAGCAAAGGAGAACACTGGTTGCTCTGAACCAAGTCTCTGAACCCCCCTTGAAAGAGAAAACATGCGGCATCTTAGCCCAATCCCACTAATACAGACATGAGCATAACTGAATAACTGCATTCGACTGCTGATCACTGTTTCCAAAATTACTGCCCCCCCCAAAACTGAATCCGATACCCGCAGATATAACTGATTCCCAAAATGCTGAACTGGTGCCCGCAGGCCCTTGATACCCAGAAACACTAAACTGGTGCCCGCAGGCCTGATGCCCAAACTTGTAAACTGATACATGCATTCTTGTAGAGACGCACTCTAAAAGCACATAACAAGAAAATGAGAGCCAAAACACCCCTATGGTGGGGTAGGGTTTCCCTGTCCTATTTTGTCAGGAGCTAGAGTTTTACTACGCACGCAGCGGTTTCAAACAACCTATCGGGTAAGCAACCTGTCCTAGTTTGGAATGGTCACTACGGATTCCGAATATGGACTAGGTCGAATGGTCAAAAGGGTGCCCCGGTAAAACCGGGGTTTGTGTTCCCATACTGGCAGAGCCCACAACCGGTCAACCTTATGGTCATGCCTTGACAAGACAAGCCTCCGGCAAACCGTTCAGGAATAGCAGATGGCAAACACGGTGTCCTAGGCGCACCAATGCACATGCAATGCAAAGAAACACATAAGTGTAGTCAAAAACAGATATCATGAGTTCGAGTCAAGTTCTCTAAATCCCCAGCAGAGTCGCCAGAAACTGTAGACGTCCCCGAACGCCCCGGGGAGGAATGAGTCCCCGTTCCGTTCGATATTGGGCTCACTACAGTTCAGGACTCTCAAATTGTCATGGTTCTAAATCTGAACCAAAGAGTCCAAATACGGCAAATCGTTTTGAGAAAACAGATTATTTTGAAAGAAGTAGCAAACATGGACTGCTTTGACAGGTACAGAGTCGCCACCTAAATATTTTATTTTGGGAAAATTTAGGAAACCCTGACTCGTTTGCCTAAGGCCACGTGTCCGTCATCACCAAAGTTGCCTCGGCTCGGGAACTTGGGTACGATTGGGGAAGGTCACTTTGTGAGCACCCCCGCTCGCCCGATCAAAGATCGGCCTCTACTAACCATGATATCTATTTTTGAAAACATTATGCGTTCTTATTCCGGTTATTAGCCTAGATTTACTATGTGATGCGCACAACATACAAGTATAGACTGGATCGTCTGAATTGGAACAAAACATTTCATGTTTGTTTATTTTGAAAATGGTTTGATGGTGCTACCCGCAAGTAGGCTAAGACGTGGATTTGCCACCCTCGGGTGGGCTTAGAAAACATGATTTTGCCACTATCTAGTGGGCTTAAAACACACATTTGATGAATTGTTCCAATCCAAATAACCCAACCTTCACCCACAGGCATTCAGGCAGTTATATCACATAAGCATATAGCCTCATGGTAAGCATGCTATTCATGGCAGTCACTCACACACATGCAAGGATGCTAAAGCATAAAACTTACCGAGTACTCCAAGCCAAACCAGAAGCTAGGTTAGAAATCCATGCATGATCCTAACTATACAGAAATGCCTAATGCAACACATGTAAAAATGCAACTATAGCAGGCTCAGCTATTCTAAACATGGCATATAAAATGCAATAGCTACCAAGTATTCAATCTTGGAATTGAAATACAAATGCAGTTAGTATGATGCGCCGAGCCCGATGCATGCAAAACAGATGAATGAAGGCAACATGCTATTATACTGTATTCTAATTGAAACATGCCCTAATCTAACCATCATAAGCTGGTAAATAAAAGGGAGAAAGACGTGGGGTTGGAAGACATACATCACACACACACACACTTATTACAGTTGTGCCCTCGCGCAGAGGGTTCGAATAAATAATATACAGTCCTGAATAAATATTACAGTCCAAATGATTACAAAATCCTAATTAAATTACAAATTTAACTAAGAAAGCTGTAAAACTGGCATGCAAGCCAGGGACTGCCTTGACTCTTCTCCGGATGATGAATGATGCATTCTCGGGTTGTCTTTGCACGGAAATCCATTGTGATGCCCCAATTAGCCTCTGTTTTGCAATGATTTCTTGGAAAACGCGCCAAGCCCCAGAAGACTGCTGATTCTTGATTTGCTGCAACAGAGAGCAGGAAAAGGGGCATGGCAATGTATTTTCACAAATGTATGCATACCTCGATCCTCGTGCCACCAATCACGCATCTCGATGCATGATGGCCGAGGAATCGAATTGTACAACTCAATATAGAATAAATGCACATGAAAACAAAACAAAACCTAGACTCCATCATGGATAATCCGAAGTGTCGGCGACTGGGAATTGAGACACGTTCCGTCACTTGGAGTACGAAACGTACCTCGTTTCCCGTGCCTGGGCTAATTCCTATCCCAAGCACAATGCAATAAGCATGATATGCATGAAATGCAACTAAGATACAACCTAACATACACAATGCTATGAAATGGCATACACGATGCACGAGGTAACATGGCATACACAATGCGCTAACATACAACCTAGCATACGCAATGCTATGAAATAAAATGGCATACACAATGCATAAATGGGCTTTGTGGATGCGCCCGCGTGGGGGCCCTCGCTATAGTTCGGACTCGATTTGTGTCACAGTTCTTAATCTGAACCAAAGAGTCCAAATCCGGCAAATCGTTTTGAGAAACAGATTTTTGAAAAGAAGTGCCAAACATGGACTGCTTTGCCAGACATAGAGTCGCCACCTAAATATTTTGTTTTGGAAAATTTAGGAAACCCTGACTCGGTGCCAAAGGCCACGTGTCCGTCATCACCAAAGTTGCCTCGGCTCGGGAACTTGGGTACGATCGGGGAAGGTCAGCTATGAGCACCCTCTCTCGCCCGATCCGAAGATCGGCCTCTACTAACCATGATATCCGTTTTTAAAAACGTTATGTGTTCTTATTCCATTTATTAGCCTAGAATTACTATGTTATGCGCACAGCACACAAGTATAGACTAGATTGCCTAATTTGGAAATAAGCATTGCATATCCGTTTGTCTTGAAAAACACTTTGGAATTTGCTACTCGCAAGTAGGCTAAAATACGGATTTCAACGAGTTTTTCCAACTCAGAAAATCCAACCTTCACCCACAGGCATCCAAACAGTTTATCACATAAGCATCTAGCCACATGGTATGCATGCTGTCATGATAGCATTCACACGCATGCGATATGCTAAAGCATAAATGCTTACCGAGTACTCCGAGCCAAAACAATAAACTAGTTAGCCAACATGCATGGTCCTAGTTCATGTCAAATTGACTAATGCAACACATACAGAATGCAATTAGGGTAGGCTCGGCTAACCTAAACATAGCATGTGAAATGCGATCAATTGATGCACGTATTCAATTTGGAATTGAAGTACAAATGCAGTTAGCATGATGTACCGAGCCTGGTGCATGCGAGACAAATGTATGGATGCACGCATGCATAGCGTAAGGTATGCTAATTTAAACATGACCTATTACTAACCATCAAAGCAGGTAAGTAAAAGGGAAAAAGAAGTGGGGGTTGGAAGGCATGCACACACTCATCCACACTTATTACAGATTCGCCCTCGCTCGGAGGGACCAAAAGAATAATACAATTCGAATAATGAATTAACTATCCTAGCTAATTAATTATTACAAATTACCTAATTAGTTAACAAACTAACTAAGCTAGGAAAAACAGTAAACCGCCTCGGGAAGAAAGCTTAATGCAATGCATGCTCGGTCTTGCTCGGGAATTCACTGCCATGCGCAATCTGCCTCTGTTTTTCCTGCTTTGCTTCTCTGAAGACTGCCAAAGTCTCAAAATTGCTTCCCTGGACATTGGGAGACACCACCGGCTGAGTAGAATGGCCACCGACAGTAGTATGTGATCATCGGCTGTTGGTGAAGCTATCGGCCACCAATGAATTGCCGGTCAGCACTGAACACTGCCGGTCGGCAAAGAATGTCTGCAGAACCTGCAATTGACAGCAGCAGAGGGCAAGGCATAGCATGGCAATGCAATTCAAGCAATGTATGCACCAATCCTATCCCTTATCATGTGTATGACTCAAAGGGACATGGTCCTTGGTTCCCGGACCATCAATCGCGTATTTCAATGCGTGATGGCCCAGGAGACCAAGTTGTGCGTTTTCATGTCAAATGAAATACAAACCAAATAAGCACATAAAGGCCCAACCTCTATCACTTGACTTCAAGAGGCAGGGCATGCATGTTCAATGCGATGCGACCTAAGCATGTTAGCTAATATGCAACATGGCATAAAAGAGAGCATACAAACATGCAATGCACATTAGATACACAAACTAAGCAACAAAGCAAACAAGCATGCCACAATTATGCAAACCACTAGAGCATGCAAGATGTAATCCAATCACGCAACATACTAGCAACTCGACCAATGGAATGCAAGGCGAATGCAAGTGATTTCAAGCATGTAACATGTGCAACCAAAGCATGCAAACATGGGATGATGTAACAACACTTGAATGGCATGCAAGGGATGGACTTACACTAATTGGACAGCTCTAAGTTAGGTCCAAAACAGTGGCCAAAAGCTTAAGAAAATGGGACCAAACACACATACACACATGCACATGTTAAGCCTAACGCTTAAGCATCAAAGTACAACTTTTAAGCACACTTAAAAGGGAATAATCATGGACATACGGCATGCATTATAAGCCTTGAAAATCATGCTATAAGAGGTGCCAAACCAACTTAAACAAGACAAACATTAGCATGCAAATGGTCCAAGCATTTAAAGCAAGTCAAAGGGGACTTAAACCATGGCTAAGCCAACCAAGCCTCGCAAGGCCAAAGGGACTTAAAATAGGTTTAATGTAGACCTAAACAAAGTCAGGGATGTACTTAGATGGCATCTAAGTGGTCTAAAAATGCAAGCATACTCCAAGGCCTAAACAAGGGGCAAAAGGCAACAACCTTTAAACACATTGAAGGGGGATCAAATGCAAGCACATAGGCACATCATGAGGTCTGAAATAACATGTCAAGTGGTTCCAAACCACTGAGACAAAGCAAGGATGGCATGCTAGAAAGGCCAAAGCTTAAGGCATACAAGAGAGTTTGCATGGTAGCTATACAAAGCAAAGCATGGATGACTCAAATGACCAAAAATAGTCCCTTAGCATACTAAAACAAGCATAAAAGCTTCACAAAGCTAGGCCAAAACACATGAGCATGGTAGTCTAAATGCTAGGCACAAGTTGAGGCAAATCATGGCATTACAAGGCATGTATGCTAAGCAAGCATGGTGTACCAAAACCAACTAAAAAAAGAGGCATATTATGACATAATAAGCATGAAAATCAGCTAAGGCATGGTCAACATGAAGCTTAGCCAAAAATGGTCCTTTTCAAGGACAACAAGGAGAGGGGGGGACCCTCTCCTTCTTGGGACTTCATGGCACCATCCTTACCACTGGAATCCCTTAAGATTTCAGTGGTGAGAAGGTCCAAACACCAAAGTCCCGGAGCTCACTCAAAATGGCACAAAATGGGGCCTCTCAAGGCCTAAGAGGGGTCAAACACCTCCAAACCACAAAACACTCTAAACAAACTATTTAGAGGGCCCAAAAAAAGAACTTTTTTATATTATACACTAAGATAAAAAATAATTCTAAAATAGGAAAAAATAGTATGCAAAAATGGGGAATAAAAGGGCAAGATTGTTACCCTTGAAGACCTCTTTCACAAATGAAGCTCCAGCAGCTCCTTAAGCTCCAAACCAGCTCCAAAACTCTGAAAAGAATCCCTTAGAACCTCAATAGTCAAGGGAAGGTGTAATGGTGGGTGTTTGTGTGCAATACTATGAACAAATACACCAAGAACACTCAAGGGAGGGAGAGATATAGAGATAGAATATGTATAAGTTCTAACCCTAGAACCAGAGCTTCTAATAATGTCTTTCTCTCTAAAATGTCTAACCCTAAAGCCAAGAGGGGAGGGCTCCTCTTATAGAGGAGCCAATCTTGTAAAGCTTACAAGGTAAGCTAACAAGAAGGCCATACAGCTGTATTAAAATATCTGCAAAAGCAGATGAACAGTAGTCGGCTGCTCAAAAATGCCATTTTGACAAAATTGACTGCCGACCGGTAACAAAGAATGCCGACCGGCAATATACATTGCCGATGGCAACAAAACACCAGCCGGTGGCCTCTGGCCATGGCCGGTGATGTGTGGGGATACCTCACAAGGCATTTCCTGCCCCTCCAAGGCAAACACAAGTGTTTGGTGCAGAACCAGACACTAAACAGTCGAGTTCGGAGATCCTGAGGCAAGGCGCGTAGCCGAGACCTCCGGGAACTCCAAACGAACACAAACATGGATGATCACCGGGTGTTCAAACAGTGACGTCCAAGTCTTGAGGACGGTCAAAAATGGGGTGTCTACAGGCTTACACTAACATGAGTGGACCTCAGCCACACTCACATAAGAGGTCATTAGATGAAAATGAGACACTCGAGATGCGTGCACACATGCACGTAAACCGAGGACCGACCCTAGGGCACCAAATGCCACTCTAACAAGACATGGCAAGGCATGGAATATGGAATACTAGCATGCAAATTTCAGTAGCAAAACAAGATGCAAAACAGCCCCAAAACATGGCAATATGGCACCCGATGCATGAAATGAGACCCGAAATGCAAAACTAGGCACACGCAATGGCCTATAGCTATATAAAAAATGCACTATTTGAATATGAAGTGTGAATACAGATTCAAGGAAGTCCCAAAAAAAGCATATTTACAGTTCTAATCAAGGCCAAAAGGTGAACAAAAATAGGGCTAAACCAATATGCAAAAATGGCCCTAAATGTGAGATAAAGAAGCAAGTCATGGTTTATGGCCTCAAACAAGAGAGGGTCCTTCAACAATGTTGAAGAGGGACCCAAAACATGGCATTTTACAGTTTATAATCAAACCCAAAACAGTGCACATGCAAGCCTAAAATACTATGCAAAATAAGGCCTAAAAAGAGGTTTAAACACAAAGAGCAAGAAGGGAACCTCAAGCAGCAAAAGACCCTTGATCAAAAATGAATAGGGGGTCAAAATAAGGCAATTTAAAGTTCAGACCAGAGTCCAAAAATATAAGCACAAAGGGTTAACAAATCATGCAAAAATTAGGCCAAAAGAGGGATATAAAGGCAAGTGGAAAATGGAAGCCTTAAACAGTGATGAGCCCTTCAACAATGTTGAAGAAGGGCTCAAAATAGGCCACTTTACAGTTTATTACAGAGCTCAAAACAGTTTAAATGTAGGCCAAAAATACTACACAAGAAATAGACATACAAGAGAGGTAAAGAAGCAAGTGCAAAAAGGAAGCTTCAAACAATGAGAGGCCCTTAAAAAAACATGAAAAAGAGCTCAAAAAAATTCTATTTTCAGTTAGGGCCAGAGCCCAAAAATGGAAGCAAGTATGGCTAATATATTGAGTAAAGTATAGCACAAAAGAGGGAGAATAGGGACTCACCCTTGAAGACCAATCTTTGACAGCCTCTTGGCTTGAGTTTGGGATTCTTTGACCTCTGGAAATGGCCTTGAAGCTTCTAGAATGGATGATGGAGGCCTTGTGCTAAGGGGTGTAGGGTAAATGGTGTAGGGTTTGGAGAGGTTTTGGTGTTTGGAAGAGAATGAGAGGGAGATACAATATAGGAGGCTAAGGACAATTTTTTGTAACCCTCAAAATAGAGTTGGAGCTGTTGTTATATAGGCAAAAGAGGGGGAGAAAAGGGGGGAAAAATGGGGGGGAAAGAATTCAAGTTTCCCCCCAAAAATGTAGCCCCCTGGATACAAAATCTGGGGGGAAACAGAATGTATATTTGTAATGTGCCTGGAGAGAGGATCATGGCCGGCTGGTTATTGAGGTTGCAGGTGGCCAGCCGGCTCTCCCCATGGCCGGCCGGCCAAAGGTCAAAAGGGTCAATCATGATTAGTGGCCGGCCACCCCAGAAAGAGGGCCTCCCATGTGTGCACAACACAACCATGTAGTCAAAAACTGGAGAAAGTGAACCAGGAGAGAGAAAAGGCCACTTTTAGGAGGGGTTCAAAAGGGTCAGAAAGAATTACTGGCCGGCCATGTGATATTGGTGGCCTCCCAGGTGTGTAGAACACAAATATGTGGTTTGGGGCAAGAAAAAGTGGCCTTAAGGTGGTCAACTTTGGCTTTCAAGTGAGGAAAACGGGCGATGGAGGAATAAAACTGGTTGTCAGAACAATTACTGGCCTCCCACCCTTCTACGACCTTTCCAATAATGAAACAGAGGTCCCTGCCAAAAATGAGCTCAAACCGATGCAAAATGGAGGTTCGGGGCCCGAAACGCGCAACCCGGGGCCCCGAAAACTGACTGTTAGGCACCGGAAGTGGTGTTCGACCACGAAGTTGGTCTCGCGAACCACAATGTCCCTCAAAAGGGAGCAAACAAGATGTATGCCAAAAATCGGGGCAAACGGAGGTGGTTAAGCGGTCCTGAACCGAGGCACACGGCCAACGGCTCCGAAAAATCGAAAACCGGACTCCAAACGGACAAAATGGCCTACGACCACGAAACGTAGCCTACGGCCACTGAGAGATGATCTACGAGACCTCTCCCTCCCTTTAGGAAGAGAAAACAGAGAAAACAGAGCCTGGTTCGCAAACCGAGGCAAAGCATGAAAGAGTCCGGAAGTCCGGAGGCAAGGCTCACAGCCGAGACTCTGAAACTTCTGAACGAGCACGATATGCAACATCACTAAGTGCTCAATCGGTGACGTCTGAGTCTTAAGGTCGGTCAAAAATGGGGTGCCTACACCATCCTTCCGCCAAGCCCTCCACCGAGCCCACAACCGGAGTACTCTGACCGAGCTAGCTCTTCCAAGTGGGTTCCAAAGATCACTTTTCAGAACCGTGCTATACGGGATACTGATTCAGTGGTCACTGAAAAACACCACCTAATGGCATTCAATCTGGCCAAGAGTGTTTGCCTTCCAGCCGACATGGAGCACCACAACCATCTCACCGAGCTGAAGGCCATTCGCTCGGCCACAAAGTCAATGGTGCTGGTAAGTAACCTCCTTTGTTTGTCTTTCTAATATGCACAACTTTCTGCTCGGTTTTACTACAAGTCTCTTTCCATTTTTTTACAGGCAATGCAGAAGAACCACATCGCTCACAAGCGTGTATTGGAACTTCGTAAAACAACAAGGCAGGCAATGGCAGAGGTAACCGAAAAAACCGCCGAGCTAGAACAGGCCAGGAAGCAGATAGCCAAGCTACAAACCGAGAATGGTCGTCTGACCGGTCTTGTCAGCTCGACTGAAGCAAACAAGCAAAAAGCTACGGCCGTGATAAAAGATAAATATCTGCGCGAGCTGGCCAAGCTTGAAAGGAAAAAAGAATGCTGAAATAACAAAGCTCGAGAAAAAGCTGGAGGATACGGAGAACCGCAGTTTCAAAGAAGGTGAAGACCTGTGCATTAAGCAGTGTGAAGCTGCGAAGGACCTGTTCTTTAAATTCGGGTGGAGGGGGCTGTGGCGCAGCTCGATCATGGGCCTAAGACTGAGGTCTTCAATCCTCCTCTATATTTCATATCGAGCTCGTTGCCGGAGTATGCTGTTACCATTCAGCAACAATTTCTAGAGGAGGAGGATGAAGATGAAGCTCCAGAAGACAACACTCAATCCGGTCACCAGTCTACCTCCCTAACTCCAGAGGTCTCCATCCCATCTTTGCCAGCTGTGTCCGATGCTATGCTTCCAACCGAGCTTAACCAGAGTGTGGTTGCCACAACTGAGCTATCTCTAGGCGAAGACTGGGTGATTTTAGATACTGACTTAGATGACCTGTTTGCTTGACTATGTATTTTTCTTTTTTTTTGCCTTTTGGAAAGAGAGACTGTAACCGGGCCGAAGTCCCCTCATTTTGTACTTTGACTTTGTATGATCAATGAAATCTCTTTTGTTCCAACTGTTATTTCGGTTAACTGCCATGCATGTAACTTTCTAACTGTAATCTGAATGAAGTATAATATTCTCGGGCCGAGATACCCTATCCTGGTTATAACTTTACAATCTAACTGGCCATACCTGCCAACCTCTTTAGCCTTGATCCTTATCTCCGCTAAAGAACAATAAGTGTTGGTTTTTCCAGCCAACCACTCTTTAGCCTAGATCCTTACTTCGGCTGAAGAGTACTAAGTGTTGGTTTTTCCAGCCAACTTCTTCAGCCTAGATTCTTATCTTGGCTGAAGAACAATAAATGTTGGTTTTTCCAGCCAACCACTCTTCAGCCTAAATCCTTATCTCGGTTGAAGAATAATAAGTGTTAGTTTTTCTAGCCAACCACTCTTCAGCCTTGATCTTTACTTCGGCTGAAGAGTACTAAGTGTTGGTTTTTCCAGCCAACCTCTAAGTTGGGTTTTCCTGCCAACCTAGAGTAAAGTGCTTGGTTATTCCGACCAAACGTCTTATAACCTGCATCTTTATCCTGGGCTTAGGAGGGGTGTTGGTTTTTCTAGCCAACTTCTAAGTTGGTTTTTCTTGCCAACCTAGAGTAAAGTGTTTGGTTATTCTGATCAAACGTCCTGCAGCCTGGATCCTTATCCTGGGCTTTAGAGGGGTGTTGGTTTTTCCAGCGAACCTTTAAGTTGGTTATTCCTGCCAACCTAGAGTAAAATGTTTGGTTATTCTGACCAAACGTCGTGCAGTCTGGATCCTTATCTTGGGCTTAGGAGGGGTGTTGGTTTTTCCAGCCAACCTCTAAGTTGGTTATTCCTGCCAACCTAGAGTAAAATGTTTGGTTATTCCGACCAAACGTCCTGCAGCCTGGATCCTTATCCTAAGCTTAGGAGGGGCGTTGGTTATTCCAGCCAACTTCTTCAGTACTAATCCTAATCTTAGCTGAAGAGAGTGCAAAGTTGGTTATTCCGGCCAACTATGCTTATAGTGCTCCTAACTCACTAAAACAATCTTTTACAGAAGGAAATAACTATACTGAAAAGAAACTACTTATTTTATTGAGAAAGAAAAAATTACAAATACTTGAAAGAAAAGCTAAAAATAAAATAGTTTGAGATTGGCAGTGTTCCATGGCTTGGGAATGGCTTTGCTGTCCTCGTCTTCTAAGTGGTATGTCCCTTTACCAGCTAATCCAACCACTTTGTAAGGTCCTTTCCAATTGGGCCCTAACTTACCATCTCCGGGTACCAGGGTGTTTCCCATTACTTTGTGTAGTACCCAATCTCCGATCTTGAATTGCCTTGGATGTACGGTCTTGTTGTATTTCCTGGATAACTTCTGTTGGTATGCGGTGATGTGAACTAGTGCTTTTTCTCTTCTTTCTTCTACAAGATCGAGCTCCAATGCTATGGCTTCTCCATTTAAGTCTGGGTCAAAATTTTCGCTTTTGATGGTGGGGAGGCCAATTTCCAGTGGGATTACTGCTTCCATGCCGTAGGCTAAGGAGAATGGTGTTTCTCCCGTTGATCGTCGAGGTGTGGTACGGTAAGCCCATAAAACATGAGGAAGCTCCTCAGCCCACTTTCCTTTTGCTTTCTCTAACCTTTTCTTCAATCCATTCAAGACAACTTTGTTTGAAGCTTCTGCCTGGCCATTTGCTTGGGGGTATGCTGGTGTAGAGTTGTAGAATTCTATCTTGTACTCCTCACAAAAGCCTCTAAAAATTTTGCTGTCGAACTAGGTGTCGTTGTCTGATATCAACGCCTTGGGTATGCCGAACCGAGTGATGATATTTTTCCTGACGAATTTCTTCACATCTTTCTCCTTTATTGATGCTAGTGCTTCTTCTTCCATCCACTTTGTGAAGTAGTCTGTTGCTGCAAGGGAGAACTTCCTGTTACCGGGTGCTGTCGGAAGTGGCCCTACGATGTCCAAGCCCCACATTGCGAAGGGCCATGGACTAGTCAAAGGTAGAAGCTCTCTGGTTGGTTGATGTGTTTGGTGTGTGAACTTCTGACATTTCTCGCACTTCTTGACATACTTCTCCGAATCTGCTTACATGTAAGGCCACCAATATCCCTGCGAAATTGCTATTTAAGCCAATGATCCCCCCCTTGGTGGCTTCCGCATACGCCTTCGTGAATTTTGAACAAGAATGCTTCTACTTTGCTGGGGTGGACACACTTTAGGTAAGGTCCTATGAAGGATTTCTTGTACAATGCCATTGATGGGGAGAGCCAAAAGCGCTGTGACTTTGCTCTTATTTTGTTGGCCTCTTTCTTTTCTTCCGGTAAGACACTGTTTTTTAGGAACAGTATGATGGGATCCATCCACGAAGGGCCTAGTTCAGCACAACATACCTCTTCTACTTCGGGTTCTTCAATGCTTGATCTTGGTAGGTAGTCAATCAACAATGGATGAGGGATGGAGGTATCTGCCATTGAAGTAAAGCCTGCTAGTTCGTCCGCTCTACTGTTTTCTTCCCTGCCGATCTGCTCTATCCGCACTACTTCAAATTTCTTGATCTCTTTTCTGACTAACTCTTGGTACTTAGCCATCCTATCATCCTTTGCCTCATAGTCACTTGAAATTTGGTTTACCACCAGCTGTGAGTCACTGTAAACCATTAGCTCGGTGGTCTTCATGTAAGATGCTGATTTTAAGCCTGCCAGAAGCACTTCATATTCCGCTTCGTTGTTTGATGCTGGAAAGCCAAGGTTGACTGTTTGCTCCACCACTAGGCCATCCGGTGAGATGAGGACTATGCCTAGTCCTGCACCGTGCCTGTTGGATGCTCCATCCACGAAGAGCTTCCACATTTCTCCAACGAACAGTTTCCAGCAAGTGGAGAGATCAGATGATGCATTGGGATCAAGAGTGTTGCTGGTGTTTTCTTCAAGGTCCATGCTTGCTGTTTGCCCCTCGCTATCTGATTGTACCAAGTCTTTATTTGTTGGTGAGTCTTGGCTTGGTGTAACATGGTTTGCTTCTTCTTCCCTTACTTTACTCTGGTCTGCCTTAAGGTCTGACTGGGTATCCTGCACCAGGGGTTGCGCTATTCCGGTGTCAATTTCCAACCCTAGTTCGGTTGTATCAGTCAGGTCAACTGGGCAGATATGATGACTTCTTGGGGTGAATTCTGCGACAAAGTCTGCCAAGGCTTGGGCTTTTATCGCGGTTCTGGGTTGGAACTTGATGTCGAACTATCCCAACTCGACTGCCCACTTTAAGACTCGTCCAGAAAAGTTCGCCCTCTCAAACAAAGCTTTTAATGGAAAAGCTATGAGGACGATTATTGTGTAGGCGTGGAAGTAATGCAACAATTTCCTTGATGCCATCATCAAGACTAAGGCCAATTTTTCCAACGGTAGGTACCTGGTTTCCGCGCCCAGCAATGTCTTGCTGACATAAAAGATGGGCAGATGTTGGATTCCTTCCGCTTGAACCAACACTGTGCTGATTACGTGCTACGAAACTGCCAGGTACAAAAATAGCTCTTCTCCAGGTATTGGGGTCACTAGCAGTGGTGGAGAAGACATGTATTCTTTTAAAATTTTAAGGGCGTGGTCACATTCTTCATCCCACTCAAACCTGGCCTTTAATGCTTGAAAAAATGGTCGACATCTGTCTGACGACCGACTTATGAACCGATTTAGCGCGGCTGCCATGCCGGTGAGATGCTGTACTTCTTTCACAGAGTTGGGTCTCTCTAGTTCCTGAATTGCTTTGATCTGAGAAGGGTCTGCCTCTATACCTCGGTTGGTCACCAGGAAGCCTAGGAACTTGCCAGATCCTATGCCGAACGCACACTTAGATGTATTTAGGCGTAGCTTGTGCTTCTTCAGGATCTGAAACATCTCACCTAGCTCCCTGAGATGGTCATTCTTATCCTTGCTCTTGACCACCATGTCGTCGATGTGCGCTTCCATTGTTCTACCTAACAATGGTTCGAACATCTTGGTGACCGTCCGTTGGAATGTTGCCCTTGCATTCTTAAGGCCAAAAGGCATGACCTTGTAACAATATAGTCCTCTTGGCGTCGTAAAAGATGTAACCTCCTGGTCTGGCTCATACATGGCGATCTGATGGTACCCTCTGTACGCATTAAGAAAGCTAAGACGGTTGTATCCTGCCGTCAGATCTACCAGTTGGTCTATCCGTGGAAGAGGAAAGCTGTCTTTTGGGCATGCCTTGTTGACCGTTTTGTAGTCCACACAGACACGCCATTTTTCATTCTTCTTAGGTACCACTACTGTATTGGAGATCCATCTAAGGTAGTGCACCTCTCTGATAGCTCCTACTTCTAGCAGGTTTTCTACTTCTTCCGCCACTATCTCGGCATGGTGGAGTGCCAATCTGCGAGTGCGCTGTATAATTGGTCTGGCAGTTGGGTGGACATTCAATTGGTGACAGATGAAGCTGGTCAATGCCAGGCATGTCATACGGTGTCTAAGCAAACACTTCGATGTTAGAGGTCAAGAATTTCATGACCTCTATTCACTCAGTGCTAGACATAGATGAGCCAAGCAAAAAGAACTTATCCGGGTTCTTTTCATCTATTCTTACCTATACCAAGTCTTCCACTGCCTTCTGTTCAGCGGCTTTGCCAACATCCGCAAACAATTCATTACTCTCGGGTTCTTCCACCATCTGAACAAACCCCTTGGCAGCTCGGCTGCCATTTACTGTGACGAAGCATTGCTTAGACATAATTTAGTCTCCATAGACCTCTTCAATTACCCCGACTTCATTGGGGAATCGCATTACTTGATAGTAGGTTGATACTACTGTTCTCATGGCATGCAGCCATGTCCTTCCCAAGATTATGTTGTAAGTGGAGGGCACTTTCAATACCCAGAATTCCACTTGTTTAGTCATGCTTTCTGTTCTGACTGGGAGGATTATCTTGCCGACTGGCCACTCTGGCATTGAGTTGAACCCGATCAGGGGAGATACGGCAGGTGCCAAGTCTTTGTCCTTTAGTTTCAGTTGTTTGAAGGTTTCGTAATACATTATTACGCACGAGCTTCCTTGGTCGATCAAAATCCGTTTGATGTCGTAATCTATGACGCGGAGTGTAACGACCAGTGCGTCATTGTGAGGGCAATATATCCTTGCCAAGTCTTTATCTGAGAAGGATATGACGTTCGTGGCCTCTGTTTTCTCCCTTTTGATGGTAGGTTGCGCACTTAATACCTCCCTTAAGTGCTCAGCCTTCTTGATCGTACCCCTGAGCTCACATACCCGCTCAGGTTCGAATACCCCATGTATTACGTTAATCACTTCTTGAGGTGGTGCGTCGATCGGCATACCGTTTGGGTGGTCGTGGTTCTGGGGGGCTGGCTGTGTCCCTCATTCTATGTACTTGTCCAGATGTCCAGCTGCCACTAACTCCTCCAAGTGTTGCCTTAATGGCGTGCAATTTTCAGTGCGGTGCCCCTTTTCCTTATGGAAGGTGCACCTGGATCTTTCGTCGTAGTCCTTTTGTGCTTCTCCCAGCTTAGCTGCCCATCTGACGAAAGGTTTATCACGTATCTCACTGAGAATTCGGTAGATTGGTTTCTTGAATACTGTGGTAATGGCAGTGCGGACTCTCAACCATCTTTTATCTCAGTCCTCTTCGTTGTCTCACCTGCCTCGTCCATTCTTGCTTGGACGTTCTACCGTGTTGACTTTTGTCGTAGTCTTCTTATCTGGTGTTGCCGTTGCACCATTTTGCCTTAGCACGGGCGCCATCCTCCTCTACCCAAATATGTTGGTGCACACTCTCCATCAAGGCTTCCATCGTGAGGGGTGGAGTCATAGTAATCGAATCCTTCAATCTGTTTCTGACTGGAAGTCCTCTTTTGTATTGTGCGATGGCGAGATTGGTGGGGCAGTCCCCTATCTGGTTGAATGTCTCCCAGTAGCGATTGTTGTAGGATCTCAATGTTTCCTTGTCGCCCATGTCAATGGATAGTAGCTGATCGATCTCCACCGAGGTCTTGGTGTTCGTTCTGAACCTTGTCACAAACGCCTCTGCCAATTGTGCCCAGGAGACTATGCTGCCTTCTGGTAGCCTTTCAAACTAGGTTAAACCTAGGTCGCCAAGGCTTGATGGGAATAGGATGCACATTAAAGCCTCGTTTCGCCAGTATACTGTCATGACCTGGCGAAAGTGGCTTAAGTGCGAGTAGGGGTCTGTCTTCCCCTCATACGTGGTAAATTTGGGCTGAAGGAAGCCGGAAGGTAGGGGTGCGTTCTCGATTGCCGGAATAAACGGCGAGGTCTGCAGTCTTGCTAAGGCTTTGTCTGTTGGTTCGTAAGCAGGGCACGCTATTGGCATTCCTACCTCGACGTTTCCATGCGTCCGAGGGGCCAACCGCTGAAGGGCTGAGACTTTGCACCGGTCGCGTGCCCTGGTATCCTCTTTCCATCGTGCCTTTTCTTCAAGCATCATCCGTAGGTCGGATGATCTAGGCAACTTCGTTTGCCTGGACACAGTCTGGTGGGTGCGTGAGGGCCGATAGGTGCTTCTCTCAGTGTAAGACCTCAATGTTCTCATTCTCTCAGACCTGGAGTAATGAGTCCTAGAAGACCTTGATTGAGTGTCGCCTGTCCTGAGGCTTTTACTCTCTGCTTGAGACGGTGTGGTTTGCCTACCACGATCCTCCGAGTGGCGAGGGGACGTGTTGCCTTTGTGCCCCTCTCCTGTCGCCACCCATTTTTCCTTGATCTGGCGCTTCAGGGCCTCCATGTCCGCCGCCATCTTCCTTATTAGTTCATCTTGCTCTTTTACGCGATCCTCCAGAGCTTGAGGGTCGATTCTTCACCTTTACCTTTTAGGACTTTGTGAGCGAGAGCGACGGGGGCTATTATTCCGCCTCCCCCTTGCATCCCTCCGGGGATTCTGTCGCTGGGGCTCTAAGTCCACCATGGGAGGGATAGAGGGCAAACCTTCGCGCCTCCCACCCCCCTCTGGGGTTTGTCCGTCGATGGCGGATTGCGGCAAATCTTCGTTGTGCGCCATTCAACTAGCGAGGGAAACTTGATCAAGAGGTTTTGTTCTTTGTCTGATATTCCCACAGACGGCGCCAATTGTACGAGCAAGAAATGTTCTTTCTCGTATAATCCTGTTGATCAAGTCTGCGTTCCTTCGTACGTCGTCGCTTTACTCCCTGAAAACACAAATGTGAGCTAGTCGGCGGGTGTGTGCCGAATACCTCTCTGATGCCTAAGTTAGCAAAAATAGACAAATAGACAAAAACTCTGTATATTCGGGAATCAAAGTTGCGTTACCTCTCCATAGGTGATGTTATAAGCTTTTATAGGTTCCGTGTGGCACAATCGTAGTAGGACTCTTACTCCTCCATGTAGAGTCCTCCTAGGAATCACATTCCTGAAAGATAATGCTTATCTTTCAACACCTCCCTCACTGCTTAAACCAAGTGAGATGGTTTTACCATGGTTGGATGTCAATACGACCCAGATAACATGGCCACGCTAAAGCCGTAGACTAGACCGAGCTCCAACTAGCTCGGTTCTTCCTTTCACTGCGCGTGTACCTCAGTTGACATATTCCAACTGGGTTGTCTGAAACCGTGCTATCCACAATGAGCTTGGACCAAGCTATCTAACAGCAAGGTCCTAAGCAGAAGCCAACAATACCTCAGCTCGAGATGGTTTGACCGAGCTAACTACCACTGTGCCGACCGTGGTGACCGAGCTAACTGCAAGGTTCTCTGGGACCGGGCTAACTATCAGGCCCTTTTACTCAGTCCTTCTCACTGTAGCCCATAGAACGGCCCATCACCTAGCTCGGCCCAATTTCCACATAAATTACCCTCTCATATGATATTCATATTTTAACCAATATAATTAGTAAAGTGAATGGATTGTTGTTGATGGTACATAATAAAATCTCATGCTTGAGGATTCATTATGTATGCTAGGTGTTTGATAAAATGCCACAATGGAGTAATAATGCCTACATTTTTGTTTATTGGTTTGAACATGATCTTAACAACAACAATCATTATAATGATCATAATAATCATAGTAATAAAGATGCTCAGAAAATCATGATAGAGACAATTCATAAGTCCTTATTCATTCCTCATCCCAAGTATATGGAAAGGTAATATTGAAACTGATCAACTAGTCCATCCTATTAGGGCTATGTTTTATTCCAATTAAGTGGGACTGAGTTCACCCATGACACTTCATCAAAAAGCCACTTCTTATTTTGCACAGTTGTATTTCCTAGTCTCATGCTCATTAATAGACATCATTACCCAATATAGTTGATATTACTAGATAAATATTTTAATCATATATATTGCCCCTTTCACACATATATATACATACAGCTATGTTTTTCTTAGCCCCAAAGTACTTGCTTTATTTTGTAGTGTTCCATTTTATTATCCCAAATATTCAAAATCTCATTTGTATATGAAATTGTAACAACCCTCGTCACTGTTTACCGAATAACCACTGATTACCGTTAAACTGAAACTGATTATGAATGATAAGTGAACTGAATAAACTACTGAACTGACTGACTGAAATTGAAACTGAATTGACTGAGTATACCTATTTAATTATAATTCTATCTGTTTGGTTATTTGATTATCTGTTCGTGTTTTTATGGTTAAATTGCGAATTGAAGGCCTTATCGGCGGCCGAATCGGAAACCGATTAGTGTTTTATGATCATCGTGATTTATGTGAATTTATAGCATCTTTATCTGAAAATCGATTTGGTATGATTAAATTAGATTAAATATTGATAAATTGCATTGTTACACTTATTTACCATTTTGCCACACTTAATGGCCACTACCTTACACATTTTGAGACTTGTATACACATTGAATCAACATTTCCATCAGCCTTTCCTTGTCTCAACCGACCAAGAGAGTGAGAGGGAGAGAATTGATTTGTTCTTGAGAGAATTGCTTGGAAATTAGGAAGATTAAGGAGTTCTTGCAACATTGAGCCTCCATAGCTCTAATTGAAGACTTAGGTAAGGAAATTCAACCTTTTATTGTTGTGTTTGTGAATGTTCATCCATGGTTCTTGTGTTCTTAGTGACCCAAGCCTAGAACTAGCTCAAGTTGTTGAATTAAGAGCTCATTCCATGCATGCGTGTTTGAATTGTTGAACTTGAGTTGATTCCATGGAGAATTGTCTTATGCATGCTCATGGTTATGTTAAGTCCATGTTTTCATCTTGTTTTTGGAACAATTGGCTCCTTAGAGCATCAAATTGAAGCTTTGAAATGATTTAAATTCATGCATGTTTGCATGTTCTTCATATTTATGGAAATTGGTTTGAATTGGATTTATTTGAAACACCCTTGGGCTTTGATTTTACAAATTGAGCTTTGAATCATGTTAAAGTATGAGTTTTGATGTGTTTTCTGGAACATTGGCCCAAGAGGATCGAAATTTATGGTTTAAAACTTGGTTTTGAGCTTGAGGTTCAAATCTGGAATTTTCAGAATTTGGACTCGCGCTCGAGCGGGGTGACTGGTGCTCGAGCGTGGAAATCGTGCTCCCAGTATTCTTGTTTTGTTTTGAAGTCCGCTCGAGCGGAATAATTGACGCTCGAGCGGGACGTTGTATCTGATGCTCGAGCGGGTGTCGAGCGCCCAATCGAGCGTGATTTTTGCCTATCCAGCACTTTTGACTGTTTTGCAGAACGCTCGAGCGGGTAAGTCTACGCTCGAGCGGAAACCTTTGTCTGCATGTTCACTTGAGCGGAGTAACCTACGCTCGAGCGTGACCCCTGTTTTCTGAAAAGTCTGAAAATGCTTTTAAAGTGTATCTTTGCATCCTCATCTCATCCTAGGCATTCTTAGGCCTAGTTTAAGGCATCTTAGTGAGGACATAGATGTAGAACACACCGAGGCAAGTTAGGGATTAAGTTATTATTTTCCAAACTGTGTAGCTTAGTGTGTGTTCAATCTGTAACTGTGTAGGGTTGGCGACTGGGGATGCGCTCTAGCTTTACTGTAGCCCAGAACTCTGTGAGTAACAACTGTGTAAAGATATGTTCAAAATGATTATCTTCTGAACAATTGAACTGTACTGCTTTCTGAACTGTTACTGTTAATTGAATGAATGTATGTCCTATATTCTGAACTGTATTGTGGCATCCTTAGCAACTACTGTTTACTGTTACTGTTACAGAGATCTCTGTCGGTTCCCTTGTTGGAACCACTACTGTTACTGATTGATGGCCATCATTTACTGCTCGGTCTTTTAAGACCTACTGTTTACTGTACTGTTATGCTAATGGATGTACCACATATGACTGCACTGACTGAACGACTGAAATACTGATTTAATGAACTGTTTTCATTACTGTAAGGACATTCATTCTTAACCCCTTTACGCATTGTGTTATTCACTAGGTTTTAACTCACTGCTTATATATATATATGTAGGTGTCCAGGCACCAGACCGCAGCTAGGAGCGTCAGGGTAAACTCCAGTTTTGTCGAGCCAACCTATGTGCCTCAATGCGAGGTTCCGAGCTGTCAAAAAACGACTTAAGGGTGTTTTTAATTTCCCCGTCTGTCACTGTATCTGTTTTGCATAACTGTATAGACTGTTTACTGTACTGTACTGTTTGATAGGGATTAGGTCCCTGAACTGAATGAGTGTATATATGTGCATTCTGTTCTGTTCGACTATATATATTTGAATGAAAAGTCTTTTTGCATACAGACTGTCACAGCTCATTGGACATTGTTTAATTACTGTATTGGCTTCCGCCAGCCCCTGTACTCTGTATTACTGTATTACTGTTAAGCAGGCCTTTGGTAATCTCGGATTACTGGCCGGTTACGGTGCTAAACCCATAGGGGCGGGTTTGGGTCGTGACAGAAATATTACATGAAAAGCATTGCCTGTTAACTTTTTTTATCCACATCAAGTATGTCAATTACATGATGTCAATCAGCTATATCATGCCTCAGGTACTTTTGATATCCCACTTACCAGAAAAATGTGATCGAGTTACCAACATAGTTGACTATGAATTATTCCAAATAAGAATTTGTAGCTTTAAAAATAATATTTCAGGGACATGTACCAACTCATTTTAATGCTTCTAGTGTGTTATTGAAACCTATACATTTATGTATACCCGAACTCTTTTACTACAATAATCCAAAGACAATAAGGACCTATCTTTATAAGGGATACATGAAACAACAAAATTAGTGAACTTACTACTCTTTCCTTTCATTTCTTCAATCATAGAAGTTTGATTTACTTTAGTAAAGTTGCATCAAAATAGACATTTATGGCTTCAATATAAACAATTCATGGCCATTCTTACCAATTTCCTGTTCAATATCAACTATGAAGCAAATTTGAAAGTATGAAATTGGTCATTATAGATGTGAAGGTTCAATTGATACAGCTGAACATAGAAAAAAACAAGCAGACCTCCCAAATTGAAATTCAACAAATTATAACGTTCCATCTCCTACCCATTGTTGAACCCAGTTATCAAATACTAGTGCACACATGAGTCTACTATTTTATGGAACAGTTGCCAATCTCTATTGTGAGTTTCATTCCAATATATTTGTGTGGCTTGTTAACATCAACACCTAACTTCTACAGAACTTGATCTTTAATGCTTTTGAAATATGACTACATGTTTTTACCAGCTCACATGTTCTTTTGACTACATACAGATCAACACTTGCAATGGATTTTATTGTGACCAATTCACTCCCAATTCTGCTACTAAACCAAAAATGTGGACTGAGAATTGGACTGGATGGTAAGATGTCTGGCATCTTAGCCTCTCACAGCATGTTGGTTATTTGGATCAGAAGTTGATCTTATCAACATCCAGCTTTCTTTTCTTTTAATGCTTCTGTGTTTTTAACCATTACGGCTATCTGGAATGTTAGGTTTCTTTCGTTTGGCAGTGCTGTGCCATACAGACCTGTGGAAGACATTGCTTTTGATGTAGCACAATTCTTCCAGCGAGGGGGAACCTTCCAAAATTATTATATGGTAATTCTATTTTCTTGAAAGCTATTATACTTGTTACAAGTTTTTATGACAATTGCCTGATACTTATGATTCACAGTCTACTTTGAATCTGGTTTAAATTAATCAGAATGCAAGCTTATATTTTAAATATGTTTTGATTGCTTTACCAATACCATGGTGGGACTAATTTTGGCCGGACCACTGGCGGACCTTTCATTGCTACAAGTTATGATTATGATGCTCCAATTGATAAGTATGGTATGATTTTCTCCCTCTATCAATAATAAATGATTTGCATCCCATAAGCAACCAAACTAATACTTCAGTTTATGAAATGCTGCAATCTAGAAGTGTTAGATGTTGATAGAATGTTGTTATTTTATAATCTGAAAGATACATATATCAACCCATAATTGCGGCTTTTCTTCTTTTATTTTTTTTAATAGTTGAAGTTTGTCTTCTATCTATAAAAGGCTTTTAAAAATTTTCCCCAATGTTGCAGGACTTCTTAGACAACCTAAGTGGGGCCATCTAAAAGATGTGCATAAAGCCATAAAACTTTGTGAACCAACAATGGTTGGCACCAAGGTTTTAAAAAGCGGCCGCAACCGTTATGTAACGTCGTTACGTAACGGTTGTGATAGTTACCGCCACCCGTTACAGCCGTTTTTGCAATGTGATTGAGATTCACAGGTGTATCGGCCATAGCGGCTATTATAGCGGTCGTAACGGTGCTGTAACGGTCGTAACGGCCTGTTACGCACCATTATGTAACGGTTTCGAATTGCTTCTTTAAAAAAACACACACAAAAAAAAAAGTTGAAAATGGGGGAAGAGAGATAGAGAGAGAAGAGGGAAGATGAAGAGGGAAGATAGAGGAACAAGAGATAGAGAGAGAGAAGAGGGAAGATGAAAAACATGTTATTGATTTGTTAAAGCTGTAAGACCTATACTATTCTATTCAGTTGCTATCACTCAACCATTTTGTTTGTGTGTGTTTATCTATATATTGTTTAATAATAATAATAATAATAATAATAATAATAATAATAATAATAAGTGTGGTCATTATCTATTTGACTTGATTAATATATATATATATATTTAGACTTTTATTTATTCTCTTACTTTTGTCATTGTTTATCTTGTATATAATAGTTAGTGATTGATTTTTTGTATAATATAAAGTCATTAATTATTAAAATAAAATGTAAAAAACTCAGTTTATAGTGATTTAAAAATATGAAATATATTGGATCAAACTCAAAAATTTATAAAAATTGATCAATATTTATTTTAAAACCCAATAAATATGATCATGAAAAAAAATGTGAGTATCGGTAAGTTTTTTTTCAAATTGCGCGAAAAATAAAAAAATTCATGGTTCCGGTTATCGCAACCGTTACGCTACGACCTTTACACCCCGCAACCGCAACCGCGCCACCACCACTGTTACGGTGACCGCAACCGCTTTTCAGAACCTTGGTTGGCACTGGTCCAACAATTACTTCCCTTGGTCCAAATTTGGAGGTATACCTATAATTCTCTAATCCTTAACCGGTTCTCAGGGAGCTTTCTCCTCTATGATTGATTGTGGTTCTTTAGCAATCTAATGTTTCTATAGTGAAACAAAATTTTATTTGCTCAATCAAACCCCCTCAAAAAAAAAATGCTTATGTATATCATGGTAGATGGTTTGAAATTGTCTTGGGCCCAGTGATAACTCCAGAGCTTCCATGAAGCGAGTGACTGGCAGGATTCAAAAATCATTGCCTATATTAAGGAAAAAGAAATGATGTTGGTCAACAAAATTTTGTTTTATGATTCATGCTGTATACTTTATGAATAGAATTTGTTGTTCTTAAAAAGGGATGTTCCCTATTTCAGGTAGGTGTATATAAAACTGGGTCAAGTTTATGTACTGCTTTTCTTGCCAATGTGGATTCCCAATCTGATGCAATTGTGAATTTCAATGGCAATTCATATAATTTACCAGCATGGTCTGTGAGCATCTTACCCGACTGCAAAAATGTAGTGCTTAATACTGCAAAGGTTTGCCTCATTTGCTCAAATTATGTCTTACATTTTACCGTGCTACTACACAAGAACTTTGTTAGCTACAAGCTTTTCCTTTTAATATACTTGTTGGTTTTAAATTACATCAGCATGTTTTTGAAGAAGGGTTTCATTTTCTTTTATTTTTTAATATTAGCTCAAGTAAAACAGTGTGTGATAAAGGTTTGCTTTTTTATCTATATTTATTACATTTGTATAAAGAGTTAGAAATTTGGTCACAATCAGATGATGCAGTATCTTCATGGAACTCCATTTCATACCATAACAGCTAACTTATGTTCTCTTTATTTAAAAAAAAAATTAACAACCAAATTTCCCTTTTAATAAATATGGGGCTGTAAAATATGAATTTCTCTTTATTCCAATAACAAGATAGGCTAATTTGTTATTTTTATGTGACAAATTAATTCTGTGGCTACAATTCCACAATTCACGCGTCAATCATTGAATGATAATGTTGGTGCTTCTGAAGCATTCCTGTCAGACTGGAGTTGGTTTAATAAACCAGTTGGTATCTCAAGTAACAATACATTTATGCAACTTGGGTTAACAGAGCAAATAAATACTGCAGCCTACAAGAGTGACTATCTTAGGTATTCACTAAGGTATTAAAAACCTTTTGTTTTAAAAATTTGTGATCTGAATCCAATGGCTTTGATATGTTTGATATCATAATAACAATTCCTGGACACTTTTGCAGCACTAACAGTCAAGGTGGGTCCCAAACAGTTCTTCATGTGGAATCACTTGGCCATGTCATTTATGCTTTTATTAACGGGAAACTTGCAGGTAATGGGAACTAAAAGATGTTGCAATGACATAAGTTTTTTGGATGGTGTTTTTTTTTTTAAGACAATTGTTTCTTTTCTGTTTTTATCTCTTTTGGAGGTTATATTTGATGTTTCTTCTTTGTGTCTTCTACTGACTTATACCCCGTCAATTATTGTGGAGGCATAGACTTATTTGATTACCCTGCAAGAGATACGGATAAATTGGCATCTTATTTTGATTCATCAGTATACGGCATAATTGTAATGGAGATTTATCTCTTTTGAGTATATCATAAGGTGTCCAGACATTGTTTTATTTTTTTAAAAAACTACACTCAGTTTAGTCCCCATTTGATGGGGGGTCTGTGAGGGGTAAATTGGGCATAAACTTAATCTTTTGCATAATTTGCACAAAAACGCACACTCACATATTATGGGTTCTCCTTTGCTTCATTAAAAATGTCCTTTAAACCATTTGGGATGCTTATTAGATAAACCATATTCACCAAGATATAAATTTTGCAAGGCTGCCAAATCAATTTGTCTATAATGCCTAAAAAGTCCAATGGTTCATTGTAGGGAGTGACGAAGGCAACAGAGGCAATGCTAAGGTTGCCATTGAGGTTCCCATCACACTCGTCCCTGGAAAGAATAGAATCGATCTCTTGAGTTTGACAGTTGGACTTCAGGTTTGACCTTCCTGATTTAGATTTATGTTAGCATTCATCAAAAATGAGATTGTTATCTAGAATCTAGATTATATTCTTCAATGGTGCTTCCATGAGGAGGATTAGTTTAGACAGTCTAAATATTACTGGAAAGTAATTTTTATCTAACAGAACCCTATTAACATTGTCCAGAACTATGGAGCATTCTTTGACAAATGGGGTGCTGGGGTAACTGGTCCGGTGAAACTGAAAGGTCTAAATAATGGATCTACCATTGATTTATCCTCACAGCAATGGACATATCAGGTAAGTTTGTTTTGATTTTCACAATATCCTCCTATATTCAATTCCTAAATAGTAATCCAATAGAAACTGGAAATTGAACTGGCAAATTGAAATGTCATTTTTAATGCAACAAATTTTTGTTATTTCTAATTGATTAGAGTATATGATCCGACATATTTTCGGCTTTGTAATGCTACGAGGTTGATTTGATCGAAGAATTAAATGCAGTAACATTCAGCTTTTCACTCTTATTTTGTCTCTTTTGGTGCAGACTGGGCTGAAAGGTGAAGAATTAGGCCTCTCAGGTGGAGGTTCTTCAGTTTGGGTGTCAAAACCCACTTTACCCAAGAACCAACCCTTGATTTGGTACAAGGTAATATTATATACTTTCTTTTTTGCTTACAATTTAGCCAAATTAAGGGATTCATTGTTGTAGGGATGGGATATCAATGACTTGGATTATAGTCTCAGAAAATAATAAGTACTTGATTTTATGCTTATGGGACATACACCACATAGAGAGAGAGAGAGAGAGAGAGAGAGAGAGAGCATGTAAAATATTTCTTCCTATCCCACTTTTGTTTTCCCAGTCATCAGTGTTTTTGCCCTTTGGACTTTGTTGGGTCATCTCAAGCTCACCTTCTCTTGCACCTGAAAAGAAAAAAAGACTAGTTAACACCTTTTGTTACTTATGAGAAAAATCAAAGGGTTGAAAAATATTATTATGATCAGTTGCTTTATGACTATACAAACTATTGAAATGAAAACACAATATGAATCTTGAAGGCTTGTGACTAGGGATCATGTGGCATTGTACAAGTGATTTGGCATCGAAGATTTCATAATGTGTTTGACAAAATAAAAATTGTGCAGTTTATAAATTTTTGAATCTTGAATTTGTAGAGAGAAAAGATAGAAAAAGAAACTAAATTGAAAGAATTTTTAAAAAAAATCCTTTTTGGGTAAGGTTAGGGGAAAATGAGATTAAAATGAATGGATGTCAAAAAAAATATTGTTGTGGGGAATTTTATGTCTAGATCTTGTTTATCCTCCTATTCTTGCAAATATGATCTTCAATTTCACTGTAATCTTTATTTTTTGATATGTAAACCACATACTTACCAAAAAAAATAAATAAATAAGACTTGTCGAGAATTATTTGTAGTCTAAATTTTCTTTATAGATTTTAAAATTGAAAATGATACTTGTGCTTATTCAATTATTTTTATTGCAGGAAATAAGACAATTTGAAAGTATCAAACAATGGGCGTCATTTCTCGATTTGAACATTTTTCATGGAGGTCTTTATAAAATGGCGTTATGAGTAATACTTTTAAGTACTATTGTTATGTGACAAGTTTATCTTTTGGATTATGGTGTGGGCTATTAGTTTCCTACAAACATTGGATCTTTTTTGTATTACAGGCTTATGTAATGAACGTTTTAATTAAGTTGTTTTGGATATTTTGGGATTATGAAAATGCAGACTCTTTTACCTTTTACAATTATTGAGTATTGAGCCATTAGAATAAAATAGTGTTGTTATAGATATATAATGTGAGCAGGTTGTTGGCTTTTTCATTGGTTGCTGTTGTTTACTTTGATGCCTGGTGTCATTGCTGCTAGTGCGTGGTGCTATGGCTGGTGTGTGGTGCTATGGCTGGTGTTTACTGTCAACAGTTTGCCCACAGTTTGCTGTTGTTTGTTGTCTTAGGGGTTATGGTGTCTGTTTTGATCATTTTTTAATCAAATTGTCTCTATAATATGGCTTTTGGGTTTTGTTTCTAGTTCCTTTTGTTGTTTGGATCTTTTTAGTGTAACCAGGTTATGTTGCTCTTAGGTTTTTTTTGTCTTGTTTGCCTTGTTCTTGCTCTCATTTGCTCTTTGCTTATGTGGTGTGTGAACATGATGGTTTTCGCTGTTTAGATTGTCTTTTTTTGTGTTTTGGTTTATGTGTCTTTGTATAGTTGGTTAGCTCCTAGGGTATACCCCTTGTATCTTGTAGTTTTTTGTCATTTTATTTATGACTGATTCACCCCCCCTCCAAAAAAACCCCCTCTAAAAAAAAAAAAAAAAAAATAGCCTACAACCGCGGTTAATAACCGTTGCTGTAAATAAAATTTAAAACGAATTCTATGGCTATAGCGACACTGTAAAACTTATGGAATAGAGTCAAAATATAGCAGCGATTCACAAAATGTCGCAAAAGTGAAGGATATAGCGGCAGTCGAACCATCGTTATAAAGTTAGCAAGTAATTGGTAAATTCAAGATATAGCGACATTTATAATTGTCAGTACATCGACCATCGCAATAAAAATAGCTATACCGGCGTTTGCAGAAAACATCACTATAAGGATATGCCGACGGGCTATTGCGGCGGTTTGGCTGTCATTATTGCAACCACGGGTAAAGGTATTCTAGTTTTTAGCGACGCTTTTTCCTGCTTTTAGCAACAATTTTGGCCGCTACTAAATCTTGATTTTTTTTGTAGTGATTATTATTTGTAGTGAAATAGTATTATTTAAATTATTAGATTCTACTTTCAGTATATCTAATACTCATATAATTTTATTGGAAAAATTAGAAAAACTAAGCTCTGATACTAATTTAAACACACTGTGAAATAAAACTCTTTTTTAAAAACATAATATAAATTTAGTTTTTTTAATGAAATAAAGTCTTACCTATGTAAGACTTTTTATTAATTTAATAATAGGAAAAATTACTCATAAATCCCATTTTGATAAATGTTACCCTAATTAGTCCTGAGTGTTTTTTCTTAAATCATTTAGTCCTTTTTATTTTTAGTGTGACATGTGTTTTTGATATATTGAATACAGAGTTTACATTTTTACCCATATTGATTTTATTTTGCAACAACATCATCATCATCATCATCATCAAACATCAATTACATCATCACACATCATCAATATTGGGAACATCATCAGATCATCTTCTCTTGTACAAGTAACAATCCAAACCACTAAACATCAAAAAAGTCGTCTCTCTCTCTCTCTCTTAACGCGAAAGCATCAATAACTTCTCCAAAGTGATCAAAAACAAAAACAAAAAAAATGTCATATTTGATCATCCGATGTTTTGGATGTTTTTGATGTTTGTGGGTGCTTTCCCCTTTGTTTGTGGGTGTTCCAATCGTATCATAGAAAGAGAACAAACAAAAAAAAAGGAAACTGTGGGTGTTCTAATGTAGTCCATCAGCGTCCAGATGTGTGCTCCGAACCACCGCCGCGACAGAAGGGACGAACTGTCCGATATCCGAACCCGACAATGCACGATAACAATCGACTTCCAGAACCGCCGTCTCGATTGAGTCTTCAGATCCAATACGATCAAACCTTATGAAGATTTCTCTTTGTGTCCCTTCGATCGCGACGATGCCTTGGCCTCTTTTTGAGATCGAAATCCCTCTTTTCTAAGTTCTCTCTCTATGTAAATGTATATGTATATGTATATATATAATTTTTTTTCTTTATCTATGATAAATCTCCATGATTGAAAGATTGAAAGAAACAGAGAAATCGATCAATGACAGAGAAGATGATCAAAGTGGGGTTTTGTTGATAGTGGAGATGCGATCTGAAAAATGGGAGTCTGAAGAACATCACTGTGTTATACGATTAGGCCCTAAACATCAAACTGTTTTGATGATGTTCTGATGTTGCTGTTGTTCACGCTAATGTTCACGATGATGTTTGCGATGTTCACGAAGTTTTGCGATGTTGCCGATTTTTTATGATGTTTTGATGATGGTAATTTTTTGATGATGATGTTTTGATGTTCTGATGTTTTGATGATGGTAATTTTTGATGATGATAATTTTTTGTTGATGATGTTTTGATGTTCTGATGTTGCTATTGTTCACGATGATGTTCACGATGTTTGCGATGTTGCTGATTTTTGATGATGTTTTGATGATGGTAATTTTTTTTAAAATGAATCTGATGCTTGAAACATCCACAAACATCAAAAACATCGGATGATGTTTGGAAAAGGAGGAAAATCTAAAAAATGTCTATAGTAAGCTTTTTGGGCAATTCTGTAAATTACACATAAATACCAATCCAAAATTACCCCCTCAATTACTGACCCAGACGCATAAAAAAATGGGTACTAATGTCTTTACACATAAAATAGGACCTATTAGTCCAACAAAAAAAACGTCGGGACTAAATGGGTTAACATTCTCAAATTAGGAATTTAATGGTGCTTTCCCCTTTATAATATTTATGAGCTTATTTTTTATTTTTGTAATTCTATCAAGGATTAAATGGGTTTGGAATTAAATACTTTAAGAACTAAATAGATTTTAATTTATATATTTTAGGAATTTAGTAAACTCAATTGATAATTTAAAGGTAGAAAGGGAAATACAGTAAATAATCTTTAAAATTATATATTAAAAAAATAAACGTCAAATAATATTTTTAAATTTGGGTAAAATTATATTTGACAAAAAAATAAATATCAAGAAAAATTTTTAAATTTCAAAAATTATTTTCGTCTCAAGAATCATATGAAAATAATGTTTATTTTTTTATTTTTTTATTTTATGAAACTAATTTTTAGTTTCTTTAGAAAAAATAAAAGACAGTTTGAAAATTCAACACAAATTGTTCAACAAGTAGCCAAATGTGGCTCAAGATTATTAGGCCACTCTGTCCAGTGGGTCTACAAACCCAAAAATAATAATTAGAAAATTATTCAAAAGTGGCCAAGACTTATTCATATGCTATGAGACTATGACAACTTGTTTAAACGTATATAAATCATTATCATTATTAAAAGTGGCCAAGACTTTTTTATTTTATTTTTCTAGGACTATAGCCTTTCTGTTGTTCATCACCTAAGGTTTTTTTTTGTTGAATCACCCAAGTAAGGTTGACTAAGAAAATCTCACAAAAAAAAAAAAAAAAAATTATTATTATCTTAATTTTCTAAATTTTCAATGAAATAAAATATATAATGAGTTCTTAAAATATTTAATGTTTGTCCGCTTTAATTACTTCAAACTTGCTCTTTGGAGAGGATTGTGATCCTCTTCATTTCATATTTGTAATAGAGAAGTTCCATTCCATCATCAAATGGTGAGGGAGAAAGTTGACTATCAAAAATCAGTATCCATACCAACAACTCAGGACTTGGCTATCAAAAAAATAAATAAATAAAAGAATCATAAAGTAATTTTTTTTATTAAAAGAAAATTCTAATTTAAGAAAAAAATATAATTCGTTAAATGTGTTATTAGTAATTATCACAAAATGTACCAACTCACGCTTGGTAATACATATACACTTAATAAATATATTCTGAAAATTTCACTCATATGTTTTTCTCAAAATTCTGTTGGACAATCTTCACTGTATTTAAAAAGATTAAATTCTGTTGTGTACAAAACAATAACAAGAATAAAAGAAATAGGGAAAAGAAAGAATTTGTTTGATTACAAAAATCAAACTCGAAATAAAAAATAAATAAATAAAACCACAGATTTTATTTTGTTACAAAAACAAAATTAAAATCTGATTAAATAAACAAATAAAAACAGAATAAAATTAAACAACTTACTTGGTTAATTTATTTGAATAACTTTTCTGATCAAGTCCAGTGTTTAACACTGTGTCCTTAAGACAGATTCGTCCTCTCCACGGTGCTTTCAGAATTTGGACGTCTATCTCCCAGGATGAAATGATCTTACCACAAACAATAGCAGCACTACAAATTGTTTGCCTTACGAACACACTAAGGCCAAGTTTGGGAACACCCCAAAAAGCCAAAAAGTCAAAAAGTTACTCAAAAAGTTAAAAAGTTATCACTATTCACCAAAAGTCAACAATTACGGCTGCACAACTCCCAATTCTAATTTTCTCTTACAAATCAATTTTTACAATTTTTTATTACACATTTTTCCATAAAAAGTCAAAAAGTTAACCCAAACATTCATATTTTCAACCTCAACTTTTTAGTCTAAAAAGACAAAAAGTGCACTTATTTAGTCTTCCCAAACTTGACCTAAGTGTTTACACTCTTTCTTTAGGAAATAAAATGCAGCAAGATGAAGAATATAATTTGCAGAAGATGGAGTACGAAAATTGGAATGAAATCCAAATGGGAGGCTAGTCTATTTATAGATGTAAAGGTGGCTCTTGGTTTTGAATTGAACAGGTATGAAACCTGTTAGTTTCAAATTTAAATAGATTTGAATCTGTTGGGTTAATTATTCAAACAGATAAAAACGGGAAGGGCTCAGTTTGGATGAGCAATAAATCCAAACCAGTTTAATTCTGTTTGAAAACGGGAAGGGCCCTGTTTGGATGAACAAAAAATCCAAACAAGTTTAATTTGAATTCTGAATTTTATTTTAATAAAAATAAAATTAAATTCAAATGTTTTTGGCCCAAAAAGATTAGAAGCCCAACCACACACCACGCATCCGCGCCCAAGCCCAGCCCAGCCCGCCCGACCGGACGGCTGCGCGCGCGCGCGCGTGTGGTGATTTTTGAGTCCAATAGGTCTAGCCCATTTTGTCCATAACCTCTCCCTCTAAAACACTTGGGTACCCCTTGGGGCACACCCCAAGTATCTCACCCTAAGCCTTATAAACCCTTTCAAAACTTCCCACCAAATCAATGTGGGACAAGCCAATTTACAACCTTAAGGAATTTCCACCAAAACTCCATTTCCATGGAACGCACTTTGGCTTCAATTTCTCATTCACTCGGTAATGGTTTTGAGCAACCAAATATACCACGTGAATCACAACGCGGCATAGAACGCGTTACCACTTTGACCCGAGTAAATCGACGCTCGGGGCCCACCTAAAAATAGACCAAACTTGAGAAAAAATTCTGGTTTTACCCAAAATTTTTCTACCATTTCCAACAATCCCCCACATGAATGGAATTTGATGACAACGGAAATGCAACAATATGCAGTCTTAACGAAAGAGTATAAGTCGAAAATATCTTGCATCAGGATAGGTAGTTTTCGGCCTTGAACCTTCCCTAGTGATAACCTATCGGACTTACTGGCTAACCAATGGGCGCGATGCCTTGAATTGTTTAGCCGTTTGTGTAAGCCAAGATAATAGATTTCACACAAAATATCTTCTAACACATCGTGGTTCTCACTGTTGTGTGCATTTTGGCCTTGAACGCGCCTGGTTTTCATAAGTGTTTCTAGAGAATTTAGCCTCTTCATTCTCATAGAACCGGCCCCAGTTTAACACTCATATAGGTGATTCTTATTGTGAGTATCTCCTTATACTCATCTTGATTTTATGCCTTAACCAAGATATAAGTAATCATTAAAAGCAAAGCTTATCCTTATACCCCTGCATACAACATATGTTGCAGATATCACTCTCACCATAGGAATGGGTAGGGAATTTTTAATCCCTTGGTGATTTCTGGTGAGCCATACATAACTTAGTTGTCCCTTTGAACTTAGTTCTTGGGATCTCCAGTCATATAAGTAGGGTTACCATTATGACGACTCTTATGTAATAGGCTTTAATCCCATCCCCTTCGATGAACTATACACTAGCTCTTTTGTCAAACCTTTTGTTAACGGATCCGCAATATTCTCTTTAGATTTTATATAATCTATTGAGATTATTCCGTTTGACAACAATTGCCTTACGGTATTATGTCGACGACGAATATGTCGTGACTTACCGTTATACATGTGATTCTGTGCCCTGCCTATTGCAGATTGACTATCACAATGAATGCAAATAGCTGGCACAGGTTTTGGCCACATTGGAATGTCTTCTAAGAAGTGACGAAGCCATTCTGCTTCTTCACCTGCTTTGTCTAAAGCAATGAACTCGGATTCCATTGTGGATCGTGCGATGCAAGTTTGTTTCGTGGACTTCCAAGAAACAGCAGCGCCTCCTAGAGTAAAGACATATCCACTAGTGGATTTTGAATCTTTAGTATCCGATATCCAATTGGCATCACAATAACCTTCGAGTACTGCTGGATATCGAGTAAAGTTCAAACCATGATCACGAGTAAATCTTAGATATCTAGGAACTCGAATGATCGCTTTCCAATGGTCTTCTCCAGGGTTACTAGTGTACCTACTCAATTTACTGATAGCATAAGCTATATCAGGACGAGTACAATTCATTAGGTACATTAGGCTTCCAATGATTTGGGAGTATTTTAACTGAGACACTGCATCATCTTTATTTTTCGATAAATAAAGACTGATGTCTACAGGTGTTCTAGCTAAATTCAAATCATCCTTGATAAATTTATCAAGAATTTTCTCAATATAATGAGATTGAGATAATGCATATCCGTCAGATGTTTTAGTAATTTTCATTCCTAATATAACATCTGCGACCCCCATATCTTTCATATCAAATCTTTTGTTAAGCATCTGCTTAGTTGATTTGATCATGTTTTGACTGCTTTCAATGATAAGCATGTCATCCACATAAAGACAAACTATGACATATCCTTGGTCAGTGTTTTTAACATAGACGCATTTGTTATATTCGTTTATCTCAAACCCATTAGTAAGCATTGCATGATCAAATTTTTCATGCCATTGCTTAGGTGCTTGTTTTAATCCATAAAGGGATTTTACAAGTCGACAAACTTTCTTTTCTTGCCCTGATACTACAAACCCTTCGGGTTGTTCCATATAGATCTCTTCATTTAGATCACCGTTTAAGAAAGCTATCTTAACATCCATTTTATGTATTTCTAAATTGAACAACGCTGCTATAGCAATAAGTATGCGAATGGATGTTATTCTTGTCACAAGAGAATATGTGTCAAAATAATCCAGACCTTTCTTTTGTCTGTAACCTTTAACAACAAGTCTTGCTTTACACTTGTCAATTGAACCATCTGCTTTCATTTTTCTCTTGAATATCCATTTATATCCAAGAGGTTTAGTACCTGGTGGAAGATCCACCAATTCCCAAGTATGATTTTGCATAATGGATTCAATTTCATTATTAACAGCCTCTTTCCACAAAGGTGCTTCAGGACCTGTCATTGCTGCCTTAAAGCTTTAAGGTTCATTTTCTAACAAGTATGTCAGAAAATCTGGACTAAAGGATTTTGATGTTCTTGCTCTCTTACTTCGTCTAGGTTCATCATTAGTTAAATCCTGTTGGTCGAGACTCTTACTAGTCTCTTTTGCTTGATTGTCATTAGTCACTTGACTTTGTGTGCAATCATAAGTTCTTTTCTGTGAACTTAATTCCTGTCCTTTCTTATAAGGAAAGACATGTTCAAAAAACACAGCATTCCTTGACTCTATAATAGTGTTCACATTTATATCAGGTATTTCTGATTTATAAGTCAGAAACTGATATGCACTACTATTCTGAGCATAACCAATAAACACACAATCTACTGTTTTTGGTCCAATCTTAGTCTTTTTAGGAACAGGTACTTCAACTTTTGCCAAACACCCCCACACTTTTAAGTATTTGTAAGAAGGTGGTCGACCTTTCCACAATTCATAAGGAATGCTTTTGGTTTTCTTTTGGGGTATTCTATTAAGAACATAATTAGCAGACAATATTGCTTCCCCCCACAAGTTCTGTGGTAAGCATGAACTTAGTAACATGGCATTCATCATTTCTTTTAGGGTTCTATTCTTCCATTCAGCAATTCCATTTTGTTGTGGAGAATAAGGGGCTGTAGTTTGGTGAATAATGCCATGTTGTGCACAAAATTCATTTAATGGTGCATCATATTCACCACCCCTATCACTTCTAACCATTTTAATGGTTTTACCAAGTTGATTTTCAACTTTTGTTTTGTAGAGTTTAAACATTTCTAAGGCTTCATCTTTACTTCTAAGTAAATAAACATAACAATATCTTGTGCAATCATCGATAAATGTTATGAAATACTTTTTGCCTCCTCTAGTTGGAATAAATTTTAAATCACATACATCAGTATGAATTAATTCTAGAGGTTCGGTTTTTCTTTCAACCGATTTAAATGGAGCCTTAGTTAGTTTCGCTTCTACAGAAATTTCACATTTATGATTAGGATTAATTTCAAACTTTGGTAAATGATCTAAACCAATTAATCTACGCAAAGCATCAAAATTCACATGTCCTAATCTACCATGCCATAAATTTGACTCAAGAATATAAACAAAAGATGTGTTATTCTTATTCATAGCAACTTTCGGTACAACAGTCATTACATTCAACTTAAAGAGACCATCACTCATGTATCCCTTACCAACATACATACCACTCTTTCTTAATACAAATTTATCAGACTCAAATACAAGCCTAAAACCATTTTTACTTAACAAAGACCCAGAAACTAAATTCTTCCGGATGTCAGGTACATGCAGTACGTTGTTGAGGGTCAGTTCTTTCCCTGATGTCATCTTCAAGATCACTTTCCCTTGTCCAGCCACAGTAGAAGTAGAAGAATTTCCCATGAAAAGTTGTTCACCATTTGCAACCTCATTGTAGGTAGTGAAATCTTCTTGTCCGCACATATGTGACGAGTTGCTCCAGTGTCAACCCACCACTCTTTGGGATTTCCAACCAAGTTAGCCTCAGACACCACAGCATAGAGGTTGATGTCATTCACTCCGTCAGAGATGTAATCCAATTCTGTTACATTGGCCTGATTGGTGGTCTTCTTACTTGTACTTCCACGATCCTTCTTAGGGCGGCGGCAGTCAGAAGCTCGATGTCTAGTTTTGCCACAGTTATAGCATTTTCCTTTGAACTTCTTGCTACTATCGCCTTGTTTAGGACCATCTCCAGTAAACTTCCTCTTTTTGTTATGTGGTTTATGAACTTGTTCAACCACATTAGCCTTGGACTCAATGGGATTTTTTCCATTCCTCTTTTCAGCCTTTCGGTTATCTTCCTCAATTCTTAATCTTACAATCAATTTATCCATAGTCATCTCTTTGCGTTTATGTTTTAAATAATTTTTGAAATCTTTCCAAGCCGGTGGTAACTTTTCCACTAAAGCAGCGACTTGGAATGACTCGCTAAGAGACATACCTTCTGAATGAATATCATGCAAAGTTATTTGAAAACTTTGAACTTGAGATATTACCGTTTGGGAGTCTATCATAACAAAGTCCAAAAATTTACCGACGAAAAATTTCTTCGTGCCGGCATCTTCTGTCTTGTATTTCTTCTCCAAAGAATTCCACAATTATTTTGCTGTTTTCAGAGGACTGTATACATTATACAGCATATTGTCAAGGCCATTTAGGATGTAGTTTCTGCACAGGAAATCTGAATGTTTCCAAGCATCTACAGCGGCAACAACTTGCCGATCACTTTCACCCTCTTTAAGTGCTGGAGCCTCTTCATGGAGAAACCGGGCCAAATTAAGAGTTGTAAGATAGAACAGCATCTTCTGCTGCCATCTCTTAAACTCGGTACCGTTAAATTTTTCCGGTTTTTCTCCATGATTGATTGGTACATGAATATGGTTCTGGATAGGGACCGATGTAGGTGTAACAATAGGAGTACCACTGCCAGATGCAGTTTCAGTTGTAGTAGCCATAATCTCTGATTACAAAAATAAAAAAAAATTAAAACACAAATTAATTTTCTAGTTACTAAAACCAGAAAATAAATTATAACAACAAAATAATTTTATTTTCCTTGTTACTAAAACTAGAAAAATAAAATATCACAAGAATTTTCTGTAATACCAAATAATATTTTGAATTGTTAATGACACCAGTATCGTACTACTAGTTGTTGTCAAAGAAAAGAGACAGTATATTACTACTATCTGTCAAATAGCATAAATCACTATTTATTTTTCCAACCAGAATATTAATTTGAAAACACAGAAAATTAAATACAATGAAGATACCCAAAAAGGAATCTGTCTTAAGATTGTCGGACAATCTTCACTGTATTTAAAAAGATTAAATTCTGTTGTGTACAAAACAACAACAAGAATAAAAGAAATAGGGAAAAAGAAAGAATTTGTTTGATTACAAAAATCAAACTCGAAATAAAAAATAAATAAATAAAATCACAGATTTTATTTTGTTACAAAAACAAAATTAAAATCTAATTAAATAAACAAATAAAAATAGAATAAAATTAAACAACTTACTTGGTTAATTTATTTGAATAACTTTTCTGATCAAGTCCAGTGTTTAACACTGTGTCCTTCAGACAGATTCGTCCTCTCCACGGTGCTTTCAGAATTTGGACGTCTATCTCCCAGGATGAAATGATCTTACCACAAACAATAGCAGCACTACAAATTGTTTGCCTTACGAACACACTAAGTGTTTACACTCTTTCTTTAGGAAATAAAATGCAGCAAGATGAAGAATATAATTTGCAGAAGATGGAGTACGAAAATTGGAATGAAATCCAAATGGGAGGCTAGTCTATTTATAGATGTAAAGGTGGCTCTTGGTTTTGAATTGAACAGGTATGAAAACTGTTAGTTTCAAATTTAAACAGATTTGAATCTGTTGGGTTAATTATTCAAACAGATAAAAACGGGAAGGGCTCTGTTTGGATGAGCAATAAATCCAAACCGGTTTAATTCTGTTTGAAAACGGGAAGGGCCCTGTTTGGATGAACAAAAAATCCAAACCAGTTTAATTTGAATTCTGAATTTTATTTTAATAAAAATAAAATTAAATTCAAATGTTTTTGGTCCAAAAAGATTAGAAGCCCAACCACACACCACGCACCCGCGCCCAAGCCCAGCCCAGCCCGCCCGACCAGACGGCTGCGCGCGCGCGCGTGTGGTGATTTTTGGGTCCAATGGGTCTAGCCCATTTTGTCTATAACCTCTCCCTCTAAAACACTTGGGTACCCCTTGGGGCACACCCCAAGTATCTCACCCTAAGCCTTATAAACCCTTTCAAAACTACCCACCAAATCAATGTGGGACAAGCCAATTTACAACCTTAAGGAATTTCCATCAAAATTCCATTTCCATGGAGCACACTTTGGCTTCAATTTCCCATTCACTCGGTAATGGTTTTGAGCAACCAAATATACCACGTGAATCACAACGCGGCATAGAACGCGTTACCACTTTGACCCGAGTAAATCGACACTCGGGGCCCACCTAAAAATAGACCAAACTTGAGAAAAAATTCTGGTTTTACCCAGAATTTTTCTACCATTTCCAACAAATTCATATATATATATATATATTGATTCATAAGATGCACCCACCATGTTTGCTATCGAATACGGATCCTCGGTGCCCCTTTCCTGCGGCACACCCCTGTAGCCCTCCAAAACGACGTCGTTTTGGAGGGGTTTTTTTTCTTTTTTTTCTTTCTTTTTTCTTTTCTTCTTCTTCTTTGATTCGATAACAGAGGGGAGGGGAGGGGAGGGGAAGAAGAGAGAGAGGAAGGGAGAAGAAGAGGGAAGAAGAAGGAAGAGGGAGGGAAGGAGAAGGAAGAGGGCAGCCCCGAGCAGCCATGGCAGAGAAAGGAAGGGAGAAGAACGGAAAAGAAGAGGGAAGAAGAAGGAAGAGGGCAGCCTCGAGCAGCCATAGCGGTGGTGAGGTCGAAGGAGCAGCCCCGAGCAGCCATGGCGGCTCCAGATCCGGCCAGAGTGGAGGAGAACTTGTCCTCTCCCTCTTCTGCAACGGCCTCTGCGGCTCCCCTCCCGTCCGTCCTCTCCCTCTTCTGCGACGGCTTCGGCGGCTCCCCTCCCGCCACCCTTCTTCTTCTCCCCTCTTCTTCTCCCTTCCTCTCTCTCTTCTTCCCCTCCCCTCCCCTCTATTATCGAATCAAAGAAGAAGAAGAAGAAGAAAAAAAAAAAAAAAAAAAAAAAAAAAAAACCCCTCCAAAACGACGTCGTTTTGGAGGGCTACAGGGGTGTGCCGCAGGAAAGGGGCACCGAGGATCCGGATTCGTCTGCTATCAGCAGACTTACAATGGCACTTGGTGAGTCATCAAGAACAACCAAATTGTCTTGGTAGTTAACTCCTAAATTTGCCAAGTACAGCTGCACATTTGTTTGCTTCTCTAGGTGTGTAGCTGATGGAGCAATTGTACCTTTGCCTAAGAAATTCTCAAAATTCATAGAGAAATTATTGTTTTGTACTCCAAATTTTCATGCATTTTTTAATTTGGCTCTCAGACTTAGTATAATATCAATTTATCTCTCAAACTTTTAAAATTTTGATCAATTTGACCTCTGCCGTCACATTTCGTCTACAATCAAAAGGAACTTACTCACGCGGCACAAAATTTCATTTCGAACTTTGTTTTACCCTCCAAATTATATCTTAAAAATCAATTAGCCCCTCAAATATAAAAAAATAATATATAAATAATTTTTTTATCTCAATAATAAAAAAATTAAATTTTAAATAAATAATACATACTTTGCAAAAAAATAATAAAAAATATAAAAATTCTCATTTAGAATTATCTTGAGACTATGAAATATAGGTACTTCGACATACCAGGTACTTACCGGCGTATGGTCTTTCTGCATACATACCGGGTACACAAAATATACTCAAATTTTTTCTTTTTAATTTTTGGCGTGTATATACCCAAGTCGTGTAGTAACTCAGTTGAAACAATATTTTCTTCTACTACGGAGATAAAATTCTTTTTACTAGATTTCTTTTTCATTTTTTAGTTTTATGCTTAACATGATTTTAAAATTAAATTATGATTTGTAAGTTATTTAATATAATGATATTTAATTTTGGTATATCTTATACATATATTGTTGGCATTAAATGTCAATTGTATGTTAGATCTTAACAAATTAAACTATTTAATCAATTTTTGTATTACTCCAAATTAATATATATATATATATATATATGGTCAAAACGCTATTTTTTTTGATACAACAACAGGATGCACCACAGGATAAAGCAGTAGAGGATCCAAACTTGTCGTGCACCAAGACTTAAAGTCTGACGGGCTGGGATCCTCTATCCCTATCTCTATTCAGAAAAGTTATGTGAGGGGAATTACTTCCCAGTGACAACAACAATTTTATGTTACAGATAAATGGAAAAAGATTGACAATTGTGGCCAGAGTGGAGAGTAGGAAATTTACTATCAATTCATAGGTTTCTGATGTTGAATGAACCATTTGCCCCTACACTCAACAACGACATTGTTTAAACAATGTCGTTTTCTACTCTCAGCCCTAGCATTGTAGCACACTCCCAACATTAAAAAACTCTATTACCATTTTCTTCTTGCCTTTTAAACTTTATTTTTTTTTCTTCTTCTGTTTTATTGGTGGGTCTAAAGGCTGGGCCTAAGTAGATTGGGCCTAATGTCCTTATGCTGGGCTTGAACTTATCCACATATCTCTACGTAAAGGGCCCATCCCATTCCCTTTTATTAGCAAGCTTATAGTTGAATCTCAAGCATAAAAAAAATTACTCTACAAAAAAATTATGCTAGAGGATTTTGACTTCTCAATTTAATCTTCTTTGGTTTGGAGAGAGGGATTAGATACAGGACTTTGTTATTACATATGCACACATGCAAAGGATAAATTTGAACAAGGTAAGTAACCAAAGCATCTAATTGAACTCAAATCTATATTTGTTTTATTGGAAATTAATCCTAATTTTTCAATTATTATGTGTGTATTTGTCAAACAGGAGTTGGCAACCTTACGTGTAACATTTAATGAACAAAAAGCCAGAAGCAATCATTTCAAGAGAATCAAGGTAACCCATTTACTATTTTCCTCTCTATTTCATGATCTGTCAATCCATCAATCACGTGAAAATGCAACGTAGACAAATATAGAGTCTTGAACCAAAAAGGATGGCGGCTTGTAATTTGGTATTCTTATAAACTACTATAATGCCAACTCAGCCCTACCATTTTCTCCCGACATAAAATTCTTGTTGCCACTGATAAGCAATTCCCCAAAAGAAATCAATGACCTGTTCCAGTGTTCTCTTCCCCGCCCCCCCCCCCCCCCCCCCGAAACTCCTTCATCTGCTGCCATATCTCTCTTCTCTTTTAATTTTTAACCCAAAGGTATCATTGAATCACACACCAAAAACATAAAGCATGTTTTTTTAGTTTAACAATTGACTGTTCTGCAAACTCTATTATCATCCATGAGGGGTCTGCAAATCCTAGGCTATACCATACATGATTCATGGAGTCATCTAAAGAATTACAAGTATTAAACCAATGAAGTAGATCAAAATGTAGTTGTGCAGGGAACAAGAAATTCATTTGGCAAATTATCAAATATAATATATATATATATATATATTGAATGACTTGCCTTGGCACAGTGAACTCTAAATTGTGTTCATAATTTGTCTTCAACTATTAGAATATTGGAGGAGGACAAAATAGAATTCAGCAAACTTTGAGAGAATAATTATACCTCCAGTCGAACTACTGAGAAAGGCTTTCGGCCTGTTCTATGATGTAATGCCTTCTTCTTCTGGATTTTTCTATTCTTCTTGCTTGATTTCTGTCAAATATGAAATTTATTTAAGATGTTATAAAAAATTATCATATATAAACATTTTTTCACATAAATAAAATTGTATTGATGCACTTTGAGTGCCCCAATAGTAGACCAAAGCCCGCCACTGATCCTCATGTGGGACCCCTTGTCTGCTTTTGTGTGGCTTGACTTGAGCTAGGACCTACAAAACAATAGTAGTAAGCTTCAAGTCACATACCAAACGCAGCAAGAGTAGAGAAATGGTAGTAGTCCTTCTGATTTTAATTCATCAGTAGTAGCTTTGTTTTGTTTCTAGAACAGAGTTGCTAGAGTTTTGTTTCTTCATTCGGTAGAAAGTAACATGGTTTTCTTATCTTTGTTTAGTCTCTTCCATCAGTTGTATGTTTCTTCATATTGGTCTGTCATTCTTATCATCAAAAAATAGAGTTACTAATAAATTGCAACTAAAGTAACCCTACATGCCCATAAAGACAACAAAATTTATAAAAAATAAAATAAAAAATAGAATACATAGTTATATTTATGAAGATGAAGTCACAAGAAAGCTCATGATATCTGCACATCTACAACCTCAAAATGTGCAAATCATACCCTGGGGTGTTAAAATTAAGCAGGAACAAGCTGGCAATGCTTTACAATCAATTGAATAATTGAGTCTAGTCTTTGCCAATATTCACCTTTGTCGGACAATCTTCACTGTATTTAAAAAAATTAAATTTTGTTGTGTACAAAACAACAACAAGAATATAAAGAAATAAAAAAAAGGAGAGAATTTGTTTGATTACAAAAATCAAACTCGAAATAAAAATAAATAAATAAATAACAGATTTTATTTTGTTACAAAAACAAAATTTAAATCTGATTTTAATAAATAAAAACAACACTGAAAATAAATTAAATAACTTACTTGATTTAATTTGTTCAAATTATTTTCTGATCAAGTCCAGTGTTTGACACTGTGTCCTTAAGACAGATTCGTCCTCTCCACGGTGCTTTTAGAATTTGGACGTCTATCTCCCAGGATGAAATGATCTTACCACAAACAATAGCAGCACTACAAATTGTTTGCCTTACGAACACACTAAGTGTTTACACTCTTTCTTTAGGAAATAAAATGCAGCAAGATGAAGAATATAATTAGCAGAGGTGAAATACGAGATTTCTGAATTTTAAACATCAAATGAGGGTGATCCTATTTATAGATGTAAAGGTGGCTCTTGGTTCTAAATTGAACAGGTATGAAACCTGTTGGTTTTGAATTCAAGCAGATTTGAATCTAATAATAATTCAAACAGATGGCAAAAAACGGGAAGGGCCCTGTTTGGGTGTGCCCTAATTCCAAACTAGTTTATTTCTGTTTGAAAACGGGAAGGGCTCTGTTTGGATGTACAGAAAATCCAAATCAGTTTAATTTGAATTCTGGATTTTATTTTACCAAAAATAAAATTAAATTCAAATGTTTTTGGCCCAAAAAGATTAGTATTGGGCCGAACAAGCCCAACCCAACCACACACCACGCACCCGCGCCCAAGCCCAGGCCCAGCCCAGCCCGGCCGACCGGACGGCAGCGGCGGCGCGCGCGCGCGTGTGTGGTGATTTTTGGGTCCAATGGGTCTAGCCCATTTTGTCCATAACCTCTCCCTCTAAAACACTTGGGTACCCCTTGGGGCACACCCCAAGTATCTAACACAAGCCTTATAAACCCTTTCAAAACTTTCCACCAAATCAATGTGGGACAAGCCAATTTACAACCTTAAGGAATTTCCACCAAAACTCCATTTCCATGGAGCACACTTTGGCTTCAATTTCCCATTCACTCGATAATGGTTTTGAGCAATCAAATATACCACGTGAATCACAACGCGGCATAGAACGCGTTACCACTTTGACCCAAGTAAATCGACACTCGGGGCCCACCTAAAAAATAGACCATACTTGAGAAAAAATTCTGGTTTTACCCAGAATTTTTCTACCATTTCCAACAATCCCCCACATGAATGGAATTTGATGACAACGGAAATGCAACAATATGCAGACTTTTACGAAAGAGTATAAGTCGAAAATATCTTGCATCAGGATAGATAGTTTTCGGCCTTGAACCTTCCCTAGTGATAACCTATCGGACTTACTAGCTAACCAATGGACGCGATGCCTTGAATTGTTCAGCCATTTGTGTAAGCTAAGACAATAGATTTCACACAAAATATCTTCTAACACATCGTGGTTCTCACTGTTGTGTTCATTTTGGCCTTGAACGCGCCTGGTTCTCATAGGTGTTTCTAGATAATTTAGCCTCTTCATTCTCATAGAACCGGCCCCAATTCAACACTCATATAGGTGATTCTTATTGTGAGTATCTCCTTATACTCATCTTGATTTTATGCCTTAATCAAGATATAAGTAATCATTAAAAGCAAAGCTTATCCTTATACCCCTGCATACAACATATGTTGCAGATATCACTCTCACCATAGGAATGAGTAGGAATTTTAATCCCTTGGTGATTTCTGGCGAGCCATACATAACTTAGTTGTCCCTTTGAACTTAGTTCTTGGGATCTCCAGTCATATAAGTAGGGTTACCATTATGACGACTCTTATGTAATAGGCTTTAATCCCATCCCCTTCGATGAACTATACACTAGCTCTTTTGTCAAACCTTTTGTTAACGGATCCGCAATATTCTCTTTAGATTTTATATAATCTATTGAGATTATTCCGTTTGACAACAATTGCCTTACGGTATTATGTCGACGACGAATATGTCGTGACTTACCGTTATACATGTGATTTTGTGCCCTGCCTATTGCAGATTGACTATCACAATGAATGCAAATAGCTGGCACAGGTTTTGGCCACATTGGAATGTCTTCTAAGAAGTGACGAAGCCATTCTGCTTCTTCACCTGCTTTGTCTAAAGCAATGAACTCGGATTCCATTGTGGATCGTGTGATGCAAGTTTGTTTCGTGGACTTCCAAGAAACAGCAGCGCCTCCTAAAGTAAAGACATATCCACTAGTGGATTTTGAATCTTTAGTATCCGATATCCAATTGGCATCACAATAACCTTCGAGTACTGCTGGATATCGAGTAAAGTTCAGACCATGATCACGAGTAAATCTTAGATATCTAAGAACTCGAATGATCGCTTTCCAATGGTCTTCTCCAGGGTTACTAGTGTACCTACTTAATTTACTGATAGCATAAGCTATATCAGGACGAGTACAATTCATTAGGTACATTAGGCTTCCAATGATTTGGGAGTATTTTAACTGAGACACTGCATCATCTTTATTTTTCGATAAATAAAGACTGATGTCTACAGGTGTTCTAGCTAAATTCAAATCATCCTTAATAAATTTATCAAGAATTTTCTCAATATAATGAGATTGAGATAATGCATATCCGTCAGATGTTTTAGTAATTTTCATTCCTAATATAACATCTGCGACCCCCATATCTTTCATATCAAATCTTTTGTTAAGCATCTGCTTAGTTGATTTGATCATATTTTGACTGCTTCCAATGATAAGCATGTCATCCACATAAAGAGAAACTATGACATATCCTTGGTCAATGTTTTTAACATAGACACATTTGTCACATTCGTTTATCTTAAACCCATTAGTAAGCATTGCATGATTAAATTTTTCATGCCATTGCTTAGGTGCTTGTTTTAATCCATAAAGGGATTTTACAAGTCGACAAACTTTCTTTTCTTGCCCTGATACTACAAACCCTTCGGGTTGTTCCATATAGATCTCTTCATTTAGATCACCGTTTAAGAAAGCTGTCTTAACATCCATTTGATGTATTTCTAAATTAACAATGCTGCTATAGCAATAAGCATGCGAATGGATGTTATTCTTGTCACAAGGGAATATGTGTCAAAATAATCCAGACCTTCCTTTTGTCTGTAACCTTTAACTACAAGTCTTGCTTTATACTTGTCAATTGAACTATCTGCTTTTATTTTTCTCTTGAATATCCATTTATATCCAAGAGGTTTAGAACCTGGTGGAAGATCCACCAATTCCCAAGTATGATTTTGCATAATGGATTCAATTTCATTATTAACAGCCTCTTTCCACAAAGGTGCTTCAGGACCTGTCATTGCTGCCTTAAAGCTTTGAGGTTCATTTTCTAACAAGTATGTCAGAAAATCTGGACCAAAGGATTTTGATGTTTTAGCTCTCTTACTTCGTCTTGGTTCATCATTAGTTAAATCTTGTTGGTCGAGACTATTACTAGTCTCTTGTGTTTGATTGTCATTAGTCTCTTGACTTTGTATACAATCATAAGTTCTTTTCTGTGAATTTAATTCCTGTCCTTTCTTATAAGGAAAGACATGTTCAAAAAACACAGCATTCCTTGACTCTATAATAGTGTTCACATTTATATCAGGTATTTCTGATTTATAAGTCAGAAACCGATATGCACTACTATTCTGAGCATAACCAATAAACACACAGTCTACTGTTTTTGGTCCAATCTTAGTCTTTTTAGGAACAGGAACTTCAACTTTTGCCAAACACCCCCACACTTTTAAATATTTGTAGGAAGGCGGTCGACCTTTCCACAATTCATAAGGAGTGCTGTTGGTTTTCTTGTGGGGTATTCTATTAAGAACATAATTAGCAGACAATATTGCTTCCCCCCACAAGTTCTGTGGTAAACCTGAACTTAGTAACATGGCATTCATTATTTCTTTGAGGGTTCTATTCTTCCTTTCAGCAATTCCATTTTGCTGTGGAGAATAAGGGGCTGTAGTTTGGTGAACAATGCCATGTTATGCACAAAATTCATTTAATGGTGCATCATATTCACCACCCCTATCACTTCTAACCATTTTAATGGTTTTACCAAGTTGATTTTCAACTTCTGTTTTGTAGAGTTTAAACATTTCTAAGGCTTCATCTTTACTTCTAAGTAAATAAACATAACAATATCTTGTGCAATCATCGATAAAAGTTATGAAATACTTTTTGCCTCCTCTAGTTTGAATAAATTTTAGATCACATATATCAGTATGAATTAATTCTAGAGGTTCGGTTTTCCTTTCAACCGATTTAAATGGAGCCTTAGTTAGTTTCGCTTCTACACAAATTTCACATTTATGATTAGAATTAATTTCAAACTTTGGTATATAATCTAAACCAATTAATCTGCGCAAAGCATCAAAATTCACATGTCCTAATCTACCATGCCATAAATTTGACTCAAGAATATAAACAAAAGATGTGTTATTCTTATTCATAGCAACTTTCGGTACAACTGTCATTATATTCAACTTAAAGAGACCATCACTCATGTATCCCTTACCAACATACATACCATTCTTTGTTAATACAAATTTATCAGACTCAAATACAAGCCTAAAACCATTTTTACTTAACAAAGACCCAGAAACCAAATTCTTTCGGATGTCAGGTACATGCAGTACGTTGTTGAGGGTCAGTTCTTTCCCTGATGTCATCTTCAAGATCACTTCCCCTTGTCCAGCCACAGTAGAAGTAGAAGAATTTCCCTTGAAAAGTTGTTCACCATTTGCAGCCTCATTGTAGGTAGTGAACATCTTCTTGTCCACACATATGTGACGAGTTGCTCCAGTGTCAACCCACCACTCTTTGGGATTTCCAACCAAGTTAGCCTTAGACACCACAGCAGAAAGGTTGATGTCATTCACTCCGTCAGAGATGTAATCCAATTCTGTTACATTGGCCTGTTTGATGGTCTTCTTACTTGTACTTCCATGATCCTTCTTAAGGCGGCGGCAGTTAGAAGCTCGATGTCCAGTTTTGCCACAGTTATAGCATTTTCCTTTGAACTTCTTGCTACTATCGCCTTGTTTAGGACCATCTCCAGTAAACTTTCTCTTTTTGTTATGTGGTTTATGAACTTGTTCAACCACATTAGCCTTGGACTCAATGGGATTTTTCCCATTCCTCTTTTCAGCCTTTCGGTTATCTTCCTCAATTCCTAATCTTACAATCAATTCATCCATAGTCATCTCTTTGCGTTTATGTTTTAAATAATTTTTGAAATCTTTCCAAGCCGGTGGTAACTTTTCCACTAAAGCAGCGACTTGGAATGACTCGCTAAGAGACATACCTTCTGAATTATTTGAAAACTTTGAACTTGAGATATTACCGTTTGGGAGTCAACCATAACAAAATCCAGAAATTTACCGACGACAAATTTCTTCGTGCCGGCATCTTCTGTCTTGTATTTCTTCTCCAAAGAATCCCACAATTCTTTTGCTGTTTTCAGAGGACTGTATACATTATACAGCATATTGTCAAGGCCATTTAGGATGTAGTTTCTGCACAGGAAATCTGAATGTTTCTAAGCATCTACAGCGGCAACAACTTGCCGATCACTTTCACCCTCTTTAAGTGCTGGAGCCTCTTCATGGAGAAACCGGGCCAAATTAAGAGTTGTAAGATAGAATAGCATCTTCTGCTGCCATCTCTTAAACTCGGTACCATTAAATTTTTCCGGTTTTTCTCCATGATTGATTGGTACATGAACATGGTTCTGGATAGGGACCGATGTAGGTGTAACAATAGGAGTACCACTGCCAGATGCAGTTTCAGTTGTAGTAGCCATAATCTCTGATTACAAAAATCAGAAAAAATTAAAACACAAATTAATTTTCTAGTTACTAAAACCAGAAAATAAATTATAACAACAAAATAATTTTATTTTCTTTGTTACTAAAACTAGAAAAATAAAATATCACAATAATTTTCTGTAATACCAAATAATATTTTGAATTGTTAATGACACCAGTATCGTACTACTAGTTGTCAAAGAAAAGAGACAGTATATTACTACTATCTGTCAAATAGCATAAATCACTATTTGTTTTTTCAACCAGAATATTACTTTGAAACACAGAAAATTAAATACAATGAAGATACCAAAAAAGGAATCTGTCTTAAGATTGTCGGACAATCTTCATTGTATTTAAAAAGATTAAATTCTGTTGTGTACAAAACAACAACAAGAATATAAAGAAATAAAGAAAATGAGAGAATTTGTTTGATTACAAAAATCAAACTCGAAATAAAAATAAACAAATAAATAACAGATTTTATTTTGTTACAAAAACAAAATTTAAATATGATTTTAATAAATAAAAACAACACTGAAAATAAATTAAATAACTTACTTGATTTAATTTGTTCGAATTATTTTCTGATCAAGTCCAGTGTTTGACACTGTATCCTTAAGACAGATTCGTCCTCTCCACGGTGCTTTCAGAATTTGGACGTCTATCTCCCAGGATGAAATGATCTTACCACAAACAATAGCAGCACTACAAATTGTTTGCCTTACGAATACACTAAGTGTTTACACTCTTTCTTTCAGAAATAAAATGCAGCAAGATGAAGAATATAATTAGCAGAGGTGAAATACGAGATTTCTGAATTTTAAACATCAAACGAGGGTGATCCTATTTATAGATGTAAAGGTGGCTCTTGGTTTTAAATTGAACAGGTATGAAACTTGTTGGTTTTGAATTCAAACAGATTTGAATCTGTTAATAATTCAAACAGATGGCAAAAAACGGGAAGGGCCCTGTTTGGGTGTGCACTAATTCCAAACTAGTTTATTTCTGTTTGAAAACGGGAATGGCTCTGTTTGGATGTACAGAAAATCCAAATCAGTTTAATTTGAATTCTGAATTTTATTTTACCAAAATAAAATTAAATTCAAATGTTTTTGGCCCAAAAAGATTAGTATTGGGCTGAACAAGCCCAACCCAACCACACACCACGCACCCGAGCCCAAGCCTAGGCTAGCTTGCGCGCGTGTGTGGTGATTTTTGGGTCCAATGGGTCTAGCTCATTTTGTCCATAACCTCTCCCTCTAAAACACTTGGGTACCCCTTGGGGCACACCCCAAGTATCTAACCCAAGCCTTATAAACCCTTTCAAAACTTCCCACCAAATCAATGTGGGACAAGCCAATTTACAACCTTAAGGAATTTTCACCAAAACTCCATTTCCATGGAGCACACTTTGGCTTCAATTTCCCATTCACTCGGTAATGGTTTTGAGCAACCAAATATACCACGTGAATCACAACGCGGCATAGAACGCGTTACCACTTTGACCCGAGTAAATCGACATTCGGGGCCCACCTAAAAAATAGACCAAACTTGAGAAAAAATTCTGGTTTTACCCAGAATTTTTCTACCATTTCCAACCTTTACAACACATTTCAAAACAATTCCATCTACAAAAGCAAAAGCAAAAGAAAAAAAATAAAAATAAGCAACACGAGATCGAAGTCATTTTTGCAACTAAACTAATAATAGAAGAAAGAAAACTGATTAGGTATTTGCAACAAGCATTTCTGTACAGAATATAAATTTAAACTTATAAGTAGCTTCTGCTAAGATAGGAATTAAACTAGGATAATTGAGCTAGTTCTTTTTAATCAATAGTTTAACCTTGTTGAATTGTCTTTGTAGTAGAGCCAATTATGGACTGGCTCGGAGCTAAAAGGCCATGCTAAGATTAGTTCACAGCATATTTTTGCTCCTAAAAGGGGAGGTGGTTTGGGGTTTAAATGTCATATTGATTGGAACACTGCAGCCATCCTAAAAAATAGTTGGGCTCACTCACTCACTCAGAATGACCAAGGCAAAAGCTCTGTGTCTCATGAGCCCCATCTAAAGGCTTCTTTGGAAACAGGGTAACCTGTCACAAAATAATATTGTTGAAAACAAATTGAAATAGAATTTAATATTTAATAATTTATTTGTTTCAATGGGTAAGAATCATCAATTACATGAATTTTAAAATCCGGGTCAGCACTAATAATGAATCGCCCATCCGGCGAGAATTCCTACAAGAACATAAAATTGTTTAGAAAAAGCCCAGCTTACAAGTAAAGGTCATTCATGCATCCACACAAATGTAGCCCTAATTTCAAAGACTTTTATGTAATAACTCATAAGAATTTAACAATGTGTATAGGAGTAGAGATAGAATACATATATATATATATATATATATAAACCTCAAAAACATTGGCAGGAAAAATTGTAGAAAAAAGATAATGATAAAATCTTTTATGTCCAATTTATTCCTATTATTCATGGGAAAATGGAGGGAATAACCAATGATTCACCAAAAATAAAAAATAAAAAATAAAACTTAGCAGAAAAGTCTAGGACAATAAACTGAAACATCTAATCCACAACTCTTGAGGACAAATCTACATAACCAAGTCTTGCACGTATAATGAGAAACTAATTAAGTTTTGTTTTTGCCAATCAAAAAAACAAAAAGTTTTGTTTTTTAAGCATTATAACTATGATATGGTTTTAGCATTATAACTGACATGGGAAAAGATGAGTTGTTATACTAGAGGTTATCACAAAAGGCCATAAATACAATAGAGCAAGGACAAAGAGAAAAGATATCAAAGATAACAAATGACATACCAGGCTAGCAATGATGCTACAGTAGTGAGCAAGAATTGGCGCTGCCTTGTTACCGGCTAAAGCTTGATTTTCATGAAATCCATCCAAATCCACAAACCAAACAACTCCAAATTTGTCAACAAAACAAACAAATAGACCATCATTGCTTATGGCAACTGCACTCACTCTCTTCTCTGATGACCTGTTACACTTGATTTGAAAAGGAAGAATATTAAGAAATGTCCGGCACAAATGAGGGAACTTAATGCTGAAACTTATACAATGCATCAGGTAGGTAACAAATGCAGGCAGGTGGGTTCTATCATGTAACGATATCACTTAGATACATTCAATCCCACCGGTAAAGATAGTTTTTGCCAAACATTCATGTATGTGCAAAAACTCTTAGGAAGTTGTACCCTCCTCAGTAATGTTCTCATGAGAGAGAGGGAATGCCAAGCATTATTGTTAGAAAGTGCATCATTACATTTATGTACATTTGATAATATTCTGAAATAATAAATGTGGACTATGATATATAAAACAATGACGACTGGATGACACTGTTATGTACAGCTTTCAATTACTGGCTTTGAGTTTCATTCAGAAAGTAGTATTCAGCATTTTACTGGCTGTTGAAGTTAAGCAAAGCAAAGGGGTCATTATTCTGTTCATTGATGAGTTGCACACTCTGGGATCAGAATATAACAGGGAATTTCTACTTAATTTCTGCTTAATCTTCCATTTATCAGTCAAAGTTCTTACAAAAAAAAAAAAAAAAATCAAAAGCAACAAAATACAGAAATGAAAATTAAATTCACATAAAAGAGAGAGATTTAGTAGAAGTTATGAAGATAAACCTCATCTTGACAATTATCAATAATCTTTTTGATTCTCAAGACCTCCCCAAAAATCTAACTCTCTTCTTCAATATCATTAGTCAATGCCTCAGCTTCTCCATAGATGTAATTGCTCACTTGGTTGATATTAAATAATAGTACTGAACTGGAAAGCAACAAAAATGCATTGAAAGGCCTTCAATGGCTACTCTATAAAACACATTTCTGGTTCAACAGAGATGGAGACTTGAATGTAAGCAAATGGTTGTTCTTAATATCTGAATTCTTATAGAAATTCAACAGACAAAATTGATCTTTCATCATTCAACTCTATCCTACCAATTCGGTTTGAAAGTTTATTACATTTAACCTAAAAGGAGAATTTCTTAATATGAATGAAAACATTACAACACTACTATTATTACTATCTCTATTGGTCCATTCAGATACCAAAGAGAATCACAATATGCTATCAACTAGATCATCTATTATGAATGAACAGAATAAAAAAATCACCAAAGAGATAGAGGAATTGCTTAGCATTTAGCAACCAATATGAAAAATATATCTGAGTCAGAGGTTAGTAGTATTAACCAAATTGATAAATTATGTGAAAGTTAACAAGCAAGCAACAGGATTGATCTCTTGTTCTAATTGTTGCAACCTCTGAAATCATTGTACTTTTAATTATGATTTTGGAGTGATATTGTCTATCAAGTTAACACAATATTTTGCATTGCCAAAACTATGAAATCATTAAGGTATTAACGATGAAGGGAAAGCAAATGCAGGCCAAATTAGCCCGAAAACATGCTTCACAAGATGAACACAAGGTTTAGGAAAGCAGCCACCATCATACCTACCTTCATTTTGGAAACATCATCTTTGATATTCTTTTAAAGCTCCAAGCACTGCTCATTAATCCGAGTGGAGTTCCCAAGCTTCAAAACCTCTGGAACAAAATTTCAATATCAGAATTTCAATATCAAAACTCCTGAAACAAAATTTCAATATCAGAACCTCTGGAATTTACCTCATCTCCCATTTCCCGTAGATATCTAATATAATTCTAGAACCGATTTTTATACCCGGACACGTAACTGCAAATTCAACAGAAAGCAGAAGAGAGGTTCATGAAACCAAGTCAGGCTACAAAAGACCTATCAGAGTTATAGTTGATGTTAGAACTCCACACATCAAACAACAGCTAAGTTAGAAAGCTGACCAAGTTACGTACATGACTACAATTTACTGTTAAATGACCTTAAACTACCAATGTAATTGGAGAAACAAACAAATTATAACTAAACCCCATGCTAGAGCACATTGCCAGACTTTCATTATAAGAAACAAATCCAATTTAAGCAATCATAATCTATAGAACCCACCAAGATTTTTGCACAAAATTAATGTTACAAACTTTACAGCTTTATTCCAAATCTAATCCACACCATAGATTCAACTTTGGATTAACAAAACAATACATACACAAAGATTCTTATATAAACTAATCCAAAAGTAGAATTAGATACTCACGCAAAGGGAGACGGCTCAACAAAGAGAGCAATTCAGCAAGGCCTGGAAATAACTTCTGAGGAAATATTATCAACTTCTTCCTGGAAAATGTTTTTAAAAGCCCAATCACTTCAATATCAAAATCTCCTTGTTAAGAATAATATTGTAATACTGAATATCTATACTGTTAGATTTCCAATCAATAGTGTCTTCATAGAAAAAAAAAATGCTAAGCACGTAGAGGTGATAAATAAGGAGTTTGAGTAAATAAAAACTTTACATATCAGATAGTTAGAAAAAATGTAACTACGATTTCAGGTAAGCTAAACAGTGACATAGTGGGGCAAAAAAAATGAAGAAACCAAACATTTATACACACACACACACAACACAAATAAGCAATAGATCTCAATAACCAAATCGGGAGAGACGGGAAGGAAGAGCTTGAGAGAGAGAGAGAGAATAGTAATTTTATTATTTAAAGAGAATAGTAATTTTATTATTTATATTCTCAGTAGATAATATGTAATCATATCACACGTCAATTACCATTTGTCATTTTTCCTGTTATCTTCCTTAACATTAATAAAAAGTGATCTATATTATATCAATCACAATTATAAAACCACATAACAATGCTACAATTGACACCAAATAAGTTCTCCATTCTAAGGTCTCTGACTTGGTGTCATAACCTGTAAAAAGAACTCAAACAACACAAAAATAGTACTTAATAAATAAGCGAACCCTCACCTTGACCCTTTCTTTGCATTGCTAAGATGAAACTTCACTGGTAGTGGCTTCTATATTGGTGACCAAGTCATTTAAAATAATAATAATAATGATAAAATGAAAGAAGTAAAGAAAATTGGTGATCTAGTCATTTTTATAATATTTTTAAAAGTAATAATATATTAAAAAAATTATACAAAAATATGTGACAAACTTGAGTCGTTTTATTTTAAACCACAAAATCCATCAAGATAGGCATATTATTTCAAAAAATTTACTACTGCATTGTTCTGATTAAGCATTCTAGAGAGTAATGTTATACACAAATGGACTTTTTACCAATAAGTACAAAATTACTGAGGTCTACATTAACAATTACATATATAGCCCATACCGTTGGGTGTAGTGGTAAGAAATTTATTTATGTATAATATTTTTTTTATTATATAATATAAAATTTATGAATGAAGAGTATTTTCCTATTTAAAATTTTTTTTCTTTTGTGGAAGGACGGTTTCTAACAAAAATTTCAAAATAGTGGTTAGTAGTTATCACGAAAAAGAGGTGAAACAATTGTCAATAATGTAAGGCTACAAAATATACTAGTGCAAAAGAGTAGGCTACAAAATATACTAGTGCAAAAGAGTCTTTTTAATTCCATGTCTTAAGGGCTTTTCTACACCAGGAAAATGCTATGGATTCAAATAATCTATTAAATTTTTTATCAAATTTCTCATATAGATATAGAATCTATACAAATCTACAATTTTCTATCAAATCTTTCAGATAGATATAGGATCCATACAAATTCACATGTGCGGATCTTACACCCATATAAAAAATTTACTAAATTATTTGATATTTCTAACATAACTCTGCTGCAAAATGGGTCAATATAATAATAGTGTGAAATTAAATATTCAATTATATCTCATTTAGTTTTAGGTGGTAGAAAAACAACTTTTTGCGTCTGTTTTTTGCGACTGATTATTTGACCGTCGCAAAAAATATTATTTACAACGGCAAACCAGGCGAAGCAACTATTGGGACTTATATTTTCAAACAAAAACTTGCGAGCCCACCATTGGGACTCAGCCCAATTTATATTTTCCAAATTGCTCGATCTTTGATGTCTATCTTGCCCTAGGCTCTCATTTTCCCCAAATCGCTCCATCTTTGATTTATATCCTGCCCTAGACTCTCATTTTCCCCAAATCACTCGACCGTGTCTGAGTAACCAGGTTCATTGTTAGATCAAGATTCCTCTCTCGATTTCGCACTGTAGATCACCATGGTCGTCTAAAGAAGAGATCTCCAACGGTATCTCTCTCTCTCCCTCTCTCTCGTCTCAGTGAGTCTCTTCGAATCATTCATTCGTATTTCAACTTATTCATCTCTCTACTTCGATCACTTGAACTCACTGAACTCACTGTAATTCGTATTCAACTTCTTCATCTGAACTCACTGTAATTTGAATCATTCATTCGTATTGATTTTTTCACCAGGTAGGCTTATTCTGGAAACAAGCTTTGGTTTGAATAAATCCTTCCTCATCTGCTATTAATTTGAGAGAAATGAATCAACAAATGAATATCAGAGAGCATTCACATTATCTTTGGTTTGTTATATCTCAGAGAGAATGATGCTATTAATCCAGAAATTATTCAGCTGAAGAAGCGAATTCATCAACAGGTTAGCGTGTAGCACTTGCATCAAAGAATATCTCGCTTTTCTCAACTATATTTTACAGTATTTTTCAAGCAAAGTTCGTTAGTCCAAGTAAAATTGTTGCAACCTTGTTTGAACATTTTTCTCCTTACATATCTATCTGTCTCACTTGTATAACATGCTCTGTTCTTAATATATTTTACAGTATGCTCCTATAGTCTATAAGATCTGTGGAGGACTTCTGGTGCCACATAATATGCACTTCCACATATTTCATTTCTAAAAAAGAAACATATTCTAGCATTTTTTTTTCATTTCACTTGAAGTAATTTTTTTTTTCACCTCTTTGAACATGTTATTGTGTTAATATGTGCATGTTTGTTGGAACATCCGAATTCAAGCAAGGCATTGATTGCTAGTGTTACTTAGATTGGTTGATTATCCTAGCATTCACATATTCTCCATGTCATGATTCTATGGGTTACTTTTCAGGATATTGTTATTGTGAAAGTCAGTAATATGCAAGTAATTGCAGTAGGAGTCTTTGGATAGAAATAGATATGGCAAGATCTGAACAAAGTGATATGTATAAAGGGTATGCATGATTATATATTGATTTATCTAGTAAATGAGTAAGACATGTGTCCTATCGGAACTTGAACCCTGTCCATCTTGCTTTGGAGGTGACAGGAGATACCACTCAAGCTAAGATAGGATTCATCATTTACCTAGAAAGCAAGTAACATGCATATGCATAAAGGGTATGCATGGTGCTTTTGGAGCATTCCCAGTCAAGGGTGCCTCAATACCAATGTGATTATGTTTCTAATATTTTTGGCTGCATTTTGGTAGATCCTTCCAGGTGGATACTTACATTATATATCTTAAGTTAGCCTTAGGTGTGTGTTTAAAGCAGTAATATAGACAATGGGCTGAAATATGTCTGCTTCTGTGGTTTGATTTGAAGGAGCCTCTTGTTCATCGACTGATTATTTAACCGTCGCAAAAAATCATTTCTAGACATCAAAATCTTATTTTATCATCTCATTTTCTTGACCCAATCGTGTTCTTCAAAAAATAAAAAACAAATAAAAAAAAACGTGTATTCTGTCCAAAGTGATTATTCGGACTATTGAAAAAAAACGTGTATTCTTTCCTATGTTTGATGCTCTGTTTTGAAAGGAGTGGGTATATGCAACAAACGTGTATTCTGTTTTGTAGGCAATTATAACTGCATTGTTTTAGATTTTTCATCTCTCTCTCCTTGTTTGATCTTGCGATATTTAGAGTGAGTAATGGAGGGCCTAGTTTTAGATTCTTCATCTCTCTCTCCTTGTTTTTTTTTTAAAAAAATTTAAATTTAGTAGATTGATGAAAAGTCAAATAAGATTTGTCATACATTTTGCCTATATTTGAAGTGCAAAAGCTACACCTGAGAAATTATGTGTGGGAGGATCAACCATTATGGCCACATCACTCAATTTTTTGATATATAAGCGTATTGCAGAAAATATTGGAAGATTTGCTTTAATACTTGTATAATTTTCAAGAAACCTACTTAACTATATATATATTCAAGTTCTTTGGGGTTCTTTTAAATGCCATTTCAACTATATTCAACCATTTCACAATTTATTCATTCAACTGTATTCAGTTTGATGCATTTCCCAGTGTCTGGCTCTTGTTTAAGTTTCCCAGAAGTGGGGAAAAAAATAATAAAAAAATGCACATAAACAAACTCTTGAGAATCATAATATGCTTCTTGCCACTGGTTAATTGGTAGAGCATCATTGGTTTCGATATTCTTTAAGCTTGCAGTGAGTTTTTAATCATTCCATTTTTCACTTACTATTTCCCCCCCCTTCTTTGTGCCTTTTTGTTTGATTCTATTTTTCCGTTTTTCATATCCACTTGTTATGTGGTTTCCATAGACTTAGAAATGTGAATTTGATGTTGCAGCAACTTAAAGCATCAACAGACTTTTCGACAACCAACAGCTCAAGCAAGTCTCACCGAAGAAACTCAGAATTCAAGCAGAGTTGATGAGTTGATCTTTTGCTGAAAGTATTCTGCTGCAAGTTGCTATGTCGAATATGAGCACAAAAGCAGTTTTCATCGACAAATCGGCATATCCATACATATCACAAAAATTTCAGTGATGAAGTGGCAGTAATATGAAATTGGCATATTCTCTTAAGCTAATTTGAAAGAAGACAATGGTGAGCAATATGAACCCGCAGATGGCAAAGTGGGCTTGCTTATGTTTCTGGTAGTAGCTTATGCTTGTATAGACTTGGGGAGTAGCACTTCTTTTTTTTCATTTTTCTTTTTTTGTTGCAATATTATCAGCAATTTTGTGATCAATTAATAAAATCCTTTTTTCATTGATCGAGTTCTTCAATGTTTCTATTTCTCAAGGAGCAAACTTCATTGTGAGAACAGACAATCCTTCTTTGCATATCAATAGGGAAATTAATTGCAAACCAGTGCAAGTGAGACTTATGGGGTGACGCAGCGTAGAGCATGAACAACAACAAAATTGCACAGCAAAGGTAGTTGCAACTCCTCTACAACCTGTTGATATTTAATCCATGGTATTGTATGTAGCATTCCTGTTTTCCTTGTCTTTGAAAAGTTTGATTTCTCTCAGCAAGAATGTTAGTTACTTTGCGGAAGGCCAACAGTCAAACATTTTCACCACAGTTCTGCAATATTTAAATTGTTTCAAACATATATATTTTGTTTCACAACTGTTTTTCCATCTTATCTCCCATGCTCAAACATGTTCACATTTTTTTTTTCATTTTTCTTTTTCCTCCAGTTATTTTCTCAGATTGACGTTGAAAACCAAGCCTATAAAATACGGAAACTTCCTGATGGAATTAACCAAGGAGTGGAATTGCTGCAGAGTGGTTTGAAAATTATTTGTGATGTTCTTCCTCATTTGCAGCAAAATCATTTTGACTGCTCTGAGCTTCATGACAAGTTCTTGACTCACTTTTCACACCTTGAAGATGAGATTGGCTATTTCGTTGGCCTAGCTGGTAGCAGCTAATCACTGTTTTCGTTGGCCTTCATGACATGTCAGTGTTATTGTGGTTAAGTTTTGTTGACTTTTATATAGTGGCACCTAACTTTTTGTTTTAGCTAGTTTACAGCCTCTCTTTACTCTGATTACTATTTTACAAATGTATACTTATGTGTTTTATGTATAAAAATAATTTGTATAATCATGGATAGATAAGCAAAAAATACAACTTCACCTATTAATCCTTTTTATTATTAATTATTGCAGATTGAGAAGTGGAATGAGCAGTGGGAGAATGGGATTTTAACTTGGCCTCTTTAGTTGAACATCTTCACTTGGCATGGAGTTTTTCAAATAGTATTTTGTGCTTTGTTTGAAACTAGTTATTTGGTTTTATTTGAAGCTTAATGGATTAATAAGGCTCCTGAGACTCCTCATGAACAGTGACAATTGTTGTTTGTGAACGTTACATTGTTATGTTTCTTGTTGGTGCTTAATAGATTGTGTTTGGGCCATTGCTATTGCTTAACGCCACATTTTTATGTTTTTTTTTTTTTTTCAAATTTTTTGCGACGGTAACAAGATGGTTGCTAATACATTGTAGGAATTTTTTAAACTTTTTTGCGACTGCAAAATATCAGTCGCCATAAGTAAGTTAGGTGGTCGCAAATAGTTTGCGACTGCTATTTTGCGGTCGCAAAAAGTATTTGCCACCCCCACATTCGCGACCCCCATTTGCCGTCGCATGGGCAGTCGCAAAAGGTCTTTTGCGACTGTATTTTTATTATTTGCGACAGTTTATAGCGGTCGCAAAAAGTACTTTTTTTAGTAGTGTATTATTAGTCCGACCCCAAGAAAAAAAGAAAAAAAGAAAAAAAGAAAATGTTATATGTGATTGAATTTTTGTCTTGTTCGTTTAGTAAATCCCCCCCCCCCTCCCCCATTTTTGAGCTAAAATTCACACATTCATGTGAGATTTTCAATAGAAATATTGATAAAATATTTGAGACCTTCAATATTTTTCTTTTAGTCTATTAAAATAATCAAAAATTAAAATAATCTATTAAAATAGTTAACTTCTCAAACGAGACCTTATTGTCCACTTGAATGCTTGTGAAATAAGCATTAAGATATATTGCACTTCTCGACCCAAACCCCCCCCCTCAAAAAAAAAAAAACCCCGAAAAGGAACCATGTGATCTAAAATGTTGACCCTTCATTGATTTTTTTTTTTTTGGAAAATTATAAATATTTTTTGAAATTTGTTTAAAATACAATTTTTTTTTTATAATTCTAAAAATTACATCATACCCTTGAAGTTTTTAATTTTATAACAAATGACCCTTTTTATCGATCAATTATCAAGTCAATCAATAGTTTTTAATGATTTCAAAATATATTTCAATTAATAATTTAGATAATTTTATTATTTATAACAAAGTAGTTAGGAACTTTATTTTTTTCAGTTAATCCTATTAAATAAAAAATTCTTATAAGAGATATTTGTAATTTTTCAAATCACATAGGGCAATCTATATTTTAAGTAAAGCATAGGAGGTGTATTTGTAATTTATCCTTTCTTTTTCTTTCTTTCTTTCTTCCCTTCCTTTTATTTTTATTTTATTTTTTTTGTGGGTGTAAGTCTACCTATTTATCTTTCTTAAAGTATTGCACATTAAAATAAAGAAGCAGCTAATCCCACTTTATTTTGTTCTAAATATACTATTTTTTTGTTTTTATTACACGTAGTTGCATTAATACCTTTAAAATTTTGGTTATTTTAGAAAGTGTATTTTGTATGAAAGAGTATTAATATAATTATGTATAATAAAGAAAAAAATATGTATTTATACAATACTGATTCAGTGCTCTAAAATGGTAGCACTAATGACAGCTCTAATGAGCTGGTAGTGCAAGAAAAAAAATAAAAAAAACTAAGACCAAATTATTACATTAGTGATGGGATCCACATGATACCATGTCATTAATAATATATTAGTAGTATTGAATTAATGGTTTGAAACATTTTTCTTAAAGTAAAATGGGATGAGAATAGCAAGTCTCTAAAATAAATAAATAAAACCTTTTTTAAAGTATTGACGCTATTAAATATAGCACACAGAGGTGGCCTAGTGAATGTTAAATATGATGTAATATAACACAATTTCTCACCTTTTCTTCTTTCTTTTTGGGGGGGGGGGGAGAGAATTTCAATACAGTGTGACAAATAAAAAATTACAAAAATATATATAGTGCAAGTGATTTTATGATGGGGTGCAAGGGTATGATGTTGTACCCCTCTATGTTTGTGTAAAAAAAAAAAAAAAAAAAAAATTCTATCCCATGGATGTAATTCCCCCTTTTTTTTTCCTCGTTTTTTGACTTATATTTTTTTAATTTTATTTAAATTTAAAATCTTAAAAATAAAATAAAAAAACTTTAATTCAAAATTTATTTTGATTTTTATTTTTCAATTGTAACAATTAAGTTCTTAAACACATAAACATGTTTTAGGGGCATTTTAAAAAAATATATTATAAGTCAAGTTATACTTTCTATCCTATATTTTTTTGTGTGTAAATTCTACTCTAATTCCTTCTTTTTAACTTTAACTCAGATTTTGAACAATGAAATAACAAAAAGATTACAGTAAAACACAAATTAAAATCTAAAAGTTTTATTATAATTAAAAAATAAATGACCAAAAGCCTCCTGGGGCACCACAAACAAACTACCGACACCAGTCACGGACGACGGTTCTTGAGGGGTGGCCCCAATACTCAAACGTGGGACCTTGGGATGTTCACAAAGAGTAAGGATCCTCTAGAGTGATTTTTTCTTAAAATTTCTTAGAGTACTACATTGTGTGGTTGAGATTTACTGGCAAGTCACATCAATTTTTCTGATGTGACTTGTCAGTAAATCTCAACCACACAATGTAGCACTCTAGGAAACTTTAGAGAAATTTCACTCTAGAGGATCCTTAGTGGGGCTTACCTACTATTTTTCTTTTTTGGGTTTTTTTTTTAATGTTCTTTTTTTTGGATATATCTTACCCACTAAGCCATCTGTTGGGTTAACTATGTCTTGTCAGCCTCATTTCCTTTTTCGGATAAAAGTTAATCTGTGTTTGTAAGAATTTAAATAAATATAAAAAAAGGAGGAAAAATATAAGTAAAATATAAATTAAATATAATTACATTTTATTTATATTTTACACACATTTTTTATTTTTCTTTCTAAACTATTTATATGGTAAGATTTGTTAAATATATTGTTCATGCAAAAAAATTAAGGCCAAGTTTGGCATCTACTAAGGCCAAGTTTGGGAAGACTAAATAAGTGTACTTTTTGACTTTTTTTGTATTATGTGTAGAAAAAGTAGAGAGAAGATGTTGATTGATGTGACCCAAAAAAGATAAAAAGATGAAATAAGTGCACTTTTTTTTGTTAGCCAAACTTGGCCTAAATAATACAAAAAGTCAAAAAGTCACTATCCTATTTAAGTCACATCATCTTATTTAAATCACATTACCTCTCTAACACATCTCATCAAACCCAACCCAAACTCAACCCATATAAGCCAATAAGTCAAAAAGTATATTTTTTTAAAATATCCCAAACCAACCCTAAGTTAATTGGATGTTCGTTGCCCCATGATCAAATCTTAATTATTTTTAAAAAATTATCAAAACAATAAAAATAAATATAGTTTTGTTATGGAATTACATATGTCTAATTAATCTAAATGTAAATGTGATTTTGAAAGTGAAATAATCTTACATGTAATTTCTATCTCATGCATACGTTTAAGATTATTTCAGATTTGAACGTATATATAAGATAAAAATTATATGTATTTAATGATTCATCTTCCTTCTCGAATTCCACTTAAATGTGTTTCTGACAGAAAAATGCAAATAGAAAACAATGCCTTTGCTTAAAAAATTTTGTCCTTGCTTTCAAAATATATTTGCTCCAAAACCCATCATTTTATCTTAATTTTTATTAATCTCCAAATTTTAACGGAATATTGGTAGTAGTTAAAGAATTACAGACTTTACTAAAATATTGACACAAAAGCATGTAAACTTGGTTCAAATGTTATCAACTAATATATCACAAACTCGGTTTAGAATTTAGTCAGAGCTCCCCAATAGCTAATCCTGTTAATTATATCGAAATCCCAAAAATGTCCTTTGGTACATGCCTGTTATTATGCGGTAACAGATCAATAATCGACAAAAGCCTTAGGGCATCCTAGTCATTCCAGCAAAAAGCGAGTCCACTATGCTTTTTTAAGTACAATGAGTATGGTTTGCTTTCCATAAAGTAAAAGGAAGCAAATATATGTAACAAATGTTTTTGTTTGATTCAAAGTTTCAAAAAAAATTGATAATAAAAAATAAAAAAGGTAAAAACTTGAAATATTGAACACTTTAAATGCCCACTACAACAAAAACATATTTTAGTGACACCATACTAGTGATATGTTATTAAAAAATGTCACAAAAAAAATATTTGGTGGCATTTTTTAAAAAAATGTCGTAGAGCCACAAACATACAAGGCTCTAGTGGCATTTCAATTAAAAAAAGTGTCACTTCACTACAACAAAAATGTCACTACAACAAATTTACACTTTAGTGACACTACACTAGTAGCATGTTTTTAGAAAATGTCACAAAAATAAAAATTGACATTAAATGTTTTAGAAAAATGCCATAGAACCACAAACATATAAGGTTCTAGTGGCATTTCAATAAAGAAATGTCACATCAATTTTATGACATTTTATAAAATAATGACACAAAAAATTATGTTCATGACATTTACCAACAGATGCCACTAAACTTTAGTTGCAATTGCATTTTTTAAAAAATGTCAGGACACTAGGTAGGTGCAAATTACTTTTTATGGCACTTAGGTGAAAAGTGTCATAAACAAATATTTTTTAAAAAATGAATTAAACTCAATATACACTACAGGAAAAAGCATATTCGGCGACTAAATTTCCTGACAAAAAAAATTTGGTCGCTGAAAGTATAGCTTTCAACGACCAAAACAGCATTAGTTGCCAAAAGTAAAGCTTTTTGGTGACTAAACAATTTTAGTAGCCAAAAGTCTACAATTGGCGACTAAAACTAAGTTTGGTCGCTAATTATATGGGTTTTAGTGACTAAAAAATTTTTAGTAGCCCAAAGTAAAGCTTTTTGGCGACTAAAAAAATTTAGTAGCCAAAAATCTACAATTGGCGACTAAAAATAAGTTTGGTCGCTGATTATATGGGTTTTACAGACTAAAAAAATTTTAGTAGCCAAAAGTAAACCTTTTTGGTGCCAAAAAAAATTTTAGTAGCCAAAAGTATAGAATTGGTGACTAAAAAATATTTTTAGTAGCCAAAAGTAGTCTTTTTTTTATTTTGGTAGTAAATAGCTTATTTTACATAAATTATGTTCAATAAAATAATTATGTTTATACATATACTTTTATATTAATATGGATGTATGTACTATATAAATAATATATGTTGCGTATATAATCATGTGGTGGTATAGAGGTGTAGTGGGAAGAGTGTGGTGTATAAGGTTTATGGTGTGGAAGGTTGGCGGTTCGAGTCTCCGCAAAAGCGGATCAAATTGTTCTACAACGAATTATCGTCATGAATGGCACTTGATAGCGTCACGAATAGTGCCTAACATGACATTAAAGCGTCACTGAAAGGTTTTAGTCTTGATGGTGTAATGACACTTACAAGTGTCACTAACTCTTTTTTTAATGGCGCTTGATAGTGCCACAAATAATATCTACCATGACATTAAAATGTCATTGAAAGTTTTCAGCCATGATGGTGCAGTGACACTTGCAAGTATCTACCGTGGCACTCGTATCTACCATGGCACCGATAGAAGTGGCAGTTGTTCAAAATGCCACAAGACCAAAAAATGTCATTAGAAGAATAATTTTGTGGCACTTTCAAATGTCACTAAACTAAGGAAATGTTGTAGTGGCCTAACGAGGAGATCTCTTGAATTAGACCTTAAGCAAGTTAAGATTTTAGAGGTCACTTTTAGTTGATGTTACATAGTATGATCACTCAAATACATAGTTATAAGTGGCAAATTTATGCATAGGCGAAAATTTAAACTCATACTTTCGACACTAATAATCCACCTAGATCTGGATAAATAGATTTGAAAAGTTTATCCTATCAACTTCATGGATAGTTAAAAGTGCCAAGTGAAGCGATGAAATTACATTACAACTTTAGTTCAAACTCCTAAAAAATAAAAGGAGAGCACATAAAGAAGGCTCATGCTGTGGTGTGCTTTAGCATCCCCAAAAACACCCCCATTGAGATAGGTGACTCAATTATTTTTGGATGTTTTGGAGAAGAGCCAGTATCTATATACCAAAATGAGGGGACAGCCCACCAAGTTAAAGGTTAGTTAAGTTTAAGTATGTCAATGAAAGCTCAATTTCTTCGAGCCACTTAATTATAGGCTTTTAGTGTTGCAATCTAATTTTTCTTCATTAGTGTGACAACGAAGGAGCTTCTCAGTACGGTGGAATGGGGAGGTACAGTTTGGGCTTGTAAGCCCATTATAACATATATCTTGATAATTTGATTTGCTTATTTTATAGATTTCATATAAATATTTAAGAAAAAAAATATAAATTGATCTCATAACTATTGTTATATGATTTCATCTTATTTTTCTTTCTTTTTAAAAGAAGAAAAAAAAAATCTATGTAGTATTTGCTTTATTGGGTCTCCTTTCGTTTTATTATTTGATGCCACCTTAATTTGTACAATATATATATATATATATATATTATTTATGTCTTATTTTTCATGAAAAATAGGTGCTTTCTAAAATTATTCAAGATCTTGGAACAATATTAAACAAGGGAAATTATACAATACTCAACTCTTTTGGATATGTACCACACTACAACATTTTCTTAATTTAGTGACAATAGAAAGTGTCACAAGACTATTCCTCTAGTGACATTTTTTGATCTTGTGACGTTTTGCACAAGTGTCATTTATACTCGTGCCATAGTAGATACTAGTGCCACAGTAGATATTTGCAAGTGCCACTACACTATCATGACTAAAAACTTTTAATGATATTTGGATGTCATGATAGATATTATTTGTGACATTATCAAGTGCCATTAAAAAAAGAGTTAGTGGCACTTCAGTGACACTTGTAAATGCCATTACACCATCAGGGCTAAAAACTTTCAGTGACACTTTAATGTCATTGTAGACACTATTCGTGATGCTATTAAGTGCCATTAAAGAAAACTTGCAATCTAAAAAATGCCACGGTATGAATTTTTAATGACGCTTGTTATGCCACAATTGATATTTATAACAACTTCATAAATGCCACTAAATCCAATTCATTTGTGCCATTAAATGGATATATAAATGCCATTGGAACTCATTTTAGTGACACTTTGCACAACTACTATCACTACTACAAAATATCACTTATATGTTCTTTTCATTGACACATTTAAAAACTACAATTAAGCATGCGTAAATGCTTATAAAAATTGAATCGATTTTATAAACAATTGAATATTAATTGTCACATCCTATATTAATTTGACATCCATTCATCTTGTAATATTTTCATAATAATAAACAAATATCACCACCATAGGATCATCACATCAAAAACAAAAAAAAAAGATTTCAAACCACAATCAATTATTTATTATTCAAATATAAATTTATTTATATTACAATAAAAATCCCTTGCCAAAATTATAAAATATTCTACCACACTAACAAAGTTAAAGCAAAAAAAATTTAAAAGAAAATTATTCCAACCATAAGTTCTGAAAAGCCATAATGATATCTATCTTCCAGAGAGACAAATTATCAAAATAAAATCAGTTCCCAAATTCTCAACCTCACTTGTATAAATATTCTCGGTTAGCATCCATAACTTGCGAAATCTGCATCCAAAAGATAAACATATAAAGGTAATTGAAACTATATTAAGTTAATATAAATTTATTAATGAAATTAGTATTTACGAAATAAATATACCACAAACGGAACAAGCCATGCAACATGAGCTCCAATAGTCAGGTCCAACTGTCCAACTGTTTTGACAACTCTCATTAGGTTTGACTAGCACTTGAACATGTACCTCCCAATAGTCAAGTCCTAGTTCTTCCACTTCTACTTTTTTTGATGCGTCTATGCTTTTAAGTACTCCGATTGCAATTGTTTTTGTTGGCCTAATGATACTTTTTAGAACAACTATATCTCCCACCTATAAATCAAGATTTAACTACTTAAGTAATTATATATTTAAAATTAATAAATAAGATTTAAAAAATAAACTCGTACAAAGTGCCAGAGTGAAGACGATCACAACTGAAAGTGATATGCATTTCTCTAGTAGATAAGCAAGCCAAATGATTTAATCACTTAATTGATTCACCACACTACAACCAATTATATAAAAGTAACAACCGTAAGTCTTTAGACCATATCAAACAATAGCTTAAAAAATCAATAACAACCAAAGGCACCAATCAATAACAATCAAAATCATGCCCATTATCAATATCAAGATCCCCTAACCTGAACAATGTAAATCAAATGTAATTGTGAAAAATGATAATCAACTAATTACTTTCAAGCAATAGTTTGAGAGAATCAAAAAGAGCACATGCGGTAATAAATGATGGAGAGATGTCTTGTTGAAGCTTCACAAGCAAATAAAAATAAAAATAAATTTTTTTAAAATAACACAAGCTTCGTCATGTCAGGATTTTGACTATGTAGCACATTTTGTCTAGATTTAAATAATGGAATTTAGGTCCGCAATATTCATTCCTTGGTTAATTTGAAGACAAGTTTTGCATGCTATTCTAAAATAAAGCTAGAAATAATATATATGATTAGCTCTTAGTAGGTACCTGACTAAGAGAGGTATCTTGTATCGATGACAAGGACCATGCTTGATGTCGAGCTACCATGTCAAGAGGACTAAAAGTTGTTGTGACCTAATCAAATTTGAACTATTTAATTTTACAAACACACACACATAGATATATGTATGTATGTATATATATATATATATATGTGTGTGTGTGTGTGTGTGTGAAGAAAAACATTAATAACTTATAAATTCTATTAAAAAAATTACCTGGTTAGATGTGTTTGTCAAGTTATTCGGAGCATGCTGAACATGGGAAACTTTGGACCTTAGCTCCGAATTTTCAGCTTCCATAGCATCCATTGTTGTGTCTTGGTTTGCTTCATGACCAGATGTATCTTTCCATAAATTAGACGTAGAGACACCTAATCCATACATGCGAACTTGTCCATGTTTTTCTTTACCCATCCCTTGTCCAAATGTATCATTTGGGTCCTCATTTGATAAATTTGCATTTAAAGTTGTCCTCTCATTCATTTCATCCTATAAGGTTGCAATAAACATTTAATATATACATTTCAATTAGTCAACACTATAATTTGGGAATTTTAACTAATCTACAAGTTTCAAATGGACAGATAATTATTTGGTACATACTATCATTGCTTTCGTTGCCTCAGGGGTTCTAGTCTCCTTTATATAACATACTTTAAACATGTGAGCACGTGTTGGAGAGTGTCCCAACTTATTCTTCTACAAAATAATATATTCCAAAATATAAATTATATCATTCTGTCACATCATGTATACATTATCATATTAAATATATAACATGAAAAGATTAATTAACCTGCTCCTTTCGAAAACGTGGAAAACTTTTTGTTCCAGTAGTATGATTATACTTTCGCTGTGTACGACTTGCTTTGTTTTTATCACTTTGTGCCTAAAATTACAAATGCATAAATTAATGGTGCCCAAACTATAGCAAGTAAAAGAACATATAATGATCAAATCAAGTATATCTTTACTTCTTTGATGGCCCAATACTTAATAAGGTGTTCCCACTGATCAGCATATACTTTACTATCTTTATAATGCTTTTGTTGGTCAAAACTCAAGAGGTTTTTATAATAATTTTGCTTTTTGTTTGCCTTCCAGTCTTTTAACTTCTTACCAGAGCACTCCACAACCCAATTCCTAGTTTGAATCATTGTGGTGTATTTTGAAAGGGGTAAACTTGTTTTGTTGTAGAGTCACACTACAAGAAAATCAATTTTTAGTTACGTTTACACTAAACCGCTACAATAAGTCACATTCAATTGAGTTTGGTAATTCATTAATTTCAAGCCACATTAAATTAAGATCATTGAAACCAAGTATAATCATGTCTCTAACCTTAGTAGTCTTATGTGTTCAATTTTTGTATATGATTTGTTTAATTTTATAATTTAAAGGAATTTTGGTTAATTGCTGGGGTCACGCAAAGGTTGTCATATGGGTCAAGTTATGTAATTCAATTTTATTTGTGGGTCTTATTTAGTTTCATGTAGGTTTTAGAAGCCAAAAGTTTAGTAGTTTTATTTATTTATTATTATTTAGAAATTTCTAGTTGGTAAAATGAATTTATATAAACTCATGTAGTGCATTTAATTGAATATTATATAGAATAGTTTTGGTAGAATTATTTCCAGCAAATATGCTTCTTTTGAGAATGTGTGATGCAATCAAACGTAGATGTGATGCCTGTGGACTCTAAGAGTGACTCCTAAAACTATCTTCTCCATGTCATTCCTTTGTTGAATTTTCTACACTTTAATAGTCCAACCAGATTTGTTTGCATTCAATTCTCTAAGCCTAAACCTATCCTACCTAATTCCTTAACTGAAACTGATCAGCCCCAAATTTTATTCTTTTTCCCTATTTAATCAACCCTAAAACCCTACACATATAAACCTTAAAAGCATAGGTTTCCTTCCATATTAATTTTGGGCTCATTACTAGTAGACGAGTGATCTTTACTCCCACATTAAATATGCAATCACTTGTGGATCCAAATAATGCAGGTGTTTTGAGGTTGTTTTATCTGCTTCTATGAGACTACAACAGACCAGAGCATAAATATATATCAATTCAAAAATTAAACAAAACAGTTGTGTCTTTAAGGTAAATGGCTGGATGGTGCTAGAAAAGTCTTGCCTTTCGATCTACGCCTTGTTAGTGCTACATATCTTGAAAAGGCCTCTCTTATGATTGATAATGTATGCAATTTCTTAAGTGTGTTCCATGTACACTTTTTGAGCTCCTGAAACATATATTTTGATTATTTGAAGTCTTTTCCCGTTCTGCAATTTTATTCATTTAGAAAGTGTTTATGTTAGGCTTTGCATTATAGTGCAGACAAGCAATCTTGTGTTAAGCTGTAAAGTGAATAATATTAATAAAACATTGATCGATTGGCAACAAGAACTAGGCCTAATCCTAATCCTAATCCTATTTATGTGGAGTCAGTAATGGGAAAATAGTGAAATACATGAATGAATTCTATTTGGTACAAGGCTTGAAAGGTAATGATAAATGATTGTAGACGTCACATTCTCACCTCTGTGCTATTCTTTGTTTCTTTCTAAAGGAAAAAAGGAAACTAAAATATGCTTCCTAGCTAGAATGTTAATAAATTGTATTCTTGAGAAACTTCATCCTAGTGCCATGGGCAATTTACTCTATAATCTGAAATAGACAAGTATGTTTGGCTTATTCTTTTTTTTCTTAGTTTGGTTCCAAATGCATACTTCTTGATACAGTGTGCATCTAGTATAAAATCAAATATCTAATAGAAAATCCACAGCCACATGAACATGAACATTGAACAAATATCTAATATAAAATCAAAACAAAATCTAATAAAAGGAATTTTTTTTAATTTTTTTTCCTTATTCATCCTTACAACAGAAAAAAAAAAAAAAAAAAAAAAAAAAAAAAAAAAAAAGAGAGAGAAAAATAATGCAAGATCTCACTGAGACATTTAAACAAACACTAGTATGTCATTATATAAAATCACAACATAAATACAATAAAGTAAATCACAATTAACCCTTGATATTAAAAGATGAAAACTAATACATTCATGGGTTAAAAGATTAGATTTTCATATTGTATCAAGTTTTATATGAAGATCATAAATGAGAGAGAAAAATAGAGGTATTCTGTGTGTGAGAATGAGAAAGAGAGAAAGAATACCTAATAACCTCAGTAGATAGTAGAAGATGAAAAAACTGCAAATTTGTGATGTAGATGTTAGATAAGAGTGGCGTGAAAGATGCATAATGAAAAACCCTTGCTTCATTATTTCGCTCCTGCCTCTTTATCCCGCCAAAATTGATTTTGCTTCACCAATTTCAGATTTGTTCGACTTGTGGATTGGGTTATCGAACTCAAATTTGTTGGATTCGTGTATTGGATTGCTTCACCAAAATCAATATTGTCCCACAGCTACTCTAATTCATTTGGTGTAGTTTAGTGATTTTTTTCCTTTGCTTTCCCGTAAGTCTTAGTTCCCCTGTTTTTATCAAATATATATATATATGGAGAATTTGTAATGAAGTGTTGAATTGGTGTACCAAAAATTAATTAATTAATTTATTTTTAAATAAGTTTGTTCACATTTTAGTGTCAAAATAAATAAATATCAATTTTGGTACTTACACTCTTAATTAGATTAATTTTGATTTTTAATTTTAAATTTGTATCAATTTAGTCTAATTGATAATACTATTAGTGTTTTGGACGAAAAATGATTACTAAATTGATTGAGATTAACTTACTGAATTGAGCAAATCTATAATTTTGCCTCCAAAAGAATGACATATGCATTTTTTCTAAAAAAATGCTAACAATTGGAGAAAATTACACTGTTAATCCTCTATTTTTGGCTATTGTGTTATTTTATGTCATTTTAATTCCTATAATTTCAATTAAATCAATTTTGACACTAAGTTTTTTATTTTGTCTCAAATTAGTAACTTTATCATCATATAGAAGAGTCGTTTGAAATTTTATTTATTTAGTTAATTCATATAAAGTCGTTGATCAATTTTATACATGTGGGTAAGTATAATTGAAAAACATATTATATTGAGTTCAATTTATTTGTTTATATTTATTTTGTGCATTTTAAAAATTTTAGAAGTATATTGGCATTTTTTTTGTTTTTAAAAAAAATGCCATTAGATAGCTTGGAAAGTTTTTGACTTAGTGGCATTTCTCAAAATGCCCTAAAAAGTAACTTGCACCTACTTAGTTTAGTGACATTTTTTGAAAAATGTCATTGCTACTAAAGCTTAGTGACATTTGTTGATAAATGTCACTAAAATAATTTCTTGTGTCATTATTTTATAAAATGCCATAAAATTAATGTGACATTTTTTTATTGAAATGCCACTAGAGCCTTATATGTTTGTGGTTCTGTGGCATTTTTCTAAAACGTGTCACCAATTATTATTTTTGTAGCATTTTCTAAAAGGATGTCATTAGTATAATATCACTAAAATGTGTTTTTGTTGTACTGCCGTATATCTTAATTAGAATATGAAATATGTTTGAGATACTTAATTTATCATATTTAAAAATCATCTTAATGATGCGTCTAACAAATGTCAAATTTTAATTATGATTTATTGTGATATCAATTATACTTTATTAGTGTTAGTTATAACCTTTATGATATTAATTATGATCATTATTTTAGTTATGATTCAAAAAAATTTAATAATTTATATAATATTTAATTATAATTTTATCTCAACTATAATTAATTATAACATTTGTAACATCATCCATTAAACAATAAATAATATTATATGCATCAATTAGTATATTAACTAATATGTCAATTGATAATGTAATATAATTTGAGAGGTTTTTAATATTTATAATTTGTATAATGAGTGGGGTTAATAATAATATCATAACTAATATTGATATATTAATTAATATATTAATTAGTGTATCTAGCACCCCCATTAAACAATATATGAGTTAGAAAAATGCTTGAGAGCACTAAAAATGAATCACTAAAGGGAGCACTAATGATATGACAGTGGGCCCCGTCTACTTTCTATGCCTTGTTTTTATTTATTTTTTATTTTTTTTACTATTTTCAATACATTAGTGCTATTAATGATATATTTTTTAGTGATCTAAATATGAGTTATGAGAAAGGAATAAAAAGAGAAGCCACAATGATCATTGATGTGACAGTTAATAAATGCATTTGTTAATAAAACGTGATGTGTCAAATGTTAACCTGTTCCAATTCTCCATCCATCATATGAATTGGACAAGGCTTGCATTATCTTATGTCCATTATACGGCCCTGCTGGAGACCCCCAGCAGGGTATGAATTGGACAAGGCTTGCATTATCTTATGTCCATTATACGGCCCTGCTGGAGACCCCCAGCAGGGAAGGACCCCCAGCACCCCCCACCTCCACGTGGGGGCTGGCAATGGATGAAAATCAAAAAAAAATATATATATATATATATATATTTTTGAACCAATCAGTAGAGACTCCCAGTACCTCCACTGGGGTCTCATGCATTTTCCTCTATTATATTAATGAAAAACCATAAAAGAAAATTAAAAATTTTGAAAAATTCTAAGATACTAGAAAATGGTACCATGAAAATGTAAATCTGTGGTGTTTATTTAAAAATTTTATTGTATAACAAATCTTGAATAAATCCTAATCATTAATTCAATTTCTCACTGTTTTTTTATTTTGTCTTTTCTAAAGTCCTAATATTACTCTAAAAAAATTATTTTACTCCAATTCAACGATATGATTTGGCAAATTCTAAGCCTTTTCCTATTCTTTAAATGTCTCAAATCATTGTCAATTGTCAAAAATTAGATACTATCAATCATTTCGACACAACCCTTGATGGTTAAAAGCTCACATAAAATAAAGGATAAATAACTTGGCGTGGATAATAGTAAAAATAAGTTGTAAAATTAAAAAAAAAAAATATATATATATATATAACAATTTATTTATTAAAAAACAAAGTATAAACTTTCTCATTAATTTGTAATTTTTCAACCGCCACATTGTACTATTATTTCTCCTAAAATAAATGTCACAACTAACTTACAATAAATAAATAAATAAAATTTGTCCAAAAGCTCCCTCTCAAAAAAATATGTAGAGAAGAGTCCCATGAATCTTTTTGTAGACTAAATCCCATTAAATTTGAAAAGGTATATCATGAGATCTTTTTACTATATTTCTTGGAGATTCATGTGAGTATGCTTCATTTCTATACTATTGTCTTATTAAATTTTTGTCAAATATGTCATTATTAAAATGTGACAATATTTGTGACATCATCCTAATATGTACATTATTGTTTTATTAAATTTTTGTTAAATGTGTCATTCTTCTTAAAATGTGACAATAGGATATCATTCTAATTTGTATACTATTTCTTATTAATTTTTTGTCGTTCTTAAAATGTGACAATAGGACATTTGTGTATTATTGTCCTATTAAACTTTTATCAAATATATCATTTTTAAAATGTGACAATAGGACATTAGTTTAATGTGTGTACTATATTATAAATTTTTATCAAATGTGTCATTCGTCTTAAAATGTGACAATAAGACATTTATGTACTATTGTCTTATTAAACTTTTGTCAAATGTGTTATTCTTAAAATGTAATAATAAAATATCATTTTAATGTATATATTATTATCTTATTACGTTTCTATTGGCTACATATTTTGTACAAGCCAATCACAGTTCAACATGTGGCAGGATAAGGGCAATACGGGAAGACAATTCAAATCTTCAGTCGTAATCACACACGTGACTGTTAGTATTGGTTATTGTGGATCTGCATAGCACTGGGTCAGCAAAAAGATGCAAGATGACGTGACTTTAATGGTTACTCATATATTTAAATTCAAAATCAGAAGGGAAGCCTAACTGCAGACAGGGCGTAGTGGAGCTAACTATGAGGAAACATGATCAACGATCATGGAGGGATGATTCAACAGTTAGAAGTTCATTTCAACGGTTATCATTGAGAAGTATAAATAGCAGATAAGGCCCCATAAAGAAGCTCTCGGACTCATATTCAGAAACCAGTTTTATCTACTTTATTTTCCTTCCAATTTTTACATTTCTTGTTCTTTACATTTCTGTACTTCAAATTCATGCACTGCACTTCATTCATAGGAGTAGTTTCAAGTAGATTGTTGTTATAAACCTCTACGATAGGCTATGGATATGATAGGGGAAATACGTCCACGCTCTTCGAAGCATCATTGTTTCATCTTAGTGGCCACAGATTACTTCACTAAGTGGGTCGCAGCTAAACCGTATAAGGCTGTAGACCAGACCGAAATTATTGGATTCATTAAAGATCTGATCCACAGATTTGGAATCCCACAGACTATAACTAATGATAATGGGACTGTATTTGATAGGAAGATGGTAAAGTCTTTTGTGACAAAGTTTGGAATTAGCCTTGTTAATTCTACCCCCTATTATGCACAAGCCAATGGTCAGGCAGAATCATCCAATAAGTCTTTGAAGAAAGGAATACAAAAAGTTGTGGAAGACAATCCCAAGGATTGACATAACTTACTGTTGGATGTATTATGGGCTTATAAGACTTCTCCAAGATCAAGTACAGGAGTCACTCCTTATGCCTTAGTATATGGGCATGATGCAGTATTACCTGTAGAAATTAACATCAAGTCCTTGAGGGAAAGATGCCAAGATCAGTTAGTTCTTGAGCAGTACCGTCAGAGTATGTACTTGAAATTAGAGAATGTGGATGAAGCTAGAATTCTGATATTAAATAGCATTCTTTTCCAAAAGAAGAGAGCAGCCAAAAACTATAATAAGAAGGTCAAGAACATTAGCTTTAATGAATGTGATTTGGTATGGAAGACAATACTCCCAATAGGGATTAAAAGCCACAAGTTTGGCAAATGGTTACCTAACTAGGAAGGACCATATCAAGTTCATAGAGTCTTGTCTTGGGGAACATATCATTTGAAAAATTTAAATGGATATGTACACCCCAAGAAAATTAATGATAGATATTTGAAGCATTATTATCCAACTGTGTGGGAAACACAAGGAATATAATAAATGCTAAACGAAAGGAGCATGAAAACACTCAAATAATAAATAAAGATCTTATTTCATAATGAGTTGAATACATGCAGCCATAGATTGATCCAAAAGTCAGTACAATGTTTCAGCTGTTCCTTTACAATTGACTCTCTACTCTTAAGAGATCGGAACAACTGAATGGTTGTAGCCATCTCCTACTTTCAATCAGCTAGTCTTTGGTTAGTAATCTGCAGCTTGGTGGCAGTTCGATCTAAAGCCAGGTTGATTGCTGATAACTCTTCTTCAAGCTGAGCTTTCTTCTCCAATAGTCGAGCTCGAAATTGGGAGATAGAGGAATGTTGTTCTTTCAATTCTGACACTTCAGCATGTATTTAAGAAACAAATCTCTGGTCTCTCAGTAATTTCTCTTCTGCAGCTTTGGCAACATGGCAGATGTTGATGTAAAAGTCAATGGTAGCTGCCGCCTGAGATAAATGACTTAAAATAGTCATGCTGGATTGCTCAACAACCTTGTAGCACTGAAGGAAGCCATTCTTGATAATAGGCCTTCACAAGGCTTCGAAGGGGATCCTCGAGAAGAATGTCAACAACTCCAAACAACTGTCCAAATCTAATGAAGACAAGGAAGTCCTACTGGTAGAGGAAGAGCTCTAAAAAATTTCTAAAAGAGAATCAGCTAGGACTAATGGCTCAGTTTCATTGCTAACTGTTGAAATGGTGGAAGGCATGTTAAAAGGCTAGCTAGTCTAGCTTCAAAAATGTCCACCTCTTCTGTTGACATGGTTGGTGCAGAAAAGGGCTCTGATAGGAGGAAGAGATGGCTACATAGGGATAGGAGAAGAAGATAAAGTATCCCTAGCAGTTTCTATAGTCTTAGCTTCCAGTAAGTTAAGAGAAAAGAAACTGGAGCTAGATAGGGATAGTGGATAAGGAACTAGTGAGCTACCTGTGTCTTCTCTACAGGAATCAGCTATCACTGGAGATGAAGTAATAGCTGGAATTTCCTCAGAAGGGAAAGGAGCAACAAGGCTTGAAGGGAGAATAAATTGAGTAGAGTTGAAGGATAGAAGAGGAAAGTATGGAGTTAAACCAAAAGATAGGGATGCAAGAATGCTTTGCCTCAAGAAATGTATGAAAAATGTAGGACCAGGGAGTAAGAGTATTGCTTGAATTGGCTCTACATTTCGAGGTCTTTCAACTTCAGATGAAATTAAAGGAGTCCTTATTGAAGGAGAATGCAGAGTAGTTGTTGCTGCAAAAGAAGAAATACAAAGTAATGTTAAGTCTCAGTATCAAGAATTTGAAAAAGGAAAATAGAGACACGAAAGAAAATTACTGGTTTCAAAAGTGGTGGCAATGGTTGGAGAGCTGCGAAGGGTATAATGTTCAGCAGTTTGTTGTTTTCTTGCAGTTTCTCTTTGGAGTTCATTAGCAGCAGCATCTTCATCCCTAAGCATTTATTGTTGCCTCCTCTTCTCAGCCTTCTGAAGTACAATAAGTTCTTTGGAATGTTTTGCTTCTACTGCTTTAGCAGATGCTTCGTGAATGGGGTCTCCAGTGAAATCAGAACGAGAGACAGTCATTTTTCTCCTTCTTTTTAAGGTTGTCTCTTGCTCTTTTTTTGTCTCTTCTTTTTCTGCCTCTTTTTCTTTTACATGAACCTCAGGTACCTCTTTTTCAGGGTTAAGCAAGAGCTTTCTTTTCCTTTATTGTTGTTGTTTGCTCTTGAGAAGATTTAAAGCTTGAACCTTTTGAGGAAAATCACCCTGTGAGGCACCCGCACCACCTACACCAAAGAAAGAACTATAAGTGAGGGCAAGAGCATCATAAAAGATGAGAAGAGAAAAGAAACAGGAGTACATACGTTTCTTTGAGGCAACTCAAGTAACTCTAGGAAGTGGTGAGGCAGCAGGAACAGACTTTGTAGTGGTAGGCGCAAGAGCTGAAGTAACATAAGCAGTAGATGAGATAACAGCTCCAGTCCCTTTGGACTTGGCTTGAGGTACATCCAGTACCATTAATAGATCTTGGGAAGGAAAGGCCAAGTGCACCTCCATATTGGCCATCCACCAATTCTGGCACCTTTTCAGTATGTTGCTTTGATGTATGAAGGGTAAGTATTCAAAGTCAATTAAATCTTGGATGAATTTGGAAGTTGCTTCTTCCAATTTAGATCTTCGAATCTTCAAATCCCTGTTGGTAAGGCTTAAATTGGACTGACTGTAGAGAGGAATAAGGATCCCTTGTGAGAGTCCAAATTGCCTAACAAATTGGGCAAGACAATAGGGCTCAAAGATGCACTTGTAAGCTCTGGGGTTCATAGTCCCAATGAATAGTTCCCTGGGAATCAAAATAAAGGCCCACATGTGTTTTGTGCTGTAGTGTAGAACAGGACCTATCACTTAAAAAGGTCCTCAACCAAGATGGGACAATATTGGTAGTTTCAAAATAACGAAAGCTGTGAGAAGAAGGGGAAGCTGGGAGTTAGTGGAAGAAAGAAAAGTAAAAAAGCAAAGTTGGAAGGATAAAGTAAAACATTGGCTAACTTCATACCATGTGTGGTAGGGTTTGGCTCCAAAAACCTTAGGCATTTAGACTGTAAATCGGTGAAGTATGCAAAAAGCCAAAGTTGAAGTATTCAAAATGGGCCTCTCTGATTGGCATCCAAGGGTTTTTCACAAAAAATGGGAACAAGCTCTATAAACATGACCTAGAACGTATGGAGCTAAGGCCACCTTTCTTTGTAAAACAAGGGCTTTGGCAAAAGGGACAAACTCAGGCATGATCCTCTGAGAATAGGTGCAGAAGAGGAATTTGTAAAGCCAATACAATATAAAAGAGAAAAATTCCCTATTAGTCACAAGGCCCTCTCTTTTGTTCTCAACCTTGACAAAGTCACTATAGGATGAGTTCAGAGAGGGGAGGGGAAAATGGTTTTTGAGGTCAGAATAGTCTGGACCAATGGGGGTACCAGTAGGGGATAATCCTAACAGATGGCAGATGTCAAGGACAGTAGAAGCCATCATCCTACATCTAAATTAGAAGAAATTGAAAGCAGAATTCGAAAAACAAAGGGCAGCAGGTATTAAAAAAGGGTCCTCTGAAATGGTGAACCTGGATAATTGAAGGGCGTCAAAGAGGCAGAGCTCCTGAAGATCCAATGTCCTATCAGGGACGACTCGATCATACCATTCCTTCCACTCTGGTCTCACTGTGGGCCAGCAACGATAGGGTCGGTTCATCCTCCAGCTTCCCCAATCAAGACCACCTTCATAAAGGAGACAATTATCTTCCAGGCGTGGATATAGAGCTGGAAGCTCAGTGGGAATCTCCTTAAAAATGAGCCCAAGCACATATTCTTGTTGCTCATGGCAGTGGGGAATGAAAATGCGTCCGTCGATGGCACTTTTTTCACCAGCCTTATATTTCTCACACTTTTCATCAATGATCCTTTTTAAGGCTACAGATGGACTCGGACACTCCACAACCGATATTTTCAAGGAAGAAAAAGCCATTGACAGGAGTTTTTTCAGAAAATAAAATTGAGAAAGAGAGTAAAGGGAAAGAGAAAGCGAATGGAGATAAAGGGTTTGTGCGTTAGGCGACCAAGTGAAATAAAAGCACAAAATAAAAGGGTTTTTAAACATTTTTGTCTAAAAAACACCCAGTCGTTTTAAGTGGGCAGAATTCATAAATAAATAAATAAAAAGTACTAAAGGTACAAGTGCAAAAAGTTCCTCTCAATGTTGATAATTATGGAGAGAAATGAGTCTCAAATACTAGTATTGGCTTCGAAATAAAACGTTTGGCTTTGAAGCCAAGCTTTGGCGCCAAAATCAAGTGACAAACAGTTTCGAAAGCAGGAAGCTGACTTCGAAGCACATTTCACACCTAAGAGTGCAGGAATGCCCAGGTATTTGTTTACTTCAAAAGGATTAAAAACCTATTTTTAGGTTTCTTGATAAGAGTAAAATTCTTCGAAGCAAAGTTTGAAATACCTTACGGTTAGAATTTGTTTGTTCTAGGTTTCAAACCAATTGTTGGTTTAGTAGTATACAAAAGGAATCACTTTTTAAGAATAAAACAGTACAATCCTTAAAGGAGGTTTCTATATTTTGGAAAGTGTAGACTGTTTGTTAGAAGCAAAAATAGTTAATTTGACACTGCTTGATTGTATTAACCATATGTTGGGGAATTGGATATGATCAAATCAAGTTTCGATGGGCAAAATTGTTGAATTCGAAGCTCTGATTCTGAAAAGAGACCTAAGGCAAAGGTTGTCAATTACACTCCATATGTTGGAAAAGTTCAAATTGGGTTTCCAGTGTTTCATTGGATATGATCGAATCAAGCTTTGAAGGACAAAATTGGAGAATTCGAAGCCCTGATTTTGTTTGTTTTTTGACAAATAGAATAAAATCAGACCATGCCAAATAAAGAGAAGACATCTTAGCTTTATTAAGACAAAAGTAATTACATCAGAAGCCTTTCTTGGCTACATATTCAAGTTCATAAAAATAGGGAATAGAGTAAATGACAAGGTCGTGGAATTTGTTCCAACTGTGGTCAATGAACTTCTATTCCTTTTTAATTATATCTTTTATCTTCTCCAGGCTAGGCTGTTGAAGTTGATATGCTCTTATTTGATAAAAAAAAATTTTGGCCTTTATTTCAAACTCTATTTCTTTCAACCCTTGTTCTATCTCATCCATGTCCAAGTCATCCCAATATGCAAAGTCTTTATTCTTGAAATCATTATATTCATCGATAAGGTTCTCTGCTTCATACCGGGTATGAACGCGACGGGCTGAGATTTGGTCTAAAGATCAAGTAGTGGCCATAGAAATTTGATGCCAATGAAGAAGCAGTGACAGTTAGTCTAAAAATATCTGGAGCTCTGCTTGGGTGATGGGGTTGAGGACATGACCCCGGGTCATAACATTACAAGCCCATTGAAAGTTCTAAAGAGGAACATCACCCTCGAAAACATTAAAAGGCAAGTAAGAAAAGGCCGCAAGCAGAAGTTGGGCTTGATATCATTCAAATATAGTAGGGAGAGATGGAGGGCTATAGGAGGGGAGAAACTGGTCCTCAAAAAGAGTAAGTCTCAGTTCTTCCATCCAGTGAGGGTTTTGCGAAAGGGGAGGTACGTGAGCTTCTATCTTGAAAGAATGAGGGAACTGGGGGTTGCTGACGTAGTTAAGCCAATCAGAAGAGCAAAGTTTTGCCTTTTGGGCTAAGAACGACGGGCTGTACCCTTGTGCCTCTTCTGGACGACAAGTGGCTTGTACTATCTTCGTAGGCATAAAGGATGTGTACAACGCTACAAGTAAATTGTCTTCCAAACGGCGTTAGCGGTCGATGGGTACATATAGGTAAACCACCGAGCTCCGAGCAAAGGGAGGGAAAGTTAGAGGATCAACAAATTCGACAAAGTTATGATTGATTTGTTCTCTTAACTTGGACTCCTCAGGTTCTAGCCAACTTCTCCAGCCAGAAGCCTCAGAAGAAGAAGAAGCTGCAGCCTCATCCCACGTAGAAGACTGTGGGTCAAAAGAAGAGCTTCCAATATCCATGTTTGCAAAATTTTGGTTTAAAGAATTGTTGACAATAGGTTCGTAATCCAAAGGTTGATAGTTTGCAAAAGCTTCCATAACTTGAATATAGGAAGGTGGATAAAGGTGGCTAATCAATGCATGAAGGTTCTTTTGAGGACGAACAACATTATCAAACAACTCTTCATATGCTTGATCAAGGTAAGAAAATGTTTGCTTGGCCATGAAAGTTGTACCAGTCTTTTCGAATACTGAGATAGTGGGAATGTTCAAAGGATAGAAAAGAATTTAATGCAAATGTTTCATTGATGAATGACGGTTGCATTTCTGAAAAAATACAAAGCCCATGCACGTTCTAAGACGTGGATAAAATGCTTTAATCCACTGATATTACCAACTATTGAGTATATTAATGCGGGGAGTAATGTTGGCTACATATTTTGTACAGGCCAATCACAGTTCAACACGTGGCAGGATGAGGGCAATACGGGAAAACAATTCAAATCTTCAATTGTAATCACACACGTGACAGTTAGTATTGGTTATTGTGGATCTACATAGTATTGGATCAGCAAAGAGATGCAAGATGACGTGGCTTTAACGGTTACTCATATATTTAAATTTAAAATCAGGAGGGAAACCTAATTGCAGACATGGCATAATGGAGCTAACTGTGAGGAAACATGATCAGCGATCATGAAGGGATGATTCGACGGTTAGAAGTTCATTTCAACGATTATCATTGAGAAGTATAAATAGCAGAGAAGGCCCCAAAAAGAAGCCCCCGGACTCGATCCAGAAACCAGCTTTATCTATTTTATTTTCCCTCCAGTTTTTACATTTCTTGTTCTTTACATTTCTGTACTTCAAATTTCTGCACTGCACTTCATTCATATGAGTAGTTTCAAGTAGCTTATTGTTGTAAACCTCTACGAGACTGAATTAGATCATTATAAGTCTTTTATTTTTACTTAATGAAATGCTATAGTTGTTCTTCATTTAATTGTTATTTGCTAAATTCTCCTAAACAAAGTCACCAGTAAAAGTTTTCTTCGTTGAGGCTGAAAGAACTGAAACACAATTTTCTGATAATTGGTTGGCAATTAATTTTCTGTAATGACTGATTGATCTTTGCTGGCACGCTTAAAATTACAATACTAACATTCGAAAGTCAAAAAAGGTAACAGTTTCCAAATATAATACTTAAGGGTTCATAATAATATTTGTGGGATTAAATTATCCATAAGTCATAGATATAGAATTTAATAAGTAAATGCCCCCAAAAAATAAAGTACCGAGGAATATTAATAATTTGGATAAAATATACTGTTTAAGTACTCTATAATTTGCCAAGTATATTAGAATTTATTATGCAAGTTTGCAATTCCTTCAAAATGAACCTTTATTTTATTTTATAATGTCAAAAAGTTGCTAGAATGTCACCTACTTTTTAACAACTTTTTCGAAAATTAAAACTCATATTTTTTGGATTTTTAATATGATTTCTCATCTTACTCAAATGTTTTGAAAATCTCATAAAAATTTAAAATATTAATTAATTTTAAACAAGATAAAAGAAAATAATACCTATGTTCATAAAAGGTTTGAATTCTAAGCGAGAAATCACAAGTTTAACTGTTTATTTCATCTTACAGCTTTCTATCTCCCATTCCATTTCTACCCTATTTGGTTACATACACATAATTGTTTAATAAAAAAAATAATAATAATAATAGTTTAATAGTTACAAATTTGAGATTTTATAAGCTACTACAACATTAATCTAGACAAGACAGGGTGAGTGTTAACAAAATTTGCAAATTGAAGGCTCTCTGTTTATAATCTTACAAATAAATAACTAGCACGAATGATCTAGTATGAAGTAGTTTTCTAATCTGAAATATTAAAAAAAAATGTAGAAATTCAATACATTTTCATAATTTTTTGCATTTATTGAATTATTTTTAATTTTTTTTACAAATATTTTATTTTTTAAATATATTTAAATTAAATACATCTATAAAATAAATAAGAAAACGACTAGAATATTTTAAAAATACTAACAACAAATTTAAAAATATTTTGTAACTCACAAAAACATTTTATGAGTTGGTCAAGATTAGTTTTCTTATTTGAAGATAGTGATTGAAAAAATCAATAAAAATATATAAATACTCTCAACGTAAGTCCATTTTTGAATCTTCTGTTATCGTCTCTTGTCTCCCGGACATTCTCTCTCTTAAATCTCTCTCTCTCTCTCTCTAAAAAGATTCAGGAATACATGCTCTTTGATCTTGTTCGATTCGATCTTTGCCTCCTCATCCTCTTCATACTTGTCTTTTTAATCTAATATATATTATATATACATATATATAGTCTATTTAGCCGTTGTTGTTTCGGTTGTTGGTGAAAGTAAAAGAAAGAGAGAGGAGAGAGAGAGAAGCAAAGAAAGGTAAAAGAAACCAAACAAACACACAAAGAATGTTAATGTATAATGTATATATTAATGTATAATATATTAATAATTGTATAATATATTAATGCAATCACTACAGACATACAACTAGCTATAGGATTAAAATAAGATTCCTCTTTCGGTTGCTTTCGGCCCCTTTTCTTTTATATGTTTTTCTCTCATGATGATGTTGTACAGCAGCTCCTATATAATGGAGAATCTCCTTACGGTTTCTCAATATATTGAATCACAGAGTTTATTTTCTCTCAATATCCCTCTCTCAACTTATTTTACATGGTATCAGAGCCTCAAATATATAGCTCATTAACTAGAAAAATTCACATTTTCTGGTAGTTATCTATGTTTCATCACTGATCAGATCTTTTTTGTTCTCAAAAAAATTTCGCACTGCTTACTCACGTGCTCGGAATCTTCTCACGCTTCCAACGCTACCAACGGCATCCTCAGATCCTCTCTAATGCGCCCTCATGCGCCATCTTTGTCACCGGCGCGTCACCCGCTTCCGCCTTCAACGTCCCACGCGCTCCACGCGTCCACAAGTCGCTTGAGCCGTCTTTCTCCGCGTCTCACGCGCTACACGCATCCGCAAACCGCTTAAGCTGTCCGCTTGAGCCGTCTCTCCCGCACTCGTCACTCGCTCGCGCCGCACACGCCTCGCGTCACTTTCGCCTTCGGCTCGCGCCCTTTGCACACGCCTTTGCCTTAGGCTCCAGCCGGTTCAGCTCAAACCGGCTCAGCACCTTTCCCAGGCTGGTTCAACCTTATTTTTGGACTTTTTTGGCCGGTTTAGACCGGTTTCTCACTAATTTTGACCTTCTGCATTCACTGGTGCCCTCGGTTTTTTCAGATTCTACTTCGATCGTGCTGTTTTTCCCTCATGGATAGCCCGGACTCCTCTAACCACCCTATTTCCGTTGTTCTTGACGGGACTAATTATGTCTTATGGGCACAAGCCATGTTTGGCTTCCTCAAAGGAAAGAAACTCTGGCACATCATCACTGGGGATTTGTGCAAACCCATCCAAGAAACCACAGAATCTGCTACCACCACGGAATCCACTACCAAATATGTCGACCGTCTGGAGGATTGGGATAGTAAAAACTATCAGATCATCACTTGGCTTCGCAATACTTCTATTACATCTATCAGCCTGCAGTTTGGTCGGTTTTAACTTGACTCTGTTTCCTCTCTAGCCAAGGCCATCTGGGATTTTTTACAAGAACGCTATCAGACTACTGACCTTGCTCACCAATACCAGCTTCTGAGTCATCTTCACCGTATGCGCCAAGATACAACTCAGACCATTAATGATTTCTTTTCCCAAATGTATTCTGTTTGGGATCAGCTTGCTCTTTCTGAACCTCCATGGCCTCATACTGAGGATACTGCCTTGTTTACTACTTACCGTGACCAACAGCGCTTGGTTCAGTTTCTCATGGCTCTCACTCCTCGTTTTGAGGCAGTACGCGCATCTTTCCTTTATCGCACTCGTTTACCCACTCTTGAGCAAGCAATTTCTGAACTACTTTCAGAGAAAACCAGGTTTGATACTCTCCATCCGCACCTTGTGGACTCTGTTCTTGCTACTCTCCGGATTCGAAATTCTCCTTCACCACCTTCACCTCAGAGGTCATTTGCCTGCAACTACTGTCAAAATCGTTGTCTTTCGTCGACTCATCTTCTGGTTAATTGTCCAGTTCACCTTTGTCGGTTTTGCAACAAGACTGGCCCTGATCATCTCCAGCAAGATTGCTTTCGCAATCCCGCCCGTGCCTCTCGCAATGGTCCTTCTGTCGGGAATCTTTCACGCGGCAACTTTCACCGTTCTGGGACTCCGTTTAAACCAATGCCTGTTCAACGCACTGCTGCTGCTGCCTCAGAGGATTTACCTTCCTCTGTCCCTACCGACCCTTCCACTCCAGTCTTCTCTTAAACAGATGTCGAAGCCATGTTTTAACATTTTTGGAACACTTCTGGTACTCCTCCATCTACTGCTTTGTCTTTCACCGCAGATAACACTTTCTGGTACTTTGACTCCGCTTGTTGTAATCACATGACCTTTGACCCTACTATTTTTACTCCTCTCTCTTCTACTCCTCATGTTCCTTCTATCTATACTGCTGATGGGTCTCTTCTTTCTGTAAGTCATGTTGGTTCTGTTTCCACCTCTCACTTATCTTTATTCCATGTATATTTTATGCATGCTCTTACTTTAAATCTTATCTCCATTAGTCAATTATGTGAGCATGGTCTAACTGTTACCTTTTCCCATACTGGTTGTTTGGTGCAGGACCTTCGGACGGGGCGAACTCTTGGGATAGGCCGTAAGCATGGACGTCTCTACGAACTCATCCATCTTCATGTTCCAGATTCCTCTCAGATCACAGCTCCTACCACTGCTACCACTGCTCATTTTTTATCTCATTTTCAGCTTTGGCACTATCGTTTAGGCCATCTTTCTGTTGGTCGTTTAAAATCTTTAATTTCTAGTGGTCATTTAGGTCCTGTAAGTTCTGATGCTTTAGATTGTATGTCTTGTCAACTTGCCAAACAACTTGCTTTATCGTTTAATAAAAGTGACTCTGTTTCTCTTGCACCATTTGATCTCATCCATTCTGATATTTGGGGACCCTCTCCTATTCCTACTATGGGAGGCGCACGCTATTTTGTTGTTTTTATAGATGATTTTTTCCGTTTTACATGGTTGTTTCTTATGAAAAATCGTTCTGAGCTCAAACAAATTTATTGCAATTTTGCTGTAATGGTTAAAACACAATTTTTTAAACTATTAAGCTTTTTCGCTCCAACGATGCCATGGAATATAAAGATTTTGACTTTCTTTCATTCCTTCAGAGTCATGGTACTCAACCTCATCATTCTTGTCCCGGTACGTCTCAACAAAATGGACGTGTTGAATGGAAACATCGGCATATTCTCGACACTACTCGCGCTCTCTTTCTGTCTTCCTCTTGTCCGGAAAATTTTTGGGGAGAAACAGCTCTCACTGCTGCTTATATTATCAATTGTATCCCTACACCTATCATTCATAATCACACTCCTTATGAGCGTCTGCATGGCACCCGTCCCCCTTACACCAACCTTAGGGTCATTAGATCTGCCTGTTTTGTTCTTCTCCAACATCATGAACGTACCAAACTTGAACCCCATTCCCGCCTTTGTTGCTTCTTGGGGTATGGTATTGAACATAAGGGGTATCGTTGTTGAGATCCTCTCTCCCAGCGCCTCCGTATCTCTTGTCATGTGGTCTTTTGGGAACACAAAATGTTTTCCTCTCTCTCTCTCTTCCGTTTGTCCGTTCCTTCACCCTCTCTGTTTTTTACTAACCCTTCCACAGATCTATTTTCTAATGAGCTTACTCTACCGCCCCTGCCAGCCTCTCTTGAGACCGCCTTGCCTACTGGTCTTTCCTATGCACCTGTTCAATTTGATGGTTCTGCTCTTGCTCCCTCGGGATCCTCCCCTTCTGTTGAGTCTCTTCCTCTAGCTCCTTCTCCCTCTGCTCGACCACACCGGGTAACCCAACATTCTACTCGTCTTCGTGACTTTATTGTTGGTTCTACTGCTTTTTCTACTTATGAACCAACCTCCTATCGTGAGGCTCGCTCTAATCCTCTTTGGCAGCATGCTATGACTGATGAATTGCAGACTTTAGACAAAACTCATACTTGGGACATTGTTGATCTTCCTCCTGGCAAGACTGCGATTGGCTGCAAATGGATATACAAAATCAAGACTTGTTCTCATGGATCTATTGAGCATTACAAAGCCCGCCTTGTTGCCAAAGGCTTCAACCAAGAATATGGTATTGACTATGAGGAGACCTTTACTCCTGTTGCTCGTCTCACCTTTGTTCGCAGCTTGATTGCTGTTGCTACCACCCGACAATGGGATCTTTATCAACTGGACATGAAAAATGATTTCCTTAATGGTGTTCTTCTCGAGGAGGTCTACATGTAACCTCTCCCTGGGTCTACTTATCCACCACATAAAGTTTGCAAACTTCAGCGTGCTTTATATGGTCTAAAACAAGCTCCACACGCTTGGTTTGCCAAGATCAGCTCTACTATTCATGAATGTGGTTTCACCTCCAGCTCTTATGATACTGCTCTTTTTATCCGAAAAACAGCTCAAGGGACCACCCTGCTTCTGTTTTATGTGGATGACATGATTATCACCGGTGATGATATCGATGGTATTCTTCGCCTTAAACAGTTTCTTAGCCATCATTTCGAGATGAAAGACCTTGGTCCTCTCAGCTATTTCTTGGGTCTTGAAATCTTCCATGATTCCACGGGTTCTTTTCTCTCTCAGGCTAAGTATACCTTTGATCTTCTCACACGTGCTGGTCTTACGGATTGCAAGACTGCCTCTACTCCCCTGGAGCGTCAGAGTCATCTTACACCTCTTGATGACACTCTTCTCTCTGATGCTACCCTATATCGTCAGTTAGTTGGCAGTCTTGTCTATCTCACTGTTACTCATCCTGATATTGTCTATGCCGTTCATATTGTCAGCCAGTTTATGTCGGCTCCTCGTACCCCTCATTATGCTGCATTAGTTCGTATCCTTCGCTATCTCAAAGGCACCCTGTTTCACGGTCTTCATTATTCCGCCCGCTCCTCTCTCCAACTTCTTACTTTCTCCGATGCTGATTGGGCTGGAGATCCTACTGACCGCCGCTCTACTACTGGGTTCTGCTTTTGCTTGGGTGATTCTCTTATTTCTTGGCGCAGCAAGAAACAATCTCTTACTGCTCGTTCCAGTACCGAGGCCGAATACCGTGCTCTTGCTGATACTACTCATGAGCTTCTCTGGCTTCGTTGGCTTCTTGCTGACATGGGTGTTACCCCCTCTGGCGCTACTGCCCTCTTTTGTGACAATCACAGTGCTCTTCAAATTGCTCACAATGATGTTTTTCATGATCGCACCAAGCACATTGAGATTGACTGCCATTTTATTCGTTAACACGTCACTTGTGGTACTGTCCATCTCCATCTGATCTCTTTTGTTGATCAACCTGCTGATATCTTCACCAAAGCTCATTCTCATGGCCACTTCGTTGAACTTGTCTCCAAACTCCAGTTGGTTGATCTTTGTCCTCCTTAAGTTTGAGGGGGCTGTTAATATATAATGTATATATTAATGTATAATATATTAATGCAATCACTACAAACATACAACTAGCTATAGGATTAAAATAGGATTCCTCTTTTGGCCCATTTTTCTTTTATATGTTTTTCTCTCATGATGATGTTGTACAGCAGCTCCTATATAATGGAGACTCTCCTTACGAGGCTTTTCCCCAAATTAAGCCAAATTAGCAACTTAATTCCCAAACTAGGCCTAATTTGAACAGTATTCCCAAACTAGGCTAAAGCGCTATTACAAACCACGCTTTCACTGTTTCTAGGACCCTCCCGCGAAAAATTTGTGAAATAATAAAAGCGTGGTTACAAACCATACTTTTAATTAAGAAAGCGTGGTTACAAACCATGCTTTTAAGTAAATTTATTTATTTATTTATTTATTTATTTATTTATTTTTTCAGAAAACGTGATTGCAAATCACGCTTCTACTGTTGAAATGCAAAAACGTGTTTTCAAAACACGTTTTCCATACAAACCAAACCAAACCACACTCTGACACACACACACACACACCCACACACACCCACAACACAACACTCATGCACATCACACAATATAATTGAAACAATATAATTTTTATATATAATAATAATTAAATATATATAATAATAATTTATAATAATAAATAATAATCAACTATATAATTTTTATAATTTTTGTAAATATAAATCATTTTTATATAATTTTTATCTTTCGAGTGGTTAGAAATAATTTTTTACAAATTAAATTGAAATAACTATACGTATGTATATAACCTGTCCAAAAATTAAAATGATAATTATTTTTTTGACCCTTAAATGATAATTATTTTTTATTTTTTATTTCTTAACCAAATTAATTTTTAATTTTTTAAAAAAAATTTCTAAAAATCAAACCATACATAACCTAAAAATCTTTTGATAAATGACTTACATACGTATGGTTTAAAGGTAAAGATTTTGATAAATGACTTAAATGATAAATGACTTCCATACGTATGGTTTAAGGGTAAAGATTTTGATAAATGACTTAAATGACAAATCAAACCATCCATAACTTAAAAATTTTTACCCTTAAACCATACGTATGTAAGGGTAAAAATTTACTATTATAAATTATAAATTATTTTTGATTATAAAAATTATATACATATGGTTGATATGACTTGATTATAAAAATTATTTATCAAAAGATTTTTATAAATTATTTAAATCTTTATAAATTATTTATAAAGATTATAATCAATTTTTATAATCAATTTTTACATACGTATGGTAATAATTTTTATAAATTATTAAAACCATACGTATGTAAGGGTAAAAATTTTTAAGTTATGGATGGTTTGATTTATCATTAAGTCATTTATCAAAATCTTTACCTTTAAACCATACGTATGTAAGTTATTTATTAAAAGATTTTTAGGTTATGTATGGTTTGATTTTTAAATTTTTTTTTAAAAAAATTAAAAATTAATTTGGTTAAGAAATAAAAAATAAAAAATAATTATCATTTAAAGGTAAAAAATAATTATCATTTTAATTTTTGGACAAGTTATATACATACGTATAGTTATTTCAATTTAATTTGTAAAAAATTATTTCTAATCACTCGAAAGATAAAAATCTTATAAAAATAATTTATATTTACAAAAATTATAAAAATTATATAGTTGATTATTATTTGTTATTATAAATTATTATTATATATATTTAATTATTATTATATATAAAAATTATATTGTTTCAATTATATTGTGTGATGTGCGTGAGTGTTGTGTTGTGGGTGTGTGTGTGTGTGTCTGTGGGTTGGTTTGGCTTGTATGGAAAACGTGTATTGAAAACACGTTTTTGCATTTCAACAGTAGAAACGTGATTTGCAATCACATTTTTTGAAGAAAAAAAAAAATTATTTAAAAGCGTGGTTTGTAACCACGCCTTTACTATTTCACAAATTTTTCACGAAAAGGTCCTAGAAACAGTGAAAGCATGATTTATTATAGCACTTTAGCCTAATTTAAAAATTCCGTCCAAACAAGACTTAATTTGAGAATTAAGTTACTAATTTAATATGGGAAAAGCCCCTCTCCTTACCTCAATGGCCCTGTTTGATAGAACTTATTTTTTTCATCTTTTAACTTAATTTAAACTATTTTGATGCGTTTATTTCAGTTTAATAATACAGTTTATAATTTTTTGTAAATCAAAAATTAATTTATTCTTTAAATAAATAGAAAAAACTTAATTTATAAATAAAAAATTAATTTATATTTACAATTATAAGTTATAAATTGTTAACCTATAAATTATAATCACATTCCACGACTCTACAAAAGGAGCCAATATATTGAATAATAGAGTTTATTCTCTCTCACTATCCCTCTCTCAACTTATTTTACAAAGAAAATGCCAGGCTGTTTCGCCGCTGCGTTTTTGCCCTTCTTGGCGTTTTCCGCCGTGGTTTTCCCCGCGGCGGTGGTGCTCTGTGGGTTCCCGGCGACTCTGACTCTCGAAAGAGCTTTTCCGACGAGTCACGGTGTTGAATTGAGTCGACTCATAGCTCGTGACAGGTTAAGACACGATCGAATCTTGCAGTCTTCTTCCGGTGTTGCTGATTTTCCAGTCGAAGGCACCTATGATCCGTTCCTTGTTGGGTAATTCTATCAATTCACTCTCTTCTTTGACCTCATATTCGTGTATACTTCAAGTTATGGGTCTTTTTCTTTATATATAGTTGTGATTTGTGTTTTTTTTTTTAATCTAATATATCAGTTCATGAGTTTGGGTTTGATTTTCGAAATCTGGGTTTTCAATGTTGATTTGAGTACTTTCAATTTTATGTATGTGTTCTTTTTTTCTTTTTTCTTTTTTGTGTGTGTGGTGTCATTGCCAATTTTAGGTTTTGTGTTTATTGTTTTGTACCCTTTTCATGTTCTTTGTTCTTTGTTCTTTGTTGTTCTAATTTGGTGTCGGCTATATGGGTATTTTTTATTTCTACTTCTAACTGTGTCTGTTTTACATTTTGGCAATGTTGGTGGACTAGTGGTCCTGTTTGTTTTCCAATTTCTGTTGATTTTTCGCATTGGGTTTTGTTCTATTGTACAATCTCTTTTTGTTTGGATTAATGGGTATATCTAGAAACTTTGCTTTGATTATGTTTGTTTCTTATTGGGACTCATGTTTTTGTATTTTAGGCTTTATTTTACAAGAGTTCAATTGGGCTCTCCTCCAAAAGAATTCTATGTGCAAATTGATACTGGAAGTGATGTCTTGTTGGTCAGTTGCAATGCCTGCAACGGTTGTCCCACATCAAGTGGACTCAAAGTAATTTCAACTTTTTTGTAATGTTCATTGGTTGTCATGATTTTAAAACAATAGGTTGGGCCTTCTCAACTATGCAAGAAACTATATTAAGGATTTGGGCCGAATGTTGGACCAATTTACTGCTAAATTTCTCAATTTCATTGCTTGTTTTCTTGCAGATCCCTCTCAACTTCTTCAATGCTTCAAGCTCATCGACGGCTTCACTGATCTCTTGTTCGGACCAAAGATGTTCTCTAGGAGTTCAATCCTCAGATTCTGTTTGTTCGACTCAGAACAATCAGTGCAGTTACGCATTCCAATATAGAGACGGAAGTGGGACATCTGGGTATTATGTATCAGATATGATGCATCTCAACACAGTCGTTGGGAATTCATTGACTTCTAACACTTCAGCTTCTGTTGTCTTTGGGTGAGCTAGCACAAACTTGACAAATTGAAGATGGTATTTGTGTTCTTTTCCATTCATTTGTTAAACCTTGTTGCTTTGGTGGATTATAAAACAGTTGTAGCACATCACAGACTGGGAACTTGACAAAGTCAGATATAGCCGTCGATGGGATCTTTGGATTTGGTCAACAGGGCTTGTCGATAATCTCTCAACTTTCTTCACAGGGTATAACCCCTAATGCCTTCTCACATTGCTTGAAGGGGAATAGTGGCGGTGGTGGTATCTTGGTTATTGGTGCGATCATGGAGCCAAATATAGTTTATAGTCCACTTGTACCATCACAGTACGTTTTTCTATCCACTTGTAGCTCATTAGAGTTGCTGAAATTATCAAAATTTAGGGAATTTCATGAGCATCATGTTACCAGATTTTGACTGGATAAACTTCTCACAGTTAATAGGTTTCTTACATTAAAAATACCTCTTCCATATAGGTTCACCTTGCAAATATACTGTTATACACTCCACAAACTTTTTATATATGTCGTGTTTGATTCTTGTAGTTCTTTAATTATATTCTTATACAAGGATTTTTGTTTGGTGGAATATGAATTTCTTATATGATTATGGCTTCATTCAGTAGTTTTGAAATTTTAGGTCATTGACCAAGTCTGGTGTTGAATAAATTTTGTAGGACTCTGTATAGAGACAGATATCTGGAAGGCTTGGAAATTAAAAATTAATGGAAGAAAGTGATGGGCTGTTTAAGAACTGAAATTGCTTCTGAGCCGATTCAACTTGGCTCAAAGAGGCTTTGTTAGGCATATTGACCAATTAAATGATCTAAGATTGAGCCCTGGACTTTGGGTTCTATTTCTTATTGAGAAGAGCTTAAACCTCCCAAAGCTTGGCATAATAGGCTCAACTTGTTAATTGGTTTGTACTTACATTAATCAGCATTAACTGACAAACGTTGGATTCAAATTTCAAGTAGACTTGAATTTTCAAATTTGTTTGCTTAGAAAGGCAATCTTGGTCAATACTGGGCTTTGTTTAAAACAGACTGCAACCTAAAAAAAGTTTGATAGGGCATATTTTGCTTTAATGTGCTGCTTGACTTTTGTAAGTTGTGAAAAGTTGCCTAATCCGGGCCCAACAATTTGTTGTTGCAATTTTTTGGGGCCTAAAGGACTGAAAGTTCAACGTAGTTACTTGCTTTTCCATGGACTCAAACTCAAGATTTCTATTGAATTTCCAAGGAAATACGAAACCACAGGTTTCTGAAACATATAATCTTTAATGTTTGTGAATTTTGGCACGACTTCTCTAATGATATGTACGATATTAGGGTTTTACATATCCATGTTTGATTATTTATAGAAGCTTGAAAATTGGGGCAAGTGTATATATTGACTTTGCAGTTAAGTTGATTCAAGTCGACGTCAAAACTTTCAGGCCGCATTATAATTTGAATTTGCAAAGCATTGCTGTCAATGGGCAGCCATTAAATGTGGATCCCTCGGTGTTTACAACATCAAGTAACCAAGGAACAATAGTTGATTCCGGAACAACTTTAGCATACCTTGCCGAAGCAGTGTATGATCCTTTTGTCAATGCTGTAAGTCACTGTGGATCAATTAATTAGATTTTTTTTTTAATTAATAACAAGAACTTGTTAGATGATTGTCAAGCAATGACCAAGTGCAGTGTTTTTTATTATATGAACTCAATTTGAAATTTATATAATTTTCTCATCTGTTCAGATTACAGCGGCTGTTTCGCAGTCCGTGAGTCCTGTTCTTTCCAAGGGAAATCAGTGCTATCTAATCACATCCAGGTCTTTTTAAAAAGTTTAACATCTGAATTTTCATCTTAGCCACGAGCATATTGCTTCTATAGGGCTCGCTTTTTTATCTCGTGTTGACATTGGAAGTAAATTTTTTTCTTTCAGTGTGTCTGATATATTTCCAACAGTAAGTTTAAACTTTGCTGGCGGAGCATCCATGATTCTAAAACCTGAGGACTACCTTCTACAGCAAAATTCCGTTGTGAGTTTTCAGTATTAGTTTTCTGTTTCTGTTTTAAAATTTTTCCAGTAGTGCAGTTTGGATCATGAGTCTCTTTTCCACATAATTTGGAGGAATCCTCTTGAAAGATGCATAAGCCTTGTAACATTGATTTGAAAATCTTTTTCTTGTGTTTTGTTCTATCTTGAATATGATGCTCGGGAACCTGAGCTGCATTTATATGTAGAAGTGTCTCACCAATGAGAGGAAGGCATAAATGTTTAATTACAGAATGCAGTAATATTGGTCCTTTTGGGGCGCCTAATGAGTTTTTTTTTTTTTTTTTGTTCCCTATATTTTCATTTTTTACTTTTTACATTAGATTTGATCTCTGAAGCGCTAGCTAGCACGACCAAGATTGTAGCTAGGATCCTACCCCTGTTGATTCTTTTTCTACTTCCTAATGTTTCGGAATTGATGAAGAAAGTTTATTATTTAAAGAATCACTCACTGGAATGGCCAAATTTGTTTCTACAGGGTGGTGGTACATGGTGCATCGGATTCCAGAAAAGGCAAGGTCAACAGATCACAATTTTAGGAGGTATGAACACCTAAAGAGCTTTCTTTTCTTAGAGAATAAAAGAAAAGGAAAAAAAAAGTACGGAAAAGGAAGAAAGGCGATTCAGTTTTATATACTTGGTAGATTTCAGCTGAAGATGCACCTCACAAAAAAATAAAGAACAGAAATTCCATGCATAATATCCTTCCTGTAACATTTTTTTTTTCCCATCTCATAATAATTAATTATAAATATTTATCTACCCAGGTCCAGTTTGAACTTAGAGAAAAATTGCAACTCATTTGGATTGGGTGGATATGCCTACTTTTCTTTTTCAACATTTTTGCCCATTCTATACTGCCAGTGCTCCCGTATATCTATCTTTAGCATGTGATAGGGGCTTCTGCCTACCAGTTTTCCTCTTGCATTTCTTCTACCTGAATATCTTGTTTCTCAATTTCCAAACAATATTTGAGTACTTTTTTTATTCAGCATGCTATTCTTCTGGTTGTTGTATCTAATTGCTTAACATTTTCCGATCTTAATTGTTTGATTCTGTAATGTAGGCATTACAAATCCTGAGAATCTTTGTTTTGATTAGTGTAGGAAATAGTAGAGAACATGTTTAAGCATTACAAGACATGTTTTGAATCTACCATCCTAGATTCCTTTGCCATAATAATCTTATTATCTTGTTGTCTAAATTGTAAGAGACCCCGTAAAATATATATATATATATATATTGTAAGTTGTAAGAGCCCCAACAACAATTCAAATAAATTTTTGTGTGTTTTTTTTTTTTTTTTTTTTTTTTTTTTTTTTTTTTTCATGTTGTCTTGAGGCTTTAAAACATTGAAATCATTATGTATTTAATTTTTTTTTCTTCTTAATTTTTGCAGACCTTGTACTAAAAGACAAGCTCGTTGTTTATGATGTGGCTGGCCAACGGATCGGATGGGCTAATTATGACTGTAAGTTTTGTTTAGATTTTTATCTCCAGCTTCAATCATCTCTCTTTATCATGTTAAATAGGTACATAGCAAAATTAAACTAATTTTACAAGATTAAGATTAAAGTTTTGTTGAAATCCTTGAATAAAAAAATTTCTGATTAAAAACCACCAAAAACTAATTTGGTGAAAAATCAATGAAAAATTCAAAATTCAAAAACACCCATAATTTTTGTATTGTTTTCTTTCTTGTCTTATTTACCAAACTGGTTTTAGTATTTTTTCAAAAAACAAATAGATATCATTTTGAGTCTGCAATTGAACTCCTGTCAAATACAATTATATCAAAAGGTTGATACTGTATCTTAACTACTTTTTTTTCAACTTAACCCCATTAGGTTCGTCGTCTGTAAATGTCTCCGCAACCACAAGCAATGGTCAAAGTGAATTCGTCAATGCAGGACAGATTGGCCATAGCAGCTCATCACGAAACACGCCTAGTTTCAAGCTGATTCCAAGCATCGTCATAGCTTTCCTCTTGCATATTTCAACTATTGCCACCAGTTTCTCATTTTTGTGACACAAAGTGCAAGAGGTTTGAGTTCTCGCCATTTTTTTGTTTTTGTTTTTGTTTTTTACATTTGTATAGCGCCTTGGCTGATCATTCATAGTAATCGGCAAGGCTGTATTATTTATTGGACTCCAGGTTTTAGCTGTTATTTTATTTTTATTTTTTTGGCATTAGATTTGTGGGTTGAGAGTTGTTTTTAGAATTTTTCGTTTATCAGCTATCTGTTTTTAGTGTTGTAGATTTACATTCATACAGGATTAATGTTACATTACCCTTGGAGCTGGAAGAAAAGGTGCAATGATTCATCCATGCATAACGCAAATTAAAAGATTATAAAGTACCATTGGAGCTGGAAGTACACGAGCATCAATGGATGTAAGTTCAGTCCTCACTTGAAGCCCAAATTCATTGACAGTGTTGTAGTTGTTATGCCTAACCATCTGCGAAGGATAACCTCATCTAGAGAAGGTGACATCAACAGAAACAGGAGGAAACAATTTCCCCATTTTTTTGAACCAACTTAAACTAAAAAATATATACCATGAAGTTCAAAAAACATTTAGAATTCTGACAACAAAACTAAAGATGATGCGAACATACATATACCTGGTCAATGCTCCGTTCTCTATCATTAGGACGTTGACAATTTGCCTTTACCAAAGCATTCACCTGCCTATCATTCAACCTATTTGAATATCTTTGCCCTGGTACAATCTTACAAAGCTGTAGAAAGAGAAAGCCAATGCAAATTGATGATACTACTAGAAGAAGCAACAATGACTGAAATGAAACAAAACTTAGATTGCCATAAACGAGAAAACCTCCATCGGTAGGTAGATAGGCCTAGAGTCATTGCCAGCTTGAAGCGCAGGCAGGGACGTTAAGTTAAGGGTGATGTCATATTTCTCGCGAAAGTATTGCACAACTGGCGTTTGTGTACCCGTATCACCAGAAGTAAACCTATTTGAAAAGGAAGTGCACATCAACCAAAAAAAAAAATATAAACATCAACAACAAAAAATAGTGTAAAATTCATTTGGTTTGAGGCCGAGCACTTTAGCCCCTCTATGGTTCAGATATGGCCAGAGCTTTCATGTGATTTTGGACCAAAGTGTAACTATTAACTTCGTTAACTACAGATGTGAAATGACTATAATTATGGGTGTGCGCGATGCGGATCGGTGCGGTTTGAGAGAAAAATAGAAACCGTATGGCGGGTGGTGGATTGATAAAAGTGTCACCAAAATGTCATTTTTCTTATCAAAAATCGGCGGTTCGGTTGGCAAATAATGGTGGATTTGCCTTGGCGGTTCGGGCGGATTGGCGGTTTATAAAAAATATAATTCAAATTACAAAACTTAAATCAAAGAGTAAAAAAAAGACGAGAGATACCGTGATGTTAAGCATCTTGCGAAGCTTTCTTCTGATGCAGCAAGTGTAGCAACAACATGATAATATCAACGACTATGCCATCAGTTCATTACAAGCATCTGTGGAAGTTACAATGATCAAATACAATACATAAAATTAATATCATTCAGGGTTTACAATATATTGAAAATGTTTACTGTTGAAAAGTATTTAGATTGAAAAGTGAGCTGATGCAAGTTTGCAACATGGCTAGAAAAAAAAAAAGATTGAAAAGTGAATTGGAATTCAACTTTATTTTGAATTACTGACATCTTGAATTTCCCTCGAGCAGTAATGTAATACTATACTCTAAGGTATAAAACAACAAGTAAACTTAAGTAAAAAAGAATTTTTAGAATTTTATAAAACATGATTTAATAGCGGTGCGGGCGGTACGGTTTGAAAGAAAAATAGAAACCGGCGGATTGATAAAAGTGTCACTAGAATTTGTCACTAGAATTTGTCATTTTTCTTACCAAAAATCGACGGTTCGATTGGCAAATAATAACGAATTTGCCTTGACGGTGCGGTTTCGGCGGTATTATACACACTCCTAACTATAATACCCTTAAGCCTTAAGTTTTTTTTGTTATTTTATTTCTCTCTCCTCTCTCATCCACATAATTTATAATTCTTAACATTAATTCAATTAAATCACAATTAATCATAAATCCTTAATTATTTATTATAATTCCTAACTTTTTAATATAATTTTAATTTATTTATGTTTAGATCACAATTAATCCTAAATCCTTAATGATTTATTACAATTCCTAACATCTTAATCTAATTTTAATTTAATTTAATTATATTTTAAATCAATCCTTGGTTATTATTTATTTTATATTTTAATTTAATTATATTTTAGATCAATCCTTTATTATATTTTTAAATTTATTTTATTTTAATTAACATCTTAATTAAATTTTAGGTTTGGAGAAGATGGGGTAAAATTGCCTTTTTGTTGTGTTAATTTCACTTAATTTTTTTAGAAAACCAAATCCACTCTCAAAAATGGTGTGTGATTGGGAGAACTCTAGTTTGGATGGAAAAACTAATAGTGAAACTTTAGTTCAAAACTACATGAGACTTAAAATGTCATGGCCTCAAAAATCATGATGGGGTAAAATAAATTTTGCCCCAAAAAATAAGTGATAAAATCAGAAAAAAGACAAACATCAAATAAATGATAAAAATGCCACCAGTTTAAAAAAGATAGCCAATCTAAAGTGAACTGATGGAATTACAATATCATTTCCCCATCTGGTTTGTTATCCATCCAATACATAAATTAGCAAGAAAACAAAAACTCAAACAATTCACTTAACTATCAAACGAAGTCCTAGACCTAGGCAAACATACTGCCTAAAATAATAGGCATTAGAAAAAAAGCATAACAAAAGAAGACATAACCCACCCCCCCCCCCCCCCCCAAAATAAAAACCAAAAGAAAAAAAAAAAATCAATTTAATAAATAGTTCGATTGCTTTTAACCCTATAAGTTAAAGAGAAACATTAGGTAATTGAAATTTTATGAGAATCTCAAAAACAATTCGTTATCCATTCCTTCCACCTTAAACTCTCCTCAGGTACTTAAAAAAACCACCTAATATTAAATTTTAACAAAATTCAACTTTTTTTCAACAAAAGTTTTGGCAAATATTCATAGCTCAGAAATTTTGGCAAGATACAGGGTATAACTGGTACAATGATCTAAGCTTGCAGTTTAAAAATTGCATCATTTAATATTTTTTTTGATCCTTCTAAGGATTTGGAAAGAGAAATGGAAAATGTAGGTGAAATGTGAATAAAACATACCTATATTTCACCTAGTTTCACACACCTTTTCCCTTTCCCTTTCCAAATCCCTTCCCAAATCTCCCAACCAAACACAGCATAAAGGTTGTTATGATTTAGAATTCAGGATTCCCATTAATGAGCAAGGCAAGAATACTTCCCAGCTCCCAACTACTAAGTTATGGCTTTCAGATGTATCACAACGCACGAACATCCACCAATTTTGTGCTTCATCTCATTTATGTTATCCTTCTACCATTTTCTAACTTTATGTGCATTTAGTGAAGCTTTTCCCCCTGCTGCTATAAACCACACAACAAACTCACTTACGTAAAGAAAGACACAAAGATAAGTAGCTCCCGTTAATTGACTTGTTGGTTGCACCGATACACCTGATATTTTGTGCTGTTTAACATCCTTGCTATGAATGAGTTCTACCTTAACCATTTTTAGAGCTTTCTTAACCTGGAATCACCAAAAAAAAAACGGGTCATAATGGGTCAACTGTTGGGTAATGTGGCCAAGGAATATAATATGCAACGACAAAAGCAGATATAAATACTTATTGACCAAAGTTATATAGGAGAAAATTATGGACGAGTTGGGTAGTGGAAAACAAACTCCATAAAAATTTCACTAGACCTTTATATTTTATCGTGACAACATAACATGCAAAAACCTCATTCTTGGCAAAATTTACTATTGGCATTTTCCTTCACAGAAAATATAAATGAGCAATTAATTGTATGCTGCACTAGAAAGTTAGAGATAATACCTTAATGCGATCTTGATCAGAAAGAGGCCTTCTTAAATCTCTAACATTGCAATTTCTTGCAACAAAGTCAGAAACTAGAATGGGTTCATAAAATGCTCTTGCTGAGATATCTACAAGGCAAGGAAGCAACATAATCTCAATGGTGCATGTCAATAGCAAAACTACTGCTCTAAATCTAGAACAGGAAAAAAATTGAAAAGAAATGAAGGCCAACGATTAAAGAAATTCATGCCAATATTAAGGGAAAGACCCATTTGTGTTGGGCGAAGGCTTTGATAGCAACCTTTCCAATATTCTAAACCATCCTCAAGATCACCTGTATCACCCAATTTGGGAGGGAAGAATAACCTTCCCACAACAGCATAACTGCAATCAAGAGTTTACACAGTTTAGCGGAGCCACCCTACTCCTTAACCTACATAAATCGATATGTAGAGGAAAATAGATAAAAAAAAATTACTAAATATATTTCACATCTCCCCAGGTAACCCTTGCTTCCTATTTTTGCTCATATGCAGGCTGCCTGCCGCTTTTGAATGAGATGTGAAGGCATAGGTAACAAAATAGGTAAGGGTAGACCTAAGCATGAAGATGTGCAGCTTGGTAGAGCATTTGTGTTGGCTACATATTTTGTACAAGTCAATTACAATTCGACGCGTGGCAAAGTAAAGGTAGTACGGGAAGACTATTCAAATCTTCGATCTTGATCGTACACGTGTCAGTTAATATTGGTTGTTACGAGATCTGAGTAGCAGTGGATCAGCAGAGAAATATAAAGTGAAGTGGCATCATCGGTTACTCACATTTGAATTCAAATTCAGGAGGGAAGCCTAACTGCAAGTGATGGCGTAATGGAGCTAATCTTGAGGCCATGGTTATCAGAATCCCGATCCGGATCTTACGATCCTACGATCTTACGATCTATTTGAGCACAATCGATCCGGATCGTGTAAAAAACTCCTTATAGGTAGGATCTTTCGATCCTGGTAGTGGGATCTTATAGGATCGTGGAATCCCGATCCGAATCCGATCCTATCCGATCCAATTTACAAGCCTTATTTTGTATTGTATGACATATTTTATTGTAAATGTTATGTTTGCTGTCTAAATACCAATTTATGTGGTCAAAATAAATAATAAAAATTAAGTCGTATTGAATCAAATAGATTAAGAAAAACAAACTAAGAAACAAACATTCAAATATTGCGGTAATTTAAGAAAATTAAATAGTCGGAAAAACAAACTTAGCTTTAGCGGAGTCTAAGGAGGGTAAGATGATTGCAACTTTATCTCAATTTTTGGAGAGATTATTTTTGTGACTTGAATCTGCTCCACTAGGGATGCTAACGACAAATCTTATCATTCGGTTAAGCTATTCTTTTGAGTTCTTAATCTATTTTCATATCCAACTTTATTAAATATTTTTTCTTCACTTTTTATGCATTATTGTAGATTGTGAAGTATTTTGTTATAGAATTCTTCTTCTTCTTCTTCTTCTTCACCTTCATTTTTGATGAAATACAAAACTTTTACCATCGAATTTTCTATTATATAATATTATATGTACATTTTATATGGAGTATTATATTTTTCACAATATCTTCATTTCTTTTTAATAAAATATAGACTTATTTTGTGTATACTTTATAAGAAATATTTATTTAAATTAAATTATTATGTAATTTGTCTTTTTTGATAGGATCTTACGATCCTCGATCCGATTCTATGATCCGATCCGATAAACACCTCCAACGATCCAACGTAGGATCCCGATTTTAACAACCTTGCTTGAGGCAATATGATCAGTGATCATGGAGGAGCAGTTCGACGGTTGAAAATACAGTTCGATGGTCATCCTTAAGCAGTATAAATAGTAGAGAAGGTCCCAGAAAAAGGCCTAGACTCAGATCCAAAAAATCAGTCTTATTATACTTTACTTAGTTTTACATGTCTTGTTCTTTACATTCCAGTACTTTAAATTCTGCACTGCACTTCATTCATAGGAGTAGTTTTCAAGTAGATTGTCGCTGTAAACCTCTACGAGGCTGAGTTTGAATCATTGTAAGTTTTTCATTCTAATGAAATGCTTCAGTTGTTCTTTATTTGATTGATATTTCGTTTAATTCTCCTAAATCAAGCTACCGGTAAAAGTCCTCTTCATTGAGGCTGAGAGAACTAAAACACAATCGTCTGATAATCGGTTGTCAATTAAATTTCTGTAAGGACTGATTGATCCTTGCTAGCACGCTTGCAATTACAATAATAACCTTCGAAAGTCAAAAAGCCAATATATATTTTTGGCACGCCCAGTGGGACCAAGTTGAAATGACTAGACGTAGGAGACAAGGAGAAAATGAACGCTTAGAAGAAGGTGTGGAAGGAGAGGTAGAGATACCTAATCCAGAGGATAATGTGATTACACATCCTGTAAAAACTCCCATTTTATCAGAACCTATGGTCGAACAGACCAGTACTTCAGAACAAATACCATATGTTCGTAATATTGGACGAGACCAAGGAATTGGACCATCCACTGTCCCATCTATTCAGCCAATGAATCCATGGGGTGGCTTAATAGATACAATGGGACATCAATTAATGAACACAATGGAAAGGTGGGTAACGTCTTTTTTGGATCGAATGAATAATCACCAACTAACAAACGTAAGACACATGGAGGAAATTTCGAATGTCCCTCAGCAAAGATTGGCTAGAGATAAACAGCCTATGCAAGTTAACGGACATTCTAATGGTCAAACTAGTAATCAGAACTATGAAAGACCATCACTTCAGTCTTGGTACGGACTTGTTCCAAGGCCTGTAGTAGGTCAAAATGTCTCAGCACTTAACAGTGAAGCCATGCAGTTTGGTGGAACTGGCCCAGTACAAGAAAATGGTGTAAGAATGGTTCCAAATCCCATGTTCGAAGCCATACCTGGCACAAGGGGGTTCACTAATCCCTTATTCGAATTTATACCCAGGGGGTTGGAAGGTTTTCCTACAAATGGAAGAGACACAACACCAGTTCCAGCACCTTTCGCAGGTCCTTTCGTAGGACAAATTCAAAGGGGTTACCTACACCCCCAATAGCAACCTGCACCATATGGACAACCAGTCCCAAACATGCCACCTTATGGACCAAGAGTACCACAAGCACAGTTTGTCCACCAAATCTTGTGTTTGTTCTTCCAACAATGGTTCAGCAGGCACAAAATATGGTCCCTAGGGACCAAATTGCTGACATCGTTAGGGAGATGTGTGGACCAATGGCTCGGGGGGTCCAGACTCCTGTATACAGAAAACCATACCTAGAATGGGTAGATAGGGTACATGAATACCCAAGAGGTTTCAGGATACCAGATTTCGCCATTTTTTATGGGAATGGAAACCAGTCAACAGTAGAGCACATCGCTAGGTTTGCAGCTCAATGCGGTGAATTCACTAATAATGACTATATGAAGCTAAGACTATTCCCAAACTCTCTAACTGGGGGAGCATTTGTATGGTACATTAACCTTATACCTGGTTCAATCCAAACTTGGCAATAAATAAAAGAGGTATTTCATGCCCAATTCTTCCAATCGGAGCCAGAGGTTTCCATGGCAGACCTGGCAAGGTTGAGTCAAAGGCCTGAAGAGAAGGCTACTCAGTTTATTGCCAGATTTAAAAGGGCTCGAAATAAATGTAGAGTCATTTTGCTAGAGCCAGAATTCGTAAGATTGGCTCAAAATGGCTTAGAGTTTAGGCTTCGAAAGAAGTTTGACTCAACAGAGTTCAGGGACTTAGTGGAACTAACTTACAAAGTATCTAGGTATGAAGCATTACTAGAAGAGGAGCAAGATCGAAATAATGCATCATACAAGACATACTACAAAGATCCTAACTATGAGATTGATGCAGCAAAGATTGTGGGGAAAGAACCTGTGATCTGTGAAGCATTAATTCATAAGGATACAACAATTGACCAGCAGTTTAAAAAGAAAGACCTTCACAGGAAATACTCTTTCGATTTAACTAAGGCAGATGACATCTTTGATCATTTGCTTGCGGCCAACTTCCTTAAGTTACCAAAATGGGTTAAAATTCCATCTCTTGATGAACTTAAAGGGAAAGTATATTGTAAATGGCACAATTCTTGGTTTCACTCGACTAAAAACTGTGTTGTTTTTCGAGACAGGATCGAAGAACAAATTCGGAAAGGAAGTTTGAAATTCCCAACCAAAGCTGAAAAGGCCATGGGGATCGACAGTAATCCATTTCCAGAAATTGGAGAGGTGGCAGCCAATGTCATTATGCCGGATTTTTAGAACCTGTCTTTGAAAGAATTGGAAGAAGTCAATGTGCAGATGCATGTGGCCAACCAGACAGCTATCAAGAAAGACATTGAAAATCTACCAGCTATTGGACAGGGTTTCTCACACCAGAGGGAAGACTCTGAGGAAGAAGCACTAGATGACGATTCCTTAGAAGTAGCTGTAATGCAGAGGATGTGTCCTAGGTGCAGACTAAGCTACAAATGGTTGAAAGGACTCCCGATTGATGGGAATCAATACTACAAGGATGTGCAGAGACGTCCTAAACCAACCAATGCTCACAATAAAAGACCATATCCATTTGGTGTCAGGCACCAGCCATTGAGAGTTGAACCAACAGTTGACAGGATGCATTTCAAAGGCAAGAAGCCTTTACATGAATCCAGGCCAGCTAATTATTATAGAATGGAGATCAGTCATTCTGGGAGGAGATTGGAGAGAAGTTCAGTTTATGGGATCAAAGCCAGAGATTGGTCCCCTAGACCAGCCTCACGCAAGGCAGAAAGTGGACACCTTCATCGAAGGCCGGAGTTAGGCCTAGAGCATGAAGTCAGGACCAAGCAGTGGCCTTCGCAACCAGCTTCGAGAAAGGCTTCGAAGGAAGAAGGAAGTAGTTCAATGGCAGGGTCAGTAGGTTCGTGGGTACCTGGGGTCCCAGACTGGTTTGTAATGCAGAACAAACCTAGGGAGATGTCTACCTAGAGAGAGGTTGCTGGAAACCAAAGTAGGATGGTCAAACCTTCTTTGGTAGCTCTAAACAATTGGGTCTTGCTTAAGCACCCAAAAACAAAGGAACCAGATATGATCCCCGTGATTTCTAGATCACAAAGGAGGAAAATTCAGCGTAGGTACACTCAGTACCAGTGAGACCTGAAAGAAAATGGAGAGAGTTCTTCATTGGTACAGACAGAAGAAAAGAAGAATCCAAAGTCAGACCATACTCTAAAACCAACTCTACAAGGCAAAATGGGTTGCAGTAGAGAACAGTTGGCCAAAGTTCACTCTGAACTAAAAGTTAGAGAGAAGTCCAGTTTAGCGGGATTGGAGAAGGCATTGATGGAGAGTGATAGCGAGGCAGAGACGGAAGTTGGCTTAGGCCAAAAGGAAGAAATGGTTGAGGAAGAAATGTTCGAAGCCTTCATGGCTGAACAAACATTTCTGGTTGAAAAACCAGACGTGACAGACCATTCAAAGGATGAAATACCAGAGAGCAGCATGGAGGATGCTTCTGGAGTGACCGAACAAGGTGGCCAAAAGGAGAAGCAGACACAGCCAGCCATCCAATTTGGCTCAGTGTCAGTGAACATGGTACACATACTACCGCATGAATTCCAAGCTGGAGATGAGAATCAAGAGGGGCAAGAAATTCACCCAATTCCAATCTCTAGTGAAGACTCACAAGTGAGTATGGTACAAGATAATTCTGGAATGGTTACCCCAATGAAAACTGAATATGAGAGTGAAGAAGTAGTAAGTATTAACCTCTCGTATCTTTTTGAATATCCCTCGAATTCTATGACACAACATGTTAGCCTTTTGTATATTAAGGCATTCTTCAATGGGATACAGTTGAACTGAGTCTTAGTGGATAATGGGGCAGTGGTGAACTTACTATCGAAATCTTTCTTGAAGAAATTAGAGAAAAGAAATCCCAGGTTAATCCCAACCAGTACAACCATTGCTGGTTTTGCTAGGGACAAACAGATGGCCCAGGGAATTTTACCCATCAACCTGAGTGTGGGAACCAGGGACTGCATGACGGCGTTCTTCGTCATCGACAGTAATGCTAAGTACAATGCTTTACTTGGTAGAGATTGGATCTACACTAACAAATGTGTGCCTTCCTCTTTGCATCAGAAAATAATGATGGCCCTAGGCAATGGAGAGACAGAGGAAATTGATGCAGATCCTCAACCTTTCATAGCCTGCGCAGACTTCGTAGAAGCCAAGTTGTATATTGAGGGAGTGACACCACTCAGTATACTGAGGAAATCTAATGGCTCAGCCGAAATAACGGCTGATGAGGAAGTGACACACCTGAAGCACTTAGTCCAGGAGAGTGCTGATGAAGAGGTGGTCGTTAAAGATGACAATGATGCCTGGTTGTAGGCAGCAAGATGAGACACCAGAAGCCAAGTCTTTGGCTTTAATTAAGTTTTTAATATTGGATGTAAAGTCAATAGTCCAGAAAGTGCAGGAGCAAGAGAAGGAAGCCATGATAATTGGCTACACGCAGGAGCAGCAACAAGCCAGAGTTTTGGCCCTTGATAAATACTGTGCATTGGACATAGAAACAAAAGTCCAAGAAATACAGGAAGAAGAAGCCTTGTGGACAGACTCGTCTATGAAGAGGAGGGTAAAGAGGTTGAATCAAAGAACCTGGGAACAGAACACAGCAAGGAGATTGCTTCGAAGCCAGAAGGAATCAAAAAAGGAGTTCCAGTAAGTTCTCAGATACAAGACCCCTTAGAAGAAATAAATTTAGGGGAAGGTTCTGTACAACAACTCATTTATATAAGTGTTTGGTTGAATACTCTTGACATGAATTAGTTGTTGGTTATTCTGAGGAGATATAAAGATTGTTTCGTATGGTCTTATAATGAACTATCAGGATTAGATAGGTCATTAGTGGAACATAGGCTTCTTATGAAGCCTAACTTTAAGCCATACAAGCAAAAACCAAGAAGAATGGGTCTAGAAGTGATTCAGAAAGTTAAGGAAAAAATTCTTAGACTACTCAAGGCAGGCTTTGTTAGGACAGCTAGGTATGTTGAATGGCTATCTAATATTGTGCATGTAGTTAAGAAGAATGACAAAATGAGGGTATGCATTGATTTTAGAAACTTAAATCTGTCAACTCCAAAAGATGAGTATCCTATGCCTATAGTAGATTTGCTGGTAGACAGTTCAGTAGGGCATCAAATTTTATCAATGATGGATGGGCACTCTGGTTATAACCAAATCTGCATTGCAGAGGAGGATGTTCACAAAACAGCATTTAGATGTCTTGGAAATATTGGTACCTTCGAATGGGTTAAAATGCCATTCGGTCTGAAGAATGCTTGGGCTACATATCAGAGGGCCATGAACACTATCTTTCATGACCTCATTGGAGGATATTTAGAGTGTTATATTGATGATATTGTAGTTAAGGATATTGTAGTTAAGTCCCAATCCATGGAAGAGCATCTGTTTCACTTAGAAACAGCTCTCGAAAGAATGAGAAAATTCAAGTTGAAACTTAATCCTCTTAAGTGTGCTTTTGGCGTATCATCTGGAAATTTCTTGGGCTATGTAGTACACAAGAAAGGAATACAGATTGACTAGAATAAAGCCAAAGCCATCATTGAAGCCAGACCCCTATCAAGTAAGAAGGAATTACAAAAGTTCCTTGAACAGGTTAATTTTCTTCGAAGATTCATTTTTAACACTGCAGGAAAAACTAAAGTATTTTCTTCATTGTTAAGGTTAAGAGATGAAAAGGAATTTGCATGGACAACAGAGCATCAAATTGCTTTCGAAGGAATCAAAGCCTACTTGGCCAACCCTACAGTGTTGATGCCACCAAAGGGCGATAAGCCTTTGAAGTTGTATATAGCTGCAGCAGAAGATTCATTGGGAGCTTTCTTAGCCCAAGACAATGAAGAAGGCAAGGAGCAAGCTGTTTATTACCTTAGTAAGTTTTTAAATTCTTATGAATGTAAATATTCAGCTGTAGAAAAGCTTTGCCTTACATTGTATTTTGCTGCAATGAAATTAAGATATTATCTTTTGCCTACAACTATTTTGGTAATTGCAACCACTGATTTAGTTAAGTATATGTTATCTAGACCTATGTTGAGGGGAAGAATTGACAAATGGGTATTAGCCTTGTCAGAATTTCATTTAGAATATGTTCCCCAAAAGGCAGTGAAATGGCAAGTTTTAGCCAATTTTTTGGCAGACCATCCATCTCAAACAGAGAGCCAAGAGATAATGGAACTTGGTATGGCTAGCGTTGAGCCGTGGCAAATGTGATTCGATGGATCGAAAGCCAATGGCCTAACTGGAATTGGTATAGTGATTAAGTCACCACAAGAAATAGAAACCACACATGGTTTTAGAGTGGATGAAACTACTTGTTCTAATAATCAAGCTGAATATGAAGCCTTGATAGTGAGATTGGAAATTCTTATTGGATTACAAATACATGCAGTTGACATATTTGGAGATTCTCAATTTGTGGTTAACCAAGTGAAAGTGATTTTTAAATGTCAAAGTATAAGCATGTTGCCATACTATGTTGTTGCATTACATTTTCTCTCTCAATTTCAAATAGCAAATGTAACTCATGTCCCAAGATTCTTGAATAATAGAGCTAATGATGTGGCTCAGAAAATTTCGAATTTCAAGAGGAGGGATGAGAGGGTAATTTTGGTGAAAATTGAGCCGAGCTATAAGATGATCATAGTGGCCCACAATACAAAGGGCTGAGTAAAAAAGGCCGTAAAAGTTACTCTGGCCCAAGAGAGGTACAGAATTACTCCGGCCCAAGATATGTGTAAATTTACTTCGGTCCGAAAGCAACTTGAAGTTAGACCGGTCTTGGAGTTATACCGGTCACGAATCGTTAGTTCGGTCTAAACCGTACCATGTACGAGAAGCCGAACTGAGAATAGTTTGGCCCGTTCTGCGGCTAAGCCGAGTCGTGTTTACTTCGGTCGTGTGGTAGTACGGCCATGGAAAAACCATCTCACTTGGTTTAAGTAGTGAGGGGGGTGTTGAGGGATGAACATTATCCTTCAGGAGTATGAATCCTAGAAGGACTCTACATGGAGGAGTAGAAGTCCTACTAGGATTGTGCCACACGAAACCTATAAAAGCTCACAAATATCACCTTGGGAGAGGTAACACACAACTTTGCTTTCTGAATACATAGAGTTTTGTCTATTTGTCAAGTTTGCTGACTTAGGCATCGGAGGGGTTTCCGGCACACACCCGCCGGCTAGCTCATGTTTGTGTTTTTAGGTGGTAGAGCGACGACGTACGGAGGAGCAGACTTGGTCAACAGGATTATATGAGAAGGTATATTTCTTTCCCATACAATTGGCGCCGTCTGTGGGAAAAACAGACAGAACAAAACCTCTTGACTAAGCTTCTCATTTTTTCGAATAATGGCACACATTGAGGAACTGCCGCAGTCCGCCGTCGACGGACTAACTCCAGATGGGGGCGCAAGGCGTGAAGGATTACCCTCTGTCCCTCCCATGGCGGACTTGGAGCCCCAACGACATAACACCAGGAGGGATACTAAGGGGAGGCGAACTAACAGCCCCCATCACTCTCGTTCGCAAAGTCCTGACAGGCAAAGGAGGAGGATTGATCCTCAAGCTCTGGAAGACTGCGTGAAGGAGCAAGATGAATTGATAAGGAAGATGGCGGCCGACATGGAGACCTTGAAACGCCAGATGAAGAAAAAAGAAGTGGCGACAGGAGAGGGGCGCAAAAACAAGACGCCCCCTCGCCACTCAGAAAATCGTAGCAGAAATACCACACCCTCGCAAGGAGAGAGCAGAAGCCTCAGGACAGGCGATACTCAATCCTGGTCTTCCAGAACTTGTCACTCCAGGTCTGAAAGGACGAGATCTGAACGGTCATACACTGAAGGAAGCACATATTGGCCCTCACATTCGCATCAAACCAGATCCAGACAAACGGAGTTACCCAGAACATCCGACTTACGGACCGTGCTCGAAGAAAAGACACGATGCAAGGAGGATGCCAGGGCAAGGGATCCACACAGAGTTTCTGCCTTACAGCGGTTGGCTCCTCGGACGCATGGAAACGTCGAGGTTGGAATGCCAATACCGCGCCCAGCCTACGAACCAACGGACAAAGCATTAGCAAGGCTGCAGACTTCTCCGTTTGTTCCGGCGATTGAAAACACGCCCCTACCATCAGGCTTCCTACAACCGAAATTCACTACATATGAAGGGAAGACAGATCCCTACTCACACTTAAGCCACTTTCGCCAGGTCATGGCTGTGTACAGGCGAAACGAGGCCTTGATGTGTATACTCTTCCCATCAAGCCTTGGCGACCTAGGCTTGACTTGGTTCGAGAAACTTCCAGAGGGCAGCATAGCCTCCTGGGCACAATTGGCAGAAGCATTCGTAATAAGGTTCCGAACAAACACTAAAACCCCGGTGGAGATCGACCAGCTACTCTCCATCGACATGGGAGATAAAGAGACCCTAAGATCCTACAACAGTCGCTACTGGGAGACATTTAATCAGATTGGGGACTGCCCCACCAATCTCGCCATTGCACAATATAAAAGAGGCCTTCCAGTCGGGAACAGACTAAGGGACTCGATCACCATGACGCCACCCCTCACCATGGAAGCTCTAATGGAAAGAGTGCATCAGCACATCAGGGTAGAAGAGGATGGCGCGTGTGCCAAAGCAAAATCTGGTGCGACCACAGTACCAGAAAAGAAAACCTCAGCAAAAGTCAATGCAGTAGATCGTCAGAACAAAAACGGACGTGGCAGACGAGATAACGGAGAAGACCCGGATAAAAGATGGTTGAGAATCCGCACTGCCATAACCACGGTGTTCAAGAAACCGATATATCGGATTCTGAGCGAAATAAGAGATGGGCCTTTCGTCAAGTGGCCAGCCAAGCTAGGAGAAGCTTAGAAGGACTATGACGAAAGATCACGGTGCACCTTCCACAAAGAAAAGGGGCACCGCACTGAGAATTGCACACCATTAAGACAGTACCTGGAGGAGTTAGTGGCAGCAGGTCACTTGGATAAATACATTGAAGGAGGGACGTAGCCAGCCCTCCAGGACCATAATAACCCCAATGGGATACCAATCGACGCCCCGCCTTAAGGCATTATCAATGTAATACATGGAGTTTTTGAACCTGAGCGTATATGCGAGCTCAGAGGATCAATCAAAAAGGCTGAACATTTAAGAGAGGTGCTAAGTGCCCAACCGGCCATCAAGAAGGGAAAGACAGAGGCAACAAACGTCTTGTCTTTTTCTGATAAAGACTTAGAACGGATATATTGCCCTCACAATGATGCCCTGGTCGTCACTCTCCGAGTTAAGGATTTTGACGTCAAGCGGATTCTGATTGACCAGGGAAGTTCATGTGAAATCATGTACTATGAAACATTTAAACAACTGAAGCTACAAGACAAAGACTTGGCGCCTGCTGTATCTCCCCTAATTGGATTCAACTCCATGCCAGAATGGCCCGTCGGCAAAATAATTCTTCCAGTTAGAGTAGGAAGCGTGACAAAACAAGTGGAGTTCTGGGTATTAAAGGTCCCCTCCACTTACAACATCATCTTGGGCAGAACATGGCTGCATGCCATGCGATCAGTAGCGTCATCTTACCACCAGGTAATGCGGTTCCCCAACGACACCGGCATAATTGAAGAAGTCTATGGAGATCAGATCATGTCAAAACAATGCTTTGTCACGGTGAATGGTAGCCGCGCTGCCAAAGGATACGTTCATTCGGTGGAAGAACCCGAAATTAATGAGCTATTCGTAGATGTCGGCAAAGCGGCGGATCAGAAAGCAGTGGAGGAGTTGGTAGAGGTAAGAATAGATGAAAAGAACCCGGATAAGTTCTTTTTGCTCGATTCGTCGTTGTCCAGCACTGAGAGATTAGAGGTCTTAGAATTCTTAACCTCTAACATCGAAGTGTTCACCTGGACACCCTATGACATGCCAGGCATTGATCCAAACTTCTTCTGTCACCAACTCAATGTCCACCCATCTGCCAGACCAGTCATTCAGCGCACTCGCAGATCGGCACTTCACCATGCCGAAATAGTAGCAGAAGAAGTAGGTAACCTGCTGGAGGCAGGAGCAATTCGAGAGGTGCACTACCCGAAATGGATCTCCAACACGGTCGTAGTGCCAAAGAAGAATGGCAAATGGTGTGTCTGCGTCGACTACAAGACAATCAACAAGGCATGCCTAAAAGATAGCTTTCCTCTACCACGGATAGATCAACTGGTAGACCTAACAGCGGGCACAACCGACTTAGCTTTCTGGATGCATACAGAGGCTACCACCAAATTGCCATGCATGAACCAGACCAGGAGGTCACATCTTTTACAACTCCAAGAGGACTATACTGTTACAAGGTCATGCCCTTTGGCCTGAAAAACGCAGGGGCAACATTCCAACGGATGGTCACCAAGATGTTTGAACCATTGTTAGGCAGGACAATGGAGGCTTACATCGACGACATGGTAGTCAAGAGCAAGGATGAGAATGACCATCTTAAGGACCTGGGCGAGATGTTTGAGATCCTGAAGAAGCACAAGTTGCGCCTCAATGCGTCCAAGTGTGCATTTGGAGTAGGATCTGGCAAATTCCTAGGCTTCCTTGTGACCAACCGAGGTATAGAAGCAGACCACTCTCAAATCAAGGCAATCCAAGACTTGGAGAGACCAAACTCAGTGAAAGAAGTGTAGCATCTCACCGGCATGGCAGCTGCGCTCAACCGGTTTATAAGCAGGTCGTCAGATAGACTACGACCATTTTTTCATGCCTTAAAGGCCAAGTTTGAGTGGGATGAAGAATGCGACCAAGCTCTGGAAAGCTTGAAGGAATATATGTCTTCCCCACCACTGCTTGTTAACCCAACACCTGGTGAAGAACTCTTCTTGTACCTGGCAGTCTCTCAGCACGCTGTTAGCGCAGTGTTGGTTCGTGCAGAAGGAATCCAACACCTGCCCATCTTTTATGTCAGCAAGACATTGCTGGGAGCCGAAACAAGGTATTTGCCACTGGAAAAACTGGCATTAGCCTTAATGATGGCCTCTAGGAAATTGGCACACTACTTTTATGCCCACACCATAGTTGTTCTCACAGCTTTTCCACTAAAAGCTTTGTTTGAGAGGGCGAACTTTTCTGGGCGAATCTTGAAGTGGGCAGTAGAGTTGGGACAATTCGACATCAAATTCCAACCTAGAACCGCAGTAAAAGCACAATCTTTGGCAGACTTCGTCGCAGAGTTTACTCCAGGAAGTCATCATATCTGCCCAGTTGACCTAACTGACACAACCGAACTAGGGATGGAAGCTGACGCCGGAATAGCGCAACCCCTAGCAGAAGGAACTCAGTCAGACTCCAAGACAGACTAGACTAAAGACAGCAAGGTAGAAGCTACACCAAACCAAGGCTCTCCAACAAATAAAGACTTGGTACAATCAGATAGCGAGGGGCAAACAGCAAGCATGGACCTTGAAGAAAACACAAGCAACATTCTTGACCCCACGACATCATCTGACCCCTCCACTTGCTGGAAGTTGTTCGTTGGTGAGATGTGGAAGCTCTTTGTGGATGGAGCATCCAACCGGCATGGTGCAGGACTCGGCATAGTCCTCATCTCACCAGACGGCCTGGTTGTAGAGCAAGCAATCAACCTTGGCTTCCCAGCATCAAACAACGAAGCGGAGTATGAAGCGCTTCTTGCAGGACTCAAATCAGCATACTACATGAAGGCCACCGAATTAATGGTATACAGCGACTCACAGCTGGTGGTAAACCAAATTTCTGGCGACTACGAAGCAAATGATGATAGGATGGCCAAGTACCAAGAATTGGTCAGAACAGAGATCAAGAAATTTGAAGTAGTGAGGATAGAACAAATTGGCAGGGAGGAAAACAGCAGAGTAGATGAACTAGCAGGTTTCGCCTCAATGGCAGACACCACCATCCCTCATCCACTACTGATCGACTACCTACCTAGACCAAGTATTGAAGACCCAGAAGTAAAAGAAGTATGCTGCACAGAACTAGGCCCCTCTTGGATGGATCCCATCATCTTGTTCTTAAAAGACGGCATCTTACCAGAAGAGAAAAAAGAAGCCAACAGAATAAGAGCGAAGTCGCAGCGATTTTGGCTCTCCCCATCTTTGGCATTATACAAGAAGTCATTCTCAGGACCTTACCTAAAGTGTGTCCATCCCAGCAAAGTGGAAGTATTTTTGTTCGAAATACACGAAGGAGTGTGCGGAAGCCATCAAGGTGGAAGATCGCTAGCTTACAGGGCCATTTCGCAAGGATATTGGTGGCCATACATGCAGGCAGACTCAGAGAAATATGTGAAGAAGTGCGAGAAATGCCAGAAATTCGCACACCAAATACATCAACCAGCTAGAGAACTCCTACCATTGACTAGCCCATGGCCTTTCGCAATGTGGGACTTGGACATAGTAAATAGCACCAGGCAACAGGAAGTTCTTTCTCGTAGCAACAGACTACTTCATAAAGTGGGTGGAAGCAGAAGCATTGGCATCAATCAAGGAAAAAGATGTGAAGAAGTTCGTCTGGCAAAACATCATCACTCGGTTTGGCATACCAAAGGCCCTAATCTCAGACAATGGCACTCAATTCGACGGCAGAATCTTCAGAGGCTTTTATGAAGAATACAAGATAGAGTTTTACAATTCTACACCGGCATATCCTCAAGCAAATGGCCAAGCAGAGGCATCAAATAAAGTCATCTTGGATGGACTGAAGAAAAGGTTAGAAAAGGCAAAAGGCAAGTGGGCGGACGAACTTCCTCATGTTTTATGGGCTTACCGCACCACACCTCGACGATCAACAGGAGAGACACCATTCTCCTTAGCCTACGGAATGGAAGCAGTAATCCCACTGGAAGTTGGCCTCCCCACAATCTGAAGCGAAAATTTTGATCCAGACTTGAATGGAGAAGCCATAGCATTGGAACTCGACCTTGCGGAAGAAAGAAGAGAAAAAGCACTGGTTCACATTGCCTCATACCAACAAGAGTTATCCAGAAAATACAACAAGACAGTGCATCTAAGACAATTCAAGATCGGCGATTGGGTACTGCGCAAAGTGATGGGAAACACCTTGATACCAGGAGATGGCAAGTTAGGGCCAAACTGGGAAGGTCCTTACAAAGTGGTTGGGTTAGCAGGCAAAGGGGCATACCACCTAGAAGACAAGGACGGCAAAGCAATCCCTAGGCCATGGAACACGGCCAATCTCAAGTTATTTTACTTTTAGCATTTCTCTTTCAAACATATGTAATTTTTTCTTTCCTCAATAAAACAAGCTATTCTTTTCAGCATGAGTTGTTCTCTGTAAAAGTTAGCTTTAGTGAAGTTTTAGGCACATTACGAACATTTTTTTAAGTTAGCTAGAAAAACTAACTTAGAGGTTGGCTGGAATAAACCAACACCCCTCCTAAGCCCAGGATAAGGATCCAGGCTGCAGGACGTTTGGTCGGAACAACCAAACATTTTTATTCTAAGCTAGCTGAAAAAACTAACTTAGAGGTTGGCTGGAATAAACCAACGCCCCTCCTAAGCCCATGATAAGGATCCAGGCTGCAATACGTTTGGTCGGAATAACCAAACATTTTAAGTTAGCTGGAAAAACTAACTTAGAGGTTGGCTGGAATAAACCAACACCCCTCCAAAGCCCAGGATAAGGATCCAGGTTGTAGGACGTTTGGTCGGAATAACCAAACATTTTATTCTAAGTTAGCTGGAAAAACTAACTTAGAGGTTGGCTAGAATAAACCAACACCCCTCCTAAGCCTAGGATAAAGATCCAGGCTGTAGGACATTTGGTCGGAATAACCAACTTTTTGTACTCTTCAGCCGAAGTAAGGGCATGGCTGAAGAGTGGTTGGCTGGATTAAACCAACTCTTTGTACTCTTCAGCCGAAGTAAGGGTATGGCTGAAGAGTAGATTGGCTGGATTAAACCAATTCTTTGTACTCTTCATCCGAAGTAAGGGTATGGCTGAAGAGTGGATTGGCTGGATTAAACCAACTCTTTGTACTCTTCAGCCGAAGTAAGGGTATGGCTGAAGAGTGGTTGGCTGGATTAAACTCTGTGTACTCCTCAGCCGAAATAATTATGTCGGCTAAGGAGTGGTTGGCTGGTAAGCATAGTTAGTTTGACTAGTAAAAACCGAGATAAAAGGTGGAAGTGAAAAGATTATGAAAAAATCATTACAAGTACAAACATACACATCAACCGAAGTAAGAGTTCAAGAAAATTTTTATTTATCAGAAAGCAAATACAAAGGAGGGGCCGTAGCCCGGTTACAAATCAAAGCAAACAAAAGAAAAGCAAAAAGACAATCAGTTGAAAAGATCATCAATTTTGACATCAAACGCAGCATCGGCATCAACACGAAGACCAGTTTCAGGCGGGAGCTCGCTCTCGGTCACAAGGGTGGTTTCGGTCGGAACCACGGTTTCACCTGGTAGTTCAATGGTCAGGTCTTCCACCATGGGCTCCAGCCGAACTGACTGGTCCGCATTAACAACCGGAGTATCCTCAGAGGTAGAGTCTTCGTCAGAGTCTGAGCCTTCAAGTAATTGCTGCTGAATGACATCAGCATACTCCACTAGGGAGTTCGGTATGAAGTAGGCTGGAGGGTTGAAAACCTCGGTCTGTGGATCGTGACCGAGCTTCTCAACAGCTGCCCTCCAGTCGCACTTAAAGAAGAGTTCCTTGGCAGCTTCGCACTGCTGGGTATAAGCATCCTCTGCCTTCTTGAAGCCTTGCTTTTCGGCCCCTTTTGCCCTCTCCTTCAGCTGGGTTATCTCGGTATCTTTCTTCTTTTCAAGCTTCACCAGCTCGCGCAGATACTTATCCTTTAGAGCAATGGCAGCCTTCTGCTTCTCTACTTCGGCCGAACTAACCAGTCCGGCCAGTCGGCCGTTCTTAGCTCGTAGCTCGGCCATTTCCTTTTTGGCCTCCTCTAGCTCGGTCGTCTTCGCTTCGGCTTCTGCCACGGCTTGTCTTGTTGTTTTCCTGAGCTCTAACACTTTCCTGTGAGTGATGTTGTTTTTCTGAATGGCCTGACAAAACAGACTTCCCTTGAGCCGAAGTAAAAGTTGAAAAAACTAGACTGAAAAACGGACGGAGCTATTTACCAGGATCATCGATTTTGTTGAAGACCGGATGGCCTTCAGTTCGGTGTTTAGTTGCTTTTGGTGGTGCTCCATATCTTTGGGGAGACACACACTCTTGGCCAGGTTGAAGGCCAACTGGTGGTCCTTATCAGCAACAACCGAGTTAGAGTCTTGGATATCTCGGTTGTTGAAGGTAAGTTTTGGCGCCCAGCTACTGGTAGTCCGGTCAGAAGGCTCCGGTCGGGGGCTCGGTGGCGGGCTCGGTGGAAGAACAGTTTCGTCTTCATCAACCAAGCGTTGTTTAGTTTCGGTAGTCCGGGCACGCTTGGTTCGGTGGGATGAGGACGGTTGTTGCATAGGAAGCGCCACCACCGCTTCTTGGGTTTGACTTGATGGTGGTACTTCGGTCCTGTTGGTCTCGGTCAAAAGGGCCCTGACTCTGTTTCTTTTAGCCGTTTCTTCTTCGGCAGTTAGTGGAATTAGTCTGATTTGTGGTAAGGTTGGGTCCGGCTCTGGTGCGTCTTTAAGAAGAAAATCGGTCACTCTGGCTTTTCGGCGACCACTGTATCTGTAGGTCGGCTCGAATTTGAGCAGCTTGGCCCAACTACGTTCTGGATACCGTAGTGCGGCGCGCAAAGTTGCTAGGTTTGGGTAGCTGTATAAGGAATAGAGGTGGGCAGAATCTGCGAAAGAAGACAACTGTTAGTTCGGTTGATAGATTAAAAAACCGAAATATAAAATAGCACGCAAGAAAATCGAAGTAAATTTACCGGGCTCTCCTTTTTTCCAATTTATACGTCGGCCAGGAATCTTGATGATCCTCAAAATTCCCAGATACCCAGAAAAAGTCGTCGTCGTTCAAGTCCTTATCCAGTGTATGTTTTATTATCTTCTCTCGGCGACGACGTATTCTTAAATAATAGACCCATCCATCTTCTTTTGAACCAATGGAGTATTGGTGGAAGATTTCGGCCAGGCCAAGGTTTAGTCTGGCTTGGCGGTTCAGTTTGGCTATTCCCATAATGATGCGGTAGGAATTGGTGGACAGTTGGGTTGGGCATAGTCTGGTTTGCCTAAGAAACTTACACATCAAGGGTTGGACTGGAAATCGTAGTCCGGTTTCAATAATGGATAAGAGGGTGATGGGGACAAAGCCTTTATTGTCCCAAGGAATGACATCTTTTTCGGCTAAAATCAGGTGGACGTCATCGGGTATATTGTAGTCTTTTCTGAATTCGGCTAGGCCACCTAGAGTGTCTACTAGATACCTATACTTCCCTATTTATTGTATAAATTATGAATAATTTAGATCGGTGCAAAAGTTGTGCTCAGTAGCTCGGTTGAGCGCACGGAGGAGTGCCTGGGCAACCTAAGTCTGCAAAGTAGAAAACAAAGGGGTTAAGCATAGATCATTGGACCGTGCTACAAATTAAAAGCAAGGTAAAAGAGCCCTACTTCGGCTTTGTGGACAGGTTCTATCTCGGTTCAGCAAAATGCTTGGTAGCTCGGTTCGAACAGGGTTTTTATTAGCCAGACCTTGGCAAGCGTCTCGGCATACTGGCTTTGGAAACAATTTTGTTAGACCGGTTCATCGTCTAGGGGCAACTTTCTGAGTTCGGTCTAAAAAACTAAGAAAGCTGGTTTAGCCCCAAAGGCCTAAATCGGTTGAACTATGAGTTTTGTTACTTCGGTTGAGCCTCTAGGGGCAGCTTTCTGAGTTTGGTTAGAAACTAAGAAAGCTGGCTTAGCCCCAAAGGCTTAGCTCGGTTGAAGGCCGAGGTTCTTAGTTTAATGAGTTCAAACTTCGTTCGGTGAGCTTATCTCGGCTAAAGTGAATCAAGAGTTGGTAACTTGCTGAAACTACTGTTATTTCTACGAGTTCTAGTTCGGTTATTGTCTGAATTGATCTACATATATAGCACAAACAGTCTCCTAGTTCAGTTGGGACAAGATTCTAGATCGAAAGGTAGTTTTCTACAGGATGTATCATATACTCATACTTTCTACTGTTAAAGTTTTTTTTTTCATAAAAGTACAGAAGCAAAAACAGAAATGTACAAATATGTTTCGCAACAACATAGAAAGCGAAATACGAAAACAAAATAGATGAGCAATACTAACCAGATGAATGGGCAAGGACTGGAGTTGAAAGTAATGGACAGCAATCGACGAGCTCTTTCAGAAAACAAAGAACAATGAAGAACTCGAAGGAAAGGCAGAAGACGGAGGGCAAAAGTAGAGGGACTATGGCCTCAAGGCTTGTTTTTGTTTGAAAGCCCAAAAATTGGTCGGGATTGTTCAAAAAACACGAAGTACGAAAACGGCGTGACAGTCGTCCTCAGTCAATCAGAGCCTGCCACGTGTCACTGGAAAAGGAAGCGATTCAATTTCTGTGATTGAAGCGACGTTCTGACCGGATAAGGATAGTTCGGCTTAGTGCTAGCTCGGCTCTACAAGCTAAAGAGTTTTTAGCTCGGCTGGAGAGGCTAAAGGGTTTTTTGGCTCGGCTGGAAAGGTTAAAAAACTTCCGCTCGGCTGATAGACAGGTAATCCCAATCATGCTGTGCAGATGGAATTAAGGGGCAATTGAGAGGGTAATTTTGGTGAAAATTGGGCCGAGCTATAAGATGATCATAGTTGCCCACAATACAAAGGGCTGAGTAAAAAAGGCCGTAAAAGTTTCTCCGGCCCAAGATACGTGTAAATTTACTTTGGTCCGGAAGCAACTTGAAGTTAGACCGGTCTTGGAGTTATACCGGTCACGAATCGTTAGTTCGGTCTAAACCGTGCCATGTACGAGAAGCCGAACTGAGAATAGTTCGGCCCGTTCTGCGGCTAAGCCGAGTCGTGTTTACTTCGGTCGTGTGGTATTACGGCCATGGAAAAACCATCTCACTTGGTTTAAGCAGTGAGGAGGGTGTTGAGGGATAAGCATTATCCTTCAGGAGTATGAATCCTAGAAGGACTCTACATGGAGGAGTAGAAGTCCTACTAGGATTGTGCCACACGAAACCTATAAAAGCTCACAAATATCACATTGGGAGAGGTAACACACAACTTTGCTTTCTGAATACACAGAGCTTTGTCTATTTGTCAAGTTTGCTGACTTAGGCATCGGAGGGGTTTCCGGCACACACCCGCCGGCTAGCTCACGTTTGTGTTTTCAGGTGGTAGAGCGATGACGTACGGAGGAGCAGACTTGGTCAACAGGATTATACGAGAAGGTATATTTCTTTCCCGTATAAGGGATAATACTCAAAGGGACATAAGCCAAACAACATACCAGAAATCTATACCACCATTAAATAAAAGGAATGTGGTCCTGGAAGTCAATCATAATGACTTGCAGGAACAAGATTGGAGGCATCCAATAATACAGTACTTGGCTGGCCCATCCTCAAAGGTCAGCAGAAAAATTAAATTGCAATCTATGCAATACATCATAGATAACAATGATCTCTACAAAAGGGGGGGAGATAGTCTATTGTTGGAATGCTTAGACCCAAAAGAAGCATTAACAGCTATGGCTGAGGTTCATGAAGGCATCTGTGGTGCTCATCAGCCTGGTGTAAAAATGAGATGGCTGCTTCGAAGGCATTCCTACTATTGGCCAACTATCCTTAAAGACTGCATAGAATATGCAAAGGGTTGCCAAGCATGTCAAAAGCATGGCACAATAAGGCATGTGCCCATAACTGACCTGCATATACTAGTAAAGCCTTAGCCATTCAGAGGATGGGCCATGGATATGATGGGGAAAATACACCCACCCTCTTCGAAGCATCATTGTTTCATTTTAGTGGCTACTGATTACTTCACCAAGTGGGTCGAAGCTAAGCCATACAAGGCTGTAGACCAGACTGAGGTCATTGGGTTCATCAAGGATTTAATCCATAGGTTTGGCATCCTACAAATTATAACTGTTGATAATGGGACTGTGTTTGATGAAAAAATGGTGAGGTCTTTTGTGGCTGAATTTGGAATTAGCCTTGTTAATTCCACTCCCTATTATGCACAAGCCAACGGCCAGGCTGAATCATCCAATTAGTCCTTGAAGAAAGGAGTACAAAAGGTTGTGGAAGACAATCCTAGGGATTGACATAACTTATTGTTGGATGTATTGTGGGCTTATAGAACTTCCCTAAGGTCAAGCACAAGAGTTACTCCTTATGCCTTGGTATATGGGCATGATGCTGTATTGCTTGTGGAAATTAATGTTAAGTCTTTGAGGGCAAGATGTCAAGACCAGCTAGATCCTGAGTAATACCATCAGAGTATGTGCTTGGAATTAGAAGGAATAGATGAAGCCAGAATTCTGGCATTAAATAGCATTCTCTTTCAAAAGAAGAAAGCAGCCAAAATTTACAATAAGAAAGTCAAGCACATTGGCTTCGATGAATGTGATTTGGTGTGGAAAACCATACTCCCAATAGGGATTAAAAGCCATAAGTTTGGCAAATGGTCACCTAACTAGGAGGGGCCATACCAAATCCATAGAGTCCTTCCTTTTGGAGCATACCATTTGAGAAATTTAAATGGATATGTACATCGCAAAAAGATTAATGACAGGTATTTGAAGCTTTATTTTCCAACTATATTGGAAACACAAGGAGATAAATTAATGCCAAGAACAAGAACACAAAAATACTCAAATGATAAATAAGAATTTATTTTTCATAAAGAGTTGAATAAATTCTGCCATAAATTGGCCCAAAAATCATTATAATGCCTCAATTGTTCTTTTACAATAGATGTTTTAGTTTTAAAAGATGAAAACAACTGAATGGCTATAGTCATTTCTTGCTTTCGATCGGCCAGTCCTTGGTTGGTGATCAGCAACTTGGTATTAGTTCGGGCTAAAGCCTGGTTGATTATAGATAACTCCTCCTCAAGTTGAGCCTTCCTCTCCAGTAGTTGAGTGCGAAATTGGGAGACAGAGGAATGTTGTCCCTTCAGCTCTGATATCTCAGCATGTACTGTTGAAACAAAGTCATGATCTCTAACCAATTTCTCCTCTGCAGCCTTGGCAGCACAACAAATGTTGATATAAAAGTCAATAGTAGCTGCTGCTTGAGATAGATGGCTTGAGACAGACATGTCGGATTGCTCAACAATTTTGCAGCACTGAAGGAAGCCATTCCTCATTATAGGTCTCTCTAAGGCCTCGAAAGGGATCCTTGAGAAAGATATCAATAGTTCCAGGCAATTGTCCAAATCTATCAGAGGTGTAGAAAGCTTACAACTGGAAGAAGAACTCTGAAAAATTTCTAGTAAAGAGTCAGCCAACACTAATGGCTCAGCTTCATCATTGGTTATTGGAGAGGTAGAGGGCGTGTCAAAGAAACTGGCTAGTCTCGCCTCAAAGATATCTACCTCAACCATGGACATAAGGGGTGTAGAGAGGGTAGTGGCTGAAGGCACAGAGGATTGCATGGGGATAGGAGAAATAGGTGGAGCATCTTCAGCAGTCTTTATGGTCCTAGCCACCAATAGGTCAAGAGAAGAAAGGCTGGAAGTAGGCAGAGGTAATAAACCATGAGTTGGAGAGCTGCTGGCACCCTTTATAGGAGAATCAACTGCCATCAGTGATGGAGTAGCAGTTGAAATTTCCTTGGGAGAAGGAAGAAGAGCGAGGTTTGAAAGAGAACCGAATTGAGAAGGGTCAAAGGTCAGATGGAGAAGATATGGAGCCAACCCAAAAGAAAGAAATTTAGGAATGATTGGTCTCAAGGAGGGTGCATCAAATGCAGGCGTAGGAAGTGGAAGGATGATTTGAATAGTCCTCACGTTCTGCAGATGATCAACCTCAACTGAAACCGAGGGAGTCCCCATTGGAAGAATAGAATCAGTAATTGGTGCTGCAAAAGGAAGAAGAAATGTAAAGTAACGTCAAGTTTCAATACCAAAATTTGACAAGGAAAAAAAACAGAAGCATAAAAGAAATTACTTGTTTCAGAAGTGTTGGTAATAATAGGAGAGCTACGAATGGAGTAATGTTCGGCAATTTGTTGCCTTCTTGCAGTTTCCTTTTGTAATGCATCAGCAGCAGCAGCTTCATCTCTCAGAAATTGTTGCCGCCGTCTCTTCTCAGCTCTCTCGAAAACGATTATGGCTTTAGAATGTTCTTGCTCCATTACTTTGGCAGCTGCCTCATATACAGGATCTTCGGCAAAATCAGAATGAGAGATAGTGATCTTTCTTTTCTTCTTTCTCTGTATTATTGTCTCATCTTGAATCAAGTTAGAAGAAATGACAGTCACTCTTTTCCTTCTTTTCAGGGGTGATTCTTGCTCTTGATTTTCTTCTTCTTCTTCTTCTGCTTAAGCCTCAGGTACCTCCTTTTCAGGCTCAAGTAAAAGCTTAATTTTCTTTTGTTGTCATTTGCTTTTTAGGAGATTTAGAGCTTGAATCTTCTGAGAAGACTCTCCCTGTGAGGCATCCACACCACATTCGCAAAAGAAGAACTAAAGATAAGGCCAAGAGCATTATAAAGAAGGTAAAAGGAGAAGAAACAAGAGTGTATACCTTTCTTCGAGGCGGCTTGGGTGATTCTAGGAGGAATTGAGGCAGCAGGGGCAGACTGTGTAGTAGCAGTCACAGGAATCGAAGTGGTAAGAGCAGTGGAAGAAGTAACAATTCCAGCCTCTTTGGGCTTGGGCACATCCAATACCATCAGTAGGTCTTGAGGAGGAATGGCCAGGTATACTTCCATATTGGTCGCCCACCAGTTGTGGTACCTCTTCAACATGTTACCTTGAGGAAGAAAAAGGATATACTCAAAATCGATCAGGTCTTGTATAAACTTAGAAGTTGCCTCTTCCAGTCTGGACCGTCGAACTTTCAAATCCCTGGTGGTAAGGCTTAAATTGGTACTACTGTAGAGGGGTATTGGGACCCCTTGTGAGAAGTCAAATTATCTAGCAAATTAAGCAGGACAGTAGGGCTCAGCAATGCATTTATAAGCTCTGGGGTTCAAGGTCCCAATGAATAATTCTCTAGGGGTTAAAATAGAAGCCTATATGTCTTTTCTATCACTTAAGAAATTCTTCAACCAAAGTGGGCCAATGGTGATGGGTTCGAAAGGATGAAAACAGTAGGAAGGAAGAGAAACTGGAAGTTGGTGGAAGAATGAGAAGTAAAAAGCAAAAGTAGAAGGATAAAGTGAAGCATTGGCTAGCCTCATGCCATGAGTAGGAGGGTTGGGTTCAAAAAATTTAAGGCATTTGGATTGTAACTCAGTGAAATAAGCAAAAAGCTAAAGCTGAAGAATCCAGAATGGCCCCCCTTGATTGGCATCTAAGGGTTTCTCATAGAAAAGAGAACAAGCTCTATATACGTGACCTAGAACGTATGGAGCTAAAGCCACCCTCTTCTGTAAAACAAGGGCTTTGGCAAGAGGGGCAAATTCGGGCATGATTCTTTGAGAGGAAGTGCAAAAAAGGAATTTGCAAAGCCAATATAATAAGAAAGAAAAGAATTCCCTATCGGTCACAGAACCATCTCTTCTATTCTCATCCTTGATAAAGTCACTATATGATGAGTTAAGAGAAGGAAGGGAAAAAGGGACTGCTAGGTCAGGATAATCCGGTCCAATGGGGGATCCAATGGGAGATAATCCTAAAAGATGGCAAATGTCAAGGATAGTAGGGGCCATCATCCCACATCTAAATTGGAAGAAATTAAAAACAGAGTTCCAAAAGCACAGAGCAGCAGGAATCAAGAAAGGGTCTTCAGGAATAGTTAACCTGGATAATCGGAGGGCATCTAGAAAGCAGAGTTCTTGAAGGTCCAGAGTCCTATTAGGGACAACTCGATCATACTATTCTTGCCACTCTGGTCTCACTGTGGGCCAACATCGGTGGGGGCGATTCGTCTTCCAGTTCCTCTAGTCAAGGCCACCTTCGTAAAGAAGACAATGGTCTTCTAGACGAGGATATAGAGCTGAAAGCTTAGTAAGGATCTTCTTGAATATTGGCCCAAGCACATAGTCTTGTTGCTCATGACGACGAGGGATGAAGATGCGTCCATCGATGACACTTTTCTCCCTAGCCTTGTACTTCTCACATTCTACATCGATGATCTTCTTCAGGGTTACAGATGGGCTCGCACGCTCTATGACTGGCACTTTCAATGAAGAGGAAGCCATTGATAGAACACTTTTTCGGAGGATGAAGCTGAGAAGGGAAGCAGAGAGAAGTGGAAGATCAGTAGAGGTAAAGGGTTTGTGTATTGAACGAGCGAATGATTTCAGAGCACGAAATAAAAAGGGTTTTTAAAAGGAAAAAAAACTTTTGTGTCCGGAAGACATGTCGCGTAATTCGTTAAGTACCGAGCTTCCTCCAATACTGATACTTTTGGAGGGAAAAACACATCCCAGATGTTGAAGCCAGCTTCGAAATAAGTATTTGGCTTCGAAACCAAATTTTGGCGCCAAAAGTCAAATAACAAATGACTTCGAAGCTAAAAAGCCAGCTTCGAAGTACATTTCATACTTATGGATGAAAGAGTGCTTAGGTATTAGTTTACTTCGAAGAAATTAAAGACCTGTTTTAGGTTTCTCAAGGAAAGTAATGTCCTTCGAAGCAAGACTTGAGATCCCTTAAGGGTGAGAATTACTGTTCGAAACATCAGAACCAATAATTGGTTTGTATTTAAGAAAGATTTTCTTTCTAGACTAAAACAGTGCAGCCCTAAAAAGGAGCTTTCATATTTTTTTTGAAACTGTTATTCTAAGGAAAAATGGTCAATTTAAAACTGATTAATCATACTGACCATGACCATATGTTGGTTATGATCGAAACAAGCTTTAAGGAGTAAGATTGTTAAATTCGAAGCACCAATTTTAAATAAAATCAACAAAAATTGTTAACTATATTCCATAAATTGGATAGGTTCATTGTTGGTTCTTTTAGTATTTCATTTAAAACAATCGAGTCCAAGTTCGAAGGATAAGCTTGTTCAGTTCGAAGCTCTGAATTTGCTTTTAAAAAACAAACGGAGATAAGATCAAACCATACCAAACAAAGAAAAGGTCCTAGTGGTATTAAAAACCAAAGCAATTACATTGAATAGCCCTATTTGGGTACAAACTCAAGCTCATAAAAATAGGGAATGGAATAAATGACAAGATCATGAAATTTGGTCCAACAATGATCAATGAATTTATGTTCTTTCTTTATTCTATCCTCTATTTCTTATAACATTGGCTGCATGAGTTGATGTGCTCTCACTTCGTAAAAGAGCTCTTCAGCCTTTATTTCAAATGCTGTTTCTCTTAATCCTTGTTCCTTCAGCCTTTATTTCAAATGTTGTTTCTCTCAATCCTTGTTCCAATTCGTCTATCTTTAAGTCATCCCAATACGCAGAATCTTTGTTCTTGAAATCATCGAATTCTTCAATGAAGTTCTCTGCTTCGTACTGGGCATGAATTCGAAGGGACGAAAGTTGGTCTAAAGATTGTGTGGTGACCATAGAGGTCCGATGCTAGTGGAGAAGCAATGGAAGTTGGTCCAAAAACATGTGAAGTTCTGCTTGGGCGAGGGGATTGAGAACATGACCCCGAGTCAGAATATCACAAGCCCATCGAAGGTTCTTAAAAGGGACTTCGTCCTCAAGAACATTGAATGGCAAGTGAGAAAAAGCCGCGAGCAGAAGTTGAGCTTGCTTCCGCTCAATTGGAGTAGGGGAAAGGGGAGGCTTATAGGGTGGAAAGATCTTATCTGCGGAAAGGGCAAGCCTCAATCTCTCTGTCCAGCAAGGATTTAACGGAGGGGAAGGTATGGATGCCTCTATTTCAGGAGATGGAACAAGGGCAGAAGGAACAAGGGCATTAATATAATCGAGCCAGTCAGAAGAACAAATCTTTGCCTTCTGGGCTAAGAATGATGGATTGTACCCTTGTGCCTCTTCTAAGCGTCGGGCGGCGTGCACTATCTTTGTTGGTATGGAGGATGTATACCATGCTACAAGCAGATTCTCCTCCAAACTGCGTCGATGGTCAAGGGGCACGTAGGGATAGACCACCGAGCTTCGTGCATAAGAAGGGAACTCTAAAGGGTCAGTAAATTTGACAAAGTGATGGTTGATTCGTTCTCTCAAATCACAAGCCTCAGGTTTTGACCAGCTTGTCCAGTCGGAAGCACCAGAAGAGGAAGAAGTCGCAACCTTGTCCCATGCAGAGGATTGTGAAGAAGAATTTCCCATGTATATATTTGTAACTTTCTAAATCAAAGGACTGAGAGCCGTTTGTTCGTAGTCCAAGGGTGAGTTAGAAGAAGAACTTTCCATGTCCATATTTGTGAGTTTCTGAATCGAAGGATCAAGGGCAATATGTTCGAAGTCCAAGGGTTGATAATTTGCAAAGGCATCCATGACCTGAATATACAAAGGTGGGTAAAGGTGGCTAATTAATGCATGGAGGTTCTTTCGAGGGGGAAAAACATCGTCATATGACTCTTCGTGTGTTCGATCATTGGAAGAGAAAATTGATTCGGCCATAAAATGTATCAGTCTGTTCGAATGCTAAGGTGGCGGGGGGTTCAAAAGATTGAAGGAGAGTTTAATGCAGATAAATGACAGTTGCATTTCTGGGAAAATGCAAAACCTATGCACGTTCTAAGACGTGGAAAAAAGACCTTGATCCACTAATATCACCAAGTATTGGGTATATTAGTGCGGGGGGTAATATTGGCTACATATTTTGTACAAGCCAATTACAATTCGACGCATGGCAAAGTAAGGGTAGTACGGGAAGACTATTCAAATCTTTGATCTTGATCTTACACGTGTCAGTTAATATTGGTTATTACGAGATCTGAGTAGCAGTGGATCAGCAGAGAAATACAAAGTGACGTGGCATCTTCGGTTACTCACATTTGAATTCAAATTCAGGAGGGAAGCCTAACTACAAGTGATGGCGTAATGGAGCTAATCTTGAGGCAACATGATCAGCGATCATGGAGGAGCAGTTCGACGGTTGGAAATATAGTTCGATGGTCATCCTTAAGCAGTATAAATAGCAGAGAAGGCCCTAGAAAAAGGCCCAGACTTAGATCCAAAAAACCAGTCTTATTCTACTTTACTTAGTTTTACATGTCATGTTCTTTACATTCCAGTACTTTAAATTCTACACTGCATTTCATTCATAGGAGTAGTTTTCAAGTAGATTGTCGCTATAAACCTCTACGAGGCTGAGTTTGAATCATTGTAAGTTTTTCATTCTAATTAAATGTTTCAGTTGTTCTTTATTTGATTGGTATTTCGTTTAATTCTCCTAAATCAAGCCACCGGTAAAAGTCCTCTTCATTGAGGCTGAGAGAACTAAAACACAATCGTCTGATAATCAGTTGGCAATTAAATTTCTATAAGGACTGATTGATCCTTACTGGCACGCTTGCAATTACAATAATAACATTCGAAAGCTAAAAAACCAAAAAACCAACAATTTGCCAAATTGTTTTTAGGTCAAATGAGACTCACTTATCTGAAGGAGTTGATCTAAGAACTACATCAAGAACTTGTATAGTTTCTTGGGGGACATCAAGTTGTCTGCTGCATAGGAACTGTTGCAGGTGATGGAGGTCAGCTTTGGCAGCAAATTTGATTGCCACCCTGAACTCAAGTTCTCTCCTGCAATTAGAACAAACAGGACATTAAATACTAATTGAACCACGAGGGTAATTTTCAAAAACAGATAAATACATAATTTGCAAAATTGACTAACAGATGTAAAATATTTCGTCAGACTGCAAACAGTTTGCCTGAGAAATGGACAATAGATTCATTGTCTCAACACTTCTAGACACTTTTAGGAGCCCAACAACTCACAGAACTTTGGCTGCCGGGGGGGGAGAGAGAGAGAGAGAATTATGTTTATTATCTTCAGTCACCAAAAAACAATCAAGGACCCCTCTGCAATCTGACATAGAAAATTAAACAAAATCGTTTATAAATTTGCAAATACACAGTAAGCCTGAACCTTTTGTCTACATTTCAAGAATAATTGTATAATCCACTATACTCGTGCACGTATCCACCAACAGTAGTAGATGCTGAAGGAAAGTAGGGGAATCACCTTGAGGTAGTATCTTTTTCAACCAGATTTACGACAAAGTCCTGAGAGACAAAAGGCAATGGCCCTGCTGTGTACAAACTTTTCCTGCCATCATAAGCTGGACATCGTTTGCCCAAGTGAGACTCCTGATATGATGCAATAAGCTCATTCACTATTTCCCTGCAGACTTTCTTTGAGGTAACTTCAGGTGCTATTGTCACCTAAACCATCAATTGGAATTGTATAATTACAATTGTAGAATAACCACCAAAGAAACTAAGTAGAAAGAAACCAATTATAATGCAACCCAAAGCAAACTGGAAACCAAAGACTCGATACATTTGACTGGCCACAAAATTCAAGTATTAACCATGTCAGCAACAAAACAAAATCGGATTAAAATGTTCCAATATGGCTTGTGCCTACAGACAGGCATATGTTATACATGATGGTACACATACACTAAGTCCTTATTTGATTAACAGAATTAATATTGAAATGATTAATACTCCTACAAATTAGTATAGGATTAGTTATCTAATTAAATTAGTGAGATAACTATTTATTTTGTATTCATTTTTTTTTTCTTTCATATTTGAAATTATGATCATATTCACCAATTTTGTCGGATTGAATGTCTGCATGATTGCGAGTCCATGACTAACAATCCCAATCCTATGCTATAATCATACTAATCAAACATGCCAAAATATATTATACAATAGAGCCCAATCCTTGTTCATAATCATGTACAATCAGAAAGAAATTTTGGTAGAATGCATAATCAATAGTGTTATATTCATTCACATCAATAGTGCTATCTAATTGTGTTATATACATTCATATCAACAGTGCTATCTCCATACATTCGCATGGTCATTACACATTTTCTACATTCGGAGTGAATGTATAGAAGATGAAAACGCCGCACAAAATAATCAAATAAAAAATGCACAGTGAGCGACAAATAATAATATTCGAATCCACACACAAAATAAATAAATAAATAGTTAATCTGTTACAAAAACGAACACTAAAAAATAAATATATAGATCAAAATCTGTAACTATCAGAGCATACAAATAGAACAAGACAGAACAAACCATTAATCTCTAGGAAAACAAGAAGAGAAAAACGCATAGAAATAAAAATAAATATTTAATCACTCGATCAACATGTATGAAATCAACAAATACACAGCAGATAACAGATACATACATAAATATATATATATATATATATAGATAAAATTCAGGTGAGATTCTCACGTCATAGTGGTGGAGATCTCTATCAGCAACATCGACGAGAAAATGATTCGCACGAACAATGCATCTCCGGCCGACTGTTCCGTAACCGGGCCTCGCCGGGGGCCGGAGAGACTTCATAGACGACGGCGGCTGAGCCGGTTTCTGCACGAACGACGAAGACTGAGCCGCCGCTGGAGGAGGAGATTGCAGGATCAGCTTCTGCTCGACGTCATGGCTGAGAGACGACGACAGCGTCGGAGGCGGCTGTGAGCTTGACATCACCGACGACTGAGCGCTAGGAAGAAATTGAGTAGACTGCTAAAAAGCGAAATGCTAGAAAGTGAACGTGTACGAGTGGGAAGACTGCACTGAGCGGTTAGTAACGTTGCTTTGGATGGCTTATAAAGCGCTTTTTTATTTTTCTTTTTACAAATACCTCTCGGTTAAAATTTTTTATTTAACGAAATTAATTAAAAAAATAAAATTTTAACTATTCATCTATATAATAATAAAATTATTTAAATTATTAATTGAAATAAAATTTTAACATTATTAAAAGTGATTAATTGACTTGATGATTTACTAATAAAATGACCTATTTATTATAAAATTAGAAATTTTAAGAGGCATAATGTAATTTTTAAAATCACACAGAATAATTTATAATTTAAATAAATTTTAGAAAGTGTGTTTATAATTTATCAAAAAAACGAAGGATGTGAGTTGACGTTTAACTCACAATTGTCTATATTATTATATTGAGGCCTCGTTTGGGAACAGACTAATTTAGTAATTTTTTGGTTATTTGGGTAAAAAAATAGGTAAAAAAAACTTATATGTTTGGGATGATTTTTTGGCTAATTACGAAAAGATGTGCAAAAAGTAGAGAGAAAAGAGAATCTTTGACTTTTTGTATGAGTTATTGACTTTTTGGCTAAAAATATAACTTTTTGACTTTTTGACTAAAAAGGTAAGTCCCCAAACGGGGTCTGAGTCTCTATTTTAATTTTTTAAAACTTTTATTATGTGACATTTACATAATAATAAATAAATAAAAAATACTCCACAAATTTTTTTTACTAAATCATATTTTTAAATAACTATTTTATAATAACTTTTTTTTTTTTTATCTCCCCTAATATCTTACTTTTATTATTTTTTATTTCATTCTCTTTTTATAACGAGTCTCCCTTTAAAGAAAATACAAAAATATTTGATTTAATTATGACAAAGAAAAGCGAAGGAGTAGAAGATTATCTTCAATATTATAAACAAAAAAGATAGGAGTGGTTTGGTAATGACTTTTTTAGTTGTGTTTTTAATTTTTTTAATCTGAGATTTTTTTATTTGTCTTGTTTTTTTGTTTGGCTTTTTTAACTTTTGGTATTGGAATAACAAAATTACCCTCCACTTAAAATTGATACTTTTTTAACTTTTTGTTTGTATATGGATTATTTTGATGATTTTATAATTTTTTTTTATCTTTTTGTGATTTTATAATTTCTTTTTGTCTTTTTATGATTTTTTAATCCAAATGATTTGCTAAACCAAAGCTCAATAAGCAGAGAGAGAGAAAGTAAAGAGAGAGCAGAGAGCAGACCCACATTCAACAACTTGACATCCACTTCCATTTCTTTCTTGTGTCCCTTAAATTTGGGTTGCAAGAAAAATAATAATAATAAAATAAAATCTTAAGAAATGTGTATGGGATTATTTAGGATAATCTAATTAAATATATTTTTTAATCTTTTATAAAAAATAAAGAGTAATGTGATTTAAAGAAGTGCACTTATTTAGAGGATTGTATTTATTTAGAGGATGTTTTTGGATAATCTAAATAAATATATTTTGTAATTTTTTACGAAAAGATATATAAAAAATAGAGAGATAATGTGACCTAAAAAAGATAAAAAGATAAATAAAACAACTAGTGGCTTAGTGGCTTCTAAAATAAATTTGGTTTAAATATTTTATGTTTAATATGTTTTTTTACTTACAAGAAATACTAAAGTGTGTATTACATGTATTTTATAATTAAAAAATACAATAACATAATTTAATACTTTATGAGTCATAACTAAAAAAAATGTCATAACTAAATATAACATAAGATATAATTAAAGAATTTATGAGTTATAATTAAAAGAATATCATAATTAAATAAAAAAGTTAATGAGAAATTACTCATAAATCCCATTTTGATAAATGTTGCGCTGGTTAGTCCTGAATGTTTTTTATTAAACCATTTAGTCCTGTTTATGATTTCTCTCCCTTCCGAACATCAACAACATCAACTACATCAACTACATCATCACCATCAACAAACATCAACTATATCACCAACGTCACTAAAAAACATCATAAAAAATCAACCGTATCCAGAGAAACCCAGGTTCGATTTTAATGGTGTTACAAATAGATATTATTCAATGATGTTTAATCTGCTTCAAGCCTACCTCCTGTTCACCATCCCAACCTTCCCCTCCACCTTCATCTCCACAAACTCCTCCACCGTATCCAGCACCAGCCTCATTGCGTCCACCGATTCCTCCGCCGCCGCCGCGATCTCCGCCCTCAGCGCCACCGACTCCTTCCTCTTCGCCAACAGAAACCTCACCAATCCCTTCGAATCCATCCTCCGGCAACGCATTCTCAACACCTCCGACAAACTCCTCTCTCTTCCGCCGCCCTCAGCCTTCTCGATTATGAAGGCGGTGGAGTACGAGGCCTCATCCCTACTCCGCGAATCAGATCTGGGTTCCGAACCCATCTCCCTCTCTCTATTTCTCACAGAGCCGATCTAAGATGTGGGTTTTTGAGATGTGTTCCGAATCAGATCTGGGTTTCGATCTGAGATGTGTTCCGAATCAGAGCCGGGTTTCGATCTGAGATGTTTTTGATGTTATGATGATGTTTTTTTTTTTTTTTTTTGAATCAGATGTTATGATGATGTTTGAACAAAAAAATTGTTACGATGATGTTAGATCAAAAAAAAAATTGTTATGATCATGATGTTTGATCAGAAAAAATTGTTTAGTTTGACGGATGATTTTTAGTGTTTGTTTGATGATGTTAATGCTGATATTTTGATGATGTTTGTGGGTGTTTCACGATGATCAGATTATCAAAACATCATCAAATCAAGAACACCCAATAGGCCCTAACATCATCAAAAATGTTTGATGATTATTTGATGATGGTGGTGGGTGTTAACCCATTTACTAATGTCTTTACATTAGTTGAACATCAGATTCTTTGTTCAGCATGTTTGGTCCTAACCCACTTGATAAACAGCAGAACATCAAATGTTCTGTTTTTGATGATCATCGGTGATAATCTAACAATCAAATTTTTTGTTTTGGTGTTCGATGTTTTAGCATCTGTGTTTGTGGGTGTTTGAAACATCATAAAAAAGGTATATAATCTGATGTTTGTTTGATGATTATAATGTCTGATGTTGATGATAACCGGATGAACACCCACAAACATCGGATGAACCCCGTTAAACATTAGGGTTATTTTAATCGTTATTTTGATGTTTAATCGTTACTAAAAAAATTGTTTAATCATTATTTTTGATGTTGTTTTGATGATAATGTTGTGATGTTTAGTTTTAATTTTTTTAAAAATAAATTTGATGTTTTAATGTTTGATGAATAATGTTTGATGCTTGATGAATAATCTTAATGTTTAATAGTTGTGTTTGATGTTTGATTATAGTGTTTGATGTTGGATGAATAATTCTAACGTTGATAACGTTTTCACCGAAATTATACGAATAATTCTGTCGTTGGTAATGTTTGATGTTTGATAAATACTTCTGACGTTACTAATGTTTGATGTTTGATGAATAATGTTTGACATAAAAAGGCCTATAGTAAGCTTTTAGAGAAATAGGACCTATTAATCCAACAAAAAACATTCGGGACTAAGTAGATTAACATTTTCAAATTTAAAATTTATTGGTGCTTTCCCCAAAAGTTAATCATAACTTAAAAAAGTGTATAACTAAAAATATAAGGCGCGTCTATTAGAATTTTTCCGCACTTTATGAATGTGTAATGTTGATGATATTTTGTTCTGTTTCAACTTTTAAAATTTTTGAAATTAAAATGAATCTTTTTTTAACTTTTAACTTTAAAACACTGGTGTGACAAATAAAGTTGGGGTGGATTGGGACTAAAATATTAATAAAAATATAAATTAAATTTTTTAGTTGTAGATTAAAAAATAATATATTGAAATTATAATTATTTTATTTTTTCTCTCATAAAAATTAAAAAAATTAATAAATCTATTATGAATAAGATTTTTTAATCTTAAATTAAAATAATTAAAAAATCAAAAATTAATCCACATTCCGAATGGATTGTTTCCTCGCTAGTGAAGTAATGAATTTTTTAAGGAGAATTTTACAGAAATGGTGTATGAAGTGTTTTACCCGTACTTTATGAATGTGTAATGTGAGCAATAATCTTCTCCTTGACTCTGCTACTTAATTCTCTACTTGATAGGTTATTGGGCCGACTTTTGGATCGAATTTTAATAATTTGAATCGTTCATATTTTAAAATTTGTCATGTATATCATACTTATAAAAAATCAAGTCGATCGGATATAAAAAATTACGTGAACTAAAAGTTTTATTAAATAATAAAATTATTTATTAAATTTTTTTTAATAAACGGCTTTTAGTTCTGTCGATATTCAATCAATTTAATTTTTTACAGGTATGATGTATATTATAAATTTTAAAATATGAACGATTTGAATCATCAAAATTAAGCCCAAAAATAAACCCAATATCCCATCAAGTAGGAGTGTCAAGGAGGAGATTCTTGCTCGGGTAATGTTGATGATACTTTGTCCTATTTCAACTTTTAAAATTTTTGAAATTAAAAGGATTCTTTTCTCAACTTTTAACTTTAAAGTGTTTCCTCGCTCATGAAGTAATGAATTTTTTAAGGAGAATTTTACAATACAAAAATGCTTTATACCTCCACTGGGGTCGGTGGAGGACTGTGATTGGGCGAAAAAAATTATTTATTTTTTATTTTTTATTTTTTTGGTTGTCAGCCAGTGGGGGTGCGCCACCTCACTGGGGGTGCGACCCCCACTTGGGGTATTTAGCAGGGCTCACATAATGGTGCATAAAGTGTTTTACCCATGTTAGGTGGTGTTTGGGATGAGTTAAATTGAATTTTTTTTTTTTGTATATCAACAAAGTATTAAGTGATATTATTCTTTTACTAATTACAAATATATATATTCCTTTGTATTCCCTAAATAGCCAATAATATGGCTCATATTTTACTAGCTTCCATCAATTATAATAGTGAAAGGTATTATATGGATATGCTCTATCTAGATACAAAAATCACTCATTATTGGTTAAAATAGTAAATAAGGACAAAAAAAAAGCTTCGTTTGGCATGAGTTATTTTGGTTAGATTAGCCAATAAATACAAAATAGGTTAATCTAACCAATAAGACAAAATGTCATATTTAAATCATAATCATTTCACTTTTTTTTTTTTCATAACCATAAAATCAACTATAAAAAAAGTCAAAATTTATCACAAATATAACTTTTTTAGTCAGGTTAAAATAGCCAAAAAGTCAAGCTAAATTAGCTCATCCCAAACGAGGGCTAAAATAGCTAATAAGATAAAATATCACATCCTATTAAACTACAAAAAAAATCTACAAATTATCCCAAATACTACTTATTTCATTGCCTAGCCAAAAAATTAAAAAGTCAACTAAAATATCTAACATTCCAAACGAGGGCTTAGTCAATGTGATTTTAATTATGATTAACGATTGACACACGCGATACATGTACAATTTAAGTAAATAAAAAATAAAAGAATAAATTGTAAAAAAATAATATTATAATATGTGTATTGTTAAAGTGATAAGAGTTTTTATACTTAAATCTCAAAGTTTTAATTTTGACAAATTAAATCCTAAAATTCCATCAGTGTTTTAATGTGGCTCATCCGTCCATCTCTGTCTGTGTAAGCTAACGGAAAAGGGTTTTGCCCGCCAAAAGGCAGTCCAAAACACTATCATTCACCACAACCTTTCAATATAAGCCCCAATCGCGAAGATTAGGGCAAAATCGACCCCTTTCCATGACTGCAATTAGGGCAAAGACATTCACTTGCGATTCAACCTACGATTGAACACACGTAGCGAAGGATTGTCTCTTTCTTCCAATATATTAAGCTTCAAGTATTGTCCCTTTCTCTAAAACCAATTACGGGGGGTTTCTATCTAAGATGGCTTGTCTTTTTTAAACAATTCGACAATGCCAAGTTCAGGAAATTCTGTGAAAAGCTCAACATTAGACCATGTTTCTCTTCCCCAGGCCATCCCCAAGCTAATGGGCAAGTCGAAGTCACTAATCGCTCCCTTCTGAAGATCATCAAGACTAAGTTGGAAGCCACTAAAGGACTCTGGGCTGAAGAATTACCGAACGTACTTTGGGCTTATCGGACGAGCGCTCGAACCCCTACTGGGGAGACCTCTTTTCCCCTAACATACGGTGCCCAGGCAGTCATCCCAGTGGAAATCGGCTTGCCGACCCCTCAGGTTTTACACCTGAATCCAGAACTAAACGAAGAGTTGCGTCGGGTTGACCTGGACCTAATTGAAGAGCTCCGAGAGGCAACTGCTGTCAGACGAGCATCATATCAGTAGAAAATGAGAACACATTATAACCGCAAAGTCTGACCTCGAGAGTTCACAGTGGGAGACCTAGTCTTACGCGAAGCAACCCTTGCTACTAAAAATCCGACCGAGGGCAAGCTAGCAGCCAAATGTGAAGGACCTTATGTTGTCAAGGGCAGACCCCACCCGGGTACTTACCGTCTCCAAGATATGAAAGGCAAAGACCTCCCCCATCCATGGAATGCCGAGCACTTGAAGCGTTATTTCTAGTAAAATGGCGTCTTGTGCCTTAATGACAATAATTTCACATCTCCATTATTTGTGTTGCGTTTCAATGACAAGTTTTAGACTAAGCCTCAGCCCGACTGACCCTCCAAGCCTCGGCCAGACTGAGCATGAAGAGCTCAGCTAGACTGAGTTAACCAAAGCCTAAGCCCGACTAAGCCCGACTGAGCATGAAGAGCTCAACCAGACTGAGTTAACCAAAGCCTCAGCCCAACTGAACCCTCCAAGTCTCATCCAGACTGAGCATGAAGAGCTTAGCCAGACTAAGTTAACCAAAGCCTCAGCCCAACTGAGCCCTCAAAGTCTCAGCCAGACTGAACATGAAGAGCTCAGCCAGGCTGAGTTAAGCCAAGCCTCAGCCCGACTAAGCCCTCCAAGTCTCAGCCAGACTAAGTTAACCAAAGCCTTAGCCCGACTGAGCTTTCTAAGTCTTAGCCAGACTGAGCATGAAGAGCTCAGCCAAACTGTGTTGACCAAAGCCTCAGCCCGACTAAGCCCTCAAAGTCTCAGCCAGACTGAGCATGAAGAGCTCGGCCAGGTTGAGTTAAGCCAACCCTCAGCACGACTGAGCCCTCCAAGTCTCAGCCAAACTGAGTCAAAACTAGTCTCACTCAAACAAAGCATGCAGTTAAAACTAGTCTCAGCCAGACTTAATTAAATCTCAATTCATTCATACAAGTTAGCTTACTTATCCATTTTTACCATTTATACAAGTTATGTTACTTGTCCAATTTTACCATTCATATACTTTATTAATAAACTTTACCATTCAAAAAAAAAAAAAGAGACAACAACAACAATAACAGAACTGGTACTTTTATTAACAACTTGCACCATTATACACTTCATTACAGAAATTACATTTACTTCATTACAAAAAAAAAAAACAAAAAACAAAAAACAAAAAAGTTGAAAGAACACCCAGCCCTCAATTCCCTTCGCTGGACGTAAGATCTTCCTCTTCCACCCCCTCATCCAAGGGCGTCTAGGCGACGTCGTTCTCTTTTACTTTCACCAGACTGAAGTCCACATCTGGGAACAACTCTTGCGCCTTATACTTGAAGCTCATCCAGCTGTTGTCCCAGTACTGGCTCATCTCGTGCTTGTAGAAGTCTGACCGCTGAAAACTTTGGATCACTTCTTCTTCGCTCTTACCTTCAACGGCCACTCTCGATGGCCCAGCACCCCATTCACCCTCCTTAGCCAAGCTCCTGGCGACCACCACATCAATGGCCATCTGGAATTCGGCAGACCCCTTAAATTGCTCCACCGCCACCACACATAAGTCTAGGTACGCCACCATCTTAGAGGCTATTTTGGCCCTCTCTTCTTCTAACGCCCTCTCCAACTCTGCAATGCGCTCATATGCTTCTTCCTTGTCTTTAAGCGTCTGGTCGCACAGATCTTCGTTGTTGGAGAGGGTCTCTTTCAACCTTTCCTTGTCAGTGGTGCAAGCTTCTTGGACTTCGCCTACCTCCTCTTATCGCTCGCCAACTCAAACTCCAACGATACTACCTTGTGGCGCACCACTTCCAGCTCCGATTTGGTCACAGCGAGCTCGAGGCAACATGTTCTGCCTAGTAGTTCTGTACCACCGCCAGTATTTCCATCCTCTTAGCCCTTTGCGCAAAATCCAGGCCTTTTGCACAGGCACTCCGCATGGCTTTTCTCTAGCCCCCTGTCTCGACCCTTAGGTTTTGTAACTGTGCTTTCACCCCTTCCAGCTAGGCCTTTAACGGCTCTGTTTCCACCTTCACGCGCACCGCCTTACTTAGCAGGGCCACCGCCAAGGTCATCGCCTCCACCTGCGCTGAGCAAAACCCTCTCAGGAGGTCGGCCTCTGTAAATCGCGCCATCGACCGCACGGCCGCAACCTCTACTATCCCCAAGAGACGATCGTCGGCGACCTTGGCTTCGCCCCCTTCTTCTGCCGATCGACCAGCCACCGCGTGAACGTGATACGTGGCGGTTTTCAACATGGCGCTCATCTCTGATCTGCTCACTTTTCCTTTCTCTTCCCCAGGACTTGGGGACACTTCAAGCACATGCCCAATCTTGGGCGATTGCTCTCCTAATCTCTCGCCTCCTGCCATTTGCCACCTGCTTTGGCTCAGCTGCGCTAATCACCACTTGGGCATTTGGGCCCATGGCTTCTCTTACCTCCATCCTTGTCTCCCCCACCTCTACTTCTGGGGCTGCCTCCGCCATCCCCTCCTTCACCTTCTTCAAAACCGGCTCCCTCTCACTCTCCTCTGCAGCCGCCCTCTTTTTTTTCTTCTTCTTCAACACCTCATCCACCTCCTGTTTGCTCCTCTCCTTCAGTAGATCCACTGGGGGCGGCAGTGGCACAAAATCAGTCAGATCCTTATCTCCCAGAGGCTTGGGCCATGGTCGGACTCGCTCCTTCATGACCAGCTTAGGCGCACGGCCTAACTGCGATTCTTTATACTTGTCGGCCTTGGCAAATGTCCTCTGCTCCTCTGTCTCCTACATCTTTCTCCTCACCTCAAACTCTTCCAACGCAGGGTCCTCCTCAGTCGGCTGTGGCCCCAAACTCAAGGCGAACAAGGTCGAAGGCTGGATAAGGTCATCCCACTTCACGCTCTCTTTCTCCCTCTACTCTTTCACCCGTTTAACCTTATTCTCTGTCTCTGGCTCCAGCCTTGGCTCCACCGACTTGATAGGAATTTTCCACATTGTGCGCACCCCCCTCCTACCATTTGCTGATACGTAGAACCACATTGGTCTCCACCCCTTCACCGACGATAGTAAACCCGCCACTAATCCTCTGCCCACCACTACCTGCAAGGTCACCCATGTTTCTTGTTAACCAGAGGCCTTGTAGCAAGAAAAGAACTCCTCCACTGTCATCCCTACTCCCCCGGTCGCCCGTGGCCATACGATCGCTCAGGCTAGTAATATTTTCCATGCGTTGGGCATAAGTTGCCCTGGTGCCACCTCCAATCGGTTCAACACGTCCACCACTATTTGTGGGAGCGACAACGTCAGACCTCCCCGCAACGCCTTCTCATATAGCGTAAACTCCATCGGACGTGCATCCGACGCCCTCTTCTTAGACGTGGGCAACTTCAACTCTTTGTGTGCTAGAATCTGGTATTTCTTACACACCTCCTCCAACTCCGCTGCCGTAAACGTCGACTTGTCAGCCTTGGTGTGCCAGTGGTCAAGTCCCACTTGGCTAATCGGCCTTGCGGCCACGATCATAGTAGACGGACGAGGTCGCGTCGCTTGCTTTGCCCCTCTTTCCTCCCTCATTTCCGTCCTATATTGCTCCGTCAACTCCACCGCACCGTCTTCACCCAATGCCTCTAGCCTCATGGCTGGCGCTTTGTCTCGAGCCATATCTTTTATGTTTTTGTGTATTGCTTCGAACGCCAATGCGAAAAAGTTCGCAAACTGTTAGAGGGGAATGTCACACAAAACAAATGAGGTCAAGTCTGGGATTTGTTGGTTTCTCGCAATGAGATATGTAAAACGGATAACTCCAAATACCCACGGTTTGCCTATATTCCAAGGATCGAGATTAAATTTCGCCAGTTTAAAAATTTCAAAAGTTTCCACCCTCGCCTTTTCCACATCCTATCCTAGTCCTAACCCTTCGCTTCCTGTTAACGTATTACTTCCCTCACCAATGGATCATGCCACGTGTACAACCACAATTCACCACCCTTTTTCCCTTCCCCGTCTATTCCACTTCACATCATCACGTGCTTCATCGCTCCTTGAGCCCCGCGCGTCGCCACCACTTTTCGCTCGGCCCCCCCATGGTTTGCCTACATGACTGGGAACGATCAAGTTCCCGACACCCGGCTCGTGAAATCGACAGTCAAGTCCATGACTAGGTTATGATTCAGTATTTCATTAAGTCTCTGCTCGGTTTACTTCTTTGCTTGGGCTAACTTTCTTTTTACTTCTTGCAGGCCATCTAAAAACAGCATCTCGTCATAGACCGCATTGTTAATCCACGTCATAAAGTGACCAAGCTGAATAACGCCAGCATGAACGTCTCAGCCGAGCTAAGGCCTCCCTCGAGATCGCCAACGCTGACAATGCCAGGCTTCTTGGCCAGATTGGTAAGGTCGAGCAAGAGAGGGACGCTTTGAAGGGTGAGCTATAGACTGAAAAGAAAGCGAGGCAGGAGGCTGTGGACGAGGCCAACAACCTCGGCTTCAAGGAGGCCGAAGAGAACTACACCAAACAAGTTGAAGCCACCAAGGACATCTTTTTCAAGTCTGGTTGGAAGGCTGCTTGTGAAAAACTTGGCCAAGGATCTAAAACTGAGGTATTCACCTTTTCTTTCCCTGCCTTCTTGCCGGTCTATATGGTACCTTATGCCAATGAAGTCTTCAACTCTTTGCAAGATGAGGCCGAGGAAGAGGCCGAGGAAGAGGTCGACCAGAAAGAGACCGGCGACAAAGAAAGGACTGTCGTGGTCGATCTGGAGGCTACCATAGAGGGAGCCGGAGATGAATTCGCTGACCTCTCCTCCCTGGCTTAGATTTATGCCCTTTCTTATTTTCTTTTTGAAATCTTTGGTAATTGGGCTGCTGGCCCCAACTTTTGTACTTACAAGCTCAATCAAGGAAAAAAAATTTATTCACTTGTCTCTTGTATGCTTGTCATGTATTTTATGTTTCTTCTTTCAATCGCGCAACCAAACATCAACTCAATGAGCCGGACAAAATCATCTAGGCTAAAAGTTTAGAGTTGAACAATTCATCAATTCTTCTAGCCGAGCAAAATCATCTCGACTAAAAATTTAGAGTTGAACAATTCATCAACTCTTCTAACCGAGCAAAATCACCTCAGCTAAAAGCTTAAAGTTGAAAAATACCACAACTCTTTGGGCCGAGCAAAAACATCTTGGCTTAAAACTTAGAGTTGAACAATTCATCAACTCTTTTAGCCGGGCAAAATCATTTCGGCTAATGCTTAGAGTTAAACAATTCATCAACACTAATAGCTGAGCAAAATCGTCTCGACTATAATCTTAGAGTTGAACAATTCATCAACTCCATTGGCCGAGCAAAATCATTTCAGCTAAAGCTCAAAGTTGAACATTTCATTAACTCTAGTAACCGAGCAAAATCATCTCGGCTAAAAGCCTAGAGTTAAACAGTTCATCAACTCTAATGGCCGAGCAGAATCATTTAGAGTTGAACAATTTGTCAACTCTTTGAGCTCGGCAAAATCACATCGGCTGGGGGATAATTGTTTCTTGTTCATTGCAATCCATTAACCACGACAAATTTTCTATGTACAATAAGGCATTGTAATTACATATAGCTTTCATAAATCCACATGGTGACTGAGAGAATTACATCGGTAAATGGAGGGGAATGCTTGTCCCTTATAAAAAATTACATTCAAAGATTGAAACTTAAAAATAATACAACTTCAGATTGGCTACATTCCATGGCCGAGGTATAGTTTTGCCATCTAAGTCTTTTAGATGGTATGCCTTTTTGCCCACCAGACCAGTTATCTTGTAAGGCTCTTCCCAATTTGCCCCTCGCTTCCCTTCGCCCAGTACTAGAGTGTTGCCCATCACCTTCCTTAAGACCTAATCCCCAACCTTGAACGGTCTGGAGTGAACTTCTTTGTTATATTTTTTGGACAGTTCTTGTTGACATGCTATGACATGGATCATTGCCTTTTCTCGGCGTTTTTCTGCAAGGTCCAATTCTAGAGCGATGGCTTCAGTGTTTAAGTCGGGCTCAAAATTTTCACTGCGGATGGTGGGCATACCAATCTCTAATGGGATGACTACCTCCATGCCATATGCCAAGGCGAAAGGCGTCTCCCTGGTCGACCGTCTTGGCATTGCTCGATAAGCCCAGAGGACATTTGGAAGTTCATTGGCCCACTTTCCTTTGGCTTTCTCTAACCTTTTCTTCAGCCCATCTAGAATAGTCTTGTTTGATGCTTTGGCTTGGCCGTTAGACTAAGGGTAGGCCGGTGTGAAATTATAGAATTCTATCTTTAGTTCATCACAAAATCTTCTAAATAACCGTCTATTAAATTGGGTGCCATTGCCGGAGATCAAAGCCTTGGGGACTCCAAACCGCCTTATCACGTTCTATCAAACAAACTTCTTCACATCTTTTTCTTTAATTGTGGTCAATGGCTCGGCTTTGACCCACTTGGTGAAGTAGTTTGTCACCATTATGAAGAACTTGCAGTTGCTCGGTATGGTTAGGAGTGGTCCCACTATGTCAAGCCCTCACATTTTGAAAGGCTAAGGACTCGTAAGAGGAATGAGCTCTTTGGCAGGCTGATGAATTTGGTGGGTGAACTTCTGGCACTTCTCGCATTTTCTCACATATTTCTGTCCATCTGCCTGCATGCACAGCCACCAATATCCTAGCAAAATAGCGCGGTAGGCTAAAGATCGCCCACCGATGTGGCTTCCATACATGCCTTCTTGGATTTCGTAAAGGAAAGCATCGACTCTGCTTGGGTGAACACAATTAAGGTAAGGACTAGTGAATGACTTCTTATACAAGGCATCGGATGGAGAGAGCAAAACCGCTCAGACTTTACCCGGACTTTGTGTGCCTCTTTTTTGTTGGTCGTTAGGATCCTTTCTTTAAGGAAAATGATGATATGGTCCATCCAAGAAGGACCTAGCTTGGTGCAGAAAACCTGCATCTGCTCTAAGTCTTCAATGCTGGGTCTTAGGAGGAATTCAATCAGGAAAGGGCTGGGGGTTGATCTGTCAGCCATGGAGGCTAAGCTAACTAACTCATCTGCCCGACCGTTATCTTCTCGGCCAATTTGTTGGACTCTTATGGCTTGGAATTTCTTGATCTGCACCCTCACTAAAGTTTGGTACTTAGCCATTCTGTCATCTTTGGCTTCGTATTTTCCAGATATTTGGTTTACAACGAGTTGGGAGTCACTGTAGACCATCAGCTCGGATGTTTGCATTTGGAATGCATTTTTCAGTTTGGCTAGCAGTGCTTCGTATTCAGCCTCGTTGTTTGACGCAAGAAATCCTAGCATGATGGAATGTTCAATGGTCAATTTGTCTGGGGAGATCAAGACTACTCCCAGCTCGGCTCCATGCTTGTATGAGATACCGTCGAAAAAAAGTTTCCACATTTCGCTAATAAAAAGCTTCCAACATTTTGCAGGGTCTTGGGACATTTGAAGGTTTAAGTGATCAAAGTTGCTCGGCTTCTCGGCTACTTCCACAGCAAGCGCGCCGTTGATGATTGCAACAAACATGCCTTCATTCCCCCTTGGCGATGCGGCGTTGGATCTAACAAGTTGTCCTGTTATTTCCAAATTTGATGGCGCATTGCCAGGCTAAAGTGGGTCTTCAAGTGATGGGTTTGTGGATAGGTGCGCAACTTCCGCGTTGCCTTTAACGTTCAGTTGGATGGGAGGCTATGCAATTTCCACTATGCCTACCCTTTGCAGCTCGGTCGCGCCGGTAAGGTCCACCGGGTAAACTGGATGAATGCTGGGCGAGAATTTCGCAACGAAGTCAGCCAATGCTTGAGCTTTGATGGTGGTTCGGGGTTGAAACTTGACTTCGAATTGCCTTAACTCAACTGCCCACTTTAGGATTTGGCCTGAGAAGTCTACCCGCTCAAACAAGGCTTTCAAAGAGAATTCAGTCAAAACCACGATCATGTAAGCGTGAAAGTAGTGTGCCAATTTCCTTGAAGCCATCATTAGTACCAAGGCGAGTTTCTCCAACGGCAAGTATCTGGACTCTGCCGAGAGCAAGGTTTTGCTCACGTAGAAGATTGGTAGATGTTGGATACCTTCTGCCCGAACAAGTACTGCATTTACGACATGTTGAGAAACAACCAGATAAAGATAGAGTTCTTCGCCGTGCTTCGGTGTGACCAAAAATGGAGCGGTAGATAGGTATGTCTTTAGCTCGGCTAAGGCTCTATCACATTCTTCGTCCCATGAAAACTTGGACTTTAAGGCTTGGAAAAAAGGGCGGCAACGATCTGACGACCGGCTTATAAATCGGTTAAGCGCGACTGCCATCCCGGTGTAGACGCGCCCGTGTGGGGCCTCATGCTACAGTTCGGACTCGATTTGTGTCACGGTTCTTAATCTGAACCAAAGAGTCCAAATCCGGCAAATCGTTTTGAGAAACAGATTTTTTGAAAAGAAGTGCCAAACATGGACTGCTTTGCCAGATACAGAGTCGCCACCTAAATATTTTTTATGGGGAAATTTAGGAAACCCTGACTCGGTGCCGAAGGCCACATGTTCGTCATCACCGGAGTTGTCTCGGCTCGGGAGCTTGGGTACGATCGGGGAAGGTCAGCTATGAGCACCCCCTTTCGCCCGATCCGAAGACCGGTCTCTACTAACCGTGATATCTAGTTTTGAAAACGTTATGTGTTCTTATTCCGGTTATTAGCCTAGAATTATTATGTTATGCATACAGCACACAAGTATAGACTAGATTGCTTAATTTGGAAATAAACATTGCATATCCGTTTGTTTTGGAAAAATGTTTTGGAATTTGCTACTCGCAAGTAGGCTAAAATACGGATTTCAACGAGTTTTCCCAACTCAAACAATCCAACCTTCACCCACAGGCATCCAAGCAGTTTATCACATAAACACCTAGCCACATGGTAAGCATGCTGTCATGATAGCATTCACACTCATTCAATATGCTAAAGCGAAAATACTTACATAGTACTCCGTGCCAAAACAAAGAACCCGTTAGCAATCAATGCATGATCCAAGTCCATGTTTAAATGTCTAATGCAACACGTACAGGATGCATTTATTGTAGGCTCGGCTAACCTAGACATGGCATGTGAAATGCAGTCAATTGATGCACGTATTCAATTTGGAATTGAAGTTCAAATGCAGTTAGCATGATGTGCCAAGCCTAGTGCATGCAAGACAAGTGTATGGATGCACGCATGCATTGCATAAGGTATGCTAAATTGAACGTGCCCTAATACTAACCATCAATGCGGATAAGTAAAAGGGAAGAAAGAAGTGGGGATTGGAAGACATGCATACCACTCACGCACACTTATTACATAATTGCCCTCACTCGGAGGGACCAAATAAATAATACAAATTAATTAACTACGCAAGCTAATTAAATATTACAAATTGCCTAATCAGTTATCAAACTAATTTAAGCTAGGAAAAGCAGTAAATCGCCTCGGGAAAAGAGCTCGATGCAACGCATGCTCGGGTCCTGCTTGGAAGTGCACCGCCATGCATAGTTTGCCTCTGTTTTCCTTCCTTTACTCCTCTGGAGGCTGCCAAAACCTCAGGATTGCTTCTCTGGACATTGAGGAGTACCACCGGCTGACTAGGATTGCCACCGGCAGTGTGGTGTAGTCACCGGCACAAAATGAATCCATCGGCTGGTGATTTACTGCCGGTCGGCAATATATACTGCCGGTCGGCAAAAAATGCCTGCAGAACCTGTAACTCACAGCAGCAGAGGACAGAACTTGCATGGCAATACAATTCAAGCAATGTATGCACCAATCATGTCCCTTATCATGGTAATGACTCAAAGGAACATGCTCCTCGGTTCTCGGGCCATCAATCACGCATTTCCATGCATGATGGCCCAAAGAATCAAGTGTGCAACTTTCATGTCAAATGAAATGCAAACCAATCAAACAAACCAAGGCCCAATTCCTATCACCAAGTCAAGGAATAAGGCATGCATGTAAGATGCAACGCAACCTAGGTATGCAAGCTAAGGATGCAACATGGCATGGCAAGACACTTATGCAAGCATACAAGCAAACATGAGGCAATGGAAACTTATGAAAAGGCGGACTTATACATGATTTAGGCAACTCTAAATAGGCCTAAAACAGTGGCCAAAGTGACCAAAATAAGGGACCAAATACACATACACGCATGCACATGTTAAAGGGCCAACACTTAGGCACAAATGAGGCAACTCTCAAGCACATTTGAAAATGGATATCATGGAAAATTAGCATGCAACCTAAGCATTGAAAATCATGCTAAGATGGTGTCAAACCAAGCAAACAAAATAGACCAAGCATGCAATAAATGGCCCAAGTACTTGAAGCAAGTCAAAGGGACTTGAACCATGACTAAGCCAACCAAGCCTCACAAGGCTAAGAGGACTTAAAATAGGTTCAAGACAGACCTAGACCATGCAAAGGGGATTCTTAGATGGCATCTAAGTGGCTCAAATTCAAAGGCATGCACAAATGCCAAAACATGGAGCATGCTACACAAGCTTTCAAAGCATTAAAGATGCGTCCAAGGTAAACATATAGGCATGCAAATGGGACTGAAATGACATGGTGGATGGTTCCAAATCACCAAATCAATGCAAAAAAGTCATGCTATACATTCACGCACTTAAGGCCAACAAGCCGGAATGCAAAGGGGCTATACTAATCATGCCAAATCCGACCCAAACAACCTAGGACAGACCTTAAACATGGCAAAATATGCACAAAAGCTTCACAAGACTAAGCCTAAAACACGCTTGAACAAAGGCTAACAACCTAAGGCATATTAAGGCGATAACGAGGCATTACATGGTAGGTATGCTAAGCATGCATGGTGTACCAAAACCAACATACAACAAGGTTATATCATGGCATAATAAGCATGGAAAACAGCCAAGACATGATCAAAATGAAGCTTAGCTAGATGCTCCCTCAAGAGGCCAAAAATGGTCCATTTCAAGGACAACAAGGGGAGGGGGTGGCCCTCCCCTTTTGGAGACTTCAAGGCACCATCTTCACCACTGAAATCCCTCAAGATTTCAGTGGGGAAGAGGCCCAAACACCAAAGTCTCGAAACTTGCACAAAATAGCACAAAATGAGGCATTTCAAGGCCTAAGAGGGGTCAAACACCCTCAAACCACAAAACACTCTTAACAAACAATCAAGAGGGATAAAAAATAGAACTTTTTTGTATTATACACTAAGCTCAAAAATGATTTTAAGATAGGTAAAAATACAATGCAAAAACGGAGAATAAAGGGGCTAGTTTCTTACCCTTGAAGACCCCTTCAACAATGGTGCTCCAACAGCTCCTTCTAGGTTGAAAACAGCTCCAAAACTTCAAAACCAACCTCTTAAAACCTCACTAGCTAAGTGAAGGTGAAACACTATGTGTTTATGTGCACTAGTAAGACACAAACACAATTTAACACACACAAGAGGGAGATATAGAGATAGAAAGTGTATGGTTTCTAACCCTAGAACTCAAAACCCTAAAAATGGCTGTCTAGACTCTCTAAAATATCTCAAGTGTCTAACCTTTGCAACAAGAGAGAAGACCCTCTCTTATAGAGCCTTTTTGCCTTGTAAAGCTTACAAGACAAGCTTCTAAAGAGGGAGATCCCTCCATACACGTGTATGGAGGGGAGCCAAATGCAAGACAGCTGTCTTAAAGTATCTGCAAAAGCAGATGCACAGTAGTCGGCCGGCCAAAGATGCCATTTTGGCCAAAGGGAGTGCCGACCGGCACTAAATAGTGCCGACCGGCAATATACATTGCCGGTGGCAGAAAAAACCAGCCGGTGGCCTTTGGCCATGGCCGGTGGTGTGTGGGGATGCCACACAAGGCATTCCGTACCCTTCCAAGGTAAAATGCAAGTGTTTGGTGCAAAATCAGACACTAAACAGTCGAGTTCGGAGATCCTGAGGCAAGGCGCGTAGCCGAGACCTCCGGGAACTCCAAATGAACACAAACATGGATGATCACCGAGTGTTCAAACGGTGATGTCCAAGTCTTGAGGACGGTCAAAAATGGGGTGTCTACAGTTGCCCCTCTTTGACAGAACTTGAAAGTCATAACAATGACGGGAGTGAATGTCAAAGCCCAGAGACGACCCATTTTTGACAAGGCCGAAGACTTAGACAAACATGCAAGAGAAACAAAGTATGCGCCCGAAGGCAGGGGCAAAATGCAAGACAATGCACGAAGCTGAGCATAACTTATGATCATGCAAAGAAAGCTGTAATGAAGCACACATGCGACAACTTTAAGCTATCATACACCAAACTACACTACAATGCAGAAAGGATGTAAGAGAATTATGCAATTCTCGATACTTCTCACTCGGAGGATACAATACCTGTGCGGCTCGTCTGGTTGCACCAGCCTTAAATGAACCGTACATACAATATCGTGCCTGCAAAGAAAACAAACTTAACAGGTACAATATTGTTAACAACATGCATAGTAGTATACTCGAAATGTGTGACAGCGCAAAGCAAGTGGGGAGCATAACAATGCTGTGAAAATACAGACATGTAAGTGGAGCATGCGGTCTACGCGGGCAATGAATTTGATCATAAGCATGCGGTCTACGCAAGCAATGAAGTTGGACAATCATGCGGTCTACGCAAGTAGAATATGTGGTCTACGCAAGTAATGAATTTAACAATTATGCGGTCTACGCAAGTAATTATATTGAACAATAATGCGGTCTACGCAAGCAAAACATGCGGTCTACGCAGGTAATGAAATTGAACAATAATGCGGTCTACGCAAACAAAATATGCGGTCTACGCAGGTAATGAAATTGAACAAAACATGCAGTCTACGCAAACAAAACATGCGGTCTACGCAAGTAATGAAATTGAATAATAATGCGGTCTACGCAAACAAAACATGCGGTCTACGCAAGTAATGAAATTGAACAATTATGCGGTCTACGCAAGCAATACATGCAGTCTACGCAGGTAATGAAATTGAACAAACATGTGGTCTACACAATCAAAACATGCGGTCTACGCAGGTAATGAAATTGAACAATAATGCGGTCTACGCAAACAAAACATGCGGTCTACGCAGGTAATGAAATTGAACAAACATGCGGTCTACGCAATCAAAACATGCGGTCTACGTAGGTAATGAAATTGAACAATAATGCGGTCTACGCAAACAAAACATGCGGTCTACGCAGGTAATGTAATTAACATGCGGTCTACGCAGGTAATGAAATTGAACAATTATGCGGTCTACGCAAGCAATACATGCGGTCTACGCAGGTAATGTAATTAACATGCGGTCTACGCAGGTAATGAAATTGAACAATTATGCGGTCTACGCAAGCAATACATGCGGTCTACGCAGGTAATGAAATTGATCAAACATGCGGTCTACGCAATCAAAACATGCGGTCTACGCAGGTAATGAAATGGATTACAAACATGCAGTCTACGCAGGTAATGTAATTAACATGAGGTCTACGCAAGTAATAAAATGGATTACAAACATGCGGTCTACGCAGGTAATGTAATTAACATGCGGTCTACGCAAGTAATGAAATGGATTACAAACATGCGGTCTACGCAGGTAATGTAATTAACATGCGGTCTACGCAAGTAATGAATGGATTACAAACATGCGGTCTACGCAGGTAATGTAATTAACATGCGGTCTACGCAAGTAATGAATTGGATTACAAACATGCGGTCTACGCAGGTAATGTAATTAACGTGCGGTCTACGCAAGTAATGAAATGGATTACAAACATGCGGTCTACGCAGGTAATGTAATTAGCATGCGGTCTACGCAAGTAATGAATTGGATTACAAACATGCGGTCTACGTAGGTAATGTAATTAACATGCATAACAGTGCAAAGTGGATGCAAGACAATGCAACTCGCAAGGAATGTAAGACAATGCAAACGAGGCACGCATGCCAATGCAAATGAGGCACGCATGCCGATACAAATGAGGCACGCATGCCGATGGGAATGAGGCACACGTGCCGATAAAAATGAGGCATGCATGCCGATAAAAATGAGGCACACGTGTCAACGAGAATGAGGTACGTATGCCGATGTAAATGGGACACGCATGCTGATGCAAATGGGGTACGCATGCCGATGAGAATGAGGCACACGTGCCAACGAGAATGAGGCACGCATGCCAATGCAAATGAGGCACACGTGCCAACGAGAATGAGGCACGCATGCCGATGCAAATGAGGCACGCATGTCGATGCAAATGGGGCACGCATGCCAACGCAAATGAGGCACGCATGCTAATGCAAGTGAGGCACACATGCCAACGAGAATGAGGCACGCATGCCGATGCAAATGAGGCACGCATGCCAATGCAAATGAGGCACGCATGCCGATGCAAATGAGACACGCGTACCAACGAGAATGAGGCACGCATGCCGATGCAAATGACACAGAATGAAACACGCATGCCCCGTAGGATGCCAAATGATACAAATGAGACACGCATGCCTCACAAGATGCAAAATGAGGCAAATGAGACACGCGTGCCTCATAAGATGCAAAATGAAACAAATGAGACACGCATGCCTCATAAGGTGCAAAATGAAACAAATAAGACACGCGTGCCTCATACGATGCAAAATGATGCTCAGTGCGACACGTATGCCACACGGAATGTAAAATGATGCCAAGTGTGACACGCATGCCATATGGAATGTAAAATGATGCTAAGTGTGACACGCATGCCACACGGAATGTGAAATGTAAATGGACTTAAATGCGTAACAACGCATGTGTTTCGGAATGCATGACAATGCATGGTAAGGGAATGCACGACGATGCGAACGATGCGCGAGGCGACGTATGCATTGAAATGCATGACAATGCTTGTAATAAAAATGCAATGGCAATGCATGAGAGATGTGCATGACAATGCAAGGGGTGCGTGTTACAACGCATGTAGTATGTGCATAACAATGCAACTGTGAGGCGCATGATAGCGCGGTGTGATGCACCGAGATAGTGCGATGAACGCGTGCAACGCACACGGGGCAACTTTTGGATCTCGTAAGAGGCAAAAAGGATATCAAAGGATACAATCATTGCATGAGTTGGAGTGCTACGCACAAAAGACATGGTCCGAGGTCAAAACGGAGGCCGGTTGAGCGTCGGAGATACACTTTCTTGCACTTTCTTGAGCTATGAAGACCAAAAACTTCTCATATGGCCTGAACAAGGTTGCGGGAACACCACCGACCGGGAGGGGAGGCCACCGGCTGTCCACCGGCTGCAAAATAACTCAATCGGCACAATATACTGCCGGCCGGCACAAAATATTGCCGACCGGCAAAAAGTTGCTGAGTCAGGAAAGATTCGACATTTCACCTCGGGTGTTTTAAAATAGGGTTTCAAACCCTATTTTCTTACTTTCCTTTCCGCCAAAATCTCACACTCTCTCTCTCTTTAGAGCGTTTTCCTCTCCTCTTTTGCTCGTTTCTTCGCGTTTTACGCCCATTTCATCGTCGGATGCGCGATTTTCTTCGCGTTTCGGACATTTTCAACCGAACAAAACTTTGTTTCGGTGCCTCGTTTGTCGTTCCCACCTTTTCGGAATTTGTTCCCCTTGCTTTCCTCTTGATTTCCGTGCCCTTTCCACATTTCGGCCTTTTCGGCCATTTTCGACCTTCTCGGGAGTTGACTTTTCGGTTGACTTTCCGTATTCTAGCCCGGTTTTCCTTCCTCCGGCTATTTTCTCATCATTCCTGACATGGCGGATGATATTCCACGCGGCGGGACTCCCCCGGATCACGAGATGGATCCCGGGGTCGAGCTCCTACCTTTGAGCGAGCGCCCGTTCGACCCGGCGACCTACCGGCCGGCGATTCATGTTCTGCCCCCCGACGGACTGCGCCAGTTTCAGAGCTTCGAGAGGCACGTGCCACCCGAGCTATTACTGCATGAGCCTACCTCCCACTTGTCCTTCGGCATTTCCGAGGTAACTCTCTTTTCTCTACTTTACTTTCTGCAATGTAGGGCATAAAAACTGTCGTAGCTTATTTATGCTCTTTAACTGCTGAAATCTGATATGCTGTATACCGTAGTTGATCGTAGACATACGTACAACTGATATCTGCTTGAGACTGGCACATGCACACACACTGCACTAACCCTGAATCACTCAAACACACTGCACTCACTGTATTTCACTGCATACCCACTGGTACCCAGCATTTGCTTGAATCTGAAAATATGCACACATGCTATACTGTACTGAACCACCCGAACACGCTGACGCATCACATGCTGTAGTTCACTGTAAGCACACCGGCACCCGGTATTTGTCTGAATCTGTTAAACTTGCACACATGCTATACCTGTTTTGAACCATCCAAACACGCTGACGCATCACACGCTGTAGTCCACTGTAAGCACACCGGCACCCGGTATTTGTTCAAATCTGTTAAACTTGCACGCATGCTACATCTGTATGCTTCTTAAAATTGCATTTTGAATGTTGTCTTGCAATTGTTATTTTCTGTTTACAGGATAATTCCCATACCATCCGCGGGTATGGGAACACTGGCGCTCAGGAGTGGTACGACGAGCTTCCTGACGCGGTCCGTCACATAGTGGACCAGGCGGGCTTCGGCGCCTTCTGCCGAGGACTCTCCAGGCTTACTACATGCAGACCTCTCCTTGCCGCTCTGGTGGAGAGGTGGTGGGACACCACCGATTCATTTCATTTGTCCGCGGCAGGGGACATGACGATGACCCCTTACGATTTCTCGATGCTCACAGGCATCGGGGTAGGGGGTGATCCGATCCCCTTTGATGTTGACATGGACGAGTGGACTGCCGCTCAGGTCCATCTGCTGGGTGAGGCGCCACCTCTAGCTCGTCCAGGCTTTGTCCGGTATTCCTGGTTTGAGGTGCAGTTTAGGGTCCAGCCCACTCTCGTTGATGCAGCTCCGATGACTCCGGAGGCCGTGGAGAGGTACGCACGCGGCTTCCTCATGTTCTTATTCGGGACGACCATCTTCGCCGACCGGGCGAACACCGTGCCTCTCTGCCTACTCAGCGCACTGGTGGACGTCAGGGACATCCTGCATTACGACTGGGGTGGCGCCGCTCTGGCCACTCTCTACGGGTACATGAGCTCAGCTTCCCGCGGCAGCGGACAGTTGCTAGGAGGCTACTGGCGGGCTTGGGAGGTACATTTCTTCTCTACTTTTCATTTCTGCCCTATATCTTCTGTGCTCTGTACACTGCACACACTGTAGTCTGCTTTATACTTGCTGTATACTGTACACACGGCACACACATACATCCTGCTTTACACTGACTGCACACTGCTCATACTGTACACTGTACACAATACACTACACAACACACGGCTCTGCCATTTCTGCTTTATTCTGTATTCTGCTTTATCTGATAAATGCATTGGTATTTATCTTGCAGTTGTGGGTTTACGCCTACTTTCCTAGGCTTGCTCTCGTACCAGCGACGGAGACTCCTCTGGTCGTCCCGTTTTCGCGTCGCTTTGACGGGAGATGCACCCGGAGGCCGCGAGAGACATTCAGCTTCTTCCGCCGTTACTTCGACACCATTACCCCTGCCGAGGTATGTTTTACTTGCAGTTCGTTTAAGCTTTGCCTTTCCACTGCATATTTCAAAAACAGTAGATAACAAACTGTATGTCACTTTCAGATCACGTGGCAGCCTTGGGCTCCATTGCCGGCGGCGATGTGGGACCGGTTTGCCGGTGCTGAGGAGACCTCGCGTTTCCGGATCTTACTGGAGGGCCCGGTCTGTCGGGCTTGGTACCTGGGTGAGCGTTTCCTACGCCAGACCCTAGGGTTACCGGAGCAGATAGTCCCGGTTTACCCTCATGCGGACATGAGGGAGACCGAGAGGCTCACCACCGAGCAGATGGCCGATTACACTATCGGCTGGGAGGCGACCCGCTTCAGAGGCATCGGCGACTACCGAGAGTACGTGCAGACGTAACTTATGCGACCTCTGAGCGGCAGCCGTCGAGCTGAGGGAGCCAGGCCCGTGGCGCCAGCAGTTGGGGCAGGAGCGGGAGCTGGAGCGGGAGTTTCGAGGAGGGCCCGAGTCCGCGGCAGGGGCGGAGCCCAGGGAGGACGGGGGACCGGTTGGCCTGCTCTGCCCGCTGTATTGACTTTCCGAGGGCAGGGTGGGGCGACCTATCAGATCCCCTTCGCCCCTCCGCCGGCTGATCACAAGTTCGTCGGTGTCCCCGACTTGCCCCCGGTATGTATTACTGCATTTTTGTACAGTCATTTCATTTCAGCTTATTTGATATTCCACAGAATATTGATGCATCTGATACTTTTGCAGGCTTCTTCTGAGTATACCCGGCAGTCATTGGCGATGAATGCCTCCATGATGGGGATGCTTCAGCGGACTTTTGATCTCCTGGCCCTCTACAGCATTCCGGTATGTTCTTCTGATCACGGCCTCAAATCACTCACAAGCTGATTCACGTAATCTGATGCATGGCACAACACCTGATACACTAATCTCACAGTATCTGATACACTGCATACACTGCATTCTGCACTGTACTCTACACTGATAAACTGCTCACGACATTCATACATCGTACTCATACACTGCATTCTGCACTGATAAACTGTTCACAACATACTGATGCATTTGTCTTTTATGTACTTTTTCAGCCTCCTTTCCAGATTCCTATGGCAGAAGGTGCTCCAGCTGGACCTTCCGTCCCCGCCCGAGGGAGAGATGAGGAGGGCAGAGCATTCCCCCGCACCAAGGCGGGGCGCACTCATGTCGGGAGTAGCTCGCGAGCTCCAGTCCCTGATGATGATGATGAGGAGGAGTCGGAGTCGGAGGCGGAGTCATCAGAGGAGGAGACCGGAGGCGGCACTAGCTCGGGCTCTGACGACGATGCTGATGATGCTCCTGGACCTTCGTCCAGGAAGAGGACTAGGACAGACCGATAGCCCCCGGAGTGCTTGTCATGGATACAGATTTTTGTTATTTTTTCTTTCTTGTACTTTTCTCTTTTGTTGGTAGTTAGATGCTTTGTACTGCCGCAGGCAGGTTTTTGTTTCCAAAACTTGTATATTTGAAAAGATGATGAAATGAAACAGGCTTTTTATCTGAAAAAGTGTTTACATTCGTATATCTTTACATTTCATACTTTGCATCGCATCACACCATATTACACCTCAATGTAAATGAAATTGATTGGTTGTCTGAAAATTGAACACTTGCACTGTAATAACAAGATAACCAAACCAAGTAACAGCAAAGCAATCCATACAAACCACTGCTTAACCTGAACACACGGTCCACACTCTGCTGAGGATTAATCTGCATACAGCCCATAACCCAACACTCGGTTTATTCTGCACACGGCAAACTTTAAACAAAACAACCCAATCCAACAGGACGGCCTTCAAAGGTGAAACCGGCTAGGGTCGAAACATGCTCCGCTGCCCCGACTTTTCCCTTCCTTCTTTTGGTTCGCCCAGATGTAGAGAATGGCACAGCACTCTGAGCATAAACGATTTTCGAAATTAAATAAGGGTTTTCAACCGGGGTATCGAGCCTACAACTGAACACAGCGGGGAGGACTCAAACAAAGGTACACGACCTAAACACGACGAGACACGCTCGGGAGAGACCTAAAACAAAGGTTGAGGTAAATAAAACAAGAGACACGACATACAGACGCGTCAACGAAGACGGGGGACCTCAGATCACGAGGAGCCAGTTTCCCTGGGCAATGTTTCCCACCCTTTCTGATCTGTGATTCTCACATCACTCTGGCACTCAAGCTCGGTTTTTCTCTCAAAACCCTCTGGCTCACTTTTCCTCTCAACTTACACCTCTCTATTCTTTATTCTCTCATTTTTTGTCCCTCCCCAAGGTGATTAATGAATGAATAGGAAGTTGCGGGTTCATGCCCAATGCCGTTAGCTCACAGCTACTTCTTCTGGTGGGTAGGGTGCCCTCCTGGCAAGTATGTTGATGACGGGGGAAAGACAGAACACCTGACTCAACTGTGCCCCTAGTTCATCATTTTGACCATTTTTTTTGTTTTGGTTTTCCACTAAAACAATTTTGATCAAGATGAGAGTCGAATTAACGTACTCGTTCGATTTTTGATTTAAAAGCCATGCAAGTCAGGCTGTAAGCACTGAAAATTTTCCTTTTTGGGTCCAAGAAAATGGTCCAGTTTTGGAAAATGGAATAGTTTTCGAGAAAATAGTCAACCTCAGTAAAAATTTTCAAAAACTATTTTTGCAAATGGCTGATGCTCAACGAGCATGGAACTTACTCTTTGAGATGCGCGACCTCGGATCGGAGGCAATGGAAAATTGCCCCTGGTTTGAAGAACGCCGCATGGCAATGGAAAGTTGCCCCTGGTTTGAATGGCGGCTCACGACGACTCGTGGCAACGGAAAGTTGCCCCTTGTTTGGATGGTGCCGCAGCAGTCCGCAGACAGTCTTCATTGATGCTGGTCGAACTCTTGGGCACAGAGATGACGAGGACAGTCATAACAGATATATGGACACAATCACCTTGGAAGGTGTTGGCGACTAGACTTTGGGATGAAGTCGAAACCATTGCATGGACCGAGACGCTATGAAAGCGTTGGGGGCTGGACTTCAGGATGAAGTTGCCTACGTATCCCGAACATGGGAATCAAGCCTTACGTAGTTCCGGTTAAGGTACACTCGGGTATTTTAACCTTCACTTTTCAGGCTCTAACTTTTGCCAAGGTACCCGATGCGGGTTTTCAACCTCGTGAGCTTCTTTTCATTTTCTTTTTTTTGTTCATTTCTTTTCTTCTCTTTTTTTTGCATTGCATTTTTTTCTTTTCTTTTCTTTTTGTATTTTTTACTTTTTTGCTTCTTTTTTGTATATTTTTTCTCTTGCTCTAACTTTTGTCTGGGTTGCCCTTCCGAGTTTTCGGCCCAGCGAGCCTCTCAAAGGGTAAAAGTGTAACAAGTCCATGTCAAATGGTTTCTGAAGTTGAAGCCTCTCTGTATCTAGGGGAACGGCTGTCGCAATGATTTGCAGAAGAATCCATCCCGGTTGCTCCACAAGCTTCTTCCGGCGAGATCTACTCTTTTCGATTCAACTTTGGTGCCTCTTGCTCGAGGGCTGCTTCAGAACTGGCCATATAGACCTTACATGGCGTTTGACCGTTCAACTTTCTGAACGGGCTCAAGGTTCGAAACAGACGGGTTGAATCTTAAGGCTGAGAGCGATCCTAGGCTGCACAATCTCAAGAGCGGTTCCACACAGGTCTTCACAGGGTCGTGTAAAACATTTGTTTTTGAAAGTTTTTAAGAAAGCGACGAATCGCTCGTGCCGAAGATAGTGTGGAACCAATCTGGATCAAGCCAGGGTCCTTCCCAGTACTCACGCTGACAAGAATGATTTCATTCATTAAAAAGGCTTAGTATGCTTCTCTTTCTCTCATAATGATCAAAATTTTGCAAAACCCGAGGAATTCCTTCCTCTTCGTTTTTGTCACCGCAGTGTTGAAAGGGGTTTTTGAAAAACTTAGGCTAATGCAATGAGTTTGGCGCGCAAAAGAGCAGGCGAGATGTACTGTCAGTCCATTCAAGTCCTCTGGCACAATTAACTTATACTGGAAGCAAGCGTGAAAATGAGATAGCCACAGCTGTTTCATTCAGATCTGTTGGTATAACTGGCCCCTCGGCAGAAACAGACTAAAAACAAAAACAGATAATTACAAGACAAAACGGTGTTCGGGACAACAACCCCAGAATCACCTGGTATTCTATACAAAGGGGACTGACTCGCTACAACAAGACAGATCCTTAAGCAAAAGACTGACTCAAAACAGAGAGACAGACTCAAAACAAAAGACTGACTCGATACCCAAGCCAGAACTTACAAAACTCGGTTTCACCGATGCTCAAAAATGCGTGCCAGACGCTACATCCAAAATATACCGAATGCCGCCCGCAGGTGGTTCACTTTCTGACTACATACTCGCAGTATTTGTGTCCTCAAAATCCAATAACTGGGTGGTAACGGACTTGGCTGAGGTGGGCGGGAGGATAACCTCGTTATCAATCAAATCTTGCACCTTATGACGGAGGCGGGAACAATTGTCAGTTGGATGGCCTGTCTGCTGGTGGTACGCGCAGTACTGAGCAGCATCATGCGTAGCGGGGAGATTCTTCGGGAGAGGACGAGGCTCCAAGGGTTTAAGGTGCCCCTTCTCAGCAAGGATTTGAAGTGCCTTAGACAGAGGCATGTAGAGAGCATGAAAGGTCCTGCGCCCTCGGGGCAGGTATTTTGAAGTCTGAGCATTCTTACTAGACGCACTAGCAAAAGGGTCGGCAGGCATTGCCTTGGTTTTCTGATCCTTCCCGGGTGCAGGGTTGGGAATAGGAGGAACTGTTCTGGCATGACGGGGCCCATCCCGATTTTTCGACTGACTTGAACTACCCTCAGGTGGAGTGGGGAAAGCATCTTTCACAGTTTTTGCCACAACTGCGGATATCTGTTGCTTATTCATTCCCCCGGCTTTCAAAGCCTCGACTGCCCACAGCAGTTGTTCAATAGGATCGGCATCTACCTTTGCTTTGTCTTTTCCTCTGGCCTCAGCCTGATCGAGGGTTTGGGTTGATGCTGGCATGTCATTGCCGTAGCTGGAGGCCATCTCCGGTTGACTGAGTTCGATCACAATTCGCCCCAACAGCGGGGGCTCCTGGGGTACAAAACTCCCGGCATATGGTGCGGCTGGAGGTGAAGCTGACATTCCGTAGGCGAGATCCGCCACAGACCTCTGGAGATCACCTATCATCCCCATTAGTTCAAAGGTGGTGGGCTCACGAGCCTGATACAACTGGGGGGCCCAGACCGGGTGCACAACAGGCGACCTGGGTGGATGTGGCATATCAATGTTAGTCTCACTTTGCAGAGTGATCCCTTGATCTAATGCAGTCGTCATAACCACGAACTCTTCTGAATTCTGCGTCGTCATAAGTCCTGCCTCAGCAAAGGGGGAACACTGGCTATTCTGCACCAATCCTCTGACCCTCTGAACCCTGAAAGGAAAAACAAACAGCATTTCAGCCCCAAACGGATCAAACACAGGTGTAGCCGAATAACTGCACTCCACTACTGATCACTGTTCCTCAGAATCACTGTCCCAAAACTGAACTGATATCCGCAGATAACTGATTCTCAACAACACTGATACTGGTACCCTCGGGCCCGATATTCAATCTTGCAAACCGATATGTACGTTCCTGCAAAGATACATTCTAAAAGCACATAGCAAGTAAAGAGAGCCAAAACACCCCTATGTTGGGGTAGGGTTTCCCTGTCCTATTTTGTCAGGAGCTAGGGTTTCACTACGCACGCAGCGGTTTTCAAACAATCCTAATATCGGGTAAGTAACCTGTCCTAGCTTGGGATGGTCACTATGGATCCGAACATGCACTAGGTCGAATGGTCAAAAAGGGTGCCCCGATAAAATCGGGGTTTGTGTTCCCATACTGTCAGAGCCCATAGCCGGTCAGCCTTATGGTCATGCCTTGACAAGACAAGCCTCCGGCAAACCGTTCAGGAGTGGTAGATGGCAAACACTGTGTTCCTAGGTGCACCAATGCACATGCAATGCAACGAAACACATAAGCGAAATCAAAACGGGATATCACGAGTTCGAGTCAGGCTCTCTAAAGTCCCTAGCAGAGTCGCCAGAAACTGTAGACGCGCCCGCGTGGGGCCTCATGCTACAGTTCGGACTCGATCTGTGTCACGGTTCTTAATCTGAACCAAAGAGTCCAAATCCGGCAAATCGTTTTGAGAAACAGATTTTTTGAAAAGAAGTGCCAAACATGGACTGCTTTGCTAGATACAGAGTCGCCACCTAAATATTTTTTATGGGGAAATTTAGGAAACCCTGACTCGGTGCCGAAGGCCACATGTCCGTCATCACCGGAGTTGTCTCGGCTCGGGAGCTTGGGTACGATCGGGGAAGGTCAACTATGAGCACCCCCTTTCGCCCGGTCCGAAGACCGGCCTCTACTAACCGTGATATCTAGTTTTGAAAACGTTATGTGTTCTTATTCCGGTTATTAGCCTAGAATTACTATGTTATGCGTACATCACACAAGTATAGACTAGATTGCCTAATTTGGAAATAAACATTGCATATCCGTTTGTTTTGGAAAAATGTTTTGGAATTTGCTACTCGCAAGTAGGCTAAAATACGGATTTCAACGAGTTTTCCCAACTCAAACAATCCAACCTTCACCCACAGGCATCCAAGCAGTTTATTACATAAACACCTAGCCACATGGTAAGCATGCTGTCATGATAGCATTAACACTCATGCAATATGCTAAAGCGAAAATACTTACATAGTACTCCGTGCCAAAACAAAGAACCCGTTAGCAATCAATGCATGATCCAAGTCCATGTTTAAATGTTTAATGCAACACGTACAGGATGCATTTAGGGTAGGCTCGGCTAACCTAGACATGGCATGTGAAATGCAGTCAATTGATGCACGTATTCAATTTGGAATTGAAGTTCAAATGCAGTTAGCATGATGTACCGAGCCTAGTGCATGCAAGACAAGTGTATGGATGCACGCATGCATTGCATAAGGTATGCTAAATTGAACGTGCCCTAATACTAACCATCAATGCGGATAAGTAAAAGGGAAGAAAGAAGTGGGGATTGGAAGACATGCATACCACTCACGCACACTTATTACATAATTGCCCTCACTCGGAGGGACCAAATAAATAATACAAATTAATTAACTACGCAAGCTAATTAAATATTATAAATTGCCTAATCAATTATCAAACTAATTTAAGCTAGGAAAAGCAGTAAACTGCCTCGGGAAAAGAGCTCGATGCAACGCATGCTCGGGTCCTGCTCGGAAGTGCACCGCCATGCATAGTTTGCCTCTGTTTTCCTTCCTTTACTCCTCTGGAGGCTGCCAAAACCTCAGGATTGCTTCTCTGGACATTGAGGAGTACCACCGGCTGAATAGGATTGCCACCGGCAGTGTGGTGTAGTCACCGACACAAAATGAATCCATCGGCTGGTGATTTACTGCCGGTCGGCAATATATACTGCCGGTCGGCAAAGAATGCCTGCAGAACCTGCAACTCACAGCAGCAGAAGACAGAACTTGCATGGCAATACAATTCAAGCAATGTATGCACCAATCATGTCCCTTATCATGGTAATGACTCAAAGGAACATGCTCCTCGGTTCTCGGGCCATCAATCACGCATTTCCATACATGATGGCCCAAAGAATCAAGTGTGCAACTTTCATGTCAAATGAAATGCAAACCAATCAAACAAACCAAGGCCCAATTCCTATCACCAAGTCAAGGAATAAGGCATGCATGTAAGATGCAACGCAACCTAGGTATGCAAGCTAAGGATGCAACATGGCATGGCAAGACACTTATGCAAGCATACAAGCAAACATGAGGCAATGCAAACTTATGAAAAGGCGGACTTATACATGATTTAGGCAACTCTAAATAGGCCTAAAACAGTGGCCAAAGTGACCAAAATAAGGGACCAAATACACATACACGCATGCACATGTTAAAGGGCCAACACTTAGGCACAAATGAGGCAACTCTCAAGCACATTTGAAAATGGATATCATGGAAAATTAGCATGCAACCTAAGCATTGAAAATCATGCTAAGATGGTGTCAAACCAAGCAAACAAAATAGACCAAGCATGCAATAAATGGCCCAAGTACTTGAAGCAAGTCAAAGGGACTTGAACCATGACTAAGCCAACCAAGCCTCACAAGGCTAAGAGGACTTAAAATAGGTTCAAGATAGACCTAGACCATGCAAAGGGGATTCTTAGATGGCATCTAAGTGGCTCAAATTCAAAGGCATGCACAAATGCCAAAACATGGAGCATGCTACACAAGCTTTCAAAGCATTAAAGATGCGTCCAAGGCAAACATATAGGCATGCAAATGGGATTGAAATGACATGGTGGATGGTTCCAAATCACCAAATCAATGCAAAAAAGTCATGCTATACATTCACGCACTTAAGGCCAACAAGCCGGAATGCAAAGGGGCTATACTAATCATGCCAAATCCGACCCAAACAACCTAGGACAGACCTTAAACATGGCAAAATATGCACAAAAGCTTCACAAGACTAAGCCTAAAACATGCTTGAACAAAGGCTAACAACCTAAGGCATATTAAGGCGATAACGAGGCATTACATGGTAGGTATGCTAAGCATGCATGGTGTACCAAAACCAACATACAACAAGGTTATATCATGGCATAATAAGCATGGAAAATAGCCAAGACATGATCAAAATGAAGCTTAGCTAGATGCTCCCTCAAGAGGCCAAAAATGGTCCATTTCAAGGACAACAAGGGGAGGGGGTGGCCCTCCCCTTTTGGAGACTTCAAGGCACCATCTTCACCACTGAAATCCCTCAAGATTTCAGTGGGGAAGAGGCCCAAACACCAAAGTCTCGAAACTTGCACAAAATAGCACAAAATGAGGCCTTTCAAGGCCTAAGAGGGGTCAAACACCCTCAAACCACAAAACACTCTTAATAAACAATCAAGAGGGCTAAAAAACAGAACTTTTTTGTATTATACACTAAACTCAAAAACGATTTTAAGACAGGTAAAAATACAATGCAAAAACGGGGAATAAATGGGCTAGTTTCTTACCCTTGAAGACCCCTTCAACAATGGTGCTCCAACAGCTCCTTCTAGGTTGAAAACAGCTCCAAAACTTCAAAACCAACCTCTTAAAACCTCACTAGCTAAGTGAAGGTGAAACACTATGTGTTTATGTGCAATAGTAAGACACAAACACAATTTAACACACACAAGAGGGAGATATAGAGATAGAAAGTGTATGGTTTCTAACCCTAGAACTCAAAACCCTAAAAATGGTTGTCTAGACTCTCTAAAATATCTCAAGTGTCTAACCTTTGCAACAAGAGAGAAGACCCTCTCTTATAGAGCCTTTTTGCCTTGTAAAGCTTACAAGACAAGCTTCTAAAGAGGGAGATCCCTCCATACACGTGTATGGAGGGGAGCCAAATGCAAGACAGCTGTCTTAAAATATCTGCAAAAGCAGATGCACAGTAGTCGACCGGCCAAAGATGCCATTTTGGCCAAAGGGAGTGCCGACCGGCAATATACATTGCCGGTGGCAGAAAAAACCAGCCGGTGGCCTTTGGCCATGGCCGGTGGAGTGTGGGGATGCCTCACAAGGCATTCCCTGCCCTTCCAAGGCAAAATGCAAGTGTTTGGTGCAAAACCAGACACTAAACAGTCGAGTTCGGAGATCCTGAGGCAAGGCGCGTAGCCGAGACCTCCGGGAACTCCAAACGAACACAAACATGGATGATCACCGAGTGTTCAAACGGTGACGTCCAAGTCTTGAGGACGGTCAAAAATGGGGTGTCTACACCCGGCAAGATGTTGCACGCCCTTTGTCGAGTTGGGTTGCTTCAGTTCTTGTATGGCCTTGATTTAGGAAAGGTCTGCCTCGATGCCACGGTTGGTAACCAGAAAGCCCAAGAATTTTCCCGACCCCACGCCGAAGGCACACTTCGACGCATTCAAATGCAACTGGTGTTGTTTAAGAATGTCGAACATTTCCGCCAAGTCAGACAGGTGGTCGGCCTCATGTTTGCTCTTTACGACCATGTTATCGATATAGGCCTCCATTGTTCGGCTAAGCAAGGGAGCGAACATCTTCGTGACCATTCTTTGAAAGGTCACCCTGGCGTTTTTTAACCCGAAAGACATAACCCAGTAGTAGAATAACCCCCTCGGCATTGTGAAAGAGGTAACCTCCCTGTCTGGTTCATACATTGCGATTTGATAATAATCACGATAAGCATCCAAGAAACTGAGTCGGTTATGCCCGGTCGTCGAGTCCACCAGTTGGTTGATTCTGGGCAAGGGAAAACTGTCCTTGGGGTAAGCTCAGTTGACCGTCTTGTAATCGACGTAGACTCGCCATTTTCCATTCTTTTTTGGTACCACGACCGTTTTGAAAACACACCAGGGGCAATGCACTTCCTGGATTGCCCTCGCTTCAAATAAGTTTTTGACCTCTTCTGCCACTACCTCGGCGTGATAAAGCGTTGATCTCTGTATTCTTTGAATGACAGGTCAGGCATCTGGAAAGACGTTGAGTTGGTGGCAAATAAAGTTTGGATCGATACCAGGCATGTCGTAAGGCGTCCATGCAAACACTTCGATATTCGCCACCAAGAACTCCACCATCTCTAGCCGTTCTTGGGCAATCAGGTTTGATCCCAATAGAAAGAACTTCTCATAATTATCTTCGTTGATCCGTACCTCTACCAAGTCTTCAACAGCCTTTTCCTCTGCTCTGGTGCCCACATCATCCAAGACACTTTATCTTCCGGTCCTTCGATCATTTGCACGAAGCCTTTGGCTGCTCGGCTCTCATTCACGGCCATGAAACACTATTTGGCTGTGACCTGATCGCCCCAAATCTCTTCAATCACCTCCGTAGCAGAGGGGAACCTCATAACTTGGTGGTAGGTCGAAGCCACCGCTCGCATGGCATGAAACTATCCTCTGCTTAAGATCAGATTATACGTGGAAGGCACCTTCAACACCCAGAACTCCACCTGCTTGACCACGGACCCTGTTTTGACAGGCAAGATGATCTTTCCCATGGGCCACTCCGGTTGTGAGTTGAAGCTAACCAATTGCGAGGTTACTGGGGCCATGTCTTTGTCACTTGGCTTGAGTAGCTTGAAGGCGTCGTAGTACATTGTTTCAACCGAGCTACCCTGGTCGATCAGAATGCGTCTAACGTGGTGACCACCAACGTGTCATTGTGCGGCGTTTGAATTCGTTCAAGATCCCGGCTTGAAAAGCTGAGTACATATGTCACCTCGGTTTTTCCCTTTTTGACCGCAGGCTGGACAGAAAGGACTTCCCTCATATGCTCTGCTTTTTTGATCATCCGTCCGAGCTCGCATATACACACTGGCTTGATGATACCGTAGATCACGTTGATCACACCTTGTGGGGGTGCTTCTAGGACGGCCAAACCATTTGGCTTAGCCGGAGCATGGGGCATGGCCTTGACGCCTCCGTCAATGTAACGGTCCAAGTGATCGGTGGCCACTGACTCCTCCAAATGTTGTTTCAGAGGCAGACAATCCTCGGTATGGTGCCCTCGCTCCCCATGAAAGGTGCAACGATACCGCGGATTGAAGCCCCTCTGTGCGTCGCCCAACTTAGCCCGAAACCGAACGTACATCTCGTCGTGGATTTCGCTAAGGATGCGGTAGATTGGGATCTTGGAAACCGTGGTGATGCTTGTTCGAGTGTTCAACTTGTTCTTCGCATCTGCCGCGGCATCACGAGGGTAATCAGCTCGGTCGGTGCGGGGACCTTTACCTCAGTTGCTGCGGTCTGCACCGCGGCTACGGTTTGCCTCCTGTCCGACCGTGGTCTGCTCTCCTCTCACGTTTCCCTACGTGTCAGCGCCAATACAGCTAAACACCACCTAAAGAAACCGCCAAACAGTATGGACGCGTACGGACAACGGAATCTCCTTCCTACAGTCCCGCGGCGCCACGTAGTACTCTACACTAAGCTACGCTTGGCGCAGGGCCATGTCAACACCTTCCGACCGAGCTTCTTGTCCGGTTCATTGACAATTCCACATCGTGCCTCAACCGAGCTCCTTAGTCATGACCGAACTCTTGCTCAGTCCATCCTGATGTTGAGAGGGCTAATCCCGTCCAACCCTGTAGAGTTCACATCCCCTCCGGATTGGCAATCCGAAGTTGGCCCAACTAGACTAGACTGAGTCCTCGGTCCAAAACGCACCCAACGTTTGGCCAAGCAAGGACTTGCCTCTGGCCCAAACCAGCTTGGCTCAATATTAGGTTGTAAACCTCCCTCTCAATCTCAAAATAAAAATAATAAAAAATAAAACCTATTACCTTAATTTTTGAAAAATTCAATGAAATAAAATATTAACAGCAATGTTATATTCACACTAGGGGTGATTATGAACCTGCCCAATCTGACCAAACTAATCCAATTCGATTGATTCTGGACGGATGCAGATGATATATTTAAAAAAAAAAAGAAAAGAAAAGAAAATTACTCAAAAATTTTCATCAAAGGCTATTTACTTATTCATATTATAAGCTCACAACAATTTATTTAAATTGATTTTTTTTTTTCCCCCAGATGGTTTAAAGCAGCATCCAAACAAACAAGCTATCTAGAGTAAATTGAAAAAAAAAAAGAAAAAGAAAAAGAAGAAGACGAAGAAGAAGAAGAAGCTATTTGGAAACCAAAGCTCTTTCTGACTTTATTTTTCTAGAAAAACTATGGACTGTCTGTTGTCCATCATCTATTATCTCAAAATAAAAATAAAAAAAAAGGCAAATTACATAAATAGTTCTTATAGTTTGGGACTCGTGTCACTTTGATCCTTAACTTTTCAATTGTGACATATTTGATCCTGAATTTTGAATCTTATTCCAAATAAAGACAATTGAAGACACCATTGTTTAATTTCAAGGGCAAAATCGTCAATTTAATAAAATATAAACTAATTTGATAAAAATAAATATCAAAAAAATATTTTTAATTTTTTAAAAATTATTTTTATCCACCAACGATAAAATTATGTAAAATTGATAAAAATTAATAAAAATTACATTATTAATTTTTTAAAATTAATTTTACATAATCATCATCCAAACACATAATAAAAATTAATTTGGTTAAAAAATAAATAAATGTTTAAAAGATTTATCGATTTTACATAATTTTATTTTTAGTGGATAGAAATAATTTTCAAAAATTCAAAAATATTTGTTTGACATTTATTTTTGTCAAATTAGTTTATATTTTATCAAATTGACGATTTTACCCTTGAAAAATCTAATGATATCTTTAATTGTCCTTATTTGGAACAAGATTCAAAATTCATGGTCAAATGTGTCACAATTGAAAAGTCAGGAACTAAAGTGACACGAATTCCAAATTATAGGGACTATTTGTGTAATATGATCTAAAAAAAAATAAAAAATAAAACCTATTACCTTAATTTTCGAAAAATTCAATGAAATAAAATATTAATAGCAATGCTATATTCACACTAGGGGTGATTATGAACCCACCCAATCTAATCAAACTAATCCAATTCGATTGATTTTGGACGGATGCATATGATATATTTTAAAATTTGTGAATACGGTTCAGATGGCGGATCAACCATTCTACACATGCATGAATCTGATTTGCTTGTACATGAAATTGGAAAAAAAAAAAAAAAATACTAACAAGTAACAACATAGAATATAAATAATAAAATATATATTTTTATTAAAACGGAAAAAAATATCTTAAAAAAAATAGGGTGAACTACTAATAGGTTCTAATAGTTGGATTTAATTTCCATCAAGTTTTATTGAAAATAAATCCTAATAAAATTGTAGTTAAAAATAATTTTTTTTATGACAATTTTTTGCATGTTGCTAAAAATAGACAATTACTGACTTTCTTTTGTCACGATTTTTATAACTTGTAGCCAAAACTTACAATTAGTGAGGTTTTTCTGTGACAAAATTTTCAAACTATCGCTTAAAGTTGAAAATTAATGATTTTTTTGTGACAATTTGTTTAAACTATCACTAAAACTTATAACTAGTGACATTTTTTATGACAATTTTCAAATAGTAGCTCCAAATTAACAATTAGTGACCTTTTTTAATAGTATTTGATAAAAAACGTCATTAATTCCATATGACCTATTGAACAATAAGTCAATCTATTAGGACCTACACGTAAGTCTCCTTTAAAAATATACATGTGCGGTGCCATGGCCTATTACAGACAAATAATACATATTTTTTCAGATTACTATTTTTTTCATATTGTAAAAGTAATGAATTATAATTAAAAAAAAGCTCAAAATTTGTAAAGTCCAAACAGCCAAATTGATCACATCCATCGGCCAACCCGCACGGTCCGCTCAATCCGCATCCGCCAAACCAATGGACGGATGCAAATTGATTTTTTTCAATCCGTTTAATTTTAGAAGGATGGCGGATGTGATACTACCCGACCAAACCCGATCCGCGATCACCCCTAATCTACACAATTTCTTTTTCACACAATCCCCCTAATGAAATGGTAAGATAGAATGTATGTAAGGAAAGTTTCAAAGGAATATTTAAATGTGAATCAAGTAAGTTTTCAAATTTTTTTGGTCACATCATTTGGGAGAATTTCAGGGGAAAAAAATTGTGCAGAGATGAATCATTTTTCAATATTTAATATGAGATCTTAAAAAATCTGGAGAAATGTCCTATGCCCCCATTTTATTACTCCCAATATTGCACCTCTAATGAGATAATAAATAATATTAACTAATCAATTTTTTTCAAGCTCTACTCTCTCTTTTCAAAATTATTTCCTACTTCATTAAAGGTGTAATTAAAGGTAACGAAATGGGGAGATGTAACAAAACTTAAAAATATTTAACTACCGATTTACGCTATTGTCTTGAGCCGGTGAAAGTTGAGCAACCTTTTATTCCTATTAACCTCTTATCATTCCCGGAGAAGATAGAAATCTAGCTCCTTCGATCACTAAAGGAGGAAAAATTATTCAATATTTTTAGAACAATACTCTATTTCATTTACAAATTGATACTAACCTCAAATCGCTAGAGGGGCACTACAAGAATTAACACTTTTGCTGACCAAAAAATTGGTTGCTAAAAGCCCATTTTTGGTCGGCAAAAGTTATCCGCAACCAATTTTTTTTTTCGCTACTTTGGTCGCCAATTGAGGGTCGGCAAAAGTAATTCGCGATCAAAATTTTAGTTGGTCGGCAAAAGTTGGATTTGCCGACTAAATTTTTGGTCGCTAAATATTTAATTACTGCGACTAATTTATTTTGTCGCCAAAACACTTTGGTCGCGAAAAGTGATATTTTCCCGACCAAATTTCTTAGTCGTCAATTGTCACATTTCGCGACCAAAAAGTTTGGTCGCCAATTATTACATTTCGCGACCAAATTTTTTGGTCGCTAATTATCACATTTCGCGACCAAAAAAATTAGTCGCCATTTGTGTCTTTTCGCGACCAAAACTTTTGGTCGGCAAAAGTGAGATTCCACGACCAAGAGCTGTTTTGGTCGGCAATACATGTATTTTTTGCGACCAAAACTCTTGGTCGGCAATTGTCATTTTTTGCGAAAAAAAATTATTTTGAATGTCGCGACTAATAAATTGGTCGCCAAAGCAGGAAAACAATACACCTGTAATGATGTTATAATTCAATCAATCCATAATAAACCTATAATTTTAAAGCATCATTCAAATTAACTGAATCATTAACATTCGACACAATACATAATTCATTAACATTCGACACAATACAACTATTCTAAGTTTTCAATTCACAAGTCACATCCATATAGCATAATAATTTGAAACATAACTATTTGTTATCCATGCGCAGCTATCAACAAATAAAACTACTAATATTTGCTATCAACAAGGTGCTTAGCAGCTGCTTTAGCATCCTTTATGTTCCTAATGCACTCCACTGCCTCCTGATTTGTCATTACCTGATACGAAAAGTTCAGCCTGTTCAGAGCATACATTACAGGGAAAAAGCTTTGGAGAAAAAAATTGTAATATACAAACTGTTGAAACTCGAAACTATGCCTCGCCAAAAGTCATTCTAGACATGCCATATATTCAAACTTCCGAAATCCAAAAATTTTGCGAAGTACTGATCTATGGCAGTAGCGTAAGCTAGTGCCATATTTTCTGATTTGTACATAGAAGATTTTTTAAACTGGATAATTAAATGTTCTAATCCTCAGATTTGGATGCTTCTATCTTAGGATTCAAATAATAACTCTAAGCAAATTATTCACCCAAACAAAATAACTCTAAACAAATACAACGGGCACATTAATCAGTAAGATTGATGAAATAGCAATTAGTGCAAAAACGGCCAATTGGAAAGCAGTAGTCAATAGTCATTCTTTTCTATACACTTTTGCAACCTCCATTATATTTCCAATAACTTCTCTCCATTTATGTTTAATGCTTTAAGCAATTTATAAAGTAAACCATATGCATCCAACAAGCAAGAGGCATACTAAAATCTAGTTTTTTTTTTTTTTGGGTACAAAAACATTGGTATTATTAATATCTAAAAATTTGCTAGTCCAAGCAAATCATGTATTGTACTCTGAGAATAATTCATTCTCATATTGAATTGCAAAGTCATATGAAAAGGAGAGAAGACAACAAAAGCTATAATCAGAGAACAAAATTTAAAAGGAGAGAGGCGGATTAAAATGAAAAGATGAGGTTATGAACCATAGATATTGGTAAATGCAAAGGAGCAGAAGAACCAACCTTCCATATGCCATCACTTGCTAAGATGACAAACTCTGTATCTTCATCTACAATCTCCAAAGACACATCTGGTTCCGAACTGAGGTGTTTCTTCAAGCTTTTGTCACCAAATGCTCTTGCTACAGCCAACTGTCCATCAACTCGTGGAATGTCACCTGAATTTAACACAATGATGTAATCATAAGATGATCTAATCTTGACGTCAAGGTTAGCTAGCGGACGAAACATGTTAAAATTAACATTATCATTATGCAAAAAGCTTATTATCAAAGCAAAGGAACATGTAGAAGTGGTTACTTTACTCTAAGTACCATTTACAATAAACCTTTGATAAGTACCAAGAATAATTTACATTTTCATCATTCAAAGCCAACATAGTCTGCCTTTCCCCCTTGGACATCATATAAACGAAAAGTCCTTTAAAAAAAAATTTCCCTTCAAAACCATGGAAAACACCAAAATGCTAATCAAACAAAAAAGATAAGCTTAAAAAGTAAAAACAAAAGAATAAAAAAACAAATCAACTAGAATAAGTTGACACTTATTATTATTTTTTTATGACAGTCCATCACATAAGTCTAGTTACCTGGAAAATTTGATACAAAACCACCTCTGTCCTCGATATATGTCCTTTCCTTGCTAGGCTCACGATCAACTGACAACTGTTTGGCCACACCATCCTTGCAGGCGACAGCCCTTGAATCTCCAACATTAGCTACCACCAGCTTCTGACAATCAATTAAGATTGTTGTAACTGCAGTTGAACCCCCTTTACCCAACTCTATTGATTTGTCCAAAATAGAAGTATCAGTTGTACGATAAGCTCTCCGGACTGCATCCTCTGTTTCAGTCCAGAAATCAGGCTACATGCAGCAACAGAAAAAGAGGGTGAGAATAATTTCAACCATCTTATCAACTACCAATACTAGTTAACTATCAAAATAAGAATGATACAAAAGAAAATCAAAACGGGCAAGGGAGATGATCCATTTGTGTGAAGTAGTTCTATGTCCAGAATTTCGAGTGACAGATTAGTTGGAAAACAAACCTTCAGGACTTCAGTTGATGTTCTGCTCTAACATTACGTGCAAAAGATTTACTTCATTAAAGGCTATCAGACAGATCAGATACATAAATCCAATAAACACGTGGTAATGTACAGCTAGCATGTAGTACCTCATTCAAACTATTAACAAACAAATGAGACTGTAGACAATCAGGAATGTCATGGCTCAAATGACCATCAAATATTGCAAACAGACCAAGCTCATGCTCCTCAACTTGCTTGAATTCAGCAACAACATAATCTTCCATTGGGTGACTGGATTTTCCCTTAACCAAATGATAACCATGTGTTACGTGCTTTGACATCTTACTCTTTCCCTTTCCAGTGTCAGCAGATGAACCCAACCCAACTTTTTCCTTCAAAAGATAAGCAAGCAACCATTGCCCATGAAAGAAAAACTTGATGAAAATTTGCCTAAAATAGTTACATTATAACTGAACAAACCAGTAAATGCACACTCAAAATTAGAAGCCCCAAATGATGAGATCAGACATATATCCAACAGCATAATTTCTATTTGTTCTATGTTTTACTGTGTAATTTATCCAAGAGCACCAAAGCTAAAACCTTAAACTAGTGTTCCTCAATTTCACCAATTGCAACGCTGACCAGCCACTGCATTCCTTCATTTGATACTTCAGACTTGCTCATTTTAGAAATAGCCCACTGGAGGATGCTATGAGATTAGATTTGGGGAGGAAAAATAGAAGGGAAGTGAATGTGAGAAGAAAAAGAAAAAAAAATAACTCATATTTCATTCACAATTTCCTTCTCTTTCTCTTTTCCCTCTCCAAATCTAGGATCCAAATGAGGATTTTAAATATGAGTACATATCAAGATTTTAGACTTCCCATATATACAATAGGGTCTTCCTAACAAGTGAATTAAAAAAAATGGAAAAGAACATGTAACACTTTTTTACTAAATTCAATACACATTCCACTAAAATCAATATATCACCTAATATCAGTCTGATATATGATTGTATGGCTAATACTGATGCGGTTATTGTAAACCATGATGCATCTAAACACAGCCTAAAAGTATAGTAGGAGAGGAGAGTTCGACATTCGTGGGTCTTAATCCGGACCCATGTTGATAATCCAAGCCGTTCAATGTGTAGAATTCGTTGGGTACATTATCCCTACAAAAAGCCATGTTGATTGGATATTAGTAACCATGTGATCAAATCGTATTTATGTCGAAAATTATATTTGAAAATATGATCTGAACAAATAGCTATCCATATCCGGATTTTTTGTTGAGATAATATACCTAATGGGTTTAATACATTGAACGTTTTCAATTATCAACATGGATCCGGATTACAGCCCACAAATGCCGAACTCTCCTAACCAGGTCCTAGAAAGTAAACGAATTGGAAATCACATTTCATTTTAGTTTATAGACAGGCATATATATAGGTAGGTAATAAGCGAATCTCTAAGCTCTTGATAAGATGAAGATCTGTACCGATCCCTAAATCAGCAATCCACTAATAAAATAAGAATATTAAACATTGGCAAAAACTTGAGATAAATTGCAAAAGAAGTGGATCGTGCGAACAAGAAACAAAACAAAGGTAAATTGATACAGCAATGAATGAATAATTCATACATGTTGCCTTAATTCCCATCAATTTGAAAAGAATTTACATGTGTATTTGTGAATTTGAAACGTGTACCTTCATCTTGAGGAGGATTTCTCGGCCTGTCAAGGCTGAAACTGTTCACGTTATTGCATCAATCCAGAAGCACGGTTGAAGAGAGAACCAAGCTAAAAAATATATATATATTCAATCTACAATAGATAGATATAAACAGATAAAAACATATCTAGATGACATATATATATATATACCACTAACAAGAACTTAAAAACAGAGACAAATCTAAAAGAATGATCATATTGAAGATATACGTGCACATCAAACTTCAACAACAACAAATCACAAATAGGAATACAAGTAGCCCTTATAACAGTAGTTACTCCTTATAACAGTAGCCCATCTCCAGCATAGAGTAATTGCTCCTTTTATCAGTAGCCTAGCAGCAATACAAATTAGATCAAGCTCAAGCCTCAGAATACCTCAGAAGCAGAATTAGCACAGATAGGAATACAAGTCAATCAGCAATACCACAACAATACAACATAGCATACACAACTCCAAACCATTGAGTTTCCATCAGGCTAACACTACAGCAGACCCCAAACACCATTTTATCACCACCATTTTATCATCCTATAGAAGCTGCACAGACCAGAACTGCCACAGACAGAACTAGACCAGAGCAGAACAGCCAAATTTACAGCAACTCTTCAGGCCTGTATATAGCAGCATACACAGCAGACCCCAAACAGCCAAAACAGCCACCAAGTCAAATAATAGGATTCTTGGCAAACCAACAGATCAAACAGAGATCAACACAGATAGATAGACAAGCCAATTCAAAAAACAGCCACCAAAAAAACGGAACAAAGTAGACCAACTTAGCAGACCAACAGACCACAGCCTAAGCAGCCAAGAAGCAACCCAGATCAAACCAGACAAGGCCACACCAAACCTGAGGCAAAATTGACCAAAGAGACCGAAGAAAACACCAGTAAATCAGATAAGCCCCCCATCCTGTTAAACAATCACCAAAACTTGCAGCTAACTGCTTCCAAACAGAATCTGGATTAAAAGCAGCAGCAATAGGATAGGTGATCTATTATCAGTTCAGCCTTCTTCATAAAGCACAAAAACAGATAGCCTCAAGACCATATATCAGTTCAGCCTTCTACCTTTGTAGGCCAATAGATTGGTCTTTGGCTCTACCTATTATCACCTATCCAGACTTTGCAACCTTCTACCTACCAAACAATACCTGATGTCTCTGAGAATAAAAGTGGAAACCTAATGGAAAACTCACAGACAATGAAACCTAGTTGTGCAGCCAATGAAACCTGATCGATATACCTGCTTTATTCAAGGGACAGTTTTACACAACTGGATGTACCACAAGCCACAATCACAGCATATTAGAACAAAACAGATCACAATAAGATCACAGCAGAACAAATTTAATCAGCCACTGACAGCACAACAGAACAAAATTAATCAGCCCCACTCAGCCCGTGACACCACCACTGCTGCACCCACACAACACAGCAGTACAGAAAAGCTCCAAATCAATGAGTCCAAAAAAAAAGGCAGATCACAAAAACACAGCAGCTCACAGATCACAAACAGGACTGTTCTCAACTCCCCTACCTAATACAATATTGAACCTGAGGCAAATTGAAAACTACATCATTCACAGAGAACACCACTTTGGCTGGGGAGGATTTAACCCACAAAGCTATTCTTGCTTTGACAGTTTCACATAATGCTTCCAAGTTAGGCTGAGAGCCATTAAGGACAAAGTCATTTCTATGTTTCCATGTGGACCAAAAAACAGCCAAAGGCACAACCTTCCACAGCATTTTCTCATTCTTTTGGGTGAATATGTTTTTGGGATAGAAATTATGGTGAATCGGACGATTCATAATCGATTCGCGATTTGATTCACTTTTATGATTCATACAATTCTTAAAACTATTGTGTCTGACAGGTTCTAACCCTTTTTTATAGTGAAAATGACATAATACAACTTTGAAAAGTGTTTAATATGAAAACAAGTAATACTTGTGCATCATTTGTCATTATTTTGGTAATTAGAGACTATTTAAATAGTATTCAATTAGATCCCGTCAAACCCAACATGATCTTGTAATTTTTTCTCAATTTTTTTCTCCAACAAATGTCATAATACATCTTCTAAAGATGCTTAAGGTTAAAGTAACAAACATACATGGATTATCTATTGCTTAAGTGTTTTGGTTAAAAAATAAACGATTTCATTTAATTCTTTCTTCATATTACACTCTATATAAGGTTTCTAGGTCCATTTTTTGAATGTCAAGAGAGATTATATTATGGTTGGTAAGATTTGGCATACATCTCTTGACATGAAGTTAATGCCCTCCCAATTGGATGGTGTAATTATATCTTTATACAAGAGTTATTTTATAAAATATGTCAAAATCAATTTATTTCATTCTTTTTCATATATACATTTGTTTAACAATATGTTTTACAGTTTCTATTGAATCTTAACGATTCTTGATTCACAATACGATTCTTGATTTGACAACTATATATATATGTATATGAAAAAAATGCAATTAAGTTAAAAATGAAGGATATATAGGTATATGTATGACATAGGAGAGAGAACGTGACATAAGAGAAGGACTATATACAATTACCATAGATTGCTATGATGGACTAGATTCAACTAAAACACACATAGATTCAACTAAAACTCCTACTATTGATATCGTGACTAGTTCATTGATTGTCATTCATGTCAATATAAAATATGTTTAATTATAGTCATTTTAGATTTCATAAAGTAACAAATCTGGTGTTTGTGCACGTGGACGTGTAGAGCATGCATGCATTCTTACATGTGTGCGTATCAGTCGGGGGTAATGACTTCAACACATTTTGAACCAACACTTCTACAGTGTAATTAGATCAATTGCACCTATTTCCTGTGACCACAAGCACATGGTTTTGGCATATACAAGTTTTGTTAGCAATGAAGATTAGACCATAACCAAAAACAATTGAAACAATCAGGGTTTCAAAGCTTTTAACAATCAGGGTTCCAAAGCTTTTAAGTAAGAAAATCATAGAAACCTCAATAAATTAAAATTTTGGAGTTTATTTGTCAAAGGATAGCCCAGGACTAACCCAAGGTCTTTGAGTTAATCTTGAGTTGGGCTTAGGCAACCAATTTGGGCTTGGGGTCGTGATCAGAACAGGCTTTGGAAGATACCTCAACTCTTCAAGCTAGGCTTGGACAAGCCCTTAGCCTTAAAAACAAGCACCAGTTTTCTTTCACAGCATTAAAAAAAATACATATGCACTAATGTGACTTCTTAGACATGCATACACACATGTATACTTGTGCATATAAATCAAACAACTCAGTGAGCACCTGCTTTCCTGAGGTCTGGGAAATTATTTCTTCTTCCTCAAGAGCCTCACCAAATCTTTGCACCACTGCTCTAGCACTCTCAATTTCCGCACAAGCAAAGGACCGCTCTTGGTTAACCAATTTCTTAGCATCTTCTGAAGCCTATAAAGAAAGAAGAAATTGAATATTTCCATAAACACAAAAACAAAGAAATTTGAATGCATTTCAACTATCAAACTAGACAAGAGAAGAGGAATCTAAAATATTTATTGTAATTGCATCATTCAGAATTGCTTCAATTGCAAATTTATGTATGTGCTAGCATGGCTACCTGAATGGTTAATAAACTTGAATTCATTACTTAAAACATAGGATAAAGAACAGACTAAAGTTACTTTAGTGGCGAAGTCAACAAGTAATTGAGCCATAAAAAAAAAATACGGAAAATAAAAGTTGCCACAGCTACAAAAGTAAATAAAGGCAACAAAATCTTATTCCACAAAATTTACAATATATCATTAATATTAAATTTTAAAAACTAGTAGCCAGTAAATTTTTTATTACAATGAACAACATGGCTCCATGGTTTCTCTGATATTTACACAAATAAGTTTCTATGTTGATTTATTGCATCATTACAATTTAGGTGCAAGAAGTATTATTCTAGAAAACACACACCCACATTGGCAAGTAGGCACACAATGCAAAAATAACTACTCGAGAGATATTTACACATATTCTTCAGATTGTTAATTTGCATCCACTCATAAATAAACTAATCAAAATCTGTATCCTATAAATTTAAATTCGTTCAACTATGCCCATCCAACCGAACCATTCATTACACTATAATCCTTGAGCTCCTTTGGTTGTTAAAGTCATTTTTTAATTTAGGCAGAGTAATTGTTCATATAATCCTTAAAGTCCTTTGGTTCCCAAGGCAGAGTAATTGTTCAAGATCCAAATGCGATACTGCTCATATTTCATGATGAAATGTAATGCTGCATAGGGAACAATTCGAAGGACACTAGCTCCATTTCCTCTAAAAGAGATAATAAACATGAGTTTAAACAACATCGTCAAGTTTTTTTTTTCACAAGCACTTCTTCATGAATGAATGAATTAGTGGCCCATAATCTTCTCACATATTAAGGCTACACTTCTTCATGTTCTAGAATTTTCATCTCATCGTTGCATTTTTGTATCCTTTTGCTAGTGAATGTCATTGTGGTCTAGTCTCTTGTAGCTTAGGATGGAATTTTATGGGTGATTTCACTTGTAACCACTTGTATCAATTAAAAATTTTCTTTTTGAATGGTGGCTTTAGCTCCAACAAACGAAAACCATTAACTTCAAAATTATGGCCTCTGTAACTTATCAACATGTGTATGTATTTATTGCCCCTATAAAAATATGGATGATCTACATGATTCTTTGCATTGATGTGTTTGTTCCATGCTGTGAGAAAGATTATCAATGATGCCTAAGAACTATTTTACTTGTGCCTTTGACATTAGGTGTGAAATTGTTCATGTTGCTATTGATGAATGTTCATGTTTCACTAGAAATTTCTTCAACCAAAATTGCAGTAGCATGTGTAGCCAAGCCTAACTTTACAGAGTTGTACAAACATGAATATGTTCATTCTTTGCGTTAAAGCCAGAGAGTTGCTAATTACAAACATACTAAATGTGCTATTCACTCATTATGCTTGACATATTTTATATCCAGGCATATTCCTAGAGTAACCTGATAAAAATTATAGAAATTCGTAATGATAGATCATGGGATCAACCTTTGGTAAGTTACATCCATAACAGAGTACAATGCCTTGACATAACATTGTTTTTTGATTTTATGAAACAAGTCTGCCCAACTTATTGGGACTTGACCAACTAATCTAATCACACATTTCAACAATGAGACATCTTGAGTTCGGACATTTTTTTTTTTTTTTTGATCAGCTTGAGTTGGGACAATTGGGTGACACAACATAGTAGGAAACAGAATGAAAATATCTTTCTAATGTTACATATTACCATAGATTGCTATGATGGACTATATACAATTCTAAGATTTTTTGAGAAAGGTATTCTCTTGTTTGGATTCTTAAACCCCAATTTGCTGCTATGCTCTATGCTAGTCAGATTGTATTTATCTTACTCATTAACAAATTATCATTACATGCCAACAATAATAGACACCTTGAATTTGTTCCACAAAGAACTAATCTACTGATAGTAATGAATATATCTTCTCACAAATGTGGCATATTGACAGTGACTACTAAAATTAGCTCCAAAGACTACAATTATGACTATTCTCTTTTATGTCATGCCTTAGATCCGACTGGAATTACAATTAATGTCAATACAAGCAAGATTTTAGATGGTGATGTAAATTAATGAAGAAAGAGGATCTAAAATTCAATAAAGTAAGATCATTGACCTTGTCACTTAGGAACATGAAGGAAGTAAACTATTTAAGAAATTGAACATGTAGATAGATATTGACAGTGAAAAATAAAAGAAATTGGAACATATCAATTTTCCTTGAGACCTTCAAGAGACAAAAGTCAAATCAGTTTGTAACAAAGTCTATGAAAGAAAATAGATAAACCCATTTGAAAAGAATACCCTAATGTTGCACATTTAATCATCTTAAGATTGCAAAAATGAAAGAGAGAGAAAGATAATGTGGATTTTTTTTTTTTTTTTGAACCCAAGCATAGAACTTTCCAAGAAATTTCTCATATAGGGTGTGTGTTCCTTAATTGTAAGTGCAAATTCCTCATAACATTAGCATGCAATAATACAGTTTCTAAACATCGTCAGCCCACAAATCTCCTATTGGAATTTCTTAACCCCAATTCAAAACATGCCTAACACTATAGTCTATAGCCCAAGTTTATCCACTGACCTTTAGGTTGATCTCAACCAATGGAAACTGTAAATAAACCGTCTTGAACTCCCATATGAACAACACCATTCAAAGAACCAAATTTCAGCAAAAACTACTTCATCAAAACTCCTTCAAAAATAACAAAAAGATAACAGAGCATTGAACCTAATTGACAACATTACTGTAATTCAATCATTCGTATAATACATACACACACACTCACAGATATATATGTATGTATTATAAACACATATATACTAGTCTATAGATACATATATATATATATATATATAAGAGAGAGAAGAAGAAGTTAAGATGTGAAAAAAGATGAAGTCAAAACCTTTACCAAGGATAGATTGGGAAAGAATCAGAGTTATTCATCATCGACACAAATGTTTAAAAAGAAAAACCTAAAAATCTCTACACTACCAAAACATCGATAACACAAATGTTTCAAAACCCCAAAATCGAAACCATATGTCAATCGAACAAACTAGGCAAATACAAACTAATTGAATATAGATCCGAGTAGTTTCATAATTGAAAATGAATAAAAACAATTGAGATAGAATGCAAAATCAAAATGAGTATTGTGTAGCCATGGAAAATTCCTTATCTCGAGTCATTACGAAATGAATTAGGGCATCGAATCATCAAATATGTTCTCCACTCCTTTCCAAAGCACATGAAAAAACTAAAAGCATTAACTAAACAGACCCATGGCATCAAGAAACACTAAAAGAAAGGCTTGCTAATTGAAAAAACTGAGGTGCAAAATTTGAATAAGCATACATATATGTTCTCCACTCCTTTCCAAAGCACATGCACAAACATGCATACGCATAAATAAAGAAATTAATTTTTTTAACCATTTCCACATTACACAGAAATACAGTAGTCAAGCCATTAACTAAACAGACCCATTAATTAAACAAAACAAAACAAATCAATTTTATGGTTAATTAAACAGACCCATTTTTTATGGTTAACTAAACAAAAAAATAATTCACAGACCCATTAACTAAACAAAACAAATCAATTTTCTGGTTAACTAAACAAAAAAATAATTGACAGACCCCTTATCAGTATTTATGCAAGGCCTTATCATATTCATTTTTTATGATTAACTAAACAAAAATAACAACAGAGATTCATTTTTTTTTTGTTGTTCACAGACCCATTAATTTTCTGCTTATATTTCTAACCCAACCAAACAAAACAAATCAATTAATTTTCTGCTTATATTTCTAACCCAAACTATATAGTACAATAATTTTTTTTTTTTGTTCACAGACCCATTAATTCCTTTCCTTTTCACAAAGCCAAAATCCAAACGCATCTAAAGTTCCAAAACATAGCAAAAATGAGAAGGGAAAGGAGAAATCTATCCTAATTTATACAGTAAAGGTTGCTGGTGTTGCTGGCACTTATATATAAATTATTAGAGCATATATATATATATATATATTAACTTTTGTTTAATGCAAATCGTGTTGGACAATCTTCACTGTATTTAAAAAGATTAAATTCTGTTGGGTACAAAACAACAACAACAAGAATAAAAGAAATAGAGAAAAGGAGAGAATCTGTTTGATTACAAAAATCAAACTCGAAATAAAAATAAATAAATAAAACCACAGATTTTATTTTGTTACAAAAAAAAAAAAAAAAAAAACTGATTAAATAAACAAATAAAAACCAGAATAAAATTAAACAACATACTTGATTTAATTTCTTCGAATTATTTTTCTGATCAAGTCCAGTGTTTGACACTGTGTCCTTAAGACAGATTCGTCCTCTCCACGGTGCTTTCAGAATTTGGACGTCTATCTCCCAGGATGAAATGATCTACCACAAACAATAGCAACACTACTAATTGTTTGCCTTACGAACACATTAAGTGTTTACACTCTTTCTTTCGGAAATAAAATGCAGCAAGATGAAGAATAGAATTAACAGAGGTGAAATACGAAATTTCTGAATTGAAAACATCAAATGAGGGTGGTCCTATTTATAGATGTGAAGGTGGCTCTTGGTTTTGAATTAAACAGGTATGTGGCTCTTGGTTTTGAATTGAACAGGTATCATACCTGTTGGGTTTTGAATTCAAACAGATTTGAATCAATTCAAACAGATAGTAAAACGGGAAGGGCCCTGTTTGGGTGTGCACTAATTCCAAAACAGTTTATTTCTGTTTGAAAACGGGAAGGGCCCTGTTTGGATGTACAGAAAATCCAAATCAATTTAATTTGAATTCTGGATTTTATTTTACCAAAAAATAAAATTAAATTCAAATGTTTTTTGCCCAAAAAGATTAGAAGCCCAACGCAACCAAGCCCAGCCCAGTCGGACGGACGGACGGCGGCGGCGGCGCGCGCGTGGTGATTTTTGGGTCCAATGGGTCTAGCCCATTTTGCCCATAACCTCTCCCTCTAAAACACTTAGGTACCCCTTGGGGCACACCCCAAGTATCTCACCCTAAGCCTTATAAACCCTTTCAAAACTTCCCACCAAATCAATGTGGGACAAGCCAATTTACAACCTTAAGGAATTTCCACCAAAACTCCATTTCCATGGAGCACACTTTGGCTTCAATTTCCCATTCACTCGGTAATGGTTTTGAGCAACCAAATATACCACGTGAATCACAACGCGGCATAGAACGCGTTACCACTTTGACCCGAGTAAATCGACACTCGGGGCCCACCTAAAAAATAGACCGAACTTAGGAAAAAATTCTGGTTTTATCCAGAATTTTATAACCATTTCCAACAAATCGATCGTCTAGAGAGAGAGAGAGAGAAAGAGACCTCGTTGTAGATCGATCGTCGTTCAATGCAAATCGATCGCCGTTCAGAAGTGTAGATCGTCGGTCAGAGGTTCAGTGTGTAGATCGTCGCTCATCACTGTGTAGATCGTCGGATGTGTTGGGTTCACTGTGTAGATCATCGGATGGTAGGGTAAAGAGACAGAGAGAGAGAGAGAGAAAGAGTCTCTGCGTGTGTGTTGTTGGGTTTGTTTGTTGGGTCTGTCAAGAAATTAGGGCAAAATCTAAAGAAAAGGGGCCTGAGGTATTGAGGCGTAAGGAAAATTTTAAAAAAATATATATATATATATATATTTCCCTCCTCCATCTTTCAAATTTTCCCCCAAACTTTTGGCGACCAAACTCTCAAATTAGTCGCAAAAACAGGTTATTTCGCCGACAAATTGTTTTAGTCGCCAAATCTCAATCAACGCCGACTAAAATATTAGTCGCTAAAAGTAGTAATTTGGCGACTACTTTTTTTTGGTTGCTGAAAATAAATTTTTCGCGACCAAATTTTTGGTCGCCAAAAAATATGTGACCTTCCGCGACCAAATTTGTAGTTGGTTGGCAAAAGTATACCACTTTCTGCGACCAACATATTTTTTGGTCGCCAAAATATAACATTCTGCGACCAATAATATTTGGTCGCCAAAAATAATGATCATTCGCGACTAATTAATATTTGGTCGCCAAATGTCATTTTTTTGCGACCAAAATTTTTTTGGTCGACAAAAGTGGTCGCAAAATGTGTAAATTCTTGTAGTGGGGCCACTGATGAGGAAATTTACCATTACCGAAGAAACAACGACTACTTGACGGAGAGAAAATTTGATATTAGGGCTGGCCCTTAGATCCTCGAGCCAAGGCAAAGTATTAAATTTAGGGCTCTTCATGTATTAAAAAAATAAATTATTTATCTAAAATTTTATCTTGACAGTGTATAATGTAGATTTAAAGTTAATGTAATGTGATGTAAGCCATATTTAGATGAAAGTGATTCATAAATATATTTTTTTAAATTAATTTTGTAAGAGTATATAATATTGTTATATGCATAATCATAAAAAAAATTGTGGTACAAATTAGTACTTTGTAAAAAAAAAAATTGCTAGTACTCACACACAATATACTTGCATATATAATTATTACAATTAGTATTTTTTCACTTTCTACTTCTAAACTATTGTCAAATTATCTATTTAGTCCTAAACTATCAATTGGGTCTACTAAGTTCCTAAACTATGTATATCAAAGTCTATTTAGTCTATCAGCTATCAATTGAATTTATTTAGTTCATAAAATATTTTATTCAAACTTGTTTAATCCCTAAAATAATTATAAAAATAAAATATAAGCTCATAAATATTATAAATTAGTAAAAGACCTTAAATAGTTAAGATTTTATTTTAGAGAAATTTTAAATTTCTATTATGTTTTTAACAAGTGGGCACACGTTAAGAGTAATTATTTATAATATTTCGGGATAATTACAAACAAAGAAAAAAATCTCAGGATTTGAGTTTTATAAAAAAATAAATATTAAATTTTTAATATATTAAATTTTATAAAAATTAATTAATATATTATTTTGTTCTATTATTATTTGTAGTGAAATAGTATTATTTAAATTATTAGATTCTACTTTTAGTATATCTAATACTCATATAATTTTATTGGAAAAATTATAAAAACTAAGCTCTGATACTAATTTAAACACACTGTGAAATAAAACTCTTTTTTAAAAACATAATATAAATTTAGTTTTTTTAATGAAATAAAATCTTACCTATGTAAGACTTTTTATTAATTTATAATATTTATGAGCCTATATTTTATTTTTGTAATTCTATCAGGGATTAAATGGGTTTGGAATTAAATACTTTAAGAACTAAATAAATTTTAATTTATATATTTTAGGAATTTAGTAAACTCAATTGATAATTTAAAGGTAGAAAGGGAAATACAGTAAATAATCTTTAAAATTATATGTTAAAAAAATAAACGTCAAATAATATTTTTAAATTTGGGTAAAATTATATTTGACAAAAAAATAACTATCAAGCAAAATTTTTAAATTTCAAAAATTATTTTCGTCTCAAGAATCATATGAAAATAATGTTTATTTTGTTATTTTATTATTTTTTTATTTTATGAAACTATTTTAGTTTCTTTAGAAAAAATAAAAGACAATTTGAAAATTCAACACAAATTGTTCAACAAGTAGCCAAATGTGGCTCAAGATTATTAGGCCACTTTGTCCAGTGGGTCTACAAACCCAAAAATAATAATTAGAAAATTATTCAAAAGTGGCCAAGACTTATTCATGCTATGAGTCTATGACAACTTGTTTAAACATAAATAAATCATTATCATTATTAAAAGTGGCCAAGACTTTTTTATTTTGTTTTTCTAGAACTATAGACTTTCTGTTGTTCATCACCTAGGGGTTTTTTTTTTGTTGAATCACCCAAGTAAGGTTGACTAAGAAAACCTCACCCAAAAAAAAAAAATTACGATTATTATCTTAATTTTCTAAATTTTCAATGAAATAAAATATTTAATGAGTTTTTAAAATATTTAATATTTGTCCGCTTTAATTACTTTAAACTTGCTCCTTGGAGAGGATTATCATCATCTTCATTTCATATTTGTAATAGAGAAGTTCCATTCCATCATCAAATGGTGAGGGAGAAACTTGGCTATCAAAAATCAGTATACATACCAACAACTCAAGACTTGGCTATCAAAACAATAAATAAATAAAAGAATCATAAAGTAATTTTTTTTATTAAAAGAAAATTCTAATTTAAGAAAAAAATATAATTCGTTAAATGTGTTATTAGTAATTATCACAAAATGTACCAACTCACTCTTGGTAATACATATACACTTAATAAATATATTCTGAAAATTTCACTCATGTTTTTCTCAAAATTCATATATATATATATATATATATTGATTCATAAGATGCACCCACCATTACAATGGCACTTGGTGAGTCATCAAGAACAACCAAATTGTCTTGGTAGTTGACTCCTAAATTTGCTAAGTACAGCTGCACATTTGTTTGCTTCTCTAGGTGTGTAGCTGATGGAGCAATTGCACCTTTGCCTAAGAAATTCTCAAAATTCACAGAGAAATTATTGTTTTGTCCTCCAAATTTTTATGTATTTTTTAATTTGACTCTCAGACTTAGTATAATATCAATTTATCTCTCAAATTTTTAAAATTTTGATCAATTTGACCTCTGTCGTTACATTCCGTCTACAATAAAAAAGAACTTACTCACGTGGCACAAAATTTCATTTCGAACTTTATTTTACCCGCCCAATTATATCTAAAATCAATTAGCCCCTCAAATATAAAAAAATAATATATAAATATTTAATAAATAATTTTTTTATCTCAATAATGAAAAAATTAAATTTTAAATAAATAATACATACTTTGCAAAAAAATATAAAAAAAAATATAAAAATTCCCATTTAGAATTATCTTGAGTCTATGAAATATAGGTACTTTGACATACCGGGTACTTACCGGCGTATGGTCTTTCTGCATACATTCCGGGTACACAAAACATACTCAAATTTTTTCTTCTTAATTTTTGGTGTGTATATACCCAAGTCGTGTAGTAACTCAGTTGAAACAATATTTTCTTCTATTACAGAGATAAAATTCTTTTTACTAGATTTTTTTTTTTCATTTTTTAGTTTTACGCTTAACATGATTTTAAAATTAAATTATGATTTGTAAGTTATTTAATATAATGATGTTTAATTTTGGTATATCTTATACATATATTGTTGGCATTAAATGTCGATTGTATGTTGGATCTTAACAAATTAAGCCATTTAATCAATTTTTGTATTACTCCAAATTAAAAATAAATATTTTTTTACAAACGTATTAAGTTGTACTCGTACCCTATTTTTTTAAAGATTTTACTGTATCAACATACCAATATCGTACCAGTACCAATATACATGTATGTACCTGTGCTTCATAGGTCTCAAATTATCTTGAGTCGATCTTGAAAAAAACTTATTGAGTCAAAAATTTCTTGGCTATTCTATGTATGTGCGTGCACGCAATCGTAACTAGTTTATTTTTCAAATTAATTTCAATGTAATTGATCGAGTAATAGAAATTTCAAAATTGAGTGAGGAAAAATTTAAAATTCAATTATTGTCTAAAAAATACTCAACAAGACTGATACTCAATTTTTTTATTTAAAATTTAATATTTTCATTTTTGAGAAAAAAATTATTAATTAAATATTAATTTTTTTTTTAATATTTGGAGGGCTAATTGATTTTTAAGGTATAGTTTAGGTATAAAATGAAATTCAAAATGAAATTTGGTATCACATCAGCAAGTTCATTTGATTATAGATGGAATATAACGACGTGAGCTAAATTGATCAAGATTTTAAAAATTAAAAGACAAATTGATATTATACAAAATGTGATAGTCAAATTAAAAAAATACATAAAAATTTAAAATACAAAATGATATTTCCTCAAACTCATATAACGAACTCTTATAAACTCCCATAATTTGAATGGGTCACCCTCTTTCACAAGTTCTTTGAGTGTCCTACGCGACACTGACCTATTAATACGTATGATACGTACGCGAACAAATGACTGGTTTTGAAATAATTAATACATATGATCAAGAACGGAATTATGATTTTATTATCGGAGGGGTTAAAAAAAAAAAAAAGATTTTACCATGTACATAAAATATACATGTATGTATATATGATATATAAATTATATATACATAAAAAAAATTAAATACTATAGAAGTAATTTCAAATAGGATGAATAATTTTTTTTTAATGTAAAATAGAAAGAGAATTTAAGTTTAAAAAAATGACATATTTTTTATACCAAGAAACCATTTTATATATAAAATGATATATATATATATTTTTAAAGTTCTATAACAAATAATAATATTCACAAAAATAAGAGAATCATAACACCATAATCTCCCCTTAATTCTGTGTCTACGTATAAAATTCTTGCACGCGATTGACACAAAATGACTTTGACTTGCACATTTTAGACGTTACACATTGAATATTCTTATTCCAGACTCGTCTCATTCTCTTAAAACCTCATCTCAATTTTATGGTTCTCAGCTCAAATCATCTTTCTTTTTTTCTTCCTCCATCAATAATGTTACATCAAGTTTGGCCGAGTCTCGTCTTCTGGAACTACCTCGGATTCATTTCCTCGATCGGATGGCTATTTTTCTTTCTCCACATGGATGTGTTCAGCAAAACAACCGTTCTAGTTACCTTGATGGCAATAACAACATTCTTATCATGGTTTATCCTCTGCGTTTTGCACTACAAAACTTTTGTATTTTTGCAAGCCAATCCGCGAGTCGATCGCTTCTTTGCTGGCTACGAACGCATCGGGAGGATCCTTGGTTCTGCTCTTCTCTTTTTCGGAAACATCGGTCTCTACTACTACTCAGAAAAGTCCATTGCTTGCATGTTGGCCTTCCACTTTCTTGCCATTCATTGTCTCTGTGCTATCTTCTGCATCCAACCTTACACTGATTTCGGACTTCTGGAGTTCCTTCTTGGCGCGAGCTTGAATCAAGCGTTGAATGTTTTCGGGATTCATTTCTACTTTTGGCTTGTTTTGATTGTTTGCATCGTCATCGTCAGTCTCCGGTATTGGCTTGAGTCAGTGCAAGTTGAGCAAATTATTCTACTAAAGGAGTCGGAGTTGGGCAGCAACCAAACCCTAACGGATCAACGTCGTTCTTCCGTCTTCCAATCCTCTCCCTTAAAGAAGCTAGAAACCCTAGATGCCTACGGGAGAGAAGCCCATCACCTTCTATCTGTAGATGGGGATGGAATTAATAGAAAACTACAACGAGTCATGTCCTCGTGACCTCTCTATTTCCGTGAAAAATTTTGTTTGCCATAACACTCTTAAAAATATATATTTTATTTCAAAAAAAAAATGACATCTTAATATAAAAGATATATATCTCATTCATTTGCTGTCTTACATTTTCTTTTTATTTTTACCAAAAAAATTTATCAATCCTATTAGAGATTATTCCTATAGTATTGAATTTTATTTTATGTGTATATATAAGAGAGACTTACGTGTAGATTTTAATAAATGAATTTATTTTCCAATAGGTTCTGTGAGAATTAATGACTTTTTTTTATCAAATACTATTAAAAAAAAGTGATTAATTATTAATTTTCAATGATAGTTTAAAAATTGTCACAAAAAATGTAATTAATTATAAATTTTAGTCAGAGTTTAAAAAAATCGTCACAAAAAAATATCACTAAGGCCTAGTTTGGAAAGACTAAATAAGTGCACTTTTTGACTTTTTTTGTATTATGTATAGAAAAAGTAGAGAGGAGATGTTGATTGATGTGACCCAAAAAAGATAAAAAGATGAAATAAATACACTTTTTTCTTTGTAGCCAAACTTGGCCTAAGTTTCAACTTTCAGTGAATTTGAAACGTTCGACACAGAAAAATGTCACTTATTGTAAGTTTTAGTAATAATTTATAAAAATCATGATAAAAAAAAGTCACAAATTGTCAATATTAGTGACATATACAAAAAATCGTCACAAAAAATTATTTTTAGCAACGCATTTATTAGGATTTATTTTCATTGGGACTTGATGAGAGTTAAATCCAACTATTAGGATCTATTTATAGTTTATCCTATATATAATTTATATATTGTATTATACATACATATGTATTTGTATATAAAGTGAAAAAATATTATTTGTCTTCTAATTTCTCTAATATAAAATTTTGATTTCGTCTTTTTCTGTAGACGAGTTTCATATTCTTTTCCCCGGGGCCGGCCCTGGGCATAGGCCCATCAGGCCATGGCCTAGGGCCCCTTAAAATAGATCCAAAAAAGGGACCCCCACCTATTATAATTTAGTGTAATATATTAAGTACGTTTTAAGTCTAAAAAAAATGAAGAAGACCCAAATTAACTTAAAATAAATTAACTCATTCAAAAATTGAAAGACCTATTTAAAAAAATTAGTATTATTATCCATTGACAATAGACCCAAAAAAGGCCCCCCCTTATTATAGTTTAATGTAATATATTAGGTATGTTTGAAGTCCCAAAAAAATTAAGAAATGTCCAAACTAATTTAAAATAAATTGACTCATTAAAAAAATTGAAAGGCCTATTTAAAATAATTAGCATTATTATCCATTGAAAATTATTTTGCAAAAAAATTAGATTATGCAAGAATGATTGATTTATTTGTTTCTAAAAATGTAAGAAGAGCGAGAATCAAGCGATACTTATTAGTTGTTGTAATGTAATACTAAGTATTTTTTGTGATTTTAACACAAATCTTTTGTTTTTTACCTTCAATTTTTTTTTTATTTAATGAAAAAAAAAGCTGCACTACAAAAAATTTGCTTTTTTGCGATGGTAAAATACCGTCGCAAATACACAAAACACTGTTTCAAAAGTTTTTTTGCGACGGTAGCGAGCTTTTAGCGACGGTAACAGGGAGGTCGCAAAAAAAGGGGTTGCTAAAGCCCTTTAGCGACGGTGTGACGCCGTCGCAAAATATAGGTGATGGCAAAAGTGCCTTTTAGCGACGGCAAAATACTGTCGCTATTAATGTGTAAAAATTTGAAGTTTTTCAGACGGCACTCTGATACCGTCGCTAATAAGGTTATTTGCGACGGGAAAAATACCGTCGCTAAAGGTTTTATTTGAGACCGCAAAAATGCCGTCGCTAAATGGTTATTTGCGACGGTAAAAATACCGTCGATAAAAATAATATTAGCGACGGTTAACCTTCGCTAAAGCCTTTTCTTCTAATTAACAATAATGCCAATATCTTTGGCGACGGCTATACTACCGTCGCAAAAATCCCTTTTTTGAGACAGTATGATACCGTCTCCAAAAAAAAAAAAAAAAAAAACAGCAACACAATTCTTAAAAATATGAAAATTACCTGTATTAAATGAAAATAACTTAAAAAAAGACTGATAATTATATAATAATATAAAAATTCCTGTATATAAATAAAAATCCATCCATAATTAAAGTATTCTTCCATTCATAACAACACATCATCAAAATTATACCACCACATAATGTTGCATAATACATACATAATGTTTACAAATCTAAATAAAGTAAATAAAAAATAAAAGTATTCGTCATGATTCTTCCGTGGGTTACAAAAACAAAAGTTTGTCAAAATCTTCACACGCCTGCATTCCACAAGAAGCAAACTACTATTCAGGAAATATCTGAAAATAAAAAATAAAAATAATTAATGACAATATAATTATGTGTTAATATTTTAATTACAAAAAAACATAAAAAATTAACTACTATATAATTACAAAGATAGTTAAGTAAATAATTTTGGCTAGACAGAAATCCGACCCTAACTCCCAAACTGGGAACCTAATTCGAGCCCCGTCTTCTCCCACAAGTCTCTCGTGCCTAGACGGTCGTGTGTGCCAAGTTTCATGCCAATCCGACCCCGTTTGGTGATTTTGGGGCGTCAACACCTCGAATTCAAGTTTCTTAAGGAACTAGTTTGCCTAGACCAAAATAGGGCTCTAACTCCCAAACCGGGAACTCGATTGGAGTCCCGTCATTTCCCACAAGTCTCTCGTGCCTAGGTGGTCGTGTGTGCCAAGTTTTGTGCCAATCCGACCCCGTTTGGTGATTTTGGGGCGTCAACACCTCGAATTCAAGTTTATTAAGAAACTAGTTTGCCTAGACCGAATTAGAGCTCTAACTCCCAAACCGGGAACCCCATTGGAGTCCCGTCTTCTTCCACAAGTCTCTTAGCTTACAATGCAAATAATTGAAAGATACATTTTAGCTTAGAATGTAAAGATACATTTTATACCTGATCTTTTGGTGGTGGTGTATATGAATTCTCGTCTTCTGCAGATTCCCTAAATGCCCGGTGGCCACTCGATGCATCAGGAGCCTATGATAGTCAATGCATAATGTGTTAATCATATTCGAATTTTATACATAATGTTGTGTGAAAATTTAACTATCAAACAATTTAATTTATATCGAACTTGTCTGTTGGGATCCACACTTGCCCCCTGTGACACAAAGGCCATCATCTCAGCTCTCAGCTGCTGTAAACGTGCAGAGAACTCTGCTCGTAGCTCCTTCCTGAACTCATCCTGTAGCTCCGCACGAACCTGCTGGGTGATTTGAACAATAGTCGATGACTGGGATACTGACTGTGATGGCCCAACACCATCTTTATACACTGCTCTCTGAGGCCCAGTTCTCTCGTATGTGCGACAATATCCATGATTGTCATGACCTATCAACTCATGGAAAATGGCATTCCTAGCCTCCACAGTCCGACAATCCTCAGGTAGCATAGAGAGTTGGGCATTAAACTCATCCTGTATTGAATAAAACATACAAGTATATGCCAAATTAAGATGGTTGACACACAAAAAATAAAAAATAAACTTTAAATACAATCAAATGTGTTTGGAAACTACCAAGGTCTAGATAACCTCTGGGTCGTCTGCTCTACGTGTCATAAGCCAAACATTCATCTTATCTGTAGACTCCCCCTTATTGGTCATCTACATTTTTTTAGAAATATGAAAATTAGAATCCAAATAATTTGCAAATATACAATGTTTATTTATATACAAAAATAAAACAATAAAATATAAACCTCATGCCGTATCTGAGCAAAAGTAGTACGCTCTGTGGTATGAGCTATGCCGTGAGCTCGCCGATTTTTAGTGTTCCTAGTTGTAATTTTCTATAACAGGTTCAACAAATGTAAGTATATAAATATGATTTCTATGTTTACATATCATACATATAACTTATTTGTATACCTCAGTATCGGAAGTACGCCAATACTCCACAAGTTCTTCCCACTAGCTTGGCACAATGTGCAAAGGAACATCATCCTTCAGATTAGGATCTTCGCTTCTAGGCTTGAAATACTTAGACTTAATCTTATTCTTGTGATCCTTCTATATGTTGTTACAGTTTTTCATGCAGATTGGCTTGTACTCCTCTGAACATATATTCAAATTGTCCTATAAAACACAATTTCAAAGTTTAAATAATAATAACACAATTTTGGAATTTCAATTTTTGGACAAAAATATACTTTTACCTTCACATCCTTCCAGATAGCATCAAGAATGTCATCAGCACAGTGTTCCAGTCAAGAAATGTAAGAGGAACAATGTTACCATTTCGCACAATAATGCCAACTGTTGGGACATGTATCACACGTCTCATAAGTGAAGCCCAAATCTGTTGTGACCTTTTGAGCTTTATAATATGAGTCCGGGAGTTTCACACCCAACGGGAACGCCTCATTCAATAACTCAAGCAACATGTCAACAGACTTGTCTGCCCACTGATTAAGCACCTTCAAATGTAGAAGTCGAACAATGAATGACAAAGATGTGAACTTCTGACAACCCGGATACAATTCACTTTGTGCATCTAGAAGAAGTTTGAAATACTTTGCGGTCTCTGCATTTGGACCGAGCTGGGGTTCAAATGCATGGGGATTAGGCCCCTATGGTTCATTACCCTCAACACTTGTACCGACATGTGGATTTCCCATAGCCCCTTGTATCATTCCAACCATATCATCCCCAATGTCTAAATTAGCCAATGTTTCATTCTCTCGATTCTCACATTTTCTACACAGACAACTAATCATCGAACCTTCAACCCTATTGGTGTAGGCAAACACAAGGAATTGATCAATCCCATTAATGTATTCCCTCGACATCCTATTTGGCAAATCAATCCAACTCTTATCCATCATCTGTACTTCCCTCATATGTGTTTCCCACTATTAATTTGTTTCAGGCAAACTTACTAGGAGATATACATCTCACATGCAAAACAAATATGCCCTAGAAAAAAATATAATTACAACAAATGTAAGAGTCATAATGAGATGTAAGGGTAAAAATCTATTGTGACCTTTTGAGTTTTATTTTATTTTAATAATTACTACATTTTGAATTATGTTCCCATAAAATCACAGCCTCTAAGGTCCAAAATGATATTCATGAAAGAAAAACCAAGATGCATATTTCGAAGAATTACCTACCAGATGGGGTAAGGAAGAAGAAGAATTACCTACCTCTGTATCAAGGTTACAGGATGAAAATGAGGAGCAACTGGACGAAGGTGTGTGTAAAGGATGTGCTTCTGTTGCAGTAGGATGTAAGCTCTCTGTCATTAAAGATTTGCTTGCATTAATAAATTAAATGTACAATAGAGCTATTTTTTATTTTTTTTCTTTTCTTTTCATTATGGCTTTTTATCAAACATGTTTAATTCAAAAAAATTGTGAATGTAAAAAAAGGAAATCAAAATGAAATAGAAGCTGTGTTTTCAAAAATATGAAAACAGAAATCAAAAACATAGCCAAACACACTCCCTCGTTAATCTTTTTACAAATCTAAGATCCAAACACAAAAAAAAAGTTCCTGGTTGTAAGGAGAGATTGCACTTGTCATTGGTTAATGTACTGCACTAACTGAAATAAAAAGATTTTTGCAACAAACACAAACAAAGGACATGATTTCTTGACATCAAAAAGCAAAAGCAGCCCAGAACAATTTTTGGGATTCAACTATGTAACTAGAGGCAGAAGTATCGAGCAAAAAAGTGTGAGAGAATTAAAATTACCTCCAAACCAGGCACAAAATAGATCCACACATGTCCCAAAACAGTTATACACATTTCAATACACTTTTTACACACTTTTTACCTTAAGGGTTGTTTCTAGCATTGTTCAATATATATGTACATAAACATGTATGCAATAGAAAATAAGGAACCTCATCTATAAATCATTACCTTAAAGTAGTGGATTGCCCCCTGTAAGAAACCACCATGAGCAGGATCACGAAAATGACCAATATTTAATACACAAATACTTGCAATAACCTACAAAGAAGAACAAGATGAAGAGGAAGAAAAATCAGGAATGCACACATATAAGCCCACACACATCTAAAACCATGTAAACTAAGCATTTCAAATAACAAAATCCAATTATTATAACCATGATTGATGAATCAAATTGCCCTCAAGCTGCTAGACATTAGGCATATTTGATTATGAACTATTCATGTTTTCATCAAAAATTTAGTTAGTATGAACTAACAATGTTTTCATGAATTATTTCAGAAAAAGAAGAAAAACCCATATCAGAGATGAAGGGGTTTAGTCTGAAAAACAAAGAATCTGGATCTACAATGAGAGTGCAAAGCAAACAGTAGATCAACCTGTCAATTTCTAGCACATGTAAAGACCTCCTCATTCACCCTAGTGATAATGGGCACTTACAACTCCAATGGAGAAGGAGATAGCTGATGGAATCAATAGGATAAGAGATGAATGTCTATTATGTAGTTCTAAAATCCAAAATATACATATAAATTGAAATTGTAGCTCATCGTACTTCGTGGATTTTTAACGAGTCAATCTCGAATGAATTTTTAACGAGTTAAATACGAGTCGAGTTTCAATAACTTGATTTCTTTATAGTACATATATAAATTTATTGATTTGATCTCCAACAAAGTAGTTTGGTTTGTTTAAGAGTCATCTCTGATGGAATGTTAAATGTGTATATTACTAATGGAAAATAAATGATGAGAAATAAGATTTAATTTTATTTGTTACAAGTTTTGTTAATTTATTAAGTGACTAAGTGTTCCAATGAAAATATTAAATTGTTTACATGTAAGAGTGGGCTGTACTTAGAGTAGGGGTGGGTGAGCATGATCTAACAAACTTTTTAGGAAGCTAGGATTGATATGTAATATAAATTCGTAAGGCTAGGCTAAGCTAAGCTAAACTTAACTTTTAGGTCTCCGTATTAAATGGATTGAGATTGAAAATATTAGTCTTTGAGCCCAGCTAGGCTCGGCGTAATAATTAATATATTTTATATAATTTATATATTATTAAATCATAAAATTAAACACAAAAGACTCACAATGCTATGGGTAACCACTTTTATGATCAGATTAATGTGTTTGTAGAATTAACCTAGATCTATTATTACTTTCACTTAGCTTTGTTATTTGTATTCACTTCATGATTGGTTGTGGACTCACCAGATTCTTTTTTTTTTTTTTTTTCTGTGTGTTTAAGCAGAACTTTAAAAATTATATTGTTTGCCAAAAAAACAAAATAGAACTTTAGCTTCTGGCCTTAACAAAAATAAAATATAAATATATGATTACCCACTTTTGAAAGAAGATAATAATCAAACATATGTAAATATACAAGTAAAAAGAAAAAGATATTATTCATTGGATGGCAATAGAAGAAAAAAGGGATATAAGGAAATAAATAAATTAAGGAAAGTCAATTCACAAGAGAAATTTTAAAAAATGAAAATAAAAAATCAAAGAAGTATAAACCTAGAATTCAATTGAATGAAAATAGAAAAAAAGAATGATCAAATTGAAGAGGGATACAAGTTCATATGGCAGCCCAATTTAACTTTAGAAATGTGTATACATAAGAATTTCAATTAATGTATGTAGGAGTATTTAAATTTAGCATAGTGTGAATCACACGTAATGAATCAAATCTACACATTTTAAAATTTGAATTTTTTTTTTTTTAAATATTAAGTTTAATTGATAGAGGAAGCTCCCAACAAAAAACAAACTTCAATACAATTAACATCTGAATCCACTTTGCTAACTAAAAAACTAAATGATTCATGTATAACCACAAGAATAGATCAAAGAATTTCAATCACTACTTGAAAAAAAAAAAAAAAAAAAAAAAAAAAAAAAAAGGAAGAAGAAGAAGAAGAAAAGTGAAGAGAACTCACATATCATCCATGAACTTGATAGAAACCAAGACACTGGTAATGAGAACCGATGCACATTGAAGGAATTGATCGGCAAAAGTGGTTGGCTGTGCACGAACCGATCAAGAAAAATGTAGGTGACAACAAAGCACGATGAGCTACAATTGGCGAACTTGAAGATAAGAGATGAATGTCTTGCCTCGTCAGTCGTCGTTCACCCTCGTCACGCGTCGCTGCTGCTCGTCACTCCGGCAAAGGCCGTCGTTCACCGTTCACTGTTCACCCTCGTCACTCTGCGAAGACCGTCGCCGTCGAAGATTGGGGATTTTGGGATCAATGGATTTTGATTTGGGATTTTAGGGATTTTGGGACACATGACTGCGAATGGGCCACTGAAATGAGCGGGATATGAAAAAAACTTTTTTGCGACGGGAAATTTTAACCGTCGCAAATGGTACATCATTAACAAATGAAACGACGTCATTTTTACCCAGAGTATTTGCGATGGGTTTCTGCCGTCGCAGATGATCCACCATTTGGGACGGTAACTTTTTACCGTCGCTAAAGAATACTTTTTGCGACGATATACCGTGCGTCGCAACTGTTCCTACATTTTTCTTTTTATTTCATTAGCGACGGAAGTCATACCCGTTGCAGAAGCCCATTTTTATCGACGGTAAATAAACGCTGTCGCAAAAGAAATTTTTGGCGACGGAAATTACACTGCGTCGCAAAAAAACCACTTTTTGCGACGGCAGTTACCCCGTCGCAAAAAGCTCCGTGTTATTTGACAGGTTTTCTTGTAGTGATGTGAAGACCCTCAAAAATTTATCAATTGATTATCGACTTTAGACCTGAAAATCTCATTGCCAGGCTTGCTTATCCCTCCTTAGAGATGGCATAATTATTTAGTAGTCACGTAATAAAAATTTTACAAATGAAATGTGATGACAAGATTGTATATGCAAGGTGGAACTAACAAGAATACATGTTCAAACACAAACAAACGTGGATATTATAATATATAAGTATGACTATAATACTTTGCTAAAAAACTATTTTTATAATTTTTAATATTTTATTATTTGTAGTTGGTTGGGAATAATAGAATGGCCTGTATTTGGATTTATTTTGTTTAGTATGCATTTATTGAGTTTTTAAATAATTTTGTATGAAGAAAGTAATATGCCTGAAAAATGTGGAATTGTGGTTAGGAAATCTACATTATATTTGAAGTGAAAAAGGTACAAATAGAAAATGGTACAAACAGTTACATTTTTATTTGAATACATGAATAACATGATATTTATTGTTTGAAGGGTACATAAATGTATTCTTACCGTGTGTGTGTGTTTTTTTTTTTTTTTTTTTTTTATCTGCAAAAGAAAACCTCTATTGATGAACTAAGAAATCATTACATCAAAAAAGGAAAAAAGATGGGTGCAAAAAGTATCATAATGAAACATATAAATTCTAACTAGGTTGGCACCAATATGTCCACACAATCTCTTACTAGCACGCCATCAAGAGTAAGTAAGCTACCAAACAAAGCCAAGAAAAAAACAACAATCAACAGATCAAAGCAACATCAAAACAGCACAATAGCACAATAAAAACAGCAGCTTTCCACCAATAAATCTTCTAGCAGATGCACCTTTTCAACACCTGTTGAAGATTCTGAGGCCAAGAACAGCTCTACAACAGCAGTAGCAACTGGCAGCAACTAGCAGCAAGAACACTTTCTTAGCAAGAACACTTCCCTAACAATAACTAATGGCAACTAGTAGCAACAACAACCAAGTACACTCCATTTCTGCCGCATTAACAAGGTTGACTCCCTGCTACACACAATAGCATAGCTGCTTCAGATTAGAGATTATATCATGAACTGAGTACTTCAACTCTTTCAAATTTGATTTTGCCCACAAAGCAACTCTGACCTTTATCAACTCAATCAATTCTACAAAATCTGGCTTTGCCTCTTTAAACAAACACTCATTCCTAAGCTTTCACACGGTCCACATCAATGCTAATGAGACTACCTTTCAAATTTCCTTCACCTGAAACTTACATTTTGTACCTAACCACCAATGCAAAAGTGCCTCCACAGAACCAGGGACGACCCAATTCAAGTTCCACCATTTCACAATATCAGACCAAACTCTCCTTATCATATGACAGTACAGTAACACATGATTCATGGACTCCACTTCAGATTTACAAAACACACACAGTTTGTTGGCATTAGGATTCAACACTCCAATCCTAAGTACTCCCTCAGTCCCAAAATATTAGTCCCTTATTCCATTTTTCATTGTCCCAAAATATTAGTCCCTCTTTAAAATTTAAGTACAAAAATAATATAAATTTCCTATTTTACCCTTCTTTTAAATTAATAAACAACATAAAAAGTACAATTATGCATTGACATTCTCAAAAAATGTACTATCAAAAGGATAATTTTGGAAAATCAACTTTTTTCAAATGCAATAATTGTACTACTAAAAAAAGTTGAATTCCCCAAAAGGGACCATTATTTTGGGATGGAGGGAGTAAGAAATTTGAGGATTTAATCATGCCTCTCCAAGCTAACCAACTCAGAAATTGCACTTTGGGGGGGGGGGGGGGCGGTTGCTATATTATTCCAAATGCTCTTTGTAATTGTAATTTCAAGCCCTTTGGATGATTCCACCCATTTCCAAACTACGGCCATAGTAAAGGACCCAGAAGAGTGTGCTAGACAAGAACAAGAATCATCAACCAATGCATTTAGAGTAGGTGCATTCTGTAGCAAATCATAAAAATTAAACACTTTCTCCTCTTCCCAAGCAAAAAGAAGCCTTCTAAAAGTTAGCTTCCAGTCACTACCCACTCTTTTTCTTTGGAAAAAAAATGCAACAATGAACCATTTTTCTCAATTGACAATGAAAACAATCTGGGAAAGACTTCACCTAAACTCTGATTGTTAAACCATTTATCAATCCCAGTGAATCTTTTCTACCATTACCCACAACTATTTTAACATTGTTCAAAAAGTATTCACTCAAAGCAAGATTAGATGAATTAACTGATAATACGTCCTGCCACAAAGTAGACATCATACCTGGATCCATTGGTAATGATAAAGTGCAAACATGATTATTAGATAATGAAATTATTATTCTAAATGTTATCAATGATCTTTCTTGTTTTGGTGACAAAGTACAAACATGATTACTAGGGGTGCAACTCGGGCGGGTTCGGTCGGGTTGGGGGTCTGCCCAAGCCCGACCCGAATTGTATTTGGCACTGCCCAAGCCCGACCATGAACCCGAACATTGTTGCCCAAGCCCGGTCCAAGCTTTGTATTTTGAACTCGAATTGCCCGAATTGCCCGAATTGCCCGAGTTCAGAAACTTGTAGGTAGATCTAAGGGTAGACATAAAAGATGCTAATCTAATGGTAGAAAACTAACCAAAAAAAAATAAAAAATAAAAATTAAGACTAACTCTTTTACTTAATAGAAGACTAACCAAAAATAAAAATAAAAATAAAAATTAAGACTAACTCTTTTACTTAATTTATATATATTACATAATTTATTAAATTATATATATATTATATATTATATATTATATAATTTATATAATATATTAAATTGAATTCGGGTTCGGGTTGCTCGGGTTGGCCATTGGTTCTGCCCAAGCCCGGCCCGAATTGCAATTCGGGCATCAAAAATCTGCCCAAGCCCGTCCAGATTACAAGATATAGTTGCCCAAGCCCTAAAAAAACTCGGGCTGGGCTCGGGTTGCTCGGGTTGAGCCCGCCCGAGTTGCACCCCTAATGATTACTAGATGTGGTGGTCCAAAAAATACTAGATTATTGGGAGTAATCCAAATAAGTTCTAACAATGGGCCTAACCCAAGTAAGGAAGCCCATCAAGCAAATAATACACCAAACTCTATAAAAGGAAAGCATCACATTGAAGGTAGGGGGCCCTCATCTCTGCACAACACACACTAACACTTTATTCATTTCTTCCTCTATTCTCTTTGCTTGAAGATTCTAACTTTATCATCGGAGTATTCTTGGCTGGCAACTCAAGTTGGGTAGCATCAACCATGTTTATTTTTGCAGATCTATGAGACAAAGCTCATCTCTTCGTTGAATCTCATCAACAATCCATGTGAGAGGATTTTCTAGATCTTATTCTAAGCCCAGGATAAGGATCCAGGCTGCAGGACGTTTGGTCGGAATAACCAAACATTATTCTAAGTTAGCTGGAAAAACTAACCTAGAAGTTGGCTGGAATAAACCAACACTCGTTACTCTTCAGCCGAAGTAAGTGTATGGCTGAAGAGTGGTTGGCTGGAATAAACCAACTCTTGATACTCTTCAGCCGAAGTAAGTGTATGGCTGAAGAGTGGTTGGCTGGAATAAACCAACTCTTGATACTCTTCAGCCGAAGTAAGTGTATGGCTGAAGAGTGGTTGGCTGGAATAAACCAACTCTTGATACTCTTCAGCCGAAGTAAGTGTGTGGCTGAAGAGTGGTTGGCTGGAATAAACCAACACTTGTTACTCTTCAGCCGAAGTAAGTGTGTGGCTGAAGAGTGGTTGGCTGGAATAAACCAACTCTTGTTACTCTTCAGCCGAAGTAAGTGTACGACTGAAGAGTGGTTGGCTGGAATAAACCAAACACTTTGTACTCCTCAGCCGAAGTAAGCGTATCGGCTAAGGAGTGGTTGGCTGGAAAGCATAGTTTAGAAAGCCAAAACCGAAATAACAGTTGGAATAAGAGAAGCAAAATTTTCATTCAAAAGAGAAGTCATTACAAAGGGGCTTAGTTCGGTTACAAAGAAAAGAGTACAAAATTAAGAGAAAAGTTCATCTATCTCAGTGTCAAAAGCCGCATCATCACCAACTCGAAGACCGGTCTCAAGAGGAAGCTCACTCTCGGCTACCATGATTCCTTCGGTTGGAATCACGTCTTCATTCGGCTGCTCGTTAGGAAGGTCCTCTGCCATGGGTTCCAACCGAAGTGATGGGTCGGCACCAACAACCGGAATGTCTTCAGGAGCAGAGGAGTCATCAGTGTCAGAGTCCTCCAGGAACTCTTGTTGCAAGGCATCTGCATACGCCGCAAGGGACTTCGGTATAAAGTACGCTGGAGGGTCGAAGACCTCGGTCTGTTCATCATGACCGAGCTTCTCCACAGCCGCCCTCCAGCCGCACTTGAAGAAAAGCTCCTTGGCGGCGTCGCATTGTTTGACATAGGCCTCCTCTGCCTCCTTGTAACCTCGCTTGTACCCCTCCTTTTCGGCCGCCTCCATGTTCTTTTTTAGTTCGTTTATTTCGGCGTCCTTTCTCTTCTCAAGCTTCAGCAGCTCACGCAGATATTTGTCTTTTATTACAATGGCCGCTTTTTGCTTCTCCGCTTCAGCCGAGTTAACCAGATCGGCAAGTCGGCCGTTCTCTGCTTGAAGCTCGGTCATTTTCCTTTCGGCCGCCTTTGCTTCGGCTTCCGCCATCGCTTGCCTTGTGGTTTTGCGGAGTTCTTGGACTTTCCTATAAGTGATATTGTTCTTTTGCAAGGCCTGACAAAACAAAGATTTCTTCTCAGCCGAAGTAAAAGTTGGAAAAATTTGGACAGAAAAAACAGACAGAGCTACTTACCAAGATCATGGACTTGGAAGCAGACCGAATTGATTTCATTTCGGTGTTCAGTTGCTTCAAGTGGTGCTCCATGTCCTTGGGGAGGCACACACTTTTGGCCAGGTTAAAGGCCAGTTGGTGGTCTTTTTCAGCTACGACCGAGTCAGTGGCTTTGATGTCTCGGTCGTTGAAGGTCAGCGGCGGAGCCCACTTCGGAGATTCAGCTCGGTCAGTTCGCTCCGGTTGAAGGGAAGGTTGAGGACTCTGGGGGATGGATTCAACCTCATCGACAAGTTGCTGTTCGGTCGATGTAGGTCGGGCGCGTTTGGAAGGGCGGGATGTAGAAGGCTGCTGAGAAGGGAGGGCCACAACGGCAGGCTGCGCCTCGACGGATGGCTGTACTTCGGCTCTGGTTGTTGAAGTTAAAAGGGCCCTGACTCTGCTCTTCTTTGCCATTTCTTCCTCAGCAGTTAATGGAACAAGTCTTATTTCGGGCAAAGTTGGGTCCGGTTCTGGTGCTTCCACAAGAAGGAAATCGGTAACCCTTGCTTTCCGGCGACCGCTGTACCGGTAGGTCGGCTCGAAGTTCAGAAGCTTAGCCCAACTTCTTTCTTTAATCCGTAGTGCGGCTCGCAAAATCGCAAGGTTGGGATAGCTATACAGGGAATGGAGGTGGGCGAAATCTGCAAAAAAGAAGAAGTGTTAGTTCGGTCAATAGATTAAAAAACCGAGATAACATACAAGGAACAAGACCGAAGTTAAATTACCAGGCTCTCCCATTTTCCAATTTATAGGTCGGCCAGGAATTTGGGCTTGAAAATCCTCAAAATTCCCAGAGACCCAGAAGAAGTCATCGTCATTAAGGTCTTTGTCCGGGGTGTGCTTAACAATCTTCTCTCGGCGGCGACGGATCCTAAGGTAATAGACCCATCCAGCATCTTTCGAGCCGATGGAATATTGATGGAATATTTCGGCAAGGCCAAGGTTTAAACCGGTTTGGTGGTTTAGTGCGGCTATTCCCATAATAATACGGTATGTATTGGTGGACAGTTGGGTGGGGCATAACCTAGTTTGTCTAAGGAACTCACAGATCAACGGTTGTACAGGAAACCGTAGTCCGGTCTCAATTATGGATTGAAGAGTAAAAGGAACGAAACCTTCGTTGTCCCATGGAATGACGTCCTTTTTTGCTAAAGTCAAATGAACGTCATCCGGTATATCATAGTCCTTCCTGAATTCGGCCATCCCACCAGGGGTCTCAACTAAATACCTATACTTACCCATTTGTTGTATAATTTAACGAATAAGTTATTTCGGTGCGGTAATCGTGCCCAGAAGCTCGGTTGAGGGCACGCAGGAGTGCCTGGGTAACCTAAGTCTGCAAAGTAAAAAACAGAGGGGGTTAAAGCACTGATCAATGGACCGTGCTACAATTTAAAAGCAAGGTATAAGAGCCCTACTTCGGCCTCAAATTAGCTGGTTCTATCTCGGTTCATCTAAAGGTTTGGCAGCTCGGTTTGAGCAGTTTACTCGGTAGACCGGTTTAACGTCTAGGGGCAGCTTTCTGAGTTCGGTCTAAAAGACTAAGAGAGCTGGTTTAGCCCCAAGGCCTAAATCGGCTGCAATGTGAGTAGAGTTACTTCGGTTAAGCCTCTGGGGTCGGCTTTCTGAGTTCGGTTTAGGAACCAAGAGAGCTGACTTGGCCCCAAAAGCTTAGTTCGGTTGACCACCGAGGTTCCTAGTTTGCTATATTCAAAACTTGGTGATCTTATTTCGGCTAAAGCGAGTTCGGTTATTGACTACAAAGATCTATCTATTTGGGGGCAAACAGGATCCTAGTTCGGTTGCTATGTGATTTTGGATCTAAAAGTGGTTTTCTACATAATAGTTCATACACATGTAGAGTTATACTGGTTTTTGCATAAAAGTACGAAAGCAAAGCAGACAAATGGAGAAAAATGTTTGCAAAAAGCATACAAAACAGAAACGGATGGTAAAACAGATAAAAAAGAGCAAGAAGGGTAGGCTTACTTACCAGATTGGAGAACAAGAAGCTGAAGATGAAGCGGTAGCAGCGATGAAAAGCACAGATTTGGAAGCAAAGAAATGAAGACAGAGAGAGAAGGTAGGGTATATGAATACAGGCGAATGATTCAGCAAGGAAGGGGTGTTTTGTGAAAAATATGAGAGAGGGATAAGGAAAGAAAAAAGCGGGAACTGTTTCAAAATCACGAAGCACGAAGACGGCGTGACAGCCGTCCTTAGCCAACCAAAACTTGCCACGTGTCATAAGAATGGGAAGCGTTACAAACGCTGTGATTGAAGAGACGTTTTGACCGGACATAGTGATACCCGAGGTAAAATTAGCTCGGTTGGAGAGCCTGAGGGTTTTTTCGCTCGGCTGGAGAGGCTAAAGGGTTTTTAGCTCGGCTGGAAAGGCTTAATAAACTCTAGCTCGGCCAGTAGACTGATAATCCCAATCATGCTGCGCAGATGGAATTAAGGGGCAATTGAGAGGGTAATTTTTGGGAAAAATTGGGCCGAGCTGCGAGTTGGGCTTTGAGGCCCAAAACGCGAAGGACTGAGTAAAAAAGGCCGTAAAGGGTACTCCGGCCCAGGAGAGCAAGGTTACTCCGGCAAAGTTACTCCGGTCAAAAGAGATGAGGTTACTTCGGTTGAGAGGTTGTAAATATACTTCGATCCTGCAACAGCTTGGAGTTAGACCGGTCTTGAAGTCTACATCGGCTTTAGAGGTGCACCGGCCTTGGAGTTCTACCGGTCAAGAGTCGTTGTTTCGGTCCAAGCACACCAAGGTTGAACAGGGCAGCCGAAGTAAGGAGTTAGAGGAGAAGACCGAGCTAAGGATAGTTCGGCCCTCTATGGCTCGATATAGCTAATTTTACTTCGGTCAAATGGAAGTTCGGCCATAAAGAAAACCATCCCACTTGGTTTAAGCAGTGGGGGAGGGTGCAAAAGGATAAGCATTATCCTTAGGAGAATGAATCCTAGCAGGACTCTGCATGGAGAAGTACAAGTCCTACTAGGATTGTGCCACGGGAAACTTATAAAAGCTCACAAGTATCACCTTGGAGGAGGTAATTGAACACAATCTTTTTGAGAACTTTGAGCTTTGTCTATTTGTCAAGCTTACTGACTTAGGCATCGGAGAGATTTCCGGCACACACCCGCCGGCTAGCTCACGTTTGTGTTTTCAGGTGACAAAGCGACGTCGTACGGAGGAGCGGGGACTTGGTCAACAGGATTATACGAGGAGAATTATTTCCTCCCCGTACACTTTGCTTGAAGATTCTAACTTTATCATCGGAGTATTCTTGGCTGGCAACTCAAGTTGGGTAGCATCAACCATGTTTATTTTTGCAGATCTATGAGACAAAGCTCATCTCTTCGTTGAATCTCATCAACAATCCATGTGAGAGGATTTTCTAGATCTTACAATATTATATCTTACTTTTTTCTTTTACTTTTTCTTTAATTAAAGTCCAGCTTGTCTCCAAACAAAGATCACAACTCAACCATCCAGTTTGTGACATGGGCCTATTTCTGGGTCTCCTTTCGATAATTCAAACTGTTCATGTTTTAAGATTAATTAAGTGCATCACCCATGAAAAAAATCAACTCGATCGAATAATAAAAACCACGTGTTCAAATAAATTTTGTATGAAAAAAATGAACGGTGAGAAAATAAATAATTTATACAAAACTGATTCGAACACGTGGTTGACACTTAAAATACAAATTTTTGAATCACAAAAAATATTTTCAAATCACTTGCAATAAATTTGAATCACATATTAATTTTTTAATTAAAGCTCCATTTGTTTCAACATAAAATATTTTACACCAAATTTATTTTTGATGTAAACTAGTTTTGTATAAAATAATATTTTTAATTTTATTTTTTGACGTTTGGTTGACACTCAAAATACAAATTTTCTATTGTCTAAAGTAAAATTTTGATTCAATAAAATGTCCATTATTGCTTTTAGTGAGGTGGGAACCTATTAGAAAATGTCGAATGTGCTGAAAGAGATAATAATTCGAAGTGAAATTGAATTACAGGATTTTAACTAGTAAGTAATTTTCAGAACTATGATGAAAAATATTTTTTTATAAATATTTTACTTATTTTTTGTTCAATTAAAAATAACAATAAATAAAATATTCTTTAAAAAAATACATTTTACATCGAAATCAATATAGGAAATTTAGTCAAAATCCTCTCATAATAAAATTTTAATGTATTAAGGATAAACACAAAAAGTTTTCCTTAAAAAGTCTAACACCTCTATTACCAAAATATCCGTAGTGAATAATTTAATATTTAAACTTTAAAATGATATAAGTTTTGATCTAGATGTTAATTTTTAATAAAATTAGTGTTTTTATAATCTTCTTATCAAGGTTTATCAAATAAAGATCTATGTTGACTATAATTTTTTTTTTTTTTTTAAAAAAAAAAAGTCAAAATTAACGTTGTTAGGTTTTATTTCTTGGCAATCCCGTTTGACAAAACTCCTTTGAGTTGTAATTTTATTCGCTCTTTTTTATTTCAGTGAGGCTATGAGTTTATTAGATGCGGATCCAACCCGAATTGTGCCTTGCAGAGAAGTTTGTGATGTTAATGCTTTCAAGATTGCCACTTCGCTGATTATTACGGGGGTCGAGCTGCCCGGTCAGCTCGCGGCCGAAGCAAAATGCAAAATTGCATTCAAAATTGCATGTCCGTCGTTGCTCGCTCGAGCCAAGGAATTCTCGCTTGAGCTAAGGGCTTGCTCGCTCGAGCCAAGGAATGCGCGCTCGAGCCAAGAATTGCGTCCATACAAAAACCTGAAAGAGTGTATTCCTCGCTCGAGCCAAGGATCCGTCGCTCGAGCCAAGGCACTAGTAGAAATCATGAAAAATACACTCCTCGCTCGAGCCAGCAGAGCTTCGCTCGAGCGAGCCTCAGAATCCGGATTTCTCAAGGAGTTTGTTTTCTTCCCAATCTAGGATTACTTTTGGTTCTCTATAAATACTTGGTTTTCTCCCAAAACTAAGGTATTGATTGAACTCCTCCAGATCTTCTTTTTGGTTCTTAAGGATTATATCTGGGGATATTTTGTTAGTTTTCTTTAATGTTTTATTGAGTATTCAACTCATGGTTTAAAGAGAGTACATCAAAAGTTGTGTTTTGTTCTACAAAAGAGAGAGTTGTTCTTCGGTGGATTCTGAAGAATTCGAGCCTGAAGCTTTGGTGGATTCCGGGATGGCTCATCGTAAAGACAATTCCGAGGTGAAGACGGGGTTGGAAGAGACACATAGAGGTTGGTTCAATTAGGCGTGGATTCGCTAGGTAATTGAGAGTATACCTGTGTAATTCCTTTAAATCTTCTTAGTGGATTGTTTTGTGGCTGTTGCCCGTGGTTTTTTTATCACAGTTGGAGGTGTCCAATTGTGGTTTTTTCCACGTTAAATCGTTGTGTCTCTTTGTCTTGATTGTTTGATTGGGATTGTTATATTCTGCTTAAAATTGATACATAATCACAAATCAACATCTAGGGGATTTCTAAATTTTTCAAACGTAAATAATAATATATTATTCTAATTCACATAAATATTTTACTGTTTCTAAACAAGTATCAACAATAAAAACGGAGTACGACACTCCCTTCATATTAACTCACACTACTGCTAGACAGTTGAGATGTCGGAGACAAAATCTCTTGAGTGGACAATCTTCCAGTGGATGAATAAACCGATTTAAGCCTTGTTTGGGATATGATTTTTTTTAGTTAAAATAGTTAATAAAAATAAAATAGGCTGTACGTATCGGCAATGCATGAATGCTCTCATCACCGACCCAATACACCATTTAAAGGCTTATGCTCATTCTCATTGAAATTCTAACCAATGTGAGTATTGGGACTCAAGAAAAAGGTCTTATCATCGAGTTTCTCACTGCCTTAGCAGACCTAGGTCACAACTTATGATCGGATCTTGAATTAGGGTTTCCCCAGGACCTTTGGCGATCAGAAGGTATGGAACTACCATGGAAGTCCTAAAGCGTCATGGTGGTTGAGCTTTCTGAAAATTTCTGCTTCAACATATTCTCTCTCTATATATATGTATATATATTCTCTATGCCATGCAATCTCTGTGTGCGCGTGTATCTCTCTGTGAAATCGGTATTTCTCTCTAGAAATCTAACAAAGAAGGAAGATGGAGAAGGAAAAGAAGCAAAAGGGAGGCAAAGTTAGCTCTCTGTTCAACTATATCATATACAAATTTATACTATCAAGGGCAAGATCGTCTATAAAAAATTAGGACTTTTTTTTGTCCTTCCGAAAAGAAATGATACTATTTGAGAGGGTTTAGAAGATGAAAAAAAAAATCACTTTGTTTGGTTCTATTTTTTCAAAAATACTTTTCAAAAAATTCTACTTTTTTGTTTTTAGTATTTTTTTGTTTTTACTGAATTTTTTTAATATTTTAAGTATTTTTTTTTTACTTTTTGGACATACCTCACATAAATATACCTAAAAAGTAAAAAAAAAATATGAAAAAAACCTTTTAAAAATTTACTAAATACCAAAAATTTAAAAAAAAAATTACGAAAATTCAGTATATTTTTTTATTTTTATGTATTTATTAATTTTTTAAAATATTTTTTCATAAATTTTTTACTTTTTGAATACATCTAAGTAAGGTGCATCTAAAAATTTAAAATTTTAAAAATATTCATTAAAAATAAAAAAACACAAAAACTAAAAAACTCAATTTTTAAAAAACTTAACCCAAAAAACTCAAAGCAAACACTGAATAGGATTGTCTTTTTCACATTAAAATGTTGGGCCTAAGGGGTTTTTGCCAAATTTGTGAACGTGGGGGGTCTTGTCCAATTGATTTTCGCTGTGCTGCTCTGTGTAGCTTCTTCCATTCGGCAAACCCAAGCTCAACCTTTGACCTTGGCAACTAGCCCAATGTATTGGCCCGAGCCCTTAGCTAAAATAACAATTTGTCATTACAAGAAACCTAGTTGATCATTAGGAATAGTTTTGCCAAAAACATTATAACATGGTGATGCTATGAAAAATTCAAATAGTGTATGTGGGCCTAATCTGCTTGGGATTTGAATTTGGACTTCAAATTGGGCATTTGAGATGATGACAAATAAATAAAAAGAAGTAAACCAAATCAAAAAATCATTAAGGCTTGTCTATTTTCTTGAGAGTAAAGCTTGTCTCGTGTTGTTTGTTTCCATAGGACCGTTCCTTAACATATTTACTGCTATTTGTGTATTTACGCGTTTTCTTTGTTATTGTCAACACCAGGCCAAATTTTTTTTATAATAAAGAATGCATTCCATCAGCCGGCAAAATCAAGGGAAGAACAGATGATGAAACATCTTTCATCCATACTCTTAGTTCATCCTCTCTTAAAATTGTGCTCAGAAACTCATTTGGTAACATGCCAAAAGACTTGGAGGAAGCTTCCTTGCTAAATATATATCTAGGTAGGCACATGATGCAAAAAATGGCAGTGTTAGGCTCACATATGAAAAGGAGACAAAATGAATTCATACTGTTGTTGAGCTATCTCACAAGAGAAGTGTACAAGTGTGCTTTTAGAAACTGATCTCTATGCCTTGACTTGGTGTCCTAACCATGAATTCAAACAGTTCGAAATAATAGAGCCTACCTTATATAATGAGGGGGAAAAACATCCAAAAATATATATATATATATATATATAACTGGGAAAGAAAAGTACAAACTTTTTTATTTGGTTTTAGCCATTCATAAATTAAAAGAAAAGAGTAATTGTCAAACCAAATTTTGGGCTTAGCCCAGTCAGTCAGAATGCCCTACGTTATTGGGAGATCAAACATACAGACAAAACTCTACCTTCTCAAGCTACAATCTCTTACATATTTGCATGTTGGGCTTGTCTCGACTGGTCTAATTTAGGCACGTGGGCTCACCACAGCCCCACTTTAATGATCTAATTCGTTTATTATATATGTATATATGTTATTGATTGACTGATACTCTCGTAAGAATCAAATCTTCTTTTGGCCAGTTGTCCCTAAGCAGTCTATTCTGTTTGTTTTGCGGTCATTTTATTGTCTCTATTTATTTCTCTCTTTACAAGTGAAACGGTTTAGTTTGATATACATTATTGAACTCATTTTCAAATAGTTTAAGTATTTATGACAATTAGTGATTTCACATAAAAATAACTATAGTTTTACAAAATAAATCTCCAAAAATAACGAGGCATTTTTTTAAATTAAAATCCACCTTGAAGGATGTTTTTCAACAACATTAAAGAACTTTAATTAAAAAATAAATAAAACTACTAGAATAAGGTTGATCTCCAAATGGTTGTTGCGTGGTGTATGTAGGGGTGTGCATAATACCGTCAAAACCGCCGAAACCGCCAAAACCGCACCGAACCGCACCGCCAAGGCAAATTCATTATTATTTGTCAATCGAACCGCCGGTTTTTGGTAAGAAAAATGGCAAATTCTAGTGACATTTTTATCAATCCGCCGGTTTCTATTTTTCTTCCAAACCGCACCGACCCGCACCGCTATTAAATCATGTTTTATAGGATTCTAAAAATTCTTTTTTACTTAAGTTTGCTTGTTGTTCTATACCTTAGAATATAGTATTACATTAATGCTCGAGGAGAATTTTATGTATTGTATTTGATCATTGCAGCTTCCACAGATACTTGTAATGAACTGATGGCATAGTCGTTGATATTATCATGTTGTTGCTACACTTGCTGCATTAGAAGAAAGCTTCGCAAGATGCTTAACATCACGATGTCTCTCGTCTTTTTTTTACTCTTTGATTTAAGTTTTGTAATTTGAATTATATTTTTTATAAACCGCCAATCCGCCCGAACCGCCAAGGCAAATCCGCCATTATTTGCCAACCGAACCGTCAGTTTTTGATAAGGAAAATGGCAAATTCTAGTGACACTTTTATCAATCCGCCACCCGCCATACGATTTCTATTTTTCTCTCAAACCGCACCGACCCGCCCCGCGCACACCCCTAGGCGTATGTATACAAGAAGACGTGGTCTGCTGATGAGGGTTGCAAAGTCAACACCTTTATCTGTTGCAAACAACCATTCTTATCTTTTCTTCTTTTTCTTTTTTTTTTTTTTTTTCAATCATTAAGAATATTTACCATATGAATAATTATAACTCGACAATCATAATGTAACAGATATATAAGCCAACAAATTAACTTATGAAAGAGCTTCATAATGAGAAAGAAAAAAACAACACAATAAAAATGCATAGTATTATTATATCACAATACGTAATATTATCATTTAATAATTGACATAATAAATCTCTCAATATAGTGATTTATTATTACAAAGAGATATTAGGTGTCAATTAAAATGTTATATCATCCTTATAAATTTTTATATGATTCTAATATACACGTTCATGTTAAACATGTAATATGGCATACATGATATATATAATATGTCCACAATTAAGTTTTGAACAAATAGATAAATAAAATAATGCACCATCACAATCACAATTAAATAAGAAAAATTCCAAATGGACATTTGAATTTTATTGTTGAACTAGATTAACAATTAACAAGTGCAGCCTCTAAAACAAAAGGTTTTACTTGAATAGGGGAGGTGGTCTATGATGAGGTAGGAGATCTAGAAACAATTGACCAGGCTTTTAGAATATATGTTCTAATATTCAGAACTCCATAATTTAAGAATTATTACATTTGAGTTCAACCAATGAATTAAGTATTGGTAATCTTATCTAAGATTTGAAAAAATATATATAATTAATTCTGCATTTTTTAAGTAATTACGTCCACTTTTCTTAATGATACATTTAGGCTCAAGTTCATCTACTATTTAATTCATTAAAAATAATAATAAATAAATATAAACAAAAACAAAAACAAAATTAACAACAACAATATATAACAAAATAAAAATAAAAAAAGAAGAAGAGGAATTGAACAATTCAATACATTAAAAATTCAGTATTTGGCTTGGTAATGTTTATTAATTAATTGTTTTCAGGATTTCACTATCAGAGCCGTGTTGACCTGTCTTCGAAGAATAATATGTAATAGGCATCAAGTTCAAGCATTTGACAAAATAGTTTCAGGTTGTTTGGAATTCAAGTTGCTTTTAGAAACATTCTAAGGAAAAAATTACATGTTAAATTGTTAATTATCAACTTATTTAAAATTTAAGCTGCTAAATAGATAAATAATTTTATTATTTATATGCTCAACATATTCCGTCATTTATTATAGCCAAGCTCTCTACCATAAGGGAGCCAAACACATGCAAATGTATCAATTTGATACAATATTAAATTGTTAACGGTCAATTCACATAGAAATTTAACTTGTTAAAGAGAATAGTAATTTTATTATTTATATTCTCAACAGATAATATGTAATCATATCACACGTCAATTACCATTTGTCATTTTTCCTGTTATCTTCCTTAACATTAATAAAAAGTGATCTATATTGTAATTAAATATCAATCACAATTATAAAACCACATAACAATGCTACAATTGACACCAAATAAGTTCTCCATTCTAAGGGCTCTGACTTGGTGTCATAACCTGTAAAAAAGAACTCAAACAACACAAAAATAGTACTTAATAAATAAGCGAACCCTCACCTTGACCCTTTCTTTGCATTGCTAAGATGAAACTTCACTGGTAGTGGCTTCTATATTGGTGACCAAGTCATTTAAAATAATAATAATAATGATAAAATGAAAGAAGTAAAGAAAATTGGTGATCTAGTCATTTTTATAATATTTTTAAAAGTAATAATATATTAAAAAAATTATACAAAAATATATGACAAACTTGACTCGTTTTATTTTAAACCACAAAACCCATCAAGATAGGCATATTATTTCAAAAAATTTACTACTGCATTGTTCTGACTAAGCATTCTAGAGAGTAATGTTATACACAAATGGACTTTTTACCAATAAGTACAAAATTACTGAGGTCTACAATAACAATTACATATATAACCCATACCGTTGGGTGTAGTGGTAAGAAATTTATTTATGTATAATATTTTTCTATTATATAATATAAAATTTATGAATGAAGAGTATTTTCCTATTTAAAATTTTTGTTCTTTTTTGGAAGGACGGTTTCTAACAAAAATTTCAAAATAGTGGTTAGTAGTTATCACGAAAAAGAGGTGAAACAATTGTCAATAATGTAAGGCTACAAAATATACTATTGCAAAAGAGTCTTTTTAATTCCATGTCTTAAGGGCTTTTCTACACAAGGATATTGTTATGGACCCAAATAATTTATTAAATTTTTTTATCAAATTTCTCACATGGATATAAAATCTATACAAATCTATAATTTTTTATCAAATCTTTCATATGGGTATATGTGTGCGAGTCTCACATCCATGTGAAAAATTTACTAAATTATTTGATATTTCTAACATAATTCTGCTGCAAAATGGGTCAATATAATAACATTGTGTAATTAAATATTAAATTATATCTCGTTTAGTTTTAGGTGGTATTATTGGTCCGACGCCAAAACAGGCAAGAAAAAATGAAAAAAAAAAATGTTATATGTGATTGAATTTTTGTCTTGTTCGTTTAGTGAAGTTTTTTTTTTTTCTTTTTCTTTTTGAGCTAAAATTCACAACATTAATGTGAGACTTTTAATAGAAATATAAAAAAAATATTTGAGACCTCTAATATTTTTTTTTTAATCTATTAAAATAATCAAAAATTAAAATAATCTATTAAAATAGTTAACTTCTAAGACGAGGCCTTATTGTCAACTCGAATGCTTGTGAAATAAACATTAAGATTATATTGCACTTCTCGATCACACCCCTTTATCAAAAATGCTAAAACCCTTAAAAATTTTATCAAAAGTTTTATCAAATGTCTCACGTGGGTGTGAGACTTACATGGGACCCACATTGTGTGGGTCCCACACCCATGTGAGACATTTGATAAAACTTTTGGTAGAATATTTGGGGTTTCTAGCATTACTCCCCCTTTATATATTGCACTTCTCGATCCACCCCCAAAAAAAAAAACCCCAAAAAAGAACCATGTGATCTAAAATGGTGACCCTTCACTGATTTTTTTTTTTTTTTGAAAAAATATAAATATTTTTTGAAATTTGTTTAAATACAAATTTTTTCTTATAATTCTAAAAATTATATCATACTCTTGAAGTTTTTAATTTTATAACAAATGACTGTGAAAACCCATCTTTTAATTATTCTTTAAAGAAAATTTATTAATTAATTTTGTCTACAGTCTATCTGAATTATACATTAGTGTAAAAGTTAGTTTTAAATTGACTCAAATCAATCACTAACAAGACATTATTAAGAATAATAATTTTGTGGGTGTTCAATATTTGTTGTTTATAAATTATTTTAATTATGATTCAATATAATAACTATTCTTACTAAATACCTTAGTTAAAAATCTTAGTACGTCAATTTTCAGAAACCCACACAAAAAAATATATATATATATATATATATACAAACAAACAAACCATGGGCAAACAACCCATAGTTCCTACCAAACCCACCATCCTTTATAAAATTTAGGGAAGAACTTATAAAAATTAGAGAAAGTTTGCTCTTAGAAATTGGAGAAAGGGAATGGAATGTTTTTGAGGAAATAAAATAATGGAAAGAATGAGAGGGAGAGAGAGATGTCTTCAATATTTATATGCATGCAAGCCTTCCTTGTGCATGCAAGCATCCGGTGACAAAGAAAAAAAAAAAAAGAAAAAAAAAAAGAAGAGAGAAGTCCCCAAAGCCACCAAGCTTGGTGTTAGGAGAGGAAGAAGAGTAGGAGATTAAAGAAGCCAAAATTCTCAACCATTTTGTCACTCTATTACTAAGTAAGAAAACCCTCTCAACCCTCTCATTTTGTTTTTATATAATTGAAAATTTTCAGATTACGTACATTTGATACATTGTCTGAAACTGTGTTGAGAATAATCTGTCTTGAATCTGCCAGCATGTTACCCGAATTTTTAGACAATTTTATACTCAGAATCTCGAGATGATTTCTTCTATAAAGTTGTTTATAATGATGTCTAGTTTATCTAGAAATTTTTGGAAACAATTTTTGAGCTTTCTACGAATTTATACAAAATTTTAACTAAATCTGAAACTGTGTTGAGAATAATCTGTCTTGAATCTGCCAGCATGTTACCCGAATTTTTAGACAATTTTATACTCAGAATTTCGAGATGATTTCTTCTATAAAGTTGTTGATAATGATGTCTAGTTTATCTAGAAATTTTTGGAAATAATTTTTGAGCTTTCTACGAATTTATACAAAATTTTAACTAAATCTGAAACTGTGTTGAGAATAATCTGTCTTGAATCTGCCAGCATGTTACCCGAATTTTTAGACAATTTTATACTCAGAATTTCGAGATGATTTCTTCTATAAAGTTGTTGATAATGATGTCTAGTTTATCTAGAAATTTTTGGAAATAATTTTTGAGCTTTTTACGAATTTATACAAAATTTTAACTAAATCTGAAACTGTGTTGAGAATAATCTGTCTTGAATCTGCCAGCATGTTACCCGAATTTTTAGACAATTTTATACTCCGAATTTCGAGATGATTTCTTCTATAAAGTTGTTGATAATGATGTCTAGTTTATCTAGAAATTTTTGGAAATAATTTTTGAGCTTTCTACGAATTTATACAAATTTTTAACTAAATCTGAAACTGTGTTGAGAATAATCTGTCTTGAATCTGCCAGCATGTTACCCGAATTTTTAGACAATTTTATACTCAGAATTTCGAGATGATTTCTTCTACAAAGTTGTTGATAATGATGTCTAGTTTATTCAGAAATTTTTGGAAACAATTTTTGAGCTTTCTACAAATTTATACAAATTTCTAACTGAATCTGAAACTGTGAGACAGATTTTACCATGTATTTGAAAATTTATTTAAAATTCTATACTAAGCCAAATCTGGTAATTTCTGACTAGAAGATGAAATTTGAGAAGTCTAGTTTCATAATAAATCCTTAGATTATGGGTTTGATCTATAAATTTAAGCATGGAGTTAAAATAAGGAAATGTGACAAATCTGTGTCATAAACATCCTTGGAATTTGTTTAGAATTATTTATAAGTTATTTTTGGGAAAAGCTTTCTGAAAAATAACCATAACATGTTTATTGAGTATCCTGTAGATCGATATGAATTTTAGAGTTGTATAAGTAATGTATTTATAATTTTATTTGCAAGATATATACTCTGAAAATTTCCTGGACAGAATAAAATCACCACTTTAATATTATGCTAGTCTAATTTTGTAAATCAAAAATTTGTGCATGTGTGTGTTTAGGGTTTAATTCTTGTATCTAAGTTATTATTTCATACCATGGTTTAAATAAATTGTTTATTTAAATTCTGTACTTTTATTTAGTATTGTGTGACACATGCAATATTTTATGATTGGGAATTTTAATGAGTTGTATAACATTACTTGTGATTAAAAATTTGGAGTTATTTGTGATTAATATCAAAATTAACTGAAATGATTAACGACATATACAAAGTTAACAATTGACGGTTAATACCAGTTGTTCGGGGTGAGTCTTGGTTTAAAGACTGTACGGAATTAAGTGTTGACGGTTAACACCGGTTGTTCAGGGTGAGCCCTGGTTTGAGAATTCTCACGTAAATTGTGTTGCGAAACTCTAAGATGGCACGGGACTTATTTAAACCATTTTCGGTATTCGGTTTTGGAATAAGGGTGGATGTGCAGGTGGCACACAGGGAGGTTGCTTACCCCTGGCAGACCGTTTCCTTGGGGCAGACCACGGATGCCACTACTTGGGTATATAACTCCGGACGTGGGCATCCCTGGTAGTTACGGTTGGTAACACTTAAATATTTGACCAAGGGAGGGTTTCAAATTAACCGTTGCCATGCTTAGTGGTTGGTGAGTTAAATCTCTTTGGTGAGATTTCGAGTGTCACCTAAATTATTAAAATTATTGAAACTATTCTAATGGTTGTAATTTCTGTGTATAATTATATTGTTATCTCATGTTTAGAATATTATTATTTGTCTCTTAAAAAGAATGGTAGGATGGTTACGTTTTCTTACTGTGTTGCAAAACTCATGGCATATATTTTGTTGCCCTGGCATTTCATGCCAGATTATGTTAAAGAAGGGACTGAGGCTGAAATTGGAGCTGCTGCCAATATCGAACCTTGGCTGACTTAGAGTCAATATTTTGTCGGAATAAAATCCTGTTATCCCTTGTATTAGGATTTAACTATGTTGTGACGTTGTGTGTGAACTTGTAGTTTTATTTTGTCGTTGGACTTTGGCTTTGTAAGAACTTAAAAGTTCCTAATTAGTAGTTAAAACTTTATCTAGCAAGTTATTGTTATTTAAATCTTATGATGTAAAAAAAAAAAATTGGGGCGTACCAGCATGGTATCAGAGCTCCAGGTTAGAATACCTAGGGACGGTGGGAAGAGGTTTAACCTCAGTTGAGGAGTAGTATCATATGTTAGAAGGAATAGAATTATGTAACTCATAGTTTATGAGAGCTTTATGCTAATCATAGTGACTATCCTTGTTTGATCCTAACTAGCTTGACGCCAAATTTGTCGGATGTAAAATCATCACTTCTCTATCTTCATTGAACCTTTCCAATTCGACAAAGTATTGCCTTAAGATGATCAATTGGCAATTTTTGAGCCATGTTTATTGTATCTTGTATGTTGTTCTCTTGAAAACCGATTACGCTCTTTTAATCCTTATAGGGTGAAGAATCATAGGTGTTTGGTTTGAAATGTGTATGGCCAAACACAATTTCAATTCAAATATCTAGTTTGGTCACCAGCTCCATAATCTTAACCCTATTAAAAGTTCAAAACCATCATGTCATTCGACTGTACCGTCTGTTCAAATTCCAATTGAATTCCTATGCAAGTTATGCTATTGTCGTAGCCACGTCATACTCTTTCTTCTCTACTGTGACTGTGTGAATCTTGGGATTAGAGCTTGAACGATTAGAAACACCTATAAGTGTAGCTTCACTGCTAAAAGGTCAAATTCGAGTAGATCTCGTATGCAAATCATGTGAACTAGGAGTCTCTAGTTTGCGTTTAACTTGTCTGTGACTCTAGATTATCTGAGACTATTGGTTCAAGTTTTCTTTACCAAAAAATAATAATAATAATAATAATAATAAATAAATAAATAAATAAAAATAAATGAATAAAAATCAAGGCAATGAATTAGGGGCATAGTTGAGTCAGTGATTCTATCTTCTCTCCCGCTCGAGTCACCTAGTCAGTGTATTCATACCGGTCAGGGTATTCATACCGGTCAGTGTATATAAGTGTGTTCCTTTCATACCAGTCAGTGTATTTATACCAGTCAGTGTATATAAATGTGTTTTGATTGTTTTGCTTCGTTTTTCTTTCGTTAAGTTATTTTGTGATTCAGGTCAGTATGGAATCAATGTCCAATTCGGAGTTCAAATTCAATCATTCTCAAATTCAAATCAAACAAAATTATTTTCAAATTCAGAGTGATGTGCCAGTCACGCCATTGATGTACAGAACCTAAATTGATTTTATTGCAGTCTGGGAGGACATCCCCGATTACAGAGACTCCAAAATAAAATAAAATAAAATAAAAAGACCCAGAAAATATATATATATATATATATATATATAAAATAAAAAGAAAAGAAAAAAAAAAAAAAAAAAGAGGGATCTTGTTCTTCTTTCTCCTCTAGCAGACGGCCATACACCGACCTCATTTGCTTGACTCTCCCGTCGTTTTCTTCATCTCAATTTCGCTCTGGGAGACCTTCGAAGGCCCTGCCTCAGTGTTTTCACCAAGAGAATTAACTCTTCGCCGACCATCAAAGGCAAAATACGACGGTGCTGCAAACTGAGCCATACAAGTGGCCTGTCGTTTTACCTCTTTATTCTCCATGGAGGTAGCCTTCCGTTTCAATTCCTTGTTCTCTGCCTTCAGTGCGCAAATCTCCGCTCGCGCATCCCTATACATATGTTGAAGCAAAGTGAGTTGGGCGTTAACCCGATGTACCTCACACGACTTGTTTTGTAGACGGTGAGACAGGTTAGTGACCGCGGCCACTGTCTCCATACACGACTTCAACGTGTAGTGGTTGGCCTCAATATCAGTTTGAGCAGCCATCACTTGCTCAACTGTTAGTGTAGGAAGACTAGGATGAGTAAGAGCATGGGCACTTGGCCCAGAGGAGCTCGATGGATCATTAAGATCCGGAAAAAGAGAGAGAGGGCGAGACGAAGCCATGTATGGAAAGAGAGAGGAAAGAAGGGAGACGCAGAGAAATGACAGAAAATAGAAGATGAAGAGAAGAAGGGGAGGAAAGATTGATGGAGGAGAGACAGAAGAAGAGAGTCATTAAGAAGAAGAGAAAAGAGTGATGAAGAAGAAGAAGACAGAATGGAAGAAGACAAAGAGGGAGAGAGAGCCGAGACGAGCTTGCAAATCGAGGAGGCTTACTTTTGTCGGCCAACCGACGCAAAAGTAAGCCCGCGTGTCAAACGCGGTTTTCGAAGGAAGAGAAAGAGGCGGGAGAGTTGTATGCATATATGTATATGAATTGTATATCTATGTATTATATATATTTGTTTACATATTTGGTCACAAGAGTGGCTTGGGTTCAGTGGTTCGGTTGTTGAGAATTGAAAGGCTAAGCCTGAGGTTAGAGGTTCGAGCCCCCATAGCAACGAGTGTTTCTTTTGTTTTGTTTTGGTTTTTTTTTATATATATGTGTCTCGTATACCTATATATATATAATTGTTTGAATATTTTGTCACAGGAGTGGCGTGGCTTAGTGGTTGGAAAAAAAAAAAAAAAAAAAAAAAAAAAAAAACCAAGAGGCTAAGTCTGAGGGCAGGGGTTCGAAACCTCGTATCCCCACATCCATGCATTTTGAGTGTTTCCTTTCCTTTTTTTGCGTGTTCGGGAGGAAGATATTCTTAAGACTGCATTTCGAACGCGTTACGGCCGCTATGAACTAGTAGTGATGCCATTCGACCTAACCTATGCACCAGGCGTGTTCATGAGCTTAATGAACAACATATTCACGCCTTACTTAGATCAATTTGTGATAGTTTTCATAGATAATATTATGGTGTATTCCGAGTCTAAAGGAGACCATGAACAACATTGAGAATAGTACTTCAAACTTTAAAATAAGGCTAGTAAATGTGAATTCTGGATGGTGGAAGTAAAGTTTTTGGGTCACGTGGTATCTGACAAGGGAATATTAGTAGACCCAACTAAAGTAGAAGCATTGACAGAATGGAAGCAACCTAAGAACACATTTGAGATTCGTAATTTCTTAGGATTGGCCGGTCACTATCGAAGATTCATTCAAGACTTTTCAAAATTGGCCAAACCAATGACACATTTGACTCAAAAGAGGGTAAAGTTTGAATGGAACGAATTTTGTGAAAATTCATTCCAAGAACTTAAGAAAAGATTGACGAGTGCCCCTATTCTCATAGTGTCAGATCGTGATTCTCGTTTTACGTCACAGTTCTGGCAAAGTCTGCAAAAGGCCATGGGTACAGAGTTGTGTTTTAGTACAGCTTTTCACCCTCAAACTGACGGTCAATCGGAAAGAAAAATTCAGACTTTAGAAGACATGCTTCGAGCTTGTGTGATGGACTTTAAAGGTAGTTAGGAGAAATATTTACCACTAGTCGAATTCTCTTACAATAACAGTTTTCAAGCAAGTATTGGTATGGCACCGTATGAAGCTTTGTACGGACGGCCTTGCCGATCACCAATATGTTGGACAGAAGTCGGAGAAGCACCTCTTTTAGGGCCAGAGTTAGTTCAGGAAACTACCGAGAAGGTGAAACTAATTAGGCAAAGGCTTGAGACCGCTCAGAGTAGGCAGAAAAGCTATGCAGATCAAAGGAGAAGACCTTTAGCATTTAAAGTTGGAGATCATGTGTTTTTGAAAATACAGCCTCGCCGAGGAGTTGTTCGTTTCGGAAAGAAGGGAAAGTTGTCACCTCGCTTCATAGGGCCTTTCGAAATTTTGGACAAAATAGGAGAAGTGGCGTACCGTTTGGCTCTACAGCCTCAACTGGCTGGAGTGCATAATGTTTTCCACGTCTCTATGCTACGGAAATACGAGCCACACCCTTCTCACATCATCAATTGGGAGGAAATTAATCTTGATGAAGACGTGACATTTGAAGAAAAGCCTGTCAAGATTTTAGATCGTCGCAAGAAGAAATTACGAGGCAAAACTATACCATTGGTTCGAGTTCTCTGGAGACATCGTGGGACGGAAGAGTCAACGTGGGAGCGAGAAGATATGATACGTATCAATTACCCTTAACTATTCGAGTCTAAAGGTACGAATTAATTTCGAGGACGAAATTTTCTTTTAGGAGGGTAGATTGTGAAAACCCATCTTTTAATTATTCTTTAAAGAAAATTTATTAATTAATTTTGTCTACAGTCTATCTGAATTATACATTAGTGTAAAAGTTAGTTTTAAATTGACTCAAATCAATCACTAACAAGACATTATTAAGAATAATAATTTTGTGGGTGTTCAATATTTGTTGTTTATAAATTATTTTAATTATGATTCAATATAATAACTATTCTTACTAAATACCTTAGTTAAAAATCTTAGTGCGTCAATTTTCAGAAACCCACACAAAAAAAAATATATATATATATATATATATACAAACAAACAAACCATGGGCAAACAACCCATAGTTCCTACCAAACCCACCATCCTTTATAAAATTTAGGGAAGAACTTATAAAAATTAGAGAAAGTTTGCTCTTAGAAATTGGAGAAAGGGAATGGAATGTTTTTGAGGAAATAAAATAATGGAAAGAATGAGAGGGAGAGAGAGATGTCTTCAATATTTATATGCATGCAAGCCTTCCTTGTGCATGCAAGCATCCGGTGACAAAGAAAAAAAAAAAAAGAAAAAAAAAAAGAAGAGAGAAATCCCCAAAGCCACCAAGCTTGGTGTTAGGAGAGGAAGAAGAGTAGGAGATTAAAGAAGCCAAAATTCTCAACCATTTTGTCACTCTATTACTAAGTAAGAAAACCCTCTCAACCCTCTCATTTTGTTTTTATATAATTGAAAATTTTCAGATTACGTACATTTGATACATTGTCTGAAACTGTGTTGAGAATAATCTGTCTTGAATCTGCCAGCATGTTACCCGAATTTTTAGACAATTTTATACTCAGAATCTCGAGATGATTTCTTCTATAAAGTTGTTTATAATGATGTCTAGTTTATCTAGAAATTTTTGGAAACAATTTTTGAGCTTTCTACGAATTTATACAAAATTTTAACTAAATCTGAAACTGTGTTGAGAATAATCTGTCTTGAATCTGCCAGCATGTTACCCGAATTTTTAGACACTTTTATACTCCGAATTTCGAGATGATTTCTTCTATAAAGTTGTTGATAATGATGTCTAGTTTATCTAGAAATTTTTGGAAATAATTTTTGAGCTTTCTACGAATTTATACAAAATTTTAACTAAATCTGAAACTGTGTTGAGAATAATCTGTCTTGAATCTGCCAGCATGTTACCCGAATTTTTAGACAATTTTATACTCAGAATTTCGAGATGATTTCTTCTATAAAGTTGTTGATAATGATGTCTAGTTTATCTAGAAATTTTTGGAAATAATTTTTGAGCTTTCTACGAATTTATACAAAATTTTAACTAAATCTGAAACTGTGTTGAGAATAATCTGTCTTGAATCTGCCAGCATGTTACCCGAATTTTTAGACAATTTTATACTCCGAATTTCGAGATGATTTCTTCTATAAAGTTGTTGATAATGATGTCTAGTTTATCTAGAAATTTTTGGAAATAATTTTTGAGCTTTCTACGAATTTATACAAATTTTTAACTAAATCTGAAACTGTGTTGAGAATAATCTGTCTTGAATCTGCCAGCATGTTACCCGAATTTTTAGACAATTTTGTACTCCGAATTTCGAGATGATTTCTTCTACAAAGTTGTTGATAATGATGTCTAGTTTATTCAGAAATTTTTGGAAACAATTTTTGAGCTTTCTACAAATTTATACAAATTTCTAACTGAATCTGAAACTGTGAGACAGATTTTACCATGTATTTGAAAATTTATTTAAAATTCTATACTAAACCAAATCTGGTAATTTCTTACTAGAAGATGAAATTTGAGAAGTCTAGTTTCATAATAAATCCTTAGATTATGGGTTTGATCTATAAATTTAAGCATGGAGTTAAAATAAGGAAATGTGACAAATCTGTATCATAAACACCCTTGGAATTTGTTTAGAATTATTTATAAGTTATTTTTGGGAAAAGCTTTCTGAAAAATAACCATAACATGTTTATTGAGTATCCTGTAGATCGATATGAATTTTAGAGTTGTATAAGTAATGTATTTATAATTTTATTTGCAAGATATATACTCTGAAAATTTTCTGGACAGAATAAAATCACCACTTTAATATTATGCTAGTCTAATTTTGTAAATCAAAAATTTGTGCATGTGTGTGTTTAGGGTTTAATTCTTGTATCTAAGTTATTATTTCATACCATGGTTTAAATAAATTGTTTATTTAAATTCTGTACTTTTATTTAGTATTGTGTGACACATGCAATATTTTATGATTGGGAATTTTAATGAGTTGTATAACATTACTTGTGATTAAAAATTTGGAGTTATTTGTGATTAATATCAAAATTAACTGAAATGATTAACGACATATACAAAGTTAACAATTGACGGTTAATACCAGTTGTTCGGGGTGAGTCTTGGTTTAAAGACTGTACGGAATTAAGAGTTGACGGTTAACACCGGTTGTTCAGGGTGAGCCCTGGTTTGAGAATTCTCACGTAAATTGTGTTGCGAAACTCTAAGATGGCACGGGACTTATTTGAACCATTTTCGGTATTCGGTTTTGGAATAAGGGTGGATGTGCAGGTGGCACACAGGGAGGTTGCTTACCCCTGGCAGACCGTTTCCTTGGGGCAGACCACGGATGCCACTACTTGGGTATATAACTCCGGACGTGGGCATCCCTGGTAGTTACGGTTGGTAACACTTAAATATTTGACCAAGGGAGGGTTTCAAATTAACCGTTGCTATGCTTAGTGGTTGGTGAGTTAAATCTCTTTGGTGAGATTTCGAGTGTCACCTAAATTATTAAAATTATTGAAACTATTCTAATGGTTGTAATTTCTGTGTATAATTATATTGTTATCTCATGTTTAGAATATTATTATTTGTCTCTTAAAAAGAATGGTAGGATGGTTACGTTTTCTTACTGTGTTGCAAAACTCATGGCATATATTTTGTTGCCCTGGCGTTTCATGCCAGATTATGTTGAAGAAGGGACTGAGGCTGAAATTGGAGCTGCTGCCAATATCGAACCTTGGCTGACTTAGAGTCAATATTTTGTCGGAATAAAATCCTGTTATCCCTTGTATTAGGATTTAACTATGTTGTGACGTTGTGTGTGAACTTGTAGTTTTATTTTGTCGTTGGACTTTGGCTTTGTAAGAACTTAAAAGTTCCTAATTAGTAGTTAAAACTTTATCTAGCAAGTTATTGTTATTTAAATCTTATGATGTAAAAAAAAAAAAATTGGGGCGTCACAATGACCCTTTCTATCGATAAATTATCAAGTCAATCAATAATTTAAGTAATTTTATTATTTATAGAAAAGTAGTTAGGAACTTTATTTTTTTCTGTTAATCCTATTAAATAAAAAATTCTTATAAGAGATATTTGTAATTTTTCAAATCACATAGGATAATCCGTATTTTAAGTAAAGCACAGGGGGTGTATTTGTAATTTTTCCTTTCATTTTCTTTCTTTCCTTCTTTTTGTGGGTGTAAGTCTACCTATTTAATCTTTTGCACATTAAAATAAAGAAGCCGCTAATCCCACTTTATTTTGTTCTAAATATATTATTTTTTTATTTTTATTATACATAGTTACATTAATACCTTTAAAATTTTGGTTATTTTAGAAAGTGTATTTTGTATGAAAGAGTATTAATATAATTATGTATAATAAAGAAAAAAATATGTATTTATACCGCACTGATTTAGTGCTCTAAAATGATAGCACTAATGACAGCTCTAATGAGTTGGTAGTGCAATAAAAAAAATAAAAAAATAAAAGCCTAATTATCACATTAGTGGTGGGATCCATATGATATCACGTCATTAATAATATATTAGTAGTGTTGAATTAATTGTTTGAAACATTTTTCTTAATGTAAAATGAGAAGAGAATAGCAACTCTCTAAAATAAATAAATAAAACCTTTTTTAAAGGATTGACGCTATTAAATATAGCACACAGCGGTGGCCTAGTGAATGTTAAATATGATGTAATATAACATAGTTTCTCACCTTTTCTTCTTTCGTTTGTTTTTTTGGGGGAGAGAATTGCAACACAGTGAGACAAATAAAAAAATTACAGAAATATATATAGTGCAAGTGATTCTATGATGAGGGTATAAGTGTATGATGTTGTACGCCTTCATATTTGTGTAAAAAAAAAAAATTCTATCCCATGGATGTAATTCCCCCATTTTTTTCCCTTTTTTTTTGACTTATATTTTTTAAATTTTATTTAAGTTTCTAATCTTAAAAATAAAATAAAAAAACTTTAATTCAAAATTTATTTTGATTCCCATTTTTCAATTATAACAATTAAGTTCTTAAACTTTACATGTGTTTCACATGATAAACACATAAATATATTTTAGGGGCATTTTAAAAAACAACAATGCTAAGTAACTCAAAATTTTGTGATTCAAATGGCTCAAATCACTTAAAACGTCGTCGTTTTGACAGATTTTGAGTGTAAAACACCGTCGTTTTGACAGATTTGAGCCATTTGAGTCACAAAATTTTGAACTACCAAACATTTTCCTTTAAAAAAAATATATTATAAGTCAAGTTATACTTTCTATCCTATATTTTTTTGTGCGTAAGTTCTACTTTAATTCCTTCTTTTTAACTTTAACTCAGTATACAGTAAAACACAAATTAAAATCTAAGGTCATGTTGGATTCATAAAATTAATAGTGAAGTATTAATAATCATATTAAATTAGTGTAGTATTCACTATTTAATTGGATTAATAATCTCACCCCTACCCCATTATTAATAATTCTACAAATTTGTTGGATTAATTATCTATTAGATTAATAATCCTAAACCAAAATATTAAAACAAATATAGGATAATTGAGTCTACGGATTAATAATTACAATTTCATATTTTAATCTATCTAATCAAACATGTCCTAAAAATTTTATTATAATTAAAAAATAAATGACCAAAAACCTCCTGGGGCACCACAAACAAACTACCGACACCAGTGACGGACGACGGTTCTTGAGGGGTGGCCCCAAAACTCGAACGTGGGACCTTAGGGTGTCCACAAAAGGCTTACCTACTATTTTTCTTTTTTGGATTTTTTTTTAATGTTCTTTTTTTTGGATATATCTTACCCACTAAGCCATCTGTTGGTGTTAAGCCTCCTTTCCTTTTTCAAATAAATCTGTGTTTGGAATATGAATTTTTGTAAGAATTTAAATAAATAAAAAAAAGAAATGAAAATATAAGTAAAATATGAGTAAAATATAATTATATTTTATTTATATTTTACACACTTTTTTATTATTTTTTTTAAATTCCTATCCAAATCTATACTTCAAACATGGGTTAGTGCTGTAAGGGCTAGTGGGAGTTGATCCCATGCCTATTTTGATGATTTAAGTTATTTATATTGTAAGATTTGTTAGGTAATTGGACATTCATTGCCCCCATGATCAAGTCTTAATTATTTTTAAAAAATTATCAAAAGAATAAAAATAAATGTAGTTTTGTTATGGAATTACATATGTCTAATTAATCTAAACATAAATGTGATTTTGAAAGTGAAATAATCTTACATGTAATTTCTATCTCGCACATACATTTAAGATTATTTCATATTTAAACGTATATATAAGATAAAAATTATATGTATTTAATGATTCATCTTTCTTCTTGAATTTCACTCTGATGTGTTTCTAACAAAAAAATACAAATAGAAAACAATGCCTTTGCTTAAAAAAATTTTGTCCTTGTTTTCAAAACATATTTGCTCCAAAACCCATCCTTTTATCTTAATTTTTATTAATCTCCAAATTTTAACGGAATATTGGTAGTAGTTAAAGAATTACAGACGTTACTAAGATATTGACACAAAAGTATGTAAACTTGGTTCAAATATTATCAACTAATATATCACAAACTCGGTTTAGAATTTAGTCAGAGCTCCCCAATAGATAATCCTGTTAATTATATCGAAATCCCAAAAATGTCCTTTGGTACATGCCTCTTATTATGCAGTAACAGACCAATAATCAACAAAAGCCTTAGGGCATCCTAGTCATTCCAGCAAAAAGCGAGTCCACTATACTTTTTTAAGTACAATGAGTATGATTTGCTTTCCATAAAGTAAAAGGAAGCAAATATATGTAACAAATGTTTTTGTTTGATTCAAAGTTTCAAACAAATTTGATAGTAAAAAATAAAAAAGGTAAAACTTGAAATAATTGAACACTTTAAAATGCCTAACCAGGAGATGTCTTGAATTAGACCTTAAACAAGTTAAGATTTTAAAGGTTACCTTTAGTTAATGCTACATATTATGATCACTCAAATATATAGTGATAAGTAACAAATTTATGTATAAGCGAAAACTCAAACTCAAACTCACACTTTCAACACTAATAATCCATCTAGACCTGGAGAAATAGACTTGAAAAATTTATCCTATCAACTTTATGTACAGTTAAAAGTGTCAAGTGGAGCGATGAAATTACATTACAACTTTGGTTCAAACTCCTAAAAAATTAGAGTACATAAAGAAGGCTCATGGTGTGGTGTGCTTTAGCATCCCCAAAAACACCCCCATTGAGATAGGTACGGGCTCTATTTGGTAGAATTGTGAAAAAGTGCTTATAGCTTATGCTTAAACAGTTTATAGCTTATAACTATGAACATAAGCTAATTTTTAACTTATAAATTAAGCTTCTACTGTCCCACTCAAAGAATAAGTTGATTTCTGACTTCCAAAAAGTTATAAGCTAAACCAAACACATCAAAATAGCTTAAATTAAGCTGAAAGCTGAAATAAACAGCTTTTAAACTGCACCAAACAGGGCCACCAAAATGAGGGGACAGCCCACCAAGTTGAAGGGAAGTTAAGTTTAAGTATGTCAATGAAAGCTCAATTTCTTGGAGCCACTTAATTATAGACTTTTAGTGTTGCAATCTAATTTTTCTCCATTAGTGTGACAATGGGGGTGTTTGGTAGGGTTTTTTTTAGCCAACTTATGGCTTCTGGCTTTTAAAAAGTTATTTTGGACTGTTTGGTTAAACTTATTTCAAACAACTTCTGATTCTAACAACTTATTTTAAGTGAAAAAAGCTGATTCTGAGGAGCTGCTCACCCCTTGCTTCTGATTATCAGCTTCTGCTGTGGACATATTAATTCACGGTTATACTCTTAGATTTTTTTATTTTTATTTTTTTAAAAATAGAAAAAGACACAAATGGACTATAAAATATTATTATTATTTTTTATGAGAAATGTAGACAAATAATGAATAATAAAAAATAAAAATTAATTAAAAAAGTTACTTCACAGCTTATTTAACAAACACTACTCAGCAACTTAAATCTATAATCCAACAGTTATACCAAACAGATTAACAGCTTCTGATTAAAGTCATAATCTATAATCTATTAAGCTATAATCTATAATCTATTTTAACAGCTACACCAAACAGCACCAATGAAGGAGCTTCTCAGTACGGTGGAATGGGGAGGTACAGTTTGGGCTTGTAAGCCCATTATAACATATATCTTGATAATTTGGTTTGTTTATTTTATAAATTTCATATAAATATTTAAGAAAAAAAAAATAAATTGATCTCATAACTATTGTTATATGATTTCATCTTATTTTTCTTTCTTTTTAAAAAAAGAAAAAAAAATCTATTTTTTATTGGGTCTCCTTTCGTTTTATTATTTGATGCCACCTTAATTTGTACAAAATATATATATATATATATATATATATTATTTATGTCTTATTTTTCATGAAAAATAGGTGCTTTCTAAAATTATTCAAGATCTTGGAACAATATTAAACCAGGGAAATTATACATTGCTCACCTCTTTTGGATATGTACTATATATCTTAATTAGAATATGAACTTAATTTATCATATTTAAAAATCATCTTAATGATGCGTCTAACAAATGTCAAATTTTAATTATGATTTATTGTGATATTAATTATACTTTATTGGTGTTTGTTATAACCTTTGTGATATTAATTATGATCATTATTTTAATTATACTTTATTGGTGTTTGTTATAACCTTTGTGATATTAATTATGATCATTATTTTAATTATGATTCAAAATTTTTTAATAATTTATATAATATTTAATTATAATTTTATCTTAACTATAATTAATTATAAAATTTAATTATAACATTTGTAACATCATCCATTAAACAATGAATAATATTATATGCATTAATTAGTGTATTAAGCCTCCGTTTGAGAAGTGGGTTGGCTTTTTTATTTTTTTGGCTATTTTAGCCTGGACTAAAAAATTTGATTTGAGAAGGACTTTTTGACTTTTTTTGTAAGAGAAGAATGTAATGATTGAGTTAGATGTGATATTTTGTTTGTTGTGGCTAAAATAACTTATTTTGTCTTTTATGATTAAAATAGCCAAAAAAAACTCTTGCCAAACGGAGCCTAACTAATATACTAATTGATAATGTAACATAATTTAAAAAAATTTTAATATTTATAATTTATATAATGAGTGAGATCAATAATAATATTATAACTAATATTAATATATTAGTTAATATATTAATTAATGTATCCAGCACCAACATTAAACAATATTTGAGTTATGAGAAAGGAATAAAAAGAGAACCCACAATGACCATTGATGTGACAGTTAATAAATGCATTTGTTAATAAAACGTGATGTGTCAAATGCTAACCCGTTCCAATTCTCCATCCATCATATGAATTGGACAAGGCTGCATTATCTTATGTCCATTATGTTAACGAAAAACCATAAAAGAAAATTAAAAATTTTGAAAAATTCTAAGATACTAGAAAATGGTGCCATGAAAATGTAAATATATGGTGTTTATTTAAAATTTTTATCATATAACAAATCTTGAATAAATCCTAATCATTAATTCAATTTCTCACTGTTTTTTTATTTTGTTTTTTCTAAAGTCCATATTACTTTACAAAATTTATTGTACTCCAATTCAACGATATGGTTTGGCAAATTCTAAGCCTTATCCCATTCTTTAAATGTCTCAAATCATTGTCAATGGTCAAAAATTAGGGGTTACTATCAATCATATTGACATAACCCTTGATGGTTAAAAGCTCAAATAAAATAAAGGATAAATATCTTGACGGTGATAATAGTAAAAATAAGTTGTAAAATTATAAAATATATATATATATAATAATTTATTTATTAAAAAAAAGGTATAAATTTTCTCATTAATTTGTAATTTTTTCAACTGCCACATTGTACTATTATTTCTCCTAAAATAAATATCACAACTAACTTAAAATAAATAAATAAAATTTGTCCAAAAGTTCCATCTCAAAAAAATATGTAACGAAAAGTCTCATGAATCTTTTTGTAGACTAAATTTCATTGAATTTGAAAAGGTATATCATGAGATCTTTTTACTATATTTCTTGGAGATTTATGTGAATATGCTTCATTTCTATACTATTGTCTTATTAAATTTTTGTCAAATATGTCATTATTAAAATGTGACGATATATGTGACATCATCCTGATATGTACATTATTGTCTTATTAAATTTTTGTTAAATGTGTCATTCTTTCTAAAATGTGACAATAGGATATCATTCTAATTTGTATACTATTTCTTATTAATTTTTTGTTGTTCTTAAAATGTGACAATAGGACATTTGTGCATTATTGTCCTATTAAACTTTTGTCAAATATATCATTTTTAAAATGTAACAATAAGACATTATTTTAATGTGTGTACTATATCATAAATTTTTATCAAATGTGTCATTCGTCTTAAATGTGACAATAAGACATTTATGTACTATTATCTTATTAAATTTTTGTCAAATGTGTTAGTCTTAAAATGTGATAATAAAATATCATTTTAATGTATATATTATTATCTTATTACGTTTCTGTTGGCTACATATTTTGTACAGGCCAATCACAGTTCAACATGTGGCAAGATGAGGGCAATACGGAAAGATAATTCAAATCTTCAATTGTAATCACACACGTGACAGTTAGTATTGATTATTGTGGATTTGCATAGCACTGGATCAGTAAAGAAATGCAAGATAACATGGCTTTAACGGTTACTCATATATTTAAATTCAAAATCAGGAGGGAAGCCTAACTGCAAACATGGCGTAGTGGAGCTAACTGTGAGGAAACATAATCAGCGATCATGGAGGGATGATTCGACGGTTAGAAGCTCATTTCAACAGTTATCATTGAGAAGTATAAATAGCAAAGAAGGCTCCAGAAAGAAGCCCCCGGACTCAAATTCAGAAACCAGTTTTATCTACTTTATTTTCCTTCCAGTTTTTACATTTCTTGTTCTTTACATTTCTGTACTTCAAATTCATGCATTGCACTTCATTCATAGAAGTAGTTTCAAGTAGTTTGTTGCTGTAAATCTCTACGATAGGCTATGGATATGATAGGGAAAATACATCCACCCTCTTCGAAGTATCATTGTTTCATCTTAATGGCCACAGATTACTTCATTAAGTGGGTTGAAGCTAAACTGTATAAGGCTGTAGACCAGACCGAAGTTATTGGATTCATTAAAGATCTAATCCACAGGTTTAGAATCCCACAGACTATAACTATTGATAATGGGACTGTATTTGATGGAAAAATAGTAAAGTCTTTTGTGGCAAAGTTTGAAATTAACCTTGTTAATTCTACCCCCTATTATGCACAAGCCAATGGTTAGGTAGAATCATCCAATAAATCTTTGAAGAAAGGAATACAGAAAGTTGTGGAAGATAATCCCAAAGATTGACATAACTTGCTGTTGAATGTATTATGGGCTTATAAGAATTCTCCAAGATCAAGTGCATAAGTCACTCCTTATGCCTTAGTATATGGGCATGATGCAGTACTACTTGTAGAAATTAACATCAAGTCCTTGAGGGTAAGATTCGGATCAGTTAGTTCTTGAGCAGTACCATCAAAGTATGTGCTTGGAATTAGAGAATGTGAATGAAGCTAGAATTCTGGTATTAAATAGCATTCTTTTTCAAAAAAAGAACGCAGCCAAAAACTATAGTAAGAAGGTCAAGCACATTAGCTTTGATGAAGGTGATTTGGTATGGAAGACAATACTCCCAATAGGGATTAAAAGCCACAAGTTTGGCAAATGGTCACCTAATTAGGAAGGACCATATCAAGTTCATAGAGTCTTGTATTGGGGAACATATCATTTGAGAAATTTGAATGGATATGTATACTCCAAGAAAATTAATGGCAAATATTTGAAGCCTTATTATACAACTGTGTGGAAAACACAAGGAATATAATAAATGTTAAACGAAAGGAGCATGAAAACACTCAAATAATAAATAAAGATCTTATTTCATAATGAGTTGAATACATGCAGCCATAGATTGGCCCAAAAGTCAGTACAATATTTCAGCTGTTCCTTTACAATTGACTCTTAACTCTTAAGAGATAGGAACAACTGAATGGCTGTATCCATCTCCTACTTTCGATCAGCCAATCATTGGTTAGTAATCTACAGCTTGGTGGCAATTCGATCTAAAGCCAGGTTGACTATTGATAACTCTTCTTCAAGCTGAGCTTTCTTCTCCAATAGTTGAGCTCGAAATTGGGAGACAGAGGAATGTTGTTCTTTCAATTCTGACAATTCAGCATGTATTTGGGAAACAAATCACTGGTCTCTCAGCAATTTCTCTTCTGTAGCTTTGGCAACATGGCAGATGTTGATGTAAAAGTCAATGGTAGCTGTCGCCTGAGATAAATAAGTTTAAATAGTCATGCTAGATTGCTCAACAACCTTGTAGCACTAGAGGAAGCCATTCTTGATAATAGGCCTTTGCAAGGCTTTAAAGGAGATCCTCGAGAAGAATGTCAGCAACTCCAAGCAATTGTCCAAGTCTAATGAAGGCAAGGAAGTCCTACTGGTGGAGGAAAAGCTCTTAAAAATTTCTAAGAGAGAATCGGCTAGGACTAATGGCTCAATTTCATTGCTAGCTGTTGGAATAGTGGAAGGCGTGTCAAAAAGGCTTGCTAGTCTAGCTTCAAAAATGTCCACTTCTTCTGTTGACATGGTTGGTGCAGAAAGGGCTCTGATAGGAAGAAGAGATGGTTGCATAGGGATAAAAGAGGAAGATAAAGTATCCCTAGCAGTTTCTATAGTCTTAGCTACTAGTAAGTTAAGAGAAGAGGAACTGGAGCTAGATAGGGATAGTGGATAAGGAACTGGTGAGCTACCAGTGTCTTCTCTACGGGAATCAGCTATCACTGGAGATGAAGTAATAGCTGGAATTTCTTCAGGAGGGGAAGGAGCAATAAGGCTTGAAGAGAAAATAAATTGAGTAGAGTTGAAGATAGAAGAGGAAAAAATAGAGTTAAACCGAAAGATAGGAATGCAAGAATGCAGGAATGCTTCGCCTCAAGAAAGGTATGAAAAATGTAAGACCAAGGAGTGGGAGTATTGCTTGAATTGGCTCCACATTTCGAGGTCTTTCAACTTCAGATGAAATTGAAGGAGTCTTTATTGAAGGAGAATGCAGAGTAGTTGTTGCTGCAAAAGAAGAAATACAAAGTAATGTTAAGTCTCAGTATCAAGAATTTGAGAAAGGAAAATAGAGAGACGAAAGAAAATTACTGGTTTCAGAAGTAGTGGCAATGGTTGAAGAGCTGCGAAGGGTATAATGTTCAGCAGTTTGTTGTTTTCTTGTAGCTTCTCTTTGGAGTTCATTAGCAGCAGCAGCTTCATCCCTAAGTATTTGTTGTTGCCTCCTCTTCTCGGCCCTCTGAAATATAATAAGTTCTTTGGAATGTTCTGCTTCTACTGCTTTAGCATGCTTCATGAATGGGGTCTCCAGTGAAATCAGAAAGAGAGACAGTCATTTTCCTCATTCTTTTTAAGGGTGTCTCTTGCTCTTTTTTTGTCTCTTCTTTTTCTGTTTCCTTTTCTTCTACATGAACCTTAAGTACCTCCTCTTCAGGGTCAAGCAAGAGCTTTCTTTTCCTTTGTTGTTGCTGTTTTCTCTTGAGAAGATTTAAAGCTTGAACCTTTTGGGGAGAATCTCCCTATGAGGCACCCGCACTATCTACACCAAAGAAAGAACTATAAGTGAGGACAAGAGCATCATAAAGGAGGAAAAGAGAAAAGAAGCAGGAGTACATACTTTTCTTCGAGGCAGCTCGAGTAACTCTAGGAGAAGGTGAGGCAGCAGGAACAGACTTTATAGTGGCAGACACAAGAACTGAAGTAACATGAGAAGTAGAGGAGATAACAGCTCCAGTCCCTTTGGACTTGGCTTAAGGTACATCCAGTACCATTAATAGATCTTGAGGAGGAATGGCCAAGTGCACCTTCATATTGGCCATCCACCAGTTCTGGCACCTTTTCAGTATGTTGCTTTGAGGTATGAAGGGTAAGTACTCAAAGTCAATTAAATCTTGGATGAATTTAGAAGTTGATTCTTCCAATCTAGATCTTCGAATCTTCAAATCCCTGCTGGTAAGGCTTAAATTAGACTGATTGCAGAGAGGAATAGGGACCCCTTGTGAGAGTCCAAATTGCCTAACAAATTGGGCAAGACAATAGGGCTTAGAGATGCACTTGTAAGCTTTAGGATTCATAGTCCCAATGAATAGTTTCTTGGGAATCAGAATAGAGGCCCATATGTTTTTGTGCTGGGTTGTAGAACAGGACTTATCACTCAAAAAGGTCCTTAACCAGGATGGGCCAATATTGGTGGTCTCGAAGGGACGGAAGCTGTGAGAAGAAGGGGAAGCTGGGAGTTGGTGGAAGAAAGAAAAGTAAAAAGCAAAGTTGGAAGGATAGAGTGAAACATTGGCTAACTTCATACAATGAGTGGTAGGGTTTGACTCCAAAAACCTTAGGCATTTAGACTATAAATCGGTGAAGTATGCAAAAAGTCAAAGTTGAAGTATCCAAAATGGGCCTTTCTGATTGGCATCCAAGGGTTTTTCACAAAAAATGGAACAAGCTCTATAAACATGACCTAGAACATATGGAGCTAAGGCCACATTTCTTTGTAAAACAAGGGCTTTGGCAAAAGGGGCAAACTCAGGCATGATCCTCTAAGAAGAGGTGCAAAAGAGGAATTTGCAAAGCCAATACAATATAAAAGAGAAAAATTCCCTATCAGTCACAGGGCCCTCTCTTTTGTTCTCAACCTTGACAAAGTCACTATAGGATGAGTTCAAAGAGGGGGGGGGGAAATGGGTTTTAAGGTCAGGATAGTCTGGACCCATAGGGGTACCAGTAGGGGATAATCCTAACAGATGACAGATGTCAAGGACAGTAGAAGCCATCATCCCACATCTAAATTGGAAGAAATTGAAAGCAAAATTCCAAAAACAAAGGGCAGCAAGTATTAAAAATGGGTCCTCTGAAATGATGAACCTGGATAATTGAAGGGCGTCGAAGAAGCAGAGCTCCTGAAGATCCAGTGTCCTATCAGGGACGACCCAATCATACCATTCCTCCTACTCTGGTCTCACTGTGGGCCAGCAGCGATGGGGTTGGTTCATCCTTTAGTTTCCCTAATCAAGACCACCTTCATAAATGAGACAACGATCTTCCAGACGTGGATACAGAGCTGGAAGCTCAGTGGGAATCTCCTTAAAAATGGGCCCAAGCACATATTCTTGTTGCTTATGGCGACGGGGAATGAAAATGCATCCGTCGATGGCACTTTTCTCACCAGCCTTATATTTCTCGCACTCTTCATCAATGATCCTTTTTAAGGCTACGGATGGACTCGCATGCTCCACAACCGGTATTTTCAAGGAAGAAAAAGCCATTGACAGGAGTTTTTTTAGAAGACGAAGTTGAGAAAGAGAGTAAAGAGAAAGAGAAAGCCAATGAAAATGAAGGGTTTGTGTGTTAAGTGACCAAGTGAATTAGAAGCACAAAATAAAAGGGTTTTTAAACTTTTTTGTCTGAAAAACACCCAGTCGTTTTAAGTGGGTAGAATTCATAATAAAAAAAAAAAGTACTAAAGGTATAAGTGCAAAAAGTTCCTCTCAATGTTGATAATTATGGAGGGAAAAAAATTTCAAATACTAATATTGGCTTCAAAATAAAATGTTTGGCTTTGAAGCCAAGCTTTGGCGCCAAAATCAAGTAACAAGCAGCTTCGAAAGCAGGAAGCTGACTTCGAAGCACATTTCACACCTAAGAGTGCAGGAATGCCCAGGTATTTGTTTACTTCAAAAGGATTAAAGACCTGCTTTTAGGTTTCTTGATGAGAGTAAAATCCTTCAAAGCAAAGTTTGAAATACCTTATGGTTAGAATTTGTTTGTTCTAGGTTTCTAACCAATAGTTGGTTTAGTATACAAAAGGAATCACTTTTTTAGAATAAAACAGTACAATCTTTAAAGGAGGTTTCCATATTTTGGAAAGTGTAGACTGTTTGTTCGAAGCAAAAATAGTTAATTTGAAACTGCTTGATTGTATTAACCATATGTTGGGGAATTAGATATGATCAAATCAAGTTTCGATGGGCAAAATTGTTGAATTCGAAGCTCTGATTCTGAAAAGAGACCTATGGCAAAGGTTGTCAATTACACTCCATTTGTTGGAAAAGTTCAAATTGGGTTTCCAGTATTTCATTGGATATGATCGAATCAAGCTTCTTGGACAAAATTGGTGAATTCGAAGCCCTAATTTTGTTTGTTTTTTGACAAATAGAATAAAATCAAACCATGCCAAATAAAGAGAAGACATCTTAACTTTATTAGGACAAAAGTAATTACATCAGAAGCCTTTCTTGGCTACATATTCTAGTTCATAAAAATAGGAAATAGAGTAAATGACAAGGTCATGGAGTTTGTTCCAACTGTGGTCAATGAACTTATGTTCCTTTTTAATTCTATCTTCTATCTTCTCCAGGCTAGGCTGCTGAAGTTGATATGTTCTTATTTGATAAAAAAGTTTTTCGGTATTTATTTCAAACTCTGTTTCTTTCAACCCTTGTTCTATCTCATCCATGTCCAAGTCATCCTAATATGCAAAGTCTTTATTTTTGAAATCATTATATTCTTCGATAAGGTTCTTTGCTTCATACCAGGTATGAAGTCGACGGACTGAGATTTGGTCCAAAGATTGAGTGGTGGCCACAGAAATTTGATGCCAATGAAAAAATAATGGGAGTTGGTCTAAAAACATCTAGAGCTCTGCTTGGGTGATGGGGTTGAGGACATGACCCTGGGTCATAACACCACAAGCCCGTCGAATGTTCTTAAGAGAAACATTACCGTCGAGAACATTGAAGGGCAAGTGAGAAAAGGCCGCAAGTAGAAGTTGGGCTTCATATCATTCAAATATAGTAGAAAGAGATGGAGGGCTCTGGAGGGGAGAAACTGGTCCTCAAAAAGAGTAAGTCTCAGTTCTTTCACCTAGTGAGGGTTTTGTGGAAGAGGAGGTACAGGAGCTTCCATATCGAAAGAAGGAGGGAACTGGGGGTTGCTGATGCATTCAAGCCAGTCAGAAGAGCAAAGTTTTGCCTTCCGGGCTAAGAACGACGGGTTGTACCCTTGTGCCTCTTCTGGACAACGAGTGGCTTGTACTATCTTCGTAGGCATGGAGGATGTGTACTATGCTACAAGTAAATTATCTTCCAAACGGCGTTGGCGGTCGATGGGTACATATGGGTAAACCACCGAGCTTCGAGCAAAGGGAGAGAAAGTTAGAGGATCAACAAATTCGACAAAGTAATGATTGATTCGCTCTCTTAACTTGGACTCCTCAGGTTCTGGCTAGCTTCTCCAGCCAGAAGCCTCAGAAGAAGAAGAAGCTACAACCTCATCCCACGCAGAAGGCTGTGGGTCAGAAGAAGAGCTTCCAATATCCATGTTTGCAAAATTTTGGTTTAAGAATTGTGGACAATAGGTTCGTAATCCAAAGGTCGATAGTTTACAAAAGCTTCCATAACTTGAATATAAGAAGGTAGATAAAGGTGGCTAATCAATGCATGAAGATTCTTTCGAGGACGAACAACATTATTAAACAACTCTTTATATGCTTGATCAAGGTAAGAAAAGGTTTGCTTGGCCATGAAAGCTGTACCAGTCTTTTCGAATACTGAGATAGTGAGAATGTTCAAAGGATAGAAAAGAATTTAATGCAAATGTTTCATTGATAAATGACGATTACATTTCTAGAAAAATGCAAAGCCCATGCACGTTCTAAGACATGGATAAAATGCCTTGATCCACTAATATCACCAAGTATTGGGTACATTAATGACGGGGGTAATGTTGGCTACATATTTTGTACAGGCCAATCACAGTTCAACACGTGGCAAGATGAGGGCAATATGGGAAGACAATTCAAATCTTCAATTGTAATCACACATGTGACAGTTAGTATTGGTTATAGTGGATCTATATAGTACTGGATCAGCAAAGAGATGCAAGATGACGTGGCTTTAACGATTGCTCATATATTTAAATTCAAAATCAGGAGGGAAACCTAACTGCAGACATGGCGTAATGGAGCTAACTGTGAATAAACATGATCAGCGATCATGGAGGGATGATTCGACGGTTAGAAGTTCATTTCGACGTTTATCATTGAGAAGTATAAATAGCAAAGAAGGCCCCAGAAAGCAGCCCCCGGACTCAGATCCAGAAACCAGTTTTATCTATTTTATTTTCCTTCCAATTTTTACATTTCTTGTTATTTACATTTCTGCACTTCAAATTCCTGCATTGCACTGCACTGCACTGCACTTCATTCATAGGAATAGTTTCAAATAGTTTGTTGTTGTAAACCTTTACGAGACTGAATTAGATCATTGTAAGTCTTTCATTTTTACTTAATGAAATGTTACAATTATTCTTCATTTGATTGTTGTTTGCTAAATTCTCCTAAATAAAACCACCAGTAAAAGTCCTTTTCGTTGAGGCTGAAAGAACTGAAACATAATCGTCTGATAATTGGTTGGCAATTAATCTTCTGTAAGGACTGATTGATCTTTGCTGGCACACTTAAAATTACAATACTAACCTTCGAAAGTCAAAAAAGTCAACAGTTTCCAAATATAATACTTACGGGTTCATAATAATATTTGTGGGATTAAATTATCCATAAGTTATAGATATAGAAATTAATAAGTAAATGCCCCCCAAAAATAAAGTTCCGAGGAATATTAATAATTTGGATAAAATATACTGTTTAAGCCTCTACAATTTGCCAAGTATATTAGAATTTACTATACAAGTGTGCAATTCCTTCAAAATGAACCCTTTTTTTTATTTTATTTTATTTTATAATGTCAAAAAGTTGCTAGAATGTCACCTACTTTTCAACTACTTTTTCGAAAATTAAAACTCATATTTATTGGATTTTTAGATTTTTAGTTTGGGAAGACTAAATAAGTGCACTTTTTGACTTTTTATGAAATATGGGTTGGGTTTGGGTTGAGTTTGAGGTGATGTGTTAGAGAGGTGATGTGACTTAAATAAGATGATATGACTTAAATAAGATAGTGACTTTTTGACTTTTTATCTTTTTTGTCTCATGCCAAACTTGACCATCTTACTCAAATGTTTTGAAAATCTCATAAAAATTTAAAATATTAATTAATTTTAAACAAGATAAAAGAAAATAATACCTATGTTCATAAAAGGTTTGAATTCTAAGCGAGAAATCACAAGTTTAACTGTTTATTCCATCTTACAGCTTTCTATCTCCCATTCCATTTCTACCCTATTTGGTTACATACATATAATTGTTTAATAATAATAATAATAATAATTTAATAGTTTAATAGTTACAAATTTGAGATTTTATGAGCTACTACAACATTAATCTAGACAAGATAAGGTGAGTGTTAACAAAATTTGCAAATTGAAGGCTCGCTGTTTATAATCTTACAAATAAATAACTAGCACGAATGATCTAATCTGAAATATAAAAGAATATATATATATAGAAATTCAATACATTTTCATAATTTTTTGCATTTATTGAATTATTTTTAAATTTTTTTACAAATATATTTTTTAATATATTTAAATTAAATATATCTATAAAATAAATAAAAAAATGACTAGAATATTTTAAAAATACTAAAAACAACAAATTTAAAAATATTTTGTAACTCACAAAAACATTTTATGAGTTGGTCATGATTAGTTTTCTTATTTGAAGATCAGTAATGATATAGAGCCCGAATATAGGGGTTCGAATTTGGCTCGAAACTAGGGGAAAGAAGGAGGAGGAGGAGGAGGAGAAGAAGGAGAAGAAGAACTCGACTGGAGGGGCCAACAAAATCGGGCGGAGGTGGCGGTGGAGGTGGAGGTAGGTGGAGGTGGAGGCGGAGGCAGAGGTGGAGGCGGGGCTGCGATGCCGACGAGCGACGAGGGACGAGCTGCGAGATCGACCGACGAGCTGGGACGCCGACGAGCTGCCACGACGCCGACCTGCGTTCTCACTCTTGCCTTTGTGTTCTCTCTCTCGCCTCTGTTCAACTCAACGAAGAAGAAGAAAGAAAAAGAAGAAAAAAAAAAAATCCAAATCCAAATCCAAAATAACGTCGTTTTAAATTTTGAGGCAAATTCGAACCCTTAATCTCGGGCCTTCAACCATTACTCTTTGAAGATAGTGATTGAAAAAATCAATAAAAAACAGGTGATACTTTGTCATATATATATACTCTCAACGTAAATCCATTTTTGAATCTTCTGTCATCGGCTCGTCTCCCGGACATTCTCTCTCTTAAATCTCTCTCTCTCTCTCTAAAAAGATTCAGGAGTACATGCTCCTTGATCTTGTTCGATTCAATCTTTGCCTCCTCATCCTCTTCGTACTTGTCTTTTTAATCTAATATATATTATATATACATATATATAGTCTATTTAGCCGTTGTTGTTTCGGTTGTTGGTGAAAGTGAAAGAAAGAGAGAGGAGAGAGAGGGAGAGAAGCAAAGAAAGGTAAAAGAAACCAAACAAACACACAAAGAAAATGCCGGGCTCTTTCGCCGTTGCGTTTTCGCTCTTCTTGGCGTTTTCCGCTGTGGTTTTCCCCGCGGCGGTGGTGCTCTGTGGGTTTCCGGCGACTCTGACTCTTGAAAGAGCTTTTCCGACGAGTCACGGTGTTGAATTGAATCGACTCATAGCTCGTGACAGGTTAAGACACGATCGAATCTTGCAGTCTTCTTCAGGTGTTGCTAATTTTCCAGTCGAAGGCACCTATGATCCCTTCCTTGTTGGGTAATTCTATCAATTCACTCTCTTCTTTTGCCTCATATTCGTGTATACTTCAAGTTATGGGTCTTTTTCTTTATATGTAGTTGTGATTTGTGTTTTTTTTATCTAATATATCAGTTCATGGGTTTGGGTTTGATTTTCGAAATCTGGGTTTTCAATGTTGATTTGAGCACTTTCAATTTTATGTATGTGTTCTTTTTTTCTTTTTTCTTTTTTGTGTGTGTGGTGTCATTTCCAATTTTAGGTTTTGTGTTTATTGTTTTGTACCCTTTTCATGTTCTTTGTTCTTTGTTCTTTGTTGTTCTAATTTGGTGTCGGCTATATGGGTATTTTTTATTTCTACTTCTAACTGTGTCTGTTTTACATTTTGGCAATGTTGGTGGACTATTGGTCCTGTTTGTTTTCCAATTTCTGTTGATTTTTCGCATTGGGTTTTGTTCTATTGTACAATCACTTTTTGTTTGGATTAATTGGTATATCTGGAAACTTTGCTTTGATTATGTTTGTTTCTTATTGGGACTCATGTTTTTGTATTTTAGGCTTTATTTTACCAGAGTTCAATTGGGCTCTCCTCCAAAAGAATTCTATGTGCAAATTGATACTGGAAGTGATGTCTTGTGGGTCAGTTGCAATGCCTGCAACGGTTGTCCCACATCAAGTGGGCTCAAAGTAATTTCAACTTTTTTGTAATGTTCATTGATTGTCATGATTTTGGAACGATAGGACCAATTTACCGCTAAATTTCTCAATTTCATTGCTTGTTTTCTTGCAGATCCCTCTCAACTTCTTCGATGCTTCAAGCTCATCGACAGCTTCACTGATCTCTTGTTCAGACCAAAGATGTTCTCTAGGAGTTCAATCCTCAGATTCTGTTTGTTCGACTCAGAACAATCAGTGCAGTTACGCATTCCAATATGGAGACGGAAGTGGGACATCTGGGTATTATGTATCAGATATGATGCATCTCAACACAGTTGTTGGGAATTCATTGACCTCTAACACTTCAGCTTCTGTTGTTTTTGGGTGAGCTAGCACAAACTTGACAAATTGAAGATGGTATTTGTGTTCTTTTCCATTCATTTGTTAACCTTGTTGCTTTGGTGGATTATAAAACAGTTGTAGCACATCACAGACTGGGGACTTGACAAAGTCAGATAGAGCCGTTGATGGGATCTTTGGATTTGGTCAGCAGGGCTTGTCGATAATCTCTCAACTTTCTTCACAGGGTATAACCCCTAATGCCTTCTCACATTGCTTGAATGGGAATGGCGGTGGTGGTATCCTGGTTATTGGTGCGATCGTGGAGCCAAATATAGTTTATAGTCCACTTGTACCATCACAGTACGTTTTTCTATCCATTTGTAGCTCATTAGAGTTCTTGAAATTATCAAAATTTAGGGAATTTCATGAGCACCATGTTACCAGATTTTGACTAGATAATCATCTCGCAGTTAATAGGTTTCTTACATTAAAAATACCTCTTTCACATAGGTTCACCTCGCACATATACTGTTATACACTCCACAAACTTTTTATATATGTCGTGTTTGATTTTTGTAGTTCTTTAATTATATTCTTATACAAGGATTTTTGTTTGGTAGAATATGAATTTCTTATATGATTATGGCTTCATTCAGTAGTTTTGAAATTTTAGGTCATTGACCAAGTCTGGTGTTGAATAAATTTTTTAGGACTCTGTATAGAGACAGATATCTGGAAGGCTTGGAAATTAAAAATTAATGGAAGAGAATGATGGGCTGTTTAAGAACTGAAATTGCTTCTGAGCCGATCCAACTTGGCTCAAAGAGGCTTTGTTAGGCATATTGACCAATTAAATGATCTAAGATTGAGTGCTGGACTTTGGGTTCTATTTCTTATTGAGAAGAGCTTAAACCTCCCAAAGCTTGGCTTAATAGGCTCAACTTGTTAATTGGTTTGTACTTACATTGATCAGCATTAACTAAAAAAGTTGGATTTAAATTTCAAATAGACTTGAATTTTCAAATTTGTTTGCTTAGAAAGGCAATCTTGGTCAATACTGGGCTTTGTTTACAACAGACTGCAACCTAAAAAAGTTTGATAGGGTATATTTTGCTTTAATGTGCTGCTTTACTTTTGTAAGTTGTGAAAAAAGTTGCTTAATCTGGCCCCAACCATTTGTTGTTGCAATTTTTTGGGGCCTAAAAGACCCAAAGTTCAATATAGTTACTTGCTTTTCCATGGACTCAAATTCAGATTTCTATTGAATTTCCAAGGAAATAGGAAACCACAAGTTTCTAAAACATATAATCTTTAATGTTTGTGAATTTTGGCATGACTTCTCTAATGATATGTACGATATTAGGGTTTTACATATCCATGTTTGATTATTTATAGAAGCTTGAAAATTGGGGCAAGTGTATATATTGACTTTGCAGTTAAATTGATTCAATTCTACGTCCAAACTTTCAGGCCACACTATAATTTGAATTTGCAAAGCATTGCTGTCAATGGGCAGCCATTAAACGTGGATCCTTCAGTGTTTACAACATCAAGTAACCAAGGAACCATAGTTGATTCCGGAACAACTTTAGCATACCTTGCCGAAGCAGTGTATGATCCTTTTGTCAATGCTGTAAGTCACTGTGGATCAATTAATTAGATTTTTTTTTTTTTTTTTAATTAATAACAAGAACTTGTTAGATGATTGTCAAGCAATGACCAAGTGCAGTGTTTTTTATTATATGAACTCAATTTGAAATTTATATAATTTTCTCATCTGTTCAGATTACAGCGGCTGTTTCGCAGTCCGTGAGTCCTGTTCTTTCCAAGGGAAATCAGTGCTATCTAATTGCATCCAGGTCTTTTTAAAAAGTTTAACATCCGAATTTTCATCTTAGCCACGAGCATAGGGCTCGCTTTTTTATCTCTTGTGTTGACATTGGAAGTAAATTTTTTTCTTTCAGTGTGTCTGATATATTTCCAACAGTAAGTTTAAACTTTGCTGGCGGAGCATCCATGATTCTAAAACCTGAGGACTACCTTCTACAGCAAAGTTCCGCTGTGAGTTTTCAGTATTAGTTTTCTGTTTCTGTTTTTAAATTTTTCCAGTAGTGCAGTTTGGATCTTGAGTCTCTTTTCCACATAATTTGGAGGAATCCTCTTGAAAGATGCATAAACCTTGTAACATTGATTTGAAAATCTTTTTCTTGTGTTTGTTCTATCTTGAATCTGATGCTTGGGAACCTGAGCTGCATTTATATGTAGAAGTGTCTCACCAATGAGCTGAAGGCATGAATGTTTAATTACAGAATGCAATAATATTGGTCCTTTTGTGGCACCTAAAGAGTTTTTTTTTTTTTTTTTTCTCCTATATTTTCATTTTTTTATTTTTACATTAGATTTGATCTCTGAAGCGCTAGCTAGCACAACCAAGATTGTAGCTACGATCTTATCCCTGTTGATTCTTGTTCTACTTCCTAATGTTTCGGAATTGATGAAGAAAGTTTATTATTTAAAAAATCACTCACTGGAATGGCCAAATTTGTTTCTACAGGGTGGTGCTGCTGCAGCATGGTGCATCGGATTCCAGAAAATGCAAGGTCAACAGATCACAATTTTAGGAGGTATGAAGGCCTAAAGAGCTTTCTTTTCTTAGAGAATAAAAGAAAAGGAAAAAAAAAAGTACAGAAAAGGAAGAAAGGAAAAAAAGAAAAGGAAAAAAGAACAGAAATTCCATGCGTAATAGCCTTCCTGTAACATTTTTTTTCCATCTCATAATAATTAATTATAAATATTTATCTACCCTGGTCCAGTTTTAACTGAGAAAAATTGCAACTCATTTGGATTGGATGGATATGCCTACTTTTCCTTTTCAACATTTTTGCCCGTTCTATACTGCCAGTGCTCCCGTATATCTATCTTTAGCATGTGATATTGGCTTCTGCCTACCAGTTTTCCTCTCATATTTCTTCTACCTGAATATCTTGTTTGTCGATTTCCAAACACTCTGAGCACTTTTTTTATTCAGCGTGCTATTCTTCTGGTTGTTGTATTTCCGATCTTAATTGTTTGATTCTGTAATGTAGGCATTACAAATCCTGAGAATCTTTGTTTTGATTAGTGTAGGAAATAGTCGAGAACATGTTTAAGCATTACAAGACATATTTTGAATCTACCGTCCTAGATTCCTCACCATAATAATCTTATTGCCTAAATTGTAAGAGACCCCCCATAAAATATATATATATATATATTGTAAGTTGTAAGAGCCCCAACAACAATTCAAATCAATTTTTGTGTGTTTTTGTTTTGTTTTTTGTTTTTTTGTTTTTTTTTCTTGAGGCCTTAAAACATTGAAATCATTATGTTTTTAATTTTTTTCTTCTTAATTTTTGCAGACCTTGTACTAAAAGACAAGATTGTTGTTTATGATGTGGCTGGCCAACGGATCGGATGGGCTAATTATGACTGTAAGTTTTGTTTAGATTTTCATCCCCAGCTTCGATCATCTCTCTTTATCATGTTAAATAGATACATAGCAAAATTAAACTAATTTTACAATATCAAGATTAAAGTTTTTGTTGAAATCCTTGAATAAAAAAATTTCTGATTAAAAACCACCAAAAACTAATTTGGTGAAAAATCAATGAAAAATTTGAAATTTGAAAACACCCATCATTTTCGTATTTGTTTTCTTTCTTGTATTATTAACCAAACTTGTTTTAGTATTTTTCAAAAAACAAATAGATATCATTTGGAGTCTGCAATTGAACTCCTGCCAAATACAATTATATCAAAAGGTCGATACTGTATCTTAACTACTTTTTTTTCAACTTAACCCCATTAGGTTCGTCGTCTGTAAATGTCTCCGCAACCACAAGCAACGGTCAAAGTGAATTCGTCAATGCAGGACAGATTGGCCATAGCAGCTCATCACGAAACACGCCTAGTTTCAAGCTGATTCCAAGCATCATCTTAGCTTTCCTCTTGCATATTTCAGCTATTGCCACCAGTTTCTCATTTTTGTGACACAAAGTGCAAGAGGTTCGAGTTCTCGCCATTTTTTTGTTTTTGTTTTTTACATTTGTATAGCGCCTTGCCTGATCATTCATAGTAATCTGTATTATTTATTGGACTCCAGGTTTTAGCTGTTATTTTATTTTTAATTTTTTGGCATTCGATTTGTGGGTTGAGAGCTGTTTTTAGAATTTTTCGTTTATCAGCAATCTGTTCTTAGTGTTGTAGATTTACATTCATACAGGATTAATGTTACATTACCCTTGCACAGAATTATTACTGGTTACACTTTACTTCAGCAGAGTGTTCTTGTCAGTGTTGTTGTACATTACACATTTATAAGAACTTTGTTTCAACATTTAACTTGGGCTATATATGCAAATTATTCTTTCTTTGTTTTTATTTTTAATTTGTTGTTGAATTGTATCTTTTTTCTTTGTTCATTTAGTTTGTTTTCATTCTCCAAAATATTGATAAATAAATTATTAAAAAAAAATTTGGGATATAAAGTATTATGTTTGGTTCTAGAAAATTGAGTCCACTTTTCAAAAATTTGAGTATTTTATTTTTTGTATTTTTTTATTTTAGTAAATTTTTTTAATATTTTACGTAATTTTTTTATATTTTAGATGCAACTAATCTAAATAAAATTAGAAAGTATAATATTTGTAAAAAAAAAAAAAAAATCATCAAATATAAAAATACAAAAAAAGTACGAAAATTTAATACATTTTTTGTATTTTGTTGTATTCAATGAATTTTTTAAAGATTTTATACTTTTTAAGTATATTAAGATTAAAAGAATCTAAAAGTTTTTTAAAAAATGATTAAAATATTTTAAAAATTATTAAAAATATAAAAATATGAATTGAGAAATCATAGAACTGTTTTTAAAAATCTGAAAACCAAACAGGGTACAAAATGAGATTCTAGATTAAAAAAATTAAAAAAATTAAAAAAAATTTGTCACCATATTTTTTCACTGTTGGTTAACTAGTTACTTGAATGGTTGTATAGGCAAACAGGGTGCACGAAACGCTGCTAAATGAGCATAATAGGCAGGAGGGACTGCATATATATAAATCAACATTCTATTAATAAATTAAATCAACTTCCTAATAATAATTGCAAGTACATCAGGCAAAAAATACACTTTACCAAAAAAAAATTAATAACTACGATGATGGTGATGAAAACATTATAATGAAAAGGACAAACCTATGGAGACTGAACGAGTACACCTTGCGTACCTGGGGGGAGGGTAAAAACATTTGTTAAAATGGAACAGCAAAATAATGTACTACAAAAAAGTAATACAGCACGAGAGAGACAAAATAAAAGTCCAGAGAGAAAAAAAAATACGTGTAACACAAGTCATTCGTCAGCATTTGTAAAGCATCTGCGGTAAATCTGTTCTCATCATATAGCACATGGTAGTGTGTAGGTCGGCTCGTTCCCTGCTCAGACAAAGCAAACAACAATGACAGTTATTCCTTCCACGACAGACTGACGTCAACTAAACAAAGGTAACGTGAGTTTACTTGAATACCCGCATGGCTGCAAAGATAGAAATCAAATTCAGTAGGGTGGCAAATCGTTGTATGAGCAACAGTACCTGCTCACCAACCAAAGAGCAAAAGGTTCACAATGAGCATAGAATGCTCTTGGAACGACGAACACGCATATAGTTGAAATGAGAACAAAAATATGAACCTGGTAAAATATTGCCACTCCTGTCCGTTGAATTGCAATCATTAGGTTGTGCAGGAAAGAGGCGAGTGTGGTGTATCTTCTGCACTACCACAAAGGTAACTGGCGGTAGATAATTTTTCTCCAATGAAACACATGCCTGGAAAAAGAGGTTCCGTATAAGAAAAGAAAATAAAAAACATGATTGTTCAAGAAATTGGATTGGAGTCTAATCATGTATACCTTTCTTATAGCATCCATCTCATATAGCAAAACTTGATTGAACTGACCTTCGCAGACTCCGTCTCTGCAATACAACTAACATCAATAATTTTTCATAACAAAGAGATTAGTCACTTGCATCCACTCAGATGCAAGGATTCACCTGTAGAATATGATTCTATGAGATCTGTGTCCAGTCGATCTCCTGAACGCAATTAGGAGTTCCCTGCAAAATGGCAAACAAATGATGGGCAATGAAAAATCTACATTTACAATAGCAAATGTGATGAAAATATCAAAATTTTTACCTAATCATTCCGCTATGAACCATGCCTCTTTGAGGATCCTGAATAATTTTATAGAGATCATTGATAATTTCATCCCTATGAGGTTGTGCAGAGACTAATCCCCTATACTTGGGTTACCTCTGGCCAGTCCATAGATGCCACCACCTATATATCAAATTTTCGTTCTATTATTATAGCAAAATAGATCAAATATTAAGCAAACCAACAAATCACAAAGAAGATGCTGACAACATATCGCTGCTATAGAAGGGCGAGCATTTGATCCTGGTTGAGGATGCACCACATCAGCACCAAATATTATGGTGGGCATATCGGTTACATAGGGAATTTTCCTATTAAGAGCATTCAACAACACGTTGTTCCGTCCCCCAGCCTGCAAAAAAATATTATTCAAAATATGAGGGGAAAAAAAAAAGAAAAAGAAAATACCAAATTTATGACTAAAGAACTCAGCATAAACATTTTAAGTTCATGTGGAACAAAACAAACCTTCACATTGATCTTTAGAGCAACATTTTCAAGATACTGCTTTTGGCACTTCGATGCTTGCTTGGGCTGACAACACTGGGATATGATTCCCAACTCTGTTTCACACACCCGCTTAATCCTTCGTGTGAAAAGTAAAATCACATAAGCAGGTAACGACATGTATACCAAATTCTAAAAATCTAGCATTCGTGACTTACCATAAGTCCCAGTGGCACCGGCAAAATAATGATCAACAACTGAAGTAGTTTCCCTGCGCTCGCAAGTTGTGCATTAGACTGTTGGTGAATTTCAAGGAGAGTTTTCTCAATGTAAGCTGGATGTGCTGAACGGATGGGAAGTAAAGGCATCGGATTGAAATCCTTAGAAAATTATGCAAAAGATCAAGTGCCAATTCCTTTTGATTCAAATAGATGTTACAGTTGATCACAAAGACAACAAGTGAGAAAACCATACCATCCCTTTACTCTGGCACATGTTAACCAAATTCTCACAGAATCTAAAAACCTCCTCTTGTCTTATCCGCTAAAAGCTGACACATGTCCAGAACTTCACCTTGCCACCATTAACCATTTTCTACACAACCAAAATTATGAAGGGACATCCAATTCTTAGTTCAAGTTCTAAACACTCGGAGTGAGAAAACTACCAGAACTCTTAGAAGATCACAAATTCATAACTACTTGCACCAGAGCAAATATAAAATCAAACCACCAAAAGTGAAACATTCCCTTATTTACTTTTGCCTTTTTTTTATTAATTTGGCAACACAAGTAAAAATGCAAAATCCAGATCATGGAATTACACTGCATCCAACCCACTTGCAGTTGTGGTATGAGACGTCATACCTTAACGAAAAAGAGGGCGGGGGGAATCAAAGCAAATCGGTGTATAACTAGTAATATATTCATACCTTGTCTATCATGTTCCAAGCCCCCACCTGTGGAGTCTCTTGTGTATCCTGATATTGAAGCTTCATCAACCAACATACATTTCAAAGTCAAAACTTATAAGAAATGGTGCAATGATTCATCCATGCATAACACAAATTAAAAGATTATAAAGTGCCATTGGAGCTGGAAGTACACGAGCAATAACGGGTGTAAGTTCAGTCCTTACTCGAAGCCCAAATTCATTGACAAACTTATCAGTGTTGTAGTTGTTATGCCTAACCATCTGCAAAGGATAACCTCATCTAGAGAAGGTGATATCAACACAAATAGAAGGAAACAATTTCCCAATGTTTTTTGAACCAACATAAACTAAAAAATATTTACCATGAAGTTCAAAAACCATTTAAGAATTCTGAAATCAAAACTAAAGATGATGTGAACATATATATACCTGGTTAATGCTCCGTTCTCTATCATTAGGACGTAGACAGGTTGCCTTTAGCAAAGCACTCACCTGCCTATCATTCAATCTTTTTGAATATCTTTGCCCTGGTACAATCTTACAAAGCTGTAGAAAAGAGAAAGCCAATGCAAGTTGATGATACTACAAGAAGAAGCAACAATGACTCAAATGAAACAAAACTTAGATTGTCATAAATGAGAAAACCTCCATCGGTAGGTAGATAGGCGTAGAGTCACTGCCAGCTAGAAGCGCAGGCAGGGCCGTGAAGTTAAGGGTGATGTCATATTTCTCGCGAAAGTATTTCACAACTGACGTTTGTGTACGTGTATCACCAAAAGTGAACCTATTTAAAAATGAAGTGCACATCAACCCAAAAAAAATTGTAAACATCAACAAGAAAAAATAGTGCAAAATTCATTTCACCTCCTTTTGGTTTGAGGCCTATGCCCTTTACCCCCTTACGGTTCAAATATGGCCAAAGCTCCCATGTGATTTTGGACCAAAGTGCAACTATTAACTTCGTTAACTACAGATGTGAAATGACTATAATACCCGTAAGCCTTAAGCTTTTTTTGTTATTTTATTTCTCTCTCCTCTGTCATATACATACTTTATAATTCCTAACATTAATTCAATTAAATCACAATTAACCATAAATCCTTAATTATTTATTATAATTCCTAAGTTCTTAATATAATTTAATTTATTTATGTTTAGACCACAATTAATCCTAAATCCTTCATGATTTATTGCAATTCCTAACATCTTAATCTGATTTTAATTTAATTTAATTATATTTTAGATCAATCCTTAATTATATTTTTTAATTATTATTTTATTTTAATTAACATCTTAATCAAATTTTAGGTTTGGAGAAGATGGGAGTAAAATTGCCTTTCTGTTGTATTAATTTCACTTAATTTTCTTAGAAAACCAAAACCACTCTCAAAAATGGTGTGTGATTGGGGAACTTTAGCTTGGATGGAAAAACTAATGGTGGAACCTTAGTCCAAAACCACATGGGGCTTAAAATGTCCAAGCCTCAAAAATCATGATGGGGTAAAATAAATTTTTCCCCCAAAAAATAAGTAATAAAATCAGAAAAAAAGACAAACATCAAATAAATGATAAAAATGCCACCAGTTTAAATGAGATAGCCAATCCAAAGTGAATTGATGGAATTACAATATCATTTCCCCTTCTGGTTTGTTATCCATCCAATACATAAATTAACAAGAAAACAAAAAACAACTCGTGTATACTGCCTAAAATAATAGGCACTAGAAAAAAAGCAATTCACTTAACTATCAAACAAAGTCCTAGCCCTAAGCAAACATACTGCCTAAAATAATAGGAATTAGAAAAAAAAGCATAACAAAAGATGACGCACCACCCAAAACAAAAACCAAAAGGAAAAAAAAAATCAATTTAATAAATAGTTCGATTGCTTTTAACCCCATAATTTAAAGAGAAACATTAGGTGATTGAAATCTTATGAGAATCCCAAAAACAATTCGTTATCCATTCCTTCCATCTTAAACTCTCCTCAGGTACTTAAAAAAACCACCTAAAATTAAATTTTAACAAAATTCAAAAAAATTTGGCAAATATATGTAGCTCAGAAATTTTGGCAAGATACAGGGTATAACTGGTACAATGATCTAAGCTTGCAGTTTAAAAATTGCATCATTTAATATTTTTTGTGATGCTTCTAAAACTCCTGTAAAACTGTTCCCACTGAAGAAGAAACTTAATCATTAAAGGTTGTTATGATTTAGAATTGAAGATTCCCATTCATGAGTAAGGCAAGAATACTTCCCAGTTGCCAACCACTAAGTTATGACTTTCAGATGTATCACAACACACAAACATCCACCAATTTTGTGCTTCATCTCATTTATGTTATCCTTCTACCATTTTCTAACTTTATGTGCACTTAGTGAAGCTTTCCCCCTGCTGCTACATGGTGAAGATAAACCACACACCAAACTCACTCAGGTAAAGAAAGAAGCAAAGATAAGCAGCTCACGTTAATTGACTTGTTGGTTGCACCGATACACTTGATATTTTGTGCTGTTTAACATCCTCGCTGTTAATGTAAATTGTAAATTGTGTAAATTACCACACCACCAACTCCACCTACCATCTCCACTACCACCCACCACCTCCACTACCATCCACTACCACCACTCACCTACCTCACCTACTCCCAAATCCTCTCCTATATAATAGCTTGTAATATACAAAATATATACAACAATCTTGTAATCAATTAATCAATAATACATCAATATTTATCATGGTATCAGAGCTATAGGTTAGCTCTTGGTGATCTTCACCTTCCGGCGGGCGGCAACCTTGCCTTCACCGCCCGCCGGAACCCAACCATGCTTATGCTGCGCCACTCTGATACAAACCTCCAAAGCACATAATTTTCATCTTGGGAATGGTCATCAGCTCTAACACCACTTCCTTTAGATGAATATTGACCATCATCATCATAAGCACGGTCCCTTTCTCTGTCGGAGCTCCTACCTCTCGAGCTATACTGGTAGTCATCAATGCTTCGACTTCTTCCCTGGTGATCATCATCCCTGTAACCATCTCTGCTATAACGTTCATCGGAATCTCTACCATAGCGATCTCCATCACGACCATACGTGTCCCCATACCTACCATAGCGGTCATCATCCCTATAGCTCCCTTCTCTTTCTCTCCCATAACCATTCCGATCATCATCTCTACTTCCATAACGGCCCTCATTACGATCATTTAAGATCAACCTCATTGATCATGTCCTGAAGCTCAGCTTCTGTTGGGTTCTGTCCCAAAGACCGCATCACAGTGCCAAGCTCCTTGGTGGTGACACATCGCCATCGCCGTCTTCAACCCTTACTGTCCGAACCGGCCTCCTCTCCTTCACTTCTCTCGCCGACAACGTCTTCACCTCCGCCGCCTCTCCTCCACATCACGGCCGGCAACAGCCGCCAGCGCTACCAACCATAACCTCGGCCTCTATCAGATCGGCACGTGTCTCTTCCCTAGTTGCTTCCTAGTCACCGCCAGCCCAACCACCACGCCGCCACTCGCGGCAGCCACCGCCGCCGACCTGTGCACCGACCCGCCACCACGCTGTTCACCCCGTCGTCCGTGTCTCTACTCGCGACGGTCACTGGAATTGGACCCCAAACACTGCCAGATGGATCCTTCTTCTCAACACTCTTGATGACACCAACATGGTTCGAGTTGGATTTGGAGAGCTTTTACCCAGATCTACTCCTCTTCCTTCTTCTCCTACATCTCTTTTATTTTTTTTTTTATTTTATCGTTGATGATAATGATGACATTAAGTATAGCTTTTAGTTTTTTAAATTCAAACAAAAAAAAAAAATATATATATATATATATGTCTGATTCCACCGCCCATCCCCCAACTCTTATTTTTTATTATAAACCTTAATTGATGCTCTATTTTTTATTCATTATTCCATATTCATTATCACCATCTCCATATATATATATATATATTTTATTGTTCGATTCCCTTGATTTTCACACACACACACACAACCAAAAAAAAAAAAAAACAAAACAAAAAAAACCAAACAAACAAACAATTTCCAAATTTGCACAACACCCATATTTTATTCATCTCCGGGCTCAACCCCAATCACCATTTTACACAAAAAAAAAAAAAAAAAAACATCACCCACAAACACCCACCTCCAGGCGGGACTTTTTTCCATCTCCCTTCTCTACTCTGACGCCGGTCTTTTCTTCTTGCCTCCGTCCTGGACGGCCCTTGACGGTGTTGCCTCCGTGCTTCCTAGACCACCAAGCAAGTTTCCTCCTCCCTACTCCTCCACTGCAGCATATGGCGGCCCTCCAAATCGGAACATCACGGTGGCCTTCCGCTTCAGCTCCTTGTTTTCTGCCCTTAGCACGCTTATCTCTGCTCGCGCATCCTTATACATGCGTTGGAGCAGAGCCAGCTGGGAGTTTAATTGCTGCACCTCATTTGTCCTACTCTGCAGCCGGTGCGACAAGTTTGTGACCGCCGTCATGGACTCCACACATGCCTTCAAAGTATACTGATTAGCCTCCACATCCGTTTGCACTGCCATTTTTTTGCTCCACCGACTGCATCGGAAAGTTCAACGGAGCAAACCCAGTGGTGTTTGGTTGAGGTTCACGGGACACCGCACCCGTTATCTCTCTTGTTGACTCGTTGAGGTCGGGAAAGAGAGTCAGCAGACCACGGGACGACGAAGCCATTTTCTCTCGCAACAGAGTGTTACAGACTCTCTCTCTCAGCACAACAGTGTTACAGCCTCTCTCTCTCAGCACAACGAAGAGTTTTACAGAGGATTTCGCAGGTTTCTTGCTTCTGCCTCGGCCTCAGGCTCTATCTTGGTTAAATAGCCGAGGCAGCCACGCGCATCGCGCGCCTCTTGACGCCCGACAAACTGGCACGCCTTTTCATGGCACATCTTTTGATAAAGTGGGCACGCCTTTTGAGGGCACGCCTTTTGAGGGCTCGATATATATCTACATGTATATTTTTTGGGCAGCCTATCTACACACTCATACAGTGTCTTCTACACCGGTCACCTTTATCAATCCCTTTGTTTCAACCTCACATAGGTTTCTATCTTCACACCTATTTGAGTTTGAGGGGGGGTTATACACAGTATCATGTATAAGTCGCTCATGGCGCACTCCCTAAGTCGCCCCCTTGGTGCACCACCACAATTTTCTACAACGGTCCGACATGACCCCATAAACTGTCTTCTACAACGGTCCGACATGACCCCATAAACTGTCTTCTACATCGGTCCGACATGACCCCGTAAACTGTCTTCTACATCGGTCCGACATGACCCCATAAACTGTCTTCTACAACGGTCCGACATGACCCCGTAAACTGTCTGGTACAACGGTCCGACATGACCCCGTAAACTGTCCTGCTACATCGGTCCGACATGACCCCGTAAACTGTCTTCTACAACGGTCCGACATGACCCCGTAAACTGTCCTGCTACAACGGTCCGACATGACCCCATAAACTGTCCTGCTACAACGGTCCGACATGACCCCATAAACTGTCTTCTACAACGGTCTGACACGACCACACAGTGTCTGCTACAACGGTCCGACATGACCCCGTAAACTGTCTTCTACACCGGTCCGGCATGACCTCATAAACTGTCCTGCTACAACGGTCCAACATGACCCCGTAAACTGTCTTCTACAACGGTCCGACATGACCCCGTAAACTGTCTTCTACATCGGTCTGACACGACCACACAGTGTCTGCTACAACGGTCCGACATGACCCCGTAAACTGTCTGCTACAACGGTCCGACATGACCCCATAAACTGTCTACTACATCGGTCTGACACGACCATACCGTGTCTCCTATCCTGTTTTATTTTTCAGTTTATTTTTCTGTTTTGTGACTCTCTCCAAACTCAAGTTGGCTAGTGCCTATCCTCCTTGAGTTTGAGGGGGGCTGTTAATGTAAATTGTAAATTGTGTAAATTACCACACCACCAACTCCACCTACCATCTCCACTACCACCCACCACCTCCACTACCATCCACTACCACCACTCACCTACCTCACCTACTCCCAAATCCTCTCCTATATAATAGCTTGTAATATACAAAATATATACAACAATCTTGTAATCAATTAATCAATAATACATCAATATTTATCACTCGCTATGAATGAGTTCAACCTTAACCATTTTTAGAGCTTTCTTAACCTGGAATCACCAAAAAACAAGGGTCACAATGGGTCAACTGCTATGAAGCATAGGTACTGGTAGTGGTACAATATTGGTACTTCGATACGATAAAAATCAAAAAAAGTAAAGTACGGATACAGCTTGGTACGCTTGTAAAAAAATATTTATTTTTAATTTAGAGTAATGCAAAAATTAATTAAATGGTTTAATTTATTAAGATCCAACCTATAATTAACATTTAATACCAAAAATAAAAGTATAAATCAAAATTAAATATCAATATATTAAATAACTTACAAATCATAGTTTAATTTTAAAATCATACTAAGGGGTTATTTGGGATGTCCTAAATAAGCGCATTTTTTGATTTTTTGGACTAAAAAGTTGAGGAAAAAAATATGGTTGTTTGTGATAACTTTTTGACTTTTTACGAAAAAATGTGTATTACAAAATTGTATAAATTAGTGTATAGGAGAAGATTGAGATAGAATAGGCAATACGATGGGATGTCGTATAAGCTAGGAGATGGTTCCTTCCTTTTTGGGCATTGAATTGGACGGTGCTGTTCGGCCTGTGGGGGCCCACCACGGGTCCCGTTTTGCTAATCGAAACTGTTCAATGTGTAGAACTCGTCAAGTACTATATACTTGTAAAAAATCACGTTGATCGGATATCGATAGTTATCTGATCGGATTAGTTTTTTTTTCAACCGTTAACTATAACACCATCCATTTTTTATACAAAACTGATTTGATCATGTAGTTAGCGATATCCGATCAACGTGATTTTTTACAAGCATGTAGTACTCGACAAGTTCTACACATTAACGGTTCATATTATCAAAACGGGACCCGTGATGGGTCCCTACAAGCCGAACAACACCATGTTGTTTGTGCACCCCGCCTGTGCAATTTTTTCAAAAAAGTCAGCTCTGTGTCTGTGGCGACGTCAGAGTTGTTTGTAATAATTTTGTATAAAATTAATTTTTTTATATATTTTTTTATGAATAGTGATAACTTTTTAACTTTTTTAGTAACTTTTTAGCTTTTTAGATTTTTTAGGGTATACCAAACCTGCCCTAAACATAAAACTAAAAATAAAAAAGAAATCTAGTGAAAGGAGTTTTATCTCTGTAGTAGAAGAAAATATTGTTTCAACTTAGGTACGGTACGATACGGTTTGAGTATATACTAGGTAGGTTTGGATATGTAAAAAATTAAGAAGAAAAATTTGGATACTATACCTGGTACGTATGTAGAAGTATCATATGAGATACTATACACCGACAAGTACCCAGTACGAATATGACATATTTTTCGAAATACCCATACTTCATAGGTCAATTGTTGAGTAATGTAGCCAAGGAATAAAATATGCAACGACAAAAGCAGATGTTAATGCGTATTGACCAAAGTTATATAGGAGAAAATTATTGACGAGTTGGGTAGTGGAAAACAAACTCCATAAAAATTTCACTAGACCTTTATATTTTATCATGACAACATAACATGCAAAAACCTCATTTTTGGCAAAATTTACTACTGGCATTTTCCTTCACAGAAAATATGAATGAGCAATTAATTGTATGCTGCACTAGAAAGTTAGAGATAATACCTTAAGGCGATCTTGATCAGACAAAGGCCTTCTTAAATCTCTAACATTGCAATATCTTGCAACAAAGTCAGAAACTAGAACGGGTTCATAGAATGCTGTTGCTGAGATATCTACAAGGCAAGGAAGCAACATAATCTCAATGGTGCATGTCAATAGCAAAACTACTGCTCTAAATGAAAAAAATTGCAAAGAAATGAAGGCCAACAATTAAAGAAATTCATACCAATATTAAGGGAAAGACCCATTTGTGTTGGGCGAAGGCTTTGATAGTAACCTTTCCAATATTCTAAACCATCCCCAAGATCACCTGTATCACCCAATTTGGGAGGGAAGAATGACCTTCCCACAACAGCATAACTGCAATCAAGAGTTTACGCAGTTTAGCGGAGCCACCATACTCCTTAACCTACATAAATTGATATGTAGAGGAAAATAGATAAAAAATTACTATATATATTTCACATCTCCCCAGGTAACCTTTGCTTCCTATTTTCGCTCATATACATGCTGCCTGCTGCTTTTGAATGAGATGTGAAGGCATAGGTAACGAAATAGGTAAGGGTAGACCCAAGCATGAAGATGTGCAGCTTGGTAGGGCATTTGCTAAATTGTTTTTAGGTCAGATGAGACTCACTTATTTGGAGTTGATCTAAGAACTACATCAAGAACTTGTATAGTTTCTTGGGGGACATCAAGTTGTTCGCTGCATAGGTCAGCTTTGGCAGCAAATTTGATTGCCGCCCTGAACTCACGTTCTCTCCTGCAATTAAAACAAACAGGACATTAAATACTAATTGAACCACGAGGGTAACTTTCAAAAACAGATAAATACATAAATTGCAAATTTGACTAACAGATGTAAAATACTTCATCAGATTGAAAACAGTTTGCCGGACACTGCTGAAAAATGGACAATAAATTCATTGTCTCAACACTTCTAGACACTTTCAGGAGCCCAACAACTCACAGAACTTTGAGCAGAGGAGTGGGGGGGAAGAGAGAGAGAGAGAGAAAAAAAAAAGAAAAAGAGAATTATGTTTATTATCTTCAGTCACCATAAAACAATCAAGGACCCCTCTGCAATCGGACATAGAAAATTAAACAAAATCAATAATAAATTAGCAAATACACAGTAAGCCTTAACCTTTTGTCTACATTTCAAGAATAGTTGTATAATCCACTATAATTGTGTGCATGCATCCACCAATAGCAGTAGATTCTGAAGGAAAGAAAAGGAATCACCTTGAGGTAGTCTCTTTTTCAACCAGCTTCACGACAAAGTCCTGAGAGACAAAAGGCAACGGCCCTGCTGTGTACAAACTTTTCCTGCCATCATAAGCTGGACATCGTTTGCCCAAGTGAGAATCCTGATATGATGCAATCAGTTCATGCACTATTTCCCTGCAGACTTTCTTTGAGGTAACTTCAGGTGTGATCGTCACCTAAACCATCAATTGGAATTGTATAATTACAATTGTAGAATAACCACCAAAGAAACTAACTAGAAAGAAACCAATTATAATGCAACCCAAAGCAAACTGGAAACCAAAGACTCGATACATTTGATTGGCCACAAAATTCAAGTATTAACCCTATCAGCCACAAAACAAAATCGGATTAACATGTTCCGATAAGGCTTGTGCCTATAGACAGGCATATGTTATACATGATGGTACACATACACAAAGTCCTTATTTGATTGACAGAATTAATATTGAAAGGATTAATACTCCTGCGAATTAGTATAGGATTAGTTATCGATAACTATTTATTTTGTATTCATTTCATTTTTTTTTCTTTCATATTTGAAATTATGATCCTAATTAGGGCCGGCCCTGGGCTAAGGCGAGTAAGGCCTGTGCCTAAGGCCTCCAAAATTTGGCCCAAAATAGGGCCCCAAATTTTGAAGATCCATTATACTATCAAGTTTTAAATAAAGTTCAATTATTGTTAGAAGCCCTCAAAAACAAAACAACCCATTAAAATAGAAGCCCTCCAAAATAAAACAGTCCACTATAAAAGGCCCAAATAAAAACATGTTGCAGGCCTATATTAAAAACAAATAAAAAAAGAGAGACTGACCCAAAGGTCCAAGCCCAACATATCATACCCCATTTAGACCCAAAACAAATTTAATACTCCATTAAGTCCTCAAATTAACAATAAGACGAAAATACCCACAATATATCATCCAATTTACACGCGCGCAACCATCTCCCACGTCCCCATCATCTCAGTCCGATCACTATACTGTTACGTCTCCGCCGCTCGAAATCGACTCATCAGTCCTCCATCTCTCTTCCGTTCAACTCCATCCCCTCTGAAACCCTAACCCTAACCAGAAAACGTAACCGTTCATCTTCATCACCCACAATCATCTCAGTCTGATCAGTACACTGTTACATCTCTGCCGCTCGAAATCGCATTCTCAATCCTCCATCTCTCCTCCGTTCGACTCCATTCTCTCTGAAACCCTACCCTAACCACCAAACCAAACCGTTCATCTTCAACACAACACCAAGCCGTTCATATTCTCCAATCAGCGACTCTCAACAACACGAAGAACCATCACCACTCTGAAGAGATTTCATAGTTCCTGACTTCCGATTCACAAAAATGGGGGAAAAAAGTAACATCTCTCTTCATCTATTCATTATTTTTCATTCACATTTGTACATCATTCTTTCATATTTCTTATATACACATTTTACATACTTCCAAATGTATAAACCCTCTTTTAATATATATATAGTCCCCTGTTTTTCAACATTCTAAACACTGTTTTTACACATAAATCCCTGTTTTTACACATTCAACACCTTATTCTTATTCTTGTTGTTCAATATTGGCTTCTCTTATTCTTATTTTTGAATTTTTAATCTTCTTGTTGTTATTGTTGCTTTTTACAAAATACAATGGGCTGTTCCTATTGTTAATACTGTTTCCTTATAAAAACTGCAACAACATAGTGTTTCATTTCATCACTATACAAGTAACATATCTAAATTTATTCAAACTGCAAATGAAACTGCAAAATTACACAGTTTAACCACTACTCAAAACAAATAGCTAACTTATTATAAAGTGCAAATCAAACTGTCAAATTATACAGTTTCGTAACTGTTACCAACAAAATACATATAACTTCATATTAAACTGTATATAAAACTTCAAAATTATACAGTTTTGTCACTATATTACTCATACCCTGCTGTCACTTTCATTTTTTCAGAAATAGCTGTTGGAAGATATTGGAAGAAACAAACCCGTATGCCCACAAATCCAATCAGGGATTTAACCATCTCCCCTTTTGAAAGTCCATCTCCTGTATGCACTAAAATGCCACCACCATCTCCCCATCCACAAAAAACCAAACCACCACACCCAAAAACAACCAAACCCAACAGACCCCACCAAAAAACCCACAAAACAACCACACCACCTACAAGAAAAAGCCCAAGAACTACACCACAGACCCCACCCACCCAACAAACACCAACCACACCTCCAACCACAACAAAAACAAACAAAAGAAAGCCAACAAAAAACCAAGAAGCTCCTCCAACCAAAAAAAGAAAGCTCCAAGAAATCCAATCAACTCCCAAAACAAAAACCAAGGCATCAAAAGAAAAAAAAACAGCAGTCCCTGCAAAGAGAGTCCAACAATTTAATTATCGTTCCAACATCGGAACGGTAATCAAACTGTTGAAGGGAGTCAAATTCACAAAAGCCCAACAGACAGAGCTGCAAAAAACCCCTTTTTGGCCCCTTATAAATGCTCTCTCCTCAACACAACTGAAGGCCTCTTGGTGCAGATGCTACAATTCCATTGTAGCAGAAATGACAACACTCTACAACAAAAGAAAAAGATCATTTGTACTTGGCAAAAAGGAAATGAAACTCAGAAGCAGTGATGTCAAGCTCATTTTTGGTATCGACTGTGGAGAAGACAGCATCACCACCAAATCCTATGCAAGACCAAAGGATTTTGAGCTTCCATTTTACAAACGAAGATGCAAATCAGTCAAGAGATTGGATGGCAAGTCTTTGACCAAAATGTTTCAACAAACAAAAAAAGGAAAATCAACCAATGATCGTCAAGATCTTGCAAGGGTAATCACCCTTTACTTGTGCTTGAAACTTCTCATGCCTACAACAGGCCATACACTCAGTTGGAGTTTCCTCAACTATGTTGACAATCTCAACAACATCAAGAAGTACAATTGGGTTGAAGCAATAAAAGACACACTGATGAATTCAATGGCAAATGCAAACAACAACCCAAGGCATGTCACTGGATGCGTCATGTTACTCTTGGTAAACACATTACTTAACTACTTCCCACAAAAATATCAGACATCTACCTATTTCTAACTATCTAACATATTTCAACTTTTTTTTTTTTTTTTACAGTACTGGTACTGTGAGCACAATAAACTCCTCCGACCATCCAACAAAGAAGGCTTCCCAAGGTTTATGAAATGGAACCTTGGAAAAATGTACTCCAAGTGGAAACACATCAGCCTTGCTCACTTTGAAAAGGTATTCAAACTCTTCTATACTATCCTAGCACAAATCTATTCAACACTCCTTTCATATTCATTGTAGTACAAATCATATTATGAAACTGTGAAAATTTTCAGTTTCAAAGCACACACTTCTTTAACATCACTCATGTTATGAAACTGTAACATTTTTCAGTTTCAAAAAACATATTTCGACACTTAACCCATATTACTCACAGTACAACTCATCTTATGAAACTGACCAAATTTACAGTATTACTGATATATGCCACATTGTTCCAATGCAGGTTAACCAAAGTGCTTTAACCCCAACTGAACAAGAAATACAGTTATTGCATATCAATCAAAGCACATCAACAGACTCTTCAGCAAAGAAACAAGACCACAAAAAGGACAACAAGCAAAAAAAGAAAACAAAAGCAACAAAAAAAAGAAGACTTCTAGACAGTGATGAGGATGACTTTCTCAAAGAAAAACATCATTCAGAATCAGAATCACAATCAGAACAAGAAGAACAACAAAAAAAAAAAAAAGAAAAGAAAGCAAAAACCACAAGAAGAACCAGAAAGTGATGAAAAAGAAGAAAAGAGTGATGATGAAAAAACTGATAAAGAAGAAACTGAAGAAGAAGAAGAAACTGAAACTGAAGAAGAAGAAGAAGAAGAAGAAGAAGAAGAAGAAGAAGAAGAAGAACAACAACAACAACAACAACAACAAGAAAAAGAAGAAGAACCTGATGAACAACAAGACAATGACAAAGCAGAAGAAAGACAACAAACAAAAGGTGATCAACAAGAAGACCTTGATGAAGAAGAAGACCAACAACAAGAGCAAGAAGAACAACAAAAAAACCAACACGAAGAAGTCAATGAACAAGAAGTGACAAACCAACAAGAAGAACTGCAAGAGAAATCTGACATATTTCATGCACAAGGTAAACTATTGTCTAATACTAAAGCATACTGCAAAATTTCATTAAACTAACCAAAACACAATCCAACATTTTTATAGGTCATGACCAACCACAAACACCAACCAAAGAGGACGACAAGGACAAGCTCATATCAGCCCTGAGAGCACAAATGCAAGAAATGAAACAAAAATTCATGGCTAAATTGCGTAAAAAAGAAGATCAATTGAAGGAAATGTCCACCAAAAAAACTGGCAGTCCCCAACAAAGATCCATGGTCAAGAGAATCAAACAAAAATCAAGAAAACAAGCACATGACCCAGATTTTGAATACCAACCAATGACCAAACCCAAAGAAGATGCAAGAAACAAGACACAAACTGCTGCTGATATACCCAAACCAACACAGGGTACGGATGAAGAAAAATAGAAGAAGAATGACAACAAAAAAGAGGGTGCTCATGAAGCAAAACAATAGCAGAAAGAAAAGATGCAAGAACATATTGGCCAAGAGAAAGCAGTTGCTGCTGAAACAAACCAAAAAGAGCATGCCAATCAAAAGAAGACAAAACTTCAAGTATTGGAAAATGATGATGATTTCCAGGAAGAATCAATCCCAAACAAGCCACTCGCCATTTCATGCCGCAAAACAAACAAGGTTTGGCATAGCCTATCCAAAAAAGACCAAGACCAAATTCAACTCATCAACAATACACAATCAAGTGCTTGTGTCTGGTCTGGCAGCGAAGATGAAAACTGCATATACTTTCAGATATATGCAAATTGACCAACAGGGAACCCTTATATGGGAATGTAGGTCTCCAACTACACAATTTTACAGTTTCTATACATATTCAATAACCTATTCCATAAACCTAACACATTCTCATATATAACATGTTTCAGGTCATTGATGCCTTCTCAGAAAAGCAATTGGCACTCCAACCAACCATTGAAGAATTTGAGAAAAACGATCTAGTCTTTGCAAGCAATCCATACGCAGGAAGATCTTACGTTTTCTCAACACTCATCAATGTAAGCAAAACTTAACATACCTTACAACTGCAAAATTTTCTATTTTCTCAACATGTATTACTACATAGTTTTATAACATATTTCAAACATATATATAACTTACAGACTCCACTACAAAACCAAGATCAAGCACTGAGAGAAAAACTGATGGACAACCATTTTCCAGAAGCAATGAAAAACAGATATATCCATTTCCCAATCAACCACGACAACCATTGGACAATTGTGGTCTTTGACAATGCTGATGGAATATGGAGACACTATGACTCTTTGAGACCAGCAAAAGATTGCCACAACAAGCACTTTGAAATTGCAAAGCAAATTGTAAGTTAAAATAAAATTTCATACTTAGTTCCATTCCTTTACAAACATCTCAACTCATCACTATAACTAACAAAAACACCCACTAACTATTTTGTAGCAACAACATCAACTGAGATGGAATAAAGCATTACTCAGCAAACAAGGAAACATGTTTTCATCTCACGAGTGCGAGACAGAAATTACATCAATTGAGGAATGCCCACAACAAACCCTACACTCGTAAGATACAAAATCCATAAACTAATCTTCCAATATGCTAAATTTTGCAGTTTCACCTAACTAATTAACTTCATCTCAAACACTGCAGGAATGATTGTGCAATTGCCGTCTGCAATGTTATCAACCAATATCTCAATTGGCAACCTGTGCAGAAAAAACTTCGTCCAACTGAGTGGGTCAAATTTCGAGCACAAATCATCAATCAATTCCTCAATGATGAGAACCGATCCTGGAAACTCGAGCACTACCAAATGTTGACCAAACATACCAAACCATAGAAACAATGAACAAACAAACTTCTTGACAATACAAAATATTCAAGGGAACATATCTTTGAACCTTTTTTTTTATTTTTTTTTATTTTTCTTTTTTAACATGTGACAAATACTTTATATACTTTTGGGAATGATCTTTTTCTGGTTATTATGGTTATCGTGAAAATGATTGATGTTGTTGTTGCTCTTCTTCTTCTTATTATTATTGTGGTTCTTCTTCTGATTGTTTGTCTACTTGTTTGTGGTTGCATATATTTTCATACAGTAAAGGTTGTTTCTAATATTTCTTCAAACTGCAAAATTTTACAGTTTCATCAGCTTGTTTCTAATAATTTTTAAAACAGCAAAATTATGCGTTTTCATCAGCTTGTTTCTAATAATTCTTAAAACTGCAAAATTATACAGTTTTCTCGCTATGAAATATGAACTGCATTTCCATATTATACTGTTTCAATAAGAAATTTTCAACAACCTTCTCTGCATTCCATAAAAATAAAAAACAAAACAAGACTGTTACAAAACAACTTCAATAAGTAAAAAATACATCAATAAACAAAAAACAATTCAACCAACTTTATCATTACTTCCATAATACCAAGTATCACATTTTTTATTATCATAATTCCTCAAATTCAAATACAAATCCAAAAGAATAGATTGTGGCCTCAAATAGCAGCCTTGCACGTCTTCTTATTGTGATTCCCATATTTCAAGCACCTCCCACACTTGATTTGCTTCACATTCTCCTCAAATAGCAGCCTTGCACGTCTTCTTATTGTGATTCCCATATTTCAAGCACCTCCCACACTTGATTTGCTTCACATTCTCACCCCTAGAAGGTATCCTCTTCTTCTTGTTCCGCCCGGGCAGCTTCTTTGTTATAGGAGGTTTGATAACCGAACTACTGGCACCATCAAAGTCAAATCTCTCACTTGAAGGCACTGGATAAACAGATTCCTTGTATGACTCTCTAAAACAATCTACATGAAAAAAAGGATCAATGAAACCATACACATCTCTACCACTACTACGCAAAGCATGCACAGCATGACAACAAGGAAAACCATTCAATTGCCATTCATGGCAAGAACAAGTCTGTCTACCAATATCAACATAAAGAGAAATAGAAGAATGAACCTCAAGCACAGTATCACTAGCAACAATCACATCCCAAGACTTAGCTAGCTCCAAAGAGTCCACCAACTTCTTTTCCATAACTGGACACAATTTCGTTATCCATCTTCTAGATTCAGCTCTTCTATCCGACAATTGAGTCATGATTTGAACCCTAATCATATCAACCATACAAGTAATAGGCAACTCACGGGCCCCACCAATCCAATTATTGTAAGACTCGGCAGCATTAGATGACATCTCACCATATCGTTTCCCTCTAAAAAATGCATTGGCCCACTTATCATTTTGCAAACCATCCAACATACTATCAACTCTACCATTCCCAGCAATACGCCTCAATTTCTCCATATAATGTTGGAAAGAAGCAACCGTTGGCGCATAAGCACATTTAACTAATATTTTCATCAAACACAGCTTATAGTTAGTACGAAGTCCCACTAATTTGTCAATCAAATTTCTCTTCAAATGATTCAAGCAATAAGCATGATGTGCATTGGGGAAAACCACTGAAAGAGCATCTAGCAATCCATGTTGACGGTCCGACACAAAAGTCAATCTCCGGCCTGAACCAACAGCCTTCAACAACTGACTTAAGAACCACATCCAATTATCTTGATTTTCAGCGTCAACAATCGCAAAAGCCAAAGGAAACAAACCTGCAAACAAAACCACATGAAACTGCAAAAATTAGCAGACTCACAATACAATAACACACTAACAAACTAAACCAATACTAACTGCAAATAAATACATACCTTGATTACCATCCTTTGATGTTGCTGCAAGCAAATGCCCCTTGTAACGCCCCTTCAAAAATGTACCATCAACAAACAACAACGGACGACAAAATTGAAAGCCATACAAACATCCATGAAATGCCACAAACAACCTCCGAAAACACCCACTACTTTCATCCACATCTAATTCAAACACACTTCCCGGATTCGTTCTCATAGCCGTCTCAAGGTACCATCGAAGCTGGTCAAAAGAAGTTGCAAAATCACCAAACAACCCACCTCTTGCCTTATCAACTCCTAACCATGCAACCCGATAAGAAACATCTATACCATATTGCTTCTTCAACTTTTTCTTAACTTCAATAGGACGAGTCAACGGATTATCACTAATATCATTTTGCACAATATCAGACACAAGTCTAGAACGAACCATTTTGCTACAAGATCTACGAGCAACAACCCCACAAGTATGCACATTATCCAACTTCATTATAAAAAAAAACACCAGAATCCATCAACACCCTTCCATGCACAAACCATTTACAACCCGTAGACGACTTCATCATACATTCAGCGGTTACTCTTGTTGCATCGTTCTTCAAATAATTCACTGCAAAACCACACTGAACTGCATACTTAGCCAATGCAATGCGGAACCCCAGCACTCCACCTTCAAATTCTTGACCAACACTATGTATAATCCCCTTCCAACTAGCAGACAACAAAACTCTTTCTGGTTCTGGATAAAAACTACGCAACAAACCACCAACATCATCACAATCATTCACAAAAGAACTCTCACAAGTTACAGAATCAATCCTACAAGAATTATCATCATCAACCTCCACAACTCTCTTACCCCCCACAATAACATCAACAACATGACAACCACTACCACCTACCATTGACAGCATATTCCCCAAATCATCATCACATTCAACAATACAATTAGAATATCCAGGAACAGAGAAAAACAAACAAAAGTTACCAACACTCAACTCCTTGAACTTCGCACATATTTTCTCAACAACTTCATCATAACTACATCCGTCACTAATCTTAATAGCAGCACAACAATTACTGTATTTGCACATTAACATGAAACACCGCTCCATACTACAAAATCACAAACCAGCAAACAATTGTTCACAGATTCCAAACTGCAAAATTATACAGTTACAACATATCAATACCAATAGTGCACAATTTACAATTCCAAACTGCAAAATTATACACTTACAACATATCAGTATCAAAACACCAGAATTCACAATTCCAAAATACAACTTCAAAACACATTACACTATACGACAAACAAAATCAACAAAATCAAAATCAAACAAACAAAATTCGCCAAACACAAACCACATATCACGCAAATTTGCTTATCTATATATACATACATATATATCGACAAATACAAACCACATACACACACAGACATATATATATATATATATATATGTATATCTATGTATCGACAGATACATACATACACATACATATATCTATCACCAGAGAGAGAGAGAGAGAGTGAGAGAGAGAGAGAGAGACAACGTACGCAGATATCGCCTGTACACAGAGATTCAAATCGCACAACCAGATCCACCTCACAGCACAATGAGATCGACCACACAGCACAATGAGATCGCCACAACGAAGAGAAATCGAGATCGCGGAGACGAAGATTTGATTTCCCTTTTTTAAACGGAGCAAAAATTTGATTTTTCACGTACATGTAGATCTCAAAACAAAGGGTAATACAGTCATTTAAAAATACGAAAATAAAAAACGGGACCTCTGAGTATAAAACTTAAAAAACTGTGGACCTATTGATCTATTAAAAATAAATTGGGATTAGAAGGGAAATAGATCCCCTACATAGGACTACATGGTAATTTTCCCATAAAAAAATTAGTCCAATTGAAAAAACAAACAAAGGGCCCAAATTTACTCAAGCAAACTTGAGTGGCCACTAGCAAATATTTTTTTTTTTGGGCGTATATACAAGGGGCCCAAATTTATAAGCTCGCCTAGGGCCCCTGAATTTTCAGGGTCGGCCCTGATCCTAATCCCTCTCAATATTAAAAATTCACCAATTTTGTCAGATTGAATGTTGGCCTGATTACTAGTCCATAGACTAACAATCTCAATCCTATGCTATAATCCAAGTAATCAAACATGCCCAAAGTATATTATACAACAGAGAGCAAGCATGGCGCCACCACCTACTGGAGCCCAATCCTTGTTCATAATCATATACAATCAGAAAGAAATTTTGGTAGAATGCATAACCAATAGTGTTATATACATTCATATCAATAATGCTATCTAATTGTGTTATATACACTCATATCAACAGTGCTATCTCCATACATTCTCATGGTCATTACACATTTTCTACATTCGGAGCGAATGTATAGAAGATGAAAACGCCACGCAAAATAATCAAATAAAAAATGCACGGTGAGCGACAAATAATAATATTCGAACCCACACCAAAAAAAAGTACAAAAAAAACAAATAGTTAATCTGTTACAAAAAGGAACACAAAAAAATAAATATATAGATCAAAATCTGTAATTATCAGAGCATACAAATAGAACAAAACCGATCAAACCATTAATCTCTAGGAAAACAAGAAGAGAAAAACGCATAGAAATAAAAATAAATATTTAATCACTCGATCAACATGTATGAAATCAACATATACACAGCAGATAACAGATATATATATATATATATAGATAAAATTCGGATGAGATTCTCACGTCATAATGGTTGTGCGGGGCTGATTTCCACACTATGAAGAAGGGTTGAACTTCGTGGATGAACAGCAAGCTTTGGGAATTGAAGATCTGCACGGAATAACAAACGGTGAGGCTGCCCGACCGGGGTTTGGTCGGAAACCCCTCCGATGGTAAAGTCAGCAACTCAGGGAGAGGAAGAAGAGAGAATGCAGAGAGTGTATATGTGTTAAATGTGTGGATTTTCGGATGCCTTGAGAGTGAATAGTGTTCACCTTTTATAGGAGAAGGTTGTTTGTCGTTCAAGTCCTTCTCTCTCCGTCATCTGTCCAATGTGTCTTATTCGTGGTCGTCTCCTATTGGAGGAGGACGACCACTCCGCCTGACACTCGGGTGTAGGTCTATTTTGTTTGTCTCATTAGCGGACATCTCTCATTGGAGGAGGACGACCACTCCGCCTGCCATTCAAATGCGGGTCTGTCATATATGCACCTTGTCCCTCTGCACCTCCATGTCTCCACGTTCTGTTCATACAGAGGGAGAGGAGCAGAGTTGTTTGTCTCTAGTGGACCCAAGAAAGATCTTCAGTGAATTGGCCTTCTCTAAGTTGGTCTGCTCTAGAACGGTTGTCCAACCAGGAGGTCCAACATGTTGCTCAACCCACTTCGGAGTGGTTCTGTCCATCCAGAAGGTCCAATATGTTGCTCAACCCACTTCGGAGTGGTTCTGTCCATCCAGAAGGTCCACCATGTTGCTCGGCCCACTTTGGAGTGACGCTCGTACATTGGGCCGAACTCCTATGATTGTCTTACTTCGGAGCAAGTGTTGGCCATAGGGCCGAGGTCCGACCTAGCTCCACCTTGGAGTGAGTATCGCATTGGGCCTAACACCAAGACTTGATTAATTTTTACCCACTTCATTTGCCCCCTGGCTTGCGCTTACGTTTGGCGAAGCGGAAGCCAATTCTGTCACAAGCTTCGAAGTTTGGGCGATCATAACTTAATTTGAGCTCTGTGAGTTAGATTCAAAATTATTGTTCGGTCCAGCGTTTGCGTCTGCCCAATATTTCGTAGCTCATTTGTGCCCCCAAACTAAATGTGTCTCTTCACTAGCCTCGTAATTGTCTAGCTTGGTGTCTTTTTTCAGTCGGCTGAGCGTCGTTGCTTGACTTGAAAAAATATATATACAGAATAGTATATATATATATATTTTTGCAGTGTTCGTCGATTCGGCCGAGCAACACAGCGACGCTTCAAAGCAGGCCAAGTGTGCTTTATCACAGCTTTGTTCTAATTTGAAAGACATTCGTTATCTTTTTGCTCGGTCCTACTTGTAAGAGATAAATTGGTGTTGGTCTCAATGCTTGGTCGACCAAGTCCTGCCCCTCCACTCTGTTCGGTCTCGAAGCATAGCTTGCTAACATTGCTTGGTCATGCGGATCATGCACCATTTTCTTGTTTGGACATGATTAACACGTCTATTTGTTCAACTCGTTTCTTCATATATTAGTCGGTCATTTTACCTTCAGCTTAAGGATTGTCCGTCACTTAGTTAGTCGGCCGTAGCAGCTTGTTTGCATAATTTTTGTTTTTCAACACCAAGTTGCTTGGTCGGCCCTAGCAGCTTTGGCGTTGCGAGTTTGCATTTTTTAATTCGGTTTCTCTACCACCAAGCTACTGTCAACGTTAGCACCTCTTATCTTGAGAGTTGTCTAACACATAATCGTTATAGTCTTGGTAGCGACTTCAATAATATTGACTCTCGCCAGGCACTGCACTCCTTCGACCTTTGCTTGTTGTTTGTAGTGTATTTATTTGGTAGAATGCTGCACTTTCAACTTTGTTTGTTGTCAATCTTTTGGTTGTTTACTCGAGCTATGAAACTTGGTTTTGCTTAGCTAGTTTTGACTCGCTTCCTTTGCTCGGTCCATTTTGGAGTAGATGTTAGGCGTCCAATCAGCCACTGTTGCTTGGTCCACTTCGAAGTGAGCATTGAGCGTCCGACCAACTTTCATTGCTCAGCCTACATCGGAATGGGTATTGGGTATCCAATCAGCCTTCGTTGCTCAACGTGCTTCAGAGTGGGTGTTGGGCGTCCAACCAACCTTTGTTGCTTGGCCTAGGCATTGGGTGTCTGACCAACTTCTGCTGCTCGGCCCAATCGTTGGGTGTTCGACCAAATTTTGTTGCTCAGCCCAAGCGTTGGGCGTCTGACCAACTTCTACTGCTTAGCCCAGGCATTGGACGTCCGATCAACTTTTGTTGCTTGGCCCAAGCGTCGGGCGTCCAACCAACTTCTATTGCTCGGCCCAGGCATTGGGCGTCCAACCAACTTTTGTTGCTCGGTCCACTTCAAAGTGAGCATTAGGTGTCCGGCTAACTTTCGTTGCTCGGCCCACTTCGGAATGGGTGTTGGGCGTCCAATTAACATCCATTGCTCGGCGTGCTTAAGAGTAGGCATTGGGTATCCAACCAACCGCTGTTGCTCGGTCGAAGCGTTGGGCGTCTGACCAACTTCTATTGCTCGGCCCAGGCATTGGGTGTCCGACAAACTTTTGTTGCTTGGTCTACTTCAGAGTGAGCATTGGGCGTCCGACCAACTTCCGTTGCTCGGGCCACTTCAGAATGGGTGTTGGGCGTCCAATTAACTTTTGTTACTCGGCCCAAGCTTTAGGCGTCTAACTAACTTCTATTGCTCGGCCCAAGCGTTGGGCGTTTGACCAACTTTTGCTGCTCGACCTACTTCGAAGTGGACGTTCGGAGTCCAACCAACCTCCATTGCTTGGCGCGCTTCAAAGTGGGCATTGGGCATCCAACCAACCTCTATTGTTCTGTCCAAGCATTGGACGTCCGACTAACTTTTGTTGCTTGGCCCACTTCGAAGTGGACGTTTAGCGTCCAACCAACCTTTGTTGTTCATCCCTCTTTGTAGCTCTTCCACTTCGTATCACCTTCGTTAGGCTGAGGTCCTTTTGTAATGAAACTTTAAGTTAATAAAGTATCTTCGAAATTTGCCAAGTGTTGGACTTGTAACTCAAACTTTCAATTTCTTCATGTTAATGTTGTTTGCCCCCAGCCAAGCAACATGGATGTAGCCCTATATTGTTCGTTGTTCGACTAGACTTCGCCTTATGCCTTTGAAAAGTTAAGTTGCTCTCCCAGTCGAGCAATAATAGGGAAACCTTGCAATATTTCCCGTTTGGCCTTAATTGAATTAGTTGTCTTGCCCCCAATCGATCATCATTGTTCGGCCGTTACTTGACTCGGTTATGCTTCTGTTTATCCCACTTTGGAGTGGAGAGCAAGCTTTGACCTAGCTTCTGTTCAGGCTTCATTGTAGAGGGCTTGGTTTAACCTAACTCTTGTTCGGTCCACTTCGGAGTGACATTTGTTCGGCACACTTTGGAGTAGACGGCTAGGTTGAACCTATCTTCTTTTTGGCCTACGTTGGGCGGCCTCTATTCATCCCACCTCGTGGTGAAGGACTAGCTTCGATCTAACTTCGGTTTGGCACACTTCAGAGTGGCCTTTGTTCGTTGCACTTCGGGGTGGACAATTAGGCTCAACCTAGCTTCTATTCGGCCTATATCGGAGTGGCCTTTGTTCGGCCCACATCGAAGTGGTCAACTAAGATCTACCTAGACCTTTGTTAGGCCCACACTAAGGTGGTTGGCTGGGATCGGTCCAGACCTTTGTTAGGCCCATGTTAAGGTGGTCGACTGGGATCAGCCCAGACCTTTGTTAGGCCCACACTAAGGTGGTCGGCTGGGATCGATCCAGACCTTTGTTAGGCCCACGTCAAGGTGGTCGACTGGGATCAGCCCAGACCTTTGTCAGGCCCACACTAAGGTGGTCGGCTGGGATCGGTCCAGACCTTTGTTAGGCCCACGTCAAGGTGGTCGACTGGGATCAGCCCAGACCTTTGTTAGGCCCACACTAAGGTGGTCGGCTGGGATCGATCCAGACCTTTGTTAGGCCCATGTCAAGGTGGTCGACTGGGATCAGCCCAGACCTTTGTTAGGCCCACACTAAGGTGGTCGGCTGGGATCGGTCCAAACCTTTGTTAGGCCCACGTCAAGGTGGTCGACTAGGATCAGCCCAGACCTTTGTTAGGCCCACACTAAGGTGGTTGGCTAGGATCGATCCAGACCTTTGTTAGGCCCACGTCAAGGTGATCGACTGGGATCAGCCCAGACCTTTGTTACGCCCACACTAAGGTGGTCGGCTGGGATCGGTCCAGACCTTTGTTAGGCCCACGTCAAGGTGGTCGACTGGGATCAGCCCAGACCTTTGTTAGGCCCACACTAAGGTGGTCGGCTGGGATCGATCCAGACCTTTGTTTTGGCTGTACTATACCCTTGTTTGTCGTTTTCTCCATCAATGGAGTCTTTCCTTCCAATAGGTAGAACAACCCAATTGCGAGGATATGGTAAAGCTTCACCACATCTAAACTTTGTTCATTAATACAGATCTCATCTTTCAAAAGACTCAGGAGCATCTATCTTTTGTCATTCGTATTTTCTATCATTGGAGTTCTTCCGCCTAGTCGGTGGAACAACTGAATAGTAGGGATTCGGTGGCGCTTTGCCACATCTAGACTTCATTCATCGATACAAATCTAGTATTCTAACACTATTAGGATTGTTGGTTCTTTATCATTCGTCTTCTCCAATATTGAAGTCCTTCCGTCTAGATGATGAGACGAGTCAGTAGCAATGATGCGGTGGTGTTCCATCGTATTTGGACTTTGTTCTTCGATGCAGATCTGGTCCTCCAACACTTTCATAAAATATAGTCATTTATCGATCATCATCTCTTTCATTAGAGTCCTTTAGAATGAGGCATTAGAACGACTAAACAATAGTGCAGTGGTGTACGCCGTGTCTGGACTTCATCTGTCGGTGCAAATCTGGTCTCTCTATATCCATTAGTGCAGATCTGGTTTTCCAGCACTCTTCAAAGTGTTAATTTGTTATCCTTTGTCTTCTCTGTCAACAGAGTCCTTCTCTACAGTGGCAACAAAGGTATCTCTTTCGTTCCCCTCACCAGAGCTTGTCATAGACCAGTGTGGTACTCTCTCTATTTGGTTGCGGTTGTCTCTATCAAGGAAGCTATGTTGGGGTGACTCGCCGACGATGACACGACGTTGCTCTACTATATCGGTGGTCTATTTCTTAAGATCTGCAAGGTCTTCATGCCTTCTAGGGAATGCTGGACCGTTATCTTTGGTTCTCTCTATCATTGGAGTCCTCTCTGTTAGTCTAGAATGGGGTGTATCTTCGATTCTCATCGTTGGAGTTCGTCACGAAGCAATCAGTGGTTTTCCCACAGACGGCGCCAATTGTGCGAGGGTGATTTCCGCACTATGAAGAAGGGTTGAACTTCGTGGATGAACAACAAGCTTTGGGAATTGAAGATCTGTACGGAATAACAAACGGTGAGGCTGCCCGACTGGGGTTTGGTCGGAAACCCCTCCGATGGTAAAGTCAGCAACTCAGGGAGAGGAAGAAGAGAGAATGCAGAGAGTGTATATGTGTTAAGTGTGTGGATTTTCGGATGCCTTGAGAGTGAATAGTGTTCACCTTTTATAGGAGAAGGTTGTTTGTCGTTCAAGTCCTTCTTTCTCCGCCATCTGTCCAATGTGTCTTATTCGTGGTCGTCTCCTATTGGAGGAGGACGACCACTCCGCCTGACACTCGGGTGCAGGTCTATTTTGTTTGTCTCATTAGCGGACATCTCTCATTGGAGGAGGACGACCACTCCACCTGCCATTTAGATGCGGGTCTGTCATATATGTACCTTGTCCCTCTGCACCTCCATGTCTCCACATTCTGTTCATACAGAGGGAGAGGAGCAGAGTTGTTTGTCTCTAGTGGACCCAAGAAAGATCTTCAGTGAATTGGCCTTCTCTAAGTTGGTCTGCTCTAGAACGGTTGTCCAACTAGGAGGTCCAACATGTTGCTCAACCCACTTCGGAGTGGTTCTGTCCATCCAGAAGGTCCACCATGTTGCTCGGCCCACTTTGGAGTGATGCTCGTACATTGGGCCGAACTCCTATGATTGTCTTACTTCGGAGCAAGTGTTGGCCATAGGGCCGAGGTCCGACCTAGCTCCACCTTGGAGTGAGTATCACATTGGGCCTAGCACCAAGACTTGATTAATTTTTACCCACTTCAATGGTGAAGATCACTATCAGCAAAAACGACGAGAAAATGATTCGCACGAACAATGCATTGCCGGCCGACAGTTCCGTAACCGGGCCTCGCCGGCGGCCGGAGAGACTTCGTAGACGACGGCCGCTGAACCGGTTTCTGTACGGACGGCGTAGGTTGGATCGGTTGTTGTACGGACGATGAAGACTGCGCCGTCGCTGGAGGAGGAGATTACAGGATCAGCTTCCGCTCAACATCATGGCTGAGAGACGACGACGGCGTCGGAGGCGGCTGTGAGCTTGACATCACCGACGACTGATCGCTAGGAAGAAATTGGAGTAGACTGCTAAAAAGCGAAATGCTAGAGAGAACTGTTAGGGAAAATACCTTTCCCACCAATAAATCAATTAATGTAAAAAATTAAATTAATAATGATATAAGAGTTTTTACATAATTTTTTTTAATGTGCGACATGTTTATGGAATTGAAATCTAATTCTATTATCAATTAATAATTTTTAAATAATTACAAACAGCACACGAATAATTTCTCAAAATTATTTTTAAATAAATTCTATATAATTATAAAATAATAAAAAAAATATATCTCACCAAATTGATGAAGAAATTAACTTCAAAATAGAGACAATAAGAGACAAAAATAGAAGCACCCAGTCTTCCAAGCACTGAACTGTTAGGCCAAGTTTGGGAAGTCCTAAATAATCCATTTTTTTTTATCTTTTTTTCATCACATCACCTCTCTACTTTTCTGCACATCTTTTCGTAAAAAGATAAAAAGTACACTTATTAAGGTCATCCCAAACAACTCAGTATTGTTGTTTACCCAAGCAATACACACGTAGCCACATCGTAAAAACTAATACATTATAGCAGCCGCCGTTCAAAGGTAAACAATAATACTAACAAATTATTGTTTATTTTAGACTTTTTCTCAAAACCTTAATTGTTACTAAATAGATTTTTAAATATTCATTGGACCTTCAAAAATCATATATAATATATAAAATATAAGAGTTTTTTTTTTAGGATATCTCGTATTAAGATTTTATAGTATAAATAATATTCAATATTTTAATAATGTCTAAGGTCTCTCAAATTAATCCAGAGAATTTATCTGGACTTCACAGAGAGAATCTCACCAAGAATTTCTCTTGTCACTTCAACCGAGAGAAATTCTCTCAAAACCAAAGAAATTCCCCTCTTCAACCTAAAGAAATTCACTCAAAACCAAAGAAATTTTCCTCCCCATCCAAAGAAATTTCATTTTTTGTGATTTTTCACTTCGAGGCTCGTTTTCGTCTCTGTTTCTCTTATTGAGAGAATTACACATATATATATGGCTAATGAAGGCCTTGAATTCTCTCACAAAGATGTAGAATTGAATGAAGAAATAGCCGAAATGTTATTCCCGATGAGGCGATTATGCTTCTGCATCTCATGTTTTGGTGGTTCGAACAGATCGGCGGCAGTAAGAATGCAGTGGTGGTAGAGAACAAGGACGGAGAAGGAGGAGGAGGAGGAGAGGTGATGGGATCGGGGGATCAAAGCTCTAAAGAAACTTCAAGAGTGGTCAGAAATCGTCACCGGGCCACGGTGAAAGACCTTCATACGACGGTTCAATCGGAGCAAGAGTGGCGAAAGAGGAGCAAGGCAAGAGAAATTCCGGTATGATCCTCTCAGTTACGTTCTCAACTTCGATGATGGCCAAGTACAGAATAATGATTCGGACGAAATGTTTTGGAGCTTCTCGTCATGGTACTCTTCGATTCCGATATCAGTGAAATCGTCCATGAATAACGATGCTTTGAGCTTCACTTAACGATGGAGAGAGAGTTAGAGAAGAAGACGACGACAACAATGAACTCCGGCGATAGAGGTGGAGTTTGTCAGAGAAAGAAGAGTAGAGAGAGAGGCTAGTTTGATTTGAGAGGATCAAATTTCTCTGTAATATGTGGATGTCGAGAGTTGTGGGACTTTAGATATTACAAAATAATATTATAGATCTTTTTCATTACTAAAAATAGGAGAGGGACATTAGACTAATTTATTATAACTAACACCAAACCAAATTAAATACTTTTAGTAAAACAATTGAGTCCCATACTCCACTAAAGAGGTATACCCAACAATTCTCCCCCTACCGACCTAGGTGGAGACATCAACCATACCTGCCAAAGTTCGATATTTCAAATGTTTGTCTTTCGACAAAGTCTTAGTCAACATATTCAAAATATTATCATCCGTGTAAACTTTTTCGAGTTGTAACTTTTTCGAGTTGTAACAATTTCGAATCTAACATATCACGAATTCAATGGTATCTTAAATCAATGTGTTTCGATCTCGAATGAAAAGTGAAATTTTTACTCAAATGAATAGCATTTTGACTATCACAATAAAGCACATACCTTTCTTGATTCAAACCCAACTCTTGCAAAAATTTCTTCAACCATAACTTTTCCTTGCAAGCTTCCGTAATGGCAATAAATTCAGTTTCGGTAGTTAAGAGAGCAACACATTTTTGTAATTTAAATTGTCATGCCACAGCTCCCCCTGTAAAGGTCATCAAATACCCTGAAGTAGACTTTCTAGAATCAACATCACCGACCATGTCAGAATCTGTGAACCCATCAAGCGTCGGCTTACCATTCCCAAAACACAATCATACCTTTGAAATCCCTCAAAGATACCTTAGAAACCATTTCACCGCTGCCCAATGTTCTTTACTCGGATTAAAGAGAAAACGACTCACCACAGTAACAGAGTGAGCAATATCCGGCCTTTTACAAACTATGGCATACATCAAAGAACCAACCACTGAAGTATAACGAATTTTCAGCATCTCTTCCTTGTCTTTCTTACTTGGATATTGATTCGAACTAAGCTTGAAGTGACTCGCAAGTGGACAACTAACCGGTTTTTCTTTATCCATGTTGAACCTCTCAAGCACTTTCTCAATGTAACTTTCTTGAGACAACCTAATCCTTTTTGCGATCACGAACAATTTTCATACCAAGTATTTGCTTTTCCGGTCTCAAATCTTCATAACAAAAGACTTGTTCAACTCTAACTTCAACTTGTTAATCATGGTAGAATCTTGACCCACAATTAACATGTCATCAACATAAAGCAAAAGAATAATAAATTTGCCATTCGGAGAATTTTTTACAAACACACAATGATCCGAAGTGGTTTTAAAAAAATCATTATTCATCATAAAAAAGTCAAATTTTTTGTACCGTTATCGTAGCACTTGCTTGAGGCCATAAATAAGAAAATAAAACGTCCAACGAACTGTGAAGACTTAAATGGAACAAAATGAACTTTCATATAGACATATATATAAATCAGTCCATGTCAAGTTGTATACCAAAAACAAAAACAAAATGAGGGATTTCAATCCCATTATCAAAAGATACACAAATTTCATCAATTGTTTATATCACATGAATGGATCTCAAAAGGGTAATTCTCGTACCACCCGAAAGTTTTGACACTTGACCGATGGGAACCTTACGGTGAGGCACAAAGGTAGGCTTAACAAAATAGAGGCTAGATTGACGCCGCTAAGGTCCTCCTTGTCCTTGATCACCTACATACATTTATAAAACAGTGAATTAGAGCCCAGTGAATAACAACTATGTAAAGGGATTGAGAATAATGTCCTTACTATAATCCAAATCAGTTAATTTCAACAGTAATTAGAAAATCAGAATTATTTGCTTATCAGATCCATTTTTCATACAGAGATCATAGCAGTCACACGTGGTACATCTAGTAGCAGAACAGTACAGTAGGTCGTGAAGACTGAGCAGTCAGAATTAATGGACGTACCATCAATACAGTAAACAAAAGTTCCATAATTGGAATTGATAGAGATCTCTATAATAGTAACAGTGAACAGATACTAAGGATGCCATGAATACAGTTCAGGAAAGCAAGACAATTATTCATTTGAACAAGATCATCATTTCATAAAACAAAGTATAATATAAGTCACAAAATACTTATAATTGAACATATTTTTGCAAGGTTGTTACTCACAATTGGCTTCTTGAATCACGTAGCTAGGACGCAGCATCTGACCTGCAAAAACACATTCAAGCATAACATGTTCAATTCACAGTCAATTCATTCAGTCGGTTCTTAACTCTATTCGGTTCTTTCGTTACTTGTTCAATCTGTTAACTTGATTTGTTTTCTAATTCCTTTTGAATTCATGAAATGCATACAGATGTGAAATACATGTGAAAACCATGCAAACAAATGGCCGAAACGTAGAAAAACATAGAGAAAATGAAATCGAAAATCTACTCTGATAGCTGCATGTGCGGAGGCTCTGGCCGCACATATGGAACCTCCACTACACCTTTTTCTGCATGTGCCATTAAAGCAGTGCTCAAGCCAAAATTTGCCCTGTTTTCCACACGTGCGGACCTCCCCGCCGCACATGCGGTTCTGGGTTTCCAGAACCGAAAATCTATCATTGTGTTGAAATCCAACCTTTCCAAAAACCAACTCCATTTTTATACAAATCAAGGCCCAAAACCCTTTAAAACATGTTGAATGGACAATTTCAAACTTCAAACTAAAACCATGACTTCAAAACAAAACTCAAGTTCCCATTAAAAGATCTAAACCTTGCATTGAAAGGCAAAAATCATGAACTTAAACCAATTCTTACAATTCCTTCAATATCTTGCTCACTCATAAACCCTACCCCACAAAACTACTAATTAAGCTTAATTTCTCCTCAATTAAACTTAGAAACATCTCAATTTCAAGAATTTAGAGAAGAATTCCTACCTTACCTTTGTTAAATTTGAGGATGCATCTCTCTTCCTTCTTATTCTCTTCTTTCTCTTCCCATGAGATCTTTCTCTCTGTCTCTTTGTAGAACTCTCTCAAGATATATCTCTCTCTACTCTATTCTTGTCTTTAGTTAATGACTAGCTTTGTATTGGCTTTAAATATAAGGTCAATTAAATGAAATTAAATTAAGGCTCAATATAATCTTGTTTAAGCTAAACTAAACTAAACTTAATTATACCAATGTGGATTAGGCTCTCATCACTCAGTCCAAACATTTAATTTTAACCTTAAGGTTTAACGATTCAGACAGGTTCATTTCACATTCTATCATATCTGTTGACTATAACACCCTTCAAATCGCACATAGCACATAATCATCGCATATAGGAGCAAATAAACAACATATAAACGCATAAGCAAGACAAACCACAGAATTAGAAGTTAATTAAAAAGACGGGTGTTACAACAAACATCTGAATGAATCAACTTAAAAACATTTTTTTTTCTAGAAGCATCATTTTTATGAAAGGAAACTCTATATTGTTTACCTACCAAACAATGAACACAAGTTTTAAAATGTGTACCTTTCAAACCAAATAGAAGCTCTTTTTTAAACAAAACTTGTAGCCGATTTTCACTCATGTGCCCAAGTCGCTTGTGCCACAATTCGATAGAAGCATCATCCTCAAGTGCATTGACAATACCTTTACAAATTTTTCATTGCATCGAATAAAATGTGTGAGTCTTCTTGCACTTAGCCACGATCAAAGAACCCTTTATGAACTTCTATTTTCCATCACCAAATTTTTTGTTGTAGCTTTCATCATCTAACTTCCCGGTAGAGATCAAATTGAGTCAGATGTCTAGAACATGCCTCACATCTTTAAGCAACAACTTGCAACCAAAAATTGTTTCCAAGCAAATATTACCTATGCTAATAATCTTGGACAAACCTTCATTACTCATTCGAACAAAACCATAATCTCATTTGGTGTAGGTAGTGAAGAAATCAACTAGAGAAGTCACATGAAAAGAAGCACTGGAATCAATCACCTAATTGCTCTCTTAGCCCACAAAATTAATACAATCATTTTCACAAACAACTATAAGATCACCATCAGTAGTAACCGACGTTGTGTCTTCATGCTTGTTATCCACACTTTTGTTTCGCCTTTTCTCCTTGTTCTTGAGCTTTTAGCATTCCCGCTTCATGTGTCCTTTCTCATGACAATAATGGCACTCAATGTCTTTTTTTGAAAAAGAATCATCTCTTGATTTGTCACGAGTTTGATCACGACCATGAAGAGTCTTACTCCTCCATCTTGTTTTGCTTCGATCTCTCACAACAAATGCCTCCAAATGAGAAGAACCTGCTAATTTTCTTCTAGTTTCTTTATTCAACAAGCTACTAGTGACTTGGCTCATTCTGACGATTCCATCAGAGGTCAAATTACTAACCGTCAACCGTCACAATCAAAGTCTCCCAACTTTCGGGTAAAGAACTAAGTAGTATCAAAGCCTGCAAGTCATCATCAAAAATAATTTTTATAGAAACAAGTTGGTTAACAATACTTTTATTTCATTCAAATATTCCGGAATGGGGCTGTCATCTTTATATTTTAAATTAACCAACTTACAAAATAGAAAAACTTTATTTGTGGCTGATTTTCTATCATAAATGCCTTCTAATTTTTTTCATAAATCATGTGTTGAAGTTTCAGTAGTAACATAATGAAACATATTGTCATCAATCCATTGATAGATAACACCAATGGCTTTTCGATTAGGCCTCTTCTATTCATCATCTTTCATACGCTCGAGTTTGCCACTATCACACTCAATAAGCCCATACAAATCTTTACAAAATAATAGGTCCTCCATTTTAGTTTTCCAAGTTACCCAATTGCTTCTATTAAAGCTAGACATATGACCCACATTCCCCTCCATTGATTTACACAAATAAATAAATTCAAATAAACCGTAAGTTTAAATACCAGTTGTTAGGGAAAATATATGATTTCCCACAAATAAATCAATCAATGGAAATAAAAATTAATGCGGAAAAATGAAATCAACAATGACACAAGAATTTTTACGTGGTTTCCTCAATGTAAGGTACGTCTACGGGATCGAAATCTGATTCCACTATCACCCAATAGTTTTCAAACAATTACAAACGCGACACGAATGGTCTCACAAAACTACCCTTAGGTGAATTCCAAATAATCACAAAATAATCAAAATGAAAGATCTCACCAAATAGATGAACAAATTGTCTTCGAAATAGAGACGAATAACAATCTTCGAAGCACTAAACTATTATTGCTAAGTATTGTTGTTTGCCCAAGCGATACACACACAGCCATAGCGTAAGAACCAAAACCTTATAGCAGCCGCTGCCCTTCAAAGGTAAAAAACAATACCAAAAAATTAATGTTTTATCTTGGACTTTTTATGAAATCTTTAATTGCCACAAAACAGATTTTTAAATATTCATTAGGCCTCTAAAAATTATATATAATATATAAAATATATTATAATTAACACCAAACTAAATTAAATATTTTTAGTAAATCAATTAGGTCTCATACTCCACTAAAGAAGTATACCCAACAAAAACGTGTAGGAGTGGGAAGACTGAACGGTTACTAACGTTGTTTTCGATGGCTCATAAAGCTGGTTTCCCAATCCTCTATACTATAATATTAAGATGTTAAGTGAACTCCTATTTTGATTTCTTGAAACTTTTGTCATGTGACATTTACATAATAATAATAAATAAAAATTATTCTACAATAATTTTTCAATAAATTACATTCTTCAAATAACTACCCTATAATAACTTTTTTTTCTTTTCTAATAACTTACTTTTATTATTTTTCTTTTTTATTTTTATTTTATTCCCCTCTTTTTACAATGCTTCTCTCTTTTTAAAGAAAATACAAAAATGTTTTATTTAATTATGGCAAAGAAGGGCGAAGGAATATAAGATTATCTTCAATATTATAAACAAAAAAGAGAGTAAGCAGAGAGAGCAGAGCGATAGTAAAGAGAAAGAGCAGAGAGCAGACCCACATTCAAGAACTTGCCATCCACTTCCATTTCTTTCTCGTGTCCCTTGCATTTGGGAAGCAATAATAATAATAATAATAATAATAATAAAATCCTAAGAAATATGTATGGGCTTGTTTGCAATGTTCTAAATAAGTATATTTTTAAATTTTTTTATAAAAAAATATATAAAAAATAGAGAGGTGATGTAACTAAAAAAAGTACACTTATTTAAAGAATGCTTTAGAATGATCTAAATAAGTATACTTTTTAATTTTTTACGAAAAAAATGTAAAAAAAAAAGAGAAATGATATAACCTAAAAAAGATTAAAAAATGTGCTAACATAGAGGATGCCAACTGGTGCCTTAATGGCTTCTAAAATAAATTTGGTTTAAATATTTTATTTTTAAAATGTAATTTACTTACAAGAAATACTAAAGTGTGTATTACATGCATTTTATAATTAAAAAATAAAATGACATAACATAATACTTTATGAGTCATAATTAAAAAAAATGTCATAACTAAATACCAGATAAGACATAACTAAAGAACCTTGTTTGTATGTTTGGTTGCTCTAGATATAGAGAGTCCGGATAATATATCCCCCAAAAGGGGATATGCAGTATCAACCCCCATGGTATTGTATATCCCTCACCGTCGAATATAGGAAATATTCATCCAAAGGTCAAAAATAATTACCCTTCTCTTATCACATCCTATATCCTATCTTAACTAAATATAATATAAGTAACCTCAAAGTATATATAATCCATCTCATATCCTACAATATATTTTATCTCATCCTTATCCTTAGGTATTAGACAATGGTATTTGCTATCAGTGTGTTTGGTTTTAGTTTTCTGGATTAAGTTTTTTGAAAATTGAGTTTTTTGGTATTCTTGTTTTTTTGTTTTTAGTGAATATTTTTAAAATTTTAAACATTTTTTTTACTTTTTTAGATACACCTTACTTAGATGTATCTAAAAAGTAAAAAATTTGTGAAAAAATATTTTAAAGAATTAATAAATACATAAAAATACAAAAAATGTACTGAATTCTTGTATTTTTTTTTTTTGTATTTTTGGTATTTAGTGAATTTTTAAAAGATTTTTTTTATATCTTTTTTACTTTTTAGGTGTATTTATGTTAGGTGTATCTAAAAAGTAAAAAAAAAAAATTGCTTAAAATATTAAAAAAATTCAGTAAAAACAAAAAACCACAAAAAATAAGAAAGTAAAATTTTCTAAAAAGTGTTTTTAGAAAAATGGAACCAAGCAAGCTGAGCCATTGCTGTAATTTGGCAATGAATAGTAGTAATTTGCCATAGTATAGCAATGGTGCTCCAATGGTACACATGTTATTTTGGCAAATATCAACCAATTTTCCCTCCAAGTTTGTAGGTGTTATTTGGATATAGGTTTTTTAGTGAATTTTTTTTTTGTTTTATTTTTTTTATCTTTTGTGACCTTTTTTTAACTGTTTGTAAAAAAAAATTATATATTTACATTATACCCGATTAGACAAATATAAAAGATAATAAAGAAATTAAAAATTTGAAATAAATAAATAAATATAATTCACCCCACCAAAAAACAATCACTACAAAAAAAAAACAAAATTACTGTTGTATTTATAGCCGTTGTTCTTTCTATTTTGAAATTTTTCTTTTAATTATTATTTTTTTTAGGAAAAAAAGAGCACAACAGTCGTATTGCATTCCAAGACACCATCCACACCGTTGATTTTTTCTCAATCCAATGACTAAGGTGAGAATTCTAGAATCATTGGTTGCTTTATCAAGAAAACCTACCATTCTCTCTTTCTCATCTTCATTTTCATCAAACCCAATCGGCTGAGCATCTCTCTCTCTCTCTCTCTCTCTCTCTCTCCATGTTCATCCATCTCTTCATCTTAAGTAAACCCAATCGGCTGATCAAGTCTAGAACCTATGATGAGTCAATCGGCTGTTCATCCATCTTTCTCATCTTCATTTTTTAAGTTACCTTCTCCTCTCTCTCTCTCTCTCTCTCTCTCTCTCTCTCTCTCTCTCTCTGTGTTGACTTTGTTGTTGTTGTTGTTATTGATCAAGTCCAGAGCCTCATTTAAGTCCACAACCTATGATGAAGGCAGAGCTACGAAGATCTGCCTCTGAGTCTAGACAAACCCATTTCCCTTTAGATCTATGTCTGTTTCAGACCAAATTAGTTGCAAAAAAATACAACATATTCAAACCAAATTTGTCATCAATCATGCTGAAATCCAGGTATTTATCTTCTAAAATGAACTAGATTGCTTTAGAAATTTATATAAATTTGTGAAATTTGGATTAACTGACAATTTTGAAATTTGTTGTTGACTAATTGTTCCAAATATTTGTAAAATTTGTGAAACAAATTCTTGACTGATCATTCTGAAATTTGTGTTTGGAAAATGCAAAAATTGGTGAAATTTATTTTGAGAAAACAAAATTAAAGGAACAGATGTTATAATAAACAAATGAATTATGTTTGACAAAAAAAATATTAGTAAATTTCGTTTAAAAAAAACTTCAAAAAATTTGGGATGTTTTTTTTGGGAGAGGATGAACTGAGCTTTGGAGCCAGAATCAATTATTTTTGATGATGTTGTATGTTTGGCAAATGCCATTTTTGTTGTCAAATTTGACAAAAAAAAATGGCATCTACTATGTTTAGTAGAAGGAATAGCACGCCATTAGAGACCCCCTTTTTTTTCACTCTTGCCAAATTATAGCTTTGGTAGCTCCGTTGGCAGTACCATTGGAGATGCTCTTACATATTCTCCTCAAACACTATATCCAATCCGGATAATCAAACAGGGCCATGAGTTATAATTAAAATAATATTATAATTAAAAAAAAATTAGTTATAACTAAAAAAAATAACATAACTAAAGTATATATGGTACAATTTTTATGAAGGTGTGTATATTAGAATTTTCCCTTACTTCATGAATGTGTAATGTTGATGATATTTTGTCCTGTTTCAACTTTTAAAATTTTTTAAATTAAAAGGATTCTTTTCTTACCTTTTAACTTTAAAGCACTGGTTTGCCAAATAGAGTTGGGATGCGTTGGCATTAAAATAGCCACAAAAAAAATAAAATAAATTTTTTAGTTTTAAATTAAAAAATGTCATGTCTAAATTATAATCATTTTATTTTGAGAGATTGACCAATAAGTCACATATTTTGGACTTGTAATCTATTTAGTTCCATATTTTTTTTTTTTGGTAATCCATTTAGAGAAATTCTATTTCCACACATTACTTTCTCTCTTTCCACATCTTTTTCTTTATACACATACTAAATAAATTTAAATTATCGACTTTCACTCAATACACATCCTACCATACTAAAAATACCCTTACTATCTTCATCCTCCAAATCCTAACCCTAACAAGCCACCACCACTATTGCCGCTACCGTCGGCACCTCTTCAACTCCTTTTCACTTCCAGTCGTTACACCCCTCCCTCCACCTGCTAGCGCCACTTCCGCAACCTCCATCGTCAAAATCGATCTCTGATTTCCTCTCTCTCTCTCTTAATCACAAAGTAGTGTTGTTACCGGCGCCATCATCGTGACTCAACCCTCTCCCCTTGAGATCGATCCCTCTCTCTCTTTCTCTCTCTTATAGTCGCGAAGGGGGACAGAAAGTGAAAGCGGTGGCGATTCGCTTGGCGACGAGGAGAGATAAAGGCAAAGGAAGATCGCGGTGATGGGGCAATGAAGGCGGAGGGAGATTGCAATGGTGCGCCGATCTTTTTCTCAGGCAAAAATGGGTAGTAGTGGTGGGGAAGAGGCGACGGAAAGAGTGGAGGAGAGGAGAGGTGACAGCCATGGATGGTGATGGTGGAAACTGATTGTCTGAGAGAGTTAGAGTTAGGGTTTTGGAAAAGGGATATTTTGGTAATTTAATTTTAAGACAAAAATGTAATTAAAAAAATCATTAAGTGTGTGGAAAGAGAGGAAGTAGTGTGTGGAAATAGAATTTCCCATCCATTTAGTCCTTTTAGATATGTAATGACTCATTTACCCGTCACATTGGAGTGTTACATTTAAAAAAAATACACTAAAGAGTTTTTTAGTGTCACATCATATCCGTCACATTAGAGTGTTACAGTTAGACAAAGTACACTAATTTTTTTAAATTTTTTTAAAGTGCCATATCATACCCGCCACGTTAGAGTGTCACATGTCATGTTTGAAAAAAAGTATACTAAAGAGTTTTTAAATTTTTTTAGAGTGTCACATCATATCCATCACATTATCATGTTTGAGAAAAGTACACTAACGAATTTTTATTTTTTTTGAAGTGCCATATCATACTCGCCACATTGTCACATTAGGGAAAAATATACTAAAGAATTTTTATTTTTTTGGGAGTACAAATTTTGGAGTGTCACATCATATCTGTCATGTTGTCACATTTAGAAAAAGTATACTAAGGAGTTTTTAATTTTTTTTTGAGTGTCACATTAATACCTACTACATTGGAGTATCATAACATACCTGTCACATTAATAAAATAGTATAGCTGTCCACCAAAATACTACCAAAATCAAAAATAGGACTAGACGAAAAAAAACTCTCCACTAATAAGACTTAGCAGATTAATAGAAAAAACTTGAGACTAATTGAAGTATTTATTTGTGAGATGAGATTTATTAATAAATATCCCTTTCATTTTTTGTCTCACAAAAATTTTAAAAAAAAAACTAAAAAACTTATTCTAAACAAAAAATTTTAATCTTAAACTAAAATAATTAAAAAAATCAAAGCTAATCCACATTCCGAATGAAGCGTTTCCTCGCTAGTGAAGTAATGAATTTTTTAAGGAGAATTTTACAATAATGGTGTATAAAGTGTTTTACCCATACTTTATGAATGTGTAATGTGGATGATATTTTGTCCTGTGTCAACTTTAAAATTTTTTGAAATTAGAAGGATTCTTTCTTAACTCTTAACTTTAAAGTGTTTCCTCGCTCGTGAAGTAATGAATTTTTTAAGGAGGATTTCACAATAATGGTGTATAAGATGTTTTACCCATATTAGGTGGTGTTTGGGATGAGTTAAATTAGAAAAAGTTTTGTATATTGATAAGGTATTAACTATTAAGCAGTGGCGACTCTAGGAATTTTTGTCAGTGGTGTCAATCAAAAACTTAAATACCATATATCTTACAGAAAATTCACATTAATCATTATATCACCTATGGAGAAAAAAATCAACAAATTAATTTAAATTTTAAAATTATAAACAAAAATATTTCAATATATTGATACTATTATTTAAACAAAAAGACATGCTAATATCTAATATGGGTTCAAAATTAGTGGGTTCAAAAGAGTAGGACTTAAAACTATGGGTTCAAAATTGTATTTTAGTAGGTTCAATTACTAATTTTTTTCCTAAAATCTAATATTTATATAATAAATAAATAAAAAAATTCAGCCAGGGGGTTCGGGTGACACCCCTGACCAAGCCTTGGAGCTGCCCCTGCTATTAAGTGACACTATTCTTTACCAATCACAAATATATGTCTCTTTGTATTCCCTAAACTGCTAACAATATGACTCATATTCCGCTACCTTCCACCAATCATAATAGCGGGAGGTTTTATATAGATATATGCTCTATCTACATATAAAAATCACTCGCTAAATTGGTTCAAATAGTAAATAAGAACAAAAAAGAGACTTCATTTGGCATGAGCTATTTTGCCTAAATTAGCCAATAAATACAAAATAGATTAATTTAACCAATAAGACAAAATGTCACATTCAAATTATAATCATTTCACTTTTTTTCTTGCAATTATAAAATCAACTATAAAAAAAAGTCAAAATTTATCACAAATATAACTTTTTCAGTCAGGCTAAAATAGCCAAAAAGTCAAGTTAAATTAGCTCATCCCAAACAATAGCTAAAATAACTAATAAGACAAAATATCACATCCTATTAAATTACAAAAAAAAATCTACAAATTATCCCAAATACAACTTATTTCATTGCTTAGCCAAAAAATTAAAAAGTCAACTAAAATATCTAACATCCTAAACGAGCGATTAGTTAAAGTGATTTTAAATATAATTAACGGTTGGCATATGTGATACATGTACGATTCAAGTAAGTAAAAATAAAAAATAAATTATAAAAAAATAATATTATAATATGTGTATTGTTAAAGTAGTAAGATTTTTATTTCCTACTAAAGGTCAATATTTCAAATCTTGTGCACTTCTCTATTTAATCAGGGGTGATTATTTGGTAATTCGGGAGTATGGTCATATAGTGTTCCGTGGCAGTATAATTGGTAAAGAATGTGGAGTATTAATTATTTGTATTGGGTGATTGAGGAACATGAGGGTTCATAATAAATGGTGATTGGTGAGGAAATATAGTCACGTGATATTCCGAGACTATTGTATAATTTTTCACAAATGAGAGACACGTGGCATATGGAGAAGCAAACATTAAATAGAGAAATGAAAGACATCTGGTATAAGGAAAAGCAAGCGAATACACATGGCATAAATAGTCCCGGCCCTGGCCATAGGCTCACAAGGCCATGGCTTAGGACCCCTCAAAATAAACTCAAAAAATAGGCTCCCTTCTAGTATAATTTAGTGTAATATATTAGGTATTGTAACAGCGCCCGCGTGGGCCTCAGGCTACAGTTCGGACTCGATTTGTGTCACGGTTCTAAATCTGAACCAAAGAGTCCAAATCTGGCAAATCGTTTTGAGAAACAGATTTTTTGAAAAAGTAGTGCCAAACATGGACTGCTTTGCCAGATACAGAGTCGCCACCTAAATATTTTTTTTTTATGGGAGAATTTAGGAAACCCTGACTCGGTGCCGAAGGCCACATGTCCGTCATCACCGGAGTTGTCTCGGCTCGGGAGCTTGGGTACGATCGGGGAAGGTCAGCTATGAGCACCCCCTTTCGCCCGGTCCGAAGACCGGCCTCTACTAACCATGATATCCGTTTTTGAAAACTTTATGTGTTCTTAAACCAATTGTTAGCCTAGAATTACTATGTTATGCGCGCAGCAAACAAGTATAGACTAGATTGCCTAATTTGGAAATAAACATTGCATATCCGTTTGGTTTGAAAATGCTTTGGAATTTGCTACTCGCAAGTAGGCTAAAATACGGATTTCAACGAGTTTTTTCCAACTCAAACAATCCGGCCTTCACCCACAGGCATTCAAAACAGTTTTAACACATAAGCATCTAGCCACATGTTAAGCATGCTGTCATGGTAACATTCACACTCATGCGATATGCTAAAGCGGAAATACTTACATAGTACTCCGTGCCAAAACAAAGAACTTGTTAGCAAACATGCATGATCCAAGTCCATGTGAAGTGCCTAATGCATCGCATACAAAATGTTGCTAGAATAGGCTCGGCTATCCTAAACATGTCATGTGAGAAATGCACAACTTTCACATATTCAGTTTGGAATTTGACATACATATGCAGTTAGTATGATGTACCGAGCTCAATGCATGTAATACAAATGCATGGATGCACGCATGCATAGCATAAGGTATGCTAATTTAAACGTGTCCTAATACTAACCATTAAAGCGGGTAAGTAAAAGGGAAGAAAGAAGTGAGGTTGGAAGACATACACACACCCACACACACTTATTACAGATTTGCCCTCGCTCGGAGGGACCGAATAAATATTACAAATTAATTAACTACGCAAGCTAATTAATATTACAAATTAACTAATTTAATTAACAAATTAAATTAAATTAATTAAAGCAGGAAAACGTCTCGGGAAACGCGCCACCATGCAAAAGCTGCCTCTGTTTTCCTTCCTTTCCTCCTCTGGAGGCTGTCAAAGCCTCAGGACTACATCCTTGGACAGAGGGGATCATCACCGGCTGAATGGAACTTCCACCGGCAGTGTGGTATGGCCATCGGCACAAAATAGGGTCTGTCGGCAGAGAAAAATGTGCCGGTCGGCACATTACACTGCCGGTCGGCAGAGTATTCCTGCAGAACCTGCAACTCACAGCAACAAAGGGCAAAACAAGGCATGGCAGCATATTTCAAGGCATGTATGCATCAACCATGTCTCTTATCATTGTGATGACTCAAAGGGACATGTGCCTCGGTTCTTGGACCACCAATCATGCATTTCCATGCATGGTGGCCCAAAGAACCGAGTATGCATCTTTGATTTCAAATGTATGCACACCAATCAAACAAATAAGGCCCAATTCCTATCACCAATTCAAGGAACAAGGCATGCATGCGAAATGCAATGCAACCTAGGCATACAAGCTAGGAATGCAACATGGCATGGCAATCAACTCATGCAAGCATACAAGCATGCATATGGCAATACAAATGAGTGCAAAGATGGACTTAAACATGAATTAGGCGGCTCTAAAAAAAGGCCTAAAACAGTAGCCAAAGTTCTATGAAATGAAGGCTAAATGGCATGCACACACACATGCACATAAGGGCCAACACTTAAGCATAAATCAAACAACATTCAAGCACACTTGAAAGGAGGAAACATGGATAATTAGCATGCAACATAAGCTTTGAAATCATGCTATAAAATGATGCCAAATCAAGTTATAAATCAAGCCAAAACATACAAAGAGTAGTCCAAGTGTTCAAGGCAAATCAATAATGCATTGAACTACACTTATCATGACCAAACATGGCATGCATTAAACAACTAAAAACAGATTTTTAGCATGTTAAAACAAGGCTAAAGGACTACTTAGATGGCATCTAAATGGCCCGAATTCAAAGGCATGCAAAGGCACCAAAACATGGAGCATTGCAAAACATGCTTTCAAAGCATTAAAGAGACATGCAAGGCAATCCAACAAGCATGGAAATGGGACTGAAATAGCATGTAGGATGATTCCAAATCATCAAAACAATGCAAAGATGGCATGCTACACATGCACATACTCAAGGCCAACAAGCCCAAATGCAAAGGAGCCATATAATGCATGCAAAGATCAACCCAAACGACTATGGACAGAGCTAAAGCATGGCAAAATAAGCACATAAACTTCACAAATGCAAGCCTAAAACATGCTCCAACAAAGGCTAACAACCTAGAACATGTTAAGGCACAAATAAGGCATTACATGGCAACTATGCTAAACATGCATGGGGTTCCAAAACCAACTTGAAATCATGTTATATCATGGATATATAAGCATGAAAAACATACCAAACATGCTCAACACACACTCAAGCATAGGCTTCTTTAAGAGGCCAAAATGTGCCCTTTTCAAGGACAACAAGGAGAGGGGGTGGCCCTCTCCTTCTTGGGACTTCAAAGCATCATCTTCACCACTGAAATCCCCCAAGATTTCAGTGGTGAAGAGACCTCAACACCAAAATCCCGGAGCTAGCACAAAATGGCTCAAAATGAGGCCTTTTGAGGCCTAAGGGTGGTCAACACCCCTCGAACAACAAAACACTCTTAATAAACAATAAAGAGGGCTTAAAAATAGAACTTTTTTATGTTATACAATAATCACAAAAACAGTTCTAAGATAGGTATAAAATTGATGCAAAAAAGGGGAAAAAATGGACTAGTTTCTCACCCTTGATGCCTTCTTCAACAAAGATGCTCCAATGGCCTCCTTGAGCTTGAATCCAAGACCAAAACTTCAAAACACACTCTTTAGAACCTCAGCTCCTAGAGGAAGTTGAAACACTAGGTGTTTGTGTGCAATAGTAAGGCACAAAACACCTAGTGAACAAAATGGAAGAGAAAGAGAGATAGGTGAGTGTATCTAACCCTAACCCTAGAAAACCAGAGCTCTCCTCTGTCTTTTCTCTCTCTAAAATGTCTAAGCCTCTCCTTTTTTTTGCCTTTTTTTAGAGAGCTCTCTCTATAAGCCTCTTGTAAAGCTTACCAAACAAGCTTTGCAAGAGGGAGATCCCTCCATACACGTGTATGGAGGGGAGCAAAAGTTATACAGCTGTCCAAAAATATCTGCAAAAGCAGATGAATAGCAATCGGCCGGCAAAAAATGCCCTCTTGGCCAAACAAAGTGCCGACCGGCACAAAAAAGTGCTGACCGGCAACAAATAGTGCCGACCGGCAAACTAAATTGCCGGTGGCAGCAAAAACCAGCCGGTGGCATCTAGCCACTGCCGGTGATGGGTGGGGATGGTCTACAAGCCCCACTCTGCCTCTCAAAGGCAAGATGCAAGTGTTTGGTGCAAAACCAGACACTAAACGGTCGAGTTCGGGGATCCTGAGGCGGGGCGCGCGAGCCGAGACCTCCGGGAACTCCAAACGAACACAAACATGGATAATCACCGAGTGTTCAAACGGTGACGTCCAAGTCTTGAGGACGGTCAAAAATGGGGTGTCTACAGTTGCCCCTCTTTGACAGAACTCGAAATTCATAACAATGACGGGAGTGAATGTCAAAGCCCAGAGACGACCCATTTTTGACAAGGCCGAAGACTTAGACAAACATGCAATACAAATAAGATATGCGCCCGGAGGCAGGGGCAAAATGCAAGACAATGCACGGAGCCGAGCATAACTTATGATCATGCAAAGAAAGCTGTAACGAAGCAAACATGCAACAGTTTTAAGCTAGCATACCAAACTACACTATAATGCAGAAAGGATGTAAGAGAATTATGGAATTCTCAAAATGTCTCACTCGGGAGATACAATACCTGTCCGGTTCGTCTGGTCGCACCAGCTTCAAATGAACCGTACATACAATATCGTGCCTGAAAAGAAAACAAACTTAACAGGTACAATATCGTTAGCAACATGCATGACAATGCAAAATGGATGCAAAATGAAATGCAATATATACAAAACAATGTATAAACAATGCAAATGAAGATGCAATGTAATTGAAACAATGCAAGCTACATGCAAAGCATTTGGATCGTGATCCAATCACGAGCGGTTCGAAACCACACCTATGTCAAATAGATTGATGGAGGTAACAAGTCTGTCTACCATAGAACGGTCAACTGAACTATGAGTATTGTAGACAGACGCAAGAACAAGTATTGGGTGGAATTGACATAAGTGGGGAAACAACCCGTTGGAGAAAGGATTACGATCCTAATGCCGGATGCAAAAATTACACTACAATGTAATGGGTGGATATGGCACGCAGGCCAAACCAAATCTTGCCTAGGAAAGGCATGCATACATACAAGCCATGTGTAACACAGAAAAGGTGCCGCAACCCTCAACCAACATATCAACGTGGAATCGGCGCGATACACATACAGAACTGTGTTCTAACATGAAAAGTAAGGGCACATACCAGACCAAGCTCAACATGGAAAGGCGCAAGCCAAAGGCGGAAGGTGATGCAATGAATGCATGCAATCTACAATGCAATATTTACAAATATGCAATGGAATGGATACAATGGATATGGCATGCAAGCCAAACCAAATCTTGCCTAGGAAAGGCATGCACACGTACGAGCCATGTGTAACACAGAAAAGGTGCCGCAACCCTCAACCAACATATCAACGTGGAATCGGCGCGATACACATACAGAACTGTGTTTTAACATGAAATGTAAGGACACATACCAGACCAAGCTCAACCTGGAAAGGCGCAAGCCATGGATGGAAGGTGATGCAATGAATGCATGCAAACTACAATGCAAATGCATGACAATGCACTATGATGCAATGACTATGATTGCAACTTTCCCTATCTTACCAACAGGGTGATATACTAGGTTGGTTCAGTATCCAGAACTGAGGCGTAGACATGCCGCCTCAACCTATGGGGCTTCCATACAGATTTCAAGCCGAGGGTAAACCTCTGGGTATTTAAACCAGACTTTAGTCTCGGAACTCCCGAACCTTTGCGTTCTAGGCATAAGCCGTTCGAACTCTAGTTTCCACCGTCCCAGTTGGTCTTCTAGGAACTCATCGCAAGCACAGACAGGTGGCTTTACCAGACCACCGAAAAGTCGTTCGGGCACGACAAACACCGAAGGAATTGCACCTTCAGAGGATTTAAGGTCTCCTAGACCGGAATGCAAAATGTATGCATGACAATGCATGTTTTTGTTTTTTTTTTTGAAATGCAAATGATGCAAGTGAAATGCATGTTGCATGGAATGCGCGACAACACGCGGCTCAAGAAGTGCACGGCAATGCGAACACTAAAGGTCTTACACCTTCCAAGGATTTAAGGTCTCCTAGACCGTACGTGTTTAAGGTCTCGCCAGACCATGCGTGTTTAAGGTCTCGCCAGACCGGCGGTATTGCACGACGGTATGATGCGCAAAACAGCGCAATGCGTTAGGCAACGCAAGTGCACAGGACAGTGCGATGGAATGCATGCAAAATGCAATGAGATGTGCAAAACAGCACGAAATTGAAATGCACAAAACAGTGCAATGCGCAGAACAGCGCGAGGTTTGAAATGCACAAAACAGTGCGACGGTTTGAAATGCACAAAACAGTGCGACGGTTTGAAATGCACGAAACAGTGCGACGGTTTGAAATGCACAAAACAGTGCGACGGTTTGAAATGCACAAAACAGTGCGATGGTTTGAAATGCACAAAACAGTGCGACGATTTGAAATGCACAAAACAGTGCGATGCGCAGGACAGCGCGAGGTTTGAAATGCACAAAACAGTGCGATGCTAAGTGCGACATGCATGCCACATGGAATGTAAATGGGCTTAAATGCGCAACAACGCACGTATTCCAGAATGCATGACAATGCATGGAATGGAAATGCAATGATGATGCATGAGAAATGTGCACGATAATGCAAAGGGGTGCGTGTTGCAACGCATGTAACACGTGCATAACAATGCAAATGTGTGGCGCATGACAGTGCAATGTAATGCACCGAAGTAGTGTGATGAACTCGTGCAACACACATGGGGCAACTTTTGAATTCAAAAGGATACAAAAAGGATACACCTTCCATGAATTCGAGTGCCACGCACTGGAGACACGGCCCGCGGTCAAAACGGAGGCCGGTTGAATGTCGGAGATGCACTTTCTTGCACTTTCTTGAGCTAGGAAGACCACGAACTTCTCATATGGCCTAAACAAGGCTGTGGGAACCCCACCGGCAGTAAGGGGAGGCCACCGGCTGGCCATCGGCACAAAAACAATTCCATCGGCACAAAAAAGTGCCGGCCGGCACAAAACATTGCCGACCGGCAAACAGTTGCTGGTGCGGGGCAGTTTTGTCTTTTCACCTCGAGTGTTATAAAATAGGGCTTCATGCCCTATTTCCTCATTTCCTACCGCCGAAAACCCTTGCTCTCTCTCTCTAGAGTGCTTCTCTCTCATTTTTTCGCCCGTTTCTTCGCGTTCTACGCTCGTTTCGTCGTCGGATTCGCGATCCTCTTCGCGTTTCGGACATTTTCCACCGATCACATTCTCGTTTCGGTGCCTCGTTCGGCGTTCTCGCCTTTTCGGGGTTCGTTCCCCTCACTTTCCTCTTCATTTCCGTGCCTTTTCACATTCCGGCCTTCCCGGCCATTTCCGACCCTCTCAGGAGTTGACTTTTCGGTTGACTCTTCGCATTCCGGCTCGGTTTTCCCTTTTCTGACCATTTTCACACCACTCTCTACATGGCGGACGACATTCCACGTGGCGGGACTCCCCCGGACCACGAGATGGATCCCGGGCTCGAGCTCTTACCACTGAGCGAGCGCCCGTTCGACCCGGCGACCTACCGGCCGGCGATTCACGTTCTGCCCCCAGACGGCCTGCGTCAGTTCCGGAGTTTCGAGAGGTATGCGGCCCCTGAGCTACTGCTGCGTGAGCCTACCTCCCACCTTTCATTCGGCACTCCCGAGGTAACTCTTCATCTTCTGCTTTACTTTCTGCAATGTAGGATACAAAACTGCCATAGTTAGCTGTATTCTTTAATTGCTGAAACCTGATATGCCGTAGACCGTAGTTGACTGTAAACATACATACAACTGATATCTGTTTGAGACTGACATATGCACACACACTGCACTAGCCCTGAATTACTCAAACACACGGCACACACTGCATTCTACTGCACATACACTGGTACCCAGTATTTGTCTGAATCTGTCAAATTTGCACACATGCTACATCTGTTCTGGAACACCCAAACACGCTGACACAGCACACGTATTTTCTGTAAGCACACCGGCACCCGGTATCTGCCTGAATCTGACAAACTTGCATACATGCCATATCTGTCTTTTCAAAATTGCATTTTGAATGTTGTCTTGCAATTGTTGTTTTCTGTTTGCAGGAGGGTTCCCATACCATTCGCGGGTATGGGAATACTGGTGCACGGGAGTGGTATGACGAGCTCCCTGATGCGGTCCAGCGCATCGTGGATCGGGCGGGCTTCGGCACCTTCTGCCGAGGGCTCTCTAGGTTGTCCACCTACAGACCTCTTCTTGCCGCTCTGGCGGAGAGGTGGTGGGACACCACCGATTCTTTCCACTTTTCTGCCGCAGGGGATATGACGATGACCCCTTATGACTTCTCGATGCTCACAGGCATCGGGGTAGGGGGGGATCCGATCCCTTTCGACACAGACATGGATGAGTGGACCGCCGCTCAGGTCCATCTACTGGGGGAGGCGCCACCGCTAACTCGTCCAGGCTTCGTCCGATATTCCTGGTTCGAGGCACAGTTCAGGGTCCAGCCCGTTTTGGAGGAGGTGCAGATGACCCCAGAGGACGAGGAGAGGTATGCTCGCGGCTTCCTCATGTTCCTGTTCGGGACTACCATCTTCGCCGACCGGGCGAACACCGTGCCTCTCTGTCTTCTCAGCGCACTGGTGGACGTCCGAGATATTCTGCACTTCGATTGGGGCGGCGCTGCTCTGGCCACCCTGTACGGATATATGAGCTCGGCTTCTCGCGGCAGCGGCCAGCTGCTTGGAGGTTACTGGCGGGCTTGGGAGGTACATTCCTTCTCCGCTTTTCCTTTCTGTCTCGTACTTTCTGTACTCTGTACACTGCACACACTGTAGTCTGCCTTAGACTTGCTGTATACTGTACACACGGCACACACATACATTCTGCCTTACACTGACTGTACACTGTTCACACTGTACACTGCACACAATACACAGCTCAACACACGGCTCTGCCATTTCTGCTTCATTCTGTATATTCTGCTTTATCTGATGGTCATACTGACATCTGTTTTGCAGTTGTGGGTTTACGCCTACTTCCCTAGGCTTGCACCTGTGCCAGTTGCGGAGCCTCCTCCGGCTGTTCCCTTCTCGAGTCGCTTTGACGGGGGATGCACCCGGCGACCACGGGAGACATTCGGCTTCTTCCGCCGATATTTCGACACCATCACCCCCACAGAGGTATGCTTTACTTTCAGTTCGTTTAGCTTCGCTTTCCCACTGCATGTTTCAATAACAGTAGATAACAAACTGTCTGTTACTTTCAGATCACATGGCGGCCATGGGCTTCCTTGCCGTCGGCGATGCGGGGTCGGTTCCCTGGTGCTGAGGAGACCTCGCGTTTCCGGATCTTGCTAGAGGGCCCGGTCTGTCGGGCTTGGTACCTGGGGGAGCGTTTTCTATGCCAGACCCGCGGGTTACCTGAGCAGATAGTCCCGGTTCACCCTCCTGCAGAGATGAGGGAGACCGAGGGGCTGACCCCTGAGCAGCTGGATGATTACTCCATCGGCTGGGAGGAGGCCGGCTTCCGAGGCACCGGCGACTATCAGGAGTACGTGCGGACGTACCTGATGCGCCCCTTGAGCGGTCGTCGAGCAGAGGGGGCCAGGCCTGTAGCATCGGCGGCTGGGGCCGGAGCGGGAGCAGGGGCTGGATCTTCGAGGAGGGCCCGGGTCCGTGGCAGGGGCGGAGTGCGGGGAGGACGAGGAGTTGGCTGGCCTGCCCTGCCTGCTGTACTGACTTTCCAGGGGCAGGGTGGGGCGACCTATCAGATCCCCTTCGCCCCTCCACCGGCTGGTCATGAGTTCATTGACGTCCCCGACCTTCCGCCGGTATGTATCACTGTACTTCGTACAGTTATTTGATTTCAGTTTACTTGATATTCCACAGAATACTAATGCATCTGATACCTTTGCAGGCTTCTTCTGAGTACACCCGTCAGTCGTTGGCGATGAATGCCTCGATGATGGGGATGCTCCAGCGGACATTTGACCTTCTAGCCGTCTACAGCATACCGGTATGTCCTTCTGACACTGACCTCAAACCATTCATACACTGCTTTGTATAATCTGATGCACGGCACAACACCCGATACACTGATCTCACAGTATCTGAACACTGCATATACTGCATTCTACACTGTACTCTGCACTGATAAACTGCTCACGGCATTCATACGCTGTACCCATACACTGCATTCTGCACTGATAAACTGCTCACGGCATTCTTACTGTATTCATACGCTGCATTCTGCACCTTTAAACTGTTCACAGTGTACTGATGCATTTCCCTTTTGTGTACTTTTCAGCCTCCTTTCCAGATTCCCATGGCGGGAGGTGCTCCAGCTAGACCTTCTGTCCCTGCTCGGGGGAGAGATGAGGAGGGCAGGATATTTCCCCGTACCAGGGGAGGGCGTACTCACGTCGGGAGTAGCTCGCGAGCTCCAGTCCCGGACGATGACGACGACGAGGAGTCAGAGGCGGAGGCAGGGTCATCGGAGGAGGAGACCGGAGACGGTTCTAGCTCGGGCTCTGATGACGACGCTGATGATGCTCCTGGACCTTCGTCCAGGAAGAGGACCAGGACGGACTGACAGCCCTCCGGAGTGCTCGATGCAGATTTTGCTATCTTTTCTTTCTTTCTTTGTACTTTTCTTTTTGTTGGTAGATAGATTACCTTGTACTGCCGCAGGCAGGTTTTTGTTTCCAAAACTTGTACATTTGAAAAGCTAAGTAAATGAAACAGACTTTTTATCTGAAAAAGTGTTTACATTTACACATTTCATGCATTGCATCGCATCTCATCATGTTACACCTCAATGTAAATGGAATTGATTGGTTTTCTGAAAATTGAACACTTGCATTGTAATAATCAGATAAGTTAAACAGCTGACAGCAAAATAACCCAAGCAACCCACTGCCTGATTCTGGACACACAGCCCTTACTCTGTTGGGGATTAATCTACACACAGCCCATAACACAGCATTCGATTCATTCTGCACACGGCAATTCTAAACAAAACAGCCCAATCTGACAAGACGGACCTCAAAGATGGAACTGGTTGGAGTCAAAACACGCTCAAATGTAGAGAATGGCACAGCATTCTGAGCATAAGCGATTTTTTGAAATCGAATGAGGGTTTTTCAAACCGGGATGTCGAGCCTACAACTGAACACAGCGGGGAGGACTCAAACAAAGAGGTACACGACCTAAACACAACGAGACACGCTCGGGAGAGACTCAAAACAAAAGACGAGACCGCCAAATGAAAGAGACACGACACACAGACGCGTAAACGAAGATGGGAGACCTCGGACCACGAGGAGCCAGTTCAATCTGGGTATTGTTTTCCCACCCTTTCTGATTTGTGATCCTCACATCACTCGACTCTCAAGCTCGGATTTTCTCTCAAAACCCTTTTCCTCACTTTTCTCTCAACTTACACCTCTCTATTCTTCAATCTCTCATTTTCCATCCCTCCCCGGGGTGATTGATGGATAAATAGAAAGGTGTGGGTTCATGCTCAATACCGTTAGCTCACAGCTATTTCTTCTGGTGGGCAGAGTGCTCTTCTGGCAAGTACGTCGATGACGGGGGAGAGACAGAACGCCTGGCTCAACTGTGCCCCTAGTTCATCATTTTAACCATTTTTTCATTTTTGCCTTCTACTAAAACGGTTTTGATCAAAATGAGAGTCGGATTAACGTACTTGTTCGATTTTTGATTTGAAAAACATGCAAGTCAGGCTGCAAGCACTGAAAATTTTCCTTTTTTGGGTCCAAGAAATGGTCCAGTTTTGGAAAATGAGATAGTTTTCGAGAAAATAGTCAACCTCAGTAAAAAAATTTCAAAAACTATTTTTCAAACAGCTGATGCTCAACAAGCATGAAACTTACCTTTCGAGATGCGCAACCTCGGATCGGAGGCAATGGCAAATTGCCCCTGGTTTAAAGGGGGTGGGAGGCAACGGAAAGTTGCCCCTAGTTTGAATGGCGGCTCACGGCGGTTCGCGGCAACGGAAAGTTGCCCCTTGTTTGGATGGTGCCGCAGCAGTCCGCAGACAGTCTTCATTGGCGGTGGTCGAGCTCTCAGACACCGAGGTGACGAAGACGGTCACAACAAATATATGGACACAGTCGCCTTGGGAGCGTTGGCGACTAGACTTTGAAGTCGAAACCACTGCATGGACTGGGACGCTTATGAAAGCGTTGGGGGCTGGACTTCATGATGAAGTTGCCTACGTATCCCAAACATGGGAATCAAGCCTTACGTAGTTCCGGTTAAGGTCCACTCGGGTATTTTAACCTTCACTTTGTTTGGCTCTTATTTTTGCCAAGGCGCCCAATGCGGGTTTTCGACCTTGCGAGCTTCTTTTCATTTTCTTTTGTTCGTTTCTTTTTCTTTTTTTTTTGCTTTTCTTTTTTTCTTTTCTTTTTTCTTTTCTTCTTTTTTGTATTTTTCTCTTGCTCTAACTTTTGCCTGGGCCGCCCTTCCGGGTTTTCGGCCCAGCGAGCCTCTCAAAGGGTAAAAGTGTAGCAAGTCCATGCCAAATGGTTTTTTGGGATTGAAGCCTCTCTGTGTCCAGGAGAACGGTTGTTGCACTGATTTGCGGAGAATCCATCAAGGTTACTCTACGAGCTTCTTCCGGCGAGATCTACTCCTTCTGATTCGGCTTTGGTGCCTCTTGCTCGAGGGCTGCTTCAAAACTGGCCACACGGGCCTTTCATGGCGTTTGTCCGTTGAACTTTCTGAACGTTCTGAATGGGTTCAAAGTCGGAAAACAAATAGGTTGAATCTTGAGGCTGAGAGCGATCCTAGGCTGCGCAATCTCAAGAGCGATTCCACACAGGTCTTCGCAGGGCTGCGTAAAACATTTGCTTTTGAAAGTTTTTAAGAAAGCGACAAATCGCTCGCGCCGAAGATAGTGTGGAACCAATCTGGATCAGGCCAGGGTCCTTCTCAGTACTCACGCCGACAAGCATGATTTCATTCATAAAAGGCTTAGCACGCCTCTCTTTCTCTCAAAATGATCAAAATTTTACAAAACCCGAGGAATTCCTTCCTCTTCGTTTTCATCACCGCAGTGTTCAAAAGTTTTTTTTTTTTGAAAAACTTAGGTTAATGCTTATGAGTTTGGCGCGCAGGAGAGCAGGCGAGATGTACTGTCAGCCCAATCAAATTCTCTGGCACTTATGCTGAAAGCAAGCATGAAGGTTGAGATAGCAACAGCTGTTTCAATCGGCTTTGTTGGTGCAACTGGCCCCTTGGTAGAGACAGACTCAAAACAAAAATAGATAATTACAAAACAAAACGGTGTTCGAGGCAACAACCCCAGAATCACCAGGTATTATATACAACGGGGACTGACTCGATACAACAAGGCAGACCCTTAAGCAAAAAAGACTGACTCAAGACAAAGAGACAGACTCAAAACAAAAGACTGACTCGATATCCAAGCCAGGATTTACGAAAACTCGGTTTCACCGATACTCAAAAATGCGTGCCAGACGCTTCATCCAAAAATGTACCAAATGTTGTCCGCAGGCGGTTCTCTTCACATACTCGCAGTATCTGAGCCCTCGAAATCCAACAACTGAGTGGTGACGGGCTTGCCTGAGGTAGGTGGTAGGATAACCTTGTTATCAATCAAATCCTGCACTTCATGACGAAGGCGGGAACATCCATCGGTACTGTGACCGGACTGCTGGTGGTACGCGCAGTACAAGGTAGCATCATGGGTGGCGGGGAGATTCTTCGGGAGCGGCCGGGGCTCCAAAGGCTTAAGATGCCCATTCTTCGCCAATATTAACAATGCCCTAGACAAAGGCATGTGGAGGTCGTGAAAGACCCTGCGCCCTCGGGGCAGGTACTTTGCAGTTTGAGGATTCTTGCCAGATGCGCTGGCGAAAGGATCGGCTGGCGCTGCCTTGGCTTTTTGAACCTTTCCCGGTGCAGGGTTGGGAACAACAGGAACTGTCTGGGCATGACGGGGCCCATCCCGGTTTTCTGCCTGGCTTGAACCGCCTTTGGTTGGAGCGGGGAAAACATCATCTATAGTTTTGGTCACTATTGCAGATGTTTGTTGCTTGTTCATCCCTCTGGCCTTCAGAGCCTCGACTGCCCACAGCAGTTGTTCAATGGGGTCGGCGTCTATCTTTGCCTTGTCCTTTCCCCTGGCCTCAGCCTGATCGAGGGTCTGGGTTGGTGCTGGCATGTCGTGGCTATAGCCGGAAGTCACCTCTGACTGGCTGAGCTCTATCACAATCCGCCCCAGTAGCGGGGGCTCCTGTGGTACAAAATTCCCGGCATACGGTGCCGCTGGCGGTGAAGCCGTCATTCCATAGGCGAGGTCTGCCACAGACCTTTGGAGATCGCCTATCATCCCCATCAATTCGAAGGTGGTGGGCTCACGAGCCTGGTATAACTGGGGAGCCCAAACCGGGTGCACAACGGGCGACCTGGGCGGGTATGACATACTGATGCTGGCCTCACTCTGCGGAGTGGTTCCCTGCTCTGGTGCGGCTGTCATAACCACAATTTCTTCTGAACTTTGTGTCGCCATAAATCTTGCCTCAGCAAAGGGGGACACTGGCTATTCTGTATCAACTCTGCGACTCTCTGAACTGAAAGGAAAAACAGACAGCATTTCAGCCCAAACTGATCAACCACGGGTGTAGCTACACAACTGTTCCCTTCTGCTGATCACTGTTCCCAGAAATCACTGTTCCCGAAAACTGAACCGATACCCGCGGATAACTGATTCTCACAACTGATACTGATACTGGTGTTTCCAGGTTAGATACTCTGACTTGCAAACTGACATGTGCATTCCTGTAGAGCAACACTCTAAAAGCACATAGCAAGTAAAGAGAACAAAACACCCCTATATTGGGGGTAGGGTTTCCCTGTCCTATTTTGTCAGGAGCTAGGGTTTCACTACGCACACAGCGGTTTCAAACAACTTAGCATCGGGTAAGCAACCTGTCCTAGTTTGGAATGGTCACTATAGATTCCGAATATGCACTAGGTCGAATGGTCAAAAGGGTGCCCCGGTAAAACCGGGGTTTGTGTTCCCATACTGTCAGAGCCCATAGCCGGTCAGCCTTATGGTCATGCCTTGACAAGACAAGCCTCCAGCAAACCGTTCAGGAATGGCAGATGGCAAACACTGTGTTCCTAGGTGCACCAATGCACATGCAATGCAAAGAGACACATAAATCAGATCAAAATAGGATATCACGAGTTCGAGTCAAGCTCTCTAAATCCCCAGCAGAGTCGCCAGAAACTGTAACAGCGCCCGCGTGGGCCTCAGGCTACAGTTCGGACTCGATTTGTGTCACGGTTCTAAATCTGAACCAAAGAGTCCAAATCTGGCAAATCGTTTTGAGAAACAGATTTTTTGAAAAAGTAGTGCCAAACATGGACTGCTTTGCCAGATACAGAGTCGCCACCTAAATATTTTTTTTTATGGGAGAATTTAGGAAACCCTGACTCGGTGCCGAAGGCCACATGTCCGTCATCACCGGAGTTGTCTCGGCTCGGGAGCTTGGGTACGATCGGGGAAGGTCAGCTATGAGCACCCCCTTTCGCCCGGTCCGAAGACCGGCCTCTACTAACCATGATATCCGTTTTTGAAAACTTTATGTGTTCTTAAACCAATTGTTAGCCTAGAATTACTATGTTATGCGCGCAGCAAACAAGTATAGACTAGATTGCCTAATTTGGAAATAAACATTGCATATCCGTTTGGTTTGAAAATGCTTTGGAATTTGCTACTCGCAAGTAGGCTAAAATACGGATTTCAACGAGTTTTTTCCAACTCAAACAATCCGGCCTTCACCCACAGGCATTCAAAACAGTTTTAACACATAAGCATCTAGCCACATGTTAAGCATGCTGTCATGGTAACATTCACACTCATGCGATATGCTAAAGCGGAAATACTTACATAGTACTCCGTGCCAAAACAAAGAACTTGTTAGCAAACATGCATGATCCAAGTCCATGTGAAGTGCCTAATGCATCGCATACAAAATGTTGCTAGAATAGGCTCGGCTATCCTAAACATGTCATGTGAGAAATGCACAACTTTCACATATTCAGTTTGGAATTTGACATACATATGCAGTTAGTATGATGTACCGAGCTCAATGCATGTAATACAAATGCATGGATGCACGCATGCATAGCATAAGGTATGCTAATTTAAACGTGTCCTAATACTAACCATTAAAGCGGGTAAGTAAAAGGGAAGAAAGAAGTGAGGTTGGAAGACATACACACACCCACACACACTTATTACAGATTTGCCCTCACTCGGAGGGACCGAATAAATATTACAAATTAATTAACTACGCAAGCTAATTAATATTACAAATTAACTAATTTAATTAACAAATTAAATTAAATTAATTAAAGCAGGAAAGCGTCTCGGGAAACGCGCCACCATGCACAAGCTGCCTCTGTTTTCCTTCCTTTCCTCCTCTGGAGGCTGTCAAAGCCTCAGGACTACATCCTTGGACAGAGGGGATCATCACCGGCTGAATGGAACTTCCACCGGCAGTGTGGTATGGCCATCGGCACAAAATAGGGTCTGTCGGCAGAGAAAAATGTGCCGGTCGGCACATTACACTGCCGGTCGGCAGAGTATTCCTGCAGAACCTGCAACTCACAGCAACAAAGGGCAAAACAAGGCATGACAGCATATTTCAAGGCATGTATGCATCAACCATGTCTCTTATCATTGTGATGACTCAAAGGGACATGTGCCTCGGTTCTTGGACCACCAATCATGCATTTCCATGCATGGTGGCCCAAAGAACCGAGTATGCATCTTTGATTTCAAATGTATGCACACCAATCAAACAAATAAGGCCCAATTCCTATCACCAATTCAAGGAACAAGGCATGCATGCGAAATGCAATGCAACCTAGGCATACAAGCTAGGAATGCAACATGGCATGGCAATCAACTCATGCAAGCATACAAGCATGCATATGGCAATACAAATGAGTGCAAAGATGGACTTAAACATGAATTAGGCGGCTCTAAAAAAAGGCCTAAAACAGTAGCCAAAGTTCTATGAAATGAAGGCTAAATGGCATGCACACACACATGCACATAAGGGCCAACACTTAAGCATAAATCAAACAACATTCAAGCACACTTGAAAGGAGGAAACATGGATAATTAGCATGCAACATAAGCTTTGAAATCATGCTATAAAATGATGCCAAATCAAGTTATAAATCAAGCCAAAACATACAAAGAGTAGTCCAAGTGTTCAAGGCAAATCAATAATGCATTGAACTACACTTATCATGACCAAACATGGCATGCATTAAACAACTAAAAACAGATTTTTAGCATGTTAAAACAAGGCTAAAGGACTACTTAGATGGCATCTAAATGGCCCGAATTCAAAGGCATGCAAAGGCACCAAAACATGGAGCATTGCAAAACATGCTTTCAAAGCATTAAAGAGACATGCAAGGCAATCCAACAAGCATGGAAATGGGACTGAAATAGCATGTAGGATGATTCCAAATCATCAAAACAATGCAAAGATGGCATGCTACACATGCACATACTCAAGGCCAACAAGCCCAAATGCAAAGGAGCCATATAATGCATGCAAAGATCAACCCAAACGACTATGGACAGAGCTAAAGCATGGCAAAATAAGCACATAAACTTCACAAATGCAAGCCTAAAACATGCTCCAACAAAGGCTAACAACCTAGAACATGTTAAGGCACAAATAAGGCATTACATGGCAACTATGCTAAACATGCATGGGGTTCCAAAACCAACTTGAAATCATGTTATATCATGGATATATAAGCATGAAAAACATACCAAACATGCTCAACACACACTCAAGCATAGGCTTCTTTAAGAGGCCAAAATGTGCCCTTTTCAAGGACAACAAGGAGAGGGGGTGGCCCTCTCCTTCTTGGGACTTCAAAGCATCATCTTCACCACTGAAATCCCCCAAGATTTCAGTGGTGAAGAGACCTCAACACCAAAATCCCGGAGCTAGCACAAAATGGCTCAAAATGAGGCCTTTTGAGGCCTAAGGGTGGTCAACACCCCTCGAACAACAAAACACTCTTAATAAACAATAAAGAGGGCTTAAAAATAGAACTTTTTTATGTTATACAATAATCACAAAAACAGTTCTAAGATAGGTATAAAATTGATGCAAAAAAGGGGAAAAAATGGACTAGTTTCTCACCCTTGATGCCTTCTTCAACAAAGATGCCCCAATGGCCTCCTTGAGCTTGAATCCAAGACCAAAACTTCAAAACACACTCTTTAGAACCTCAGCTCCTAGAGGAAGGTGAAACACTAGGTGTTTGTGTGCAATAGTAAGGCACAAAACACCTAGTGAACAAAATGGAAGAGAAAGAGAGATAGGTGAGTGTATCTAACCCTAACCCTAGAAAACCAGAGCTCTCCTCTGTCTTTTCTCTCTCTAAAATGTCTAAGCCTCTCCTTTTTTTTGCCTTTTTTTAGAGAGCTCTCTCTATAAGCCTCTTGTAAAGCTTACCAAACAAGCTTTGCAAGAGGGAGATCCCTCCATACACGTGTATGGAGGGGAGCAAAAGTTATACAGCTGTCCAAAAATATCTGCAAAAGCAGATGAACAGCAATCGGCCGGCAAAAAATGCCCTCTTGGCCAAACAAAGTGCCGACCGGCACAAAAAAGTGCTGACCGGCAACAAATAGTGCCGACCGGCAAACTAAATTGCCGGTGGCAGCAAAAACCAGCCGGTGGCATCTAGCCACTGCCGGTGATGGGTGGGGATGGTCTACAAGCCCCACTCTGCCTCTCAAAGGCAAGATGCAAGTGTTTGGTGCAAAACCAGACACTAAACGGTCGAGTTCGGGGATCCTGAGGCGGGGCGCGCGAGCCGAGACCTCCGGGAACTCCAAACGAACACAAACATGGATAATCACCGAGTGTTCAAACGGTGACGTCCAAGTCTTGAGGACGGTCAAAAATGGGGTGTCTACAGTTGCCCCTCTTTGACAGAACTCGAAATTCATAACAATGACGGGAGTGAATGTCAAAGCCCAGAGACGACCCATTTTTGACAAGGCCGAAGACTTAGACAAACATGCAATACAAATAAGATATGCGCCCGGAGGCAGGGGCAAAATGCAAGACAATGCACGGAGCCGAGCATAACTTATGATCATGCAAAGAAAGCTGTAACGAAGCAAACATGCAACAGTTTTAAGCTAGCATACCAAACTACACTACAATGCAGAAAGGATGTAAGAGAATTATGGAATTCTCAAAATGTCTCACTCGGGAGATACAATACCTGTCCGGTTCGTCTGGTCGCACCAGCTTCAAATGAACCGTACATACAATATCGTGCCTGAAAAGAAAACAAACTTAACAGGTACAATATCGTTAGCAACATGCATGACAATGCAAAATGGATGCAAAACGAAATGCAATATATACAAAACAATGTATAAACAATGCAAATGAAGATGCAATGTAATTGAAACAATGCAAGCTACATGCAAAGCATTTGGATCGTGATCCAATCACGAGCGGTTCGAAACCACACCTATGTCAAATAGATTGATGGAGGTAACAAGTCTGTCTACCATAGAACGGTCAACTGAACTATGAGTATTGTAGACAGACGCAAGAACAAGTATTGGGTGGAATTGACATAAGTGGGGAAACAACCCGTTGGAGAAAGGATTACGATCCTAATGCCGGATGCAAAAATTACACTACAATGTAATGGGTGGATATGGCACGCAGGCCAAACCAAATCTTGCCTAGGAAAGGCATGCATACATACAAGCCATGTGTAACACAGAAAAGGTGCCGCAACCCTCAACCAACATATCAACGTGGAATCGGCGCGATACACATACAGAACTGTGTTCTAACATGAAAAGTAAGGGCACATACCAGACCAAGCTCAACATGGAAAGGCGCAAGCCAAAGGCGGAAGGTGATGCAATGAATGCATGCAATCTACAATGCAATATTTACAAATATGCAATGGAATGGATACAATGGATATGGCATGCAAGCCAAACCAAATCTTGCCTAGGAAAGGCATGCACACGTACGAGCCATGTGTAACACAGAAAAGGTGCCGCAACCCTCAACCAACATATCAACGTGGAATCGGCGCGATACACATACAGAACTGTGTTTTAACATGAAATGTAAGGACACATACCAGACCAAGCTCAACCTGGAAAGGCGCAAGCCATGGATGGAAGGTGATGCAATGAATGCATGCAAACTACAATGCAAATGCATGACAATGCACTATGATGCAATGACTATGATTGCAACTTTCCCTATCTTACCAACAGGGTGATATACTAGGTTGGTTCAGTATCCAGAACTGAGGCGTAGACATGCCGCCTCAACCTATGGGGCTTCCATACAGATTTCAAGCCGAGGGTAAACCTCTGGGTATTTAAACCAGACTTTAGTCTCGGAACTCCCGAACCTTTGCGTTCTAGGCATAAGCCGTTCGAACTCTAGTTTCCACCGTCCCAGTTGGTCTTCTAGGAACTCATCGCAAGCACAGACAGGTGGCTTTACCAGACCACCGAAAAGTCGTTCGGGCACGACAAACACCGAAGGAATTGCACCTTCAGAGGATTTAAGGTCTCCTAGACCGGAATGCAAAATGTATGCATGACAATGCATGTTTTTGTTTTTTTTTTTGAAATGCAAATGATGCAAGTGAAATGCATGTTGCATGGAATGCGCGACAACACGCGGCTCAAGAAGTGCACGGCAATGCGAACACTAAAGGTCTTACACCTTCCAAGGATTTAAGGTCTCCTAGACCGTACGTGTTTAAGGTCTCGCCAGACCATGCGTGTTTAAGGTCTCGCCAGACCGGCGGTATTGCACGACGGTATGATGCGCAAAACAGCGCAATGCGTTAGGCAACGCAAGTGCACAGGACAGTGCGATGGAATGCATGCAAAATGCAATGAGATGCGCAAAACAGCACGAAATTGAAATGCACAAAACAGTGCAATGCGCAGAACAGCGCGAGGTTTGAAATGCACAAAACAGTGCGACGGTTTGAAATGCACAAAACAGTGCGACGGTTTGAAATGCACGAAACAGTGCGACGGTTTGAAATGCACAAAACAGTGCGACGGTTTGAAATGCACAAAACAGTGCGATGGTTTGAAATGCACAAAACAGTGCGACGATTTGAAATGCACAAAACAGTGCGATGCGCAGGACAGCGCGAGGTTTGAAATGCACAAAACAGTGCGATGCTAAGTGCGACATGCATGCCACATGGAATGTAAATGGGCTTAAATGCGCAACAACGCACGTATTCCAGAATGCATGACAATGCATGGAATGGAAATGCAATGATGATGCATGAGAAATGTGCACGATAATGCAAAGGGGTGCGTGTTGCAACGCATGTAACACGTGCATAACAATGCAAATGTGTGGCGCATGACAGTGCAATGTAATGCACCGAAGTAGTGTGATGAACTCGTGCAACACACATGGGGCAACTTTTGAATTCAAAAGGATACAAAAAGGATACACCTTCCATGAATTCGAGTGCCACGCACTGGAGACACGGCCCGCGGTCAAAACGGAGGCCGGTTGAATGTCGGAGATGCACTTTCTTGCACTTTCTTGAGCTAGGAAGACCACGAACTTCTCATATGGCCTAAACAAGGCTGTGGGAACCCCACCGGCAGTAAGGGGAGGCCACCGGCTGGCCATCGGCACAAAAACAATTCCATCGGCACAAAAAAGTGCCGGCCGGCACAAAACATTGCCGACCGGCAAACAGTTGCTGGTGCGGGGCAGTTTTGTCTTTTCACCTCGAGTGTTATAAAATAGGGCTTCATGCCCTATTTCCTCATTTCCTACCGCCGAAAACCCTTGCTCTCTCTCTCTAGAGTGCTTCTCTCTCATTTTTTCGCCCGTTTCTTCGCGTTCTACGCTCGTTTCGTCGTCGGATTCGCGATCCTCTTCGCGTTTCGGACATTTTCCACCGATCACATTCTCGTTTCGGTGCCTCGTTCGGCGTTCTCGCCTTTTCGGGGTTCGTTCCCCTCACTTTCCTCTTCATTTCCGTGCCTTTTCACATTCCGGCCTTCCCGGCCATTTCCGACCCTCTCAGGAGTTGACTTTTCGGTTGACTCTTCGCATTCCGGCTCGGTTTTCCCTTTTCCGACCATTTTCACACCACTCTCTACATGGCGGACGACATTCCACGTGGCGGGACTCCCCCGGACCACGAGATGGATCCCGGGCTCGAGCTCTTACCACTGAGCGAGCGCCCGTTCGACCCGGCGACCTACCGGCCGGCGATTCACGTTCTGCCCCCAGACGGCCTGCGTCAGTTCCGGAGTTTCGAGAGGTATGCGGCCCCTGAGCTACTGCTGCGTGAGCCTACCTCCCACCTTTCATTCGGCACTCCCGAGGTAACTCTTCATCTTCTGCTTTACTTTCTGCAATGTAGGATACAAAACTGCCATAGTTAGCTGTATTCTTTAATTGCTGAAACCTGATATGCCGTAGACCGTAGTTGACTGTAAACATACATACAACTGATATCTGTTTGAGACTGACATATGCACACACACTGCACTAGCCCTGAATTACTCAAACACACGGCACACACTGCATTCTACTGCACATACACTGGTACCCAGTATTTGTCTGAATCTGTCAAATTTGCACACATGCTACATCTGTTCTGGAACACCCAAACACGCTGACACAGCACACGTATTTTCTGTAAGCACACCGGCACCCGGTATCTGCCTGAATCTGACAAACTTGCATACATGCCATATCTGTCTTTTCAAAATTGCATTTTGAATGTTGTCTTGCAATTGTTGTTTTCTGTTTGCAGGAGGGTTCCCATACCATTCGCGGGTATGGGAATACTGGTGCACGGGAGTGGTATGACGAGCTCCCTGATGCGGTCCAGCGCATCGTGGATCGGGTGGGCTTCGGCACCTTCTGCCGAGGGCTCTCTAGGTTGTCCACCTGCAGACCTCTTCTTGCCGCTCTGGCGGAGAGGTGGTGGGACACCACCGATTCTTTCCACTTTTCTGCCGCAGGGGATATGACGATGACCCCTTATGACTTCTCGATGCTCACAAGCATCGGGGTAGGGGGGGATCCGATCCCTTTCGACACAGACATGGATGAGTGGACCGCCGCTCAGGTCCATCTACTGGGGGAGGCGCCACCGCTAACTCGTCCAGGCTTCGTCCGATATTCCTGGTTCGAGGCACAGTTCAGGGTCCAGCCCGTTTTGGAGGAGGTGCAGATGACCCCAGAGGACGAGGAGAGGTATGCTCGCGGCTTCCTCATGTTCCTGTTCGGGACTACCATCTTCGCCGACCGGGCGAACACCGTGCCTCTCTGTCTTCTCAGCGCACTGGTGGACGTCCGAGATATTCTGCACTTCGATTGGGGCGGCGCTACTCTGGCCACCCTGTACTGATATATGAGCTCGGCTTCTCGCGGCAGCGGCCAGCTGCTTGGAGGTTACTGGCGGGCTTGGGAGGTACATTCCTTCTCCGCTTTTCCTTTCTGTCTCGTACTTTCTGTACTCTGTACACTGCACACACTGTAGTCTGCCTTAGACTTGCTGTATACTGTACACACGGCACACACATACATTCTGCCTTACACTGACTGTACACTGTTCACACTGTACACTGCACACAATACACAGCTCAACACACGGCTCTGCCATTTCTGCTTCATTCTGTATATTCTGCTTTATCTGATGGTCATACTGACATCTGTTTTGCAGTTGTGGGTTTACGCCTACTTCCCTAGGCTTGCACCTGTGCCAGTTGCGGAGCCTCCTCCAGCTGTTCCCTTCTCGAGTCGCTTTGACGGGGGATGCACCCGGCGACCACGGGAGACATTCGGCTTCTTCCGCCGATATTTCGACACCATCACCCCCACAGAGGTATGCTTTACTTTCAGTTCGTTTAGCTTCGCTTTCCCACTGCATGTTTCAATAACAGTAGATAACAAACTGTCTGTTACTTTCAGATCACATGGCGGCCATGGGCTTCCTTGCCGTCGGCGATGCGGGGTCGGTTCCCTGGTGCTGAGGAGACCTCGCGTTTCCGGATCTTGCTAGAGGGCCCGGTCTGTCGGGCTTGGTACCTGGGGGAGCGTTTTCTACGCCAGACCCGCGGGTTATCTGAGCAGATAGTCCCGGTTCACCCTCCTGCAGAGATGAGGGAGACCGAGGGGCTGACCCCTGAGCAGCTGGATGATTACTCCATCGGCTGGGAGGAGGCCGGCTTCCGAGGCACCGGCGACTATCAGGAGTACGTGCGGACGTACCTGATGCGCCCCTTGAGCGGTCGTCGAGCAGAGGGGGCCAGGCCTGTAGCATCGGCGGCTGGGGCCGGAGCGGGAGCAGGGGTTGGATCTTCGAGGAGGGCCCGGGTCCGTGGCAGGGGCGGAGTGCGGGGAGGACGAGGAGTTGGCTGGCCTGCCCTGCCTGCTGTACTGACTTTCCAGGGGCACGGTGGGGCGACCTATCAGATCCCCTTCGCCCCTCCACCTGCTGGTCATGAGTTCATTGACGTCCCCGACCTTCCGCCGGTATGTATCACTGTACTTCGTACAGTTATTTGATTTCAGTTTACTTGATATTCCACAGAATACTAATGCATCTGATACCTTTGCAGGCTTCTTCTGAGTACACCCGTCAGTCGTTGGCGATGAATGCCTCGATGATGGGGATGCTCCAGCGGACATTTGACCTTCTAGCCGTCTACAGCATACCGGTATGTCCTTCTGACACTGGCCTCAAACCATTCATACACTGCTTTGTATAATCTGATGCACGGCACAACACCCGATACACTGATCTCACAGTATCTGAACACTGCATATACTGCATTCTACACTGTACTCTGCACTGATAAACTGCTCACGGCATTCATACGCTGTACCCATACACTGCATTCTGCACTGATAAACTGCTCACGGCATTCTTACTGTATTCATACGCTGCATTCTGCACCTTTAAACTGTTCACAGTGTACTGATGCATTTCCCTTTTGTGTACTTTTCAGCCTCCTTTCCAGATTCCCATGGCGGGAGGTGCTCCAGCTAGACCTTCTGTCCCTGCTCGGGGGAGAGATGAGGAGGGCAGGATATTTCCCCGTACCAGGGGAGGGCGTACTCACGTCGGGAGTAGCTCGCGAGCTCCAGTCCCGGACGATGACGACGACGAGGAGTCAGAGGCGGAGGCAGGGTCATCGGAGGAGGAGACCGGAGACGGTTCTAGCTCGGGCTCTGATGACGACGCTGATGATGCTCCTGGACCTTCGTCCAGGAAGAGGACCAGGACGGACTGACAGCCCTCCGGAGTGCTCGATGCAGATTTTGCTATCTTTTCTTTCTTTCTTTGTACTTTTCTTTTTGTTGGTAGATAGATTACCTTGTACTGCCGCAGGCAGGTTTTTGTTTCCAAAACTTGTACATTTGAAAAGCTAAGTAAATGAAACAGACTTTTTATCTGAAAAAGTGTTTACATTTACACATTTCATGCATTGCATCGCATCTCATCATGTTACACCTCAATGTAAATGGAATTGATTGGTTTTCTGAAAATTGAACACTTGCATTGTAATAATCAGATAAGTTAAACAGCTGACAGCAAAATAACCCAAGCAACCCACTGCCTGATTCTGGACACACAGCCCTTACTCTGTTGGGGATTAATCTACACACAGCCCATAACACAGCATTCGATTCATTCTGCACACGGCAATTCTAAACAAAACAGCCCAATCTGACAAGACGGACCTCAAAGATGGAACCGGTTGGAGTCAAAACACGCTCAAATGTAGAGAATGGCACAGCATTCTGAGCATAAGCGATTTTTTGAAATCGAATGAGGGTTTTTCAAACCGGGATGTCGAGCCTACAACTGAACACAGCGGGGAGGACTCAAACAAAGAGGTACACGACCTAAACACAACGAGACACGCTCGGGGAGAGACTCAAAACAAAAGACGAGACCGCCAAATGAAAGAGACACGACACACAGACGCGTAAACGAAGATGGGAGACCTCGGACCACGAGGAGCCAGTTCAATCTGGGTATTGTTTTCCCACCCTTTCTGATTTGTGATCCTCACATCACTCGACTCTCAAGCTCGGATTTTCTCTCAAAACCCTTTTCCTCACTTTTCTCTCAACTTACACCTCTCTATTCTTCAATCTCTCATTTTCCATCCCTCCCCGGGGTGATTGATGGATAAATAGAAAGGTGTGGGTTCATGCTCAATACCGTTAGCTCACAGCTATTTCTTCTGGTGGGCAGAGTGCTCTTCTGGCAAGTACGTCGATGACGGGGGAGAGACAGAACGCCTGGCTCAACTGTGCCCCTAGTTCATCATTTTAACCATTTTTTCATTTTTGCCTTCTACTAAAACGGTTTTGATCAAAATGAGAGTCGGATTAACGTACTTGTTCGATTTTTGATTTGAAAAACATGCAAGTCAGGCTGCAAGCACTGAAAATTTTCCTTTTTTGGGTCCAAGAAATGGTCCAGTTTTGGAAAATGAGATAGTTTTCGAGAAAATAGTCAACCTCAGTAAAAAAATTTCAAAAACTATTTTTCAAACAGCTGATGCTCAACAAGCATGAAACTTACCTTTCGAGATGCGCAACCTCGGATCGGAGGCAATGGCAAATTGCCCCTGGTTTAAAGGGGGTGGGAGGCAACGGAAAGTTGCCCCTAGTTTGAATGGCGGCTCACGGCGGTTCGCGGCAACGGAAAGTTGCCCCTTGTTTGGATGGTGCCGCAGCAGTCCGCAGACAGTCTTCATTGGCGGTGGTCGAGCTCTCAGACACCGAGGTGACGAAGACGGTCACAACAAATATATGGACACAGTCGCCTTGGGAGCGTTGGCGACTAGACTTTGAAGTCGAAACCACTGCATGGACTGGGACGCTTATGAAAGCGTTGGGGGCTGGACTTCATGATGAAGTTGCCTACGTATCCCAAACATGGGAATCAAGCCTTACGTAGTTCCGGTTAAGGTCCACTCGGGTATTTTAACCTTCACTTTGTTTGGCTCTTATTTTTGCCAAGGCGCCCAATGCGGGTTTTCGACCTTGCGAGCTTCTTTTCATTTTCTTTTGTTCGTTTCTTTTTCTTTTTTTTTTGCTTTTCTTTTTTTCTTTTCTTTTTTCTTTTCTTCTTTTTTGTATTTTTCTCTTGCTCTAACTTTTGCCTGGGCCGCCCTTCCGGGTTTTCGGCCCAGCGAGCCTCTCAAAGGGTAAAAGTGTAGCAAGTCCATGCCAAATGGTTTTTTGGGATTGAAGCCTCTCTGTGTCCAGGAGAACGGTTGTTGCACTGATTTGCGGAGAATCCATCAGGGTTACTCTACGAGCTTCTTCCGGCGAGATCTACTCCTTCTGATTCGGCTTTGGTGCCTCTTGCTCGAGGGCTGCTTCAAAACTGGCCACACGGGCCTTTCATGGCGTTTGTCCGTTGAACTTTCTGAACGTTCTGAATGGGTTCAAAGTCGGAAAACAAATAGGTTGAATCTTGAGGCTGAGAGCGATCCTAGGCTGCGCAATCTCAAGAGCGATTCCACACAGGTCTTCGCAGGGCTGCGTAAAACATTTGCTTTTGAAAGTTTTTAAGAAAGCGACAAATCGCTCGCGCCGAAGATAGTGTGGAACCAATCTGGATCAGGCCAGGGTCCTTCTCAGTACTCACGCCGACAAGCATGATTTCATTCATAAAAGGCTTAGCACGCCTCTCTTTCTCTCAAAATGATCAAAATTTTACAAAACCCGAGGAATTCCTTCCTCTTCGTTTTCATCACCGCAGTGTTCAAAAGTTTTTTTTTTTTGAAAAACTTAGGTTAATGCTTATGAGTTTGGCGCGCAGGAGAGCAGGCGAGATGTACTGTCAGCCCAATCAAATTCTCTGGCACTTATGCTGAAAGCAAGCATGAAGGTTGAGATAGCAACAGCTGTTTCAATCGGCTTTGTTGGTGCAACTGGCCCCTTGGTAGAGACAGACTCAAAACAAAAACAGATAATTACAAAACAAAACGGTGTTCGAGGCAACAACCCCAGAATCACCAGGTATTATATACAACGGGGACTGACTCGATACAACAAGGCAGACCCTTAAGCAAAAAAGACTGACTCAAGACAAAGAGACAGACTCAAAACAAAAGACTGACTCGATATCCAAGCCAGGATTTACGAAAACTCGGTTTCACCGATACTCAAAAATGCGTACCAGACGCTTCATCCAAAAATGTACCAAATGTTGTCCGCAGGCGGTTCTCTTCACATACTCGCAGTATCTGAGCCCTCGAAATCCAACAACTGAGTGGTGACGGGCTTGCCTGAGGTAGGTGGTAGGATAACCTTGTTATCAATCAAATCCTGCACTTCATGACGAAGGCGGGAACATCCATCGGTACTGTGACCGGACTGCTGGTGGTATGCGCAGTACAAGGTAGCATCATGGGTGGCGGGGAGATTCTTCGGGAGCGGCCGGGGCTCCAAAGGCTTAAGATGCCCATTCTTCGCCAATATTAACAATGCTCTAGACAAAGGCATGTGGAGGTCGTGAAAGACCCTGCGCCCTCGGGGCAGGTACTTTGCAGTTTGAGGATTCTTGCCAGATGCGCTGGCGAAAGGATCGGCTGGCGCTGCCTTGGCTTTTTGAACCTTTCCCGGTGCAGGGTTGGGAACAACAGGAACTATCTGGGCATGACGGGGCCCATCCCGGTTTTCTGCCTGGCTTGAACCGCCTTTGGTTGGAGCGGGGAAAGCATCATCTATAGTTTTGGTCACTATTGCAGATGTTTGTTGCTTGTTCATCCCTCTGGCCTTCAGAGCCTCGACTGCCCACAGCAGTTGTTCAATGGGGTCGGCGTCTATCTTTGCCTTGTCCTTTCCCCTGGCCTCAGCCTGATCGAGGGTCTGGGTTGGTGCTGGCATGTCGTGGCTATAGCCGGAAGTCACCTCTGACTGGCTGAGCTCTATCACAATCCGCCCCAGTAGCGGGGGCTCCTGTGGTACAAAATTCCCGGCATACGGTGCCGCTGGCGGTGAAGCCGTCATTCCATAGGCGAGGTCTGCCACAGACCTTTGGAGATCGCCTATCATCCCCATCAATTCGAAGGTGGTGGGCTCACGAGCCTGGTATAACTGGGGAGCCCAAACCGGGTGCACAACGGGCGACCTGGGCGGGTATGACATACTGATGCTGGCCTCACTCTGCGGAGTGGTTCCCTGCTCTGGTGCGGCTGTCATAACCACAATTTCTTCTGAACTTTGTGTCGCCATAAATCTTGCCTCAGCAAAGGGGGACACTGGCTATTCTGTATCAACTCTGCGACTCTCTGAACTGAAAGGAAAAACAGACAGCATTTCAGCCCAAACTGATCAACCACGGGTGTAGCTACACAACTGTTCCCTTCTGCTGATCACTGTTCCCAGAAATCACTGTTCCCGAAAACTAAACCGATACCCGCGGATAACTGATTCTCACAACTGATACTGATACTGGTGTTTCCAGGTTAGATACTCTGACTTGCAAACTGACATGTGCATTCCTGTAGAGCAACACTCTAAAAGCACATAGCAAGTAAAGAGAACAAAACACCCCTATATTGGGGGTAGGGTTTCCCTGTCCTATTTTGTCAGGAGCTAGGGTTTCACTACGCACACAGCGGTTTCAAACAACTTAGCATCGGGTAAGCAACCTGTCCTAGTTTGGAATGGTCACTATGGATTCCGAATATGCACTAGGTCGAATGGTCAAAAGGGTGCCCCGGTAAAACCGGGGTTTGTGTTCCCATACTGTCAGAGCCCATAGCCGGTCAGCCTTATGGTCATGCCTTGACAAGACAAGCCTCCAGCAAACCGTTCAGGAATGGCAGATGGCAAACACTGTGTTCCTAGGCGCACCAATGCACATGCAATGCAAAGAGACACATAAATCAGATCAAAATAGGATATCACGAGTTCGAGTCAAGCTCTCTAAATCCCCAGCAGAGTCGCCAGAAACTGTAACAGCGCCCGCGTGGGCCTCAGGCTACAGTTCGGACTCGATTTGTGTCACGGTTCTAAATCTGAACCAAAGAGTCCAAATCTGGCAAATCGTTTTGAGAAACAGATTTTTTGAAAAAGTAGTGCCAAACATGGACTGCTTTGCCAGATACAGAGTCGCCACCTAAATATTTTTTTTTTATGGGAGAATTTAGGAAACCCTGACTCGGTGCCGAAGGCCACATGTCCGTCATCACCAGAGTTGTCTCGGCTCGGGAGCTTGGGTACGATCGGGGAAGGTCAGCTATGAGCACCCCCTTTCGCCCGGTCCGAAGACCGGCCTCTACTAACCATGATATCCGTTTTTGAAAACTTTATGTGTTCTTAAACCAATTGTTAGCCTAGAATTACTATGTTATGCGCGCAGCAAACAAGTATAGACTAGATTGCCTAATTTGGAAATAAACATTGCATATCCGTTTGGTTTGAAAATGCTTTGGAATTTGCTACTCGCAAGTAGGCTAAAATACGGATTTCAACGAGTTTTTTCCAACTCAAACAATCCGGCCTTCACCCACAGGCATTCAAAACAGTTTTAACACATAAGCATCTAGCCACATGTTAAGCATGCTGTCATGGTAACATTCACACTCATGCGATATGCTAAAGCGGAAATACTTACATAGTACTCCGTGCCAAAACAAAGAACTTGTTAGCAAACATGCATGATCCAAGTCCATGTGAAGTGCCTAATGCATCGCATACAAAATGTTGCTAGAATAGGCTCGGCTATCCTAAACATGTCATGTGAGAAATGCACAACTTTCACATATTCAGTTTGGAATTTGACATACATATGCAGTTAGTATGATGTACCGAGCTCAATGCATGTAATACAAATGCATGGATGCACGCATGCATAGCATAAGGTATGCTAATTTAAACGTGTCCTAATACTAACCATTAAAGCGGGTAAGTAAAAGGGAAGAAAGAAGTGAGGTTGGAAGACATACACACACCCACACACACTTATTACAGATTTGCCCTCGCTCGGAGGGACCGAATAAATATTACAAATTAATTAACTACGCAAGCTAATTAATATTACAAATTAACTAATTTAATTAACAAATTAAATTAAATTAATTAAAGCAGGAAAGCGTCTCGGGAAACGCGCCACCATGCACAAGCTGCCTCTGTTTTCCTTCCTTTCCTCCTCTGGAGGCTGTCAAAGCCTCAGGACTACATCCTTGGACAGAGGGGATCATCACCGGCTGAATGGAACTTCCACCGGCAGTGTGGTATGGCCATCGGCACAAAATAGGGTCTGTCGGCAGAGAAAAATGTGCCGGTCGGCACATTACACTGCCGGTCGGCAGAGTATTCCTGCAGAACCTGCAACTCACAGCAACAAAGGGCAAAACAAGGCATGACAGCATATTTCAAGGCATGTATGCATCAACCATGTCTCTTATCATTGTGATGACTCAAAGGGACATGTGCCTCGGTTCTTGGACCACCAATCATGCATTTCCATGCATGGTGGCCCAAAGAACCGAGTATGCATCTTTGATTTCAAATGTATGCACACCAATCAAACAAATAAGGCCCAATTCCTATCACCAATTCAAGGAACAAGGCATGCATGCGAAATGCAATGCAACCTAGGCATACAAGCTAGGAATGCAACATGGCATGGCAATCAACTCATGCAAGCATACAAGCATGCATATGGCAATACAAATGAGTGCAAAGATGGACTTAAACATGAATTAGGTGGCTCTAAAAAAAGGCCTAAAACAGTAGCCAAAGTTCTATGAAATGAAGGCTAAATGGCATGCACACACACATGCACATAAGGGCCAACACTTAAGCATAAATCAAACAACATTCAAGCACACTTGAAAGGAGGAAACATGGATAATTAGCATGCAACATAAGCTTTGAAATCATGCTATAAAATGATGCCAAATCAAGTTATAAATCAAGCCAAAACATACAAAGAGTAGTCCAAGTGTTCAAGGCAAATCAATAATGCATTGAACTACACTTATCATGACCAAACATGGCATGCATTAAACAACTAAAAACAGATTTTTAGCATGTTAAAACAAGGCTAAAGGACTACTTAGATGGCATCTAAATGGCCCGAATTCAAAGGCATGCAAAGGCACCAAAACATGGAGCATTGCAAAACATGCTTTCAAAGCATTAAAGAGACATGCAAGGCAATCCAACAAGCATGGAAATGGGACTGAAATAGCATGTAGGATGATTCCAAATCATCAAAACAATGCAAAGATGGCATGCTACACATGCACATACTCAAGGCCAACAAGCCCAAATGCAAAGGAGCCATATAATGCATGCAAAGATCAACCCAAATGACTATGGACAGAGCTAAAGCATGGCAAAATAAGCACATAAACTTCACAAATGCAAGCCTAAAACATGCTCCAACAAAGGCTAACAACCTAGAACATGTTAAGGCACAAATAAGGCATTACATGGCAACTATGCTAAACATGCATGGGGTTCCAAAACCAACTTGAAATCATGTTATATCATGGATATATAAGCATGAAAAACATACCAAACATGCTCAACACACACTCAAGCATAGGCTTCTTTAAGAGGCCAAAATGTGCCCTTTTCAAGGACAACAAGGAGAGGGGGTGGACCTCTCCTTCTTGGGACTTCAAAGTATCATCTTCACCACTGAAATCCCCCAAGATTTCAGTGGTGAAGAGACCTCAACACCAAAATCCCGGAGCTAGCACAAAATGGCTCAAAATGAGGCCTTTTGAGGCCTAAGGGTGGTCAACACCCCTCGAACAACAAAACACTCTTAATAAACAATAAAGAGGGCTTAAAAATAGAACTTTTTTATGTTATACAATAATCACAAAAACAGTTCTAAGATAGGTATAAAATTGATGCAAAAAAGGGGAAAAAATGGACTAGTTTCTCACCCTTGATGCCTTCTTCAACAAAGATGCTCCAATGGCCTCCTTGAGCTTGAATCCAAGACCAAAACTTCAAAACACACTCTTTAGAACCTCAGCTCCTAGAGGAAGGTGAAACACTAGGTGTTTGTGTGCAATAGTAAGGCACAAAACACCTAGTGAACAAAATGGAAGAGAAAGAGAGATAGGTGAGTGTATCTAACCCTAACCCTAGAAAACCAGAGCTCTCCTCTGTCTTTTCTCTCTCTAAAATGTCTAAGCCTCTCCTTTTTTTTGCCTTTTTTTAGAGAGCTCTCTCTATAAGCCTCTTGTAAAGCTTACCAAACAAGCTTTGCAAGAGGGAGATCCCTCCATACACGTGTATGGAGGGGAGCAAAAGTTATACAGCTGTCCAAAAATATCTGCAAAAGCAGATGAACAGCAATCGGCCGGCAAAAAATGCCCTCTTGGCCAAACAAAGTGCCGACCGGCACAAAAAAGTGCTGACCGGCAACAAATAGTGCCGACCGGCAAACTAAATTGCCGGTGGCAGCAAAAACCAGCCGGTGGCATCTAGCCACTGCCGGTGATGGGTGGGGATGGTCTACAAGCCCCACTCTGCCTCTCAAAGGCAAGATGCAAGTGTTTGGTGCAAAACCAGACACTAAACGGTCGAGTTCGGGGATCCTGAGGCGGGGCGCGCGAGCCGAGACCTCCGGGAACTCCAAACGAACACAAACATGGATAATCACCGAGTGTTCAAACGGTGACGTCCAAGTCTTGAGGACGGTCAAAAATGGGGTGTCTACAGTTGCCCCTCTTTGACAGAACTCGAAATTCATAACAATGACGGGAGTGAATGTCAAAGCCCAGAGACGACCCATTTTTGACAAGGCCGAAGACTTAGACAAACATGCAATACAAATAAGATATGCGCCCGGAGGCAGGGGCAAAATGCAAGACAATGCACGGAGCCGAGCATAACTTATGATCATGCAAAGAAAGCTGTAACGAAGCAAACATGCAACAGTTTTAAGCTAGCATACCAAACTACACTACAATGCAGAAAGGATGTAAGAGAATTATGGAATTCTCAAAATGTCTCACTCGGGAGATACAATACCTGTCCGGTTCGTCTGGTCGCACCAGCTTCAAATGAACCGTACATACAATATCGTGCCTGAAAAGAAAACAAACTTAACAGGTACAATATCGTTAGCAACATGCATGACAATGCAAAATGGATGCAAAACGAAATGCAATATATACAAAACAATGTATAAACAATGCAAATGAAGATGCAATGTAATTGAAACAATGCAAGCTACATGCAAAGCATTTGGATCGTGATCCAATCACGAGCGGTTCGAAACCACACCTATGTCAAATAGATTGATGGAGGTAACAAGTCTGTCTACCATAGAACGGTCAACTGAACTATGAGTATTGTAGACAGACGCAAGAACAAGTATTGGGTGGAATTGACATAAGTGGGGAAACAACCCGTTGGAGAAAGGATTACGATCCTAATGCCGGATGCAAAAATTACACTACAATGTAATGGGTGGATATGGCACGCAGGCCAAACCAAATCTTGCCTAGGAAAGGCATGCATACATACAAGCCATGTGTAACACAGAAAAGGTGCCGCAACCCTCAACCAACATATCAACGTGGAATCGGCGCGATACACATACAGAACTGTGTTCTAACATGAAAAGTAAGGGCACATACCAGACCAAGCTCAACATGGAAAGGCGCAAGCCAAAGGCGGAAGGTGATGCAATGAATGCATGCAATCTACAATGCAATATTTACAAATATGCAATGGAATGGATACAATGGATATGGCATGCAAGCCAAACCAAATCTTGCCTAGGAAAGGCATGCACACGTACGAGCCATGTGTAACACAGAAAAGGTGCCGCAACCCTCAACCAACATATCAACGTGGAATCGGCGCGATACACATACAGAACTGTGTTTTAACATGAAATGTAAGGACACATACCAGACCAAGCTCAACCTGGAAAGGCGCAAGCCATGGATGGAAGGTGATGCAATGAATGCATGCAAACTACAATGCAAATGCATGACAATGCACTATGATGCAATGACTATGATTGCAACTTTCCCTATCTTACCAACAGGGTGATATACTAGGTTGGTTCAGTATCCAGAACTGAGGCGTAGACATGCCGCCTCAACCTATGGGGCTTCCATACAGATTTCAAGCCGAGGGTAAACCTCTGGGTATTTAAACCAGACTTTAGTCTCGGAACTCCCGAACCTTTGCGTTCTAGGCATAAGCCGTTCGAACTCTAGTTTCCACCGTCCCAGTTGGTCTTCTAGGAACTCATCGCAAGCACAGACAGGTGGCTTTACCAGACCACCGAAAAGTCGTTCGGGCACGACAAACACCGAAGGAATTGCACCTTCAGAGGATTTAAGGTCTCCTAGACCGGAATGCAAAATGTATGCATGACAATGCATGTTTTTGTTTTTTTTTTTGAAATGCAAATGATGCAAGTGAAATGCATGTTGCATGGAATGCGCGACAACACGCGGCTCAAGAAGTGCACGGCAATGCGAACACTAAAGGTCTTACACCTTCCAAGGATTTAAGGTCTCCTAGACCGTACGTGTTTAAGGTCTCGCCAGACCATGCGTGTTTAAGGTCTCGCCAGACCGGCGGTATTGCACGACGGTATGATGCGCAAAACAGCGCAATGCGTTAGGCAACGCAAGTGCACAGGACAGTGCGATGGAATGCATGCAAAATGCAATGAGATGCGCAAAACAGCACGAAATTGAAATGCACAAAACAGTGCAATGCGCAGAACAGCGCGAGGTTTGAAATGCACAAAACAGTGCGACGGTTTGAAATGCACAAAACAGTGCGACGGTTTGAAATGCACGAAACAGTGCGACGGTTTGAAATGCACAAAACAGTGCGACGGTTTGAAATGCACAAAACAGTGCGATGGTTTGAAATGCACAAAACAGTGCGACGATTTGAAATGCACAAAACAGTGCGATGCGCAGGACAGCGCGAGGTTTGAAATGCACAAAACAGTGCGATGCTAAGTGCGACATGCATGCCACATGGAATGTAAATGGGCTTAAATGCGCAACAACGCACGTATTCCAGAATGCATGACAATGCATGGAATGGAAATGCAATGATGATGCATGAGAAATGTGCACGATAATGCAAAGGGGTGCGTGTTGCAACGCATGTAACACGTGCATAACAATGCAAATGTGTGGCGCATGACAGTGCAATGTAATGCACCGAAGTAGTGTGATGAACTCGTGCAACACACATGGGGCAACTTTTGAATTCAAAAGGATACAAAAAGGATACACCTTCCATGAATTCGAGTGCCACGCACTGGAGACACGGCCCGCGGTCAAAACGGAGGCCGGTTGAATGTCGGAGATGCACTTTCTTGCACTTTCTTGAGCTAGGAAGACCACGAACTTCTCATATGGCCTAAACAAGGCTGTGGGAACCCCACCGGCAGTAAGGGGAGGCCACCGGCTGGCCATCGGCACAAAAACAATTCCATCGGCACAAAAAAGTGCCGGCCGGCACAAAACATTGCCGACCGGCAAACAGTTGCTGGTGCGGGGCAGTTTTGTCTTTTCACCTCGAGTGTTATAAAATAGGGCTTCATGCCCTATTTCCTCATTTCCTACCGCCGAAAACCCTTGCTCTCTCTCTCTAGAGTGCTTCTCTCTCATTTTTTCGCCCGTTTCTTCGCGTTCTACGCTCGTTTCGTCGTCGGATTCGCGATCCTCTTCGCGTTTCGGACATTTTCCACCGATCACATTCTCGTTTCGGTGCCTCGTTCGGCGTTCTCGCCTTTTCGGGGTTCGTTCCCCTCACTTTCCTCTTCATTTCCGTGCCTTTTCACATTCCGGCCTTCCCGGCCATTTCCGACCCTCTCAGGAGTTGACTTTTCGGTTGACTCTTCGCATTCCGGCTCGGTTTTCCCTTTTCCGACCATTTTCACACCACTCACTACATGGCGGACGACATTCCACGTGGCGGGACTCCCCCGGACCACGAGATGGATCCCGGGCTCGAGCTCTTACCACTGAGCGAGCGCCCGTTCGACCCGGCGACCTACCGGCCGGCGATTCACGTTCTGCCCCCAGACGGCCTGCGTCAGTTCCGGAGTTTCGAGAGGTATGCGGCCCCTGAGCTACTGCTGCGTGAGCCTACCTCCCACCTTTCATTCGGCACTCCCGAGGTAACTCTTCATCTTCTGCTTTACTTTCTGCAATGTAGGATACAAAACTGCCATAGTTAGCTGTATTCTTTAATTGCTGAAACCTGATATGCCGTAGACCGTAGTTGACTGTAAACATACATACAACTGATATCTGTTTGAGACTGACATATGCACACACACTGCACTAGCCCTGAATTACTCAAACACACGGCACACACTGCATTCTACTGCACATACACTGGTACCCAGTATTTGTCTGAATCTGTCAAATTTGCACACATGCTACATCTGTTCTGGAACACCCAAACACGCTGACACAGCACACGTATTTTCTGTAAGCACACCGGCACCCGGTATCTGCCTGAATCTGACAAACTTGCATACATGCCATATCTGTCTTTTCAAAATTGCATTTTGAATGTTGTCTTGCAATTGTTGTTTTCTGTTTGCAGGAGGGTTCCCATACCATTCGCGGGTATGGGAATACTGGTGCACGGGAGTGGTATGACGAGCTCCCTGATGCGGTCCAGCGCATCGTGGATCGGGCGGGCTTCGGCACCTTCTGCCGAGGGCTCTCTAGGTTGTCCACCTACAGACCTCTTCTTGCCGCTCTGGCGGAGAGGTGGTGGGACACCACCGATTCTTTCCACTTTTCTGCCGCAGGGGATATGACGATGACCCCTTATGACTTCTCGATGCTCACAGGCATCGGGGTAGGGGGGGATCCGATCCCTTTCGACACAGACATGGATGAGTGGACCGCCGCTCAGGTCCATCTACTGGGGGAGGCGCCACCGCTAACTCGTCCAGGCTTCGTCCGATATTCCTGGTTCGAGGCACAGTTCAGGGTCCAGCCCGTTTTGGAGGAGGTGCAGATGACCCCAGAGGACGAGGAGAGGTATGCTCGCGGCTTCCTCATGTTCCTGTTCGGGACTACCATCTTCGCCGACCGGGCGAACACCGTGCCTCTCTGTCTTCTCAGCGCACTGGTGGACGTCCGAGATATTCTGCACTTCGATTGGGGCGGCGCTGCTCTGGCCACCCTGTACGGATATATGAGCTCGGCTTCTCGCGGCAGCGGCCAGCTGCTTGGAGGTTACTGGCGGGCTTGGGAGGTACATTCCTTCTCCGCTTTTCCTTTCTGTCTCGTACTTTCTGTACTCTGTACACTGCACACACTGTAGTCTGCCTTAGACTTGCTGTATACTGTACACACGGCACACACATACATTCTGCCTTACACTGACTGTACACTGTTCACACTGTACACTGCACACAATACACAGCTCAACACACGGCTCTGCCATTTCTGCTTCATTCTGTATATTCTGCTTTATCTGATGGTCATACTGACATCTGTTTTGCAGTTGTGGGTTTACGCCTACTTCCCTAGGCTTGCACCTGTGCCAGTTGCGGAGCCTCCTCCGGCTGTTCCCTTCTCGAGTCGCTTTGACGGAGGATGCACCCGGCGACCACGGGAGACATTCGGCTTCTTCCGCCGATATTTCGACACCATCACCCCCACAGAGGTATGCTTTACTTTCAGTTCGTTTAGCTTCGCTTTCCCACTGCATGTTTCAATAACAGTAGATAACAAACTGTCTGTTACTTTCAGATCACATGGCGGCCATGGGCTTCCTTGCCGTCGGCGATGCGAGGTCGGTTCCCTGGTGCTGAGGAGACCTCGCGTTTCCGGATCTTGCTAGAGGGCCCGGTCTGTCGGGCTTGGTACCTGGGGGAGCGTTTTCTACGCCAGACCCGCGGGTTACCTGAGCAGATAGTCCCGGTTCACCCTCCTGCAGAGATGAGGGAGACCGAGGGGCTGACCCCTGAGCAGCTGGATGATTACTCCATCGGCTGGGAGGAGGCCGGCTTCCGAGGCACCGGCGACTATCAGGAGTACGTGCGGACGTACCTGATGCGCCCCTTGAGCGGTCGTCGAGCAGAGGGGGCCAGGCCTGTAGCATCGGCGGCTGGGGCCGGAGCGGGAGCAGGGGCTGGATCTTCGAGGAGGGCCCGGGTCCGTGGCAGGGGCGGAGTGCGGGGAGGACGAGGAGTTGGCTGGCCTGCCCTGCCTGCGGTACTGACTTTCCAGGGGCACGGTGGGGCGACCTATCAGATCCCCTTCGCCCCTCCACCGGCTGGTCATGAGTTCATTGACGTCCCCGACCTTCCGCCGGTATGTATCACTGTACTTCGTACAGTTATTTGATTTCAGTTTACTTGATATTCCACAGAATACTAATGCATCTGATACCTTTGCAGGCTTCTTCTGAGTACACCCGTCAGTCGTTGGCGATGAATGCCTCGATGATGGGGATGCTCCAGCGGACATTTGACCTTCTAGCCGTCTACAGCATACCGGTATGTCCTTCTGACACTGGCCTCAAACCATTCATACACTGCTTTGTATAATCTGATGCACGGCACAACACCCGATACACTGATCTCACAGTATCTGAACACTGCATATACTGCATTCTACACTGTACTCTGCACTGATAAACTGCTCACGGCATTCATACGCTGTACCCATACACTGCATTCTGCACTGATAAACTGCTCACGGCATTCTTACTGTATTCATACGCTGCATTCTGCACCTTTAAACTGTTCACAGTGTACTGATGCATTTCCCTTTTGTGTACTTTTCAGCCTCCTTTCCAGATTCCCATGGCGGGAGGTGCTCCAGCTAGACCTTCTGTCCCTGCTCGGGGGAGAGATGAGGAGGGCAGGATATTTCCCCGTACCAGGGGAGGGCGTACTCACGTCGGGAGTAGCTCGCGAGCTCCAGTCCCGGACGATGACGACGACGAGGAGTCAGAGGCGGAGGCAGGGTCATCGGAGGAGGAGACCGGAGACGGTTCTAGCTCGGGCTCTGATGACGACGCTGATGATGCTCCTGGACCTTCGTCCAGGAAGAGGACCAGGACGGACTGACAGCCCTCCGGAGTGCTCGATGCAGATTTTGCTATCTTTTCTTTCTTTCTTTGTACTTTTCTTTTTGTTGGTAGATAGATTACCTTGTACTGCCGCAGGCAGGTTTTTGTTTCCAAAACTTGTACATTTGAAAAGCTAAGTAAATGAAACAGACTTTTTATCTGAAAAAGTGTTTACATTTACACATTTCATGCATTGCATCGCATCTCATCATGTTACACCTCAATGTAAATGGAATTGATTGGTTTTCTGAAAATTGAACACTTGCATTGTAATAATCAGATAAGTTAAACAGCTGACAGCAAAATAACCCAAGCAACCCACTGCCTGATTCTGGACACACAGCCCTTACTCTGTTGGGGATTAATCTACACACAGCCCATAACACAGCATTCGATTCATTCTGCACACGGCAATTCTAAACAAAACAGCCCAATCTGACAAGACGGACCTCAAAGATGGAACCGGTTGGAGTCAAAACACGCTCAAATGTAGAGAATGGCACAGCATTCTGAGCATAAGCGATTTTTTGAAATCGAATGAGGGTTTTTCAAACCGGGATGTCGAGCCTACAACTGAACACAGCGGGGAGGACTCAAACAAAGAGGTACACGACCTAAACACAACGAGACACGCTCGGGAGAGACTCAAAACAAAAGACGAGACCGCCAAATGAAAGAGACACGACACACAGACGCGTAAACGAAGATGGGAGACCTCGGACCACGAGGAGCCAGTTCAATCTGGGTATTGTTTTCCCACCCTTTCTGATTTGTGATCCTCACATCACTCGACTCTCAAGCTCGGATTTTCTCTCAAAACCCTTTTCCTCACTTTTCTCTCAACTTACACCTCTCTATTCTTCAATCTCTCATTTTCCATCCCTCCCCGGGGTGATTGATGGATAAATAGAAAGGTGTGGGTTCATGCTCAATACCGTTAGCTCACAGCTATTTCTTCTGGTGGGCAGAGTGCTCTTCTGGCAAGTACGTCGATGACGGGGGAGAGACAGAACGCCTGGCTCAACTGTGCCCCTAGTTCATCATTTTAACCATTTTTTCATTTTTGCCTTCTACTAAAACGGTTTTGATCAAAATGAGAGTCGGATTAACGTACTTGTTCGATTTTTGATTTGAAAAACATGCAAGTCAGGCTGCAAGCACTGAAAATTTTCCTTTTTTGGGTCCAAGAAATGGTCCAGTTTTGGAAAATGAGATAGTTTTCGAGAAAATAGTCAACCTCAGTAAAAAAATTTCAAAAACTATTTTTCAAACAGCTGATGCTCAACAAGCATGAAACTTACCTTTCGAGATGCGCAACCTCGGATCGGAGGCAATGGCAAATTGCCCCTGGTTTAAAGGGGGTGGGAGGCAACGGAAAGTTGCCCCTAGTTTGAATGGCGGCTCACGGCGGTTCGCGGCAACGGAAAGTTGCCCCTTGTTTGGATGGTGCCGCAGCAGTCCGCAGACAGTCTTCATTGGCGGTGGTCGAGCTCTCAGACACCGAGGTGACGAAGACGGTCACAACAAATATATGGACACAGTCGCCTTGGGAGCGTTGGCGACTAGACTTTGAAGTCGAAACCACTGCATGGACTGGGACGCTTATGAAAGCGTTGGGGGCTGGACTTCATGATGAAGTTGCCTACGTATCCCAAACATGGGAATCAAGCTTTACGTAGTTCCGGTTAAGGTCCACTCGGGTATTTTAACCTTCACTTTGTTTGGCTCTTATTTTTGCCAAGGCGCCCAATGCGGGTTTTCGACCTTGCGAGCTTCTTTTCATTTTCTTTTGTTCGTTTCTTTTTCTTTTTTTTTTGCTTTTCTTTTTTTCTTTTCTTTTTTCTTTTCTTCTTTTTTGTATTTTTCTCTTGCTCTAACTTTTGCCTGGGCCGCCCTTCCGGGTTTTCGGCCCAGCGAGCCTCTCAAAGGGTAAAAGTGTAGCAAGTCCATGCCAAATGGTTTTTTGGGATTGAAGCCTCTCTGTGTCCAGGAGAACGGTTGTTGCACTGATTTGCGGAGAATCCATCAGGGTTACTCTACGAGCTTCTTCCGGCGAGATCTACTCCTTCTGATTCGGCTTTGGTGCCTCTTGCTCGAGGGCTGCTTCAAAACTGGCCACACGGGCCTTTCATGGCGTTTGTCCGTTGAACTTTCTGAACGTTCTGAATGGGTTCAAAGTCGGAAAACAAATAGGTTGAATCTTGAGGCTGAGAGCGATCCTAGGCTGCGCAATCTCAAGAGCGATTCCACACAGGTCTTCGCAGGGCTGCGTAAAACATTTGCTTTTGAAAGTTTTTAAGAAAGCGACAAATCGCTCGCGCCGAAGATAGTGTGGAACCAATCTGGATCAGGCCAGGGTCCTTCTCAGTACTCACGCCGACAAGCATGATTTCATTCATAAAAGGCTTAGCACGCCTCTCTTTCTCTCAAAATGATCAAAATTTTACAAAACCCGAGGAATTCCTTCCTCTTCGTTTTCATCACCGCAGTGTTCAAAAGTTTTTTTTTTTTGAAAAACTTAGGTTAATGCTTATGAGTTTGGCGCGCAGGAGAGCAGGCGAGATGTACTGTCAGCCCAATCAAATTCTCTGGCACTTATGCTGAAAGCAAGCATGAAGGTTGAGATAGCAACAGCTGTTTCAATCGGCTTTGTTGGTGCAACTGGCCCCTTGGTAGAGACAGACTCAAAACAAAAACAGATAATTACAAAACAAAACGGTGTTCGAGGCAACAACCCCAGAATCACCAGGTATTATATACAACGGGGACTGACTCGATACAACAAGGCAGACCCTTAAGCAAAAAAGACTGACTCAAGACAAAGAGACAGACTCAAAACAAAAGACTGACTCGATATCCAAGCCAGGATTTACGAAAACTCGGTTTCACCGATACTCAAAAATGCGTGCCAGACGCTTCATCCAAAAATGTACCAAATGTTGTCCGCAGGCGGTTCTCTTCACATACTCGCAGTATCTGAGCCCTCGAAATCCAACAACTGAGTGGTGACGGGCTTGCCTGAGGTAGGTGGTAGGATAACCTTGTTATCAATCAAATCCTGCACTTCATGACGAAGGCGGGAACATCCATCGGTACTGTGACCGGACTGCTGGTGGTACGCGCAGTACAAGGTAGCATCATGGGTGGCGGGGAGATTCTTCGGGAGCGGCCGGGGCTCCAAAGGCTTAAGATGCCCATTCTTCGCCAATATTAACAATGCCCTAGACAAAGGCATGTGGAGGTCGTGAAAGACCCTGTGCCCTCGGGGCAGGTACTTTGCAGTTTGAGGATTCTTGCCAGATGCGCTGGCGAAAGGATCGGCTGGCGCTGCCTTGGCTTTTTGAACCTTTCCCGGTGCAGGGTTGGGAACAACAGGAACTGTCTGGGCATGACGGGGCCCATCCCGGTTTTCTGCCTGGCTTGAACCGCCTTTGGTTGGAGCGGGGAAAGCATCATCTATAGTTTTGGTCACTATTGCAGATGTTTGTTGCTTGTTCATCCCTCTGGCCTTCAGAGCCTCGACTGCCCACAGCAGTTGTTCAATGGGGTCGGCGTCTATCTTTGCCTTGTCCTTTCCCCTGGCCTCAGCCTGATCGAGGGTCTGGGTTGGTGCTGGCATGTCGTGGCTATAGCCGGAAGTCACCTCTGACTGGCTGAGCTCTATCACAATCCGCCCCAGTAGCGGGGGCTCCTGTGGTACAAAATTCCCGGCATACGGTGCCGCTGGCGGTGAAGCCGTCATTCCATAGGCGAGGTCTGCCACAGACCTTTGGAGATCGCCTATCATCCCCATCAATTCGAAGGTGGTGGGCTCACGAGCCTGGTATAACTGGGGAGCCCAAACCGGGTGCACAACGGGCGACCTGGGCGGGTATGACATACTGATGCTGGCCTCACTCTGCGGAGTGGTTCCCTGCTCTGGTGCGGCTGTCATAACCACAATTTCTTCTGAACTTTGTGTCGCCATAAATCTTGCCTCAGCAAAGGGGGACACTGGCTATTCTGTATCAACTCTGCGACTCTCTGAACTGAAAGGAAAAACAGACAGCATTTCAGCCCAAACTGATCAACCACGGGTGTAGCTACACAACTGTTCCCTTCTGCTGATCACTGTTCCCAGAAATCACTGTTCCCGAAAACTGAACCGATACCCGCGGATAACTGATTCTCACAACTGATACTGATACTGGTGTTTCCAGGTTAGATACTCTGACTTGCAAACTGACATGTGCATTCCTGTAGAGCAACACTCTAAAAGCACATAGCAAGTAAAGAGAACAAAACACCCCTATATTGGGGGTAGGGTTTCCCTGTCCTATTTTGTCAGGAGCTAGGGTTTCACTACGCACACAGCGGTTTCAAACAACTTAGCATCGGGTAAGCAACCTGTCCTAGTTTGGAATGGTCACTATGGATTCCGAATATGCACTAGGTCGAATGGTCAAAAGGGTGCCCCGGTAAAACCGGGGTTTGTGTTCCCATACTGTCAGAGCCCATAGCCGGTCAGCCTTATGGTCATGCCTTGACAAGACAAGCCTCCAGCAAACCGTTCAGGAATGGCAGATGGCAAACACTGTGTTCCTAGGCGCACCAATGCACATGCAATGCAAAGAGACACATAAATCAGATCAAAATAGGATATCACGAGTTCGAGTCAAGCTCTCTAAATCCCCAGCAGAGTCGCCAGAAACTGTAACAGCGCCCGCGTGGGCCTCAGGCTACAGTTCGGACTCGATTTGTGTCACGGTTCTAAATCTGAACCAAAGAGTCCAAATCTGGCAAATCGTTTTGAGAAACAGATTTTTTGAAAAAGTAGTGCCAAACATGGACTGCTTTGCCAGATACAGAGTCGCCACCTAAATATTTTTTTTTTATGGGAGAATTTAGGAAACCCTGACTCGGTGCCGAAGGCCACATGTCCGTCATCACCGGAGTTGTCTCGGCTCGGGAGCTTGGGTACGATCGGGGAAGGTCAGCTATGAGCACCCCCTTTCGCCCGGTCCGAAGACCGGCCTCTACTAACCATGATATCCGTTTTTGAAAACTTTATGTGTTCTTAAACCAATTGTTAGCCTAGAATTACTATGTTATGCGCGCAGCAAACAAGTATAGACTAGATTGCCTAATTTGGAAATAAACATTGCATATCCGTTTGGTTTGAAAATGCTTTGGAATTTGCTACTCGCAAGTAGGCTAAAATACGGATTTCAACGAGTTTTTTCCAACTCAAACAATCCGGCCTTCACCCACAGGCATTCAAAACAGTTTTAACACATAAGCATCTAGCCACATGTTAAGCATGCTGTCATGGTAACATTCACACTCATGCGATATGCTAAAGCGGAAATACTTACATAGTACTCCGTGCCAAAACAAAGAACTTGTTAGCAAACATGCATGATCCAAGTCCATGTGAAGTGCCTAATGCATCGCATACAAAATGTTGCTAGAATAGGCTCGGCTATCCTAAACATGTCATGTGAGAAATGCACAACTTTCACATATTCAGTTTGGAATTTGACATACATATGCAGTTAGTATGATGTACCGAGCTCAATGCATGTAATACAAATGCATGGATGCACGCATGCATAGCATAAGGTATGCTAATTTAAACGTGTCCTAATACTAACCATTAAAGCGGGTAAGTAAAAGGGAAGAAAGAAGTGAGGTTGGAAGACATACACACACCCACACACACTTATTACAGATTTGCCCTCGCTCGGAGGGACCGAATAAATATTACAAATTAATTAACTACGCAAGCTAATTAATATTACAAATTAACTAATTTAATTAACAAATTAAATTAAATTAATTAAAGCAGGAAAGCGTCTCGGGAAACGCGCCACCATGCACAAGCTGCCTCTGTTTTCCTTCCTTTCCTCCTCTGGAGGCTGTCAAAGCCTCAGGACTACATCCTTGGACAGAGGGGATCATCACCGGCTGAATGGAACTTCCACCGGCAGTGTGGTATGGCCATCGGCACAAAATAGGGTCTGTCGGCAGAGAAAAATGTGCCGGTCGGCACATTACACTGCCGGTCGGCAGAGTATTCCTGCAGAACCTGCAACTCACAGCAACAAAGGGCAAAACAAGGCATGGCAGCATATTTCAAGGCATGTATGCATCAACCATGTCTCTTATCATTGTGATGACTCAAAGGGACATGTGCCTCGATTCTTGGACCACCAATCATGCATTTCCATGCATGGTGGCCCAAAGAACCGAGTATGCATCTTTGATTTCAAATGTATGCACACCAATCAAACAAATAAGGCCCAATTCCTATCACCAATTCAAGGAACAAGGCATGCATGCGAAATGCAATGCAACCTAGGCATACAAGCTAGGAATGCAACATGGCATGGCAATCAACTCATGCAAGCATACAAGCATGCATATGGCAATACAAATGAGTGCAAAGATGGACTTAAACATGAATTAGGCGGCTCTAAAAAAAGGCCTAAAACAGTAGCCAAAGTTCTATGAAATGAAGGCTAAATGGCATGCACACACACATGCACATAAGGGCCAACACTTAAGCATAAATCAAACAACATTCAAGCACACTTGAAAGGAGGAAACATGGATAATTAGCATGCAACATAAGCTTTGAAATCATGCTATAAAATGATGCCAAATCAAGTTATAAATCAAGCCAAAACATACAAAGAGTAGTCCAAGTGTTCAAGGCAAATCAATAATGCATTGAACTACACTTATCATGACCAAACATGGCATGCATTAAACAACTAAAAACAGATTTTTAGCATGTTAAAACAAGGCTAAAGGACTACTTAGATGGCATCTAAATGGCCCGAATTCAAAGGCATGCAAAGGCACCAAAACATGGAGCATTGCAAAACATGCTTTCAAAGCATTAAAGAGACATGCAAGGCAATCCAACAAGCATGGAAATGGGACTGAAATAGCATGTAGGATGATTCCAAATCATCAAAACAATGCAAAGATGGCATGCTACACATGCACATACTCAAGGCCAACAAGCCCAAATGCAAAGGAGCCATATAATGCATGCAAAGATCAACCCAAACGACTATGGACAGAGCTAAAGCATGGCAAAATAAGCACATAAACTTCACAAATGCAAGCCTAAAACATGCTCCAACAAAGGCTAACAACCTAGAACATGTTAAGGCACAAATAAGGCATTACATGGCAACTATGCTAAACATGCATGGGGTTCCAAAACCAACTTGAAATCATGTTATATCATGGATATATAAGCATGAAAAACATACCAAACATGCTCAACACACACTCAAGCATAGGCTTCTTTAAGAGGCCAAAATGTGCCCTTTTCAAGGACAACAAGGAGAGGGGGTGGCCCTCTCCTTCTTGGGACTTCAAAGCATCATCTTCACCACTGAAATCCCCCAAGATTTCAGTGGTGAAGAGACCTCAACACCAAAATCCCGGAGCTAGCACAAAATGGCTCAAAATGAGGCCTTTTGAGGCCTAAGGGTGGTCAACACCCCTCGAACAACAAAACACTCTTAATAAACAATAAAGAGGGCTTAAAAATAGAACTTTTTTATGTTATACAATAATCACAAAAACAGTTCTAAGATAGGTATAAAATTGATGCAAAAAAGGGAAAAAAATGGACTAGTTTCTCACCCTTGATGCCTTCTTCAACAAAGATGCTCCAATGGCCTCCTTGAGCTTAAATCCAAGACCAAAACTTCAAAACACACTCTTTAGAACCTCAGCTCCTAGAGGAAGGTGAAACACTAGGTGTTTGTGTGCAATAGTAAGGCACAAAACACCTAGTGAACAAAATGGAAGAGAAAGAGAGATAGGTGAGTGTATCTAACCCTAACCCTAGAAAACCAAAGCTCTCCTCTGTCTTTTCTCTCTCTAAAATGTCTAAGCCTCTCCTTTTTTTTGCCTTTTTTTAGAGAGCTCTCTCTATAAGCCTCTTGTAAAGCTTACCAAACAAGCTTTGCAAAAGGGAGATCCCTCCATACACGTGTATGGAGGGGAGCAAAAGTTATACAGCTGTCCAAAAATATCTGCAAAAGCAGATGAACAGCAATCGGCCAGCAAAAAATGCCCTCTTGGCCAAACAAAGTGCCGACCGGCACAAAAAAGTGCTGACCGGCAACAAATAGTGCCGACCGGCAAACTAAATTGCCGGTGGCAGCAAAAACCAGCCGGTGGCATCTAGCCACTGCCGGTGATGGGTGGGGATGGTCTACAAGCCCCACTCTGCCTCTCAAAGGCAAGATGCAAGTGTTTGGTGCAAAACCAGACACTAAACGGTCGAGTTCGGGGATCCTGAGGCGGGGCGCGCGAGCCGAGACCTCCGGGAACTCCAAACGAACACAAACATGGATAATCACCGAGTGTTCAAACGGTGACGTCCAAGTCTTGAGGACGGTCAAAAATGGGGTGTCTACAGGTATGTTTTAAGTCCAAAAAAAAAATTTAAAAAAAGCCCAAACTAACTTAAAATAAATTGACTCATTAAAAAATTGAAAATCATCAAAAATTATCTTCGATCAACCATCTCACAAAAAAAATTGAATGGATTAGCATTGTTATCCATTGAAAATGATTTTGTAAAAAAATTAGATTATGCAAGTATGATTGATTTATTTGCTTCTAAAAATGCAAGAAGAACGAGGATCAAGTAATACTTTTTAGTTGTTGTAAAGTAATGCTAAGTATTTTTTGTGATTTTAATACAAATCTTTTGTCCTTTACCTTAAAAAAAAAATTCGTTCAATGAAAAAAAATTGTGAAGGGCCCCAGAAATTTAGTAGTTGATTATCAGCTTTAGGCCCCGAAAATCTCAGGATCGGGCCTAGGCATAAAGAAAAGTAAGCAAATGAGACACATGACATAAGTAGAAACAAGCAAAGGCTTATACATGGTATAAAGAGAACCAAACATTAAATAGAAAAATGAGAGACACGTAACATAAGGAGAATCAGGAAAATAAGAGGTACATTACATAATATATTTATTTTTCGGTTAATTACACACACACACACACACAAAAAAAAAAAACTCTAAGGTTTCACGCGTTTTACACTTTTTAGAGTTTCAATTTTGACAAATTAAACCCTAGAGTTTCATCCGTGTTTCAATGTAGCCCATCCGTCCATCTCCGTCTGTATAAAGTAACAAAGAAGGGTTTTGCGCACCAAAAGACAGTCCAAAGCACTATCATTCACTACAAAATATAAGCCCCAATCGTGAAGATTAGGGCAAAATCGACACCTTTCCATTATTGCAATTAGGGCAAAGACATACCTGCGATTCAACCTACGATTGAACACATGTAGCAAAGGATTGTCCATTTCTTCCAATATATTAAGCATCAAGGATTGTCCCTTTCTCTTTGAAACCAATTACAGGGTGTTTCTATCTAAGATGGCTTGTCTTTTCCGTCACTACAAGAATTTTCACTTTTGGCGACTAAATTTTTAGTTACCAAAAGTCAATTTTTAGTCGGCAAAGGGCTTTAGCAACTAAATTTTTTGGTCACAAAATTAATAGCCGAAGAGTAGTCAGGAAAGCTAATTGGCAACTAAAATTATTTTAGTCGCCAAATGTATTCATTTGCCCACTAAATATTTAGTCGCCAAAAGGTTGGACATTACATTAAATTAGACCCTTTTCGGCGACCAAACTTTTAGTCGCCTAAAGTCCCACCTTTTTAGCTACTAAAATTTTAGTCGGCAAAGAGTTCTTTTTTGGCTACTAAAAATTTAGTCGCCGAAAGTCCCCATCTTTGGCTACTAAATGTTTAGTCGGCAAAAAGTTCCTCTTTTGGATACTAAATATTTGGTAACCTAAAGTTCTACATTTTTGGCTACTAAAATTTGAGTCGGCAAAAGTGTGTTCATAATTTAGTTTTTTATTTTTAGCTACGAAATATTTTAGTCGTCAAATGTTTGATTTTCTTTTAGCTACTAAAATTTTAGTCACCAAATGTCTATTTTTTTATTATTTTTTTTGGCTACTAAACTTTTAATCGCTAAATGTCTTTTTTTTTTTTGCTACAAAACTTTTAGTCGCCAAATATCTTTTCCCAATTTCTTTTTAGCCACTAATTGTTTAGTCGCCAAAAACATGATATTAGGTTTTATCGCAAAATTATAATTTCTCCACAACCTGTCTATATACAATGCAACCTGTAATACGTATAAAAACAAAATGATACATACTATCAATCATTCCACAATCTACATCCATATACCAAAAATCAATAACATTAAATATCAAAATCCATACAAATTAACTATTGTCCAAACTAAAATAATAATTCCATACAAAATATATCATACAAAAATCAAAGCCCTCTGTATATAAAAAAATACATTTACTACGAAGCGAAATTACCATTTGGCATGGTACAAATTATCATCGTAATCTGTACCACAACAAAAGGTGATATATGTACCACGATAAAAATTTTCCATGGACCATGGCAAAACGTCCTATATGTACGCCGACAAATGGTATATATGTACCACGACAGAAAATGATCTATGTACCACGACAGTCATTATCTGTTGATTGCCAAAAGTTTTCTATATCAGTAATAATGAACTACACAAAAGCTGAGGGCGACAAAAGTATTATATTAGTTCTACACAAAACTGAAAATTCTTCTTCATACACCAATATGGATTATCCACAAGTCCACGTAACAAAGTCATCTACAAAGAAAAACAAAAAACGAAATATTAGAATTGGTTACAAAATATCAATTCAGCCAGCCATATGGAACATGTTCTAACATGCATTTAAGGTAGAACAATCAAGAAATGTCCTTTTGGAAATAAAAGAAAGTATACATATATATGTATCATGCAATATTTATTCCAACCAACTGCACAAACAATGTAATATGCAATTTCTTCGTCCTATAAATATATTAAGGCAATTATTAGAATATGTAGATATTATTTTTATAAAGTTGTTGCTTTTTTAACTAAGTGTTGCAAGTTTTTCGACAAAGTGTAAGGTGTATTCAGGGGCATTTATGAATTTTTGCCCCGGAAAGCCCTTTTTCAAGTAAGTTTAGGGCGTATTCAGCTCTAACTCCCAACCTACGGACCCGAATTACATTCCTTCATATCTCACAAGTCCTATTTGTCATGGCAGAGCTATCCGTGTGAGCCACACGGTGGTTCGGGGGCTGTTTTGAATTTTTGGCCCCGAAAAGCCCTTTTTTAACCAAGTTTAGGACGTATTCGGCTTTAACTCCCAACTTACAGGTCCAAATTCTATTTTTCATGAGGAACTGTCCGTGTGAGCCACACGGTGGTTCGGGGGCTGTTTTGATTTTTCTCTCCCGAAACGCCTTTTTTCGACTAAGATTAGGGTGTTTTCAACTCTAACACCCAACCTACGGATCCGAATTACGTTCCGTTAGCTCTCACAAGTCCTATTTTTCATGGCGAAGCTATCCATGTGAGCCACACGGTGGTTCGGGGCTGTTTTGAATTTTCGCCCTCGAAACACCCTTTTTCGACAAAGTTTAGGGCGTATTCGGCTCTAACTCCCAACCTACGGGTCTGAATTACATTCTGTCATATCTCACAAGTCCTATTTGTCATGGCGAAGCTATCTGTGTGAGCCACACGATGGTTCGGGGACTGTTTTGAATTTTCACCCCCGAAACGCCCTTTTTCGACAAAGTTTAGGGCGTATTCGGCTCTAACTCCCAACCTACGGGTCCGAATTATGTTCCGTCATATCTCACAACTCCAGTTTGTCATGGCGAAGCTATCCGTGTGAGCCACACGGTGGTTCGGGGACTGTTTTGAATTTTCACCCCCGAAACGCCCTTTTTCGACAAAGTTTAGGGCGTATTCGGCTCTAACTCCCAACCTACGGGTCCGAATTACGTTCCGTCATATCTCACAAGTCCAGTTTGTCATGGTGAAGCTATCCGTGTGAGCCACACGGTGGTTCGGGGGCTGTTTTGAATTTTTGCCCCCGAAATGCCATTTTTCGACTAAGTTTGGGCGTATTCAGCTCTAACTCCCAACTTACGAGTCTGAATTAAGTTCCATCAATTCTCACAAGTCCTATTTGTCATGGTCGAACTGTCCGTGTGCGCCACACAGTGGTTCAGGGGCTGTTTTGAATTTTTGCCCCCGAAACGCCTTTTTTGGACTAAGTTTGGGCGTATTTAGCTCTAACTCCCAATCTACGGGTCCGAATTATGTTCCGTCAGTTCTCACAAGTCCTATTTGTCATGGTGGAACTTTCCGTGTGCGCCACACGGTGGTTCAGGGGCTGTTTTGATTTTTCGTCCTCGAAACGCCCTTTTTCGACTAAGTTTAGCTCGTTTTCGACTCTAACTCCCAACCTACGGGTCCGAATTACATTCCGTCAGTTCTCACAAGTCCTATTTGTCATGGGGGAACTGTCCGTGTGAGCCACACGGTGGTTCGGGGGCTGTTTTGATTTTTTGCCGTCAAAATGCCCTTTTTTCAACCAAGTTTAGGGCGTATTCGGCTCTAACTCCCAACTTACGGGTCCGAATTACGTTCCGTAAGTTCTCACAAGTCCTATTTGTCATTGTGGAACTGTTCGTGTGAGCCACACAGTGGTTAGGGAGCTGTTTTGAATTTTCACCCCTGAGACGCTCTTTTTGACTAAGTTTTGGACGTTTTCGGCTCTAACTCTCCACCTACGGGTCCGAATTACATTCCGTCAGTTCTCACAAGTCCTATTTGTCATGGGGGAACTGTCCGTGTGAGCCACATGGTGGTTTGGGGGCTTTTTCGATTTTTCGCCCTCGAAACGCCCTTTTTCGACTAAGTTTAGGGCGTTTTCGGCTCTAACTCCCAACCTACGGCTCCGAAGTACATTCCGTCAGTTCTCACAAGTCCTATTTGTCATGGGGGAACTGTCCGTGTGAGCCACATGGTGGTTCAGGGGCTGTTTTGAATTTTCAGCCCTGAAACGCCCTTTTCAACTAAATTATAAAGACTGGAATTATAAATATCAAAATGACATAAGGACCGAAATATAAAAAATATCAACGTAATTTACACAATTAAGTATTATTATAACTTTAGAGGAATACTCAAATATTTCATCAATATACTTGAGATGAAATAAAACTACTATTTTCATGTGCTTTTTCCTATCCTAATCATAATTTAATATACGTTAACATATTAATGCGTATATTTAAAATGTTTTTGAATAAAAGACTTGTAGGAAGAGTTAGATTAAAGATTTGAAGAAGAATTTGGAAGGCAAGGACAAATTGTTAGAGAACATTTTTTAGTATACACCATATCCACATATAATATATTAACATTGTTTTACCCCAAACATTGCAACTGTCAGTTTACAAAGACAAAATCCAACAATAGCAACACAGTCAACATTTTTTTTAACAGCAAAAAAAGAAAGATTTTATTAAGATGGAAAAGAGAAGAAAAATATACAAAAGCAGGACAAGCAACACACAGTCAACATTCCCAAGTAAAAAAATTAACGAGGATAGAGGATCTTACTTAACAGCCCCATAACCAACTGCCTCAGCTGTTTGATCAAGCTCCTCCTCTGTCCATTCATCAGCTTTACCTGATCAAGATTTGAAGAGATTATATCAAAACTTCAGTTTTAACTAATGTATTAAAAAGATGAGATGCTATGTCATGCATGAGTTCATAGATATGAGGAACATAAAAAGCACTACCTTGCTATAGGAAAATAACTAGAGTGCAGATCATTCATTATTATACCTTGTTCTACAGAGCTGCTTTACAACGACTCTTTGCTTCATCCAACAAATCAACTAATCGAACCACTTCAGTACTGCGAGTTCGAAATCGTTTCCCATTTTCTCCAAGAACAAGACCAAAACCCACATGGTTAGTTTTCGGATACATATTCTCACCAGCTGGAAGCCAACCAGCACGTTTCGCAGCCTAATAGAATGAGAGATAGAAAGGAAGGTCATCAAACTCACAGTGGTATGTTACCCATCTCTCTACAAAGCATGAAAAGTCATGAAGCACAGGACATGACATTTGATACTTACAGTGAAAAACATTTCAAAGTGCTCTCGCTGGCCAACATCAGTTACATAGATTATCCATTTAGCTTTTTCTTCATTAAGACGATACCTAATTATTGAAAGCAGCTGGTTTAATTGAAATGCACTCATTCCGCTACCACTCCAACAAAAGGTGCACAAGCAATGCATGTCCAACCATGACATTTAAGTTCAAATAACAGTCACATATTACCCAGGTAAACTTTAAAAATGGGTCATAAAATTCCATCTAGCATATCTCTTTTCAATCACATGAACCACAAGATGATTCTATCATATAATTTATATCTTTAAAGGAGGAAACATGGAGAGATTCATTATATAAATCATGCAGATCAGATGCTAGATTAAACATGGATAAGGATAGATACAAGAATGAATGACATATAGAAGGGTCATATAATTTACACTTTAATCAACTCCAAATTTTAAAACACTAACCAAAGAGCCGCAAGGTCAGTGGAAGCATAGTTGAAACCACCATCCTTCTTGACAACAATTCAAGGTATATTTTTCCCCTCAATAAAGATCACACGAGCACCTTCACTTTCTTCAATTAATCCTTTCTTGTCCAATTCCTCTAAAACTGTAGGTATATATGGATTGTAAAAGCTTTCTCCCTGACGGGAAGTGAAATAAAATGGTGAAAAAAGAATCTGGTGATAAATAGCATTTCTCTATCAGAAAACATTAAATATATAGATATATGCCATTATAGTGCATTGTTCCGCTGAACACTTGACCTGTATCAGATGTGAAGCAGAAGAATTTCTCAATGTCAAAGACAATATCACTGGGCAAACACACAACTTTGACTTCATACTGATGAGACATTTTATGGTTAACATAACCACAAATCAACATTAACCAACTTAGTCACTCTAGCCTGAACATGTTCTGATGCATTCCTCACTCCTTACACATCTACCATTCAAGAATGAGAATCCATTAATTATAAATATATATATATATATATGTATGTATATGTATAACATTTTCCATAAAGTTTCAATTTTACAATTGTTCAAAATCCATTGTAAAAGAATCATCGTCTAAAACACCAAATGCCACCTTAAACCCATCACCTATCTATATCTTTACTTTTAATTTTCCTGATTGAAACTAGCATATAAAATACTAGTTCTATTGAATTGAGTAATTTGCTTGAGTCCAAAATAAAAAAGAATAAACAATGATAAATTACATTTATGGGCCTCATGACTAAAACCCTCATCAAAAAATAAATAATTTGAACAGAACTTACATAAAATTTCAAGATAAAAGATAGAAAATAAACACACATACAGAATGCATGTGCTCACACACACACACACACACACACACACATACACACTTACCTGTGTACCCTAGTCACCAACATGGTTTCTCCGAAGAACCTCAACATTTGAAAGCTCTAGCATACGAGCTAGAGTGTCTCCAATAATTGTAGATCTCAAGTGGCTGACATGCATTTGTTTAGAAATGTTGGGTGAGGAAAAGTCAACCACTGCCCTTTTGACTGTAAGTTTCGGCAACCATGTTTCAACACCATTTATTAGCATCTTTTGGATGCTCTGCAGTGGCAACAATATATTTTAGTAAACAAGACATTCACACTGAGTGACGAAACCAAGATAGCTCATGATCCTATCATTCTTATCTATTGCTGTCAAAAATTAACTAATACCTTTGCTATCCAATCCTTTGATAACACAACATTCACAAACCTAGGTCGAGCAAGTGTTGCTCTGTTTTTTCATGCATATCTGAATAAGTTAATCGAATAAGGGATGTAATTCAAGGCTCTCATAATAATCCACTAGAATTATGCATGAAGAATTAAACCAGACTAATATAGCTCTTATTCCCAAAATCCATCTCCCTGGGGAAGTTTCCCAATTTGGGCCTATTGCATTGTGTAACTTTGCATACAAAATCATCTCGAAGATTTATAGGAAAAAAATTGAAACCTTGCCTTGAAACTATTATTTCCTCCCAACCCAAACACATTCATTTCATTAAGGGAAAAGAAATACAAGATAACATCTTTATAGAAGCGAAGGACAAAAATTGAGGTCCTTTGGCAAGCTAGTGTCCTGTTGAGCACAAAACTAAGCAGTCACCTTCTACAAAACAGAGAACTAATAATAATTTGTTGTTTAGAAGCGAAGGACTTCCCATTGGGACAAGCAGCACAAATATCAGATTTCTCCCCAAATTAGAAAGAATCTCTGGTTAAAGAAGCAGGACATTTATAATTAGAAAGGATCTCTGGTCAAAGAAAAAGTAAACGAAATACCTCTAGGATTTCTCCCCAAATTTCATTAAAAGAAGTCATTATAATATTTATCTTGGTCCGCAATCTTAATTGTTCCCAAACAAATAAATCAATCAAAACACCCAAGGCACCTAAACATCCATTTGTGGTTTAAGTCCCCATCATATTGTAATATGCATGACATATTCACATGTCGAAGTTCACTAAGTTAACCGTCAGAATATGCATATGTCGAACTCGTTGTGTAGTTGTTTGTTTTTAAGGAATACTAACCCATATAAGTTTCAGAAAATAATTGATAATCCTAAAGAATTCAAACCCAAATATGTAATAGGTTGTGTTGCTCAGTGTAAATCCTTTAAAGTGCCATATAATATCTTTTTTTGTGAGGTCATGTCTATAACAATTCTTTAAAGTGCCATACCCGATCGGTAGTTCCATTGTTATGATTTCTACTGTTTTGAATTATCAAGTCACCCAATTGTCCAAAAGCTTAAATGAGCCCAACAATATGTATCATGCTACAAAGATCAAATTAAAGAACTTTACATAAATTAAAGAATACACCTATAAAACGGATTATGAGAAAATACATATATTTCAATCAAACTCAAGTCCAAGAGGCTTAGGCCCAATAAGATGCTTGCCTCCTAACTGAAGTATATAATGCCACAAATAAGTAAGTACACTAAAGATATTTTATCGAAGCAAAACAATGACTCACCAATATCAGGCTCCAGCTTTGCTCCATTTAAGTCAGAGACAACCTTACTAATGAAGCGCAACAGAGAAACTGAAAAAAAAAAGAAACCAACTGCCCCAGACATAATGTTGAGTAAATCTACCTTCTCAGCATTAAAACAAGCCCCCCAAGTTTCTAAAAGAAATTTAAGAACAGGAAGAAGAAATTCTCCCTGGTGAAGTCTCCTTCTGAGTTGAAAGGAATGGACACCCATCATCGAGTAAAAAGGGTAGACGGCCAAATGCAGACTCTAAACATTCCCTGTAAGTTCAATACATAAGCAAGTAAGCAAGAGTTCTTAAATTAATGAGGTATTATGGTGCCTACACATTTCACTCACCAAAAAAGAAAAGAAAGGAAATGAAACAAAATTACTTAATTGTCAAACCCATTGACCGCATTTATTATTTCTTGGTGAAATAGCAGATGTTTGGGCCGTTACACCTGAAGGTTCACATTATCCTATTGGGACCATTCAAGTTAAGTTTCTCAAATGAATCCTTTTATAAGCTTTCTTTGGTGTGTAAAAATGACAGGGTTCCTAATTTTTGGAAGAGTACAATGTCATTCTTTGAGTTGCAAAATTCCCTTGCTTATGTCCCATAATATCTTATATAAACTTATATAATGGGTAAGGTGACAATTTCAAAATTGTTTCTATGGAAGTATCATGGCTTGCAAATCTCAGTATACCCAGGTTAATTTCTTTCTAAATATATAGATTGGCATCTAAGTGGCTGTCCGAAATCAAGCTCATCAGCTTGAATTTGGGATTTATGTCTGGAAATCAAACCCTATAGCAAGTGTGAGAAATCAACACAAAACCGTAGACCAAGTGTGAGAAATCAACACATAATGAACACAAAATTTGGAATTTTGAGTTAACAAATCAACACACAACAAAACAAAAAAAAAAAAATCAAATAAAACCCTAGAGCAAGTGTGAGAAATGGGGAAATAGAGGAAGGAAGAGAAAGAGAGACGCTGAGATGGACAGAGAGAGAGATAGACTGAGAGCGACAAAGAGGAAGAGAGCCCGAGAGCGACAGAGAGAGAAAATACCTGTGATTATGTGGCAGTGGTGATTTGCAGGTGGCGGTGGCGAAGTGCGACAGTGGCAAGCGCCAGTGGTGAGCGCTGGTGGTGAGTGGGGGTGAGATTTGGTAGTGTTTGAGACAGAAGTGTGTGTGTGTGAGAGAGGAATAGAGCGTAAATATATCGGGCACCAAAAATAATTTGTTTCCCTCTAAGACAAATAGTACAACCTTTAGCGACTAAATAAATTTTTGGGTGCCAAATAAAAATAAATAACGACTAAGTATTTTGCAGTCAAAGATTGAGCAAGTTTTTGGCAACTAAAACTTTAGTCGCCAAAAAGAAAAAATAATTTTTTTATTTTTCATTCGGCGACTAAATATTTTAGTAGCCAAAAGTCAATATACGGCGACTAAATTTTTTTTGTCATTGAAAGTAAGTTTTTGGTGACTAAAACTTTAGTTTCCAAAGAGAAAAAATAATTTTTTTATTTGTCATTCGGCAACTAAATATTTTAGTAGCCAAAAGTCAATATACGGCGACTAAATTTTTTTTTTATCGCTGAAAGTAAGCTTTTGGCAACTAAAACTTTAGTCGCCAAAGAGAAAAAAAAAAAAAATTTTCCCATTCAGCGACTAAATATTTTAGTAGCCAAAAGTCAATATATTGCGACTAAGTTTTTTTTTTGTCGCCAATTCTAACATTTTTAGCGACTAAATTTTTTTTTAGTCGCCAATAATGAGTATACCCCGACTAAAAAAAATTAGTAGCTAAAATATTATACTTTTGGCGACTAAAAAAAATGTTGGTCGCCAATTCCATAACTTTTGGCGACTAAATTTTTTTTAGTCGCCAATTTTGGTCACCGAAGGTGCATTTTTTTGTAGTGCGTTTTTCTTTTATTTTACCATATGCACAATTGTCCTCATCTGATGGTTAGGAGTCCAGATCCTCTACAGAGTTTTCCTGCAGTGGTCCCTATAATGCCCTTAAACGACGTCGTTTGGAGATAAAACTAAAGCCAAAAAAAGAAGAGAGAAGTTGAACTGAGAAGGGGACGGAATAGAGAGCATCACCGGCTTCTTCTCTCTTCTCGCAGATCTCCTTTTCTGTCGTAGATGTCTTTTAGATCTGTCTCAGATCTCTTCTCCTAAATAGGGGTTTCCAGATTACCGAGAAGAAGAGGAGGAAGAGAGCTCGCGCTAGCGGTGGTGCGAAGGTGGGTTTGAAGCGTTGGCGGTGGTGCGACAGCGTAGAGAGGAGTAGGAGGAAGAGCAGTTGCGCTGCTGAAAGATTGTTCTGAGGCGGCCTCAATCGCCAACGATGGAAGCCGCTACCACCACAGGTACATGGACTCATCTCTGTGAATGAGATAAACTTCTCAAAACTCTAGAGGTGTGCTTGAAATTAATAGTGACGAAATGGGTTGGGCTTAAATTCGATTTCAAAATCACACCAAACAAAACGAAGCCAACGCTGCTTCTGATTATTACCAAACCCAGAAAACATAGGAAACTTGGATTGTTTTGGGTTGAGATTACTGAATCAACATAATAATACCATAATGTGGGGATATATTTTCTGAGTACCAACACGTGGCATGGTGACGCCGACGTGTCAGACGACGTGCCACGTGTTATGGTAGTTGTGCCGAGGTTATCTTCGCTAGGCCGAGGTTATCTCCGAAGATATCGGAATCTGAGATAAGCGGATAAGGGACAAGAGTCCTAGAGAAAAGAGAAGACTTTGCTAAGATAAGGATAAAGCTCTTAGGGAATTTATCTTTATCTTTATCTTTTGAGGAATCCAAAGTCAGTATTGAATTGGAGTCCATAGAAGTCAGGCTTCTAGTAGGACTTGGATTGAGTAAACTATAAAATAGAGGCACCCCCGTGAGTCCAAGGTACGCAGTTTTATACTCAAGCTTGTGAGTTTAGCACTTGATTATCTTTGAGAGATATACTGACTTGATCGTCGGAGTGCCCCTGGGTGGAAGAGCCACCGCCGGAGCCTTTTCTTTCTGTTACAGGTTTACTGAAGCCATCTATTCTACCGGTGCTCTCCAGCTGATTACTAGGCGGGCAGTGTGGTCGGAAAATCACCCACACAATTTGGCGCCGTCTGTGGGAAGCTTAGAAGAATAGATGGCCAGTGACGGACAGAGGAAAAACATTGGGGGCGACACTCCTGCTGGGAGTGGCAGACCAATTGACCTTGACATTGAAGAAGACAACCACAGTACAAAAAATCATGACCAGGGCCATGGGGAAAAAGACGTCAGCCAGGAGGGCGATGCTTCAAAGAGGACAGACCAAAGCAAGTACTATAACGAAGATAACCTTCAGGTTTGGAGGGATAGGTGCCTACGAAGGGATGAGGAAGTAAAAGACTTGGCAAACAAACTGGCAGACCTTCAGTCGGTCGTCAACTTCATGATGCAGAACAATGTTATGTAGCCACCATACCCGCTGCAAGATACGCCGATGCCAGGATTTAATACCCAGAAGGGAGGAAGGAAAGCAATCCCCAAAGCCCCTCAGCACACCAGGAGTGGAAGGCACTCTCACCGACCTTCCAGGGAAGTCGGACGAGAGGAGTCGAGGCAAGAAGAGTCCCAAAGGACACATCACATGAAGGATCCAGGGCGCAAAGAACATCGGCATGTTCAAGGGCAAGCACTCTGCTTTGACACAACCCATGGAGAAAGATCGAAATGGGCCCACCACGAGGCCGAAAGTAGTGTGCCCAAAAGATTGAAGTCCAGAGATAGCCGAACTCCAGGTAGGAGTAAAGAAGACTTGAGGGATTACCTCAAAATGAGGCAGCAGAACGTTGAAGCCGAAGTTATTTCCCCAGTTAAGCCGAGAACACCATTCTCGGTGGAACTGGACAAATTTGAAGCACCAAAGAGATTCAGTATACCGAGGTTCCAAATTTATGATGGTAAGTCAGATCCCAACTTTCATGTTGGACTATACCTGAACTCAATGGTATTATATAGTGGGAACGAGCCGTTGCTCTACAAAGTATTTCCCTCATCCTTTGGGGAAATTGCATCCGATTGGTTCCATAAGCTACCGAAGGGAAGCGTAAAGACGTGGGAAGGCCTGGCCGAGATGTTTGTGGCCAGGTTTGTGACGAACAAACTACAGCCCTTGAGGGTCGACGCCTTGATGGCTTTAAGAATCACCAAGGAAGAAGGCCTTAGGGCCTACGCGAAGAGGTACTACGAGGTGTTCAATCGAATACCCGAATGTAACCAAGAAGTTGCGGTCGTGTCTTTCAAGAACGGCCTGAAAGATGACTGTCCACTACGGAAGTCTTTGGCAAAAACACTGCCAAAAAGCATGGAAGAACTCATGGCAAGAATCGAGAAGTACGCCAGAGCCGAGGAAGATACATCGGGAAACAAAGAGATAAAGCAGGAGAAAGGAAACGGCTCGCCGAAGCGAGGCCGAGGTAACAACGGACCGACCAAACAAAAAACAGAATTGAAGGGTAAACAGGCAGTGACAACGGTGTTCCGAATCCCTATCCATAAAGTCTTGGATCAAATACGAAACCAACCCTATTTCAGAACTCCAGCAAGAGCACCAGGGGAATTCATGGGAAGAAACGTTGGTAGGTGTTGTGCTTACCACAACGAAGAAGGGCACCCAACTCAGGGTTGTAGAGCCCTAAAATCACACTTAGAAGACTTGGTAAGGCAAGGCCATCTGAGGGACCTTATTGATGAGGCCAGGACAAGAGAAGAACAGGCAAGATTGCCTCAAGCACCTGCAGCTCCGCCTCCCCCAGCACAACAACCACAGGCAGGAGGACCACGGGTGGTTAATGTAATTCACTCAAAGGTGAACGAAAGCGACATTCGGGGAGAAACCCAAAAAGTAAAACACCTACAGCACGTAAACCAGGTCGGACACAAAAAACCTCGGCCTGAAGAATGCCAAGGACCAATGATAACCTTCACTGAAGCCGACCTAGAGATGGTCCAGCATCCGCATAATGATGCCTTGGTAGTATCCCTCTAGGTTGGGGAATGCCAAGTAAAACGCATCCTAATAGATCAAGGCAGCTCTTGTGACATCATGTACGTCAGATGTTACAAGGAGCTGGGCCATCATCCTGACGACCTGGAACAATCCAGCAACCCTATGGTCGGCTTCAATGGAACGCCGACATGGCCACTGGGCGCAGCAAGCTTGGAAGTACAAGCTGGTACTAAGAAGATCAAGATAGAATTTATGGTGATCGACACACCCTCGCCATACAACATCATCTTGGGAAGACCATGGTTGCATGCAATGGGGGCAGTTCCCTCAACATTGCATCAACTACTATGGTTTCCCACAGAGCATGGGATTAAAGAAGTCAGAGGAGATCAACTGCAGGCAAAAAGTTGTTCCATGGAAGCAACGAAGTCTACTTGCAGCATTCGAGAGCCAAAAGAGGCAGAGATTGAAAACGAGGACATGGAGGTCCTAGATGATGTCGGCAAGGAGCCAACCGAAAAGAGTGAAGAGACACTAAAGAAAATCCTTGTCCAGGAGGGCGACGAAGAACGCTTCTTTCTTCTCGGTTCAGGCTTAGCCGAAGAAGAGGAAAGAGAACTGGAAGATTTTTTTAGAGCCAACATTGAGGTGTTCGCCTGGACACCTTACGAAATGCCTAGCATTGACCCCGAGGTCACTTGCCACAGACTGAATGTCGACAGGTCGGCAAAACCTGTGATTCAACGAGCCAGAAGACCGACGTTGATGCACGTCGAAGCAGTAAAAGAAGAAGTAGACAAACTTCTGGAGGCCAGGGCCATCCGAGAAGTTCACTACCCGACATGGCTGTCCAACACAGTAGTAGTGAAAAAGAAGAACGGCAAATGGAGAGTCTGTGTAGACTTTACCAGCCTCAACAAAGCCTGCCCCAAAGACAGCTTTCCTCTGCCCAAGATTGACCAGCTAGTAGATGCAACTTCAGGGCACGAAAGGATGAGTTTTTTGGATGCATACAGGGGGTACCACCAGATTGCCATGTACCCTCCAGACGAGGAGAAGACCGCGTTCATCACCCCTAAAGGCTTGTACTGTTACAAGGTAATGCCTTTTGGGTTGAAAAACGCAGGAGCAACTTACCAAAGGTTAGTAACAAAGATGTTCAAGCACCTGATTGGCAAAACGGTAGAAGTCTACATCGATGACATGGTCGTAAAGACCAAGGAATCTAAGGGTCATCTTGCCGACCTAAAAGAAGTCTTTGATATACTTAAAACATACCGGCTCCGACTCAACGCATCAAAGTGCTCGTTTGCAGTTGGATCAGGTAAGTTTTTAGGATATCTGGTAACAAGAAAGGGCATTGAGGCCAGCCCAGACCAAATCAAGGCCATCCTAGAGCTGAAGAGCCCAACGTCGGCAAAACAGGTTCAGATACTTACTGGAAGGGCCGCAGCCCTAAACAGATTCATCAGCAGAAACTCAGATAAATGCAAACCCTTCTTCAACTTGGTGAAAAAAGCCACAGACTTTCTGTGGACAGAAGAATGCGAAGCCGCTTTAACCGACCTAAAGAAGTACTTGACCACAACTCCAGTTCTTTCCAATCCAGAACCAGGGGAAGAACTGTTTTTGTACTTGGCAGTTTCAGAACACGCAATCAGTGAAGTACTAATCCGAGAAGAAACAGGGGAGCAAAAGGCTGTTTATTGTGTAAGTAAAACCTTGGCCGATGCAGAAACAAGGTATCTACCACTGGAGAAATTAATGCTAGCCTTAGTAATGGCTTCAAAGAAGTTGAACCATTACTTTCAGGCGCACAAGATTGTGATCCTAACAGAGCACCCACTGAAGTCCTTGTTGCAACAAGGAGACTTAACAGGAAGGATAGCAAAATGGGCAGTAGCCCTGGGCCAGTATGACCTGGAGTTCAGGCCGAGAACAGCAATTAAAGGCCAAGTTTTGGCCGACTTCGTGGCAGAATTCACACCCGAAACCATCGAACATCGGGCTCCGTTAAGCCAGGATGAGCATTGTCCCAGCAAGCAAAAAGAATCCCAGCCTAGGGCAAAAGAGCAAAGGAAGGAAAAACTCAGACCCTGCAGCATCTACATCGGCGATTCATTCAGACTGTTCGTCGATGGAAGTTCGAACCGACAAGGAGCGGGGGCAGGAGTACTGCTGATGTCTCCAGATGGAGAAATAATAGAACAGTCCATCCGTTTGGGGTTCAAGGCCTCAAACAATGAAGCGGAATACGAAGCATTAATTGCAGGGCTAAAACTGGCAGCAGCAGCAGAAGCAGATGAGGTAATAGTTTTTTGTGATTCACAACTTATTGTTAACCAGTCAACAGGTGAATTTGCAGCCAGGGACGAAAGGATGTCGGCATATGCAAAAGAGGTCATCAGATTGGCAGCCCTATTTCAGAACTGCCGACTACTCCAAGTTAGCCGAGATGACAACACCCACGCCGACGCGTTGGCTAACCTGGCAAGTTCAATGCAGACTGGAAAAACAAGAACGATTATGATCGACTATATGTCGGGCCCGAGCATAGAACCAGAGAGCACAGAGCAGGAAGCAATGTGTATGGACATGGGGCCAAGCTGGATGGACGCAATTGTTGCATTCCTGAAAGAAGGAAAGCTGCCAGAAGATCATAAGGAGGCACACAAAGTCATATTGAAATCGGTAAGATTCTGTTTGATAGCAGATGGATACCTCTGCAGAAGATTCTTCACTGGACCCCTTTTAAGGTGCGTACACCCTTTGCAGGTTGAAGATTTCCTATATGAAATTCATGAAGGAATTTGTGGAAGCCACGTTGGGGGCAAATCATTAGCCCACAGGGCCATTACCCAGGGGTATTGGTGGCCCTACATGCAAAAGGATGCTGAAGCCTACGTGAAGAAGTGTGAACAATGCCAAAAGTTTGCACCTTTGATACATCAGCCAGCTGCTGACCTAAATCCAGTGTCCAACCCTTGGCCGTTTGCCCAATGAGGCATGGATCTTGTTGGGCAACTTCCCCAGACAACTGGGCAGAGAAAATACTTGCTGGTGGCAACAGATTACTTTACGAAGTGGATAGAGGCAGAACCTCTTGCCAAAATCCGAGATGTGGACATCAAGAACTTTATATGGAGAAACATCATCACCAGATTTGGCATTCCAAGAGCAATAGTTGCCGACAACGGAACACAGTTTGACAGCAAACTCATCAAGAACTTTTGTGCAAAATTCAAGATCAAGAATTACTTTTCAACACCAAGTTTTCCCAAAGTAATGGTCAAGCAGAAGCATCCAACAAAGTAATTTTGGATGGAATAAAGAAGAGGCTGCAGGCAGCAAAAGGAAAGTGGGTAGACGAATTGCCCAACGTGCTTTGAGCATATCGGACTATGCCGAGAAGATCAACAGGGGAATCCCCCTTTGCCATGGCTTATGGCACAGAAGCAGTCATCCCATTAAATATCGGCATCCCAGGGATCAGGACCCAATGAGTAGAGAATGGCACCAATGACATACTCTTAGCTCGAGATCTGGATCTTCTGGAAGAACGAAGAGAAAAAGTTGTAATACAGCTCGCAGTATACCAGCAACAGCTTACCAGAGCTTACAACAAGAAGGTCAATCCAAGAGATTTTCAAGTCGACGACCTAGTCCTGAGAAAAGTCATCGGCGACAAGAAGGATTCCAGAGAGGGCAAACTTGGCCCAAACTAGGAAGGACCGTACAGAATTACTTCGGTATTAGGCAATGGAGCTTATCGGCTTGAAGATAACAAGGGCAAAGCACTGCCAAGACCTTGGAGCACTTGTAATTTGAAATTCTTCTATCATTAGATGTGCACTATTTTTGGCCGATGTCATCAATAAAATCTTTTCCCTTTTCTTTAAAACACATATGATGGATAAAGTTACATATTGGTATTTTTGGAAGACATGAGTAATGAGAACCCAAGTAGAACTCAGGTTCATATTAGGGGCAGAGAGAAGACAGAGACATTTAATTCACTTGTTGAAATTTGTAGCAATTTACAAGTTGGAATTAAGCTGATTCCTTATCTTCACTTGTTGAAATTTGTAGCAATTTACAAGTCGAAGTTAAGCCGAGATTATTCCTTAATTCACTTGTTGAAATTTGTAGCAATTTACAAGTTGGAATTAAGCTGATTCCTTATCTTCACTTGTTGAAATTTGTAGTAATTTACAAGTTGAAGTTAAGCCGAGATTATTCCTTAATTCACTTGTTGAAATTTGTAGCAATTTACAAGTTGAAATTAAGCTGATTCCTTATCTTCACTTGTTGAAATTTGTAGCAATTTACAAGTTGAAGTTAAGCCTAGATTATTCCTTAATTCACTTGTTGAAATTTGTAGCAATTTACAAGTTGGAATTAAGCTGATTCCTTATCTTCACTTGTTGAAATTTGTAGCAATTTACAAGTTGAAGTTAAGCCGAGATTATTCCTTATCTTCACTTGTTGAAATTTGTAGCAATTTACAAGTTGAAGTTAAGCCGAGATTACTGTTTCTCTTCACTTGTTGAGATTTGTAGCAATTTACAAGTCGAAGTGAAGCCGAGGTTATAGTTTGCACACCTATAGCAATCTACAGGTTGATCCAACCAAAGAAGATGCTTAACACTTGTTGAAATTTGTAGCAATTTACAAGATAATGTTAAGCCGACATGTGATCATCTGTTGAAATTTGCAGCAATTTACAGGTTGAGGTAAAAGCTAAGTATATTGTTTAAACACTTGTTGAAATTTGTAGCAATTTACAAGTAGATCATTGTTATAACTTGAGAAAAATTTACAGTATATGATTAACACTTGTTGAAATTTGTAGCAATTTACAAGTAGGTTAGACCAAGATCACTGTTTAAAATACTTGTTGAAACTTGAGAAAAAGTTTGTAAAAGTTAAACATCGAATAGTATATGTTTCATACTTGTTAAAATTTATGAAAAGATTGCAGGTCAGTATCTTGCCGAAGTAAAGCTTGTAGTTATTATTCCCGAGATATGTAACCCCGAGAAGATTGCACAAAGATGGCAAAGTATGAAAGGCATACAAAATATTCTAAGTATAGAACTATGCAGAAGCAAATCAAGAGAAATTAAAAGATTAAAGCATCCATAGAAAAACTTGCAGTTGTGTACAAAAGAAGGCACTACGGCCTACCAGAAGTAAATTGTTTCGAAGTAACAAAGAAAGGCATATCGGCCATGAAAGGAAGCTTACATTGTCTAGAAAATAAAACAAAATACAAGGGTGCAAAAGAAAAGACATGAAAGCTAAGACTTTTTAGCATCAGCAACTGGCTAGATCTGAACCTGAGAAGTCTTCTGAAGAGATACCTCGGCTTCTTTATCTGCAGCAATCTCGGCGTCGATCTCAGCAAGGGTTTCATCAACGCTCTTGCCGACTGGAGGAACGTATGCGTCAGACGGCGCAAATAGGTGAAAGACGGCTTACAAGTGCGTCACAGACACGGGCCAATGAAGATAGAACACGTAAAGGGAACGGTTGAGAAGAAATGCATGACAGTTCATGCGCGTGAGGGAATTTGTTTGAGTTCTTGTTCTCCGAAGAGAACACGTCGGCCAGAAATGAATGATCTCGGCTAAACAGTTTTTGAGCCAATATGTAGAAAGAAATATCGATATAGGTTCCATCACCTCAGGATACCGAGGTAATAGAACCTAGGGGCAATTGTGGGGATATATTTTCTGAGTACCAACACGTGGCATGGTGACACCGACGTGTCAGCCGACGTGCCACGTGTTGTGGTAGTTGTGCCGAGGTTATCTTGGCTAGGCCGAGGTTATCTCCGAAGATATCAGAATCCGAGATAAGCGGATAAGGGACAAGAGTCCTAGAGAAAAGAGAAGACTTTGCTAAGATAAGGATAAAGCTCTTAGGGAATTTATCTTTATCTTTATCTTTTGAGGAATCCAAAGTCAGTATTGAATTGGAGTCCATAGAAGTCAGGCTTCTAGTAGGACTTGGATTGAGTAAACTATAAAAGAGAGGCACCCCCGTGGGTCTAAGGTACGCAGTTTTATACTCAAGCTTGTGAGTTTAGCACTTGATTATCTTTGAGAGATATACTGACTTGATCGTCGGAGTGCCCCCGGGTGGAAGAGCCACCGCCGGGGCCTTTTCTTTCTGTTACAGGTTTACTGAAGCCATCTATTCTGCCGGTGCTCTCCAGCTGATTACTAGATGGGCAGTGTGGTCGGAAAATCACCCACACACATAGTTATTCATTAATGGCCTTGATTTGTTTCAATTGAAATTTGCATTATTGGTTCAACATTCAACAATCTGCTTCTGCTTCAACATTCAACAATCTGAAAAATGAAGAGAGAGATAAGTAATCAAGAAATTTCAATGGTGTTTAGTGGCTTGAATCAATTGTTGCAAGTCTTCTCGTCGAAGTGGAAAGGGAAAGGGCTCTGCTTCTGTTTCTGCTTCTAATTCTTATTTTCTAGAATTTTTTTTTTCAGGATAATTTTGTCCCAAAATGACGTCGTTTTGGGACACTGCAGGAAAGCACTGCAGAGGATCCAAACTCCATCCTCGTAGGTTATCACAATTATTATTTTGTCCAAAAAAGTTAATTTCACTAATGCCATAATTGTATGGTATTAAAGGTTTGGCTTAGGAGTTTGTAGAACCTATCATTGATCCCATTGTAATAACTCAAATCATTTATTTTGTAGGATATTCCATATATATCATCCATAAAAAAAAATTAAGCCAACCTAATAATCATAACATTTTAATTTTGTTGTATTTTTCTTCAAAAATGGGATGGTCTATTTTTAAAATGGTTATTCATTTTTTTTGAAGACACACACGATAAAAAAAAATACTATGATTATCAAATTAACCTAATTTTTTTGTGGATAATATACACAAAGGGCCTTACAAAATAAATAATTTAGATTATCGAAATAAGACTCATAATAGGCCCCATGCCTCTCAACTCAAGTTCTCTCAAGTTGAGATTTTTTTTTTTTTTTTGAAATTTAAATATGAAAGAAATCAAACCCTTTACTTAATCCTTTATTTTCTCTATTTAACCTTTTGTTTGAATATTAAAATTATATAAATTTTATACCGTGTTAAATAAACATTAGACTCAAAAAATGATTTATTTTAATCTTGACTTAGACCATCTCTACTTAAATTATCAATTTTAAGGTGGCACTTTTAGACTAAAATGTGGTATTCTTGTAGTCCTTTTGAAAGTAAAAATTGAGTTGCTAATTAGTATGTCTTAGGGTCATTTTGGGAAGGGAAAAAAAAAAGTCAACTTATTGACTTATTTTGATCACATCACCTTCATTTTTTTACACATTTTATTTTAAAAAAAGTCAAAAAAAAACAATATGCTAGCTTTTTTTTCCTACTTCTCAAAATAGCCTTAATACCAAATTTGGAATAGCAAAAAAAAAGATGCCAAATTTTTTAATTTTAATTATTTTAATAGTAAGGACTTATAAAAGATTTTTAAAAATAAAAAAATAAAAAACTATAAAGTAAATATAGTAACCATTATAATAGTCCAAAAAAAAAATTATAAATAACATGAATATTTTCATCTCCATTTTACTTCTTGACATATGAGGGTTTATAAATTTGTTTAAATTGTAAGAGATTCTTCCAATGGTATAACAAAATGATATTAGAATATCTCTAATGATGTCCCCAAATCTTTGACCCAAAATCAATTTTAATTATACCCCTCATAAAATGTAAAATAAAATAAAATAAAAACAAAAACAAAAACTCTAAGATGTCGTTTGGTAATACTTACGTTTTCAGTTTTCTTTTTATATTTACAAAAATTTTAAAAACTCAAATAAAAACTTGTTTGGTAAAATTTTTGATTTATAAATCAGTGGTCTCAGTTTATAAATTTGGCCAAAAAATGAAAACACAAAAAAATGTGTTTCCATTTTGAGTTTTCAGTTCTTTTTTTTACCACCCAACACTAGCCACCACTCGCCACCATTTTCTACCACCGTCTTCACCCACCAGCCACCACTGCCACCCACTCGCCGTCACCACCCACCCCTCGCCGCCACCACCACCACCACCCCCACCCACCACCCACTTGCCATCCACCCACCACCACCCGCCACTACCATCCACCGCCTGCCACCACCACCCGCCACCTACTTGCCACCACCACTTACCACCCACTTGCCACCACCATCCACCACCTGCCACTACCAGCCACTTGTCACCCACTCACCACCACCACCACCACCACTATCACCTACCACCTACCCGCCACCCACCTGCCACCACCACCCACCACTACCACCACCCACTCGCTACCACCAACCACCCGCCACCGTCACCCACCCACCCAGCACCACCACCACCCGTCACCACCACCCACCACCCGCCACCGTCACCCACCCACCCACCACCCACCCGCCACCACTCGCCATCCGCCATCCACCTACCACCACCACCCACCAACCGCCACCACCACCCACTCACTACCACCCACCACCCGCCACCGTCACCCACCCACCCATCACCACCACCCACCACCACCCGCCATCCGCCATCCACCTACCACCACCACCTACCAACCGCCATCACCACCCACTCGCTACCACCCACCACCTGCCACCGTCACCCACCCACCCATCACTACCACCCGCCACCTACCCGCCACCATCACCCACCTGCCACCACCACTCGCCATCCGCCACCCACCTGCCACCCCCACCCACCACCCATCACCACCCACCACCCATCACCCACCTACCACCACCACCCGCCACCACCACCACCACCACCCACTCGCTACCACCCGCCACCGTCACCCACCCACCCACCCACCACCACCACTCATCCGCCACCAGCTACCCACCACCCACCGTCACCACTTTCCACCACCGTCTTCCATCGCCACTTGCCACCACTTGCCATTTTTACTCTTTTTTATATTTTTAAATTTTTTTAAACATTTTGTCAATTACCAAACACGTTTGTAGTTTATGTTTTTCTAAAAATAAACAAAAATCAGTTTATAAAATTTTTGTAAATATAAACTGAAAACGTAAATGTTACCAAACACACTTATCTGGCAAATCTTCAAACTAAAATTTGTTAAAGTCAAATTTAGTGTCAAATTTGTCACTTCAGTAGTGACAATCATGATCATTCAAAATAACACATAACTATTGGTGTGATTTGTTTTTTTTTTATTTTTTATTTTTAAACATTACCTCCACTACCATTACCACTAGTAGTGGCGGAGTCACACGGTAACCAGGGGGGTCACGTGCCCCCTGGATTTTTTTTTTCTTTTTTACATATAGATATAAATAAAATTTTAAACAAAAATAATATTTAGAATAAAATGTCACGGGTATTTTTAAATTTATGAAAGTGGTTGTTTTATTGAAAATGAAGTGACTACAACAAATTATATTTTTATGTATGAAAATTTTGTGAAAAAACCTCAATATAAAAGTAATATCCATCATTATTGATATGCAAATATAATTAATCTCACTATATATATATATATAAATTACTAAAGTGTTAGTTATATTTGCATGTGGAGTTCACTGTTCATATGTTGCTTTACTATTGGTTGGTGATACCATATGTCACTATGACGTGATATTACTATTATATGAAATTTTTATTCAAATTTTGTAAAAATTTAATTTAACTTACCATTATATAATTTATTTTACGGCTTAAATATATGACTTTTTTACATTGTATAGCGTTTCTGGTTTAGACCCGACCCATTTTGTATTATGGACTCGGGTTTCATAGCCTCGTATGGTTGTTCATGCCTTTTTCCCTTATTCTTACTTAAGTTTGGCTTTTGGGTTGTGTCAAGCAAGTTTGGAACAGGTTGATTGCTTAGTTTCCAAACTTTTGTTGCCCAAATTTTTACTCTTCCGCTCGAGCGGCACTTCTTGGGCTCGAACGGACTTTGCAAACCCTCAGTATTTTTGCAGGTCTACAAACTACTTGGAGAGTGTATTTTACGCTTGAGTGGTGTTTCCTACGCTCGAGCGGGTGTGCGCTCGAGCGCCATTCTTGTGCTCGAGCAATGTTCTTCTCTCTGCAAAACTACTGGATGTATGTATTCTACGCTTGAGCGGTCATTTCTTGCGCTCGAGTGAACCAACTTATTGTGTCTGACACTCGAGCGGACTGTGCATATATCAGTGTGAAGCAGCCTACTTTGTCATCACTTTTTCATCTCTTTTCTCTCAAAAACCCTAGATCGAGACACACTCTCTCTCTCTCTATCTAAAACTCCCATTCTCTCTACATTTTCATCTAGATCTAGTGATCTCTCTACTCATGTGCCTTTGTTAAAAAGGTAGAACATCTCAAAAGCTCCATTTTGATCAGAGTAGAAGTTAGTTTCGGCGTCTTTGAAGTTCCTCCATTGTTGCTTTGGTCATCTAAGCTTAAGATAGGGGCTTTCTACACTCTCCATGAGTTTTAACTTAATTATTTCTTGATGTGTGAGAAACATGGGACTTTGAGGTGATTTTAACCAACCTAGGGTTTGGGGTTTAAATTCCAAAGAGGGGTTTCCAAATGGATCTCTTGGAAATGGTTATGGGAATGGATATGACCATGGATTATGTTAAAATGGTTGATTTTTGGTGTTTGGGATGAGATTGGGAAAAATGAGAGTTTTTCCCTAAAATGCCTTGGATAATTATTTTGTATAAATAATGAAAATTGTACAAGAAATGTGAAATTGGATGGACATTTATAAAAATGGTGTAGTTAGATACGTGTTATCTCTCACCTAATAATATATCTGTTAAGAAGATTGCATATCTGTTTAGAAATATCTATTTTGGGCTATCGGTGGAGGATAGCTATGATTGTTGTAGAAATTGCATAAGGATTAGGTAAATTGAAACTAATTCCTTATTGGTTGTCATTGAATATGACTGTGTTTTAATACATTGTATATGTATGATGTTTGGGAGGAGAAAGAGGGCGTACTCCATGTTTAAGAGGAGAAAGTGGATGGACTCTATTAAATTAAGTTGGCCTATGTGTCCTGGGTGCAAGTCCTAAAAACCGTGCGTATACATAGGTGCCGATCCAGCGGACGAAATTTCCGTAAAATGGCAAATTAAAGTGTTTGTGTATAACGGTTGTGTGGTAAGAAAACCACTGAGTTGCAGTCTCAGTTGGGTTGTCTAGATAACAATGGATATGACTTATGAATTGAGGAGATATGAAATGACATAAAACGAATTGATATAAGATGGATTGAGATATAACACGTCAGCATAATGTGGTTTTTGGAAAAAGAGTTGCAAATGATTTTATGTTTGAGCATTGGTCATGTGCATCATGTTTGTAACTTTGTTAAAATTCATATATTGTGTTAGATTGTTTCTACTAGGCTTTGGCTCACCCTATTTGGGAAAAACGATTTTCAGGTGCTAGAGATATGCCTCTACCAAGGCAGTAGCTTTAAGGGATTGGAAGCAAGAGCTTCTATTTGTTGTATCTATTTTTGTATAGCCAAAAGCTTTAAATTATGTTGAGCTATGCTCACTTTTGTTGTTACCAAGCAACGACTTGGAAAGATGTAAGCCATTAGGGCAAATGATGATCTATGTAGCTTTCATTCTTTCCTATATCTGTTCTTCATGTATATTAAACTCTAATGAATGAATGTATGTTAATTCAATTATATTTCTGCTCATGAGATGGGTTCATTGTATTTTTTTGGAAGCGTTACAACTTGGTATCAGAGCGTACCAGGTTTGAATACTTTGGGTACATGGGAAGTGAATAGTAACACAATGGGTTTATCTCGCTTGACAGAGATATTTGTATGATTGTAATGCTATGTGATAGCATCCTTATGTGACTATATAAGTATGGGATTTAAATTTCTACGATATTGACTGAGTCTGCGGGTTTTTGGAAGTCTTATTAGAAGAGCACTTGATCACTGTTGTTTCTAATTAGAATTCTAGCAACGCCATGGGACGGTCATTATTCGGGAATGAAGTTCGTATGTATTTATGTAATTACATTCTTATGTGGAATGAATTATTGTCGCCCACCGTTTTAGGACTCGAATGAGTTAGCTTCGGCACATTTGTAAATGTGCTAATCTCTTTGTTACCTTTATTAGGATGTCACAACGTGGTCATGGTGGTAGGCGTATTAGGCCTAGATGGCAGAAAATGTCGATACCGGATGATATTCTGGCATAGGAGGAGAGAATTGGTCAGGCCAATGTGGCCGAACCAGTGGGTCAGCAGGCCATGCCGCCTTAGCCCGTGAAATGGCCTGAGCATTGAGGGAATCCATGGACATTCTCAGGGCTGAGAATCAAGTCCATGCCTAAATAGCTGAGGCAAGGCCATCTTTTCTGAAGCAGGAGTTCTTTCAGTAGAATCCGGATAAGTTTTTAGGTTATCCCAAAAAGCCACTAAAGGCAAACGAGTGGCTAGAATAGATGGTGAAGACATTTGAGATGCTTGGCATTAAAGACGGAGGCTTGAGAGTGACCTTGGCGTCCTTCCAACTGAAGGGAGACATGTGGTCAATTGTGGAAGTATGCGCGAGGGCACATTGAAGGGAATTGGCAGGCTTTCATCAACGCTTTCCAGGATAAGTTATTGCCTTCCACTATTAGGGAGAAGTTGAGAGATCAGTTTTCTCAGCTCAAGTGGTTGAGCACACCAGTGGTCGAGTTTAAGGCTGCGTTTACTAGTCTCTCTAGGTTTACACCAGAGTTAGTGGCGATTGAGGAACGCTGTTGTCTGGAGTTTAAGAAGAGGTTGAGGACCGAGCTCATTTGTAAAGTGAATGGGTCGATGATTAGGGATTATGGATGCCTTGTAGAAGTGGCAACTCATCTAGAGACCGTAATGCAGATGGAAGAGGAGAGGATAAGGGGCTTCAAGAGGAGTCAAGATGTGCAGGGAGATAGAAATAGGCAAAGGAGTTTTAACCCACAGCCGTCCCAGGGAACTTAGTCGAGGTCTACTTTTCCAATACTGAGTTTGGGTTCTGGGAGGGGTGGTCAGGGAGACATCACTTGTTTCAAATGTGGTCAGTTGGGCCACAAGTCTCTAGCTTGCCTGCAGAGAGAAGAAGGGCAGCAGTCTGCATCGTCTTCTGCTCGTTCTCAAAGCCAGAGTCAAAGGAGAGGCCAACGACTCACTTGTTATCAGTGTGGGCAGGCGGGGCATATGAAGAGATTTTGCCCTTAGTTGGGTAGCACACCCGGTGCGTTTAGTTCGAGATAGACACAGAGCCACCAGTTGGCATAGTCAGCGCAGGCCTCGAGGGCCAATCAGGGAGCTTCTTCGGCTCAGTCGGTGCATGAGGCTTATGCTCCGAGGGGTGAACAAATTGAGCAGAGAGCGACAGGGCGTGTGTATGCTATTACCACGCCAGATCTAGTACTAGCGCCTTCGGTAGTGAGACGTACCTTCTTATTTTGTAATTCGGTTGCTAATGTGTTGATTGATACGAGTGTATCCCATTATCTGCATTTGCATTGGTTTTAGGATTAGAGTTGGCTCAGTTAGCATCTCTTATCTGTGTAGAGTCACCTATTGGTGGTGAGATTGTTTTGAAACAGGGGTGTCGGGTTATGACATAGAGGTTGTCAGCCGTCAACTTCCATTTGCATTTGTATTGATTGATATGTCTAGCTTTGACGTTATTTTGGGTATGAACTGGTTGTCATCCTACCAGGCTATTATAGATTGCTATCGTCAGAAGGTTACTATATATACTCTGAGCGGTAATTGTTTTTATTTCTTGGGAGACCGAGTTGATAGAGTCTTATCACCGGTGTATGACCCGCGTGAGCAGAGTGAGCTTAGTTTCCTTTTTGCCAACTTCTTAAGTAGTGAATGTAATGAGGTCCAAGTTGAGTTACCAAGGGTAGTTTATGAATACCCAGATGTTTTTCCGGAGGATCTTACTAGTTTACCACCTCACTGAAAGATCGAGTTCTTTATTGACTTAGAGCCTGGCATAACACCGATTTCTATGGCACCATATAGATTTGCACCTGTCGAGTTGAATGAGTTGAAGATTCAACTCGAGGAATTGTTAGATAAAGGTTTCATTTGCCCTAGTACTTCGCCGTGGGGAGCACCGGCTCTTTTTTCCAAGAAGAAAGATGGTGCTTTGTAACCTTGTATAGATTACCGAAAATTGAACCAGGTAACTGTCAAGAACAAGTACCCAATGCCTCGTACAGATGATCTATTTGATCAGTTGAAGGGGTCTTGTTACTTCTTTAAGATAAACTTGAGATTGGGTTATCACCAGTTGAGAGTGAGGGAGGAGGACATCCCGAAGACGGCATTCCATATACGGTATGGCCATCATCAGTTCCTAGTGATACCCTTTGGGCTAACCAATGCACCAGCTATGTCATGAATTTGATAAATCGGATCTTCTATAAAGTTCTAGATCGCTTTGTGGTCATTTTTGTAGACAACATCTTGATCTATTTACCCTCTGAAGAAGAGCACGATGAACACTTGCAGATAGTACTTGAGTTGCTTAGAGCCTACAAGCTATATACTAAGTTTGAGAAATGTGAATTTTGGTTGAGAGAGGTTAAATTCCTAGGCCATGTTGTTTCTGGAGAAGGGGTGACTGTATATCCATCCAAGATAGAGACAGTGCAAGATTGTGAACAACCTAAAAATGCTTTCGAGATCCGTAGTTTCTTAGGGTTGGCCGGGTATTATTGTAGATTTATGAAGGATTTTCCTAAGCTAGCCTCACCATTGACTAGATTGACGAGGAATGGAGCTAAGTTTGGGTGGAATGAGACTTGCAAGAAGTCGTTCCAAGAGCTTAAGGTTAGACTTACCACTGCTCCAGTATTGATTATTCCAGAGAGGGATTTGGGCCATTCGGTGTATTGTAATGCCTCGCGGGAAGGTTTGGGTTGTGTTCTAATGTAAAAGGGAAAGATAGTAGCCTATGGCTCACGGCAGTTGAAAACACATGAAAAAAACTACCTTACTCATGACCTAGAGTTAGCGGCGGTAATCTTTGCCTTGAAAATTTGGAGGTATTACCTGTATGGTGAGAAGTTTGAGATATTTTCTGATCACAAGAGTCTAAAGTATCTGTTTACATAAAAAAAAACTTGAATTTGAGGCAAAGGAGGTGGATAGAGTTTATAGAGGATTACGATTTTGTGTTACATTATCATCCAGGGAAGGCCAATGTAGTGGCCGATGCCTTGAGTAGAAAATCCATTAGCAGTGTAGCTTATATTGCCATCCGGGAATGAAAAATATCAAGCATTGGCATGGCACCGTTTGAGGCCTTATATGGCCGATCGTGTAGATCTCCTATGTGTTGGGCCGAGATGGGTGATGTACCAATGTTGGACCCAGAGTAAGTCCAAGAAACGACAGAGAAAGTTGCACTTATCCATAAGAGGTTGGTTACAGCCCAGAGTCGCCAAAAGAGTTATGCCGACTGTTGGAGGAGACCCTTGTCTTTTGAGGTGGGAGATCATGTCTTTTTGAAGATATCACCAAGGAGGGGTTTGATGAAGTTTAGAAAGAGTGAGAAGTTGTCCCCTGGATTCATTGGGCCTTTTGAGATCCTTGAGCGGATTAGAGAGGTAGCTTATCATTTGCCTTTGCCACCACAACTTTCCGGGATCCATGATGTATTTCATATTAGCATGTTTCGGAAGTATGATCCAGATCTATTGCACGTGTTCGATTGGACCGATTTAGAGGTAGATGAGGATGCCTCGTATGATGAGAGATCGGTGAGAGTCTTGGATACCTGGGACCAAGTCTTGCGAGACAAGACAATTCTCTTGGTTAAGGTTTTGTAGAAACATCACGGGGTTGAGAAAGCAACTTGGGAACGTGAGTTGGAAGTCCATGAGAAGTATCTAGACCTATTTGTTGATGTTTTAGCAGGTAATAAAATTTTGTTATATTAATGAAAGATGAAAACATTGTATATGTTTAATATGTTTTAGAGACACAAGCTTAATATAAACATCATATATGTTGTTTAAGTTTTGGAAATATGAATTTATTGTAAACATTGAATATGTTTTGAAAATGTGAAATGTCAGTATTAAGAATTTGTTCATCATGTGATGGGATTGAATGACCAGTGGATAGGTCATGGTGTTGTAGTTGATTTGTAATCATTGTGGTGATTGGTTAAAACTTGGTTTTTGAAACTCAATTTGAAATTTCGGGGACAAAATTCTTTTAGGGGGGAGGTTATAGCATTTTTAGTTTAGACCCGACCCATTTTGTATTCTGGACTCAGTTTCATAGCCTCGTATGGTTGTTCATGCCTTTTTCCCTTATTCTTACTTAAGTTTGGCTTTTGGGTTGTGTCGAGCATGTTTGGAACAGGTTAGTTGCTTAATTTTCAAACTTTTGTTGTCCAAATTTTTGCTCTTCCGCTCGAGCGGCACTTCTTGTGTTCAAGCGGGCTTTGCAAACTCTTAATACTTTTACAGGTCTGCAAACTATACGCTCGAGTGGCGTTTCCTACGCTCAAGCGGGTGTGCGCTCGAGCGGCCATTCTTGCGCTCGAGCGATGTTCTTCTGTCTGCAAAACTATTAGATGTGTGTATTCTGCGCTCAAGCAGTCATTTCTTGTGCTCGAGCGAAATAACTTATTGTGTCTAACGCTCAAGCATCAACTCTTGCGCTCGAGCAGACTGTTCGTATATCAATTCGCAGCAGCCTACTTTGTCATCACTTTTTCATCTCCTTTTTATCAAAAACCCTAGATCGGGACTCTCTATCTCTCTCTAAAACTCCACTTCTCTCTACATTTTCACCTAGATCTAGTGATCTCTCTATGCATGTGCCTTTGTTAAAAAGGTGTAGCGTTTCAAGAGCTCCATTTTGATCCGAGTAGAAGTTGGTTTCAACGTCTTTGAAGTTCCCCAATTGTTGCTTTGGTCATCTAAGCTTGAGGTAGAGACTTTCTACACTCTCCATGAGTTTTAACTTGGTTATTTCTTGATGTGAGAGAAACATGGGGCTTTGAGGTGATTTTAACAAGCCTAGGGTTTGGGGTTTAAATTCTAAAGAGGAGTTTTCAAATGGATGTCTTGGAAATGGTTATGGGAATGGATATGACCATGGGTTATGTTAAATGGGTTGATTTTTTATGTTTGGGATGAGATTGGGAAAAATGAGAGTTTTGCCCTAAAATGCCTTGAATAATAATTTTGTATAAATAATAGAAATTGTACAAGAAATGTGAAATTGAATGGACATTTATATAAATGATGTAGTTAGATACGAATTATCTTTCACCTATAAAAATTTGAATAATTTATCTATTGAGAAGATTGCATATCTGTTTAGAAATATCTATTTTGAGCTATCGGTGGAGAATAGTTATGATTGTTGTAGAAATTGCATAAGGATTAGATAAATTGAAACTAATTCTTTATTGGTTGTCATTGAATATGACTGTATTTTAATACATTGTATATGTATGATGTTTAGGAGGACAAATGAGATGTACTCTATGTTTGGAAGGAGAAAGGGGATGGACTCTATTAAATTAAGTTGGGCTATGTGTCTTGGGTGCAAGTCTCGAAAACCGTGTGTACACATGGGTGCTGATCCTACTGACAAAATTTTTGTAAAATGATAAATTGAAGTGTTTGTGTGTAATGGTTGTGTGGTAAGAAAATCACTAAGTTGTAGTCTTAGTTGGGTTGTCTGGATAACAATGGATATGACTCATGAATTGAGGAGATATGAAATGATATGAAACGAATTGATATAAGATGGATTGAGATATAACACTTCGGCATAATGTGGTTTTTGGAAAAAGAGTTGCAAATGATTTTATCTTTGAGTATTGGTCATGTACATCATGTTTATAATTTTATTAAAATTCATATATTGTGTTAGATTGTCTCTATTAGGCTTTGGCTCACTCTATTTGGGAAAAATCATTTTCAGGTGCCGGAGATATGCCTCTACCAAGGCAATAGCTTTGAGGGTTGAAAGCAAGAGCTTCTATTTGTTGTATCTATTTTTGTATAGCCAAGGGCTTTAAATTATGTTGAGCTAGGCTCACTTTTGTTGTTACCAAGCAACGACTTGGAAAGATGTAAGCCATTAGGGCAAATGATGATCTATGTAGTTTTCATTCTTTCCTATATATGTTCTTCATGTACATTAAACTCTGATGAATGAAGGTATGTTAATTCAATTATATTTCCGCTCATGAGATGGGTTCATTGTATTTTTTTGGGTGCGTTACACATTATCCATGATACACTAGTTACATGCAATACTTTCTTTTCGATTTTACTCAAAGTTAATTGTAAAATTTTATGTAAAATACTTTTGTAATAATTTATTTAAGTTTTTGTACTTAATATTAATTCAAAAATTATTATTATCTTCTTATTGTTGGTTATGGGAAAAAAAAAATTAAAGTTGTAACGAATAAGTGCCCCTTCTGATTTAGTTTTCTAACTCCACCACTGACCACTAGCACTAATATAACTATTAATGTATTAGTTTTAAGGTTGCAATGTTAACATGCTTTGTTTGTACGTTATGTATAAAAGTGAGTGTAATAAAATATGTACAATATATTTTAAGTTTTCTTATCGTGTGCCCGTGGGGACATGTTAACAAGATTCTTTAAGTCTTAGAATGTGTATTTATAATCTACCCTTGATTTTTCTTTTAAATTTTAATTTTGATTTTTTACTTTAAGGTAGTGTTTTTTTAATGGAAAAAAAAGATAATGGAATGGTGTTTTTGTAAAGGTTAAAAATAATAATTTCAGTCAATTTATCTAATTCAATGACATTTCACCTTCATATGGATCTCATATGATTTTGAAAATTAAAAATATTTTTTTGTCATAATTTTTTATTTAATATAATTAACCAAAAAAAATCCTAACGACTCTCCTATACAATAATAAAATTACTTGATTTTTTAATTTAAAATATATTTATGATATTATTAAAAACTGTTAATTAACTTAATGATTTATTAACAAAATAAATCATCTATTATACAATTAAAAACTTAAAATGGTGAGATCTAGTTTCTACAACTATAAAATACATTCTATATTTTAAACAAATCTCATGAAATATATTTTTAATTTACTTAAAATTCCAATATTATGTGTAGATGGCTCATACCTTGCACGGGGCATAGTAAATACATAGATATGTATAAACACAAATGGGTTCCTTGGTTTTTGATGGTGGAGAGCAAAAGGTGCACCTTTCTTCACACCCAGGTAAACATGGAGCCTGATTTTATTTTATTTTTTAATTTTTAAATTCTTCTTTTCTCTGCTTTTGTAAATTGTATTCAATTCAATCTTTTTGGTTGTGCTCCATTGAGACCACAAAAGAAAAAGGAAAAATAAAATAAATAAATAAAGAACAAAGCAAATGGAGTTGATGGATTGTTTGGTTGATACACTACATAGGTTCTTGTTTGGAATATGAAATAAAACTTGTTTGATTATCATTGCCAGAAGGTAAGCAAAATAAAAATTGGATTACGTCCGAAATGAATGATTATGACCTATGTTTTTTTGTTCGTGAATAGGACGTTGATTTGGGATATTCAGGAGATGTCAACCACAAATAACAAACAGAAATCAAATTTCCATTTTTTTTTTTTTTTTTTGTCTCTCCAACTCCTCCACCCACCATCCCATACCACCCACGCCTTTCGCTTGCCACCCCAAACTCCCTCCTTCACTTACCACCCAACACCATCAAACATATTCCCTCTTCTACCTTACACATTGTCTTTTTCCCCTACCTTTATCGGCCACTATACACCAACTCTACTCGCCACCCCATCAAAACCACCATCATTCACCCAAGACAATCAAACGCACCCCCTCCCTCACCTCCCACATTTGCCATATACCATCTTCTCCACCTATCACAATATAAATCAAGGTTTCTCTGCCAACTAAAATTACAAATCAATTGGTAGATATATATTTCAAAATTAACCACATCAAAAAAACCAATTAACATCAATTTTTCTAGTATCGCGCCATCAATAAGAGGCTTGGCTCAATAATGGAGAAAATTTTACCAGAGTTGAAGCATTCGTTTATACCACTCATGGTTTTCACTGCCTTCGAATAAAGAAAAAACATTATATAGCTGTAAATATAAACAGAAAACTATATGCATAAATGTTAACAAATGAGATCATAGTATTCCATTGTTTATAACAATTTTAAAAATCATAATGTTTTAGAAAAAACTAGTGATAAATCTTTAAGCATAAACCTATTTGAGATTAATGTCCAACTTAAAAATACTTTATAGTTGATGTTCATATGCTTTTAAAATTTGGAAGCGTAGATCCACATTTAGCACTTTTATTTTATTTTCTTTCCCATTTATGTTATTGTGAGTCTCCATTCTTGTTGAGAATATAAGATCAAAAGATGTAATCTCAAGCATTGGCAGCTCATGCCTAGTCATCACAGCTCAGGCTGCAGCTCATCACCAATGCTCAGTTGCAGAGCAGCTAAGGCTGCGGCTCATCAATATCAATCCACAAGCTTAGCCAAGGCTGCAGCTCAGTAATATCAACACGTGGAGCAAATTAGTTGTTAGTGAGTTTGTTACACAAACAAGTGAGTACAGGTTGTAAATCAGAACAATATTAGCTAGATGTATATAAATGAATGATTGGAATCAGAATAATCAAAATGGAGCTTCAAGTGCAACACCTCTGCCTGAACCTATAGTAGAATCTCCACCTAGAGTTAATGATGAAGACACGGAATATAGCTGAGGTAGGATAATACCGCGAAAAGTGCCTCCTTGAGCAAGGATTTAATAATCTGAAGATAGAATGCGGTCAACCACATCCTGGTGTACTCGTTGGGTCAACACAAAACCCTTTCCATGAGTACTTCGAGCAAGATTATCACGGAATGGATACTTGGGATTTCATTGATAAACACTATGGCACACCATCACTAACCGAAAAAGGCCACATTGAGCAGTGTCATAAAGAACAAACAACTTTAGTTGAATTAATGAAATAGATCTTCAAGCTTTTTTTCATGGTATCAGAGCTATAAAAAGCTCTTACAGGCAAGATCCATGGCTTCCTCTCTTTCTTCTCCATTTCCATCAAACTTAACCTTGCTCATCTCCAATCTCTCTTCTTTTGTCACTGTGATGCTTGACTCATCGAATTTCGTTATCTGGAAAATTCAGATCTCTAATATCCTCAAAGCAACCAATCTTCTTGGCTATGTAGATGGATCAATCTCTTGTCCACCACCTATAATCCAGAACTCCATTGGAAATGAAGTTTCAAATCCTGCGTATCTTCAATGAAAAATCATTGATGCACATTTGTTAAGTTGTTTTAACTGTAGCTCTCACTCCTTCAATCTATTCAACAGTTTTTCAATATCATCATTGTTCAGAGGTTTGGTCTACTCTTCATAATAAGTTCACTTCTCTTTCTAGATCACATATTTACCATTTGAAGAATCAATTGGATAGTATCACCAAGAAAACTGCTACAATGGATGAATTTCCTTTGAAAATCAAAGAATTATCAAATCAACTTGCAATTACTTCTTCAGTTGTTATTGAAGATGAAGATCTGGTTTTGCTAACTTTGTATGGCCTTCCTGAAGAGTATGATGCTCTGAAAACAACAATTCGAGCAAGGCTTGAGTCAATTTCCATGGAAGAGTTGTCTTCCTTGTTAATCTCCAAAGAAATTCACATGGAAGCTAAGACTAAGAAGTTTTCAGAACCTACTGTTGCCTTTAATTTTCTACAATTAAAGGTTCCAATTTATCTTCTTCTCACTCGAATTCCTAGTCTCGTGGTCAATCTAGAGGAACATTTTTCTCATGTGGTGGAAGAGGAGGAAGATTTCATAATTCAATAAGAGGATATGGACGATCTTCTAGTTTTTCTAACAGAGGCAGAGGAAGATTTTCTCAGGGATTTCATACACAGGCTTGTCAGATTTGTGGGGGCTTTAGTCATTTTGCACTTGACTGTTGGTACAGAATGGATACGCAGTACCAATCTCAGTCTTCGACTGTTACTACTTAACCATCTAGGGCTTTTGTTGCATCATCCTCTGTGCCTTCTTCTTCATCATCCTCCCCAGTAACATGGTATCTTGATTCTGCAGCAACCGATCACATCACCAATGATCTGAGTCAACTTAATTGCTATCAACCACATCAAGGCTCAGACCAAATTACCATTGGCAATGGTAACACAGTTCCTATTAACAATACAGGTAAAGGACTCTTACCTACACCTCACTACTCTTTTAAAATCAATAATGTTCTTCATACCTCTTCTATTTCATCTACCCTTCTTTCAGTTCAAAAAACTAGCACAAGATAGTCATTGTTCTATCACATTTGATGAATCTAACTTTGTGATTCAGGACAACCTTACCCAAGAGAATTCTTTACAATGGTTCTAATTTCAATGGCTTGTGTCATTTTCTTCCACCTGCTTCTTCTGTATCTTCACCTACTCCTCAAGTACACTACAGTACTTCTGCTGCATCAGTCCCTATCACCAGTAATATTTGGCATAATAGACTAAGATACTAAGATGAGAAAGGTTCAAATGAAAACCTCTTAGTAACAACATACTAAAAATCCAAAAATCCACATACTAAACAGACCAACAAAGGCACAAAGTAACAACACATTCACATTAAAAATATATCCAAAAATCTATGTTATGTTGGATATCACCCTATGTGAGGGGTGATCATCATGAGCTAGCCATGTGGAGAAAGCCACCGAAAGTAATGGAATAGCTGGCCGTGCAAGGCCAGCCAAACTCTCCAGCTTGCTCCATCTTAGTGTATAAATTGAGAGGCTGAGAGGAGGGCAAAATGAGAGATAGAGCAAACCAAAGAGAGTGAGAGATGTGAGGCGGAGAGACCGTCTCTCTCGGTGTGAGCGAGGGAGACGGGTGAGTATGTGAGTGAGGAGAGTATGAACTCCTCCTCTATTGTAATCTTTCTGTAATATCTCCATTGTTATAGTGATAATCGGCTACTCTCTCGTGGACGTAGGCATTAAGGCCGAACCACATTAAATATTGTGTTTTCTTGAGTGTGGGTATGTTTTTTTGCTTGGTATAATTTCTGGAAGGTCTTGGACGGGATCCCTGATCCCCAACAAGTGGTATCAAAGCCTCGTCGGTCGTTTTCGGAACAAAAACAATGTGTTGTTCGAAACTGCCCAGAAATCAAGTCGCTCGAAACCAGGTTTTGAGCATACCGGGAGCAAGGCCTCGATGAGAGGAGTCCAAAAATGCAAAGCAGAGCCCCAGAGGAGACCAGACGCGCCCTCACGTGCACGTGAGGCCCAGTTTCAGGCATGCGCTTCACGCGCTGTTTGCTACACCGGCGCATCAGACCACGCACAGACACGCGCCACACGCGCGGCACAAGGAAGAAGACGAGTGCGACGCGCATGCGAATGACGTCACTGCCACGTCAGCGCGCCACGTCATCGACACGTGGCACCACGTCAGCCACGCGTAGACACCCCATTTTTGACCGACCTTGAGACTTAGACGTCACCGATTGAGCGCTTGGTGATGTTGCATATCGCGCTCGTTTAGAAGTTTCAGAGTCTTGGCCGCGAACCCTGCCTCCGGATTTTCGAACCCTCTTCTGTGCTTTGCCTCGGTTTGCGAACCAGGCTCGGTTTTCTCTGTTTCTTTTCCTGAGGGGAGGGAGAGGTCCCGTAGACCATCTCTCAGTGTCCGTGGGCTACATTTTGTGGCTGTAGGCCATTTTGCCCATTTCGGAGCCCGGTTCCCGGTTTTCGGAGCCGTCAGGCCGTGTGCCTCGGTTCGGGACCGCTTAACCATCTCCTATTGCTCCGGTTTTTGGCATGCATCTTGTTTACTCCCTTTTGAGGGACACTGAGGTCTGAGAGACCCACTTCGTGGCCGAATGCCACTTTCAGTGCTTAACAGGCAGTTTTCGGGGCCCCGAACTGCATGTTTTGGCCCCCGAACATTCGTTTTGCATCGATTTTCGTTCATTTTTGGCAGGTACCTCTGTTTCATCCCCAGGAAGGCCGTAGAAGGGTGGGAGGCCAGTAATTGTTTCAGCAACCAGTTATATTCCTCTGGCGCCCTCCGACGCCCGTTTTTTCTCACTTCCAAGCCAATGTTGAACACCCTTGGGCCATTTTCTTGAACTTTTAACCACATATTTGTCTTGTAGACACATGGGAGGACACCAAAAGTTGGTGGCCGGCCAGTAATTCCACCTGACCCTTTTGAACCCTTCCTAAAAATGGCCTATTCTCTCTCCTGTTTTACAGTTGTCAATTTTGAACCACAAGGTTGTGTTGAGGGTACCTGGGAGGACACCAATTTGTGGTGGCCGGCCATTAATATTTTTGACCTTTTTGACCCTTGGCCGACCGGCCATGGGGGGTGGCCGGCCGGCCACCTGCAGCTCCAAAACCTGGCCGGCCATGATCCTTGCAGTGTGTATGTTCCAGCTGTATATCTGTTTTCCCTCCAAAAAACCTGTATCCGGGGGATAACTTTTGGGGGGAAACTTGGCTTGTTTTCCCCCCAATTTTTCCCTCCTTTTCTCCCCCTCTTTGGTCTATATACTTGGCCTCCAACATTGGTCCAAGGGTTACAAAAATTCCCTAAGAGCCTCTTGCATTGTATCCCTCTCCATCTCTATCTCCAAGCTCAAAAACACCCAAATCCTACCCCATTTTCACACCATCACCTAGCACCACTCCACCACTTCCATTTCCAGTAGCTTGGGGAGCTTTCCAGAAGCTAGGAGGCACCACTTCTCAAGCCAAGAAGCAACCAAAGTTTGGTCTTCAAGGGTGAGTAGCATTCCCTCTCTTTTGAGCTTTTTCTTGTATCATTTCTTAGCCATACATGCTTGCTGTTTTGAGCTCCAGCCCTAACTGAAATTGGCATTTTTTTGAGCTCCTTTTCACTTTTGCTTAAGGGCCTCTCACTGTTTGAGGCCCCCTTGATACACTTGCTTCATTATCCTTCTTATATGCCATAATCTTGCATAGTATTTTTGGCCTATGTGTGATCTGTTTTGGAGCATGATGTAAACTGTAAGTAGGCTTATTTTGAGCCCTTCTTCAACATTGAAGAAGGGATCATTACTTTTTGGGACCTCCATGTGCCACTTGCCATTATACCCCTCTTTGGTCCCTATTTTTGCATGATTTATTAGCCTATTGTGCTTCTGTTTTTGGGCTCTTTTCAGAACTGAAAATAGTCTTATTTTGGCCCATTCTTCATGTTTCATTAAGGGCCTTTCATGGTTTGAGGCATCTTTTATATACTTTATGTTATATCTCTCTTTTTGGCCTCATTTTGCATAGCATTTTGGACATATTTGCATACTGTTTTGGGTCCGGCCATCAACTGTAAAATGATTTATTTTTGGCCCCTCTTCAACATTGTTGAAGGGCCCCTTTATGTTTAAGGCCAGCAACCACCACTTGCTTCTTTGGCCATCTTTTGGCCCATTTCTTGCATGAGAGTTTAGCCTTACCTGTGCTGGTTTTTGTGGTTTGCCATAAACTGTAAAAGATTATATTTTGGGCCCCTCTTCAACTTTGTTGAAGGGCCCTAATCTGTTTGGGGTCAGCAGCTGCGAGTTGTTTCATTATCTCACATTTAGGGCCATTTTTGCATGCTATTTTTGCCCTATTTGTGTTTGCTGTTTGGCCATGCTTTGAACTGTAAAAATGCTTATCTAGGGGCTGCCTTGCTTCTGTCTTCTCATCTCATGTTTAAATTATGCATGCATTGCATAGCTATAGGCCATTTCATGCGCCAAAATCCATGTTTCGGGGCTCGTTCCATGCATCGGGTTTCATTTTACCGGGTTTCGGGGCTGTTTTGCATCTTATTTTACCTCTGATTTTTGCATTATAGTGTGCCATATTCCATGTCTTTGCCATGTCTCATTAGAGTGGCATTTCGGTGCCTGAGGGTCGGTCCTCGGTTTGCGTGCACGCATGCACGCATTTCGAGTTGTCTTGTTTTCATCTGATGGCCTCCTATGTGAGTGTGGCTGAGGCTCTCTCATGTTGGTGTAAGCCCATTATTGCATTGTGTATGCCATTTCATCCATAGCATTGTGTATGCTCGGTTGTGTATTACCTCGTGCAGCGTGTATGTCATTCCATAACATTGTATATGTTAGGATTGTATCTTAGTTGCATTTCATGCATGTCATGCATATTGCATCGTGTTCGGGATAGGAGTTGGCCTGGGCACGGGAAACGAGGTGCGTTCCGTACTCCGAGTGACGGAACGTGTCTCAATTCCCTAGTCGCCGACACTCCGGATCATCCATGATGGAGTTAGGTTCTTATTGTGTTTATATATGCATTCATTCTATATTGAATTGCACAATTCGACCCCTCGGCCATCATGCATCGATATGCGTGATTGGTGGCACGAGGATCGAGGCATACATATATCTGTGAAAATACATTGCTATGCCCCTTTCCTGCTCTCTGTTGCAGCAAATCAAGAATCAGCGGTCTTCCGAGGCTTGGCACGCATTTCAAGAACAGGTGCAAACAGAGGCTAATTGGGGCATCGTCATGGATTTCCGCGCAAAGGCAACCCGAGCATGCATCATTCATCATCCGGAATGGAATCAAGGCAGTCCCTGGCTTGCATGCCAGTTTATTTATTTTCTTAGTTAATTTGTTAATTAATTAGGAATTTGTATATTATTTGGACTGTATTATTTGGACTGTAATATTCTTTTATTCGGGACTGTACATTTATTCGGACCCTCTGCGCGAGGGCAATGTTGTAATAAGTGTGCGTGAGTGTGATGTATGTCTTCCAACCCCACGTCTTTCTTCCCTTTTATTTACCTGCTTATGATGGTTAGATTAGGGCATATTTCAATTAGCATACAGTATGGCAGCATGTTTGCATCATTCATCTGTTTTGCATGCACCGGGCTCGGCGCATCATACTAACTGCATTGTATTTCAATTTCAAAGTTGAATACTTGTTAGCTGTTGCATCTCATATGCCATGTTTAGAATAGCCGAGCTTGCTATAGTTTCATTTTTGCATGTGTTGCATTAGGTATTTCTGTACACTTAGGATTCATGCATGACTTCTAATGAGTTTCTGTTTTGGCTTGGAGTACTCGGTGAGTTTTATGCTTTAGCATCCTTGCATGCGTGTGAGTGACTGCCATGAATAGCATGCTTACCATGAGGCTATTTGCTTATGTGATATAACTGCTTGAATGCCTGTGGGTGGAGGTTGGGTTATTTGGATTGGAACAATTCATCAACTGTTCGTTTTAAGCCCACTAGATAGTGGCAAAACCATCTTTTCTAAGCCCACCCGAGGGTGGCAAAATCTGCATTTTAAGCCTACCTGCGGGTAGCAAACCATCTTTCAAAAAACAAACATGAAATGTTTTGTTCCAATTCAGGCGACCCGGTCTATACTTGTATGCTGTGCGCATCACATAGTGAAACTAGGCTAATAACCGGAATAAGAACACACAAAGTTTTCAAAACTAGATATCATGGTTAGTAGAGGCCGATTTTTGATCGGGCGAGCGGGGGTGCTCACGAAGTGACCTTCCCCAATCGTACCCAAGTTCCCGAGCCGAGGCAACTTTGGTGATGACGGACACGTGGCCTTAGGCAAACGAGTCAGGGTTTCCTAAATTTCTCAAAAATAAAATATTTAGGTGGCGACTCTGTATCTGGAAAAGCAGTCCATGTTTGGCACTTCTTTCAAAAATCTGTTTTTCTCAAAACGATTTGTCAAATTTGGACTCTTTGGTTCAGATTAAGAACCGTGACAATTTTAGAGTCCTGAGCTGTAGTGACCCCATACGAACAGAACGGGAGCTCATTCCTCCCGGGGCGTTCGGGGACGTCTACAGTTTCTGGCGACTCTGCTGGGGATTTAGAGAACTTGACTCGAACTCATGATATCTGTTTTTTACTACACTTGTGTGTTTCTTTGCATTGCATTTGCATTGGTGCGCCTAGGACACCATGTTTTCCATCTGCTATTCCTGAACGGTTTACCGGAGGCTTGTCTTGTCTAGGCATGACCATAAGGCTGACCGGTTGTGGGCTCTGCCAGTATGGGAACACAAACCCCGGTTTTACCGGGGCACCCTTTTTGACCATTCGACCTAGTGCATATTCGTATCCATAGTGACCATTCCAAACTAGGACAGGTTGCTTACCCGTTTATAGGTTGTTTGAAACCGCTGCGTGTGTAGTGAAACCCTAGTTCCTGACAAAATTGGACAAGGAAACCCTACCCCCAACATAGGGGTGTTTTGGCTCTCACTTACTTGTTATGTGCTTTTGGGGTGCGTCTCCATACGAATGCATGTATCAGTTTACAGGGTTTGGGCATCAGGCCTGCGGGCGTCAGTTCAGTATTGTGGGTATCAAGCCTACGGGCATCAATCAGTATTTGAGAATAAGTTATCTGCAGGTATCAGATTCAGATTTGAGGACAGTGATTCAGGGATAATAATCAGTGTTGGAGGACAGTGTGTATTCAGCTTATCGACTGTGTGTTGTTATGCCAGGCTGTGTGTCATGCATTTATTTTAAGTTGTTATGCTGTCCGTTTATCTGTTTATTTATTTCCTTTTCGCTTTATTTATCTTTTGCTAGGGCAGGTTCTAGCACAATTGCTTCCAACCCAGCAGACATTCCCCAAGCACTTTGGACACGAGGTCGTCGACTCAATCAATCCAAGGATCTAATTGACGGACAGCCAGTGTTCCATTCTCTACCCCCGGTTATCAGGCAAAGACCGAGGAAGAACAGTGTATCCGAACAGAGGACTACCCCGTCAGTGGACAGTCAGATTGGGATCCCAATTACTGCTATAGAAATAGACTTGCCAATAGTTCAGACGAACCAAGGCAGTATGGCAACACCGACAGGAGTCGAGGAAATGATGCGTCAGATGCAAGAAACCATGAGAGCCATGCAACAGGACGCCATTCGCCGGGATGAGTTTGCCAAACAACAGGCCGAGATCATGGCCCAGCAGGCCGAACTGATTACCAGACTGCAACAGCAGAATACGGCATCTGCTTCACACCAGGTTCCTCCTCCGCCAGGGGCTCCATTACCCGAGCAGGCACCTACTGTTCAGAACACTCTGCCTAACACCCAGAACACTGTGCCAAATATCCAGAACCTACAAGAGGACACGAATCTTCCAACGGGGCCAGCTCTGCCCCCGCTTCCGCCACAACTGTCCAAGACCCATACACCCAATCACCCGGACTCTCCCTTCGAGTTCGAGATTGATCATACAGCTCTGAAATTGAGCAAGCTTGAGAAGCTCTTCAAGAAATCCCAAGCGGTAAGGGCTATTCCGGATATCGAAGATGGATATACCGATGTGGCCGTGACATTGCCCGATAGGTTCAAGATGCCGCAAATTGACCGTTTTGATGGATCTGGAGACCCCATGGTCCATCTTCGGCTATTCTCAGACATCCTGCGACCAATGGGCCTAACCCGACCACAGAAACTTTCACTGTTCGGCCGAACCCTGTCGGGTGTGGCCGCCCACTGGTACGCGAAGTTAGAGGATGAGGTCAAAAGAAATTGGGATGAAATGGCTGAGGCCTTTGTCGCGCAATACTCATACAACACTCAGATCGAGATTACAACTCGTGATCTCAAAACGACAAGGCAGGAGCCCAAGGAAACTTTCTCGGACTTTGTAATCCGATGGAGGGCAAAGGCGTCAATGATGACTTTAAGGCCCACTGACAAGGACCAAATCCGGATGATTGTGCGCAATCTCCAACCAAAGTTGATACGGAGAATGATTGTACTCCCCTTTCCCACTTTCTCAGATTTACACGAGATGGGGGTGCAAATCGAAGATGCAATGAAGCAAGGTCTGTTTGACCAGGATAGGGAGAAACCGAGGAGGACTTTCAACCGTAACAACAATGCAGGACCGAGTGGCGCTGCAAATGCAAGAGCCTCGGAAGTCAGTATGGTCGCCACCATTCTCCCTCCCCTTCCAAGGCCCATGGCTGCCACACCCTTCTCCGGTGCATCCGGAAGCAATACTCAAACCTCCAAATACCCCCCAAGAGGCCAAAGAACCTTCACTCCACTATATATGCCTTTGTCTAAGGCTCTGGGGGTCTTGATCAGAAAGGGGCATCTGAAACCCCTAGAGCCGAGGCCATTGCCGAATCCACGCCCTCCCTCTCACAACCCGGCCAAGTACTGCGCATATCACCAGCAGCATGGCCATGATACTGACCAATGTTATAGGCTGCGTCACGAGATTCAAGACCTCGTTGACAAAAATGTGATTTTACCGCCAGAAAAACCCAACGTCACAACCAACCCCCTCCCTACACACAACCAAAATCCACCTCCCAAAAGAGTCAACTTTATCCAGACTGGGGTCGTGTCTTACGATCCTAGCATCTATATTACTCCCACCCACCTACCTAAGCCGAAGGTGTTCCTCCCCGATTGCACTGACTCCTTGTGCATGTTGGACATCTCCACAACCCAACCAGAGCCGACGGTGGTGGCCATCGAAGATAAGGAAGAGCAGACTTCAGGAGAGAATGGGGTTGTTGAATCTGGGACTGGACAGGGTTTTGCCGGGGGAGCCTATGATCCAAGCGAGTACATCTTATCAACAAGCCAGATTGGGCTAGGTATAGAATTTCCAGAGACAGGAGAGCTGTGCATGATCCGGGGGGATGGATTTGAGCGAGGAACAGATGATCTGACAGCTGTAGAGGAGGACTTTGCCAACCTGCAATTTTTCGATGATCAAGAATCAGGAGACGCGACAATCAACTGGTTCGACTATGAGGAATCGGCAGAGGCCACTGGATGGCTCGATGATCAACCAGATGTAGTGGGAGAATTCCAACCAGAACAGGGCCCGGCAGGGGCAAGAGAATCAGCTGTGGCCGGAAGGGCCGGACGGAAGCATTATGGATACAAGAAAGGCTGAACAACAAGCTGCACTGACACAGATAAAACAACAAGGTTCTGAGAGAACCGGGAAAGCTAAGATCCATGAAGGGATCGAAAATGCTGCGGGCACAAGAACGGAGGATGCTGTGGGCATACAGACTGAAAGTGCTGTGAGCACGAACATGCCCGAACCGAATGGGTGCCTTTTGAATGCTAGTGGAATGTGGTGGGAAGACGATGACTTATGTCTTGCCCACACGGATGAAGATTGGGGAAACAATCAACCGGATGACACTTGGTACCTCGATGAGGTGGATCATATAACGAGAAGCGGGCGGTACTTCAAGCCCCCGCACCTAGACCAACCCGAGGCATCCGGGAAGGATAGAGAAGTAGAGAAACAGAAGGAGAAGTAGATTGAAGAGGAAACTGTGCTGAAACAGCTAAAGAAGATACAAGCAGACATCTCCATCTGGGGACTGCTTATGGCATCGCGAGTACATAGGCAAGCTGTCCTATCTACTATGGACAAGTCCAAACTCTCCATAGACACAACACCAGAGCAGCTGGTTGGGCTGGTTTTTCCGGGAGGAGGTTCCCCGGCATTGACCTTTTCAGACAAGAAACTACTGCCTGAGGGCACGAATCATAACAAACCCCTCTACATTTCTGTGGAGTGTAGAGACAAATGGATACCGGTGGTACTTGTTGATACCAGGTCTGCTATTAATGTCTGCCCGACCAGAACAGCGTATGCAATCGGGTTGAAGCCCGCGAACTTCGTGCTGACTACTCAAGTAATCAGAGCATACGACAATACCAGCAGGGAAGTGATGGAGACTGTCAAAATTCAAACCAAGGTTGGTCCAGGACAACACAACATTGAATTCCATGTCTTGGACGTTCCCGCAACCTTTAACCTACTTTTGGGGCGACCGTGGTTGCACCAGGTGAAGGCAGTCTCTTCCACTCTACATCAGATGCTGAAGTACCCTCACGGGAAGGGGGTAGCGATTGTTTTTGGAAATTCGTCAATCCATCCACCGCCGGAAGTGTCCACACCTGTCTTGGAAATCGAGCACGGCACGGAGGATGTATTCTTATCGGGGTTCACTTTGGCTGAGGCTCGAGTGGTACAAAATGTTATGGCTGTGAATGAGGGGGTGTACGTCAGCGCTCAATCCGTCTACCTCATGAACAAGCTACAACACATCCCCGGAATGGGATTGGGAAGAAGCGGCCGGAAAGGTGTCGCGGCATTGGCCGAAGTGCCACACAACCCTCACACCTTTGGATTGGGTTATCTGCCTACCAAAGAGGACTGGGTGAGGAAGGGTAAAGAGATGGCCGGAAGAGCCAGAGCAAAGAAGGCTAGGAAGCCGTTTGAATTGATGCATCGGCCCATTCAGGGTACCCTAAACGGACGCTTCGTCCGGGAGGGGGAAGACTTTCCATTTTGCGGCTTCCCAGAGCCATGGCTGAACGCGGAGAGGAAGCGCGTGCCTGGTTTCGAGATCTTCTTCGACTTGCAATTACCTGGGGATGACGTTGCCGAAGAGCAGACAGACCCATCAGCTGAGGTTGAGCAGTGTAAAGCAGTGGATTCTGAGAGCACCGAATTTGAGATGGGGGTAGCACTGGCGTGTCTACTTTCAGATCCTTCGATCGACCAAAAGTGCTTGGGGGATAACTCCTCGGTTTCCATGATTGGAGATGAAACAGCTGCAGGCTTTCCAGCGACTATCTTGGATGCATCTATCGCACCCTCTCTCACTTGGCAATACGAGGAGGGATTTTTGTCCAGCAATACCGGGTCAGGTAGTGAGCCGGAATCTGATTCCACCGAGTCCTGTGAGTCAGAATCAGGTTCCAGCTCGACTGAGTCTGAGTCTGGTAATCCTGGGGATGATAACCCGGATGCCACAGTTATGTCCAGGTCATCTTTTTCTTTCTCTTTTGAGTCTGTTGTAACCGAGAATTCGGACGATTTGGTTGAGCTTAATGAGAATCAAGTAACTGTGGTTTCTGAGTACTTTTCTGTGCCCTTAATTTATTGCATAAATTCAGACTTTCAAAATTTTGATGAAAACGACGAGGACGAAATTCCTCCGATTTTGCAACGTCTAATTGAGCAGGAGCAGGAGAGATTTGTCAAACCCTTAACAGATGAAATCATTACCGTGAACATTGGTACTGAGGAGGACCCGCGGCTGGTCTAGATCGGGTCCACGCTGTCTTTAGAGGAACGCGAGCGCTTAGTCGCTTTATTAAAAGATTTCAAAGATGTTTTCGCGTGGTCCTACGAAGACATGCCTGGGATCGATCCTGAGATTGTACAGCACCGGATCCCCCTGACCCCGAAGCCCAACCTGTTAAGCAAAAACTCTGAAGGATCCGTCCCGACTGGGCTCTCAAGATTAAAGAAGAGGTCACCAAGCAAATCGATGCAGGCTTCCTGATGGTATCCGAATATCCGACTTGGTTGGCCAACATCGTTCTAGTGCCGAAGAAGGATGGCAGGATCCGGGTATGCATGGGTTTCAAGGATTTGAACAGAGCTAGTCCGAAGGACGACTTTCCCTTACCGCATATTGATGAGTTGATGGACTTCACAGCAGGGCATGCTTTGCTCTCATTCATGGATGGTTTCTCAGGGTACAATCAGATAGTAATGGCACCAGAAGACAGAGAAAAGACTGCATTCACCACCCCGTGGGGGACTTACTGCTACAGGGTAATGCCATTTGGGTTGAAGAACGCCGGAGCTACTTATCAACGAGCCGCGACCACGATATTACACGACATGATCCACAAAGAGGTTGAGGTGTATGTGGACGACATGATTGTCAAGTCCAAGGAAAGAGAGGGTCACTACACCGCCTTGCAAAAGTTCTTCCAAAGGATCAGGGAATTCCGGTTGCGGCTAAATCCTCATAAATGTACTTTCGGTGTTACAGCGGGAAAAATGCTTGGGTTTCTGATTACACAAAGGGGCATCGAGGTCGACCCTTCAAAGATCAAGGCCATCTTAGAAATGCCACCACCAAGGACCGAAAAGGAGGTGCGAGGCTTTCTGGGTAAAGTGCAATTCATAAGACGGTTTATCTCTAAATTAACCTTGACTTGTGAACCACTTTTTGGTCTCCTGAAGAAAGGCAAGAAATTCCAATGGGACGGCCGATGCCAAGCTACGTTTGAACAGATCAAAGAATATCTACAGAACCCGCCCGTGTTGTCGCCACCAGAGCTGGGGAAACTGTTGATTTTGTACCTTTCGGTGACTGAGACTACAATGGGCTGCATGCTCGCACAAGAATCGGAGGATAAAGTGGAGAGGGCCATCTACTATCTGAGCAAGAAGATGTTGGACTACGAGACCCGCTACACTCCGCTCGAGAAGGCTTGCTTAGCTTTGGTATGGGCTACCAGGAAGCTCCGGCACTACTTGTTAGCTCACTCCGTAATGTTAGTTTCACGACTGGATCCCATCAAATACCTTTTTGAGAAACCGGCACTTATGGGTAGGCTAGCTCGTTGGCTGCTGTTGCTCTCCGAATTCGATCTGAAATACGTCACACGCAAGTCAGTCAAAGGAAGAGCAGTGGCAGAGTTCTTAGCCGATCATCCAGTCGAAGAAGGTGAAGCAGTTGAGTATTTATTCCCAGATGAAGCCATTTTGCACATCGACGACGAATATTGGACGATGTACTTTGACGGAGCATCAAATCAGTACGGGTATGGGATAGGAGTGTTGCCGATAGCTCCCGACAATTCCAGTATCCCTCTAGCCTTCAAACTCTTGTTCAAAGTCTCGAACAACGAAGCAGAGTATGAGGCGTGCATTGCCGGCCTAGAAGCGGCCTTGGAACTAGGGGCAAGACGTTTGGACATCATCGAGGATTCAAACCTCGTTGTATCTCAAGCAAACGGAGACTGGAAAGTCAAGGAAAAAAAGATGATGATGTACCACCAGACCTTGGACTTGTTAATTCCTCGGTTTGAAAAACTAAACTTTGCTCATCTTCCAAGAGAGAACAACAGGTTCGCAGATTCTCTAGCAACTCTATCTTCCATGATAGACATCCCATTTGGAATCCGGATGCGTCCAGTCGTTATTGACCAGAAATTTGCACCAGCCTATGAGTCGATTGCTGCTATAGATGAAGTTCAGGACGAGAACCCCTGGTATTATGACATTTGGAATTTCTTGGAAAAGGAAGCGTACCCGTCAAGGGTAAATGCCAAGGATAAAAGGGCAATCAGAAGAATGGCCGTTCAGTTCATCATCTGTGGGGGTAAGCTGTATAAGAGAGGTCATCTGGGAATGCACAAGCTGTGTGTTGAAGCTGAGGAATCGAAGCGCCTGATGGAGGCCATCCATGGAGGAGAATGCGGTGCGCATATGAATGGAGTAATGCTGGCACGGAAGATCCTCAGACAGGGTTATTACTGGTCCACCATGGAGGAGGATTGTATTAGTTTTGTTCGGCGATGCCACAAGTGTCAGATTCATGCGAACCGCATGAACATCCCGCCATCGAAGCTGTACAACATGACTTCGCCATGGCCATTTTCAGTTTGGGGAATCGATGTGATCGAGGCTGTCACTCCGAAGGGGTCAAATGGGCATGAGTTCATCCTGGTTGCGATAGATTATTTCACGAAGTGGGTCGAGGCCCAATCGTATGCGGTGTTGAAGGTGTCACACGTTGCAAAGTTTATCAGAAACAACATCATCTGTCGCTATGGGGTCCCGAACGAGATCGTTTCAGATAATGGTTCCCACTTCAAGAAGGAAGTGATAGACTTGTTGGAGAAATACAACGTGGCTTTTCATAAGTCATCTACACACCGGCCGCAAACCAACGGAGCGGTTGAGGCCGCCAACAAGAATATCAAACACATACTGCAAAAGATGGTGGAAACCTACCGGGATTGGCCAGATAAGCTGCCATTTGCTCTGTGGGGCTACAGGACTTCAATCAGAACTTCTACCGGAGTGACTCCGTATTCATTGGTTTATGGGATGGAGGCTGTTCTACCTATTGAGATTGAGGTTCCGTCATTGCGAGTATTGGCTGAGTGTCAAATAGCCGAGGCAGATTGGCAGCAGAGCAGATTTGAGGAACTCATGCTTTTTGACGAAAGAAGACTGAAAGCACTGTACCACATTCAAGGCTATCAGCGCAGAATTGCCCGGGCTTTCAACAAGAAGGTTAAGTCCAGGAACCTAAAAGAATGAGATTTGGTGCTCAAGGACAACCGAGCTCCCATCCACGACCCAAGGGGCAAGTTCAAACCCAATTGGACTGGTCCCTACATCATCAAAGCTATCTGGTCAGGTCGAGCTGTGGTTCTGATGGATCTAGATGGCCTAGAGTTTTCCCAACCAATCAATATGGACAAGTTGAAGAAATATTACCCTTGAGAGGCTCGCTAAGCCGAAAACCCGAAAGGGCGACCTAGGCAAAAGTTAGAGCACAAAAAATTGGAGAATATAAAAACTAAGCTCGCAAGGTTGAAAACCTGCAAAGGGCAACCTTGGCAAAAGTTAGAGCGTAAAAGGAGAGTGAAAATACCCGAGTGAACCTAAGCCTGAACTACGTAAGGCTTGATTCCCATCTTTGGGATACGTAGGCAACTTCACCCTGAAGTTCAGCCATAAACTTTTCCCCAATCAACTTTGTCCATTTTGACCATCTCGGTCATCTTTATCCATCAGCATTTATCGCGATCTCCGGTACAGTGCTATTCAGACTAGGGGCAACTTTCCGTTGCCGCAACGGTGCAGAGCAATTCAGACTAGGGGCAACTTTCCGTTGCCATGCAGTGTCGCGGTACTCTTCAAACTAGGGGCAACTTTCCAGTTGCAGGGATCTGGGGTTGTGCATCTCAGTGACAGATCTTTGGCGTGTCCAGTTCTATCCATAACGAAAATGGCTTTGAAAAGTTTTAATGAAAGTCGACTTTGTTCAAATTAATCTCTTTACAACTAAGACCATTTTTGGACCAAAGCGGAAAATTTTCAATACCACAACCTTCAATTTCATTGATTTCAAAAACAGAGTTCTCCTGCTCTTGCATACAATCGAAGTTGCTTTTTATTACATTCATAAAGAAAACTTGAAAGTACTAATAAAGCAATAAATTCGGGGCATAGTCAAGTCAAGTATCCCTGCGCCCCCTCCCAGAGCTGGTCGAAGCCTCTGACGCCAAGCTAGGCCCAACCTGTGCCTCCTCGTTGAGCCAATCCAAGCACTCGTCAGACAAAGTGCAACTGAAAGTGGAAGCAGGAGCCAGGAGCTCTCTAGTCCTCCATGCTGTGGCATATCGGGCAAGCTGTGCACCTCGGACCGGGAAAGCAGCTGGGTACTCAATCCCCTCTGGTGGGCAGATCTGATCATGACCGAACTGGCGCAGGAACCGGAACGGAAAGTAGAATACACAGTGGGTTAGACCAATCAACTGGATCCCGATCAGCCGGGACATGCTATAGCTCATTGCCGGGAGGTTGAGCCAAGGACAACGCCAAGCAATGCGATCTGTGGACAAATTGCACATCCAGTCAAACCACCACCCTTCGTCAGGGGCATCGACTAGGCGCTGTCGAAAGAAATAGCCTCGAGCCGAGTATGCCGGGCAAGAGTCCACAATCTGCAATTTGTCCATTAACCATACCTGGGGGAGGAATGAAAAATGAGAGAATAAAGAATAGAGAGATGTACGGTGAGAGAAAAGTAAGACAAGGGTTTTGTGAGAAAAACCGAGCCTGAGGGCCGAGTGATGTGAGCAAATACATATGTAAGGTTGGGTGGGAAACATTACCTGCAGCAGCAGTGGACTCCCAGCAAATCTAGTCATCTCCCGGCGATAGACAGAATCCAAGCCCATCAGCGTCTCGGCCAAGGTCATGGCGATGCAGCTCTTTCCTTCTCTCAAGCCTTGGGAAACTTCAATCAGACGAATGCTAGCTCCGCCGAAGCCCGAGGAAAGCAGAAAGTGAGACAGCAAGCACAAGCAAAGGGCGTGTTGCCGAAAACCTTGCCAATAATGGTTGCTGCGGTCACCGGCGTCAGAAAAGCGATGAACCAAACCAAGGATGTCCAGTTCACCATTACAGATCAGAGACCGAGCATCATAAGCGGTGAGTCCACACATCCGCCCTAAAGCTTGGGCGTGGCCAAAGCGGAACTGGGGCAAGATCTCTTCATGACATTCAGACTCCATCAAAACCTGAAAATCTTCAAAAGTTGGACATACCTCTTGACCACCGAAGCTAAAGACATGCGTCACCGGGTTCCAAAACCTCGCCGCGGCATGGAGGAAAGGGAGATGTAGCGGAGTGCGGCTCAGCGTGAATAGTGCATTCAAGCCGAAACCCCGGAAGTTTAACTTTTCCGAGCCGTCTAGAGAAGAGATCCAAGATGTGAGATTTTCTGTAAGAAACGCCTCCATTTCTTGTGCAAAGCAGTGATGAAATGAATGTTCCCGAAGTTGAGGCTTTTATAGAGGGAAAAACACTATTCAAGGGACACGTGTCGAAAATTTGACGGCTGCTGAAATAAGTGGCCGGCCGGCCACCTTTTCTAGCTGGCCGGCCACATTTCTCCTTTCCAACACAAACAACTGGCCGGCCGGCTCCCAAAAGTGGCCGGCCATGCTCCAGTGTATGCCTATGGCCCTGTTTTACCCTCTGAGGGAAAGTTTCAAGCATTTCCATGCAACGGATGTGCCAAAGGCCTCTATTTCCCTCTGTTTTGGATGCGTTCCGTTGCCCAGATCGTCCGAAGTGCACTTCACTTTGTTAAGTCTTGTTTATCTTGTTGTTGTTTTGTTTATCGAGTTGTTGTTTTGTTTATCGAGTTGTCGTTTTGTTTATCGAGTTATTTGTCGAGCTGTCGTATTTCGTGCTTTTGAGTTGTTACTCTTTGTTTAAGCTTTTTTGTTTAAGTCTTGTTTATCGAATTGTCAACATTATTGTATTTTGATTATCGAGTTGTAAGCTTGCTAGGGTTCTGTTATATCTTAGTAAGTTGAGTTGCTTAGTTTGTTGCGTCGGTTCACTACCTGACTTGGTGATTACACAATGCACATTCCCATTCAATTTCATTTTTGTGCAAAATAAAATGATGCGATACGATGCTAAAAGTTTAAAATACAAACACCTTTTCAAAAGCTGTTTCATTTCATCATGTTTTACAACAAACTAAGGTACAAGTTTTACAGAAAAATAAAACTGCCTTACAATATGCAAAGTGCTACAAACTACTAGCAAAAAGGAAAATAAAGCAGGAAACAGCAACATCAATGCCCTCGGGAGTGGGAATGGGAGGCCCTCCTCATCCTCTTCTGCGGGACAACCTCTACACCACCATCATCATCCGGGTCGGAGCTGTCGTCCTCAGGATCTCCCTCAGCCTCACCTCCACTCCCGGAACCAAGACCGGAGTCCCCCTCCTCAGCAGATGTCTCTGACTGACGGTCTGTAACCTCCTCCTCCTCCTCCTCATCGGGCTCCGCCTCTATAACATATGCCCTACGTCTGCGAGAGGACCCTCCTCGAGCTCCTCGGAAAGGCCTGGATGGCCCAGCTCCTCGGGAAGGCCTAGATGGCCCAGATGGCCCAGCTCCCCGAGAAGGCCCGGGTGGCCTGGCCTGCGGTTGAGCATATACCGGAGGCATCTGAGAACAAAGAATTCAAAGTAAATACATCAGTCCAAATATGTACGTCAGATGCAGATGCAAGCAAAAACTACATGAAGTGGGTGCATGTAAACACAGTGTACAAGCGGGGTGTGTGCCAGATGTGCTCTACACAAATAGCCTATCAATGCAGTAGAAATTAGCATGTCATCAGAAGTATGATAAATGTCGGAAAACTAAAGGATACCTGGAAGCCCATGATAGACAGCTGTGCCTCCCTCCGCAAGACCATGCCCTCGAGTGAGGCCACCAATCCGATCACCTCCTCCATGTACTCTCTGGGTGGCTGCAAATACAAGCTCAAATCATCAGTGAATAAAAGAGCGTCTAAACATTTGAATGATAGATGAAAAGCAGTAGAACATACCGGCGGTGAGTCGGGATCAATGACATATTGATGACCAGGCATCGGAGGCTCAATCGGGATCGGAATCGGAGAGGTAGTCCCAAACTGCCACCCCATCAGCTCAGTCGGCATAACCGGCCACCCAGGATGAGGAAGAGTCGGAGGAATCGGAGGAACCGGTTTACCCCCACCTCTCGATGTACCAGCCCTACTAGTAGAAGGAGCGTCTGTAGCCCGAGCCTGGGCCTGGCTCGAAGATGGTGCACCAACAGGTCTCAGCGACGGAGTACGAACTCCCGTCAATGGGGGCATCAGATATGTGTGGCGATAAGTGGCATAGTCCCCATCCTCGAGATGTAGCAAAGCATCAGTACCCAGCATAGCACTGACTACATCCTGAGAAGAGAGCCTATCAGCAGTCCGCATACTGACTGGGGGTGCTGCGGGAGGGTCCTGAGAAATGTACCTCCATACCTGACACAAAAAGCGTTCCCCCAGAAACCATGCTCTACCAACCTGTCCTTCGAGCAGGATCCTGTACTGGGAGGTGCCCGATCCTCCGGCATACTGAAATCGGAGACCATCACCCAAGGGCGCCCAAGGCTGCCACGTAATCTGCGGATAACAAGTGCATAAACTAATCAGAAATCGGAAGTATGCGGGGCAAATCAAAGATGAAAATGGAAGGGACTGAGAGTTCTGAAGTACCTCCGATGGGCGCACTGTGTCAAAATACTGCCGTAGATAAAAGAGAGTCTCTCGGGGTCTCGGCCGGTGCTGGCCCTCGAACACCAGTGAGTACGGGGTCATGAGGGGCCCTGCCACCTCCAACTCTGGGGCTAACATCGGGAAATATACGTAGACCCATAACTGAGAAAAGCAGTGCAGAATGTAAATACAAAGTGCTGAGGGCAAAATACAGACTGTGAAGTGCGTTGTGTGTACAATGTACAAGTAATGAAGAGAAGAAATGTAAATCAAGAGGATAGAAAGTACCTCCCAGGCTCTCCAATAACCGCCAAGTAAGTCTCCCTGCCCGCGGGAGGTCGCGCTCATGTAGCAGTAAAGGGTAGCCAGGCCGGCGCCACCCCAGTCGTACCGACTGACCTGTGATAGGTCAACCAGAGCGCTCAACAGATACAGCCCAACCGTGTTCCCTCTATCGGCGAACAGAGTAGTCCCGAAGAGGAACATAAGAAAACCACGGGCATACTGCTCTGTCTCCTCAGGAGTCCCGGGCTCCATCTCCGCCCTCCGAAAATGGGAAGAGAACCAGGTGTATCGGACTCTCCCGGAAACCCTGTCAACAGGCGGGCCAGCCCCCAGCAAATGTATCCAAGCGGCCTCCCATTCGCCCATGTCCTCGTCGTAAGGAATGGGCCAACCTCCTATGTCCAGGCCAGTCAATACAGCAAAATCCAGCGGGGTCATAGTCAAATCCCCAGTGGCGGAAAAATGAAAGGAGTTGGTGGTGTCCTACCATCTCTCCACCAAAGCTGCCATCAGTATCCTCCTGGCAGGACAACGCGATAACCCAACGCAGAAGGCTCCGAACCCCGCCAGATCTACTAAATCCCGGACAGCCTCCGGGAGCTCAACATACCAATCTCTCGCAGCGGTGGAGCCATATCCCCGCACAGTGCGAGAACCAACCTGCATTCAGAATGAATACATGTGTCAGTATAAAAATGAATGAGCTGTGTGCCAATGAAATGAATGAGCTGTGTGCCAAAAAAATGAATGAGCTGTGTGCCAATGAAATGAATAGGCTGTGTGCAAGTAAATGGGCTGCGTGTTCAGAAAATCAGAGTTAGGGCTGTGTGTTCTACTCTACATCAGTGTGGGCTGTGTGTTCACCTTCAACTTGGGCTGCGTGTTCAGAAAATCAGAGTTTGGGCTGTGTGTTCTACTCTCAATCAGTGTGGGCTGTGTGTTCACCTTCAACTTGGGTTGCGTGTTCAGAAAATCAGAGTTTGGACTGTGTGTTCTACTCTCAATCAGTGTGGGCTGTGTGTTCACCTTCAACTTGGGCTGCGTGTTCAGAAAATTAGAGTTTGGACTGTGTGTTCTACTCTCAATCAGTGTGGGCTGTGTGTTCACCTTCAACTTGGGCTGCGTGTTCAGAAAATCAGAGTTTGGGCTGCGTGTTCTACTCTCAATCAGTGTGGGCTGTGTGTTCACCTTCAACTTGGGCTGCGTGTTCAGAAAATCAGAGTTTGGGCTGTGTGCTCTACTCTCAATCAGTGTGGGCTGTGTGTTCACCTTCAACTTGGGCTGCGTGTTCAGAAAATCAGAGTTTGGGCTGTGTGCTCTACTCTCAATCAGTGTGGGCTGTGTGTTCACCTTCAACTTGGGCTGCGTGTTCATCTCAGAGTTTGGGTTGTGTGTTCTACTCTCAATCAGTGTGGGCTGTGTGTTCACCTTCAATTTGGGCTGTGTGTTCAGAAAATCAGAGTTTGGGCTGTGTGTTCTACTCTCAATCAGTGTGGGCTGTGTGTTCACCTTTAACTTGGGCTGCGTGTTCAGAAAATCAGAGTTTGGACTGTGTGTTCTACTCTCAATCAGTGTGGGCTGTGTGTTCACCTTCAACTTGGGCTGCGTGTTCAGAAAATCAGAGTTTGGACTGTGTGTTCTACTCTCAATCAGTGTGGGCTGTGTGTTCACCTTCAACTTGGGCTGCGTGTTCAGAAAATCAGAGTTTGGGCTACGTGTTCTACTCTCAATCAGTGTGGGCTGTGTGTTCACCTTCAATTTGGGCTGTGTGTTCAGAAAATCAGAGTTTGGGCTGCGTGTTCTACTCTTAGTCAGTGTGTGCTGTGTGTTCACCTTCAAATTCGGGCTGTGTGTTCGACAAATCAGTGTTTGAGCCGTGTGTTCACTTCTTAACTAATGTGTGTCGTGCGTTCGCAATCAATTAATGAGCCGAGTGTTCAGAAATTCAAGTGTTTAAGCCACATGTTCAGGATGCAAACAAAGTACTATGTCATAGGCTAAACTGTGTGTTCAAGCATGGCAAAGGCACGAAATGCACGAAAAATGCAGAAAATAAAGTAAATACCTCTCGCGCCTCGTGGGAGAGATGATACTCAGGCTCCCGCAAGAGGAGATCCCTAGGTGCTCGCTCGTCAAAATCAGTGAAATGACGAAAAATGGCCCGGGGGAGAACATGTGCCGGCGGGGCATACCTCTCGGGAATAAAGGGTCGAACCCTCGGAGGCAAAGTCATGACATCAAAATCATCCCCGGCACCCGGAGAGCCTCCACCATGAGAAAAATTACCCGCCATTTCAACAAATCTGCAAAAGGAGCAAAAATGAGCAAAAAAATGAGCCAAAATTGGAAAAAGTCAACAAAAGTCAACTCTCGGGAAATGAAAAAGTCAACAAAAGTCAACTCCCGAGAAAATCTTCCAAATATTGAGACAAACTCACCTCAAGTGGCGAAGATGAGAAAAGAAGCCCCGAAACCAAAATTTAATCGGTTCAAAGTGCTTGAAACTGAATGTTTTCGCGAAAACAACTTGCGTGGGGCGTTGGAAAACGCGCATAGAGCTCAGATCTGAGGAAGAAAATGGTTTAGGAAGCAAGAGGAGAAGATTTCGTGGCTGAAGTTATGAGCTCAAAGTGTTTGGGTGAGAGAATATATAGAAAAGAAGGTGAAAAGACCAAATTACCCGCGGATTTGGGCAGGTGGCCGGCTGGCCACCTTTTCTAGCCGGCTGGCTATTCTCTTTTTTGAAAAGTGGCCGGTGGCCTCCCCTTGGGAAAATAACTGGCCGACCGTATCTCCCACATGCTCACCTAGCTCTTTGCAAATTTTGAGGAAGATTGGAGTTCCCGGGACCCGAAAAAGTTCAAGAAAAGTGCACTTTCGGTCGCGAAATTGCTCCGCCGGAACTTCAGCTTCAAGTTCTGACATGTGTCTCGTCATTATTCATCGAAATCAAAATGTATCCTTTTTGAATGTGTTGTAGCCTTTCCAGGGAGTGAATCGGAGGCCGTGATCGAGTCGCCTTCGCCGAAACACGCGTTTCCTTGCTCGTTGTTTCGTAACAAACGGGCACCTTGATTTATGCTTGTTTTGCACTATTATGCACATAACTTGCATTCTCATGAGCATACTTGCATTATTATGCACATTTCTTGATATTGCCATACCTCTGTGCTTGAGCATGCGTTGTCATGCACGTTCCTTTCTCGCATCGCGATGCATTCACTCGCCGGCACTGCGTGTGTCAAACTTTTGGAATCACGTTGAATATATGTTGTTAGTATATTGTGCTTGTTGAATTTCTCTCTTTTGCAGGCACGATATTGTATGTACGGTTCATTTGAGACTGGTGCGACTAGACGAATCGCGCAGGTATCGTATCTTCTCCGTGTGAGACGCGACGAGAATTGAACAATTCTCCGCATTCTTAACTGCATGAAATGTAGTTGTTGCTTTGCATTCTTGCTTAAAATTGTTACATCTATTTGTGAATACTTGCTTCATTACAGCTTGCTGCATTTGCATGATCATTGAGTTACCTCCAGCTCTGTACATATCGCTTTGCATTTTGCCCCATTGCCTGCGGGCATGCCTGCAGGCACATCTCTGTTTATCTTGTACGTTTGTCTAAGTCTTCGGCCTTGTCAAAAATGGGTCGTCTCTGGGCTTTGACATTCACTCCCGTCACTTATGACTTTCGAGTTCTGTCAAACAGGGGCAACTGTAGACACCCCATTTTTGACCGACCTTGAGACTTAGACGTCACCGATTGAGCGCTTGGTGATGTTGCATATCGCGCTCGTTCAGAAGTTTCAGAGTCTTGGCCGCGAGCCCTGCCTCCGGATTTTCGAACCCTCTTCTGTGCTTTGTCTCGGTTTGCGAACCAGGCTCGGTTTTCTCTGTTTCTTTTCCTGAGGGGAGGGAGAGGTCCCGTAGACCATCTCTCAGTGGCTGTGGGCTACATTTTGTGGCTGTAGGCCATTTTTCCCATTTTAGAGCCCGATTCTCGGTTTTCGGAGCCGTCAGGCCATGTGCCTCGGTTCGGGACCGCTTAACCATCTCCTATTGCTCCGGTTTTTGGCATGCATCTTATTTACTCCCTTTTGAGGGACACTGAGGTCTGAGAGACCCACTTCGTAGCCGAATGCCACTTTCGGTGCTTAATAGGCAGTTTTCGGAGCCCCGAACTGCGTGTTCTGGCCCCCGAACATTCGTTTTGCATCGGTTTTCGTTCATTTTTGGCAGGTACCTCTGTTTCATCCCCAGGAAGGCCGTAGAAGGGTGGGAGGCTAGCAATTGTTTCAGCAACCAGTTATATTCCTCCGGCGCCCTCCGACGCCCGCTTTTTCTCACTTCCAAGCCAATGTTGAACACCCTTGGGCCATTTTCTTGAACTTTTAACCACATATTTGTCTTGTAGACACATGGGAGGACACCAAAAGTTGGTGGCCGGCCAGTAATTCCACCTGAACCTTTTGAACCCTTCCTAAAAATGGCCTATTCTCTCTCCTGTTTTACAGTTGTCAATTTTGAACCACAGGGTTGTGTTGAGGGCACCTGGGAGGACACCAATTTGTGGTGGCCGGCCATTAATCTTTTTGACCTTTTTGACCCTTGGCCGGCCGGCCATGGGGGGTGGCCGGCCGACCACCTGCAGCTCCAAAACCTGGCCGGCCATGATCCTTGCAGTGTGTATGTTCCAGTTGTATATCTGTTTTCCCTCCAAAAAACCTGTATCCGGGGGACAACTTTTAGGGGGAAACTTGGCTTGTTTTCCCCCCAATTTTTCCCTCCTTTTCTCCCCCTCTTTGGTCTATATACTTGGCCTCCAACATTGGTCCAAGGGTTACAAAAATTCCCTAAGAGCCTCTTGCATTGTATCCCTCTCCATCTCTATCTCCAAGCTCAAAAACACCCAAATCCTATCCCATTTTCACACCATCACCTAGCACCACTCCACCACTTCCATGTCCAACAGCTTGGGGAGCTTTCCAGCAGCTAGGAGGCACCACTTCTCAAGCCAAGAAGCAACCAAAGTTTGGTCTTCAAGGGTGAGTAGCATTCCCTCTCTTTTGAGCTTTTTCTTGTATCATTTCTTAGCCATACATGCTTGCTGTTTTGAGCTCCGGCCCTAACTGAAAGTGGCATTTTTTTGAGCTCCTTTTCAATTTTGCTTAAGGGTCTCTCACTGTTTGAGGCCCCCTTGATACACTTGCTTCATTATCCTTCTTATATGCCATAATCTTGCATAGTATTTTTGGCCTATGTGTGATCTGTTTTGGAGCATGATGTAAACTGTAAGTAGGCTTATTTTGAGCCCTTCTTCAACATTGAAGAAGGGCTCATTACTTTTTGGGACCTCCATGTGCCACTTTCCATTATACCCCTCTTTGGTCCCCATTTTTGCATGATTTATTAGCCTATTGTGCTTCTGTTTTTGGGCTCTTTTCAGAACTGAAAACAGTCTTATTTTGGCCCATTCTTCATGTTTCATTAAGGGCCTTTCATGGTTTGAGGCATCTTTTATATACTTTATGTTATATCTCTCTTTTTGGCCTCATTTTGCATAGCATTTTGGACATATTTTCATACTGTTTTGGGTCCGGCCATCAACTGTAAAATGATTTATTTTTGGCCCCTCTTCAACATTGTTGAATGGCCCCTTTGTGTTTAAGGCCAGCAACCACCACCTCGTGCAGCGTGTATGCCATTCCATAACATTGTGTATGTTAGGATTGTATCTTAGTTGCATTTCATGCATGTCATGCATATTGCATCGTGTTCGGGATAGGAGTTAGCCTTGGCACGGGAAACGAGGTGCGTTCCATACTCCGAGTGACGGAACGTGTCTCAATTCCCTAGTCGCCGACACTTCGGATCATCTATGATGGAGTTAGGTTCTTGTTGTGTTTATATGTGCATTCATTCTATATTGAATTGCACAATTCGACCCCTCGGCCATCATGCATCGATATGCGTGATTGGTGGCACGAGGATCGAGGCATGCATATATCTGTGAAAATACATTGTTATGCCCCTTTCCTGCTCTCTGTTGCAGCAAATCAAGAATCAGCGGTCTTCCGAGGCTTGGCACGCATTTCAAGAACAGGTGCAAACAGAGGCTAATTGGGGCATCGTCATGGATTTCCGCGCAAAAGCAACCCGGGCATGCATCATTCATCATCCGGAATGGAATCAAGGCAGTCCTTGGCTTGCATGCCAGTTTATTTATTTTCTTAGTTAATTTGTTAATTAATTAGGAATTTGTATATTATTTGGACTGTATTATTTGGACTGTAATATTCTTTTATTCGGGACTGTACATTTATTCGAACCCTCTGTGCGAGGGCAATGTTGTAATAAGTGTGCGTGAGTGTGATGTATGTCTTCCAACCCCATGTCTTTCTTCCCTTTTATTTACCTGCTTATGATGGTTAGATTAGGGCATATTTCAATTAGCATACAGTATGGCAGCATGTTTGCATCATTCATCTGTTTTGCATGCACCGGGCTCGGCGCATCATACTAACTGCATTGTATTTCAATTTCAAAGTTGAATACTTGTTAGCTGTTGCATCTCATATGCCATGTTTAGAATAGCCGAGCTTGCTATAGTTTCATTTTTGCATGTGTTGCATTAGGCATTTCTGTACACTTAGGATTCATGCATGACTTCTAATGAGTTTCTGTTTTGGCTTGGAGTACTCGGTGAGTTTTATGCTTTAGCATCCTTGCATGCGTGTGAGTGATTGCCATGAATAGCATGCTTACCATGAGGCTATTTGCTTATGTGATATAACTGCTTGAATGCCTGTGGGTGGAGGTTGGGTTATTTGGATTGGAACAATTCATCAACTGATCGTTTTAAGCCCACTAGATAGTGGCAAAACCATCTTTTCTAAGCCCACCCGAGGGTGGCAAAATCTGCATTTTAAGCCTACCTGCGGGTAGCAAACCATCTTTCAAAAAACAAACATGAAATGTTTTGTTCCAATTCAGGCGACCCGGTCTATACTTGTATGCTGTGCGCATCACATAGTGAAACTAGGCTAATAACCGGAATAAGAACACACAAATTTTTCAAAACTAGATATCATGGTTAGTAGAGGCCGATCTTTGATCGGGCGAGCGGGGGTGCTCACGAAGTGACCTTCCCCAATCGTACCCAAGTTCCCGAGCCGAGGCAACTTTGGTGATAACGGACACGTGGCCATAGGCAAACGAGTCAGGGTTTCCTAAATTTCCCAAAAATAAAATATTTAGGTGGCGACTCTGTATCTGGCAAAGCAGTCCATGTTTGGCACTTCTTTCCAAAAATTGTTTTTCTCAAAACAATTTGCCGAATTTGGACTCTTTGGTTCAGATTAAGAACCGTGACAATTTTAGAGTCCTGAGCTGTAGTGACCCCATACGAACAGAACGGGAGCTCGTTCTTCCCGGGGCGTTCGGGGACGTCTACACCATGGAGTGCCACGTGGCTGTCACACCATCAATCCAGTTAGCGCCGCGTGGCAGTCCAATTAGCGCCACGTCAACATAGTCAGTGCCACGTCATCTGCCACATCAGCACGCGGAGGAGGGATCCAATGCTTCGCGGCTAAGGTGTAGCCGCAAATCTAACGCGTCCAAAATGTTTTGGCTTGATCTAAGCCATTCAGAGTTCGTTTTTGACGATCCAATAATGCTTTCCAACTATTTGGAGTATTTCGGACACATCCATACGGTCTGATTTTGGAATCAGAATTTCGGTAAAAAGAAAGAAGATCAAAGTGGCAGATGGCGTCAGGTGCAGTGGACAGAATATTCTTTTGGAACACGGAATATTCTTTGAACTTCTTAAAATCGCAATGTGGCCCAGAATTTTCAGAAAATTATGGCGTAGCCCAACTTACGGGGATGTTTTTTAATGTGGTCCCCGGAAGTGCAACGAAGGTTAGTCCTAGCTAAATGGACCGTTCCGGATGCAACCACGAGGTCAGAATAGTGAAATTCTAAAAGGTTTTTAAAGATTGTCAAAACATGGGAGTTTGTCATCTTCAATAGTCGAAGGAAGGTTGTCGGATATTGTGGAACGCTATGGATTCACTGAAGAGGTTAGAATGGGCAAATTCTGACCAGATTGGACAACCAGATACAGATCGAGATAGATCATTGAAGACCAAAGGAGATCAGGCTTGATCAAATGGCAAATCAAGGGAGATCAGGATTGGTCAGGGGCGATTAGAGGATTACAGAGATGATTATCTCCGGAGTTGATCGGAAGATCTGGTTCAATCAGAACTGAAGACCATTCATCGATGGATAGATGATTGGCAACAAGTATAGGCCCAAGGAAATGTTGTGGCTGTTAGAGTTACTGTATATAAGTAGGTACTGGTGGTATGTGGACGAATAGAACAATAGTTGCAGAGAAGCATACTAAGCGTAGAAGCACAAATGTAGACATGCAGCAGTGCAAGGGTACGCTAGAGTGTTGTACAGAGGCGTAGGAAGAGTGTGTAGCAACGAGTTGTTGAAAGTTCACAGGAACTTCCAGACAGAGAAATTAAGACGGGTAAAACGCAAGAGTGCGCTCCAAGAAGTGGTAAGTCTCTTTTCTCTATGGTGGTTTCTTTAGTTACATGGCAGCGGAAGATAGAGTTGATGCGGATCTCTCAGGCGAGCTCGACGCAAGGAGACCAAAAGCCATGGGTGCGAGCACTATGCAAGAAATTACATAGCTGACGATGCTTTGACAGATAAAGCTACTATCAACCATTAATCTACTGAACAGAAATCAGGGATTGCGAAGGCACAGACAACGAGCGTATGGGAACGCTAGGAGGTTGTTCAGAAGTGTAGAGGGCAAAGGCTGATAATTCAAAGAAAGAGCTCCAAGCAAAGAAAATCAAGGACGTTGATGGGATAAACGACGAGTTTTCTATTGCTCTAATGACTGGTCCTGTGAGGTAATGCATGACAGTCAAGGACATCCCAGTAGGGGGTGCAGGACATCCAATCAGGGGGTGTCGGATATCATGGTTATGCAAGTTCAAGCATAGCAGGTGAAGACATCCGAGATAGAAAGCGTGGAAGAGATTTGTGAGAGATAGGAGCAGAGGCTCTCTCCAAATCAAAGAGTGGTGTGAGTTGAGTTGAGGATGTAGGATTCCCTCCTCCTCTTGTATCTGTAGCGTATTATCTCTGGCTTCAGGGATGCAAGCGTCTCAGTGAGAAGACGCAGATTATGTTGGTTTTTTGGGCGTGACAGAGCGTGACAAGATTAGCAACAGCGTGTGCAGTGGATCACCTCACATGGGTTGAGGGGATGATTTGTTGGATATCACCCCATGTGAGGGGTGATCATCATGAGCTAGCCATGTGGAGAAAGCCACCGAAAGTAATGGAATAGCTGGCCATGTGCAAGGCTAGCCAAACTCTCCAGCTTGCTCCATCTTAGTGTATAAATGAAGAGGCTGAGCGGAGGGCAAAATGAGAGATAGAGAAAACCAAAGAGAGTAAGAGATGTGAGGCGGAGAGACTATCTCTCTCGGTGTGAGCGAGGGAGACGGGTGAGTGTGAGACTGAGGAGAGTGTGAGCTCCTCCTCTATTGTAATCTTTCTGTAATATTTCCATTGTTATGGTGATAACTGGCTACTCTCCCGTGGACGTAGGCATTGAGGCCGAACCACGTTAAATATTGTGTCTCCTTGAGTGTGGGTGTATTTTTCTGCTTAGTATGATTTCTGAAAGGTCTTGGATGGGATCTCCAATCCCCAACATGTTAGTAAGCTTGGCTGTTCACCAAATGTGTAACCTCGCTAAGGCATCTACGGGGAAACATAAACCAAAATCAATTAGCAGCAACAAAAATCATTGTCAGCATTCTACAATGTCCATTATGTACTTTAACAACTGCAAGAGAATTGATAAATCTCAGCCAAAGCCAAATACATAGAGATTCATTAAAGTTTTATAATTATATGGTTCAGATTTTCAAAGAACATATATATCATATTTTCAAAGCAAACTATCTTGCAATTGTCGCCTTAAATGTTTCCAATTGGTCATATTGTAGGTTATTAATAGCCACTAAAAGCATGCAACAAAATTAGAGCAACAACTGGATGTGGAGTGGTAGCAAAAGCTAATTTAAACTCAAAGACACTATTTTTACAGAACATGATGTGTGCACACGAGACGCATGATAAATAAATAAATAAAAACAACAAAAACAACTTCACTTTACTCAATTAGACAAATTTCTATGAATCAAATTTCGAAGTTTAGAGATAAATTAGAAGAGGGAATAGGGGCCGATCCACACCTTTGAAACTTTTGACATAGTGATTGTGCCACGACAACCTAACAAAAGCCCTAGACAACAATAAAAAAATAAAATAAAATAAAAATAAAAATAAAAAGTTCATCAAAATCACTCCAAACCCATCAACATACGGAGATCCAAAAAAAACTTTAGACATGAGACCCAAAAAAAATCAAACTAAACATTAGATGAAAAAAAAAAAATTCAAAGAAAGGAAAAAGCTTATGTGCAAAGTACAAACAACTGCAAAAACAACTGCAAAAACAATTATGAACTACGTAAAATAGCTTTGTTAAAAAATTTAGGATAAATTACAAATATACCTCTTAAGATTTGCTTATAATACGAATTGTCTCTGTAATTTGAAAAATTATAAATACCTCCCTGTCAGAATTTTTTATTTAACAGAATTAAATGAAAAAGTGAAATTTCTAACAGTTTACCTATACAATAATAGAATTATCTAAATTATTAATTGAAATAAAATTTTAACATTATTAAAAATTGTTAATTAACTTAATGATTTATTAATAAGAGAACCTATTTGTTATGAAATTAGAAACTTTAGGAGGCATAATGTAATTTCTAAAACTACAGGAGGCAATTTGTAATTTAAGTAAATCTCAAGAAATGTGTTTGTAATTTATCCAAAAATTTATGATTAGTCAAACAGATGAAATAAAAGAAAGAAAAAAAAATTGTGTGAGAGAAATTTATCCATTTGATTCAAAAACCCAAAAATTGTTGCCCTGCAGCAAGAAAGATTAAATGTCAACCAAAGGCTTCAAACAACTCTTATTTTTTATTTTGATTTCAATTTCAACATGATTTTGATATCTTTGATGCAAATCTTTCCAGATTTCCAGTTCATGATAATGAAATCACATATTTAATCTCATATTTTGTTTTTTTTCTCAGTTAGCGAAACAACTATCTGAAACATTGCTATGCAAAACTGATAACATTCTCAATTTTAAAATTAAAAAAAACTGATAATGTTTTCAATTTTTTTACTAGATAGTCAAATCAAACCAAAGCGCAAAAAAACAAAAACGCTTAATTTCATACTCTTTTTTTTTCCTTTCGCAGTTAGCAAAACAACTATCTTGAACATTGTTGTGTAAAATTAATAATGTTCTCAGTTTTAAAATTAAAAAAAAATTGATAATATTTTCAATTTTATTAGATAATCGAATCAAACCAAATAACGGAAGGGCAAACAAGTCATTATATCTTAAAATAGGACTAATTATTGATTAAAAAAATCTTATACAGAACTTTATTGCCTACCAATTTTCCTCTCGTATTTCTTCTACCTCAATATCTTGTTTCTCGATTTCCAAACACTCTCTTTGAATACTTTTTTTATTCAGCGTGCTATTCTTCTGGTTGTTGTATCTGATAGTTTAACATTTTCTGATCTTAGTTGTTTGATTCTATCATATTGGCAGTAGATATCTTGAGAATCTTTTTGATTAATGCAGGAAATAGTAGAGAACATGTTTAAGCATTAGAAGACATGTTTTGAATCTACCATCCTAGATTCCTTCACCATAATAATCTTAAGTATGTTTGAGTAACAGAATTATAGCATAGGATTGAGATTACTAGTCTATGGACTCATAGCCTCATATTTATTATAAATTTTATTAACTAGATTTTATGTATGGTGGACGTTCAATCCGATAAAATTAACTAATTTTTAATATTCAGAGGGGTGAAGGATTATAATTTTAAGTATAAAAGAAAAAAGAAATAAAATCAATACATAATAAATGATTATATCTCACAAATTTAATTAGATAATTAATTCTATATTAATTCATAGGATTGTTAATTATTTTACTATTAATCTTGTTAATCAAAAAGATCAAATATAAATTGTAAAAGTCTCATAAATATATATATATATATATATATATATATATATGTATTAACTTATAAGTTATAAGAGCCCCAACAACAATTCAAATCATTTTTTTTTTTTTTTGGGGGCCGGGGGGATATGCTGTCTTTAGACTTTAAAACACTGAAATCAGCAGCTTGTTTGGTTTTATTTTTTCAAAAACACTTTTCAGAAATTTTTTTTTTTTTTTTCCATATTTTTTTGTTTTTTTGAATTTTTTTAATATTGTAAGTAATTTTTTTATTTTTTAGACACACCTAACATAAATATACTTTAAAAATTAAAAAAGTATAAAAAAAATCTTTTAAAAATTCATTAAATACTAAAAATATAAAAAAAATACAAAAATTCAGTATATTTTTTATATTTTTATGTATTTATTCATTTTTTAAAATATTTTTTCACAAATTTTTTACTTTTTAAATACATCTAAATAAGGTGTATCTAAAAAATATAAAAAAATATTTAAAATATCCACTAAAAATAAAAAAATATAAAAAAAAATTTTAATCTCGAGGCTTTAAAACATTGCAATCATTATGTTTTTAATATTTTTTTTTTTTTGTTAGGAAAATGATAGGTGGTCCTAAAAAAGTTGCCCCTAATATCCCTAATTTCTAATTTTGGAAACTGTTTTTTTTTTTTCTTTCTTTTTTCCTTTTTTTTTTTTTTTTTTTACCTAAAATGAAATTTCGGAGCATTCGAGCCCCGAAATTTCGGACCCTCAATCACTTCCGTTTTTGTTAACTTCCGCAGACTTCGTACGAAAAGATAAGTCGTTATTTATGATATGATTGGCCAACTGATTGAATGGGCTAATTATAACTACAATCTCGATTTAAAGTAGTAAAGAGTTGTTTGGGACATTCTAAATAAATATATTTTTTAATTTTTTATGAAATATATAGTAGGTTTAAAGTGATGTGGTAGAGAAGTGATGTGATTTAAATAAAATAATGTGACTTAAATAAGATAGTGACTTTTTAACTTTTTGACTTTTATTAAAGATACCAAACTCGGCCTAAAATAGAAATTCTAAAAGCATCGTTAATGAGTTGATAAGTGTAAGAAAATAAATAAATAAAAGTTAAATTATCACACTAATAGTGAGATCCACATGATGTCATATCATTAATGATACATCAGTGTTGTTAAATTAGTGATATGAAATATTTTTCTTATAACTATAAATTTAATTTAGATTTTTATCCCTTCAATCATCTCTCTTTATCATGTTAAGTAGTTACATAGCAGAATTAAACTAATTTTACAAGATTAAGATTAAGGGCTAGTTTGGCATGTACTAAATAAGTCAAAAAGTCAAAAAGTCACTATCTTATTTAAGTCACATCATCTTATTTAAATCACATCACCTCTCTAACACATCACATCAAACCCAACCCAAACCCAATCCAAACCCACCAATAAGTCAAAAAGTGTACTTTTTTAGGACATCCCAAACCAACCCTAAAGTTTTTGTTAAAATCCCTGAATAAAAAATTTTCAGATTAAAAACCACCAAAAACTAATTTGGCGAAAAATCAATGAAAAATTCAAAATTCAAAAATACCAAAATTTCCCTATTGTTTTCTTTCTTGTCATATTCACCAAACTAGTTTTAGTATCTTTCTTCTCTTTTACTTTTTGTACCTTGTACTTTATCTTTCTACTTTTTGGAACAATATAAGCTTTAATTTGGTCGACGTGCCACCTTTGTAATCCGAACAATTACTTTTTGTAGGCCGACGTGCCCTTTTTTTTGAACATGAATAGAACTTTTTCTTTTGAATGCTTGCATGCTTGTCCTTTTGTACTCTTGTATGACTTTTATACTTTGAATAATCTCCATATTTTCAACGTACACCTTAATTATGTAATCTTCTCGATGTGGAATATTTCGGCAATTCTCACTAACAGCTTATTTCGGCTTTGACCTAACACTTGAAAATGTTTATACTATTTTCACAAGTGTTATTTACAACTTGCCACTTCGTTTAAGACCTCTGTCTTCTATTCTTGTAACATAATCTTGGGTTAACTTCAACTTGTAAATTTTTCTCAAAATTTCAACAAGCGTTAAACCATCTTCCTTTAACATAACATCGGCTTAACTTCAACTTGTAAATTTTTTTCAAAATTTCAACAAGTGTTAAATCATCTTCCTTTAACATAACCTTGGCTTAGTTTCAACTTGTAAATTTTTCTCAAATTTCAACAAGTGTTAAACTATATTCCTTTAACATAACCTCGACCTAATTTCAACTTGTAAATTTTTCTCAAAATTTCAACAAGTGTTAAACCATCTTCCTTTAACAAAACCTCGACTTAACTTCAACTTGTAAATTTTTCTCAAAATTTCAACAACTGTTAACCATCTTCCTTGTGAATTCCAAGTCCCAAGCATTATTCTCCAGCCTTCTGCCCCCTAATGTGAACTCAAGTTCCACTTAGGTTCTCATTAAGCATGTGGCTTTTGATCTTGTCGCCGAGGTCAGATTCAAACAAAGACTAGCCGAGGTTATCAACATCGGTCTCTTCGTTAATCTGACTGGCATGCACTTGGCTCCAATACGTGTCTAATTTTGCCGATATGACAAGTCCAGGTTAACCCAACTTAATTCAACTCTACTATATGCAAGTAAAGTCTCTACTCTGTCATATAATAAGTCTAAGTTATTCGTCATGCTTCGCTTAAAAACATCGCCAACTTAGTTCAACTCTATTATATACAAGTAAAGTTTCTACTCTGCCATATAATAAGTCTAAGTTATTCATCATGTTTCGCTTAGAAATATCGCTAACTTAGTTCAACTCTATTATATGCAAGTAAAGTTTCTACTCTGACATATAATAAGTCTAAGTTATTCGTCATGTTTCGCTTAGAAACATCGTCAACTTAGTTCAACTCTATTATATGCAAGCAAGATTTCTACTCTGCCATATAATAAGTCTAAGTTATTCATCATGTTTCACTTAGAAACATCGTCAAGTACCTGTTTAGTCACCATACACAAGTTCAAAAATCAATCTAAAAACTTTTATTAATACTTCAGCTAATAACAAGAGAGATCTTAAAAAACAATAAGTTCTAGTGATAGAAAAACTTCAGATTGCAAGTATTCTAGAGTCTTGGCAGCTCTTTGCCTTCACAATCCTCAAGCCGATATGTCCCGTTGCTCAAGACCGAGATGATTCTATAAGGTCCTTCCCAATTCGGGCCAAGCTTGCCTTCTCTGGGATCCTTCGTGTTGCCGACGACCTTTCTCAGGACGAGGTCACCAACTTGGAACTCTCGCGGGTTCACTTTCTTATTATAAGCCCTGGCATGCTGCTGCTGGTATGCCCCCAATTGAATTGCTGCTTTTTGCCTTCGTTCTTCTAACAAATCTAGATCTCGGGCTAAGAATGCCTCATTGGTCCCATTTTCTACTGCTTGGGTTCTAATCCCTGGGATACCGACCTCCAATGGAATTACTGCCTCTGTGCCATAAGCCATGGCGAATGGGATTTCCCCGTTGATCTTCTCGGCGTAGTTCGATATGCCCAAAGTACACTGGACAACTCGTCTACCCACTTTCCCTTTGCTGCTTGTAGCCTCTTCTTGATCCCATCCATGATAACTTTGTTGGATGTTTCTGCTTGTCCATTGCTTTGAGGAAAACTCGGGATGGAAAAATAATTCTTGATTTTGAACTTTGCATAGAAGCTCTTGATTAGCTTCCTGTCAAACTGTGTTCCATTGTCAGCTATTATTGCTCTTGGGATCCCAAACCTGGTGATGATATTTTTCCAGATGAAGTTCTTCACATCAATATCCCGAATCTTGGCAAGGGGTTCAGCTTCTACCCATTTGGTGAAGTAGCTTGTTGCCACCAGCAGATACTTCCTTTGTCCAGTTGCTTGAGGTAGTTTTCCAACAAGATCCATGCCTCATTGGGCAAATGGCTAAGGGCTGGACACCGGGTTCAAGTCTGCTACTGGTTGATGTATCAAATGTGCAAACCTCTGGCACTTCTCATACTTCTTGACATAGGCTTTAGCATCTTTCTGTATGTAGGGCCACCAGTATCCCTGATTAATGGCCTTATGAGCAAGTGACCTGCCCCCAGCGTGGCCTCCACATACTCCTTCATGTATTTCGTACAGAAAGTCTTCAACCTATGCAGGATGCACACACCTCAGAAGGGGTCCACTAAAAGATCTTCTGTAGAGATGTCCTTCTGCTGTCAAACAGAACCTTGCCGACTTCGATCTGATCTTGTGCGTTTCTTTTCGGTCGTCTGGCAGCTTCCCATCTCGAAAGAACATTATTATTGCATCCATCCAGCTCGGTCCCCTCTCCACACACATTGCTTCATGCTCTGTGTTCAGTGGTTCTATATTTGGTCCTGGCAAGTAATCAACCATTATTGTTCTTGCTTCTCCTGGTTTCATTGCACTAACCAGGTTGGCCAGGGCATCGACATGGTTGTTGTCATCTCGGCCGACTTGTTGTAGCCGACAATTTTGGAATAATGCCATCAGTCTGCCCACTTTCTTTACATAGGCCGACATCCTTTCATCTCGGGCTGCATACTCGCATGTTACCTGGTTGACTATAAGCTGAGAGTCGCAGAAGACTATTACCTCGTCAGCTTCCATGGCTGCTGCCAGCTTTAACCCTGCTATTAGTGCTTTATACTCTGCTTCATTGTTTGAGGCCTTGAACTCCAAACGAATGGATTGCTCCAATACCTGCCCATCTGGAGATACTAGTACTACTCCTGCCCTCGCTCCTTGTCGGTTTGAACTTCCATCAACAAACAGCCGGAAGGAGTCACCGATGTAAATGCTGTAGGGCCTGAGTTTTTCTTCCTTCCTTTGTTCTGCTGCCCCCTGCTGGGTTTTTCCTTGCTCACTGGGACGTTGTATACCTTGGCTTAACGGGGCCCGATGTATGACGGCGTCTGGTGTGAACTCGACCATGAAGTCGGCTAAGACTTGTCCTTTGATTGCTGTCCTGAGTCTGAATTCCAGGTCGTATTGGCCTAACATTACTGCCCATCTGGCTATTCTGCCTGTTAGATCTCCCTGCTGCAACAAGGACCTCAACGGATGTTCAGTTAACACCACAATTTTGTGGGCTTGAAAATAGTGATTCAGCTTCTTGGAGGCCATGACTAAAACCAATGTTAACTTCTCCAAGGGTAAGTACCTGGTCTCTACATCTGCCAGGGTTTTACTCACGAAGTAGACTGCCCTTTGCTCTCCATTTTCTTCTCTGACTGCTACTGCACTCACTGTATGTTCTGAAACTGCTAAGTATAAGAACAGCTTCTCTCTAGGTACTGGATTTGAGAGGACTGGAGTTGTGGTCAAATACTTCTTCAAGTCGGCCAAGGCGACTTCGCACTCTTTTATCCATAAGAAGTCTGCGGCCTTCTTCACTAGGCTAAAGAAAGGTTTATACTTGTTAGAGCTTCTGCTTATAAATCTATTCAGGGCCGCAACCCTTCCCATTAACATCTGCACTTGCTTTGCCAATGTTGGGCTTTTTAATTCTAAGATGGCTTTAATCTGATCCGGGCTAGCCTCAATGCCCCTTCTAGTAACCAAGTATCTTAAAAACTTACCAGACCCTACTCCAAATGCACATTTCGATGCATTGAGTCAGAGCCGATATGTTCTAAGGATGTCAAAGACTACTTTCAAGTCTTCCAGATGACCTTCAGGTTCCTTGGTCTTCACGACCATGTCATCTATGTATACTTCTACGATTTTGCCAATTAGATGTCTGAACATCTTTGTCACCAACCTCTGGTAAGTTGCTCCTGCGTTTTTCAATCTGAAAGGCATTACTCTGTAGTAATATAGCCATTTTGGGGTGATGAATGCAGTTTTTTCCTCGTCTGGGGGGTACATAACTATCTAATGGTACCCCCTGTAGGCATCCAGGAAGCTCATCCTTCCATGCCCTGGAGTGGCATCCACTAATTGGTCAATCTTTGGTAATGGGAAACTGTGTTTGGGACAAGGCTTATTCAGGCTGGTGAAGTTCACGTAGACCCTCCACTTACCATTTGTAGACGTCCCCGAACGCCCCGGGAGGGAAGAGCTCCCGTTCTGTTTATTTGGGGTCACTACAGCTCAGGACTCTCAAATTGTCACGGTTCTTAATCTGAACCAAAGAGTCCAAATCCGGCAAATCGTTTTGAGAAAACAGATTTTGAAAGAAGTGCCAAACATGGACTGCTTTGCCAGATACAGAGTCGCCACCTAAATATTTTATTTTGGGAAATTTAGGAAACCCTGACTCGTTTGCCTAAGGCCACGTGTCCGTCATCACCAAAGTTGCCTTGGCTCGGGAACTTGGGTACGATTGGGGAAGGTCACTTCGTGAGCACCCCCGCTCGCCGGATCAAAGATCGACCTCTACTAACCATGATATCTAGTTTTGAAAACATTGTGTGTTCTTATTCTGGTTATTAGCCTAGATTACTATGTGATGCGCACAGCATACAAGTATAGACTGGGTCGCCTGAATTGGAACAAAACATTTCATGTTTGTTTATTTGAAAATGGTTTGATGGTGCTACTCGCAAGTAGGCTAAGACGTGGATTTGCCACCCTCGGGTGGGCTTAGGAAAACATGATTTTGCCACTATCTAGTGGGCTTAAAACACACAGTGAATGAATTGTTCCAATCCAAATAACCCAACCTTCACCCACAGGCATTCAGGCAGATATATTACATAAGCATATAGCCTCATGGTAAGCATGCTATTCATGGCAGTCACTCACACACATGCAAGGATGCTAAAGCATAAAACTCACCGAGTACTCCAAGCCAAAGAAAGAAGCTAATTAGAAATCAATGCATGATCCTAACTATACAGAAATGCCTAATGCAACACATGCAAAAAAAATGCAACTATAACAGGCTCGGCTATTCTAAGATGGCATATGATGATGCTACAGCTAACATGTATTCAACTTGGAATTGAAATACAAATGCAGTTAGTATGATACGCCGAGCTCGGTGCATGCAAAACAGATGAATGAATGCAAACATGCTATCATACTGTATGCTAATTGAAATATGCCCTAATCTAACCATCATAAGCGGATAAATAAAAGGGAGAAAGACGTGGGGTTGGAAGACATACAACACACACACGCACACTTATTACAGTTGTGCCCTCGCGCAGAGGGTCCGAATAATACAGTCCCAAATGAAAGAATAGTACAGTCCAAATATTACAGTCCAAATAATGTACAAATTCCTAATTAATTTACAAATTAACTAAGAAAGCTATAAAAACTGGCATGCAAGCCAGGGACTGCCTTGATTCCATTCCGGATGATGAATGATGCATGCCCGGGTTGCCTTTGCGCGGAAATCCATGACGATGCCCCAATTAGCCTCTGTTTGCACCTGTTCTTGAAATGCATGCCAAGCCTCGGAAGACCGCTTATTCTTGATTTGCTGCAACAGAGAGCAGGAAAGGGGCATAGCAATGTATTTTCACAAATGTATGCATACCTCGATCCTCGTGCCACCAATCACGCATCTCGATGCATGATGGCCGAGGCGTCGAATTGCACAATTCAATATAGGATGAATGCACATGAAAACACAACTAAAACCTAACTCCATCATGGACAATCCGGAGTGTCGGTGACTGGGGAATTGAGACACGTTCCGTCACTCGGAGTACGAAACGTACCTCGTTTCCCGTGCCCGGGCTAACTCCTATCCCAAACACGATGCAATATGCATGACATGCATGAAATGCAACTAAGATACAATCCTAACATACACAATGTTATGGAATGGCATACAAGCTGCACGAGGTAATACACAACCGAGTATACACAATGCTATGGATAAAATGGCATACGCAATGCAATAATGGGCTTACACCAACATGAGAGAGCCTCAGCCACACTCACATAGGAGGCCATTAGATGAAAACAAGACAACTCGAAATGCGTGCACGCGTGCACGCAAACCGAGGACCGACCCTCAGGCACCGAAATGCCACTCTAATGAGACATGGCAAAGACATGGAATATGATATGCAAACATGCAAAAATCAGTAGCAAAATGAGGGGCAAAACAGCCTCGAAACGAGGCGAAATGACACCCGATGCATGGAATTTCTCCCGAAACATGAATTTTGGCGCATGAAATGGCCTATAGCTATGCAATGCATGCATAATTTGAACATGAAGTATGAAGAAAGAAGCTAGGCAGCCCCAAGACAAGCATGTTTACAGTTTAAAGCATGGCCAAACAGCAAGCACAAATAGGGCAAAAATAGCACGCAAAAATGGCCCTAAATGCAAGATAAAGAAGCAACTCACAGCTGCCGACCCCAAACAGATTAGGGGCCTTCTAAAATATTGAAGAAGGGCTAAAAATATGATATTTTACAGTTGATGGCCAAGCCTAAATTAATATACAAGTATGCTCAAAATGCCATGCAATATAGGGCCCAAAAGAGGTCAAAACAAAAAGTATACAAAACATTCATCAAACAGCCAAAGACCCTCAATGAAACATGAATATGGGGTCAAAATAAGACTGTTTTCAGTTCTGTAAAATGACCAAAAACAGAAGCATAATAGGCTAATAGATCATGCAAAAATGGGGACCAAAGAGGGATATAATGACAAGTGGCACATGGAGGTCCCAAACAGTGATGAGTCCTTCTTCAATGTTGAAGAAGGGATCAAAATAAGCCTATCTACGGTTTACATCATACTCCAAAACAGATCACACAAAGGCTAAAAATACTATGCAAGATAACGGTATATAAGAAGGATAATGAAGCAAGTGCAAGATAGGGACCTCAAATGCCAAAATTCCCTTAATGAAACATGAAATAGAGCCCAAATAAAAGGTACTTTCAGTTTTGGTCAGAGCTCAAAACAGCAAGCAAAATAGCTAAAAAAAAGTTGCAAAATTAAGCTCAAAAAGGAGGAATTGGTACTTACCCTTGGAGACCAACCCTTGGTTGCTTCTTGGCTTGAGAAGTGGTGCCTCATAGCTGCTGGAAAGCTCCCCAAGCTGTTGGAAATGGAATTGGTGGAGTGGTGCTAGGTGATGGTGTGAAAATGGGATAGAATTTGAGTGTTTTTTGAAGGAAAATGAGAGAGGGAGAGGGATATAATGCAAGAGCTCTTGGGGAAATTTTTTGTAACCCTTTTCTCTATGCTGGAGGCCAGCTTTGTAGACCAAAGAGGGGGGAAAAGGAGGGAAAGAAATGGGGGGGAAAACAAGCCAAGTTTCCCCCCAAAAAAGGTCCCCTCCGGATACAGGTTTTTGGGGGGAAAAAGTGTACAACTGTAACAAACACAACCTGAGGATCATGGCCGGCCACTTTTTGGAGATGCAGGTGGCCGGCTGGCCACCTCCCATGGCCGGCCGGCCAAGGGTCAAAAGGGTCAAGGTGAATTAGTGGCCGGCGACCACAAATTGCTATCCTCCCAGGTTCCCTCATCACAACCCTGTCGTTCAAAATTGCAAACTGTAAAACAGGAAAGAGAATAGGCCATTTTTAGGAGGGGTTCAAAAGGGTCAAGCAATATTAGTAGCCGGCCACCAAATTTTAGGGTCCTCCCATGTGTGTACATCACAAATATGTGGTTAAAAGTTCAAGAAAATGGCCCAAGGGTGTTCAACATTGGCTTGGAAGTGAGAAAAACGGGCGTCGGAGGGCGCCGGAGGATATATAACTGGTTGCTAAAATAATTGCTGGCCTCCCACCCTTCTACGGCCTTCCTGGGGATGAAACAGAGGTACCTGCCAAAAATGAACGAAAATCGATGCAAAACGAATGTTCGGGGGCCAGAACACGCAGTTTGGGGCCCCAAAAACTGCCTGTTGAGCACCGAAAGTGGCATTCGACCACGGAGTGGGTCTCCTAGACCTCAGTGTCCCTCAAAAGGGAGTAAATAAGATGCATGCTAAAAACCGAAACAAATGGAGGTGGTTTGGCGGTCCTGAACCGAGGCACATGGCCTGATGGCTCCGAAAATCGGGAACCAGGCTCCGAATTGGGCAAAATGGCCTACAGCCACAAAATGTAGCCCACGGCCACTGAGAGATGGTCTACGGGACCTCTCCCTCCCCTCAGGAAAAGAAACAGAGAAAATCGAGTCTGGTTCGCAAACCGAGGCAAGGCACAGAAGAGGGTTCGGAAATCCGGAGGCCGGGCTCACGGTCACGACTCTGAGACTTCTAAACGAGCATAATATGTAGTATCACCGAGCGCTCAACTGGTGACGTCTGAGTCTTAAGGTCGGTCAAAAATGGGGTGTCTACACCATTCTTTTTCTTCACAACCACTGTGTTTGATAGCCATGTCAGGTAAATTACCTCTCGAATGGCTTTGGCCTCTAGAAGTCTATCTACCTCCTCTTCTACTGCCTCAACATGCATTAGTGTCAGCCTCCTTGCCCGCTGGATGACAGGTTTGGCCGACCTGTCTACATTCAGTTTGTGGCAAGTGACTTCGGTGTCAATGCCTGGCATCTCGTACGATGTCCATGCAAACACCTCAAGGTTTGCTCTCAGGAATGCCTCTAACTCTTTTTCCTCTTCCTCGGCTAAGCCCAAGCCGAGAAGGAAGAAGCGTTCTTCATCCCCTTGCTGGACAAGGATTTTCTTCAGAGCTTCTTCACTCTTCTCGGCTGGCTCTTTGCCGACGTCATCCCAGACTTCCACATTCTCGTCCTCGATCTCTGCTATTTCTGCTTCTCGTATGTTGCAGGTTGACTTCATCGCTGCCATGGAGTAATTATTTTCCAGCAACTGATCCCCTCTAACCTCCTCTATTCCATGCTCTGTTGGGAACCGCAATAGCTAATGTAATATTGAGGGAACAGCCCCATTGCATGCAGCCATGGCCTTCCCAGGATAGCATTGTAAGGGGAGGGGGTGTCAATTATGGTGAACTCTGTTTTTAGCTTTTTTGTGCCAGTCTACACCTCCAAACTTACTGCTCCCAGGGGCCACGTCGGCGTTCCATTGAACCCAACCATTGGGCCATTGGACTGCTCCAAGTCATCTTGGTGAAGACCAAGCTCCTTGTAACACCTGACATACATGATGTCACAAGAGCTGTCTTGGTCAACTAAGATGCGCTTCACTTGGCACTCTCTAATCTGGAGGGATATTACCAAGGCATTGTTGTGTGGATGTTGCACTATCTCCAGGTCTTCCTCAAAAGAGGACACCACTGGCCCCTGGCTCTGGTTTGCCTGGGCCTCTTCTTGCCGACCTGATACACATGTTGTAGGTGTTTTACTCTCTGGGTTTCTCCCCTTATCTCATTCTCTTTTACCTTTGAGTGAATCACATTGATCACTTAAGGTCCGCCTTCCTGCGATTGTGGTGCTAGCAGGGGTGGTGCTGTTGGTGCCTGGGGCAATCTTGCCTGTTCTTCCCTTGTCCTAGCCTCGTCTACCAGGTCCCTTAAATGGCCCTGTCTTACTAGGCCTTCCAGATCTATCTTCAAGGCTCTACACCCTTGAGTCAGATGTCCATCCTTATTGTGGTAAGCACAGTGCTTGCCAAGGCTTCTTCCCATAAATTTGCCCGGTACCCTTGCTGGTGCTCTATAATAGGGCTGATTTCGGATTTTTTCTAAGACTTTGTAGATAGGGATTCGAAATACGGTTGTGACTGCCTATGCAACCTTTAGTCCTATCTCTGGTTTGTTATATCCGCTATCACCTCGGTCTCGCTTCGGCGAGCCATTTTTCTTCTCTGGTTTCGATGCCTTTGTCCCCGGCGTGTCCTCCTCGGCCTTGGCATGCTTTTTGGCAATGTCTTTGCCAATGACTTTTGAAGCAAGCAATCGTCCTTCAGGCCGTTCTTAAATGATACGACTGCCACCTCCTGGTTGCACCCGGGGATACGGTTGAACACCTCATAATATCTTTTAGCATAGGCCTTAGGCTTTCATCCTCGCCAATTCTCAAAGCCATCAGGGCATCCACCCTCAATGGCTGTAGTTTGTTTGTCACGAACCTAGCCACAAATATCTCGGCCAGGCCTTCCCAGGTTTTCACAGTTCCTTTTACCAACTTGTGAAACCAATCTGATGCAATTTCCCCGAAGGAAGAGAGGAACACCTTGCAGAGCAACGGCTCGTTCCCAGTGTATAATGCCATCGAGTTCAGGTACAAGCCGACGTAAAAGTTAGGGTCTGACTTACCGACGTATATCTGTAACCTCGGCACACTGAACCTTTTCGGGGCCTCAAATTTTTCCAATTCCACCTGGAATGGTGTTCTCGGCTTGACCAGAGGGGTTACCTCGGCATCTTGTTACTTCCTCTGGTAGTAACCCTTCAGATCCTCCTTGGTCCGTCCGGGAGCTCGGCTATCAACGGATTTCAGCCTTTTTGGTGTACTACTTCCAGTATCGTTGTGAATCCTTTTGGACCTCTCTCCATTGGTTGCGTCGAAACATAGCTCCTTACCCTGAACATGCCGATGTTCCTTGGGGTCAGCTTCCTTGGTGCAGTGCGTCCTACGTAAATCTCCCCTTCTTGATTCTCCTCGCTCGACCTCCCTTGAAGGCCGGTGAGAGTGTTTCTCGGTTCTATCGTGTTGAGGAGTCGCTGGAATTGACTTCTACCCCCCTAGCTGGGCATCTTTTTTGGCCGCTGGAATTGGCGTATCTTACAACGGGAACGGTGGTTGCATAACGTTGTTCTGTATCATGAAATTGACGACCGATTGCAGGTCTGCCAATTTGTTTGCCAGTTCCTTCATCTCGTCGTCCCTCCGTAGGCATCTATCTTTCCATACCTGGAGGTCGTCTTCGTTGTAATACCCGTCTCGATTTGATTTCTTTGTTATGTCGCCTTCCTTGCCGACGTCTTTGTCTCCGTGATTCTTATCACGAGTCTCCTTGTTACAGTTGTCTTCTTCGACGTCAAGGCCAATAGGTTTCCCACTCCCAGTAGGAGTGTCGTCTTCAACCTTCTTCTTCTATCCTTTATTGGCCATCTATTCTTCTTTCTTTCCCACAGACGGCGCCAATTGTGTGAGTAGATTTCTGACCACACTGCCAAATTAGTATTCAACTGGAGAGCACTGGCAGAATAGATGACGCCTGAATAACCTGTAACAGAAAGAAGAGATTCCGACGGTGGTTCATCCACCCGGAGGCACTCCGACGATCAAGTCAGTTATCTCTCCAAGATAGCAAAAGTACTTAACTCACTATTCATAATACTAAAAACGTACCTTAGACCCATGGGGGTGCCTCTCTTTTATAATCATCACAAACCTAATCCCAATAGAAGCCTAACTTCAATGGACTTTGGATTATTCCTAATCTTGGACTCCCAGCAAGATTGGGATAAACTCTCTAAGAGTCTTATCCTTATCCAAACTGAAGTCTTCCTTCATTCTAGGATTCTTATCCCTTATCCGTTAATGCCGGACTTCGGTATCTTCGGAGATAATCTCGGCCTAACCGGGATCACCTCGGCGTCACGATCGGGACACGTGGCACATCAGCTGACATTTCGGTGCCACCTCAACCACGTGTTGCCACTCAAAAATTATATTCCCGCACAAATAGATATCATTGGGGGTCTGCAATTGAACACCTATCAAATACAATTATATCTAAAGGTCGATATTGTATCCTAACTACTTATTATTTTTCAACTTAACCCCATTAGATTTGTCATCTGTAAATTGTCTCAGCTATTGCCACCAGTTTCTCATTTTTGTGACACAAAGTGCAAGGGGTTCGAGTTCTCGCCATTTTTTTGTTTTTGTCTTTTGCATTTGTACAGCGCCTTGCACGATCTTCATTCATACTAATTGGCAAGGCTGTAGTATTTATTGGACCCTAGGTTTTAGCTGCCTTTTTTTTTTTTTTTTTTTGGGCATTAGATTTGTGGGTTGAAAGCAGCTGTTTTTAGAATTTTTCCTTTTATCAGCTGTGTTTTTACTGTTGTAGATTTACATTCACACAGAATTAATGTTACATTATACACAGAAATATTAGGAAAATTTACTATAAATCTCATATTGAGAAACAGTGAAGTTTCAAAAAAAACTTTATAGACCCACTAGTCCCGTTATTTTGAAAAAATAGATTTAATATATCAATTGAAAATTAAATTTACGGTTATACCCTTATTTATATTATCTTTTCTTCTCTTTTTTCTTTTGTGCTAGAATGATAAGGTATACAATTTATGAGAATCAAATCTTAAATGAATTTTTATATGAGAATATTTTTATTTGGAAAATATTTCAAAATGAATACAAAAATAACTTGAAAAATGAGATTCTTTAACAAAAAAAAATTATTAGTGTACTTTTTCCAAACATAATACTCCAAAAAAACTCCTCAGTGTAACACTCTAATGTAACACACAAAAAAATTTCTTAGTGTATTTTTCTCAAATGTAACATTCCAAAAAAATTTCTTAGTGTAACATTCTAATATAATACAAAAAAATTCATTAGCGTACTTTTCCTAAATGTAACACTCAAATATAATATTGTAACACACAAAAAAAACTCCTTAGTGTACTTTTCTCAAACGTAACATTTCAAAAAAAAAATATGGGAAAACTATTTCAAAAGAATTACAAAAATTCCTTAGTAAATTTTTGCAAATGTATAATTTCAAACTGTGAGTGTTACGTTTGAAAAAAAAAAAAAAAAAAAAAAAAAAAAAAAAAAAAAAAAGTACACTAAAGAGTTTTTTAATGTTTTTTGTGTGAATGTAAATCTACAACACTTTGTTGAAGCTTGAAGTATCAATAAATCCCAAAATGTGATATTGTGAACGGTTTAGTCCTCCATTTTTTTTCTTATATACCCAAAAGTCCCATTAAAATGGAAATTATATAAAAGGATAGTCACTTTTATGTTTGATTTAATTTTTTAGGGATAAAAGTGGATTTTTCAAAATGTAAAATTACACATTTTGATAATTTGCACTATAAAAGTTTTAGATCTTCCCTCATTCTAGAATAAATCCCACATTATGAACAAAAACCTAATACTCTAATATAACACTCCAATAACACAACACTTCAATGTAACACACTAAAAAACTCATTGGTGTACTTTTCCCAAACGTAACAACATAACACCAAAAAAAAACTTTTTTTATGTATTTTTCCCAAATGAAACGCTCCAATGTAATACAAAAAAAAATTCTTAATGTATTTTTCTCAAACGTAACATTTCAATCAATGTAATTCCAAATGTAACACTCCAATGTAACATTCCCAGTGTAACACAAAAATACTAAAAAAAATTTCCTTAATATATTTTTCCAAACGAAATACTCACAGTTTGAAATTATACATTTGCCCAAAACTTACTAAGGAATATTTGTATTCCTTTTGAAATGATTTGAAGAATCTCGCATTTTTTTTAATGTTACATTGGAGTGTTACGTTTAGAAAAAATACACTAAGAATTTTTATTTTATTTTTTTTTTGGTTACACTGGAATGTCACGTTTGGAAAAAGTATACTAAAGAGATTTTTTGTATGTTATATTAAAGTGTTAGGCTAAGGAATTTTTTTGAAATGTTATGTTGAAGTGTTACATTTGAAAAAAATACGTTAAAGAGTTTTTTTGTGTGTTACACTGATGAGTTTTTGTGTGTTACATTAGAGTGTTACACTAAAGAATTTTTTTAAAGTATTATATTAGAGTGTTACATTTGAAAAAAGTACACTAAGAAACTTTTTTGTGTGTTACATTAAAGTGTTACACTAAGGAGTTTTTATGTGTGTTACATTAGAGCGTTACACTAAAGATTTTTTTTAGAGTATCATATTAAAGTGTTATGTTTAGAAAAAGGGTAATGCTAGGGATACCAAATTTTCTACCAAACAAATGACCAAATGTCTCACATGGGTGTGGGGTCCGCAATTTTGTGGGCCCCACACCCATGTGAGACATTTGGTCATTTATTTGGTAGAAAATTTGGGACCTCTAGCATTTTCCTTAGAAAAAATACACCAATAAATTTTTCTCTTGTGTTACATTAAAGTGTTACAATAAGAAATTTTTTTGTGTGTTAGTTTAGAACATTATACTAAATTTTTTTTTAAAAATATCATATTGAAATTATGTTTGAGAAACAAACACTCCAACAAAAACAGCCAACATGAAATGAAACCTCAAACAAACGCAATAAATCAAAAACAGGGAACATGTAAAACTCGCCTTAAAGAATTACAAAAATGTTTTAGACCACTAATTAGTGGTAGCTCTAATGATGTCGCAGTGGGTTCCACCCGCTGCCACATGTGTTTTGTGTCTTGTTGTTTGTTTTTTTTTTTTTTTTTTTTTTTTTTTTTCAATTGTCACCTCACTAATGGTTGGGTTAGTAATGAAAAATTAATGATCTATAGCATTGCTCAAAGAATTAATCCAGCACTTCAACACAACCTTTACCCAGAAGCAACAACAACAAACAAGGAACAGTACCAATCCCTTCAACAAAAACAGAGCTCCCACATCAACCCCAACCACACCAACGAAGTAACACCAAAAATCCCACAAATCACTCCCTCAAAATCCCCTCAAAGAATAGACACTTAGGGTTGTTTGAGGTGTCCTAAATAAGTGCACTTTTTATCTTTTTGGACTAAAAAATTGAGGAAAAAAATATAGATGTTTGGGTTAACTTTTTGACTTTTTATGAAAAAATGTGTAATAAAAAATTATAAAAATTGATTTGTAAGGAAAAATTAGAATTGAGAGTTGTGCAGCCGTAATTGTTGACTTTTGGTGAATAGTGTTAACTTTTTAATTTTTTAAGTAACTTTTTGACTTTTTAAATTTTTTCATACTACCCAAATTTGGCCTTAATAACATACCTTAACCCGCACACTCCACATCGAAAAATAAATCAAATACAAGGGCACATATGCAACTCCAAAACCCCCCAATCAAATAAATACAGTATACTAAAAATAAATAAAACCAAATGGTGTAAAGAAAACTTCTAAGACCAAGCAGGACAACATTTCTTCGAATAGAATTTATAAGTAATTTTCTCCATTTTTTACTGTTGGATCACTAGATTACATGAATGGCTGTAATTGGTTCTTCATTTGTAAAAAATTATCACGAAATTTTTTTTTTTTTAAAAAAAAAGAAGGATTACTCGTTATGTGAACAACATTGCTTACGCCTAAGACCATTTCTTGTCCGATCTCCTTACCAGATGAATTCTATCAAAAAAATTTATTGAATTTTAAAATTTTCCATACATTAACCAAGGTTTTTCATTCAAATGGTCAAAACTCAAAACCCTTCAAATTCCAGTTGCCTCTTATGACGTAGCTCCATCTACAAAAACTATATTATAAATACCAACAAAGAAGCCCATAAGAAAAGCACATCAATTTTCCCGGAAAATGGAATTTCTATGATCCATCATATATAACTATAGGTGATCAAAGTATTAACATTGATGTTCTGCCAAAAGGGACCAGTACTCAATTTCTATCCCAACCATCACTAACTTACACAAGAAACTCAAATATATGGCCAACTTTCCAAAAACAAGAGTGCACCAAAACAAACAAAAAAGACCAAACACGACTCAGCAATAGAACATCACATCTTTTACATTATCTTTGATCAAGGGAAGTGGCCGAACCTCCACATTCCTCTCCCTAGTGGCCCGACCACCGCTAGTTGATTCACTTTCCGATGTTTCACCCTCAATATAGTAGCGTGCACGAAATGCTGCTAAATGAGCATAATAGGCAGGAGGGACTGCATATTTAAATCAACATTCTATTAATAACTTAAATCAACTTCCTAATAATAATCGCAAGTACATCAGCCATAAAACACACTTCACAAAAAATAATAATAATAACAACGATGATGGTGATGAAAACATTAAAATGATCAAGGACAAACCTATGGAGACTGAACGAGTACACCTTGCATACCTGGACGGAGGGCAAAAATATTTGTTAAAATGGAATAGCAAAATAATGTACTACAAAAAAGTAATACAACACGAGAGAAATAAAATAAAATCTGGAGCCAAAAAAAATACGTGTAACACAAGTTATTCGTCAGTAATTGTAAGGCATCTGCTGTAAATTTGTTCTCATCATATAGCACATGGTAGTGTGCAGGTCGACTTGTTCCCTGCTCAGATAAAGCAAACAATAATGACGGTTACTCCTTCCCCGACAGACTGACGTCAACTAAACAAAGGTAACCTGAGTTTACCTGAATACCCGCATGGCTGCAAAGATAGAAATCAAACTCCGTAGGGTGGCAAATTGTTGTATCAACAACAGTACCTGCTCACCAACCAAAGAGCAAAAGGTTCAGAATGAGCATAGAATGCTCCTGAAACAACGGACACGCATGTAGTTAAAATGAGAACCAAAATATGAACCTGGTAAAATATTGCCACTCCTGTCCGTTGAATTGCGATCATTATGTTGGGCAGGAAAGAGGCGAGTGTGGTGTCTCTTCTGCACTACCACAAAGGTAACTGGTGGTAGATAATTTTCCTCCAATGAAACACATGCCTGGAAAAAGAGATTCCCTATAAGAAACGAAAAGAAAAAACATGATTGTTCAAGATATTGCAGCCTAATAATGTATACCTTTCTTATAGCATCCATCTCATATAGCAAAACCTGATTGAACTGACCTTCGCTGACTCCGTCTCTGCAATACAACTAGCATCAATAATTTTGCATATCAAAGAGATTAGTCACTTGCATCCACTCAGATGCAAGGATTCACCTGTAGAATATGATTCTATGAGGTTTATGTCCAGTTGATCTCCTGAACGCAATTAGGAGTTCCCTGCAAAATGGCAAACAAATGATGAACAACGAAAAATCTACATTTACAGTAGCAAATGTGAGAAAATATCAAATTTTTTACCTAATCATTCCGCTATGAACTGTGCCTCTTTGAGGATCCTGAATAGTTTTATAGAGATCATTGATAATTTCATCCCTATGAGGTTGTGCAGAGACCAATCCCCTATACTTGGTTACCTCTGGCCAATCCATAGATGCCACCACCTATATATCAAGTTTTCGTTCTATTATTATAGCAAAATAGATCAAATATTAAGCAAACTAACAAATAGCAAAGAAGATGCTGACAACATACCGCTGCTATAGAAGGGCTAGCATCCTCTCCTGGTTGAGGATGCGTCACATCAGCACCAAATATTATGGTGGGCGCATCGGTTACATAGGGAATTTTCTTATGAAGAGCATTCAACAACACATTGTTCCGTCCCCCAGCCTGCAAAGAATATTATTCAAAATATGAGGGAAAAGAAAAAGCAAAAAACACACCAAATTTATGACTAAAGAAATCAACATGAACATTTTAAGTTCATATAGAACAAAATAAACCTTCACATTGATCTTTAGAGCAACATTTTCAAGATACTGCTTCTGGCACTTTGATGCTTGCTTGGGCTGACAACACTGGGAGATGATTCCCAACTCTGTTTCACACACCCGCTTAATCCTTCCTGTGAAAAGTAAAATCACATAAGCAGGTAACGACATCTCTACCAAATTCTAAAAATCTAGCATTTGTGACTTACCATAAGTCCCAGTGGCATCCGGCAAAATAATGATCAACAACTGAAGTAGTTTCCCTGAACTCGCAAGTTTTGCATTAGACTGTTTGTGAATTTCAAGGAGAGTCTTCTCAATTTGAGCTGGATGTGCTGAACGGGGTTCAAGTAAAGGCATCGAATTGAAATCCTTAGAAAGATATGCAAAAGATTAAGTGTCAATTCCTTTTAATTCAAATCGATGTTACAGCTGATCACAAAGACAATAAGTGAGAAAACCATACCATCCCTTTACTCTGGCACATGTAAACCAAATTCTCACAGAATCTAAAAACCTCATCTTGTCTTATCCGCGAGAAGCTGACACATGTCCAAAACTCCACCTTGCCACCATTAACCATTTTCTACACAACCAAAATTATGAAGGGACATCCAAGAGTACATTTAAAAAAAATAAATAAATAGCATTCTTAGTTCAAGTTCTAAACACTATAAAACTACCAGAACTCTTAGAAGATAGACAAATTCATAACTACTTGCACCAGAGAAAATATAAAATCAAACCACCGAAAGTGAAACATTCCCTTCTTTACTTTTGCCTTCTTTATTAATTTGGCAACACAAGTAAAAATGCAAAACCCAGATCATGGAAATACACTGCATCCAACCCACTTGAAGTTGTGGTATGAGATGTCATACCATAAGCAAATCAGTGTTTAACCACTAACATATTTATACCTTGTCTATCATGTTCCAAGCCCCCACCCGTGGAGTTTCTTGTGTATCCTGATATTGAAGCTACATCAACCAGCATACAAGTCAAAGTCAAAACTTATAAGAAAAGGTGCAATGATTCATCCATGCATAACAACAAATTAAAAGATTACAAAGTACCATTGGAGCTGGAAGTACACGAGCTTCAACGGATGTAAGTTCAGTCCTTACTCGAAGCCCAAATTCATTGACAAACTTATCATTGTTGTAGTTATTATGCTTAACCATCTGCAAAGGATAACCTCATCTAGAGAAGGTGACATCAACAGAAATAGGAGGAAACAATTTCCCCATGTTTTTTGAACCAACATAAACTATAAAATATATACCATGAAGTCCAAAAAACATTTAAGAATTCTGACGACAAAACTAAAGATGATGTGAGCATATATATACCTGGTTAATGCTCAGTTCTCTATCATTAGGACGTTGGCAGGTTGCCCTTAGCAAAGCACTCACCTGCCTATCATTCAACCTTTTTGAATATCTTTGCCCTGGTACAATCTTACAAAGCTGTAGAAAAGAGAAAGTCAATGCAAGTTGATGATACTACTAGAAGATGCAACAATGACTCAAATGAAACAAAACTTAGATTGTCATAAACAAGAAAACCTCCATCGGTAGGTAGATAGGCCTAGAGTCACTGCCAACTTGAAGCGCAGGCAGGGCTGTGAACTTAAGGGCGATATCATATTTCTCGCGAAAGTATTTCACAACTGACGTTTGTGTACCCGTATCACCAGAAGTAAACCTATTTAAAAAGGAAGTGCACATCAACAAAAAAATAAAATAAAAATGTAAACATCAACAACAAAAAATAGTGCAAAATTCATTTCACCTCCTTGTGGTTAGAGGCCAAAACACTTTACCCTTATGGTTCAAATATGGCCACAGCCCCCATCTGATTTTGGACCAAAGTGCAACTATTAACTTTGTCGACTACAGATGTGAAATGACTGTAATACCCTCAAGCCTTAAGCTTTTTTTGTTATGTTATTTCTCTCTCCTCTAACATACACATTCAATTAAATCACAATTAATCATAAATCCTTAATTATTTATTGTAATTCCTGAGTTTTTAATATAATTTTAATTTAATTATGTTTAGATCACAATTAATCCTAAGCCGTTAATGATTTATTGCAATTCCTAGCATCTTAATCTAATTTTAATTTAATTACATTTTAAATCAATCCTTGATTATTATTTATTTTATATTTTTATTTAATTATATTTTAGATCAATCCTTAATTATATTTTAAAATTTTTTTTATTTTAATTAACATCTTAATCTAATTTTAGGTTTAGAGAAGATGAGAGTAAAATTGCCTTTTTGATGTATTAATTTCACTTAATTTTTTTACAAAAACCAAGTCCACTCCCAAAAATGGTGTGATAGGAGGAACTTTAGCCTGGATGGAAAAACTAATGGTGGATCTTTAGTCCAAAACCACATGAGGGATTTCTAACTATATTTGAAACACAGGTAAAATGTCCTGGCCTCAAAAACCACAATGGGGTAAAATAAATTTTGCACCAAAAAAAACGTAATAAAATCAAAAAAAAAAAAAACAAACAAACATCAAATAGATGATACAAATTCCACCAGTTCAAAAAAGATAACCAATCCAAAGTGAATTGGTGGAATTACAACATCATTTCCCCTTCTGGTATACATAAATTAACAAGAAAACAAAAACTCCGACAATTCACTGAACTAGCAAAGAAGTCCTAGCCCTAGGCAAACAGACTGCCTAAAATCATAGGTATTAGATAAAAAGCATAACAAAAGAAGACATAACCAACACCCCCCCCAAAAAAAAAACCAAAAAAAAAAAAAAAAATCAGTTTAAATAGTTTGATTGCTTTTAACCCTATATAATTTAAAGAGAAACATTTAGGTAATTGAAAATCTTATGAGAATCCCAAAAACAATTCTTTATCCATTCCTTCCATCTTAAACTCTCCTCAGTTACTTGAAAAGACCACTTAAAATTAAATTTTAACAAAATTCAACTTTTATGCGGTTACTTCATCAAAAATCTTGGCATATATACATATAGCTCAGAAATTTTGGCAAGACATAGGGCATAACTGGTACAATGATCTAAGATTGCAGTTTAAAAATTGCATCATTTAACATTTTTTGTAATGCTTCTAAAATTCCTGTAAACTGTTCCAACTAAAGAAGAAACTTAATCATTAAAGGTTGTTATGATTTAGAATCCGAGATTCCCATTTATGAGTAAAGAAAGAATACTTCCCACTTCCCAACCACTTATGACTTTCAAATGTATCACAACACACAAATATCCACCAATTTTGTGTTTTCTCTCATTTATGTTATTCTTCTACCATTTTCTAACTTTATGTGCATTTAGTGAAGCTTTCCCCCTATTGCTACATGGTGAAGATAAGCCACACACCAAACTCACTAGCAGAAATAATTGCAAAGATAAGTAGCTCACGTTAATTGACTTGTTGGTTGCACCGATACACCTGATATTTTCCGTTTAACATCCTCGCTATGAATGAGTTCTACCTTAACCATTTTTAGAGCTTTCTTAACCTGGAATCACCCAAAACAAAAAGGGTACAACAAAATGGGTCAACTGTTGGGTAATGTGGGCAAGGAATATAATATGCAACAACAAAAGTAGATATTAATACATATTGACCAAAGTTACATAGGAGAAAATTATTAATGAGTTGGGCAGTGGAAAACAAACTCCATAAAAATTTCACTAGACCTTTATATTTTACCATGACGACATAACATACAAAAACCTCATTTTTGGCAAAATTTACTATGGCATTTTCCTTCACAGAAAATATAAATGAACAATTGTATGCTGCACTAGAAAGTCAGAGATAATACCTTAATGCGATCTTGATCAGAAAGAGGCCTGCTTAAATCTCTAATATTGCAATATGTTGCAACAAAGTCAGAAACTAGAACGGGTTCATAAAATGCTCTTGCTGAGATATCTGCAACACGAGAATCAGATTCTTAAGGCAAGGAAGCACATAATCTCAATGGAGCATGTCAATAGCAAAACTACTGCTCTAAATTTGGAACAGGAAACAAATTGCAAAGAAATGAAGGCCAACAATTAGAGAAATTCATACCAATATTAAGGGAGAGACCCATTTGTGTTGGGCGAAGGCTTTGATAGTAACCTTTCCAATATTCTATACCATCCCCAAGATGACCTGTATCACCTAATTGGGGAGAGAAGAATGACCTTCCCACAACAGCATAACTGCAATCAAGAGTTTATGCAGTTTAGCGGAGCCACCATACTCCTCAATCTACATAAATGTATATGTAGAGGAAAATACATAAAAAAATTACTAAATATATTTCGCATCTCCCCCGCCCAGTAACCCCCTGCTTCCTATTTTGGCATATACATGCGGCCTGCTGCTTTCGAATGAGATGTGAAGGCATAGGTAATGAAATAGGTAAGGGTAGACCTAAGCATGAAGATGTGCAGCTTGGTAGAGCATTTGCCAAATTGTTTTTAGGTCAGATGAGACTCACTTATTTGAAGGAGTTGATCTAAGAACTACATCAAGAACTTGTATAGTTTCTTGGGGGACATCAAGTTGTCTGCCGTGTAGGAACTGTTGCAGGTGATGGAGGTCAGCTTTGGCAGCAAATTTGATTGCCACCCTGAACTCACGTTCTCTCCTGTAATTAACACAAACAGCACATTAAATACTAATTGAACCACAAGGGTAATTTTCAAAAAACAAATAAATATATAATTTGCAAAATTGACTAACAGATGTAAAATACTTAATCAGATTGAAAACAGTTTGCCTGACAATATTTTTTTTTTTTTTTTTTTGGGGGGGGGGGAGGGGGGGGGGGTTTGGGGGGGAATTATGTTTGTTATCTTCAGTCACCAAAAACAATCAAGGACCCCTCTGCAATCGGACATAGAAAATGAAACAAAATCCATAATAAATTAGCAAATACACAGTAAGCCTTAACCTTTTGTCTACATTTCAAGAACAGCTGTATAATCCACTATAATTGTGCATGCATCCACCAATAGCAGTAGATGCTGAAGGAAAGAAAGGAATCACCTTGAGGTAGTCTCTCTTTCAACCAGCTTCACGACAAAGTCCTGAGAGACAAAAGGCAATGGCCCTGCTGTGTACAAACTTTTCCTGCCATCATAAGCTGGGCATCGTTTGCCCAAATGAGACTCCTGATATGATGCAATAAGCGCATTCACTATCTCCCTGCAGACTTTCTTTGATGTAACTTCAGGTGTGATCGTCACCTAAACCAATCAATTAACCACCAAAGAAACTAAGTAGAAAGAAACCAATTATAATGCAACCCAAAGCAAACAGAAAACCAAAGACTCGATACATTTGACAGGCCAGAAAATTCAAGAGATAACACATTTTCTACCTTCGGAGTGAATGAATAGAAGAGGAAAACGCCACACAAAATGATCAAATAAAAAATGCACAGTGAGCGACAAATAATAATATCCGAATCCACATGAAAAAATACAAAAACAAATAGTTAATCCGTTACAAAAACGAACACTAAAAAACAAATGTACAGGTCAAAATCTGTAACTATCAGAGCATACCAATAGAACAAAACTGAACAAACCATTAATCTCTAGGAAAACAAGAAGAGAAAAACGCATAGAAATAAAAATAAACATTTAATCACTCGATCAACATGTATCAAATCAACATACACAAAGCAGATAACAGATATATATACATATATAGTTAAAATTCAGGTGAGATTCTTACGTCATAGTGGTGGAGATCTCTATCGGCAACATCGACGAGAAAATGATTCGCACGAACAATGCATCTCCGGCCGACAGTTCCGTAACCGGGCCTCACCGGCGGCCGCAGAGATTTCGTAGATAACGGCGGCTGAGCCGGATCTTGCGCTGGCAGTGGCGGCTGGGCCGGTTTCTGTACGGACGACGAAGGCTGAGCCGCCGCCGGAGTAGGAGGAGGAGATTGCAGGATCAGCTTCCGCTCGACGTCCTGGCTGAGAGACGACGACGGCGTCGGAGGCGGCTGTGAGCTTGACGGGGTAGAAGTAGACGCATAATGTGGAGGTCTCTGCGGCGGAGGCGCCGCCTGGTAAGGGGCTGATCCGCCGGCAGTGCCGCGACCTCTTCCGCCGCCGCGTCCGGAGGAGGAAGGAGGAGGAGGCTGATCGCGGCGAGGTTGGCCTCGGCCTCGGCCTCGGCCGCCGCCGTCACCGCGTCCACGCCCACGGGTTGACATCTCCGACGACTGAACGCTAGGAAGAAAATGAGTAGACAGCTAGAAAGCGAAATGCTAGAGAAAGAAGTGTGTGTGAGCGCACGCGGGTGTGTGATGAAGAAAAAACAGAGGGGTAGATAGAGAACGTCCAATCTCTAATAAGCAGTTACTAATAGATATATATATCATTTAACATTTAAACCACGAATCATTTAAATCACGAGAAATGCTACAAGTGTACACCCCGTACGCATATATTATATGCCTCCTTATCCCCAAAAAAAAAAAAAAAAAAAATTATGCTTCCTGTTATCAAATGTGTAATTAATATTTTTAATTTAAAAATTAAAAAAATTATAATATATATTAAAAAATCAAAGATTTTTTTCTTCCTATTTTTTACATATTTTTTCATAAAAAATTAAAAAATTATTTCAAACGTATTAATTTTTTACCTTATATTTTAATCAAAAAATTTAAAAAATTACTAAAATAACATGTTCATAAGCAAGACCTAAATAATAAAAAATATTGCAATAAAATTATAAGTTTTCTCAGCATTAATCATAAATTCTTAAATATATTATTACGTTAATTTATGATGAAATTACATATTTTATGATTAATATTATAAAATTTTATAATAAATTATAAATTTGTATATTATTTTATAATAAAATTATACTTTTTTATGATAACGTGCATCTAATTTGCACTCTTAAAAGAATACACAGCATAGATTTCCCTTAAATCAAGGTGGTGTCCCTTAAATTTGGGTTGAAAAACATAATAATAAGAATAAAATAAAATCCCAAGAAATGTGCACACGATAAAATGTACAACAGTGTAGTGTAGCTTCTAAAATAAATTCAGTTTAAATATTTTATTATGAGTGCGTAATGTTGATGATATTTTTCCCTAGTTCAACATATAAAATTTTTGAAATTGAAAGGACGTTTATGTTTCCCATCCCATGCAGTAATGAATTTCATAAGGACAATAAGCAATAATGGTGTCTGAAGTGTTTTACGCTTGTTTAGTAATTAAGGCTGGTTTTAGGAAGTTGGTTTTTAGTCATTTTTTTTTATTTGTAGTAAAAGTTAAAAGTTGGTTTTTTTAAAATTTTTTTTATTTGGGAAGGCGGTTTTTAGCCAAGGATAAAATTACAATTTTACCCCTCATGAGTCAAAATATACTACATGGGTGAAGTTGTAATATTTTAAACTAAATAGGGATAGTTTGATCATTTGATTATGATTTGACATCATAAATAAATATTAATCAAAAAAGCCAAAAGTCACTTTTTATCAGCTTCCCAAATCATTTGTCTAAAAAAGCCAAAAGTTTGGATAAAAGCCAAAAAACCACTTTTTACCATCTTCTCAAAATAAGCCTAACACACACAATATATGTGTAATTTAAATAAATAAAAATAAAAATAAAAATAAATTATAAAAAATTAATATTATAATATATATATATATATATTACATAAGTGGTAAAAGTTTTTTTTTTATTTTTTTCTGTGTGGGTTCAAAGTCATGTTGTGAGTCTTGTGTATTTTTTTATTTAAATTTAAATAATTAAAATTTTGGAGAAGCAACCAAAGATTTTAGGAAAATTTAGCTAAAACTTCTCCATTGAGCCCTTATTTGATAAAAACGATAATCGAATTTATTTTGCTTCATTAACTCTCTAAGGAAAAGGCACATAACTGATCAAGTATAAAAAAAAAAAAAAAAATTTCTTTGACATTATTTCCAGAATAACATATTACTATAAACCAAAGTAACATACTACTGTATATATCACTTTTGACAGAAAGAATTTTTTTTTTTTTAAAGAATTTCATAATCAACATAGATTTTGTTTGATAGATCTTGATAAAAGGATTCTAAAAATACGAATTTTATTAAAAATCAGCATCTAGATCAAAAGTTATATTGTTTTAAAATTTAATATTTTTGCAATAGTGATATGTGTTGCATTTTTAATGAAACTTTTTGTATTTATTCTTAATACAATAAAGTTTTATTATGATGAGACCAAATCTCCCAAGATTTTAATACCAAGTCTAACTTTCACTTAATAGCATTTTCATTCTTACTAAGACTGAGCAAGAAATCTGTAAAATTCGTAATCTGATCCGGTTCAGTCTAATCCGGTAGATTTGGATTGGTTTTTTGAATCTGTGGTTCGGTTCTAGATTGAAAAATTAAAAATCCGTAGTCCATGGATTGGTTCCGGATTAAACTCCACAGTTTCGGGTTGGAACCGATCCGGACTGTATACAAATAGTCTATATTTATATTATACACCCTTCCGGCATAGTATCTTCTGTTATTCCATATAAAACTTAAACTCAAACCTACACCCATATATTATCTTCTTTTATTGATTTTGTTTGTTAGTTTTTAGTTTTAATTTGTAATGGTCTAAATATTTATAGTGAAACCAGTTTTCTTATGGTTGTTTAAATTCTAAAACAATATGTCACTATTATGGAAATACATGTTGTTATTGTGGAACTAATATGATTCTATGTTTATATTTTTATGAAATTAAAATGTTTTATATTTTTTTTGTTATTTAATTATGTAAATCCATGGTTCTAAACCGATCCAATCTGTGTTTAAATGGATTGGTTCGGGTTGGTTCCATGATTTAAATGAATTGGATTGATTCCAATTTTTCAGGAACCGTGAGTAACGAATCGGCCCTAATTTTACCCCAATCAGAACCAATTCAAACCATGCTCACCCGTAATTCTTACAAATGACCAAGTACTTACCTTCTAATTCAATTCCTCTTTAGAGAAAATTGAACCCATGACCTCGCCATTGAGATTAAGCCTTTAGAAAAGTCATGATAACCAATTAGGCCTAGTTAGTCTTAGAATCACTCATTAATCTTAACAACATTTCATCACACCAAATCACTCATCTCACTTTCTCTTCATTTCATCATGTTTCTCTCCCACCCTATACAACTATACACCACCATCTCTTCCACCCATCGTCTCATACCACCCCCACCTTCCACTTGCTACCCCAAACCCCCTCTTCAACTTACCACCAAACACCATCAAACATATTCCCTCTTCTACTTCATACATTGTCTTTTTCCTTTACTTTTATCGGCCACTATACACAAACTCCACTTACCTTCCCATCAAAATCACCATTTCATCCACCCAAGACGATCAAGCGCATCCCCTCGTTCGCTTGCCACCTTAGCCATATATCTTCTTCTCTCTACCTATTACAATACAAATAAGCTTTCTGTTGGTGACAATACCAGAAAAAATTATATTTTATTGATAAATAATGCAAAGAAAATGAGATACAAATAGATCAGGCTGAGGCACGGATATCTCGTTTTCTTTAAGGAGATCAAGCCCACTGCGGTAGGAAGAACCCAAATACCGATGCAGCAGTCACAAAACTATGACTTGTCCCCTCCAAAATACAATAACCCGACCACTTGTCATATGGTTCAGGCCAACTTTGCACAAGATAGTGAACCTAAAGCTCCACCAAGAGGCACCCTTCTTTGCTAGTAATCTCTCTTGTATAGAAAATAGTTTGTGTGTGTTGGTGTAGAAAATAGTAGATGAAAGGAACTATTTATAAGCCACTAGGACCTTACAAGTTACACCAAAAATAAAGATGATCATTAAACTAGAGAAAATTGAGTAACTCAAAAAACTAACTCACCACCAAGTTCATGAATTCTAATTACTCTCCATTCATGAACAAGATAAGAGGTTACCAAAGTAATGAAACTCCATTCATGAACAAGATTTATTAATAAATAAATAAAAGATATTAAAATGGACCAACAATCCCCCACTCATTTTAATATCAACAAGGACAAAAAAGATTATCAAACAAAGATAGACTATTATGCATTATGAAGGTATGCTCTGCATTGAACCTTCATTAGTGAAACAGCAACCTCTACTCCAGAGTCAGTAGTAGTCTCAAACTTGAACTATGACTGCTTAGGGAAAATGAAGTATTACTGCTCACACATAATAGTCTAGGTGTTAAAATGAGCTTTAATGGTCAGCACATTACGGCCTTGTGCTAATCATAGTTTTCATGAACATATTTGAGAATAAGCCTTGTTCTCATAGCAAGCGGTCCCATTTTCATGCTCACATAGGTGAAATCTGTCAAGGATGTTCCTGTAATTCACACACCCCACTCAACAAGAGCTACGGAATTTCATTAAGAGTATAAAAACTCAACCCTCCAACATTACAGGATAAATACACTTACATCATAGGGATAAATAACAAAATATTAAAGAGTGCATTTTTACAACCACCATATGATTCGTTCTTCCCATAAACCTAGTTACGGGATTTCTAGTCCCTAGGTTGGGTATCCTCATACATAGTTTATGATTTTATAGGCTTTAAACAAACCCATCCCCCTCAATGTATTCCAGACCCTATCTCTCACCAAGGCCTTAGTTAACGGATCCGCAAGATTATCACAAGATTTTAAATAATTCACAGTTATGATGCCATTACTCAAATAGGATCTCACATTATTGTGTTTCCTTCAAATAGGTCTGGATTTACCATTATAAAAATGGTTGTTCACTCTATCAATAGCAGCAATGCTATCACAACGAATTAACACAGGAGGAATTGGTTTTTCCCAAAATGAAATTTCATGTAACAAATCTCTCAACCAATTTGCTTCCTCACATGCTAAAAATAATGCTACAAGCCCAGCTTTCATTGTAGAATTAGCAATTATAGTCTGTTTTTTAAACTTCCAACATATAGCACCATCACCCAAGGTAAAAATAAAGCCCAAGGTAGAGAGAGAATCACTTGACAAAGTGTTTCAATTGACATCACTATATCCCTCAAGTACCACAGGATACTTGTTATTGTCATGACCCAAACCCGCCCCTATGGGTTAGCACTGTAACCGGCCAGTAATCCGAGATTACCGAAGGCCTACTTAACAGTAATACAGAGTACATTGGCTGGCAGAAGCCAATACAGTAAATAAACAATGTCCAATGAGTTATGATAATCTGTATGCAAAAAGACTTTTCATTCAAATATATACAGTCAGACAAAACAGTATGTTAAACAGCACAGTACAGTACAGTAAACAAAATGGTTACAGAGACAGAAGGGGGAACTAAAACACCCCTAAGCCATAACTTGACAGGCTCGGAACCTCGCATTAAGACACATAGGTTGGCTCGACAAAACTAGAGTTTGCCCCGATGCTTCTAGCTGCGGTCTGGTGCCTGTCTACCTACATATATATATGAGCAGTGAGTTAAAACCTAGTGAATAACACAATGCGTAAAGGGGTTAAGAATGAATGTCCTTACAGTAATGAAAACAGTTCATTAAATCAGTATTTCAGTCATTCAGTCGATACAGTCATATGTGGTACATCCATTAGCATAACAGTACAGTAAACAGTAGGTCTTAAAAGACCGAACAGTAAGTGATAGCCATCAATCAGTAAACAGTAGTGGTTCCAACAAGGGAACCGACAGAGATCTCTATAACAGTAACAGTCAGTAACAGTAGTTGTTAAGGATGCCACAATACAGTTCAGAGTAGAGGACATACATTCATTCAGTTAACAGTAATCAGTTCAGAAAGTAGGACAGTTCAATTGTTTAGAAGATAATCATTTTGAACATATCTTTACACAGTTGTTACTCACAGAGTTCTGGGCTACAGTAAAGCTAGAGCGCGTCCCCAGTCGCCAGCCCTACACAGTTACAGATTGAACACACACTGAGCTACACAGTTGGGAAAATAATAACTTAATCCCTAATTTGCCTCGGTGTGTTCTACATCTATATCCTCATTAAGATGCCTTAAACTAGGCCTAAGAATGCCTAGGATGAGATGAGAATGCAAAGATGCACTTGAAAAACATTTTCAGAATTTTCAGAAAACAGGGGTCACGCTCGAGCGTAGGTTACTCCGCTCGAGCGGACATGCAGACAAAGGTTTCCCCTCGAGCGTAGACTTACCCGCTCGAGCGTTCTGCAAAATAGTCAAAAGTTCTGGATAGGCGAAAATCACGCTCGATTGGGTGTTCGACACCCGCTCGAGTATGAGACACAATGTCCCGCTCGAGCGTCAATTATTCCGCTCGAGCGGACTTCAAAACAGAACAAAATGCTGGGAGCACGATTTCCACGCTCGAGCGTCAGTCACCCCGCTCGAGCGTGAGTCCAAATTCTGGAAATTTCATATTTGAACCTCAAGCTCAAAACCAAGTTTTAAACCATAAATTTCGATCCTCTTGGGCCAATTTTTCAGAAAACACATCAAAACTCATACTTTAACAATATTCAAAGCTCAATTTGTAAAATCGAGGCCCAAGGGTGTTACAAACAACTCAATTTGAAACCAATTTTCATGAATATGAAGAACATGCAAACATGTATGAATTTCAACCATTTCAAAGCTCAATTTCATGCTCTAATGAGCCAATTCCTTCCAAGGACAAGATGAAAACATGGACTTAACATAACTATGAGCATGCATGTGACAATTCTCCATGGAATCAACTCAAAATTCAACAATATAGGCATGCATGCATGAATTAAGCTATAATTCAACAATTAAGAGCCATAACTTGGCTCTAGACTTTAACTTGCTCAAAACCATGCAAGAATCAATTCAAAACATACACAAGAGGCAATGAATCTACCTTAGGTCTTGTAGTTCAAGATGTACAAGCTCAATTTTGCAAAGAACTCTTCAATTTACTTCAATTACCAAGCAAAACTCAAGATGAAGCTAAGCTTTCTCCTTTCTCTCCCTCTCTCTCGGTTAAGTGTCACTCAATGGCTGATGAAATGTTTGTATAAGGCTCAACAATAGTCCAAGTAATGGGTCACTAGGTGGCACTAATGTAAATAAGGCCAACTATGCAATTTATCAATATTTAATCTAATTTAATCATACCAAATCAGTTATCAGATAAATATGCCATAAATTCACATTAATTCTAATGATCATAGAACATCAATCAATTTTAGATTCAACCGCCGATAAGGCCTTCAATTTCGCAAATTAACCATAAAAACACGAATAGATCAATTAACAAGCAACAGATAAAAATACATTTAAACAGATACAGTCAATCAATCAGTTTCAGATTTCAGTCAGTTAGTTCAGTATTTCAATCAGTTCAATTACTTCAGTTATCAATCACAATCAGTCTCAGTTTAGCAGTAATTAGTGGTTAATCGGTAAACAGTGACGAGGGTTGTTACAGTTATAAAACAAACCATAATTTTTTATACCAGATAAATGTCTCATAATTCGTCTCATGGCTAGCCAATGATCTTGACTTGGTTTGCTAGTAAACCTGCTAAGTACTCCAACAGTATATGCAATGTCAGGTCTAATACAGTCAGTAGCATATCTCAAACTACCAACCATGCTAGCATATTCCTTTTAATTAATCACTTCTTTTTCATTTATTACAACAGATAAATGTATGCTTACATCAAAAGGAGTAGCAACATGTTTACAGTCTAGAAAGTTATATTTCTTTAAAACTTTCTCAACATAATGCAACTAATCAAGAAAAATGCCATCCTTAGTCTTGGGAATTTTAATTCCCAAAATAAAATTGGCTTCACCAAGATCTTTCATATCCAATTGGCTATTAAGCATATTTTTAGTCTCATTTATGATATGCAAATTAGAGTCAAAGATAAGTAGATCATCCACATGTAGGCTAACAATCACATATGCATTCTCACAAGTTTTGTAATATATGCACTTATCACATTCATTCGTCTTATAGTCATTCTCAAACATGCATGAATCAAATTTCTCATGCCACTGTTTAGGAGCTTGTTTTAAACCATAAAAGGATTTAGTTAGCTTACACACATTGCTTTCTTGGCCAAGCTCCACAAAACCTTTGGGTTGGTTCATGTAAATCTCATCATCTAGATCTCCATTTAAAAATGCTATTTTTACATCAATTTGATGAATTTTTAAATCATGACTTGCAGCCACTGCAATCAATAGTCTAATGGATGTAACTCTAGTAATCGGAGAAAAAGTATCAAAGAAATCAAGATCAACTTGTTGCTTGAAACCTTTAGCGACAAGTCTCGCTTTATTTTATCTATAGTTCCATCCGGTTTAAGTTTTTTACGAAGGACCCATTTACATCCAATAGTTTTACAACCTGGAGGTAAATCCACTAGCTTTCATGTTTTATTTGAAAGTAGTGAATATATCTCATCATTTACAACCTCTCTCCAGAAAATAGCATCAGGTGATGATAAAGCTTCTTGCACCGTAAGAGGAATTTCTTCTACATTGTAAAGATAATAGTCAGGGCCAAAATCTTTTTTAACTCTAGCTCGTTTAATCCTTCTTGGTTGGATTTGAGAATTTTCTTGTTCTTGAAAAACTTGAGAAGGTGTAGAAGAGCTAGGCATAGATAAAATATTTTCAGAAATTATTTGACCCCCACTATTTCTAGATTTGAAAGGAAATTTATTTTCATGAAAAATAGCATCACCTGATTCAAAAATAATATTATATTCCATATCACAAAATCTATAAGTTGTGCTATGCAACACATACCCAAGAAAAGCACAGGTAGTAGCTCGTTCACACAATTTAAGTCGTTTAAGATCTGCAAGCCTCACAAAAGCTAAATAACCACAAACCCTCAAATAACCTAGATTTGGTTTATGCCCCCGCCACAACTCATAAGGTACAATTTTAGTCTTTTTGTGTGGCATTCTATTTATCACATGGCAAGCTGTCAAAATAGCCTCGCCCCAAAGATTTGAGGGAGCACCTGAATCAATAAGCATAGCATTCGTCAAGTCAATTAACGTTTTATTTTTTCTTTCAGCTATGCCATTAGATGAAGGTGAATATGGTGGAGTAGTCTCATGAATAATTTCCAATGACTGAACAAAAGAGTTGAATCTTAGAGATTCATACTCCCGGCCTCTATTACTACTAATTCTTTTAATCTTTTTACCGAATTGATTTTCCGTTTCAATAAGGAATTCTTTAAATTTATCAAAAGCATCACTTTTATTTTTTAATAAATATACGTTTGTGTATTTTGAAAAATCATCAATAAAAGTGATAAAATATCGGTTACCACCTCAAGTTAAAATTCCTTCAAACTTACACAAATCATTATGAAATAATTCTAGTAATTCGGTATTTTTTTCAATACTTTTATAAGGCCTCTTGGTAATTTTTGTTTTACTGCAAACTTCACATTTCTCAAATTTTTTTGTCACTTTAGGAATTAATCCTAAACTCCCACATATTTACTGTTAATATGACACAAGCGAACATGCTAAAAATTAATAGAAGACAAAATATAAGTGGTGTCATAGTAATAATCATAAAATTAATCAGCAAGGCAATTTAAGAGATAAAAGCGACATTTATACTCATCTGTATTATAGGAAGCCACTTTTGCTTCATGTGCCTTGTAGTCTTTATCATTCATCTCTTCGGTTGGGATTTTGTTTGGATTCTTCTCGGTAAGAACATATGCAATTTTCAAAAAGCTGAAGTAAAAAAGAACTTTTCCTTTCCACCCCTTAAAATGAACTCCCTTGAACTTGAAAGACTTGTTGAGATCTCCAATTCCATCATTGGTTTTTTCTGGCACTTGTTCCATGTCTGATCTCCTTAAAATTGTTGGTGACAATACCAGAAAAAATTATATTTTATTGATAAATAATGCAAAAAAAATGAGATACAAATAGATCAGGCTGAGGCATGGATATTACGTTTTCTTTAAGGAAATCAAGCCCACTGCGGTAGGAAGAACCCAAATACCGATGCAGCAGTCACAAAACTATGACTTGTCCCCTCCAGGATACAACAACCCGACCACTTGTCATATGGTTCAAGCCAACTCTGCATAAGATGGTGAACCCAAAGCTCCACCAAGAGGCACCCTTCTTTGCTAGTAATCTCTCTTGTATAGAAAATAGTTGGTGTGTGTTGGCGTAAAAAAGAGTAGATGAGAAGGACTATTTATAGGCCACTAGGACCTTACAAGTTACACCAAAAATAAAGATGATCATTAAACTAGAGAAAATGGAGTAACTCCAAAAACTAATTCACCACCAAGTTCATGGATTCTAATTACTCTCCATTTATGAACAAGACATATCATTAAATAAATAAAATGTATTAAAATGGACCAACACTTTCTCTACCAATTAAAACTACAAATCAATTGATAGATATATATATTTTTAAATTAGCCACAACAAAAAACCAAATAACATCAAATTGTCTAGTATCATGACATCAATATGAGGCTTGGCTCAATAATTGAGCAAATTTTACCAGCATTGAAGCATTCATTTATACCAGTCATGGTTTCCATCGCCTTCTAATGAAGGAAAAACATTATATATATATAGTTATAAATATAAACATAAAACTATAAGCATAAATATTACCAAGTGAGATCATAGTATTCTATTATTTGTAACAATTTCACAAATCATAATGTTTTACAAAAGAATAGTGATAAATCTTTAAGCATAAACCTATTTGAGATCATGTCCAACTTAAAAATACTTTATTATTGATGTGGAGGGATAAAATATTTGACTAAGCCCAAAGCGGTTAGGCAAAGCGCCCAAAGGAAAAGGAAGGCCCAGATGAATTTTTAAGAAGCCCATTAGAGATAGTGGGCAGTACAATAGCGTGTGGCTAAGAGCGTAAAAAACAATGAAAAGTAAAGATTTTTTTTCTAGAAGGTGATCCATAGAATATAAGAGGAACGTTGGATTCACCTTCATCCAATGGTAAAGACATCAAACAGCAAATATAGGGACACAGGTCAGGCCTACTAGACAGCACAACCATCCGATCAACTTGATCGGACGAACATAGCACTTTGGCAAGTTGGCCACTGACATCTAATATAATTTAAGTCGTTCATGAGAGAATGATCCAACGATCAAAAGTAAAGGCAACTTGGCCATTTGCCCAACTAAATCCAGGAACGGGCAAAACCCTCGGATCAAACATTGATCCAATGAATGAGATTCAAGTTTGGAAAATTATAAAAGGCAAAGCAGGTGAAGCTAAGGGGTAGATTAGAGGTAATCCAAGAACCTTCTTTTAAATAAAAATCCTCATGGCTAAACAGTATGCTGACTTGATCATCAAAGTCGGAGGGTCCTCCCGAACAATTCTAGTCAGAGGTGATCACTGACGTTTTGATTTCTCTTGATAGAGTAAAGGAAAGGACACGTCATCTCGCTTTCCATGTGAAGAAGAATTATACTTTCCATAGTTGATGTTCGTACTTTTAAAATTTGGAAGTGTAGATTTACATTTAGCACTTTTATTTTTTTTTTCTTTCTTATTTATGTTATTGTGAGTATCCCTTCCTCTCACATGAGAATTGTAAGACTTTCATAAATTGGCAAAAAAAAAAAAATGGAATCCAACACAAAATCTAAGTATTTAGGGTGTGTTTGGGAATTAACGTACAAAATATTAGAGAGAATGATTTGACACACTAAAAAAAATATATAATTTAGTGACATTAACCTAGTCTCATTTTCTTAAAAAGTGCCATGAAAATATCACCTAATAGCATGTTATGATTCAGTTTCATTAACCTAGTATCATTTTTTTCATGAATTGCCGTAAAAATATTATGTAGTGTAAAGTTTTAGGGTAACTGCGACAGTAGTCTTCTACTTTGGTCCTTATGTCATTTTAGTTCATATAATTTCAATTGATTCGATTTTGATTCTGAATTTATGATTTTATTTTAATTTAGTCTAATTGATTGCAATTTTTTGCATTGTTATATGAAAAATATGCATATAATTAAGTGGTATGTGTCATATTTTTTAGAATAAAATTATAAATTTACTAATTTCAGTGAGTTAACTTCAACAAATTTAATGATTATTTTCAGTGAAAAACGCTAATGGCATTATCAATTAAACTAAATTGATACAAAATTTAAAATTAAGGGTCAAAATTATATTAATTGAAAGTGTAGAGATCAAATTGACACAAGGAACAAAATCTAGGGATCATCAGTGTAATTTGTCCAAAGTTTTAAAAAATGTCCCAGAACAATTTACTCTTATTGGCATTTCATTAGATTTCATTAGATTACTTTAAATCTAATGTGTATATCAATTTTTAGAAATACCATTAGATTACTCTAAATTTATAATATGTGTATAAGTTTTTAGAAAGAAATATATATATATATATATATATATTTATTCTTATACATTTTTTCCCCATAAATATGTTCGGTTTCTAACGAAACCCTCACTTTCACCATACAACCCTATTCTCTAAATCTCACTTATACCCTAGTTCTCTCCTTCAACATCAACTTGTTCCATTGTTAGATTCGAACGAAATGTTGGATTGAATGGATATCTTTCAATCTCGTTGCTCTTATTCTTCTCTTCCACGCTCACTCATCTTGTCGTCGGATTTGAATGAGATCTAGATTTCTACTTTGGTTGCTGGAAAACAAGATTGTCTGAAGCAAAAGTTCAACGCCAAATTTGTCTTGATAATGGGTTTTCTGACTCTTAATATTTTGGAGTGAAATGTATTTATAAAAAACCCTTAGGTGCCGTTTGGTAACACTTACGTTTTCAGTTTTCTATTTATATTTACAAAAATTTTAAAAACTCAAATAAAAATTTGTTTGGTAAAATTTTTGATTTATAAATCAGTGGTCTTAGTTTATAAATTTGGCCAAAAAATGAAAACACAAAAAATGTGTTTCCGTTTTGAGTTTTGAGTTTTTTTTTTTTTTTTTATCACCCAACACTAGCCACCACCCGCCACCATTTTCTACCATCGTCTTCCGGCACCACCACCCACCCCCCACCACCACCTACCACCACCACTCACCACCTACCTGCCACCACTACCTGCCACCACCACCCACCTGCCACCCACTCGCCACCACCACCCACCCCTCACTGCCGCCGCCACCGCCACCACTACCACCACCATCACTCGCCACCCACCTACCACCACCACCCACCACCCACTCGCTACCAGCTACCACCCGCCACCGTCACCCACCCACCCACCCACCACCACCACCACCACCCACCACCACCACCCGCCATCCGCCACCCACTTGCCACCACCACCGACCACCCGTCACCACCACCACCACCACCACCACCATCACCCACTCGCTACCATCCGCCACCGTCACCCACCACCCACCACCACCACCACCCACCCGTTACCACCCTCCACCACCCACCATTCGCCACCCACCTGCCACCACCACCAACCACCCGCCACCACTACCACTACCACCACCGACTCGCTACCACCCACCACCCGCCACCGACACCCACCCACCACCACTACCCACCCGCCACCACCCACCACCACCAGCTACCCACCACCCACCGTCACCACTTTCCACCACTATCTTTCGCCGCCACTTGCCACCACTTGCCATTTCTCACTCTTTTTTATATTTTAAATTTTTTTTAAACATTTTGTCAATTACCAAACGCGTTTGTAGTTTATGTTTTTCTAAAAATAAACAAAAAATAAACAAAATTCAGTTTATAAAATTTTTGTAAATATAAACTGAAAACGTAAACGTTACCAAACACACTTTTACTATTTTTGCTTGAATCTTGTTTATATAGGTGTTAAAATTATGAAATTGATAAAGAAAATGTTTGAGTCTGAAATATTTTGTCCTTTATGAAAAACACTTAGGGTCTGTTTGGTAATTATTTCGTTTTCAGTCTTCAGTTTATATTTATAAAAATTTAAAAAACTGTCATAAAAACTTATTTGATAATTTTTTTAGTTTATAAATGGTTGTCTTAGTTTATAAATTTGAGGGAAAAAAGTAAACTCAAAAAATGAGTTTACGTTTTCAGTTTTCAATTTTTTTTTTTAAATAATTTTTTTTTTCAATTAATTATTTTTTTTCAATTAAATTTTTTCAATTATAATGTGTGTGATCTCATTTTCATAAATAATAAAAAAAATATAAATATTTTAGGTTTGAACAAACATATTTTTTACTTTATGTTTTAAAATTTTTTAAAATTTTTTGTTTAAACCAAACGCGTTTATAATTTATGTTTTTCTAAAAATAAACAAAAACCAGTTTATAAAATTTTTGCAAACATAAATAAAAAACGTAAACGTTATCAAACGCTACCTTAGGAATCCCCTCATAAGGCACCATTATAGGTAATCTCTTTCCCTTCTATTCTTAGGCCCCGTTTGTTTTTAGAGGTAGAATGGAGAGGATTCATAATGAGGGGATTAATAGTTAGGGGATTGATAGCGAAAGGATTAAGTAAAATCGTGTTTGTTTTGATGATAGTTGTTAGTGTAGGAATTGTTCAATTATTTTATATAAAATAATAAAACAAAAAAAAATATAAAAAATTAAACATTAATGTTTAAAAAAAATGCCCAACATGTAAAAAAATTAAAAAAATTCTAGTCCCCTCACTATTTTTCTAATACCACTTCCACTTCCACCTCCTCCATCCCAATCCCCCTTCCAACCTCCATCTTAATCCTCTCTTCTATCATAATCTCATCCCCAACTCTACAAACAAACACAACACTAAATGGGTCCCACCTCCATTCTAATCTCATCCCATCCTCTACATCCAAAACAAACGGGGCCTTGGTTATTTTTTATGAAAAGAAACTTGAAAGAAAATATACATATTGTGGGGATATATTTTCTGAATACCAACACGTGGCATGGTGACGCCGACGTGTCAGCCGAGGTGCCACGTGTCGTGGTAGTTAGGCCGAGATGATCTCGGAGTTGCCGAGGTTATCTCCGAAGATATCGGAATCCGAGATAAGCGAATAAGGGACAAGAGTCCTAAGACGAAGAGGGGACTTAACCAAGATAAGGATAAAGCTCTTAGGGAGTTTATCTTTATCTCTTAAGGAGTCCAAAGTAAGCACTGAATTGGAGTTCATAGAAGTCATACTTCTAGTAGAACTTGGATTGAATATATTATAAAAGAGAGGCACCCCCGTGGGTCTAAGGTATGCAATTTATGTTTTGAGTATTAAGTTTAGCACTTGATTATCTTTTAGAGATATACTGACTTGATTGTCGGAGTGCCCCCGGGTGGAAGAACCACCGCCGGAGCCTTTTTTTTCTGTTACAGGTTGCTGAAGCCATCTATTCTGCCTGTGCTCTCCAGTTGATCACTAAGCAGGCAGTGTGGTCAGATTTTCACCCACACAATTTGGCGCCGTCTGTGGGAACGAAAGAAGAATGGATGGCCAGTAACGGACAGCAGGAAAAAATTGGGGATGACGCTCCCGCCGGGAGTGGCAGACCAATTAACCTTGACATTGAAGGAGATAACCACAATACAGAAGCCCGTGACCAGGGTCACAGAGAGAAAGACGTCATCCAGGAGGGCGACACGTCAAAAAGGACAGACCAAGGAAAGTACTACAATGAAGATAACCTCCAGGTATGGAGGGACAGGTGCTTACGGAGGGATGAGGAAGTAAAAGAATTGGCGAACAAGTTGGCAGACCTTCAGTCAGTCGTCAACTTCATGATACAGAATAATGTTATGCAGCCACCATACCCGCTGCAAGATACACCGATACCAGCAACCAACATCCAGAAGGGCGGAAGAAAAACAATCCCCGAGGTCCCTCAACATACCAGAAGCGGAAGGCATTCTCACCGGCCTTCTAGGGAAGTCGGACGAGAAGAGCCGAGGCAAGAAGAGTCCCGAAGGACGCACCACATGAAGAATCCAGAGCCCAAAGAACATCGGCATGTTCAAGGGCAAGTACTCTGCTTAGACACAACCCGTGGAGAAAGATCCAAATGGGCCCACCACGAGGCCGAAAGCAGTGTATCAAAAAGACTAAAATCCAAAGACAGCCGAGCTCCAGGGAGGAGCAAAGAAGACCTGAGGGACTACCTCAGAAGGAGGCAGCAGAATGTTGAAGCCGAAGTAAACTCCCCAGTAAAGCCGAAGACAGCCTTCTCGGTGGAACTGGACAAATTCGAACCACCAAAGAGATTCAGTATGCCGAGGTTTCAAATTTATGATGGTAAGTCAGATCCAAACTTTCATGTTGGACTATACCTGAATTCAATGGCGTTATATAGCGGGAACGAGCCGTTACTCTGCAAAGTATTCCCCTCATCCTTTGGGGAAATTGCATCTGATTGGTTCCATAAATTACCAAAGGGAAGCGTAAAGACATGGGAAGGCCTGGCCGAGATGTTTGTGGCCAGGTTCGTGACCAACAAACTGCAACCCCTGAGGGTTGATGCTTTGATGGCTCTAAGAATCACCAAGGAAGAAGGCCTTAGGGCCTATGCGAAGAGGTACTACGAGGTGTTCAACCGAATACCCGAATGCAACCAAGAGGTAGCGGTCGTTTCTTTCAAGAACGGCCTGAAAGATGACTACCCACTACGGAAGTCTTTGGCAAAAACATTGCCAAAAAGCATGGAAGAACTCATGGCAAGAATTGAGAAGTACGCCAGAGCCGAAGAAGATACATCGAGAAACAAAGAGGTAAAGCAAGAAAAGGAAAACGGCTCACCGAAGCGAGGCCGAGGCAACAATGGGCCGACCAAACAAGAAACAGAGTTGAGAAGTAAACAGGCGGTAACGACGGTATTCCGAATCCCAATCCATAAAGTCCTAGATCAAATTCGAAACCAACCTTATTTCAGGGCTCCGGCAAGAGCACCAGGGGAATTCATGGGAAGGAACGTTGGTAGACGTTGTGTCTACCACAATGAAGAAGGGCACCTAACTCAAGGCTGCAGAGCCTTGAAAGCACACTTGGAGGACCTGGTGAGACAAGGCCTTCTGAGGGACCTGGTCGATGAAGCCAGGACAAGGGAAGAACAGGCAAGGTTGCCTCAAGCACCAGCAGCGCCGCCTCCCCCAGCACAGCTACCACAAGCAGGAGGACCGAGGGTGGTTAATGTGATCCACTCAAGGATCAACGAAAACGAGGTCAGAGGGGAGACCCAGAGGGTAAGACATTTACAGCATGTCTACCAAGTCGGGGAGAAGAGACATCGGCCAGAAAAATGCTAAGGGCCGATGATAGCTTTTACTGAAGCCGACCTGGAATTGGTCCAACATCCGCATAATGATGCCTTGGTAGTATCCCTCCAGGTTGGGGAGTGCCAAGTGAAACGCATCCTAATAGATCAAGGCAGCTCTTGTGACATCATGTATGTCAGATGTTACAAGGAGCTGGGCCTTCACCCTGATGACTTAGAACAATCCAGCGGCCCGATGGTCGGCTTTAATGGAACGCCGACATGGCCACTGGGCGCAACAAGCTTGGAAGTACAAGCCGGCACTAAGAAGATCAAGACGGAATTTCTGGTAATTGACACGCCCTCACCATACAACATCATCTTGGGAAGGCCGTGGTTGCATGCAATGGGGGCAGTTCCCTCAACGTTGCATCAACTACTACGGTTCCCAACAGAGCATGGGATTGAAGAAGTCAGAGGAGATCAACTGCAAGCAAAAAATTGCTCCATGACAGCAATGAAGTCTACCTGTAGTATACGGGAGCCAAGGAAAGCAGAAGTTGAAGATGAGGACATGGAGGTCCTAGAAGACGTCGGGAAAGAACCAGCCGAAAAAAGCGAAGAGGCGCTAAAAAAAGTTTTCGTCCAGTAGGGCGACGAAGAGCGCTTCTTTCTTCTCGGCTCAGGCTTAGCTAGAGAAGAAGAGAGAGAACTGGAAGATTTTTTGAGGGCAAACATAGAGGTGTTCGCCTGGACACCTTACGAAATGCCTGGCATTGACCCCGAGGTCACTTGCCACAGACTGAATGTCGACAGGTCGGCAAAACCTGTGATTCAACGAGCCAGAAGACCGACGTTGATGTACGTCGAAGCAGTAGAAGAAGAGATAGACAGACTCCTGGAGGCCAGGGCCATCCGAGAAGTGCAGTACCCAACATGGCTATCCAACACAGTAGTAGTAAAAAAGAAGAATGGCAAATGGAAGGTTTGTGTAGACTTTACCAGCCTCAACAAAGCCTGCCCCAAAGACAGCCTTCCTCTGCCCAAGATCAACCAACTGGTAGATGCTACTTCAGGACATGAAAGGATGAGTTTTCTAGATGCATACAGAGGGTACCACCAGATTGCCATGTACCCTCCAGACGAGGAGAAGACCGCGTTCATCACCCCTAAAGGCCTGTACTGTTACAAGGTAATGCCTTTTGGGTTGAAAAACGCAGGAGCAACCTATCAGAGGTTAGTGAAAAAGATGTTTAAGCACCTGATTGGCAAAACAGTAGAAGTCTACATCAACGACATGGTCGTGAAGACCAAGGAATCAAAGGGTCATCTTGCTGACCTAAAAGAGGTCTTCGACATACTCAAAAGATATCGGCTACGACTCAACGCCTCGAAGTGCGCCTTTGGAGTTGGATCAGGTAAATTTTTGGGGTATCTGGTAACAAGAAAGGGCATTGAGGCCAGCCCAGACCAAATCAAGGCCATCCTGGAACTACAGAGCCTGACATCAGCAAAGCAAGTTCAAATGCTTACTGGAAGGGCCGCAGCCCTAAACAGATTCATCAGCAGAAGCTCAGATAAATGCAGACCCTTCTTCAACCTGGTGAAAAAAGCCACAGACTTCCTATGGACAGAAAAATGTGAAGCCGCCTTAACCAACCTAAAAAAGTACTTGACCACAACTCCGGTTCTTTCCAACCCAGTACCAGGGGAGGAACTATTTTTGTACTTAGCAGTCTCAGAACACGCAGTCAGTGCAGTGCTAATCCGAGAGGAAAAATGGGAGCAAAAGGTTGTTTATTATGTAAGTAAAACTTTGGCCGACGCAGAAACAAGATACCTACCACTGGAAAAATTAATGCTGGCCTTAGTAATGGCTTCAAAGAAGTTGAACCATTACTTTCAGGCACACAAGATTGTGGTCCTAACAGAGCACCCACTGAAATCCTTGTTGCAACAAGGAGACTTAACAGGAAGGATAGCAAGATGGGCAGTAACCCTGGGCCAGTTTGACCTGGAGTTTAGGCCGAGAATAGCAATAAAGGGCCAAGTTTTGGCCGACTTCGTCGCAGAACTCACACCTGAAACCATCGTACATCGGGCTCCGTCGAGCCAAGATGAGCATTGTCCCAACAAGCAAAAAGAATCCCAGCCAAAGACAAAAAAGCAAGAGAAGGAGAAGCTCAGACCCTGCAGCATCTACATCGGCGATTCATTCAGACTATTCGTCGATGGAAGTTCAAACCGCCAGGGAGCAGGGGCAGGAGTACTGCTGATATCTCCAAATGGAGAAATAGTAGAACAGTCCATCCGTTTGGGGTTCAAAGCCTCAAACAATGAGGCAGAATATGAAGCATTAATTGCAGGGCTAAAGCTGGCAGCAGCAGCAGAAGTAGATGAGGTAATTGTTTTTTGTGATTCATAACTCATTGTTAACCAGTCAACAGGAGAATTTGCAGCCAGGGACGAAAGAATGTCAGCATATGCAAAGGAAGTCATCAGATTGGCAGCCCTATTTCAGAACTACAGATTACTCCAAGTTAGCCGAGATGACAACACCCACGCCGACGCGTTGGCTAACCTGGCCAGTTCAATTCAAACTAGAAAAACAAGGACAATTATGATCGACTACATGTCGGCCCCGAGCATAGATAAACAGAGCACCGAACAAGAAGCAATGTGCGTGGACTTGGGACCAAGCTGGATGGATGCAATCATTGCATTCCTAAAAGAGGAGAAGCTGCCAGAAGACCATAAGGAAGCACATAAAATCAGACTGAAGTCGGCCAGATTCAGTCTAACGGCAGAAGGCCATCTCTACAGGAGGTCCTTCACTGGGCCGCTTTTAAGGTGCGTACACCCTTTGCAGGTTGAAGATTTTCTTTATGAAATTCATGAACGAATTTGTGGAAGCCATGCTGGGGGCAGATCATTAGCCCACAGGGCCATTACCCAGGGGTATTGGTGGCTCTACATGCAAAAGGATGCCGAAGCCTATGTGAAGAAGTGTGAACAATGCCAAAGGTTTGCACCTTTGATACATCAGCCAGCTGCTGACCTAAACCCAGTATTCAGCCCTTGGCCGTTTGCCCAATGGGGCATGGATCTAGTTGGACAACTTCTCCAGGCAACTGGGCAGAGAAAATACTTGCTGGTAGCAACAGACTACTTTACAAAATGGATAGAGGCAGAACCTCTTGCCAAAATCCGAGATGTGGACGTCAAAAATTTTATATGGAGAAACATTATCACCAGATTTGGGATTCCAAGAGCAATAGTTGCCGACAACGGAACACAGTTTGACAGCAAACTCATCAAGAACTTTTGTGCAAAATTCAAAATCAAGAATTATTTCTCAACACCAAGTTTTCCTCAAAGCAATGGGCAAGCAGAGGCATCCAACAAAGTAATTCTGGATGGAATAAAGAAGAGGCTGCAGGCAGCAAAAGGAAAGTGGGTAGACGAGTTGCCCAACGTACTTTGGGCATATCGGACTACGCCGAGAAGATCAACAGGAGAATCCCCCTTTGCCATGGCTTATGGCACAGAAGCAGTCATCCCATTGGAGATCGGCATCCCAGGGATCAGAACCCAGGGAGTAGAGAATGGCACCAATGACGTACTCTTAGCCCGAGATCTGGATTTGTTGGAAGAACGAAGAGAGAAAGCTGCAATTCAGCTTGCAGTATACCAGCAACAACTTGCCAGAGCTTACAACAAGAAGGTCAATCCAAGAGATTTTCAAGTCGGCGACTTAGTCCTGAGAAAAGTCGTCGGGAACAAGAAGGATCCCAGGGAAGGCAAGCTTGGCCCAAACTGGGAAGGACCCTACAGAATTACTTCAGTATTAGGCAATGGAGCATATCGGCTTGAAGACAATGAGGGCAAAGCATTGCCCAGACCTTGGAATACTTGTAATTTGAAATTTTTCTATCATTAGATGTGCATCATTTTTTGGCCGATATCATCAATAAAGTCTTTTCAGAATTCTTTCAATACATATGATTGATAAAGTTATGCATTGATGTTTATTGAAGACATAATTAATGTAAACCCAAGTCAAACTCAGGTTCACATTGGGGGCGAAGAAAAGGCAGAGATTATTCCTTAATTCACTTGTTGAAATTTGTAACAATTTACAAGTTGGAATTAAGCTGATTCCTTATCTTCACGTGTTGAAATTTGTAGCAATTTACAAGTTGAAGTTAAGCCGAGATTATTCCTTAATTCACTTGTTGAAATTTGTAGCAATTTACAAGTTGGAATTAAGCTGATCCCTTATCTTCACTTGTTGAAATTTGTAGCAATTTACAAGTTGAAGTTAAGCCGAGATTATTCCTTAATTCACTTGTTGAAATTTGTAGCAATTTACAAGTTGGAATTAAGCTGATTCCTTATCTTCACTTGTTGAAATTTGTAGCAATTTAAAGTTGAAGTTAAGCCAAGATTATTCCTTAATTCACTTGTTGAAATTTGTAGCAATTTACAAGTTGGAATTAAGCTGATCCCTTATCTTCACTTGTTGAAATTTGTAGCAATTTACAAATTGAAGTTAAGCCGAGGTTATTGCTTAAGTTCTCATAGCAATATATGGGTTACTTAAACCTAAGGAAGATGCTTAACACTTGTTGAAATTTGTAACAATTTACAAGTTTATGATCACCCGCTGAGGTATACAGAAATTTACAGGTTGAAGTAAAGGCTAAGTATATTGTTTAAACACTTACTGAAATTTGTAGCAATTTACAAGTAGGTTAGACCGAGATCACTGTTTAATACTTGTTAAAACTTGAAGAAGAAGCTTGTAAAGTTTACATTAAGTAGTATATGTTTTATACTTGTTAAAATTTATGAAAAGTTTGCAGGTCAGTATCTTGCCGAAGTAAAAGATTTGTAGTTATACCCGAGGTATGTAACCCCGAGAAGATTGCACAAAGGAAGCAAAATGAAAAAGCATGTAAAAATTTCTAAGTATAGAACTATGCAGAAGCAATCAACAGAACATCACAAGACTAAAAACATCCATAGAAAGAACAGTTACAGTTACATATTGAAAAAGCTACGTCGGCCATTAGAAGGAGTTTTGCATTGTCCAGAAATTAAAAGAGAGTACAAAGTACAAAGTGCAGAAAAAGAAGGAAAAAGTACAAAAGACATTTTAAATCAAGACTCTTCAGTATTAGCAGCTGCAGGGACTGGGACCTCGGACGATTCTGGCGGAACCTCCTCGGCAACCTTTTCTGCTTCAATCTCAGCATCAATCTCAGCCAGCGTATTGTCCAGATTTCTTTCAGCCAAAAGAAGGTCGGACGATAGTTGCCCGATGGCAATTTCCTTGGGTGCCTCCCCAACCTCATCACCCTCCTCATCCAAGGTTAAATCCATGACTTGCTCAGCAGAAGGAGGGGACTTGGCTTCAGCAGCATCCTTGGGTTTCCTCACCAAGGCCTCATCATCATTTTTCCCTTCATCCTCATCCTCGGCATCAGCCTCAGTCTCTGATTCGTCTTCAACCTGACTTGGAGGAGGAAATGGTAAAGGAATGGCATCGGCATTACGAAAGGGCGAGTCAACAGGGAGATCAAGTTTTTTTATCAGGGACATCCAACCAAGGGAAAATCCCCTGTTGCATGCCTGCCTGACTTGAAGTTTATAATCCTCTGTGACGTCGGCCATACCCTGGGCATAGGCCTTTTCATCAGCCTCTTTGACTTCGGTCTCCTTGGTGGCCAAAGCCTGCTGGAGCTCCTTCTCAGCCTGGGCCTTTTTCGCTTCGGCCTCCTTCTTCTCAGCTTCAGCTACTTTTCGGATAGCCTCAGCAGACTCCACTTTCTCTTCAGCCATCTGCTGGGCCTTAGTCGCAGCCTCGGCCTGGTCCTCCAGTTTTTTCATCTTTGATTCAAGAGATTTGATCTCCTTCTTCATGGAAGATGCTTCCCTCTTCATATCAACCAATCTTTGCCGATTTTCAAAAGATTGCATTGAAAATGAATGGGCGTGCTGAATGGCCTGAAGAAAAACAGAAGTGTTAGAAAATATTCTCAGTAAGAAACAGAAGGAAAAATCACAAGTGCAAACAGGAACACTTACTTGAACGGAGTGTTGGAGCATGAGAGCGTAATTCTCATACTCACTGAGCTCAGCATTTTGTTCCAAATCCTTCGGAAGGAGAAGAGCAGTGCTGAGGGCGACACCAACGTTAATATCGTCGGCACTTTCACTGGCCATAATAGGCCTATCCTCCAGAGTTAGTTCAGGGGCCTATGGAACGTCAGGCTTCTTGGACGCCGAGGTCGTCGCAAACGATGACCTCGGCTTTTTTGATTGTGTAGACCCTGAGGGTTGGGCCTCAGCAGACCTCTTGGTGGAAGCAGAGGTTGATTTTTTGCTTGCTGCCAGCTGAGAAATAGACAAAGCATCCTCAACCTCGGTGTCAGTAGCCTTGGCCTTGGGCTGAACCTTTTTTACTCTCTTCGGCTTTGGTGGGGGCATCGCATGCGTTGGTACAGCATCAGCGTCGGTTAGAAGGTCGGCAAGAAGATCTTGAATGACAGGCCTTGGACGAACCATCTCGGCAGTCTTTACAAGTCTTCGTCGACGTTTACGTTCTGAAATTGGTATTAAGTAGGGGGCCGAAGTGGATGGAAGATCGGCTGGATCAAAGGTGGATCCTTGATCTGTTCGGGATGAAGACGCGGTTACAGTTGTGGCAGTAGGTGGAGAAAGACTCTTTTTCTTCCTTTTTAGGACGTTGGGTAAAGTGGATTTATATGTCGGAATGAAGTTCAGCAACAGGGGAGCCTTGCGCTTGTGGATAGGAAGACCAAGAAGCTTCTTTAAGTCTTTTCCAGGGAAGAAGGATTGACGGAAGTTCTTTGGTGGTTGATGAAGATCTGCAGGACAAGCAAACAGACTTTAGAAACAGACAAAATTGTAAAGACTTAAATAAAAACAACTAAGTGTTGGCACTGGGCTCTTACCCTTGCCCTCTTTAACTGATCGAGGAAGAGGGTAGAGATGGACATCTTCGTCTGGGCCAAATTCCCAATTTCCCGAAGCGATAACAAAGTCATCCCCAGCCCCCTTGTTGGAGTCTGGGAGGTCGGCTACAATTTTGAACTCGGTAGACCTTGGCTTAAGGTAATAAACAAAGCCCCTTTCCTTCAGGTTGAGGGGGCACATTGTATAACAGTACTGAAGGTCGGCCAGGGTGATCCTAAGATTCTCCTGCCTAGCTAAAGCTATAATACCGTTAATCACCCTATAGGAGTTGATGGTAAGTTGCATGGGGTTCAGCTTGTAGAAATAAAGAACTTCACAAAACAGGGGATTAAGTGGAAGCCGAAGTCCACATTCAGTGAAAGCTACTATAGGAAAGGGCATCGTATGATCTGTGGGCATAATGGAATCGTCATCCCCAGCTAGTCTGAGGTGAACATCGGATGGGATGGAAAACTCCTGTCGAAAGTATTCAAGTTTTGTTAGGGTATTTACCATATGCCTCCACATACCCATTACGTCGGCCTAAACAAAGAGGAATGTGTTTCAGGAGATGGGCGTTTTAGAAGGATTGCAAAAACCTCGACAAAGGCCTAGGAAAGGACTGATAAGGCTTGTTTCAGTTTTCCCTAAAACTTAAAGGTTCTACACACAAATCCCAAGCCTAAGAACTATAAAGATCAAGATCGAAGGCACAGATCTGGGACAGATACGAAAAATAGAAAACGATGACGCTTCAGAATCAAAGAGCAGAGGTATGGTTCTCAGAAACGAAAGAAATACAGAAGTGAAAAAATCAAGAACAGTGGCAAGAAAAGTGGTGAAAAAGTGCAGGTGTTCAAGATGTAGCCACGATTCAAGATACAAACAAATCCAAGGCTTTGAACAAAAGCAATAATGACAGCAGGCAGACGAAAGCACATAAAGAGAACTAAGAGTGAAAGGAACAGAATCTTACCAGAACAAATGAAGCCGGGGCAATATTCGCCGAGATCAGAAATCGGTTGTGACAGCAAAGAAAGCTTCGCAAGAATAGAAGATTTAAGACAGTTTCAGAAGAGAGATTGAAGCAATGGCAGATTCGAAGAAAAAAGAGCTTTCGGAGAGAGAAAGAGCAAGAAATCAGAATGAAAAAGTGAAGAAAGAAAGAGGCAAAGAAAAGTTTTGTCAAAAACTTGAAACGGCGGCAAAAATAGGGCATTTATTACGCCTGGAGCGCCGGATACGTCAGACGGTGCAGGCGGATGAAAAGACAGCCTTAAGGCGCGTCGCAGGAACGGGCCAATAAAAATAAAGCATTTGAAGGGAACAGTTAGAAGTGCATGACAGCTCATGCGCGTGGGAGAGTACGTTCGAAACCTTGTTCTCCAAAGAGAACACATCGGCTGGAAGTGGATTATCTCGGCTAAACAGTTTTTGAGCCATTACTCAGAAAAGAAATGTCGAAATATCGGTATAGGTTCCATCACCTCAGAATGCCGAGGTAATAGAACCTAGGGGGCAGTTGTGGGGATATATTTTCTGAATACCAACACGTTGCATGGTGACGCCGACGTGTCAGCCGAGGTGCCACGTGTCGTGGTAGTTAGGCCGAGATGATCTCGGAGTTGCCGAGGTTATCTCCGAAGATATCGGAATCCGAGATAAGCGAATAAGGGACAAGAGTCCTAAGATGAAGAGGGGACTTAACCAAGATAAGGATAAAGCTCTTAGGAAGTTTATCTTTATCTCTTAAGGAGTCCAAAGTAAGCACTGAATTGGAGTTCATAGAAGTCATACTTCTAGTAGGACTTGGATTGAATATATTATAAAAGAGAGGCACCCCCGTGGGTCTAAGGTATGCAATTTATGTTTTGAGTATTAAGTTTAGCACTTGATTATCTTTGAGAGATATACTGACTTGATCGTCGGAGTGCCCCCGGGTGGAAGAACCACCGCCGGAGCCTTTTCTTTCTGTTACAGGTTGCTGAAGCCATCTATTCTGCCTGTGCTCTCCAGTTGATCACTAAGCAGGCAGTGTGGTCAGATTTAATTAAAATTAAATTAAATTATTTAAAATACCCAAGACAATAAAATAAAACCTCACTTTTTATCATTTCACAGAAAATGAAAAAAATAAAAAATAAAAAACACATGAAAAAACCATTTGCAAAAAAAAAAAAAAAAACTTAAAATACATAAATTATTTTAAAAAAATACTCCTCATTCAAAAATATTTAAAAAATTACAAAAACGTAAATTCCAAAAAAAAAAAGAACGACAAAAATACACCTCATCCAAAAAGGAAAAAAAAAAACAGAAATTACCATGTGCCATGTAATTTACAAATAAATAAAACACATGAAAATTCATTTTTGAAATATAAAAATAAATTAATGTGTACAAATTAAAGAATGACAAAAATGTAAATTAAAAAAAAATAACGAGAAAAATACGTCTCATTCAAAAATATTTTAAAAAAAAAACATAAAAACATAAATTACCATTCGCGACGTAATTTAGAAATAAATAAAACACATAAAAACTCATTTTTGAAAAATAAAAAAAAAGTTATTGTTTACAAATAAAAATAAAAAAGAAAAATAACATAAATTAAAGAATAAGAACTAATTAATGTATAAAAAAAGAAAAATGACAAAAAAAATAAATTAAAAAAAAAAAACCATAAAAAAAGGCCAAATCCAAATCCAACAGAGAAAAAAAAAAAAAAATCAAATCAATTGTGGTCCACGCCATCAACTGACGTGGAGGAGTAGAACTAATTCCTTCACATGTATTAATTATATGAAGGGCAATTTGATAATTTATCATGAAGACACATCACCAAAAAGTTAAAAAGTTAAAAAGTCCTTTCCAAATCAGTCTTTTTAACCCCAGGCTAAAATAGTTAAAAAAGTCAAAAAGCCAACCCACCTCCCAAACGGAGGCTTAATAGTTGTTGTTTGGCAAAAAAAAAATTAGTTGCCTTTTTTAGAGTTTGAATTTTTTTAAATTGGGACTAAAAAGTTTGTTTGGATTAATTTTTTTAGTTTTTTTAACTTTTGTAAGAAAAAAGTAAAATGATTATAGTTTAAATATGATATTTTGTCGTATTAATTTTTTAATCTATTTTATTTTTTAATAACTAATTTAGTCCTAACCCACATAGCCAAACAAAGCCTTAGGGTGTTTTTGGTTTGCATTTTAAAATATATTTTTGGAAGAAAATTTCCAAAAATATGTTTGGTTGCAAATTTTCTTAAAAAAAATTTTAAATTACTTATCTCTCTATTACATATCAATCAATTACTTTTTCTCTCTTGTCTCTAATTTTCAATCACTTTTTCTCTCACATATATCTACTCAATTATAACAAAATATCAAATCATCCGAAACTCCAAAACTATTTTCAAAGAATACAACCAAATAAACCAAAAAAATTTTTAAACTTTTTGGCTAAATTTTAAAAAAAAATTTATCTCAAAACACAAACCAAACGCCCCCTTAATCTTTTAAAATTTTTATCAATAATTTTTAATTTAACTTTCTAGGAGAATCTTGCTCAGTAAGCTAATTTACTTCTAAATTTTTTATTTGTAATTTGAGCATTTTAAAATTGGGTTGAGTTTATCTTATTTTCACATCTCAATCGAGAGAATTTGAGAGGTTTGTATGACTCATCACGAGTTTTATTTTGATAATTCAAACAGTTCATTTGTAGAGCTCTAAACGTATATCATCCATGAAAAAAATTATGTCGATCCAATAATCATAACTTTTTTTATTGTATAGTATTTGTCTCTAAAAAATGAATGGTGTATTTAAAAAAATGTATTTTCGAAGGCAAATTTAATAAAATAAAAATGTTACGATCATCCAACCAAACTAATTTTTTTATGGATGATATAAAAATTGAGAGTCTTACAAAATGAACAATTCAAATCAGCGAAATGGAACTCGTTGTGAGCCATATAGGCTCCTCAAATTCTCTCATGTTAATATGTGATTATAAGAGAAACCAAACGCTTTAAAACTAACTATAAATAAATTATAGATGTCAAAAATTATAATTTATTATTATCTGAAAATATCAATAATTTATTTGATATAAGAGCATTTTCGCCCAAACCTTCAAAATAATTATGTTAAATTTTTTTGAAGGTTTGGGTGAGAAATTAGCATATGTCAATTTGATATGAAAATTCTTTACCTGATATGTCAAATCTATTATTCTATTATTTTTAAATTTTGATTTCTTTTATTTACTAAGTGCTCATTTGGTAGCACCATAAATAAGTTGTTTATTGGCTTATTAGGTTATTTTGATTACATCATCTTTATACTTTTTTGCATATCTTTTCATAATTAGGGTTGCAAATCAGCCGAGCTTTGTTTAGTTTGAGCTCGGCTTGTTTGCTTATCGAGCTTGTTTATTGAATTCGAGCTACGTTTGATAAATAATTAGGTTCGAGCTCGGTTCGGCTCATTAATATTAATGAAACTCCAAGTTGGCTCAGCTCGATAAGATTTTTTTAATATTATTTATATTATTTAAATAAAAAATATTATTTATTATATAATTTAAATAAAGATAAACTAGACGACCTTTGCGAGCCAAACTTATTCGACTTCGTACTTGGTTCATTTACTAAATGAGCCTAATATTCGAACTTGAATTTGAGTCATTTACTAAACGAACCGAGCTGAGCCAAGCATGTCTGTAAACAATTCAATTCATTTACAGCCCTATTCGTAATAAATATATATATATATAGAAAAAAAAACCAACTTATAAATCATCTCTAAAATAAATTCTCGTTTGACACAAGGCTTTTTTTGAGAATGGGGGCTAATTGTCACAAAATAATAAAATAAGTTAAAAAGTCAATAAGATAAAAGACTTTTTTGGAAAAATTAGCTTTCTAGTTTTTTATCCTTTTTTTCAAAAAATGTCAAAAAAAATCAAAAAAATCAATTTTTAACCAACTTTTCAAAATATCATATCCAAACCATAATTATTTTACTTTTTTTCCTATAAAAGTCAAAAAAGTTAAAAAATCTAACCCAAATAAACTTTTTAATCCCAAATTAAAATAGTCAAAAAACCAAAAAACTAATCCACTCTCCATGTAAAACCTTAACTTTATTTTGTAAAAGAGGTTTAATGCCATTTAAGTAGTGTTTTATTTTATTTTTTATTCATGACAGTATTCTCTCACTCGTTCCCAAAAAGTTCTAAGCTTAAGTTTGGTTCTCTTTTGAATTACAATTCCAATTAAAAAATTTGAAAACTATTTTCAAAAAGCTAAACACATAATTCAAAATTACATAAAATTTAATTTAAAATTCTTTTCAAAAATCAAAACCAATCTCTTTTCAAAACTCTATTTAAAAAAAAATCAAGAAATATTTTTTTATTTCACTTTTTAAAATTATTTTTAGAATAATGATTTGAATATGGAGTTGTGTTTTGAGTTTTGAGTTGAACATTAAAAAGAGAAAATTTGTTTGATTATGAGTTTTGAATTGTATTTTGAGTTTTTTTGAAATTTTGGATTTATTTTTTTAAATATTTTAAATTTTCATAATTTTATTTTTTTAGGGTAAATATTTTATATTTTAAATATTTATTTATTTATTTTAATATGCACTATATTTCATACATTTGTGTATTGTATTTTTTAAAAAATATCTTAAATATTAAAAAATTTAAATTTTTTATTTTACATATATGTTTTATACTTTACATTTTTTTAAATTTTTATTTTAAATATTTTTTTATTTTATTATTGTATGTCTTTAGTCACGATTTGAGTGTGGAGATTTGAAAGTAGTGTAGAGTTTCGAGTTGTGTATGTAGTTATGAGTTTTGAAAATAATTTTTGAATTGAATTTTGAGTTATGTGTTTAGTTACGATTTGAGTGTGGAGTTGTGTTTTGAATTTAAAATATTAAAATTAAAAAAATAAAATATTTTCAAAATAAAATAAAATATTTAAGTAAAAATTATATATTTAAAATAAAAAAAAAATATTTTTTTAACATTTTTTAATATTTTAAAAAATAAATCCAAAAAATTTCAAGATATAACTTAAAATTCAAAAATTCAAAACTCTTTTCAAAATTCAAAATTCAAAACACTTTCCAAAACCAAACAAGCTGAGTATTTCCATTGGTAAAATAAATAAATAAATAAGCCTTGGTTTGGTTTTCCTTCTAGGCTATGTAATCACAAAAGACAAAAAAAAAAAAAAAGAAGCTACAAAATTGCAAAAAGACAAAAAAGCTACAAAAGTATCAAACTACCCCATATACAAACAAAAAGTCAAAAAAAATCATTCTATACTAAGGATAATTTTGTCATTTTAAAGTTAAAAAGTTCAAAAATTCAAACAAAAATATCAAACGACTAAAAAAGTCAAAAAAAAAAAAAACTAAACTAAACGACACCTAAATAATAAGCATGATAGGGAACCTGATAATCACAATTTGGGTGCAGTTAGTCTTCTTTTATTTGAAGAAAAAAAAAAAGAAAAGAAAAAAAAAAAAAAAAAAAAAAAGAAGTATAAAACGGTATTTATGTCAAAATTAACATAAAGGAGTGACGCCAAAAACCATATTAGCTTTTAACACATCGATGGAGTTCCTTCTTGCAGTCAAAATAGAGCTGCTGGACTGCGATATTAGAATTGACATATTGGATGGAGATGTTCTAAGTTTTTAAAAAAGAAGCGTAAATTATAGGGTTTTTTTTTTTAAGGTCCCTGATATTAAGGTTGTATAACATAAAGGACATTTAATATTTTTATAATGTCTAAGGTCCTTCAACAATATTTTTATAATGTCTAAGGTCCCTCAACCTTGATCCAGAGAAATTTCAGTCCAGAGAAAATTGGTTTAAAATTTCTCTGGCTCAAAATTTTTCTGGAAAGTCTAGATTCAGAATTTCTCTGGTCCAATTATTTTCAGAATTTCTCTAATTTAAGGAAGGAAGGGAAAATAAACGATCATAACAGTAAACTCACATCCAATGTAAGGGTATTTGAAAACTGAGCATACAAAAAATTATCGTCAATCAAACTAGAGCTGAGATCCAAATGTTCCAGTGCATTCATGTGAGACAAAAAGCAAATTCTGTCAAGAGAAGAGTTGGACATGTCCAGGAAGGATAGGGAACTGGTTTCAACATATAGAAAGGCTTCAGACACATCTGCATATGTTGCTCCAGAGAGAATAAGCTTCGATATAGGAACTTTATTACCATGCCCTTCAAAATATAGAATGAATGTTGCAATTACTCATGTTTAAACTTGGTCCAGAGAAATTTTAGTCCCAGAAAAAATTGGTCCAGAGAAAATTCGGGGAATAATTTCTCTGGACCAACCTAGAGAAAATTTAGTTAAAAAACCAGAGAATTTCTCTGGTTTCAACTTCAAATGAAAAAAAAATTCAGTTCACAATTTGGAACCTGGAATGCTTAATGGACTTCACAGAGAAATTCTAGTTTACAGAGATTTTCTCTGGACTTCACAGTTCACAGAGAATTTCTGACAGGTTTGCAAAGCAGGTTTGCAAAGCAGAAGTTTATTGGGTGTGGTTTGTGCAGATCATAGCAGAAGTTTATTTGCAAGTTGTGGTTACATAATTGCCTCATGTGCTTGTATATACTTGCCAAAACTATGGCATACACAAACCACATTGAAGGCAATGAGAATTTTAGAAAATGTTGATGTGCCTACTTCTATTTTTGATTTATTTGTTAAACAAAAAGGAAGTCCTGCTGTTGAATCCAGTGAAAAAGTTGAAGAATCTGATAAAGAACTTCCGGGTCACGGATCCGGGCGGCGCGGAAGTCTACGACGGTGGCAAATTGGAGGGAGGAGTCAGAGGAGAAGGTGTTGAGGAAAAGGTCGTAGAGGAGGGTGTGGCAGCGGCGACTTTGGAATAGCTTCGGCATGATTTCACCAATAAACGATTCGAACAAGGAGAATCCTCATCTGGTCAACGCCGCTCCGGCGAAGATCGAGTCGATCGATGTGTCCCTAGCGGAGGAGCTAAGTGCGATCTGCAAGAAAATCGAACGCCTGAGATTGGACAGAGAGAAGACGGAGAAGATGCCGAGAGAGAGGCATTTGGTGATGGAGACGAATTTGAAGGAGATGGTGAAGAGAGGTGAGGTCCAGAAGCTGCTTCAGATCGAGGTCGAGAGGTTGTTTCGGGTAGAGAAATGTTTAGGGACCTCAGACATCAAAAAATAATTTTGTGGATCTTTTCCATTACGAAAAGTGTGAGAGGGACCCTAGACCGATTTTTCCTAAATTATAAACACATTCTTGAGATTTACTTAAAATATAAATTATCTCATATGATTTAAAAAATTATAAATATCTCATTCTCATAATTTTTTATTTAATAGAATTAATACAAAAATAAAATTCCTAAATACTCTCCTATTTAATGATAAAATTACTTAAATCATTAATTAAAATATTTTTTGTAATCATTAAAAATTATTAATTAATTTAATGATTTATTAATAAAATACTTATTTATTATTAAATTAAAAACTTCTAGAGATAAAATATATAAAATAGCATGAATCGATTCATATTTTAAATAAATTTGTGTCTTTGTAATTTTGAAAAAAAAAAAAATAGCTTCGTTTGGGAAGTGGGTTGACTTTTTGGTTATTTTAACTTGGGACTAAAAAGTCTGGTTTGAAAAAAGTTTTTGGCATTTTTGTCTTTTTTGACTTTTTGTAACAGGAAGAATATAATGATTATGGATTGAATGTAATGTTTTGTCTTATTAGATTAAAAAGGTTATTTTATTTTTTATGACTATTTTAGTCAAAAAAAAAAAAAAAAAAAAAAAAAAAAAGAAAATAAAAGAAGGGGTCTAAACCAACTTTTCAAACGGAGCTAAAGAAACAGTTGTATCTTTAATGCATACATACGCTTGTATCTATCGCGCACCCAACATGGAGTTCTAAGGCCCCGTTTGGGGACTTAACTTTTTAGTTAAAAAGTCAAAAAATTATTATTTTAGTTAAAAAGTCAACAACTCATATTAAAAAGTCAAAGATTCTCTTTTCTCTCTACTTTTTGCACATCTTTTCGTAATTAGTCAAAAACTCATCCAAAACATATAAGTTTTTTTTACCTACCTTTTTAGCCAAATAACTAAAAAGTTACTAAATTAGCATGTTCTCAAACTAGGCTTAACTTCTAAGACTATGTTTGAGATATTATTTTGCGTTAAAATAGTCATATAAAATAAAATTAAAAATTTTAATTAAATAAAATAAAATATAACATTCAAATTAATAATTTTATTTTTCTCTCGTTAAAGACTATAAGGTCAAAAATTTTATTGTAAACGAAATTTTTTAATTTTAAATTAAAATAATAATAATAAAAAGAAGTTTCAAAAAGTGAATCCAAATCCCAAAGGAAAGCTAAGTGCAAGACGCTCTTCTGACACGTGTCAGTCATCCACAGCGAGTAGACTATGAATTACATACACGCCGGAGCAAACGACCGAGACTCGTTGACAAACCAATCATTCGATTTATAAGATAAGAAGAATCTATTCACTGCAACCGTGATAGTAAGTAGCATACCACAAATTGATCTGGACTGTCCATTATGTGAAGTTCATGTGAGATTTATATAAATTGACGGTCAGAACGGTTTGTGGCAGTACCATTTGAGGCATGAAATAAGTTTCGTTTTTTGTTTTTTTAGGAAACACGAAAAGAACAGGCGGCGCCCTGACATCAGCAGTGGCGGTCCAATCCATGTAAGTCGTAGTTGTTAGGCGACCTATGTGTTTGTGGACCCCACAGGGCCAGTCCACTCATCACCCTATGCGTGTGGGAACCAATACTTTCCGTACAGTGAGGCCGTCGGTACTGTCTCTATCTCTATCTCTATCTCTATCTCTCTCTCTACACGTAGGCATCAGCAGGGCCTTATGATTCAAATTTAGAATAGAAAAACGTTTAGGAGCATTAATTGGTGCTCTCACTAATTAGGTGGTAGTGGGTCTCACTATTAATGATGTGATATTTTAGTTTTGAAGTTGTATTTTTTTTTTTTAAACTTTTTTAATGCATTAGTGCTATTAGTTGTGATATTTTTAGTGAGATGAATCATTGTTGTTTAGAATAATATAAATAAGTATATTTTAATTTTTTATAAATGAACGTGCAGTGTGACGGAGAGGTGATGTGATTCAAATATAATGTAAAATAAGATAAAAAAATGAGCAACGATTGAAACTCCATCCTTACAAAATTTTTATAAATTTAGATCACTCATAATGTAGATACCATACATGCGTGAATGGGCTCCATACATAGAAGGTCAACATCACATTAAGGGTGTAGAGTTATCACCAAAAGAGAGTTTCAAATATTTTTCTAAAAAAATGAATAATGTTTGGGACCCCTTTTTGGGGGTCACCCCCTCACCCCCCTTTGCCATGTGGCAGGGGGTGATTGGAGGAGCAGGAAAAAAAAGAAAAAGAAAAAGAAAAGGTAACCAATGAGAGAGAGAGGGTGTCAAAGGGGGTGGGAGAAAAGGGGGATGAATCATTACTCTAAAAAAATATGCTAATGTAGTACACCAACCCCCAATGTGAGGAGAAGTTAACGGTTGATTTTGGGATACTGTCACGTGGTGTTTCACATTTGTTCTGATGGATAGAGAGGGTAAAATTCACAATTTTATATTATGTGATTAGAGAATATGGGAGGACATGGAAACTTGTGATTGATTATGGGTTTGGCCATGTGATATTTTTAAACCAACCAATAACTTTTCCAATACGAAATAATTTGTGGGATCTATGGACACATCATAAATACTATTTCAATTATTTAAATCTTTTTATATTGTAAGACCTTCGATGTATATTATCTATGAACAAAATTAGATTGATTTAATAATTGTAATATTTTTATTTTATTGTGTTTGTCTTTAAAAAATGAATAGTTTATTTTTAAAATATTTATCATTCATTTTTTAATACTAATGCGATAAAATAAAAATATTATAATTATCAAATTAAACTAATTTTATTTTATGAATAATATATATTGAGAGTTTTAAAAAATAAATTATTCAAATTATAGAAAAAAAGCCCGTGGTAGACTCCACCAGCCTCTCAATTTATCTCATATCGAGATGAATATGAAATCAAACCCTATGTATAAACTAATGTTCTAGTTGATAATTTTAAAAACCAGTTTTTTGAAATTTTAATTGTTATTTTTTTATATTTAGTAATTTTTTTATGTTTAAATTACTTAATTTAGATACCTTTTAAATGTACAAATTTTGTGTAAAAATCTTTAAAATATTCATTGAATACAAAAAAAAACAAAAATTTAATATATTTTTATATTTTTTTGTATTAAAGGATTTTTTTTAAAAATATATACCAATTTTATGCTTTTTTAAGTGAATTTAGATTAAGTGATTTTAAAAAGTTAAAAAAAATGATTAAAATGTTAAAAAAAATCACTAAAAATAAAAACAAAAACGGGTTAAAAATTCATAAAACTGTTTGGGAAGAATGATTTTTAGTTAAAAGTTCAAAAAACTACAAAAAGTTATCAAATTTTCTTCTTCTTTTTTTTAAATTTTTTTCTCAAAAAATATAAAAAATTCAATTCCCAAACGAGCCCTAAGTTTGTCAATTTAAATTATAATTTTTTAATTTATTTTTAATCTAAACTATCAATCTATTTTCGTTAAGTAAAATTGAAAAAAAAAAGGCAATTATTAAACTAAACAAAAAAATATCTACAATACATTTTGGTTTGAATTTAATGATTTCTATCAATTTTACTGAAAGAAAATAGACAAATATCATAGATTGAATAAAAAAACAAACAAAGTTTAGAATTTAAAATTTAAAATTTATTTTATTATAAAAGTTAAAGTCTGATTTATTTATTTATTTAAATTGAAAGTTCAGGGGTTTTACTTCCGCGGAGGGTTTTCTAAGAAGTTCTCTGATATTCCAAAAAAGAGGTCTAATTGTTCGACTCCACCTTATGGCTAGGTTCATATCTAAATAGGGCAAATTACATATACACCCCTCCAGGTTTGGTTAAATTACAGATACCCCCCTGAGGTTTCGGAAATTACATCCCGCCCCCTGAGGTTTGTATTTTCATAACAATTTACCCCCTGAGGTTTATATTTCATAACAAATTACCCCCTAATTTCTTATGCAAATATAGCATTCAGGGGGGAATTCGTAATTTCTCAAACCTCAGGGGGGTATCTGTAATTTTGTCAAACCTGGAGGGGTGTATATGTAATTTGCCCATCTAAATAACAACTTGGAAAATGATTGGTGGCCCTAAAAAAGTTGCCCCTAATGGCCCTAATTTCCAATTTTGGAAACTGTTTTTTTTTTCCTTTCTTTTTTCCTTTTTTTTTTTTTTTTTTTTTTACCTAAAATGGAATTTCGGGGCATTCGAGCCCCGAAATTACGGGCCCTCAATCAGCGTTGTAACAACTTAGCCTCGTTTGGAAACAGGCGAATTCAGTAACTTTTTAGTTTTTTGACTAAAATATGAGCTAAAAAAATTAGTATATTTGGGATGATTTTTTGACTTTTTACGAAAAGATGTGCAAAAAGTAGAGAGAAAAGAGAATCTTTGACTTTTTGGTATGGGTTGTTGGCTTTTTAGCTAATTTAGTAACTTTTTGACTTTTTGACTAAAATGGAGGGTTCCCAAGGCTAATTTAGTAACTTTTTGGCTATTTGACTAAAAAAGTAGGTAAAAAAAACTTGTATGTTTGGGATAACTTTTTGGCTAATTACAAAAAGATGTGCAAAAAGTAGAGAGAAAAGAGAATTTTTGACTTTTTAGTATGGGTAGTTGGCTTTTTGACTAATTTAGTAACTTTTTGACTAATTGACTAAAATAACCTCTTGCCAAACGAGGCCTTAGTTTTAAAAAGACTAATGCTAACCATCCTTCAAGTAGACATTCATCAAATACTATAAAAAATAAGTAAAACCTAATGTTAATACATGTTTTGGGATGATTTAAATAAGTATATTTTTTTTATTTTTTATGAAATATGGATTGGATATGGGTTAGGCTTGAAGTGATGTGGTAAAGAGGTGATGTGACTTAAATAAGATAGTGACTTTTTAATTTTTTTAGGTTACGACAAAAAAGACCTTATTTTCATATAGTTTCAAATATATATATATATGGAAAATGGGGGAGACCCTCAACATCCCTAGTGGGTGCTGATTGGTTCAATTTTTTTTTTTCCCTTCTCCCCTTGACCCCCACGTGTATGTGGAGGTAATGGGGGTCACCTCCAACTGGGGTCTGCAGCAGTGTTTTATATATATATATATATATAATATGTTAATATATTTTATACACATATATCAATATTAATCATTGCTCAATGAACAATAATATGAATAAATTTTTTTGACACATCATAGACAAAGTTAGCAAGTAACTATACATGTCTTCAAGTCATTTCACTTGCGTAAAACATATAAGATAGATTATTCATAATCTAGCTTAAAATAAAAGTTCTAATTATTCAATACATCTACGTGACAATGTTACAGAACAATCTCCACTAACAAAGGGGCATGAAATTATTCTTTATTTTTCTTTCTTAAAAGACAACATTTGATTGTCTAAGACCTATTTGAAATTCCAAATCTCTTTTTTGTAAGCAAAAGTAAACCATCGAATTGTCTAATGTGAACGCAATCTGTTTAGTGGCAAGTGATGTGTCAATTTTTCTAAGATAATTATTGATATTATTGTAACAATATGTGATATTAGTCATGTGATGACTTAAATTAATGATATAGTGAGAATTTTATGAATGAGACATAATAATTCATCTTTATTCAGTAATTGAGAAATAAAAAACAAATTATTTAATGTGAATTATAATTTCTCTTTACTGAGAATATTACGTGGATGAAAAAAACATCTATTCATTTTCGATTGGGATCCCTAGCTAAAGAAATGTTTTTTTTTTTTTTAAATTTAAAATTTTACTTTTGATGATTTATAGGTTCCGCTGAACTTTAAAGTGAGAATAATAACTCAATTAAAGTATTTTAAAGTTCATTTTCTCTCTCCTACCCTCTTTTTCTTTTCAATTTTTTAATTTTACTTTTTGACAAGGGATTGTCTAAAGAATCTCTTTTGGTAGGCTTGAAGGCTTCTTATTGTTCTATCCAAAGCTGTCCAAGTAAATCAAAGGATCCCTTAAGATAAAGGTTATACCATAAGGCATTGTTGTTGTTTTTTGAATATGAAGTTACGAACCACTTTGGAGTAAACTTGAGAAAGTGAACACACTGATATGAGTATGAAGTCTTCATTTTAAAGTCTTTAACTATGTATATTATTGGATAGAATAAAATTAACATTTATATAGTAATTGTGTGTGCTAATTTCTGACCATAGTACTAAACAGGTACTCAGCTGGGGAGCACCGGCAGAATAGATTTTGGCCGAACAACCAATCACAGAAAGATAAGACTCCGGCGGTGGTTCGTCTACCCAGGGACACTCCGACGATCAAGTCAGTACTCTGTTATCTCTCAAAGATAGTAAATAGTGTTTAACTCACTAGTCAGAATACAAAAAACGTACATTTGACTTACGATGGTGCCTTACTTTTATAGCTAGCACTAATCTGATCCCTGTAGAAGCCTAACTTCAATGAATTCCGACTCAATGTTTATCTTGGACTTTCAGCCAAATAGAGATAAATTCTATAAGAGCTTTATCTTTATCCAGACTGAGGTCCTCCTCCACTCTAGGACTCTTGTCCCTTGTCCGTTTATCTCGGATTCCAGTATCTCTTCAAATAATCTTGACCTAGCCGAGATAGCCTCGGTGCCATGACCAAGACGCGTGGCACCTTGGCTAGCACTTCGGTGCCATCTCAGCCACATGTTGTCATTCACAAAAATATGCCCCCACAATTGCCCCATAGGTTCTATTACCTCGGCATGTTGAGGTGATGGAACTTATATCGTTTGTCCATATAGCACGTCAGCTAAGACTTACTCCATCCTTCATGACCGAAATCATCATACGTCGACTTCACATAACCAAGACTCTGCAGTCTACTTTGTCACTGACCAAGAACCAAGAAGTGAGTTCTTCAAGTTCCTTAACCGAGATTGTCCCTATAGCTGAGGTTTTCACTTCATTAAATCAAGAACTCCAAGAGTTCTATCTCCGCATGAGCTGCCATGCACGGTTTTCTCAACTATTTCCACCATGTGTCTTTTTCTCATTGATTCGCACCTATTGCGCGCTATTAGGTCGCATCGTTTCTACGTGCACCGCCTAACAAGCACATTGTCCAAGGCACATTCATTGTGGTTTTGCCGCCTTTTCGTGTTTTAACAAAAATCTCTCTCTCCTTCTGTCTTTTCACCTTACATCTTCAAGTTGGCTTAAGCTCTCTCTCTCTGCAAAAAACCTCAATTTTCGTTCTTTCAAAGCTTTCAGCAACTTGTATCGATCACCTCCTCTGGCAAGTTTTTCACCATCCATTTGCGACCACTCACGTCGTCTGACTCCGACGATATTCATCCGGCGTCATTTTTCTCGGTAAGTCACTGTTTTCCCTCTTTTTAATTTTTCATTTACCTCAAACTCTGTTGCGTTTGTGCGTTGCCATTGTGAATCCATTCGTGTTCTTCAATCTTTGTCTGTGTTTTAAATTCCATCATTCGTGTGTTGAGCATGTTTGTTTGCGATTTGTGTTTGTCCAATCTTTTTCTGGGTTTACAAACTGCTCATACACTTGTTAATTTGCCACTGTCCTTGGCTTTGCACATCTGCATACACTTTATTCAGTGTTATTTGAATTCTTGTTTGTCTTCTTGAGTCTAAATCATTGTTTTTTTATTTTCTTGCTTTATTTCTAGATTCTTGCCTTTGATTCTTGTATCTGCACAGATTTAGGTTTGGGATTTGTTCTAGAACTCTATTCTTTAGGAAAATCGAACCAAAACCACCTTAGATTCTCAAAAACGTTTACCCCAATGCTCTCTAGGATTTAGCCGAGGTTCTTAAACCCACACCAAGCATTTTTTTCTGAAATTTTGCCTTTAATCTTCATAAGCCGACATCATGGATATGTTCAGGTGGAGAATCTACACCCTTTCCAAGCTAGAGTACTTTAGGATAGAGTTCTTCATCCCAGCCGATGTTCACCTTAGGCTAGTAGGGGAAGAGGACTCCATCATGCCTGATGGGGACTTTATGCGTTTTCCCATAGTAGCCTTTATAGAGTGTGGACTTAGGTTTCCTCTCAACATCCTTTTCCGACAAGTCCTTCATTATTACAAACTTAACCCAATACAGCTAGCTATTAACTCTTATAGAGTCGTTAACAGTATAATTGCCCTAGCTAACCGAGAAAACGCTAGGATAACACTAGCCGACATTCAATACTATTATACCATGTGTGGCCTGAAATCTGAAAAAGGCTACGTCTATTACCTCAAGCCGAGATCTACTGAGTACAAATTCATAGCCGACCTCCCAGACTCCAACAAAGGTGCTGGAGATGATTATTTCATCGTCTCGGGTAACTAGGAGTTCTCACCTGATGACGACCTCCACCTCTACCCTTTGAACCGAACAGTATTTAAAGAGGGTAATGGTAAGAACCAGTTGTCACTTTATATGGTTTTAAGTCTTTATTACTTTGTTCTCTTTATATGTTGTAATGTCTGTTTTTTGTACTTGCAGCTCTTCTTTAGTCACCAAAAGACTTCCGCAAAACCTTCTACCCCAGCAAGGACGTTAAGAAGCTCCTAGGCTTGCCACTTGACCAGCGGAAAGCCCCTTTACTGCTCAACTACATTCCAACCTAAAAATTTGCGCTGCCCGACGTCCCGAAGAAAAGCAAGTCTTTACCTTCAACAACAACTCCCCCTAATACCTCATCACCACGGCCTGACCAAGCCTCAACCTCCGATCTAGTGGAGGAGCTATCAACATCCGCTCCACAACTGATTCCTCCTGCCTAGCGCCAAGGCTGTCGCCGAGTTCCAATCTATGTCTCTGCTGGCAGAACTCGTAGCCAAAAATGCCAAAGTTCTGAGGCATCAGCTTACGATCCAGCCAATCCACCTACTGCACTTTCAGCAATCCATTTCGGCACCAAAGTCATAGTCGCCGCTACCACCGACGAGATGGGACGCAACAAAGCAGTCGTCGAAGACCTCTTGGCCAACATCCATAGTGTTGTGACGGTCCAATCCTTCCCACCACAATTCTAACCTAAGCCAAGGCAAAAAAGGGTAAAGAGGGCCAAGGCAAAAACCTCTTTCACCCAAGTTGCATCTGAAGATACAATTTCAATCTAAAAGCTTACCAAGATTGAGAAAACAAGCTCTGCTGCCGACAAGAGGCCTGTTGAGGATGATCCCTCCGAAACCGTTCAGTTGAAGAAGCCGAGATCTGAGTGTGCAGCCACCTCAGGTTCACTTAAACCTAATGACCCCTGGGCCCTATCTATCGCGATTGAGGACAAGCCAATCAGAGCCGGTGATAGTGCTATCGACAACATCGAAGTCGACGTCGCCCTTTTAACTGTATTACTCCTTCCAATTGACCTCAACCGTATGGTCGAGGTTAGTGAATATGAAAAATTTGCTTTGATGATGCAGCACTCCGTATTGGTAAATTCCTAACACTTGGTACTCTTTATTATCTGTTTTTAAGTTCTTTATACCACAAAAAGTTTACTAACTCTGTTCATTCTGTTTTCTCTAGGCGATCCTGCACGCCCACTCCTTCACGATGAAAGTTGAGGACTTAAAGTAGGAGTTAGTTCATAAGACCAAGGAGGCTGCTGGCTTGCTTAAATCTTTAAACAACACCAAGGCGAAGATGAAAGTCTTGTTAGATCAGGCAAAGACAGCTAAGCGAGCCCAAGATCAAGCCGAAGAAAAGGCAGGTGCTGCGGAGGCTGTGGCTGAGGTTCTCAAAGTTAAAATAAAAGAGGCCGAAGAAAAAATTGTTGAAGCCCAAGCAGAGCTCCGAAATGCCCTAGCTACAAAAGAGGCTGAAATCAAAGCGGCGGATGAGAAAGCCTATGCCAAAGGCCAGCCGACATTCGCAAGGAGTACAAAAAACAAGTCAGACAAGCATGCAACAAGGGTTACACCCTTGGTTGGATGGCTACTCTAAAAGAGCTGGCTGTCCCCGAGGACTCTTCCCTTCTAGATGAAGGCCGATTTGCAGTGCCATTCCCTCTTGTCCCAAGCCAATCTGAAGGTCAGGTTGGGGGAGGGAGAAAGAAGGAAAGGAAGAAGACGCAGAAGAACAAGAAGAAGCCGATGTAGTAACTGGTGCTGAGGGTTCTACTGGGG